>NC_140584.1:281764968-283152627 GCF_964204655.1 Triturus cristatus | reverse complement strand
AGGTGTGTTAAGTGCAGAAGGCTTCGGATGTGCCGAAATCCAGTGATGGATGTGATATGTGAGGAGTGTCCTGATGAAGTTGGGGGGAGTGTGAAGAAGGTGGCTAGAAGGATGAAGGGAATTAGGTGTGCCAAGTTGGGGGACAAAGGATTTGGGTAGAAACCGAGGATTGGGGGAGAACATGATTGGTGTGCTCATCGACTGGAGGGGAAACCGCTAGGTCGCAGGCAGTATGAGGAATAGGAGAAAAGGAAGGCACAGAGGGGGATTACCGGAGAGGATGGAGTAAGAAAGAGGCAGTGTAATAGGCAATGGTGGAGAGATGTATCAAGAGATGTGTGGAAGAGGTAAGGAAAAAGAGGTGGGGGAGGTAAGAGGGGGATAGAATTGTTATAGTATTGAAGAAGTCTACTGGAAAGGTAGAATGGGCATTAGGCATGGAAGAATGTGGGTAGGAGAAAAGAGAGGTCGCAGTTAGAAAGATGAACTGGGTCCAGGAAGCAAAAATCTTTCAGCGAGGTGGGCGAGGTAATGAGAGGGTTGGAATGAGATGCAAAGCTTACATCTGATGAGGGACCTCATTAAATGAAGGAAACACATTTATAAAGTGCAATGGTTACCCTTACAGGTATCCTGGCTCTGTGACTACACCCAAGAGCAAAAGGGGTACAGGAACTGTGGATAATAAGAGAACGTACAATGTAAAAAGATGCAATTAAAGTAATTTTCTACATTTGGAATGAGCCATTGAGGGCCGTAATGTGGGCCGTAAATGAGATGGTAAAATGTTCCCAGACTTAGCTTTGAGATAGCAAAAGGCTTTGCCCCTTGTCTCTGACAAGGGATGGTCAACAGGTTGGTCAACACAGAACACATGAAGGATGATGGTGGTTAAACTTCGCCTTGATGGCATAAAGGCCAGGTGGCAGAAGTGCTTTAAAGAGGCACTGCATTTCACTGAGCAACCACTGAAGTTTTTTTGTGGAGAGATATGACAAAACCTATTAAGCCTCAAAAGCAGATGAGCATTTCTATGGGCTGGTGCTGTAATACCTGCTGTTGTGAAATGCAGATTCCATCAGTCGTACGTCTTTCCAGAGAACAGTCAGGACTGGAAGAAATAGCTACAAAACCACTAGCTGAGATAACTTATGCATCTGCCAGGAAACCGTGAAGCTACAAAACCTCTGGAGGGTGCAACTTCTCAAATCTAAAAGTTAAAAGTCTGTGAGGTCCTTCTAGAACTGGTGAAGGCACAACCCTCTGGAAGATGCCGTTTCCCAAAACATATCAAGTAAATAAAAAATGTATGGGGTCTACCTGGAGAAGGCACAATCATCTACAAAATGCTTGTTCCTTACTAACTGGAATAGCTCAGTCCAACTGTTTTGGGGGTGCTGGACCACCATTAGGGGTTCCCTAGGGTCCACCATAGAGAAAGCAGTAACTGGGGGGCTTTAGTAGGGTGAGTAGTGTGGGGATGTCCTTGAGGGGGGGGAGGGGGGGGGGGGGTCAAAGGATACTGCTTGTATACAAGAAACTGGATAATTAATTGGGGTGTGTGACTACCCACCTCAAGGAATAATCACAACTTTGTAAGGGGAAACCCTTATTTTCTTCTGACTGCTACCCCGCCTGGGGTATAGGCCACCACCCACGACTCTCCAGCCATCTCTTTCCTGTTTTTTTTTTTCAATCTGACTCCAGGTGTAGCCCATCTCCTTGCAGTCAGCCTTAAGCCCTCGGCACCAGTTGTTTCTAGGCCTGCTTTTTTTCCTTTTCCCTTGAGGGTTTAAGGTCAGGACTTGCCTCGTGGTGTTTGATGCGGACTTGAGGATGGGTGTGACCTATCAAACCCCAGCGTCCTTTCATGATTTCTTCATGAGCAGGGAGTTGGAAAATCTGAGGTCATTGGTTGTTTTTGCTGATAGCGTTTGGCCTGTGGATTTTGAGGATTTTCCTCAGACAGGTGTTGATGAATGTCTGGACTTTGTTGGTGGTGGTCACTGTTGTCCTGCAAAGTTCTGCTCCATACAGAAGGAGCGATTTTTAGTTTGTGTTAAAAAGTCTGACCTTGGTTTGCAGCTTTAGGTCACTGGAGCTCCAGATCTTCTTTAGCTGAATGGAGGCAGCTCTTTCTTTGTTGATGCTTGGCTTGACTTCGGCGTCTGTGATGCCCAGTTTGTCTACGGCACTGCCCAGTGTAGGTGAAGGCCTTAACCTCTTCCAGTGCAGCGCCTGCAGTCGTGCTGGCTGCTTTAGCCTTCAGGATCTGTGGACCCTGTGGATGTTGAGGCCAAGTTGTGTTGATATGGCAGCTACATTTTCGGTCTCCTCTTGTAATTGCAGATGGGTATGGGAGAGTTGGACCAGGTTGTCTGCAAAGTCCAAGTCGTCGAGCTGCGTCCAAGGTGTCCAACGGATACCATTTCTTCTCCTTGCTGTGGATGTCTTCATGATCCAGGCTAGGGCCAGGAGGAAGAGAAAAGGCGATAACAAACAACCCTGGCGGACTCCAGTCCACACTTGGAAGGCTTCCTTGAGTTTTCCTCCATGGACTATCCTGCAGGTCAATCCCTCATAAAAGTTCCTGATGATTCTTACGAGTTTATCTTGTACACCATAGTGGTGCAGAAGTTTCCATGGAGGTCTCAGTCCACACTGTTGAATTCCTTCTCTTTAGTCAATGAAGCTGACATAGACGGGATCTGGGAAAAGGTGCCATCAGACTGGAAGGAGGAATATCTCATCAAGATCCCCAAGAAAGGTGACCTGAGTAACTGTGCTAATTACAGAGGAATAAAACCTGTATCAACCCCAGGCAAACTGTTCAACAGAGTCATCCTGAACAGAATGGAGGAACAAGTTGATTCTCAGCTGTGAGACCAGCAAGCTGGCTTCAGCAAAGATAGATCCTGCACTGGAAACAACCATTACAACGCGGATGTTACAACGCATTGCCATTACAACGCGGTTGGAACAATGCAACTACCATTACATCGCAATGCCATTACAACGCATGGCATAACAATGCATATGCTTTTACCACGCATGCCTTTACAACCATTTTCGTTGTAAAGGCATGAATGGTAAAGGCATATGTGTTTTACATGTAAGTATAAGGTAAGTATAGGGTTATGGGTGGGTATGGGTTTTGGGGTGCCAGGGGTAATTTTAGGGTTCAGGGTGGGTATGGGTTTTGGGGTGCCAGGGGTAATTTTAGGGTTCAGGGTGTGTTTGGGTTTTGGGGTGCAAGGGTTAATTTTGGGTTTCAGGGTGGGTTGGATTTTGGGGTGCCAGGGGTACTTTTAGGGTTCAGGGTGGGTTTGGGGTGCCAGGGGTAATTTTAGCGTTCAAGGTTTGTTTGGGTTTTGGGGTGCCAAAGGTAATTTAGGGTTTAGGAGGTATGGGTAAAGGGGCAGTAAGGGTAATTTTAGAAATTTAGGGGGGCATGGGTATTGGGGTAGTAAGGGTAATTTATGGGTTTTTGGGGAGGGGGGGTAAAAAAAAATATATGTTATATATACACACACACACAGATTTACTTACCGTAACAACTTTTACCAAGTATATTCCTTTACCACGCATGCATTTGCGATGTAATGGCATGCTTAGTAAAGGTATATGTGTGGTAATTGCAACACGTTGTAACAACACTTGTGTTGTAACAACCACGTTGTAATGGCATGCGATGTATTTGTATGCGATGTATCGTCATACATTCATCCTGCACAGACCAGATTGCAACACTGCGCATCATCATTGAGCAGTCACTGGAATGGAACTCATTCCTCTATGTCAACTTCATCAACTATAAGAAGGGTGAACCCTTAAAGTCACTAAATTAACCTGAGCACAACCCCCTGGTAACAATGGCACAGAGCAGACAGGCCTAACATAGAGAAAAGTATAAAGGATTTATGCAGTACCAAAAGAACAATGAAGTCAAAATGCAAAACAATGAAAATCCCAAATGGAATTAGGAAAAAAGAGTACTTTTTTATGAGCAAAGTAATACCAAAATGGCAAAAATAAAATAAGGGGTACCTTGAGATATGAATTTTAAACATTTTAAGTAGGAATAGCACCATGAAACATAAAATGGCAATGATAGTCAATGGTCGCGGTAAAAGTGATATAAGCACAATTTGTGGCTGTCTGCAGTGGAGTGTGGATAGGATACACAAACCAGGTTTGCCATAGCCAAGGATTCTACCTTGCGAGTTAGTCCTTTAAGTCCCAATCCACCACAAGAGTACACTTGTAAGGGCCCCCCCAGGACCTCAAGGGAGGCTCTTAAAAGACTTGCTCTGTGTCAGGGAGACGACAACAGTGGGTATAGTCGAGGTCCAGATGCCAATGGATGTTGCCGGGAAGGCCTCTTGTAGCTTGTTGTATCCCTGTAGCTTGGACAGGTGGCCTGTCTTATGACCCTTACCCTTGAAGTCCACTCCTTTGTCCTGAGTACAAGAGGGAGCAAATCCAGTCCTTCATGGCTCCTCTCAGGTCACAGAAGCAGGTCAAGCCCTCTTCTATTTTTCCTCAGGTCCAGCAGTGTCTGAAGTGGGTGCCTAGAGATGCTACCATTATGCTTGGCATGAGCTAGTGGATGGGAAGGACTCCAAGGCATGCCCTAACCAACGGGGTAAAAATTCAGACCCTAGCTATTTGGGGCATTTTTAAGCTGGCGAATGTCTTTAGCCATGCTAAACTTGGGCTCTGAGGGATGGAGGTGTATGTGGGGAGTTTACTACGGTAACCCCAGTACCCTCCCACATCTAACACCAAAATCCAGTCTAAAGCAACCACTGTACCCCCAATAAACCAACATTATGCAAAAGATGGGCATTCCTACAGTTCTGGGAAGTGGGCCAGGGGAAACCAGCAGGTGGGTAACAACTGTGCAACTTCAAGCAGTTTCAGATATTTTTCCTTCCAATATCATAAAATTGATTGAGGGCAAGTTGTATAATTTCCAACATGACAAAAGCACAACACAAACATACAAAAAGTAAAATTGACAACACTGTTTTGTTTATTAACTTGTTTTCTCTTTTGTAACTAGCTGTGCATTGGACACTCAAGTCTAATGTCTGGCTCAGGCTTTTTTTTATAAGACAAGGCAGGTGTGAGCCAGTGTTTTCTGTAAGGAGTTAACAGGATTATTCTGATCTTTACAATCAGATGTGTATCTAAGCAAGCACCTCGTGAATTAATGCTTGACTTCATGTATATTTCAAAACTTTAATCAAATGGTTAAACTATGAAACATTAATTTCCTTGCTCTTTTTTGAGCTGCTGGATTTAAGGCAAACACATATTAGTTCTGGCTTGACTCTGCCGTAGAATGCTTTCGCTTCTGCCCCTTCGGCAAGATGCAAGGTGGATAAGGGTCAGTACGTGGCCTATTTGTTTGGAATATCAGCATAGACAAAGAAGTCCTATCATCACACAAACCTGGATTGGACTTTGTTTTATTCTTTATTACACATGAGAACACACGTTCTTCATCTGCATTACTGTGTGGTAAAGTAAAAAGAAGCCTTGCGATTTTAGAAAGTAGAAAAAGCTTGCTCCTGTGTGAGCTTCGAAAGATAAAATCCCGCTCAAGATGAAACCAGATAACATCTATTCTATATGCATCAACCTCTCCACTAGCACAGTTCACTTTAATGGAAGCATCTTCCCAGGTTTTCGCAGGAACATCTGCAAATTCAATACTTTGGTAAGTGCCAAACTCTTGCTTGAGGAAGGTCAGATCTTTTTTTGTGAATTTTAGATAGGTTTTAAACCGCTCAACCATAAAGAGCACACTTTCAAAACCATATTTATGTTTTTCAAAAAAGTTGAAGACTCTAGCATGTTTGAGCACATCGTCATGAACTGGGAGCACTTCTAATGCCCATTTTACTGCCTCCTGGTGAAAAGAGCGCACAGCTTCAAAGAATTTAGATTGTGTTTGAGTTTCAATAATCCCTTTTTTAAGCATGCTCTTCAGCTTTCCACGTACACTGATGCCTACGTAGAGGCTCGATTCGGGGATCTGGTAGTCACAGGAGCTCAGATCTGGAAGGTTGGTTTCTGGATTTTTCATGAATGATTGTACAACCTGGCCCAGATAAGCTCTATTTAATAGTAATGCCAGAAGATCCACAATGGCATCATACAACAGATGAATGACCGGGTCTTCTCTCTGCAGCAAGAGGTTGAAATTCACAAATGCTGGTAATGAAGACTGAAGGAACAGGCAATAAATCTCAGTCATAGGGTTCTCGAAGCAATGAACCAGCCTCTGCAGTCTGCTCCAACTAGCTCCAGCAATATCCGTAGCGGACGAAAAATAAGAACGGAGGGAGTCAAAGTTAAGAATCAGTTGATCCAAACAAGTAAGCATTCCAAGCCAACGGACAGAAATTTCCATCAGCGTCTGACAGTAATCGGAGTCTGCAAACTTACAAAACTGACCACACAAGGTTGTCATTTTCGATGCATGTTCAAACCAGAAGTATAAATCAATAAGAAGATCCTCTGCATCAAAATCTTTTAGGAAAGTGCAGAAAGCAGATGTGGCTTGCAAGGCACAGTTGTCTGCCACTTGACATGGGCATGCCATGAAATATATGTTTTCATTATAATTGTGTGCAATCGTTTTTATAGGGTTTAGGTTTCCCATATTAAATGAGGTGTTATCAAGCCCAAACCCAATACAATTTTCCCAAGGAATGGAATGTTTATGCACAGCATTGCAAACAGCAGCAAAAATACCTTCCGTTGTGTCATCCTTCCTTATGCACATGTCCAGAAATTTACAGCATACTCTGCCCTGTTTAGAGTCAAAAATACGTACAGTCAATGGAAATGCTTTTTGCTCAGGGTCTTGATAACTGCTTCCATCAATGCAAAGACTGAACACTGATGCCTTCATGTCACCTGCTAAGTTAGCCAACAATTCTGGTACAATTGCTTCGTTCAATATGCTGGCTGCTCGCGTTTTATCACAAGTGAAGGACCGGGCAAATTTAGAGTCAGGAAAACTTTGGGATATGATACCAACCAAGTGATCTGCTGCAGCAAAAGGGACTGTGTGTTCAGCAAAAAATTTGGTGAATTTCCATTCAGCTTGCCTCACAAGCCACTCTTCAGTGGACTCTTGCTCTGCTACAGGCCCAGCGCTTGTCTTGTTTTTTGACTTCCTCTCTTCGAAAGTCCTGTGTGCTTTACCTGAAACATGGCGTTTCACATCAAATATACCTTGATGAGCACAGGATACATTCTTTTCACAAATCAAACAACGGAAGCAGCTGGAATCATTCTTGACAGGAACAATGATGCCTAGGAGGTAAAAAGGATTTTCAAAATTAGATTTCTTTCATATGTGGCAACCTTTAGGTAAAGTGGCAGCAGATTTTAATACATAAGGGATTTTTATGCTAAGCTTCTATTTCACACATAAGGGCATCTGTTAACATTGAAAAATTTAAAGAAGTACTGGCAATGCTAATATGTTTGGCTCATGACTGTGAAAGCCACTTTGCCACTGATTAGTTTAGTCTCTCAATATGTCATCATAGAGGCACTGGGTCACTCATCTTGCATTGAAACATCTATTCGTCCACCAATTTTTTCCATTCACCTATTTAACCACGTGCAATAAAACAAAAACACAAACTCAACAAGCATATGAAAGATTAATGTAAGAATAAATGTAGAAAAAATAAAATGTTGCCACCTAAACTTGGTGGGCATATGGTTGCAATGTAAAAAAGAAAATTAAACATAGCAACAGGCAAACGTCTTGTATGTATTGTATCATTGTTTTAAAGTTCCATCATACCTGCAGTGTTTAGAACAAATGTGGTGGCCACCTTGGAGCAGTAAAAACAATGATACATTATGCACAATACCATTCCAAGTTGGCCACTCAGTAAACATATCAATGGGTGACCATCTTAGATTGGTAACATTTACAGTGTGTCTCTGTTGACCTAATCATAAAACGACAAAACCTTGGATAGTCTCCAGGTAGGGAACAGGAGGCAATGGGGTCTCTAGGGTGAACTGGCATCCAGTGGCAAATGTTAAACACAAGAATTGCCACCTGAGAAAATGTTTATTTGTTCCTTTATAAGTGATTGTCCACCTCAAGTCTATCTATGGACACACAAACAATTGTGACAGGATTTCCTCACACCCCACCAGGCGTCATGCTTCATCATAGGACTTCGCTCGCTCTTCAACAACCCAATTTGATGAACAGCGGGCCTACACTTTATAGTAAAGGAGGCACTTCTACCTGATTATTAAACTCGTTATATAAGTATGTTAAAAACCAATGTGATAAATCACAACTACCTTTTAATTTAAGCGAGATATCACTTGGTGTTAAAAAATCAGTATGGAGACTAGGGGAACCAATACCCATCCCCCACTTAGACCATCAACATGTTTCTGCTTCTTGGTTCACAAGAGTCCATGTCATTCGTCAGGACAGAACACGGGATCATATTGTGACATGTACTCCTGTTAGTTCCACTTTAAATTTGGGCTGACCTTTGTCGTTCCGCACATTCCTAGGTCCCTAGAAGATAACAAGCACGCACGATATTTTAAAACGATAGGCTGAAAGCGACAAACAAAAAAGCGTGCACATTTGCATGTACAAATTGTGAGAGTGACACCGCATTCGTGTATCACACGTTCCATATTATAATGATGTGAGGCCAGCTCACATCCCTCTTACTCTAAATGTGGATCATCTGTGCTCCATGGAGGATGGGCTCAGGGACCCTTGTAGTCACACACTATGTAGGAGGGAAACAAAAAAACATCTTCATTGTAGCCTTCTTGTTGTGAGAAGTTGGCCTGGCATATGCTGTCCACTAGTTATAGTGGGCACCTTGCACCAGTCCAAACAACCCTTATTGATGATTAGGTTTAAGACAACCTTTATTGAAAGCTATCCTAGTGGAAGCTATGGAGAGCAGCCTTCAGGCTGTCTTGAAGGAGTGTAAAGCAGCATGGTTTACCAGATTATAACCTCTTGAATAACTAAATGAAAGGAGAACCACACCAGGCATATATATATATAAAATATATGTATTTATTTCTAAACACTCTCTACTGACCTCTTTATGAAGTTAGAGAGCAAGGCACACAATAATACAGTTATTAAACGACAGTAAATAGCACAATATACAATGGGCCCCAGGAGAGACCAAACCATATATTAAGAAAGTTGTATAAGAACCATGACTTTACTATACACAGTGCCTAGAGCACGTAGAATCGCTGGGACCCCAAGGAACCACCCAAGGCAGTGACACAGGGGACCCACGGGGGACGTGTGCAGTGTGAGAACACAGTCGCGAGCCCTTTACAATTCAATGGGAAAGTCGCGGTTGGAGAGGACTTTGAGCAAAACCTTTTAGACTTAGAGGGTTCTAGGGCCAGCACCCACGGGAGCACCAGAGCACTTGTGTTACCTCACCCAGGGAAGCCGGGTGCATAGGTGTCAAATGGTGTCGGGAATCGTCGTTGATTTCAATGGCGATGTGCTGCAAAGTGCTGCTGCGGTGGAGAGGAGAAGGGTCCGGGGTGATCCAAGCCTGGATCGAAGATGTGAAGAACCTGAAAGCAGAGGGAACAGAGTCTGAGTCACTTGCCAGTGACCAGGGGCACGATAGACGAATGCCCACCGATGTCGGGTGTTTCAGGTGCGAAGAGGTGAAGCTTGACACCACTGCCACGGGGACCAGGAGGCGTCGATGACCACCACAGTCCGCAGGCGAGCTGTCCCACGAAGGATGTCGAATGCTGGGGGGGGGGGGGGGGGGGGGGGGTCAGTTTCCGGATTGGAGACCAACAAGCCTCGGCAACGGCAACCCACGTGGTGAGAGAAAAATGGCTTCGGTGTGGACCAACAAGGTCCTGTGGACTCCCCAAGCGATGGAGAGTCAGGGCACGTCTGGAGCAACCAGGTAAGCCCGTTGAAAGTCAAAGTACCCTTCTCAGGGACCCACAAGTCGACGGACAAGGGATCGCGAAGGGACCTCGAGAGGAATCACTAGATACCAGCCCACAGGTCACTCGAGGCGTGTAGGCCAGCAATCTTTGGTGGAATAGCTGCTCGCGGTTTGGTCTACAAGTAGCCCAAAGCACAGCCTCAGGGATCGCCAAGAAGCATATGCTGCTGCAAATGGTCGCGGTGTCCAGGGGTTCGGGTTGCACGGCCCCCACGAGGGCTTTGGATCTCAGATTTGCTGAGAGCACGGATTGGCCTTGGGGAAGCTTGGAAACCCACCTCCTGTGTTACAAAATCTTCTGTGTCCTTCGGGAGCAGCGTCAATGCAAACCGGACAGATGATTCTTTGGTGCCTGCCTTGCAGGGGAGTAACTCCTTTACTCCAAGGGAGATTCTTCGGTCATCCAATGTTGTGTAGATAGTAGAAGTTCTGGGATTCTGTAGCAGAGTTTTGTCCAGGTAAAGCTAAAGTCCTGTAGTCAGGGGTTCCTACTTTATACCCAAGGAAGGGGTGGGACAAACTCTGGGGCTACACCCATATCCTTTGTCCAGTTTCGGGCCAGAGCAGGGGCTAAGTGCCCCTGCAACCGGTTTGAGCTGGACTATGCACAGGGACACCAAATATGCCCCCAGTGCAGACATCAGAGCACGCTTGGAGTGCACCCACCCAGCCCCATTACACTAAAGCCTGTCTGGGAGGTGGTAACACCTCCCTGTGACAGGAAACCTATGTTCAGGCCTCCCCTGCCGGAGTTTTGTCCAGCAGCAGGAGGGCAGACTCGTGACTATGGCTGGCAGCATCCATTTTGTGATGCCAGGGTCTGTGAAGCTGGTACCGGTCGTACCGGTGCTGTCATGTTTCTTCCTCTAGTAGGGTGGAATCATACCTCCCGCACCAGTTACTGATGTGGAGGTATGATTCCAAGGTGTTTGACACCAAACACATGATTCCAGGCAGCCATTTCAAAGTTAGCAATTACTGCGAGGTTATAATGCACTTAAGAGTATATGGTCTGGCTGCATCACAAACAACCCCGGATAAAAGGTTCCGAAGGCTGCAGAGGGGCTCTGCTCATGCATGGGCACCCTCTCACAAAAAAACCCAAAACCCAGCACCCTGCCTTCAGGACTGATAAGGCCTGCCATGGGGTGACTGATAGGTTTATATGTGCAGTGATATGGAGAGATATAGGGAACCTATATCTCAGTAATGGGTGCATACACCACCTTACACAGGCTGCTGTAGCAGACCTGTGGTGTCATTTTAAATGGCTTCACAGGGGTGACACAATACATGTTGCAGCCCCTGGTAGGCCTCTGGGGTACCTATGCCCTGGGTACATAGTATACCATATACTAGGGACTTATAAGGGTACCCCGGAATCCAATCTGGAGTGTACTTAAAGTACATGGAATCAATTTTAGGGAGACAGCAGATAGGCTGGGGTCGTGAATCGCAGGTTCCCAGCCAGACTAAGTCGAAAACCATCAAAACACCAGAAAAAAAGTGGGGGCAACCATGCAGTCAGATTCCACCTTCCTACACTTGTTACCAACATTGAACAAGATTAAACAAGAGGCTGTAGTGCCAGAGATCTGTTTTCCCCCATAACCCACTTACTACTCCAAGGCATGTCCCTCGTAGATCACCTAGTGTTGCTCACTCCTTTGTCCCGATGATTAGAAGAGTGGAGTGTATGCTGGGATATTTATGTGCCAGTAAACGCCCATCCGGTTGGTGGAGCGCTCCCCCTGTAATAATTATCAGCTGTGTTCCAGGTTCCTTTCTTTAAAAAAATTACATATGCGGCTGTATGTATGACGTCCTCATGGAGTAAAATGCCCAGCAGCTGATCATAGGGCTGTGGCCGCTGTTATAGCCCACCGGTCCATAATACATTTCTAGGCGTGAGCGCCACTCAATGGCAGCCGCACCAGAGTCGCATTTACAGAGACGATGACACTTGCTATTCGCAGGTGGCAGTGTGGATGTGTCCCTCTCTACGTGTGAATGTGCATATGAGACCAATGGGCCAAATCTGTAATAGCCTTGTTTATAGATTATGGAAAAAGGTTTTCCCCAGTTACTTTGAGGTCCAAGAGGGGGGAAAAAGAAACAAATGTATAAGTTTTTATGCCTCTTAGCTGACCTTTCTTATTTTAAATGGTAAATACTCACAAAAATCAAAATAACAACACAAACAATTTTCCCCATAAATACAATGTCTACACACAAATATTGCTTTTTTTCTTTGTTTTTTTTATTTTAGTAAGAAGCAAAAAGTTTTTGATATGTATTAGAATTCTCCTTTTCATTTTTCTAGAACTGGTATTTGTGTTACACCTTTTTAAACCCCTTCAAGATGGCGTATTTTTGCCTCACCACGTAAACTCTAAATATTCAGAACTTAGAATGATATACCGTATCTCTCTAAAATATACATCTCCCCTGAAAGCATAAGATATCTATGTGCTCGTTCCCTATCAAATACCACACGTACGACCAACACCATAAATGATGACTATCTATGGATGTATTTGCCTTTTTGCTTAACCCTTTGAAGATGGCGCCCACATGATCTACCATCCGATAAGACGCATTCTCTAGTTTGAGAGATTACCATCTAGCATATCATTTTGCGGCAGGTATTTCCACCTTACTTCTGACTCATCAGATAGAAGGTGTTTTGTCATCATCTGCCTGGTCTGCCAATTGCGCAGTTTGTTAGCATAGAAAGATCTTATATATAGATATACCATTTCTTAGGTAAAGATTATGATCCGTTATCTCCGAATAATTTTAAATACAGACACAAATAACCGCTTTCCGAGGTATTCCGGTTTCCCTCACTCAATTTTTTCCTCCTTGGTGAGATGCCTTTGTTAATATGTCGCCCAAAAGTCGACAAAACCGTAGTGAGATTACACCGGGAACAAAGAAAACATCGCGAGACCACGTAATGACACGCATGCCTGTTTCCCTTTGCGAGATGCCCTTTCCAAAATGGCACTCAACGTCACTAAAACCGTAGTCACACAAAACCGGAAATCAAGAAAAGATCGCGAGATCTGTTTCCCTTTGCGAGATGCCTTTTCCAAAATGGCGCTCAACGTCACTAAAACCGTAGTCACACAAAACCGGAAATCAAGAAAAGATCGCGAGATCTCGATATGACGCACAGGATATTTAAACATGCTAACTATTGACCGACACAATCGCTGTGTCGGAGAGGAATAAGGAAATGCCCTACAGAATAACAGAAGGTAAGCGAATCCCAGGCAATATGATTTAGATTCCCGCGTCCTTTCTACTTTACGAACTTGGTTTCACCGTGTCCGATTCTATGATAAGGTGTCTTTGAACTTAAAAATGAGAAGACCATATGCTTCTCTATTTTATCTAGAGATAGAGATCCCTCCCTGTTTTACCTTTTACTTGTTTCATATAATTAGTTACGATTTAGGCTAGTGACTTACACATTCGCATGTCAGCGTTTGCTTTTTCGTTTCTTTTTACATAGTAACAAGATTTACATTGCAGAAACGCTTAGCGTCTATGGAAATCTAAATTTTGATTATTAAGTCTCAGGTTGGCCTATCTAGATACGTACTTTACATGATAACATTATTTCGCTATAAAACCAAGTGAACGGATCCGGACATGTATATAATCATCCATCTGCCCATTCATCCTATAATAAGTGATTTAAACATGTAGTATTAGCGATAAGATAATCCGTCTATTCAGGCAACAACAACATAGACTCTTAATAAAATCTCAACGACACTCCAATCTAGCCTTTGTGTCACTTATCCGTTTGATATAAATACAGACATGTCTGAGACAGATGATTCATGTACAAATAGATAGTCCCATATACATTAAACTACAGTGATGCAATAGCATATTTCTATATGAAGTCTTTGTGTGTCTCCTACATACCTGGAAATTTCAATATAATATATCTAGAAACCGGTCTATTTTTGCCTTCCAGAATTGATTGATAAACATAGCCACTGAAAATCCTATGTGGTGAACTGTTATTTAAATCTCCTAAAAAGCCAAGCAAGGCCAAAGGAAACACATTTTCTGTCTTTCATACCTTCCTCGAAGGTAAGATCTATATTAGACTCCTTGGACACATCTAAAGACATAAGTTTTTCTACATTTTAGAATTACCACCTCATATGTCCTTCCACTGTAGGTATAATCTAATCCAGAAGACAACGGATATCTGGTGCAGACAGATGTTAACCCAGAGACAACATTACCGATACAAGACCCTTTGATACCGAAGAACTTTATTTTCGAAGAGTAAGAGAAAACATCTCTTATCTAATTTACAACCCCTTAAAAGAAATAAGAATACCCTTCTAATTTGACTTAATCTTAACTATTAACAGATCAGGACGATACTGGATCAAGTCCCATATGACAGACGCCCTAAAAGAATCGGAATCTAAGGCCTACTAAGACATAAAATGACCATTTGTCTTTTGCAAACAGGTATTTTTTAGTAACAATTAGTTTCAATCTAACGTAGGGTATTTGGGTTAATATATTCTTTCTCCTCTCAACCAATGGGTGTATTAAATCAAGATTGATATGGCTTTCTGTCTCTAAACGTTAAATAGAGCTCTCTACATCACAAATGGGTGTGAACTCACTTTCTATCTTCTTCCACCTGGAAGGTTTCTCTCTCTCTTTCGTTGCTGAGACCTGCATGTATAAGCAATTTTAAATAAATAGATCCAAATAGTTGCTATAAATGAAACATTGAGTACTTCAATTTTCCCTATATCTTATATATAATGTGTTTATATTTTCAGAATAAAAGTCCCCTCTCTCCCTTTTTACTCTTTGATGGTCCTGAGGAAGGTGATCATAGTTACACTTTCACCGAAACGTACGTAGACCAGCTATTTCACAACTGGACAACAAGCACTAAATGGATCAACTATAACCCAATGAGAAAAGAAATCCAGCCTGTTGTTAATGTCATCAAAGTAAAACTCGACAGTTTGTAAGATTAATGTGTAAAAAGATCTATCCAGTTGTGTGTTTTTACAATTCCCTGTGTGTATATTTCTTTGTGTATGGTATGATTGTTGTGAAGCAAGATCAGATAGCTAGTTGTGAATGAAGATATTTATGTTTGATTGATGAGGGGCACTTCCAATGGTTCATAGTAGTTCTTTGACACCAAGGTAATAGTT
The DNA here is from genome assembly GCF_964204655.1 of Triturus cristatus. Lineage (NCBI taxonomy): Eukaryota > Metazoa > Chordata > Amphibia > Caudata > Salamandridae > Triturus > Triturus cristatus. The sequence continues at coordinate 283,137,389 of NC_140584.1, read as the reverse complement.
ATTCACATCATTGTTCACTTATATTTATTCATCTTTAGAGTTTCTGTTAAGTACAAAAAAAAGGAAATGTAATATGAACATATTTTTGATATACAAAAAAAACTTTTTGCTTCTTACTAAAATAAAAAAAACAAAGAAAAAAAAGCAATATTTGTGTGTAGACATTGTATTTATGGGGAAAATTGTTTGTGTTGTTATTTTGATTTTTGTGAATATTTACCATTTAAAATAAGAAAGGTCAGCTAAGAGCCATAAAAACGTATACAATAGCCTTGTTTATAGGCCAGAGGTCTGCGTGAATTACAGTGCCTGAAGGCTCCCACTGCAAAGAATTGAATACTGATGACCCACATTTAGGGTCAGAGGAATGTGAGCTGGCCTCACAACATTATAGTATGGAACGTGTGATACACGAGGGTAGTGTCACACTCACATTTTTGCATGCAAATGTGCATGCTTAGTGTTTGTCACTTTTATCCTAGAATTTTTAAATATTGTGTGCAGTTGTTTTCTTCTAGGTACCCTCGGGACCTAGGAATGTGCGGAACGACAAAGGTCAGCCTAAATTAAAAGAGGAACTTACAGGAGTACATGTCACAATATGATCCTGTGTTCTGTCCTGACGAATTCCACAGACTCTTGTGAGCCAAGAGGCAGAAACATGTTGACGTTGTAAGTGGGGATGGGGTATTGGTTCCCCTAGCCTCCACACTGTTTTTTAACATCAAATGATGTCTCCCCTACATTAAAAGGTAGTTTTGATTTATCACATTGGTTTTCAACATACTCATATCACAGGTTTGACAGTCAGGTAGAAGTGCCTCTTTTACTGTTTAGTGTAGGCTAGCACTTCATCAAACAGGCGTTTTGAATGGCAAGTCCTATGATGAAGCATGACACCTGGTGGTGTGTGAGGACATACCATCACAATTTTTTTGTGTCCATAGATAGGCTTGAGGTGGACAATCACTTATATAAAGGAACAAATAAACATTTTCTTGGGTGGCTTTTCATGTGTTTAACTGTTGTACTAATCTAAGGTGGCCAATCTTGGAATGGTAAAACAATGATACACTATGGACAACATATATATTATATGACAAAAGTTGTAAGAGTGCCCAAGGAAAAAATGTGGGCAGACACAGATTTATCATTAGAAGATTCGAACAGGAAAGAGTTTCTTCATATTCCTCCCAAGATATTGCTTTTAAGAGTGTCAATCAATCAATCAGTGACACTTATAGAGCGCGCTACATACCCGTAGGGTCTCAAGGCGCTGGGGGGGGGGGGGTGCCGCTACTGCTCGAACAGCCAGGTCTTCAGCTTCTTCCTGAAGGAGAGGTGGTCTTGGGTCAGGCGCAGGTCGGTCGGGAGGGAGTTCCAGGTCTTGGCGGCCAGGTAGGAGAAGGACCTTCCTCCTGTAGTCGCTCTGCGGATGCGGGGGACGGCGGCGAGGGCGTGGTTGGCTGATCGGAGGTGGCGTTTGGGAGCGTAGAAGTTGATCCGGCTGCTGAGGTAGCTCGGGCCTTGGTCGTGTAGGGCTTTGTGTGCGTGGGTGAGGAGGCGGAAGGTGATTCTTTTGTTGACGGGGAGCCAGTGAAGGTCTCTCAGGTGTCCGGTGATGTGGCTGGTTCGTGGGATGTCGAGGATGAGTCTGGCCGAGGCGTTCTGGATCCGCTGGAGTCTCTTCTGGAGCTTGGCGGTGGTACCGGCGTAGAGGGCGTTGCCGTAGTCCAGTCGGCTGGTGACGAGGGCCTGGGTGACGGTCTTCCTGGTCTCGGTGGGGATCCACCGGAAGATCTTCCGTAGCATGCGTAGGATGTTGAAGCACGCCGAGGAGACGTTGTTGACTTGCCTGGTCATGGAGAGGGAGGAGTCCAGGATGAAGCCCAGGTTGCGTGCATGGTCTGTTGGTTTGGGTGCGGTGCCCAGGGCTGGAGGCCACCAGGAGTCGTCCCAGGCGGAGGGGGGAAGAGCCCAGGATGAGGACCTCCGTCTTGTCAGAGTTCAGTTTCAGGCGGCTGGTCGTCATCCACTCGGCTACCTCTTTCATCCCTTCGTGCAGGTTGGCTCTGGCGGAGGCGGGGTCGTTGGTCAGGGAGAGGATCAGCTGGGTGTCGTCGGCGTAGGAGATAATGCTGAGGTTGTGTTTGCGTACGATGGCCGCGAGGGGGCTCATGTAGACGTTGAAGAGGGTGGGGCTCAGAGATGATCCTTGAGGGACGCCGCAGATGACTTCGGAGGCTTCTGATTTGTATGGTGGTAGGCGGACTCTCTGTGTCCTTCCGTCGAGGAAGGAGATGATCCATTCCAGCGCCTTGTCCTGGATTCCGATGTTACTGAGGCGCTGTACTAGGGTGCGGTGGCAGACCGTGTCGAATGCCGCGGAGAGGTCTAGGAGGATGAGGGCCGCTGTTTCTCCATTGTCCATCAGGGCTCGGATGTCATCGGTGGCGGCGATGAGGGCGGTCTCGGTGCTGTGATTGGCTCGGAAGCCGGACTGTGAGGGGTCGAGGGATCCGTTCGTCTCGAGGAAGGCGGCCATCTGCTTGTTGACGGTCTTCTCGATGACTTTGGCTGGAAACGGGAGGAGCGAGATGGGGCGGTAGTTCTTGAGTTCGGTGGGGTCCGCTGTTGGTTTCTTGAGTAAGGCGCTGAGTTCGGCGTGTTTCCAGCTCTCAGGGAAGGTGGCGGTGTTGAATGATGTGTTGATGATGTCTCGCAGGTGGGGTGCGATGACAGCGTCGGCCTTGTTGAAAACGTGGTGAGGGCAGGGGTCGGTCGGTGATCCGGAGTGGATGGAGTTCATCGTGCGGATGGTGTCTTCGGTGCTGATCGGGGTCCAGGCGTGGAGGGTGGTGGTGGGGGGTGATTGTTCGGTCATGGTGTGCGTTGGTTGGTTGTTGAAGCTGTTGTGTATGTCCGTGATCTTGTTGTGGAAGTATGAAGCGAGGGAGTTGCAGAGGTCTTGTGATGGGGTGATGTCGTTGTTTCCTGCGCTGGGGTTGGAGAGCTCTTTCACGATGTTGAAGAGTTCCTTGCAGTTGTGTGCGTTGTTGTCCAACCGTTCCTTGAATGCTGTTTTCTTGGCGGCGCGGATAAGCTGGTGGTGCTTCCGGGTGGCAAGCTTGAAGGAGGTCCTGTTGTCCGGTGTAGGTTCCCTTCTCCAGACTTTCTCGAGGGCTCGGCAGTTCTTCTTGGAGCTCTTGAGTTCGTCGGTGAACCATGGGGCTTTCTTGCTTCCGGGTCTGCTGGGCGGGGTCCTCAGCGGGGCGAGCTCGTCCGCGCAGATGTTGATCCACTTCGTGAGGTTGACGGCGGCCTGGCTGGGGTTCGCTGAGCTGGCAGGAGGGTGCTGGCTCAGGGAGGTGGCGAGCTGGTCTGCTGTGATCTTGTTCCAGCTTCTGCGGGCGGCCTGTTGCTGGTGGTGGTGGGTCGTCGTTCTCTTGAAGGTGAAGTGGATGCAGCTGTGGTCCGTCCATTGGAGCTCTGTGGCGTGGCTGAAGTCGATGTCTGTGCTGGAAGAGAAGACTGCGTCGAGTGTGTGTCCGGCGAGGTGGGTGGGGGTGGACACCAGTTGCTTGAGTCCCAGGTTGGCGAGGTTGTCCAGCAGGGTGCTGGTGTTGCGGTCGTTGTTGTTCTCCAGGTGGAAGTTGAGGTCCCCCAGGAGGATGTAGTCAGCGGAGGGGAGGGCATGCGGGCTGACGAAGTCGGCGATGTCCTCGCTGAATTGCGTGCGTGGTCCAGGGGGTCGGTAGATCAGGGTGCCTCTGAGGGTGGTGTTCGGGTTGGTGTGGATCTGGAAATGCAGGTGTTCGGCAGTGGTCAGGGTGTTCTCGGTGCTGGTCGTGAGACGGATGGTGTTCTTGTGGATGATGGCGATGCCTCCTCCCATCTGGTTGGCGTTGCGGTCCCTCCGGACGATCTTGTAGCCCTCTGGGATAGCGATGGCGATGTCGGGAGCTGATGAGGCGTTCATCCAGGTCTCTGTGAGGAAGGCAACGTCAGGGGCTGTGGCGTCTAGGAGGTTCCAGAGTTCGATGGCGTGTCTGTGGACGGAGCGGGTGTTGAGCAGGATGCACTTGAGGTGGGTGCTGCTGCTGTTCGACTTGGCGGGGGCTGGTGTGCGGCAGGTCCGGATGCAGGTGAATTTGCAGGCGTGGCAGCTGAAAGGTCCGTGGGTGCGTCGTGGTGTGGCTTGATGGCATTCTGGGAGTCGGCCAGAGTTGAGAGCGATGAGGGTGGCGGCGGAGTACGTCAGGCGGGTCGGTCGGCGGCATCGGGGGCCAGGGGTCCTGGCGCTGGTCGCGATCCGGTCGCGGACGGGCGCAGACGGGCTTACCTTTGGCGCGCCTTCGGCGCACAATCGGCGCGCCCGCTGCGCGTGACCGCTGCGCGTTCGCACGGTCGCCATATAAAGGCGAAGTGCGCGGGTGGGCGGAGCAGCTGGGAGGCGGGAGCGGGGCGGGAACAGAATGAAAAAAGGGGCGGGGCTTGCGGTGGTGGCGGGAAGCGGGGAGGGAAGGCGGCGATGTAGGCGGGCTAACAGGAAGGACACAAGCTGGACAGATAAACAGGCAAATATACTTTATTAAGCACAAATGGCGAACAAAACAAGGGAAAAAGAAACTCAAACACGGGCAGGGAATACAGATGACAAGCACAAATGGCGAGAGAAACAAAGGCAAAACAAACGGCAACGGAGTCAGCCGGCGGCGAGGCAGGCAGCGCGGCAGGGACAAGGCTGAGGGGCACACGCAGCAGCTGGTGGCCGTGCGGCGCGGGGGTGTCCCACAAGTGGGTCACACTTACCTGTGTCGCACGGTCGCCATATAAAGGCCAAGTGCGCGGGTGGGCGGAGCAGCTGGGAGGCGGGAACAGAATGAAAAAAGGGGCGGGGCTTGCGGTGGTGGCGGGAAGCGGGGAGCGGGGAGGGAAGGCGGCGATGTAGGCGGGCTAACAGGAAGGACACAAGCTGGACAGATGAACAGGCAAAAATACTTTATTAAGCACAAATGGCGAACAAAACAAGGGAAAAAGAAACTCAAACACGGGCAGGGAATACAGATGACAAGCACAAATGGCGAGAGAAACAAAGGCAAAACAAACGGCAACGGAGTCAGCCGGCGGCGAGGCAGGCAGCGCGGCAGGGACAAGGCTGAGGGGCACACGCAGCAGCTGGTGGCCGTGCGGCGCGGGGGTGTCCCACAAGTGTGGCTACCCTCACTGGGGAGTGGCGTTGGCTGTGGTCACACAACACAAGCACAGTGAGGGTTCCGATCATTTTAGGTGGCTACTCCATAAAGTTACACTAAATACTTGATATTTATTTCTTTTTCTTCTTCTTATGCCCTTTAGATAGTTTGACAGGAGCATAGGGACCAGTCCGGACCTGAACTTGGCTTGACTGCGAGCAGACCAAATGTTTAAATAGCACAGATCCTTTAGAAACATTGTTTTAATGATGCAAAGAGGAGGCCTATAATAAAAGTCTTTGTCCGCCAATATCCTTCTATGATTTTTTTTTATATCTACTGTCACTCTCTGAGGACTCACACAACATATGGTTCCTCTGATAGACACAAAGCAGAAGCGAGTACTACCACTTTGCAAGAGTGGCTAATTGGTTCTCCCCGTAAAAGAGTAATAGATTTAAAATTGGTAAGAGCTCCCAAAGAAGCCAACTACATACTTAGGTCATACGTAGTACTGAGACGGTATCAGATTATAATGCATGCAACAGGAAGTGGGTGAGAGCCATCATCCTTTTAAAAACAATATTTTGGGAAGGAGGTAAGCCCTTTCCAGTCCTCCTCTCACGACAAATCTGTTTGCTCACATCTTTTAAATGGGCACCTCAGTATCTTTTCTCATATAATGTGCATCTTGGGAACATACATCACATTTCCGTTAACAACCTCTCCCACTTCCTAGAGGGAACACTATGAACAACACCATTCCAAGACGTCTCTCTAATTTATCGTGTGAGAAAAGGCTTTTGCGGACCGTTGGAAGGCCGGGAAGCAAGCTACTAGTGTGGTTTTTTGGACAGCGGAGGTAACTGCAGCTGGGCCCTGATGGGGAGGGTCGCTGTTAGAGGCCTTCTGAGGTGGCCCAGTGAAGGCCACAGCGACAGACCCACAGTAATGAGGCAGACGTGGGGAAGACGGGCTTGTAGTCCCCAGAGGAGGGGAGTCCATGCTATACAGGAGGAGCAGAGAGAACTACAAACAAGCATTGGCATAGCCAATAGGTCTCGCTTTTGGTATCTTGTAAGAGGGTAGTTAGGTAGCATATATTTTTATGTGCAGTAAAGTTACATTGAATTGGAACATTACAGTCACCAGTTGTGCTCTGTCCAACTGTGTGCAAGCATATGTAAATGCAAGCAATTGTCCTGATCGTACCTTGCAATGGGAACAACAAAGTGGTTCATGGGCTAGAGGGTGCACCCTACCACCACTCATACCACGCTCCCTACACCCATTAGATCATAGCTCAGAGATCGATACTTTATATGTTCGGGTTTTCATGATTGACCGTTAGGTGCTCTGCTGCCAGTTTGGAAATGTAACATGACAATTGCTGCTGATGTCTATTGATTTGCTGTCTCAAGTTTACATGGTGAAAAAGGCCAACTGAGCAGTCTGTCCTTCCACGGTCGGTAAACTGAGTGCTATTAAATAGGGCATAGTATCAATCACCTGTTAATTACAGCGCCTAGACGTGGCATAAGCGGGGCATGCAGTGTCACATATGAAACTGGCAATGTCTCATTCTGAATTTGCAGTGTAAACTAGCACATTCGGTTTTGCAACCATCCTCTATGGGGGTTGCCCAGCATGGGAGCTCCAACACAACTATCGACAGCCCCATGAAACTTGTAATGCATTAGATCACTTGCCTTACACAGGACTGTAGAGGTTAATGACGAATTAGAAAGCATGGGGAAAACTATTATTTTTAATAAGTCCACCGTGCCCCGCTGTGAATCCCAAATTCTTTGTAGACTGTAAAATATATTTTCCCCTTCATAGCCCATTTAATGTGCCTGATCCATTAACTGGTTGCGAACCTGGGCCTGAAAGCGTAGGCTCTGCTCTCTTGGACGATTTTTTATAACCTCTCAGCTCGTTAACTACCTCTATATACCGACCAAACTGGCATTCTAGAATATCTGTCAATGGTGGGATTTGAACCCTTGCATGAGAAGGGAATCCAGCATCACATGCACATGACCTTGCCTCGGAGCTATAGCACCTGTGGTGTTGCAAGGGAAAAATGTTTCCCCTCAGGACCCCACACGTCATGGGCGTTTACAATACAACACCAATACAATGCTCGGATGAGTGTACCTGGGAGTGATATATATTGTAAGAAGGAGGGCTGGCCAAGAAATATTTTTAGCTTATATAGCAGTAACTCGTACCAGAAGTATTGGAGCCCTTCACTTTGAGGCAAATCCTGTAATCGCCCCATGCCTAGAGTCACAGGATGTTGGGGCAAAGCCCCGAAGAACCTGAGAAGGCGGAGCCCGGGCTCCAGAGAAAAGGATTAGCATGGCAGCCCCCGCTGAGAGTTAAAAGTATTGGAGGTTACATTACACCCGATCACCGGTCATTGGGCACGGGGCGAAGTGATAACTCAAACTTGGTTCTCTTTGGTGGCAGCTCTAGGCCACACACACACACACACAAACACACACTCTCCCACATCAGACAACCCAAACAAAGCAGGAAAGTGCCACCTTCACACCACAGCTGATGGCCAGAAGGAACTAATCATTTAGCTTTTTGCATCAGTTCACTACTTTTGATGTAACCTTTATTTTTACAGTGCTATATTGCGCGAGACCTGAAGTGCTTTACGTGCGTACCAGTTAATTTTAGCAGGCACTGGAGCCTACAAATATTATCCAATGCACAGCCGCTCAACTAAAACCTGCAATAGAAATGGTTTTAGGCCAGTCTTGCGGCCCCCTTCCTTGCATATAGTGGCAACGCCTGCAGAAACACTATTGCTAGCGAACTGCTTTGCATCATAGGGATTGTATTTCACAGTTGAAGATCCAGTATAATGGGTTGTTGCTTGTGGACCACAAGTCGCACAATTCTCTGGGAAGGCAGCTTGGAGTAGAAGGAGGAGGAATAGAAACCGAACCTGCGCTGTAAGCCATGCCTTGCACATCTCCTTTATATTTTTATTTGGCGGAGACGAGAGAGTAATTCAGCACTTTCATATCTGTGACAAATCAAACAAATACAAGTTCCGGCATCCCGCGAGTGCTGCTAAATATAAAAATAAAAATAAACGGAGCGCGGTGAGCCTAAATCGGGCGCTGCGCTCCGAATTAAAGTAAACCAGTGAATGGTGCACGCGACAACAAGCACCAGGGCTCGATAATTTAAAACACGTCGCCCCTGAGATGCGGGAGCTGCTAGTGTGCGTGCACGGTTGCAAGCAGCAGCATGTTTCCAATTATCGCGTCCGCATCTGGGCACGATAATTGGAAACATATGCTGCTGCTGCGCGTAACCACAAGCATTAGGCCATGGGCGTGCACATGGGGTGGGACAAAAAGAGCCTTTGGCCAATTGCGTGCTGTCTTTGTTAAAAAGACGCACGCAAAGGCCAATAGCCTGGGGCAAAACTACAAGCACACGCGCGAGCTTGTGCTGGATTTCTGAAAGCCCTTTACATAAGGTAGAGGCGAGCAGCGCATGCGCGCTGCGCTAGGCGCGACCTAAAAACTGTACCTGTAGAGTGAGGCAAAGAGAGCCTGAAGGACACAAGTGACTCTACAACACTATATAAGGGGGGGGGGCTCAGCCCTGCTGAAGCTGTGCCCACTGGGGCTGTCAGACAACGACCCAGAGCTGGAGCAGCGCAGTGGGGTATTGGGATAGCTCCTGTAGAGAGTGGAAGACATGCACGGAACCCTGAGGAATTTTGATTCAGGGACAGAGGAAGTGGACGAGAATATACGGGAAGAAGGTGCCATACCCTAAGACCGCAGGAGGTTGGTCAGTGGGATCAATATCGCTGCAGCTTGTACTCCAACTCCTGGACATTAGGACCTGAACTGAGCCAGGCTCCCCATCTGAAGGAACGGTTACATGGTGAAGACCAAACCCCATAATGGGGGACAGTCCAATAAGATTGGACATTACACCATCTTGGGAGGGAGACGCCAAGGAGTGGACCATAGGGTGGCACCCCAGCCATTGTGTGGGGCGCAAACACCGGGCACGGCAGAAATACTGGAGGCCTTAACAGGGTCAAAAGTCACTTGAGGCCAAAATGGAGTCGATAGCCATTGATATTAACCACCTTCGATTAGATCTGCGCAAAGTAGAAGACAGGGTCACGACGACAGAAGAGGACTTCGCTATTTTGAAAGCTGCAGTGCGCAATCTGCAAACAACTGTAGCTGTCCTTAAATGCAGCACGCCTCAACTCGACCTGCACCAGGAAGATGCTGAGGGTCAATCTCGCCATACCAAGCTGCGTCTCCTCAGATTCCCGGAGTGTGCAGGGGAGCCCTCTGCTGACCTGTTTTTAGAGGAATGGCTCACCACGGCCTTGCGCCTCATGCAACTATTCAAATTCTTCACTACTGAACGGGCTCACAGGGCCTTGGGCTAAGTGCCGCGCCCAAGGGTATACCCGCGAGCCACTATAGCCCATCTATTCAACTACGGGGATAGAGACATAATATTGCAACATGTTCTAGAAGATAGCCCCCAATATATAAAGACACTCCAATTTATATTTATCCTGAGTATAGCTGGAGAGTGCAGGACTTACGAAACAATTTCCTGTCAATTAAGCAGAGACTCTGTGGCCATGACATAAAATACAGTCTGATGTTTACCGCATGGCTTCGGGTCCAATACGAGGGCAGGGTGATATTCTACGAAACTCCCCAGGATACCCTCAACTGGATGGAATCCATAAGCCTGCAACATGCCGACCGAGGGCCTGAATGGAAGGAGCAGAGGCTCGAGGCGATCACAGCAACGTCAGGGGACTTCTCAATAAAAGAGAGACACTCCTGCAAAGGGCAATGAGGGATGGATCCTAGTCAGCACAGATGGGACTCTGCGAATAGAGCATGAGCCTCTTGAGACATAGAACTCATACACACTGTTGGAAATAGTCCCAGAGACACAGGTAGATACTGTGCCCTCGGGTTGATCTATTATACATCAAAGTGGCTACTTCGCTATGACACGGCCGAGATACTGCAACCAAGAGCAATAGGTCATTGTATGCAATCACTGGAAATTTGTTTTCGTAATTCGGGCTTCATAAACCACCCATGAATAGATATTGTATCTGAGATTTTTAGTGTACAACTTGAGGATGCGGCCCACAGTTTAATTTTTGTTTCTCGGTCGCCAGGAGTTGGGCCTGAGACTGCTGGGGCAGGGTGGAACCCGAGGCCAAGCACCTGACAAGGTTAGTCCAGACGCCACATCGTGATATCCTGCTGAGGCCCCACCAGGGTCTCGTGGGGATCCACAAACCTTGTGGTCTGGTCAAGAACTAGAACGAGTAAAGTTATACAGGTATTAGTTGGGGGTTGAGGGGTTAGGGAGGGAGTTTGGGGTGGGGATTACTGTCCTCTTGTCTATCGGTTATGGCGGGAGTGATGAGTGGCTACTTCCTGTTGGTGGGTACGGGAGGGCGATATCATGGGTATTTGCAATTCCTTTATCATCTTGTTTTTCATGGAATTCTGTTGTTGATGTTAGCTTTAGGGGACAGAGAAGCTTTCCAGTTGAGAGGCACTGCTGGATGTTGCCAGGGCTAATTATTGAGGTTTCCTTGAATGTACATGGCCTTCCTTCTATTTTTATCCATTTTTATTCTTGTTTTTCACTGATATCACATGGATAACTTAAAAACTGGTTATAAATGTATAACTTTGAATGTACGTGGGTTGAAAAATTATGTGGGGCAAAGAAGGGTACATGCATATCCGAAACGGTATGGGATAGCAATAGCGTTTCTGCAGGAAACTCACTTGTGGGGGACTGTATAAAACATGTTCAGAGACACCGGAGGGGGCAACTGTATGTAACATCTTACCCTGGCTATGCAAGGGGGGTCCTCATATGGGTGGCACCCGGAGTCCCATTTAGTTCCACCAGAACTTGCCTAGGGTTATGTAGTACTGGAGGGCACCCTTGATGCACATGACCTGTGCCTGGTAAATGTATACACGCCAAATGTAAATGACGGCGCCTTTATGGGCGCATTGCTTAGGTCAGTGCAAATACCCCCAGGGGTGGAAATTGTAACTGCAGGGGACTTTAACTGCGCATTGAATGGAGAGCTGGACAGATTCTTCACCCACCGACCTGACGGTAAACCGACAGTAATGGCTGCATTGCACCAGGCGCAGGAGGGTCTTGGGCTGGTGGATATCTGGCATTTGAGTAAATCAACTACACAAACATATTCATGTCATTCCCCAGCGAAGGACACGCATAGTCGCTTGTACTTCTTCTTTATACATATATCCGTAGCCCATAGAGTTCAGGACACCAAGTATGTGGTTCGCTACCTTTCGGATCACTCCACACTAATAATTAGATATGTACTCCATAGGCCTGTCCTCAGGATACCACTCTGGCGGCTGCACACGGATGCACTCACTGACTTGATATTCCTTGACACAGTGAATAGGGAGTTAGTACAATATTTTGATCTTAGTTGGGAATCCACAGACAGCAGGGCCACAAAGTGGGAGGCCCTGAAGATGGGGTGTGCATGTCCACATCGGTCGGAATACGACGTACACTATAGAATAACCTTACTAAACAAGAATATGTACTAGAGTCCTTGGAGTTGATGCCCACATATACAGCAGGGATAACGGACTGGAACAACCAACGACAAGGGGTCGCTGACGTATGGGATCAGCTGGACAAACATGTTATGAGTACTGGCCGTCAGCGATGGTATATGGAGGGGAATAAATCTGGGCATTTACTGCCGCGTTTGATCGGTTCAGAGGCTGCAGTGCAGCCAGTCCTGGCAGTCCGACAGAGGGAGGGTAACCTGGTTTGCACGTAGTAACTGATTAATGAGGCGTTCGTGGAGCACCTCCAGAGGGTGTACTCGGAGCCACAGATGCCACAGCAGCAGAGAGCGGTGAACGATTATCTGGTGGGCTTACCACTCTCATGTCTTACAGTGGAAGATCGTGAGGCTCTGGGGGCTCCGGTAACTAAACAGAAATTGCTGTGTGCCGGGAATGCCCTAAATCCGCCAAATCTCCGGGGGCGGACGGCCTCCCAGACGAATTTTATCCGCATTTCCCAGACCTCCTCACCGATAAGCTGATGACCGTCTTTGCAGAAGCCTTCGAAAAAACAGGAGTTACCAAGGTCAATGAGAGAGGCTCTAATAGTAGTTATACCGAAACCTGGTAAAGACTCCTCGGAGATGGGGGTCTTATAGACCCCTCTCTATGCTGAACGTGGACCTCAAACTCCTAAGTCTGGTATCAGCGGCTAGACTTCTGCCTTTTCTCCCACAGCTTTTACATGATGACCAGTCAGGTTTTATTACCTGCAGGAACATACTGCCCTATTTTCGCCCGACTGGCACATGTTATGCAGCCACCGGGGCAACAGGAAGATTGTTATGCCCAAGCCTTTCTCGATGTGGAGCAGGCCTTTGATTCCGTGAGATGGGATACATATGGCGGGTACTCCATAAAATGGCTTTGCGCTCCCTTTTTATAAAATGGATTAAATTGCTATATATGAACCCACAGGGCAGAGTGCGCACAGGGAGATACGTTTCAGACGTGATAGTCCTACAACAGGGTACCAGGCAGGGATGTCCACTTTCCCCCTGATCTCTGCCATAGGTATGGAGGCGCTGGCTTGCCTGCTGAGACAAGTTCTGAGAGGATGGGGAGTAAGATCGGGCACGACCGAGCATGTTGCCTCGTTGTAAGCAGGCAACGCAATGGTATACTTGAGATAACCAGACTTTTCGGTCCTGATGATGCTGAGAGGTATCAGGTCTACTCATTAATAGAGTCAAGTCTCTGCTGTTCCCGCTTGGATGGCCACGAAACATACCAAAAGACCGGCATCCACAAGCAGAGCTACCCTGGATGGTGGGCAAAGTCCGATATCTGGGAATTTATATCTCCCACGATGAGAAGCAGTTTTATGATAATATGGGGAGAGTGATGGACGGTTTGCGTCAGCCTATACAATTCTGTAATACACTACAACTGTCTTTGATGGGCAAGATAGCCCTTATAAAAATGGTGGTGGTGCCCCACTGTCTCTATGTTATGCAGGGAACTTTTTAAGAACTCCCATGAAGTGTATTCAAACACCTGGACTCACTTATAGTGGAACTTCTTTGGAGTGGTCGAAGGTGCAGGGTAGGTCTTTACACGCTGCGATGGGAGGGTGGGGTGGGAGGGGGGGAATCTGGAGGTCCCGAATCTGGAGCTGTACTATTTAGCCACTCAGCTATAACTTACGATCCATTGTTTGAATGCTGAACCAGACTGGGAGAGATCCCTGCTGGCCTACAATTGTGATGGCCATCAGCTGGGATCGCTGCTGATGTGTGGCAGACAAATACCTTGGACTTTCCCTTACCTCGTCCGACTGATGGCTAGACTCTGGGAAAAGATGGCCAGAGGATCCTGAAAAGAGCTTCTTACGCCGCAGATCTGGTAGTCTGGATCATACGACCCTTTAATAGAATGGCTCAGCTGATGTCTTCGGAAAAATGGAAAGGGGGTGGGGGGTGCCTGACTCTGGCTGATCTGTACTCAGGAGGGAGGTTTATAACAATGCAGGATGCTATAGCCACAATACGAAATAGCTGCTGTAGCTCACCAATTGTGGGGAGATTCTAAGACACCCCGGACCCACTCACACAATGGTGAGTATGGCCGGGTGCAGCCGGCTGGTCGCACATCTATACCAAGCACTGCGTAAGGATAAGCAGCTTAAGCCACTGAGAGTGCAAGAGGGATGGAAATCTCTTAGGGATGAACCGCTATCATTCAGGGATTGGTTTAAGATACATGCAAGGGTCCAAAAGGTATCAGTGAGCACCAGGTTTAAGCAGATTAAATTAAACATAATTCATATGAACTACCTGTCCCCCAGGCACTTGCATACTATCTTACGAACGAGATAGTCCTGCTGCCCGAGATGCAAGGCTGCTGAGGCTGATTACTTGCACATGCTCTGGTACTGCCCACCAGTGGCTACTTTCTGGGGATAAACCCTAACACAGATTTAACGGACCACAGGTTGGGACGTACCATTGAAGATTAATCAGTGCTTGCTAGGCCTACTACCTGACGACCCAAAGCGCAAACTAAGCAGATGTTTCACAGTGCAGGGTCTCACGGTGGCAAAACGTTGCATAGCGATCTATTGGATGAGCGATAGGCCCCTGACTATCGCTGAAATGGGAGAAAGACCTGTGGGAGTGGGCGGGGCAGAGGAGGAACATATATACGAAAGACAAGAAGAGACGATAGATTACCAGAGGTGCTGCTTGCCTGGGGGAATATGATATGACTTGTTTGTCCCGGACGGACTCTAGGGTCCCGTGCACTGTCAATTGGGGGACTCGGGCAAGAGAGGCTGCTAGATGATGAAAGTGGGGTTAGAAACAGTTCAGTTTGATAGATGGGATAGCAAAACAACCCAAGGCTTGGGCCTTAGTTTGCCCATTTACACCACACACAAGGAAAAAACAAGAAAAAAGAGACCAAGGATATAGAAGAAAGGAAAAAAGGGAATCTTAGACCCTTCTCTATATGAAAGCTTCTGGAAAGGATAGGAGGAGGAACGTTGGGAAATTTTACAGGTTTACTGTTTATGTGTGTTATTATTCGCTGCCATTGATGCAACATAAAGTGATATGGTCAAGTGAAAAGTAGCCTTTTGTGTACAGATTACATAATGAAACCTTAATAAAGACACTTAAAAAAAAAAGAACAAAAGGATTATCACAGTGCACATCTTCTCCCCAATGGTCTTTCAGATGGGGTAACCAACACCAAACCCTTTCTTACTAAATTAATCTGTGGGATTACATGTTAGCAAAATACCGATCTACAGCCTTCAACACAGTTTAATAACAAGTCTCCTTAAATGCCTGTTGGTTTTAATATATACATTTTACAAGTAAGCCACCCCTTCCATACCTTTTCATAATAAAATAAACAGACAAATGTCGTCTGACATAACTTTTTCCAAGAACAAATCAAGACTTTTGTCTTCACTGGCTTTTCACCATAACAAACTGAGGGCTCCTGTACTTCACATAAACTGGCAACCATCAGGCGCACAGTCCTACTGTTAAAAATATATAAGTGCAAAATTACAGTTGGCAACACACACGACCCCTCTGAAAGGGGCATAACATGGGCTCTCACACAAACTCTTAAACTCGACTGTTTGTCAGAAGCAGAAGCAAGCCCCCAAACCCCTCACTTGTACAATAATCGGAGATAATCCATATAATGCAATACCTTCCTATAGGCCTTAACTTAATGGAATAACTATTCACTGTTAAGGCCAACTGGCTGTAACTTACTATTTTCACAAAAAATTAGCTATGCCTATTTTGTTTGTCGTACATTTTCATAATTACAAGATTAGATTTATCGCCCCTGACATAACTTTTTCTAATGAACCGATCCAGCCTGTAGCCTTTATCACTGGCTTGTCACCATAACCGTCTAAGGCTTGCTGTAATCTGCATAAGCTTTCCCATAAGGCAATTACCAGTATACAGTAAAAAAAAAGTCAATATGTACCGAATTACAGTTGGCAAAACAATATTCAAGCCTTCATACAATGGCATAACAAGGATTAAAGTGAAGTTCACATTTTCCATCCCTTGGGTAACCAATACCAAAACCCTTGCCCACTATGGCAATCTGCTACATTCCTTTTAACAAAACACCTGTCTAGAAGTTTTAACACAGTGTAATGACATTCTACCCTTAAAAGCCCATTGGCTTTATATATGTATTTTACAATAGGCCTACTGCCTCTGCCTTTGCCATACCTGCAAAATAAACAGATCAGGCCTATATCCTTGATAACACAGCTTTTCATCATAACCATCTAGGTCCGGCCATGTTCAGCATAATCTTTCCCACTAGACAAAAAGTGCAATCCAAGCACTCTTTTTCAGTGAAGCACCACATCTCTGAAAAATTAATATCTATATTCAAAGTAATCAACATTTGGCTCGGCTAAAGACCCTCCCAGTAGTGCATCTGAAGGCTACTTTTCTGTTGAATACATATGGTTAAGCGAGAACTTTGCAGTCAAGCCATACCCGAAAATGTAACCCCTTTAAGAGAAGGGTAAACACCATTTTCTGTGTGACCAGGGAGCATGGCACTGTTTGTTGAATCAAGAGGTACCTTTAAATGGACCAGTTTGGATCCAGGTCACGTCAAATTTTGACTTGTAATACTTTGTTCTGCATTTCTTTGGCGCACCAGGCGCCTTTCCCTTCTGCAACGTACTCTCCAAGGAACTACAAATGCTTTCTTCTCTATCCGAAATGTCCCTGCCAAAAAAGAAGTGGAATTGTAAAAGTTGATTGTTGTTATTATGTTTGAGACAAAAACGTTTCACAAATAAAACTAAAACTTTGTTAAAGTGCATTTCTTACCACTTCAGCACAACTTGACGAAGGACTGACAGAACATTTTCCTCTCATAAATGAATATGCTAGATACCTCTAAAATCTAACTAGGTATATTTTCCTACACAGCCATGGTCATTAATTTGCGTTTTTTTTATGTTGAGCAAGTTTTAAAAGCATCTTCAAAAGGGTTCTGACTCTGGGCCCACCGCTCACCCCCCACCACAACTGGATAGAACAAGGCTTTATAAAAAAAGAGCTGGATGTGAATAAACCCTAGAAGTGCCTTCACAGAGGGGTCAGAGTCAACGCACCACTTAACAAACATTTGCAATGCAATAGGTCTCGCATTAATGAGAGTTTAAGCTATTGGCAATGCAATACCTTAAACTCTTGCAAATGCTAGACCTACTACATTGCAAATATTTGTTTTGCTAGCACTCATGTGGCGCTTTCACATTTATGAAGGCCGTGGCCCTTTCTTTAGACAAGCCGCTTCTAAAGAAAGGGGCACGTCCGACATTAATGTGAAACCGCGCCATGGGGGCTTTGACAAAAAAAAGCATGTTTTGTCAAGTTGACAAACAGATGTTTTAAGTCTGCTAAAAAAAGATAAAAATACTGGACATTCTTGAGTGCGAATTAATAGCAGGGTGGGACAACTGCGTTGATGGTAGGGGTCTTTCATCATTATAAATGATTATTATATGCATTGATGCAGTCAAGGGTATTGTGAACCCCTAGATTTAGCAGCTACAGTGGGGATGGAATTCTTACGGGCCTTTTCTGTCTGCAATAGATCAGAAAAAAGCTCATACTATGTTAGTGTAGGGGACGAGAAAGCTAAACTTAAGGAACTAGAGGGGGAGGGCATAGAGGATAAAATTGGAGAGTAAGGGTAAACAAGGAAGAAAGATGGGCAAATAAGTAAAAGAAGGAAGCAACTTTGATAGGAAGAGTAAAAGAAAGGAATGGTGGCACAGAAGGCAGGGTGAAAGGATACATAGGTGAATGGATGACTGAGTAAAAGGAAAGGGGAGTGTGACTAGATTGAGGGACAAAAGGATCAACTGATGGTTAGATGGATTTATTGAGGGAATGCTAGGTCACAGGATGGGTGGGTGGATGTTTGGACAGGCGCACGCATAGGTGAAGGATGAGTAAACTGATTGTTGGATGGAATGGGCCATTGATTGAGGGAATAATGAATGACTGATTAATGGATGAGAGAGTGAATGGATAACAGAACAGAAAGGTGAAATGGAGCATGTCAGCGGGTAGATAAAATGTCCTTGTTCAGAGTTCACAGTATATAAAACTGCAAAAATAAATAACATTGAATGCATACATCTGGCATTGTTTGATAACACCGAAAATTACGGAAATATAGTCCAATTCGACAGGTACGTTTTCTGGACGTTTTGTGAGACAGTTCCACGTGACCACTGGAGTTATGCACAGCACAGTCCGCACGGCTGCCTCAGATCATTTTGACGGGTGAAAATAATGTGGTCACAGCAGAGTTTCTAAAAACACAGAAAAGGTTTTTTTTTCGCCTTGCGTGTCCTCCTACCCCTCTACTTCCCTGTTGTTCCGCGTGTACCTCTTTACTAAGTAGCGTCTTGAAGTCTGGGGTGGGGAAGTGGGAGAAGTTGGAATGTGTTTTTCAGTAGGCGCATCTTTTCCGGGCATATTTCTTGGGGGTCTCTCTTTCCCTGTATGCCTCGTTACTGGAAAACTCACCCGAGACGCTGTTTCTCCTCGTGTGCCTCTTTGTGGAGCATCTCCTCTCTGAACGGCTATTTTCACTATGTGCCTTTTTACTCCGCAGTTCCTCTGATGGGATGAATTTCCCTATGTGCCTCTTCACGGGGCAGCTCCTTTGAGGCACTGTCTCGTTATGTGTGCCTCTTTCCTGGACAGCTACTTTGAGAAGCTACATAAGATCAATTACCACATTAGTACATTCTCAACAAATGTTCTAAAAATCGCTAGCACAAATAATCAGGTATTTCTTTATTTTTTGAATACAAAAAAATCCATTAAAAGTAATCTACAATGTGACCACAAATCCGTCTTTCTAACTTTGCAAAAGAAGAAAAATAAGTCTGGAGTCGGTGATCCAGACAGGAGACGTGCGAGACGTAGTCTTTCTGCCGGGCTGTATTTCATGGAGGGGCAGCACTGCTACAAGCCGGCACCCGGGAGTGAGGTATGACACCGGGGAGCGTTCAGGGGCGATGAACAGCGCTGGTTAGGGGATGGCACCGGGGGGTGTTCAGGGGCGATGAACAGCGCTGGTTAGGGGGTACAGCACCAAGGGGGCAAATACAGGGCAGGGGCATTACTACGGGTGACTCTCAGAGGGGAAGGCTGTATGGGCTCATCCAAGAGGGTATGTAGCGCCACCGCTTGTTTATATTTGCATCGCACTTTCACTTTAGCGCGATGCAAAAGTAAACACGCGGCCGCCTTCAAAATTGAAAGCCACAGAATGCCAGGCCACATTCTTCACTGTCTCCGCCTTTTACGCTACAGATCTTCCCTCATTTGCTGATGACTTTGGCAGAGCAAATTTTGCCAGCAGTCAGTCTGCAGTGTGTTTATGCAGCACCCCGACAGAAATGTTCCCTTTGATCGCATAAATCACATTGCTTTGACACCCGGCTCAATAGCGTGGGCTAGAACAATGCAGCCAGCGCCACCGACTCCGTCGCTATAGACTGCACGGTGTATCATTTAGTCCAGAGTGCTAATGAGACACCGAATACACTGGGAGCTGTCAATAGAAGGACTCTTAGCGCCCTGCAACTGGAGAATCAATGCGGTTTCTCAGCTATAATGCGGTTTCTTAGCTATAAAGTCAAGAAAATTATAGCTTTCGAGTGAATGGTGGAAGGGAAACAGGACACAACGTGAAGCTAGGTGAGTGTGCGGGGCCTAAGGGAGACAGGGCGGTCACCAACCCCACTTCCAAAGAAACCCGACAGAAAACCAACGACAATAGATCTTGCAACTGGGCAGCGCATGCGCTCCAACGCAGGCGAGACCTAAAAAGTGTACTGACATTTTACTCCCTAGAGCACGGGTACTCATAGTATGGCCCGCGGGCCACCAGCGGCCCGGCAAGCCTTTCTTGGCGGCCCGCGAACCTTGCAGACATCGTACCGCTGTTTGTTTTTTACAGTGTCAGCAAACACAGACTCTGCTTTGTGGGGGCCGGGCGATTCAAGTGATAGTCTGAGTGGAGCTGCAGGAGCGCTAAGAAGAGGTGAAATACAACAAAGCCTCGTTATCATGCAAATGGTCTCTTAAAGACCTGTGAAGTACTCGGGTGGGGCTGTGTGTGTGCCCGGGAAGGGAAGCTGCCTCAGCTGCCACACAAGGGGGGGAAGGGGGGGGGGGGTGTGAGGTGACAAAGAATGACAGAGGACAGCAGGGTGTGAGAGTTGGGTGAGGTGACAGAGAGTGATGACAGAGGGAAATAGAGAGAGACAGAAACAGACAGAGACAGATAGAGACAGACAGAGACAGGGACAGATAGAGACAGAAACAGATGCAGAGACAGATAGAGACAGAGACAGATAGAGACAGAGACAGGGGCAGACAGAGCTAGATAGAGGCAGAGACAGGGACCGACTGACAGAGACAGAGACAGATAGAGGCAGAGACGGAGAGAGGTAGAGACAGACAGAGACAGACAGCGATAGAGACAGCGATAGAGACAGAGAGAGAGACAAAGATAGAGGCAGGGACATATAGAGGCAGAGACAGATAGAGGCAGAGACAGAAACAGACAGAGATAGAGACAGAGAGACAGGGACAGATAGTGGCAGAGACAGGGACGGGGCGGACAGATAGAGACGGAAAGGGAGACAGATAGAGACATGGGCAGACAGAGCTAGATAGAGGCAGAGACAGGGACAGATAGACAGAGACAGATAGAAGCAGAAACAGACAGAGATAGAGACAGAGACAAACAGAGACATGTACAGACAGAGACAGATAGAGGCAGAGACAGGGACGGGGCAGACAGATAGAGACAGAGACGGAAAGGGAGACAGAGACAGGGGCAAACAGAGACAGGGACAGACAGAGAGAGAGAGATAGAGGCAGAGACAGGGACAGACAGATAGAGGCAGAGACAGACAGAGACAGAGAGGCAGAGAAACAGAGGGAGACAGAGACAGAGGGAGACAGGGAGTGGGAGGCAGAGGGAGAGACAGAGGGAGGGAGACAGAGGGAGGGAGACAGAGGGAGAGGGAGACAGGAGGGAGACCGAGAGGGAGGGAGACAGAGGGAGACAGAGAGGGAGACAGAGAGGGAGACAGAGGGCGACAGACAAAGGGAGGTAGACAGACCGAGAGAGACAGACAGACAGAGGGAGGAGGGCGACAGGCAGAGAGAGGAGGGCGACAGACAGAGGGAGGGAGACAGAGGGAGAGGGAGGGAGTCAGGGGGAGACAGAGGGAGGGAGAGGGAGACAGACAGAGGAAGACAGACAGAGGGAGGGAGGCAGAGGGAGGCAGACAGAGGGAGGGAGACAGAGGGAGGGAGACAGAGAGGGAGACAGAGAGGTGGATAGAGAGAAAGGGGGATAGAGAGAGAGTGAGACGGAGAGAGAGGGAGACGGAGAGAGAGGGAGACGGAGAGAGAGGGAGACAGATAGAAGAAGACAGAGAGGGAGACAGAGGGAGGGAGACAGGCGGAGGGAGACAGACGGAGGGAGACAGACGGAGGGAGAGAGAGGGAGAGATAGATAGAGAGAGGGAGGGAGACAGACAGAGGGAGGGAGACAGAGAGGGAGAGAGAGAGGTGTATGCCGGGTCCGGTGGCTCAGTGGACGAAGGCGTCCGCTGCAGGGGCCTGTGTTCCACCTCATGGTCACAGTTATTTTTTTGTTGCTCTAGCCCCGCCCCCAATGACCCCGCCCCCAAGGTGCGGCCCTCGGCCACAAACCACACTGTAAATTTGGCCCCCGCGAGAAAGTTTGTGAGTACCCATGCCCTAGAGTAAGTCCAATATGCCCACTAGAAAAACAAAGGCTGTCTACCACATCCAAAGCAGTCTAGCCCTGCTTTTACCCACAGTGACCCGATATATAGCAATCTGAGGCTTCAGCAGTAATGTCCCACAAGGAGGCGCTCACCAATATCTTTACTTGATATTTAATTTTGTGAATTTTGAGCTACAAGAAAAACATAAATATGACATATTC
This sequence comes from Triturus cristatus, assembly GCF_964204655.1. Classification (NCBI taxonomy): domain Eukaryota; kingdom Metazoa; phylum Chordata; class Amphibia; order Caudata; family Salamandridae; genus Triturus; species Triturus cristatus. The sequence goes on along the minus strand of NC_140584.1, from coordinate 283,115,500 downwards.
TATATTTCAAATCTGCCTATAAAGATTGACATTCACATGCATAATTCAAATTCGCTTTTATTTCAACACCCAAAAGTATCTGGATCGATACTTTAACCGAGGCTAAAACAGCTTGGCACTCTCTACTTAGTACACATTGACATAAGCCATGACATCACTGCATTACACAAAGAAAAGGATTCTAAAGTCTTACTTTCAAGGTTGCTCACACCAAAAGCATAACCAACTGAATTATCCAATCAGCTAAAGAAAATTTGTATGATAGCAGAATATCGTACCCAAAATATTGTGTCCCAAATATTGTTTACAAAAATATCGCCCCACTAGAGTTGATGATGGGCCATTTTATGCCCGGTGGGCCAAGACTTTTGTAAATGATATTGAGGACACATTATTTCTGTCACGATATTTTTGCTAACGATATTCTGGCATGCAGCCCAAAAAAACCATGCATATCTCACAGAAAGTAGGAATACGATGAACTGATATTTGTAGAGCGCGCAGCTACTCCGAGGAGTATCCCGGCACTAATGCAAGGGAAAAGGCGATTAGCTTTGAGAAAAAAGCCAAGCTCTCAGTATGTTTTTAAACTGCTGTTCAGATTTAGTTTGACGAATGTCAAGGGGAGTTGGTTCCAGGCCGAAGGGCCCAAATAAGAGAAAGAACAGCCGCCCACTCTAGAACAGTGGATCCTTCGTACCAGGGCCAGAGCACTGTTAGAGGAACGCAACTTCTTGTTTGGAAGGTAAGAATGTATCCTAGACAAAAGGTAATTGGGACAGGTGTGGTGCAAGCTCTGTAGGTAAGTACTAGAGTTTTAAACAAGATGCGTTTACTCACTGGAAGCCAGTGTAAGGAGTGGAGATAAGAGGAAATAGGAGCTCTCAGCAGAAGCTTAAGAAGCAGGCCAGCAGCTGCATTTTGTACTACTTGTAGCTTGTTTACTAGGTACTGGGCCACATTATACTGCAATTGCATTATCTAATCTGGGTTTCATGGGTGCTAGAATAACTGGTTTCCTGGCTGGAAGGAAAAGGCGGTGCAGGAACGTTTTTGCAGTGTGTAGCAGCCCATGGCAAGTCCCAACCACGGCATTGAATTGTTGAAAAGACAACTGGTTTTCAAACTTCACTCCAAGATTTCTGACCACCTCAAGATTGCAGTCTTAGCAGGGGGACTCCGTCTGGCAAGGAAAGTCTGCCAGTCTAATGAAGAGTTGCAGCCGAAGCAGAGAACTTTGGTCTCATTTGCCTTACACTTCAACTGGTTAATCGCATCCATTGGAAGACAGCAGCTAGGCAAGGTTTTATAGAATCCGATGTTATATCTTCGACTTTACTAAATGAGAAGAGGAGCTGCGTGTCATCCCTATAGGAGATTACTTTGGCAACAAAGGATTAAACCAATGGAGCCAGCGGGGTCAGGTAGATGTTAAACAATGTGGGACTCTTGAGTTGAGCCCTGCGGTATCCCGACTGCAAGTTCTTTGGTCCCAGAAGAGAAGAGGGGAGTGCATACTTCCTGCCCTCTGTCCTCCAAAACTGACAGTGCAAGCCCATCGATTCCAATGCTCTGAAGGTGGGAAAGGAGCATAGAGTGAAGAACCGTTTCTAAGGCTGCTGACAGATTAATAAAATCAGCACAGTCTTACCTCCTACGTCATACAAATTTGATATTCTGAGACTCAGGGCAACATTTAACATTTATTGTTTTGGATACTAAATATTGTTTTCACACACAGTATACTAATTCAGTATATACAACAAAATGTGCAAGCAAATTTTAAATAAAGCCGAATCCTCATAGTCCCTGCTACATATCCGACAACTCACCCGGTGCAGCTGGTGGGTTCTGGTGACTGTTGTGGCTGAATTTCTTTAGACTGTGGGTCTTTCTTTTCATTCACATTACTTTCAGTTCTCTTTGAACGGTTCAGCTGGTCTTCATCCTTCTGCATAGTTTCCAATATCTGACCGCCACTTTCAGTACTGAGCTCCATTCTCACCAGCTCCCTCTGCAAGCATGACAACACCAAAATCTACTTCAGACACATCCCTTAAAAGTACAGAAAGCAGAATTAAACACTACTGTGTAAAAAAACATAAAAAAAAAACCCTTCTATGATGGGCCTCTAACCTGCGGACAGTAAGGTAAGATTCAGATCTGCTGCTACTGTGTAATACTAAATAGCAAATGATTTCTAGGAAAATATCTTAAGTGGGCACAGAACACAACAATATTGACTGAATTAAATAATCAAACAATAAAAAAACACAAAACAGAACATGTCAAATACTGTGTCTTTTTATCAAAAGTAGAAAAATATTTATTTGATGAAAAGTGCTGAAAATATCAATACATAATCGAAAAAGAATATTCCGCAGACATACTCGCACTCATAGTAATACCAAATAACACCCTGTATGCAGTGCTGCAAGTAGTTGAGCCAGTCAGAATGCAGGCTTTAATTACTAGTGATTGCATTCTAGGTTCAGTGGCAGGTGCATGAATCAGACAATCCACAAGACAGGGTTCATTTAGTGATCTTGATAAATTCGTAACTGAAACATCAGTAAGCAAATCATTAAATGAAGAGGATAAGCAATAAGCATAGAATACTAACATAGTAAATGTGGAATTAATCCTGCACGTATATATAACTGTCACTGAAAAACTACTTTATTGGAGTACTTTACTGTATTTGTTTTTTTACTTTTTCACTTCACCCTTTTCACACACTCATCACTGTGTCGTTCTTTAAACTTTTTATGTTGTATATACACTGAATGGCAAAATTCCACCTTTTCCAATAGTATAAGCTTCAAAGGATAGCTGAAAGCAAAATAAAATTAATTTCCCATATACTAAGATTGCATGGGCCCCCTTTTTAGGTCTAGTCTTTGAAATAACTAAAGCTGTCTAAGCAGACTATTGTTTAAAAAAAACCAAAATCATACATAATTGTCAGTGGGCTTTATCCATTGGTCTTTTTTTTTAGTTTAATATGCTTTATTGTAACATAAGAGACAATAGCAGAATATAAAACATAACTTGTAAGTAAGATAAAATAGGTAGACAAAATCACAATAGAAAGCATTTTTAAAATGTTTAGGGGAAAAAGAAAAAAGGGGGGAGGAAAGAAAAGGGAAAGGGAAAGTAGGGAGGACTAAATATATTCGTAGATACTAAATGATTATGATAACATTATGCTCCTAAAAGAATACATAATATAAGAAAAAATGAACTGATGAGTAAAAATACTATCTAAAAAAGTAGAAGAAGAGGAGGGAATTCAAGGGGGTTGGAAATTTTCTGAGCGACATATAGAAACTTTATGAAGATAAACTGTATTTATAGAACTTGCATTCAAATAATTAGTTAATGGCAACCAAAAGACATCTCTATTCACATGAGCATTACATTGGGAAGCATAAGCAACATTTAATCTGTGATATTGGCATACAGTATTCCACCATGACTTAAGTGAGAGTTTGGTCAAACATTTCCAGTTCATCGTAATTTGTTGAAATGCTAAAGACAACATAAGATCAAATAATCGTTTGCTGGGAGAAGGCAAGGAAATGGATTGTGAGAGACTACCTAGAAAAAGAAGGGTATTGGACATGGGAGTATGGATCTGAAAAATGGTAGATAAACGGGTCCAAATTTGGTTCCAAAAAGAAATTACAGGGGGATATGAGAATAGAAGATGTGAAAGATCTGCTGAAGGAGAATCACAGGACCAGCATTTCTTATTAGTAATGTGTGAAAAATTTGCTGTGGGAGTGAAATATAATCTGTGATATAAGTAGAATATGGATTGAGTGGTGGAAGCAGATCTAGAAATCTTTAACGATTTAGCCCATAACTTGTTCCATACCTCAATGCTCCATTGGGATCCAAAATCAGATTCCCAGGCTAGTTCAATCTTAGATTTATCACGATCAGGGTTTGTGGTAAAGAAAAATTTATAAATTAAGGAGGCTTTCGGAGTTGATGTTAAAATTTTTAGTAATAAGTCCTGTGTGATTGACGGATCTTCGGAGGGAAGGGAATAAAAAATACTAAGAAGTAATTCCATAAGGATGGAAAATTTATATAAAAAAGAATGAGGACATTTAAATGTATATTGAAAAACAGGAAAAGAATAAGGAGAAGTACCATCAAACAGATCTTTAACCCAGGTGATGCCTTTTGTCCTCCATGAGGACCAGTATAAAGGTCTATTATTAATAGTTATAAGATGATTATGCCACAGAGGAGAACACAAGAAAGTGTTTCTAGATATTATTTTTGGTTGAGTATGTCATTTTAACAGGGAACAAGTGCGCTTAAACAAAGGAAGGGATGTGAGAGCATTTTTAGCAGTAAAAGAAAGAACTTCCTTGGTGGAGAAAGGGGTAAGCAAACAACGCTCAATTTTAACCCATAAAGGAGTAAAAGGAGAGGATTCCGTGAGAAGCCAAAAGGAAGCTTGTTTTAAACTAAAAGCTTTGTGGTATAAACAAAAATCTGGAAAATTGACTCCACCTACAAATTTCGGTTTCCTAAGATGAGTTAAAGAAATTCTAGATTTTTTATTTTTCCATAGGAATTTAGAGAGGAGAGTCAATCTTTTTAAAGAAAGAAGCAGGGATATGTAGTGGAATCATAGAGAAATAGTATAATAGGATAGGAGTAATCATCATCTTAATGGAATCGAGTCTACCCCACCAGGAGAGAAAGAGAGGGTTCCAGGAAATTAAGAGTTTTGAGATACGGTCCAAAGCTACATCTAAGTTTATTTTCACTGAGTTGGTAATAGAATTCGAAAACCAAATGCCAAGATATTTAATTTTAGAACTGTTCCAATGAAAGCCCGTAGATTCAAACTGCTGCTTGAGACAACATTTGGTAAGAGGTAAAACTTCTGTTTTGTCGGAATTGATCTTATAACCTGATACCGCCGAGAATTCAGATATCTCCTGTAATAATGAGGGAATAGAGGAATTTGGATTGGAGATAAAAAGTAAAATATCATCAGCATAAGCCGATAATTTTAGATGATGAGCCCCATATGGAAAACCAAAGATAGAAGGATTTTGACGAATACGAGAAAGAAAGGGTTCAAGAGAGAGAACAAACAGAAGAGGAGATAATGGACATCCTTGTCTAACTCCACGATGAAGTGAGAAGCGTTGTGAGATTTGCCCATTAACGATAGTAGAAGCAAAGGGGGTAGAGTAAAGGAGAGAAATAAGGGAAATGAATTTAGTACCAAAACCATGCCAACGGAGAGATTTAAACAAAAAGGACCAATCTACTCTAGCAAATGCTTTTTCTGCATCAATGGAGATCACCGCTAGAGGGAAAGAGAAAGAGGGAGCTTTATTGAGAACATTGAAAAATAAACGTGAGTTGTCAGAGGTTAGCCTTCCTTTAACAAAACCACATTGCTCAGGACCAATTAAATGAGGAAGAAAAGATTCTAGTCGAAGAGCTAAAAGTTTAGCATAGATTTTATAGTCAACATTTATTAATGAGATGGGGGCGATAATTTTTGCAAAATTTGGGGTCTTTACCCTCTTTATAAATCAGACAAATTGAGGCTTCTAAAAAGGTACCATTTGCTGCCCCAGTGGAACAGAAATGTTGGAAGAGATTAAAAAGTTTTGGTAATAATAAGCTAGAAAAATGAAGATAGAATTCTACAGCCATCAGGACCAGGAGATTTATTTTTCTTTAGAGAATTCAAGGAGGAGGAGATTTCCTGTAATGTAAGATCTGTGTCTAAGGAGGTAAAATCAAGATCAGAAGATGGGGGAGGAGGAATGTTATGAAGGTATTCATCAATGAGTGAGTCTGATGGAGGTGACTCAGGGGTATATAGGACACTATAGAACTTAGTAAACTCGGCTGATATGTCCTGGTCTTTGAAAAGAAGTTTGCCATCGGATGAGTGAATGGATTCAATTAATGTCTTTTCTTTCCTACATTTCAAATAATTAGCAAGAAGAGAGCCAATTTTATTTCGACCTCCATAGTATCGAGCACTGCTACGAAGTAAAGTGAAGGAGGCATTATTAGTTGAGATTTTATTAAATTCCAGCTTAGCGCGTATAAGGTCCTGTAAGATAGATTCCGATGAAGAAGTATAGAACAAGTGTTCTAAGTGTTTAATGGAGGACAACAGGGCTTTATATTTGATGGAGGACTGTTTCTTTTTCTTAGAAACAAAGTCTATTATGAACCTAAGGGCTGATGCTTTAAAACTGTCCCATACCGTGACAGGAGATATAGAGGGATCTTCATTAATAGAAAAGAATTCTTCAGCAAAGGATATAAATGAGGAGGAGAAATTTGGATCTTGTAAAAGATAGTTATTGAATCTCCATCTAGATGCTTTAGGGCGGGGAGGGAGTAAATCAAAGTCAGCGATTACTGGAGCATGATCTGAAATTAGAATGGGCTCAATCGAGGAAGAAATGAGGTTTTGGGCCAAGGACTTCGAAAGAAAAATGTAATCAATCCAAGATAAGGAACCATGAGGAGGGGAAAAGAAGGAAAAATCTGATTGATCAGGATTACATAACCTTCAGGCATCTACTAGTTGAGTCTGTGAAATAGTATGGAGAAATTGTTTATGTGTTCTATGGGGAATAAAACGGACTTGGGATTTGCGATCAATAAAGGGATCCATAACTTGGTTGCAGTCACCACCTAATATAAAAAATTTGTCTTTATGTTGAAAAAACGTATCGGTGATGGCAGGCCAAAAAATGGGGTCAGGTTGAGTAGGGCCATAAATGTTGAACACAGTGAGAGGAAGATTATTAATTAATAATTTGACTAGAACCCACCTACCGTCGGAATCAGTATCTTGCATTAAAACAGAGCATTTCAATTTTTTATGACAAAGTATAACAACCCCGTTCTTTTTGGTATCAGTGGGAGAGAGCCATACTGAACCAACCCAATTACGCTTAAGTTTGAGAGTTTCAGCCCCAGATAAATGAGTTTCTTGGAGCAAAACTAAATCAGGTTTATATGAGGCTAGATGAGAGAGAATTCTCTGCCTCTTTATGGGATTATGAAACCCTTTTACATTCCATGTGATAACTCTGAATGGAAAAAATTAACATTGTGTAACAACAATATAAACAGTATAAATGGAAGGTTACAAACGAGCATAGGAGAGGAGAGAAGTATTGAATGAAGGAGAAATCAGACAGAAATAGGAAGGAAAAGAATATATTTAGTAAAAAACAGGAAAGAAAACAGGAGAAGAAGAGTGAAAAGGGAAAGGAAATGAAAGAAGAGACAGTACATATCCAAAAAGGATGACTGAAAAAACATACCTGAAGGGAACAAAAAAGATACAACGGGGCGGGAACGACACATAAAAAGACGAGACGCCTGAAATTGGGAAGGCCAGTCGCAACGGGATGAAGAAGAAAAAAGGCAACAAATTATATGAATTGAAAATTTATAGGCGAGCCTGTAGGAAAATAAGAGAAACAAGCAATTAACAATGGATGAATACAGAGGATATCTTATGACTGACAAACAAATGACGGAACATGAACCATATATGAGAGAATGGATAAACAAAATATGAGACCACAAATGAACGATGAAAAAAGAAATACTAAAGAGAATCAAGACACTGAAAAAGATATAAACAAGAAAAACAGCCAATGAATATGAAACAACCTATTAAGAATGACAGTCGAAACTTGTAAAGCCAGCAGAATTGACAGGAACAATCCTAAAACCAGACAAACACATCCGGAAAGCATAAAGAAGCTTGCAGGAATCCTGTAGAAAAAAAGGTTAAATAATCAACCATTTGGAGGGCTAGCAGTATCCATAACAGTAGTATTGTGGATATGAAGGAAGTTTTTAAGTTCCGCAGGATCTTGAAAGGACCAAATTTGGTTTTGATAAGTCACCTTGAAGATGCATGGGTGGAACAGACCATATCTGGCGCCAAGAACTCGAAGGGGCGCACGTAGATTTAAGAACTCTTTTCTCCTATTCGCTGTAGCATTGGAAACATCTTGAGAAAGAAACACCCTCTGCCCCAGCCAAGTAATTTGTCGTTTAGCTCTGCCAGCGGAGAGAACTGAGAGTAAATCTGTAAATTTCAAAAATAGGATGATGACTCCTCGAGGTTTCACTGAAGATGCAGAGACTGAAGGACGGGGACCAAGTCTATGTGCTCTTTGAATGCTGAGAGAAGTAGTAGAAGGCATATCCAATAATTTAGGAAGGAAGGAGGAAAAAAAAGAAACAGGGTCATCTCCTTCCAAAGCTTCCGGCAGACCATAAATGCGTAGATTATTTCTCCTATTCCTATTTTCTAAGTCCTCGGTATGTTGCTGGAGGCCGAGAACTGTTTTCTCCAAAGATGAGAGTCTCTGAGAGTTTCCCTTTACCTCCGAAAGCTGTGTTTCCATTGAAGACACTCTGTTCTCCATAATAGACCACTTTTCTTCAAGAGATTACATTTTATTATTAGTTTCCTCCACCAGTGGGCGCAACGCGCGTATCTCCTCCAAGAGCAATTCCATAGAAATAGGAGATGACGTTTTGTCACGAAAAGGAGGGTCCTGTTTCAAACGTTTTGATGAAGAGGTGGGTGGAGAGGATTTGTTAGAAACAGACTGGAAGGAGGAGTTGCGATTGGAAGATACTCCAGCCATTTGGTCTGCGTTGAGAGAAGAGTGTGGTGCCGAGGAAGCAGGGGAAATAGTATGAGTCTTGGGCACAAAAACAAATTTTGGTATGGGCAGTTTCTTCATATACCTTTCTCACAGGAAGTACCACATACGCTATTCAAACTTGTTGGCATTCGTAAGATATGGTCTTTCAGAAAAGCTATCGCCTCTGTAAACAGACAGGTGTTAAAAACTCATAGGAGTCAGGTGATGTGACTGAAATTATATAAGATACTGCCGCTCCAATTTATAATAAAAGGTTCCAATAATTTTCACATACAGGCACATCCATCAATGTTAAAACCGGTCGCAAACGGGCAGATTCTCAGAATCTGCCCCTTTGCGACCGGTATTTTTGCATTTGGGATGCATCATCCCAAATGCAAAAATCGCAATTTAAGGAATCTCTAAATTGCGATTCCTTAAATTGCGATTGCATTTAAGGAATCCCAAATTGAGATTCCTTAAATGCAATGCCTGAAAGTGAAAAAATTAGCGATTTCGCTAATAGGGGGAGCAAATTACCATGAAGTTTCATGTTGCGCACACACATGCCCTTAGAGCATGTGTGTGTGCAACATATGTGCACAGATCAATTTCAGGGGTGCAATAGGGTGTCATTTTGACACCCTTGCACCCTTGAAATTGCATGAGAAATTTGCGAGTACCTACTGGTACTCGCAAATTGCTCATGCAATCTCCTATTCATTCCTATGGGCCTGGAGGCCCATAGGAATGAGTGGGATGGCATTCCTTAATTGCGACTCGCAATTTGCGAGTCGCAATTAAGGAATTTGTAGGAATCACTATTTTTATAGCGATTCCTACATGCATAGGCTTTTGCAATTCCTTAATTGTGATTCCTTAAAAATCGCAATTAAGGAATCGCAAAAGTCTTTATTGATGCATTTGCCAGCACGTCTGTAGCAAAAATGAAGGTAAATGCTGAAAATTACTAGCAATACAAAATGGCCGCCCTTATACAAGACAAAAGTAAAACAGGTAAAAAGAATTCTGCATCATGTTGTAAAAGCTGAGAGAACCTCAATTTAAAAGAGACATTGTGCAGGTATAGAGGCCCACTGAAGAGTAGAAAATATATCCTGCAGGTAAAGGTTGAGATTCCTCAAGTACATTTTGTCTGTGTTCACCTAAAATGGCGGCCGATCTGAAGAGAAGTAGAATAATCACAGGAGTTATACCCATAGACCCAACTGAGATTGGGTAAATACTTGTAAATGCGACAATATCCCAGCAGGATATACTGAAATTATTTAAAAAGGTATGTACAAGACATTACAAGGAACAAAAGAGAGGAAACTCAAAGTTATTTTTTCAAAAGCGCCAATCGGCGTCATATATTTTGATAGATCAAAAGAGCACAACAGGGTATGAAATACTCTGGCAACCCTAGTGAAAAAGTGTACAAAGTGCTCGTGCTAGTGAAACAACGGCGCTAGTGACAACGTGAAAAAAAAAACACAACAGCCGGCGCATGAAGGCAATATATACAATACAGGGTCCATATAACAATGTCATCGATAGTAAGATTGGTAATTTTCTTTTTCAAATGAACCAGGTTTGTGTGCGCCAAGAACGTTTAGGCTGGTGGGTAATGGTCAACGGCGTTTCGATCCTGCCAATTTAAGGATCATCATCAGGACCTGGGTTGCTTAAATTGGGAGTGCTCTGTAAAGAAATAATTAACGAATCAGAGCAGCGGCCAGGAGACAAGAAAAGGGGAGAGTGTGGGCAAGACAATGCCAAGAGGGACGAGACGTGTAAAGGAAAGAGGGGGGGGGGGGGGGGAACGGGGAAAAGGGGAGAATGGGAGGCGGGACGGGAAAAAGGAAAGGAAAAGCAGGGAGAGGATAGAAGTGGAACAGGCAATGACTAGGAGCCTACCTTGTGCATGGGGAGAGGGCTAAGTGTTCAGCAATAGGTGAATATAAATGTGGGCACGGGGAGGATGTCTCCCTCGGAAAGCTGTGAAAAAGGGAAGGATAAGAGAATAGTTAGAATGAGGAGTGGAAGTAAAAATACAGAGGAAACGGAGGCGGCAAGGTTGGATGGACTCACCGAAGTAAAAAGGAACTTCGCGGGAAAAGCAACCAATGCAGGGGGAGGACCGGTATGCAGCCTAAGAAAGGGGGTAGAGAGGGGGGCAGAACGTTACCGGCTGTACAGTGGGGATATGACTGCGAACGATCAAATGACTATTAGAAGCTTACCCAAAGTGGAATGGACCCGCAGTCAAGGATCTGGTCGCGTAGTTAATTAGCGATCACCAGCAATTCAGGAGTAAATCCAGAGCGAGAGAGAGGACTAGAGGAGCCAACTACATGTGCACCAACTAGGTCGATTAGTGACAGTGAGACGAGCAACCATTTAGGCCTTTGTTAGAAGCCATTCCGATCGAAAGACTGGCTAGTTGAAAGAGCTAGTCTACAACCAAATTTCAAGACTATCCATCATTTATGTTAATTAGTTCCATTTAGAGTAATTCTATGCTATAGCTGATAGCTGATCTGTGCAGGTTGTCAATGCACTGTAGGAACCGAGCTGCTGCTCGTTTTTAACACTGCCTTGTTTCCGTCTTTTATTTTAATATTTTTATTTGTTATACCCTGTTTTTAACTTGCGCTTAGTGTACCTGGCCCCTACTTGCACTTAAATTGGGACACTCACCGCTGTTTGGCGGGTCCGCTTCCCGGCGCAGGTTCGTTTTCAGCGCCATCTTGGATAGGGATGGTTCAGCGTTAACGCTGATTGGCTGGTATCGCGCTCTAGTCGCCAGGAGGACGCTAGGCGGATACTTAAGAGAATCATGCATCCGCGCTGCGGATACGCGCTGCGGGGACGCCAGATTGACGCCGGAGTTACGCCAGAGTTCAGCCCGTCTGCGCCCGTCCGCGCTGAGGACGCGCTGCAGGACGGGCTGGACCCTGGGTCCCCCGACGTTCATTCTCCCCCTCTATTAGAGAATCTGTATGATACTCTTCTGTCTTTGAGACCTTGTGCACTTTGTTGCCATCACCGGCTTAGACCTGAAGTTCTGAGCTGGGCCCGTCTATGTCCCTCTTGCAACAGCTGTTTTACCAGTTCTACTCAATCTGGTACTCGTGCTACCCCTCCTCAGTCCACTAGCCACATTAGTCAACCCAAACAGGGTTTTTTGGTTAATGCTCGTTCCTTGATTAAACATGGGATCGAATTTCATGACTTCGTCAGTTTGAGGAATCCAGACTGGGTCTTCATCACTGAAACGTGGGCCTCTGAGTCCGCTGGTCATGATCTGCTTTTGGCTATACCTAAAGGATACACCTTTTTAAGATTAGACAGAGAACGTTGTAGAGGAGGTGGCATAGCCATTCTTTTTAAATCTACTCTCTCTTGCACAATAAAACCTGTTTCAGTTTCTACAGATCCTTTTGAAGCGCTTTATTTTTGTATTACGCACACTCCGATGAGTTCTTTTTCTGGCATATTACTCTATAGACCCCCTGGGTCTAGAGTCAACTTCTGCCCAGAGCTTTTTAGAATTTTAGAACCCTATTTTGGTAGGCCTTACTTTACCATTTTGGGCGACATCAATTTCCATTTAGAGGATTCTACATCAAAAGACACCTCCTCTCTTATTAATTCCTTGGAGGCATGTGATTTTGTCCAACTTGTTCTTCATCCGACTCACCTGGCGGGGCACACCCTTGACGGGATCTTTACCAACGATTCCAGACTGAAAGTTGGTTTGCCGGTACCAATTACATGGTCTGATCATTTAGCAGTCCCGCTGTCCCTAGACATTTCCGGTCCTGATGTCACGGCTGACACCGGTAAAAAACAATTCAAAAGGAGCTTCAAAAACTTTACTAAGGAGACACTTGCTCCTTTTATCCGTAACATCAGTATCTCAACGAAACAGAAGGTTGATGACTCGGCTCAGGATTTAACTGATGCCATTATCAAAGCTGCTGATGCACTAGCCCCTCCTTCCCTTAAACCTGCAGCTAGACAGAAGCCATCCGCCCCTTGGTTCTCTGCCGATCTGCGGTTGCTCAGACAAAAATGTAGACAGAAGGAACGTGGCTGGCGTAAATCCTGGGATTTAAAAGATAGAGAAGATTATAAGAGCCTATTACGGGAGTATAGAAAGCGAATCATTAAGGAAAAACAGGACTATTTTTCTAACTTAACCTGTTCGTTAACATCTTCTAGAGAGCTTTTTAAAATTGTAGACTCCCTCTGCTCCCTTCAGATTCCTGATCCAGTAGTTGCCTCCCAGGAGCTATGCGATGATATATCGAATTTTTTCTATACAAAGATAGACGATATTTACATAGCCCTAAAGACGCAGAGGAACTCACTCAGTCTGGAGGATTCCGTGCAAATCACACGATTAGAGGCCTGGAATGTAGATTCCTCTCAGTCCCTTGCGCACTTTCCGGCTCTTACGCTAGAAGATCTCAATAGTTTGCTGGATAAAACTAAATCCTCATCTCCCCTTGACCCACTGCCCCTCAAGGTGCTTAAAAACTGCAGAGAAATCATTCTCCCTCCGATGCTTGAGGTAATGAATGGAGCCTTGGAACAGGGCATTTTTCCATCACTTTGGAAGAGAGCCATCGTGAAGCCGCTTTTGAAAAAGACCACCCTGGACCCTGGAGTGCTGAAAAATTTTAGACCCATCTCTCTGCTGCCTGCCCCTGCTAAGATGTTGGAGACCCACTTGAACTTCCATCTTTCGAACTTCCTCGACGCTTCTGGCTTCTTGGACGGGTCCCAACACGGCTTTAGAAAGCTACATAGCACGGAGTCTGCATTGACAAAAGTCATGGATAACATCCGCAGAAAAGTAGATTTGGGTCTTACTTCTGTATTGGTGCTGCTTGATCTTTCAGCAGCTTTCGACACCCTGTCTCCCCTGACTTTAACATCTAGGTTAAGGGAGGCAGGGGTAGTCGGATCAGCGCTCAGTCTCATTAGCTCCTTTTTACAACACCGAGAGCAACGTGTCATGCTAGGTGAATACCTCTCCCCTGTCAAGTCGTTGCAATGTGGGGTGCCACAAGGGTCGGCATTGAGTCCGACCCTGTTTAACATCTATGTGGCCCCCCTTGCAAGACTTGTAAGATCTCAGGGGATGGAGGTAGTGTCGTATGCGGACGACACGCAGATTATGGTATCCCTAACCCACTCTGTCAGTAAAACTGCCTCTAACTTTAGGGCCTGTATGCAACTTGTTGCAGATTGGATGGTTTCCAACTCCCTAAAGTTGAATGGGGACAAGACAGAGGTCCTGGTCTTTGGCAAGGACCAGGATATATGGTCAGATGATTGGTGGCCCCCCTCTTTAGGCAGCTGCCCTATACCTACCAAATCTGCTAGAAACCTAGGTGTCATCTTCGACACACAGCTCTCCATGGAGCTACAGGTGAATAGAACGGTGGCGACCTGCTGGGGGGTCATTAAGACCCTAAAAAGGATTGTGAACTATCTGTCCCCACAGGCGCGGAAACAGGTGGTGATTGCCCTTGTTGGCTCAAGGCTTGATTACTGTAACTCCGTGTACGCCGGGGCTAACAAGGGCCTGCTCCAGCGTCTACAGGTCATACAGAACGCTGCAGCGCGGTTCGCCCTTGCCTTGCCCTGGTTGTCATCAATGACCGTAGCGAGGAAGAACCTCCATTGGCTCCCCATTCCGTCAAGGATCACTTTTAAACTTCTTTGCCTTACATTTAAGGCTCTAACTGCAGGCTCAGCTGATGCTCTTGGTTCATTACTTACCAGATATGTTCCAAGTAGACACTTACGCTCCAGTGAACAATACCAACTGGTAATCCCTAGAGCCAAGAAGGCTAGATGGGGCTCTAAAGCCTTTTCCATATTAGCACCTCTTATGTGGAATTCACTCCCCCTTGAAATCAAGCGACTTCCTTCCCTTGACCTCTTTAGGAAGTCCTTGAAAACATGGCTCTTCGTTAAGGCATACCAGTAGGCTCTGTTTCTGTCTGCTATCAGCTACACATTTGGTTTAGGCGCCTTGACGCCCACTGGGCATAGCTGCGCATTACAAATAATATTTCATTTCATTTCATTTCATTGCTAATTTCTCTTCTGTGGGTATCTGCCATGATCCACCTCTCTTTGACAAACATTAGTAGGAATGTAATGGGGTCTTATTTGGGGTTGCAATGAAATTTCCCTTTTTTAGTTCTAGCTAGTGTGAACTTTGGGTATTGTCACAGAAATATTAAAAAGCAGTAAGTAGAGAAGGGATTTGGATTTGCACCTTTTTTAGGTCTCGCCTGACCCAGCGCATGCGCTGGTCTGGCAAGACTTATTGAGAGGGCTCCAAAAAGTGCTACCAGGCCAGCCTGGAGCTACAGTGCATGTGCGCGGGCGCGCGCGCGCCGCTCTTTACCGCGATCACTTTCACTTTTGCGGCCGCACGGCCGCTTGGCATAGCCAATAGGCCTCGCTTTTGGGACCTTATAAGTATTTAGTTATGCAACTGTTGCATGGCTAAACACTTATAAGGTCCCAAAGGCGAGACCTATTGGCTATGCCAATGTTTGTTTATCTTTTGTATTCGATTGGGCAGCAGTTATGTTAGCCCGTCAATGAAACCGTTTCATTGCTCATAACTAACAGAGGAATTGTTAATGCTGACCCATGCCAAATACAGCAGAAGAGGCTCTGCTGGTGTAACCGTGAGGCAAATAGAGCCCCAGCTCTCACCTACGCTCTCAACTGCGCAGCCTGGCCCTCTGACCGGATCCTTGCCCCCGCTGCTGCTCTGTCTGCTGGTTACTACTGCTCTTGCCTGCTTTTCTGTTTGATCCTCCTGTGGGGCATCTTCTTGACTCTATGGCCTCTTAACACTCCTCTCTCCATCTACTTTTACGTTCATCCTCTCACCTTTTGTCATTACTTTGTCCTCTGTTAGGTCCTATGCCTCTTTTGGCCCATTTGACTCTTTTTCTCGAATCGTCCCTACTTCATTCCACCCTGAACCTTTTTACCCCATTTGACTCCACTTCTATTCGTTTTCGCCACTTTTAATTTATCTCCATTCCACGCTCCTCTCAGTCTCCTCTTTTACACCGTTCCACCCTGTAACCCTTTTGCTGCTCCCACCGCCTTCTCTGTCCTTCCCCTGCAAGCCCATCTGCACTCATCCAACTGCACGCCCCCACACAGCTACACCACAGCCGTGCCCGACCTGCTCAACCCAGGACCCTGCCACAACTGCTGCTGGCGCCGCACCACATTCCACGGCAGGCCCTTTCGTCTGCACTCACTGCCACTTCACCTGCCGCACAAACCTGCACTCACCACCCACACACACACAAACCACACCACACACAGCACCACAACTTACATGCATGCTCCTTAACACACGCTCGCTCAGTATACACATCACCAAAATATGGGACCTCATCGACACTTAGGGACCAGCCCTCCTCTTCCTCACCTAAACCTGGTTTAACAGCATCGGTTCCAGACATCACCACAGCCATACCGAAGGGATACAGGATTGCACACCAGTTCCAACTCCACAGACCCGGCGGAGAACTGGCGATGACCTACAAGAAAGGGATCAAGTGCACCACACTCATGGACCCGACACCACCTTCATGGAACACATGCTCTTCAAGCTGCAGACAGGGAAAAAAAACAAAATCAATGGAACTCCTGCAGACAGACTCCTCGGACCAATGTAAGTAACCTAATCACCAACCTCATTGCCCCCCTCGCCAGCAGTTCCAAAGACCGAATTCTCCTGGAAGAGTCCAACTTATTTTTTTTTCCCATTTTTTTTTAAGCTGTAAGGAAGGACCCAGGATGAATTCCATCCTGATATTCAAATGTGGATCAAGCACATTGATGGTCTAGTTATCCTATGGAACGTCAAAGAACGATTTGTAGTACATATTGAAATTTTGAATAACAGTTCCTGGGGTTTGACGTTTACTGAGTCAATAGCTGCTCTACAGCATACAATATCTCAACTTACACATCAGCATCTGCATAATTCATGGAATACATCCTTCTATAGGAACTTAACGACTTCTAATTCGGTCTACTTGGCACGAACTTGCCATCCACAATGCAGGCAAGTTTATAGTTTATAAGCACTAAAATAAACTTTTGTTCCAATGACGAGTATATCCTTGTATTTGAGGAAATATTTGTTAGATTGAAAAGTCGATTTAAGGAACATATAGTAGAAAGGGGCAAACCTAATTTTAGAAATCGGGAAAATCTTTTACGTAATAAGAATAAAGATGCTTCCATTAGGGACCAAACAAAATAGGTTTTCTGACCAAATAGTCAAAATAATTGATGTGTGTTATTTAGGGGTCTTAAACTCAAGTATCATTCGACCACAAAGGCCAGTAAATCATATTTCTGGCAGAGTATATTAGTGAGGACAGGACTGAAGGTATGTTTAGTCCTAATAAATCTAAAAGATCATAACTATACAACAAAGGATTTTATTATTTTGAAGATTGCAATATATGTAATTTTGCTATACGTAGATGCAAGTTAATAACATAATTTGATGTCGGATATTTCATTAATTGAAAGAGTCCACATGTTGTTTATAGGTTGTTGTTTACATGTTATAGTGTCATTCTGGACTTCAATGTGTGGATAGCATTAAACACCAATTAAGATATCAGGTCATTAACAACATTGGCATTATCAGGTGGAATGATGATCGATATGCAGTAGCTGCACACCTTTAGGAAACCATTGATAGTGTTCATTGTTGAATTTGTTTGAATTGGAAACAGCTGTCAAACATTATAATATGGGGGTCAATTTTACACCCAAAAGGGCTAAATGAAGATGAAGGATTTTTCTGTCTAGAATAAGTAAATATGCTGGTAATAATGTGTGCTGTACTCTGAGTTTATTTGTGTATTTATTTTTTATTTACCAGTTTATCTGCAAATAACCTGGTGATGTGATACATTCAGTAGTAACTGGTTTGAAATTGTCTTTGTCATGATCTGTGGCTCCACTTGCAGCACTTGGCAAACGCATGAATGTCACATTTCAAACTTGCTCGCACCCATGGATTTCAAAGGAAGAAAAGACTGAAGGAGGTCACAAAATGTCACAGGTGCCTGGCATAACACTATACACACAGGGGACTCAATATGTGTCAGTGTCTGAATGCAAAACTACTATTCCCATGATTCCATGGAAGGTTCACGTTGTCTGTCATGTCGCTGCAGCCTGGACCTTGATTCCAGTTCTTGCAGATACCTTACAGTTTACTTTTCCTCTTTTAGTCAGAGAAGTATTCAAGAATATATTGCCATATTTGGAAAACAAACTTTGATAAAAAAAGTATAAAAGCTGAACTTTCTAGAAGTAGTAGATAACTATATATTTTGTTGCACATTACAGGAACTGAAACACGAACCAACAGAAGGGATTTTTCTTTTTACATAAAGGCCTCTGAATATTCAAGATGTACATAACGCATATATAATAGTGGTGATGTTTGTGGAAGGAATTGATTGGTATTCAAAGTGAGATATATAGTACCAATGAATGGTCATTACATTTCAGTTAGCTACAGGCTATCTCATTATAGAGAGAGAGAGTTTATGCTCAAGGTGGTATAGCGTTCATTACAAAGGTTTAATTTACGCTACAGTGTTACAGAGCTACCAGTATCTGCTTTAATACAGAGGGTTTGGAAACAAGAAATACTCTCAATGTATTCTAGTTCTGTAGAAAAGGATAGGTAATTCACTGTATTGATTAGATGCTAAGTGCTTGTCTTGTCTTTAGATATTCACTGGGACTCAAAGACGCTAATGCCCAGCGCAGTAACAGGTCAAACTGACAATACCTACAGGCTGTTTTCTCTCTCATCCCATTCTTCTTTGCCCATGTCTGAGGTTGATCTACATATTGCAACTATGTGGGGTTTACTGTGGATGCGGTGAAAGGCAAAATTCTAGATCAGTGCAGTTGGGTCCCCACCCCAAGAATAGTGCTTTCAAACAGTTTCGTAACAAAGTGTTGATGATGTTTGGGATGAACATTACGTATTAAACCTCGTCAGCTCAAGGTAAATGAATCTATTGATGAGATGAACATATCAGTTTAGTTGTAACATGCATGTGATTTATTTAACCGTACCAACGAGGCCCGCAGGTGCCTCCTAAATATTTGGGAACCTATGGATCTTACCTCTCACACCACACAATGGGCGACGCTGGCACGAATGTTCGCGAAAAGGAATACTGCACAGAACTGGGGGGCCCGTCAGCCACCTACACCGGGAAAGTGGGAGGATGACCTAGATTGGTGTATGTTTCGGGAGAAGTCGGTCTATGTGGCAAGAGGATGCCCTGGGAAATGGAATAGAGTGTGGGGGGCATGGAACAACTTATAGGGGTGATATCTGTACTCCTCTGATTCCTTTGCATGACTCTGAGACTCTTGTGATCCCTTGAGTTGTCTTGAACTGTAAAATGCTATTTGACTTACTGTGTTCCAGTTCGAGAATTCAGAGTTGGTAATGCCCTAGCTTGTGTAATATAATGGTGAATTTGTCGATGCTGGTCAATAAAAAGAGTTATAAAAAAATAAAAAATAAACCGTACCAACATTTTTACTATCAAATCACAACAAGGAGAGCTATACCATACTTTGTAATAATAAACTACACTTTGGGCAGGGTTCAGCTTTACTCCACGGCTTTTGCACTTTGGCACCTGTACTATGATGTGAAGCCCTGAAGAATTGCAACATGCACCTTTCTTATGTTTGCAGGCAGAAATGATCTGATTGCTATACACCAGAGTCCTCCTCGAAACAGTGGCCTCAAAACAGCACACTAACAAGGGCAGTGTGCCGAACATGTAGTGGCGATAAGAAGTAAACTGCAGAGTGAAAGCGGGCCCACCTCTTGCCGGTAACAACACTGGATAAGTCCAAGTAAACAATAACCGGTGTGACCCCAATAACAGGGATGAGGGACTCCCCTGATGCCAACACGCTAAAGAAACAATCACAAACAAAATCAAATGTGGATGTGTTGAGACAAATATAATACTTGCCTTGTAGTAGCCACACAGCAAAAGGCATTATAAACCCCTCTGGGATAGCAGGCAACACAAAAATAATTGGAAATGCACAATCCTACAAAGTAGATCTTTGTAAAAAAAAAAACTGTCACTCCTGGTTTCATATAAATAGCAGGGTGGCCTACCGAAAGTAAGTGCAACAGACTCATCTCATTTTCTGGGGTACTGTCAAAACCTCGGGTCAGGCATGTGCATCGCTGTACAGATGTGGCCCAATCCTTGCCATAAGAGTGGTCCCTCTCTCTACAGTTAGCTCAGCCACACATTCCCATTGTGGAGATTTGTGGAGGGCCCTTTGATATCTTCGACTCGGAAAAGCAATGCCATTATTCCTTGTGGTCTCAGAGAGAACTAAAACATAACTGCAATAACTACAAGGCCAAAATAACATTGCTCCCAAAACATAATTGTTTAGGTTATTTAAGCAGCAGATGGATTATTATAAAAGCGAAGACGACAGTAGCACGTTGGAGTAATGTGCTTGTGCTGCCCAACTACCTCGACTAGTGCAGTCTCTGCCCAAAACTGTGGACAACTTTTTGTGCAATCTTAACATCCCAGAAGCCATCTTGGAAATGCAGCTATTTTGACTACGACTCTGGGTTTCTCAATACTCTGCATCCAGAAGCCTTGAAGAGGTGAGGTGCTGCGCAGAAGCCTCTCCATCGTGAGTCAAGCAGAAAATCCATGAGTCAAGGGGACGCTTCTTAACAATCCACCCCACAACTAAGTAGTCTACAAACTTTGATTTGAACTAGAATAGTTTTGTTTTCCATTCCAGTAAGGGATTGTTTGTTGTTTACTGATTACAAGTCCAAGGGGTGGATGAGAAACATCTTGCAAGACCTAAAGACCATTTTAGAAAACTCTCGAGCGTGCTTATTTTACAAAAGAGTTTGCTAAGAACCTGTTTTGAAGGACTGAGAGTTTTCGTAATGTTTGGTTTCTTGAACAGTAAGTCTTAAGAACTGTTGAAACGAATTGTGAATTACTTAATTTTGATATTGGACATGCATATGTAAATATAACATGGCTAGATACTTAGACAGATCATAAAAAGTAGAAGAGAGAAAGTGTGAAAACTGATTAGTGTACCCCTATATATGTCTCAAGATCTTTGCTATTCACATGGTAATACCAATCTGAGAATTTGGACAGGGCTCTAGTTTATCTCATCAGGTTTGGAGTTTCAAAAACAGTACAATAATTTCCAAAGGTGCAAGACACCAAAAGGAAAGGTAAGATTCTCCACTTAACAGTATCTGATGATTATTATAATCAAACTCTAAATGGGTCAAGACAGCTAATGATGTAAAGTACATACATTGTTCAGATATAATGCCAAATCTTAAAAAGGAACTCAAAGAAGAGTTGGTAAGATTTTAAAGTGAAGCTGAAATCCGGGTGGAGACAAGTCCCAATCGCAGTATGTTAAGATCTAATGGGGTTTGGGTAAATTCTGGAAATATGTATAAAAAGAAATAGAGGTTAAAAGGAGTCCTTACCTTTTTATCTTTCTTTTATTCATTTCAACAAGTGAACTGGATAAAGTGTTTCCTTTATTATTTTAGAGTTGTTTTAGTTTATTTGTTCCCATCTCCCCTCCCAGTTTGGTAACTCTGTCTGTGATTCGAAGTATAGTGTAGAGTGGAAGATTCAGGGAAGCAGTCTTGCTGTAACACTATCCATACATTAGGGGTCCCAGAGAAGGCAGAGGGGCCTAGTACGGAAATCTTCCTGGAGGAGTGGTTAAGCACAATCTTGGTTTCTCACTATCCAAAGTCTTCCAAGTGGAGCCAGCTCCTCCAGTGGCACCTGGTGTCTCACTCAGGCCAATCAAAGCACATCTGCTAAACTATAGAGTCCTGCAGAAAGCTAGATAGCATGGCCCACAGACTCCTGAAAACAATAAAATTAATCTATCCAGACTACTAATCCAGCTGTACAAGAAAAAAGCATCTCCTTTCTAGAGATTAAATGGAAGGTGTGCAAACAGGTCTGAAATATATGCTGTTTCCAGCTAAACTAAATGTATTTGAAAATGACTCAAAGCACTTTTTACGTCTAAGGTCAAGAAGCCTGTAGAGATATTTGAGGCATAGCCTTATCTGAGCCTTTGGCATCAACTGAACAGTGGCCCATGGCAATACAGAAGATGTAACAAAAGCCACCAGTCCGGCACTGGCCAACAGAAGATTAGACTGTGGCAGCAAGATTGAAACTTGTTGGGGCATGTCAAACTGACAAGACCCAGAGACGATGGCAGGGAACCATCATCTGAATCAGACACTCTGTCAGACGTCTCCCAAGATGACACCAGATCCTGTGGCTGCTGAACAAAAGAGTGATGAAATGCACAACTCTCAGAGCTCTTCCTTTTGAACATATTAAATGTGAATGTGCTCCATTGAACTGGAGCAGATAGCGCTCCATTATTACCCTCCTGAATACGTGTTGTGCTAATGCTTAGTATAACGTAAGTGCTGGCAGCACACCATTCTGTCCACTTCCCTGTTGCGAACTAAGAAATGCAAGTAAAACAAAATACTTAATTCAAGGTTTATTGGGATGGAGCACTTTCACACCCATTGAAGACTAGCAGACACACACTACCAGCAGCGACCTCAACCACTGACAGACAAGAAGTAATTTACAGCATTGTCTTAGACTCGCAGTTACATTGTCTGAAGATCTCACAGCTCGAACTATCAGCAACACCAATAGGTCTGGCTGATAACAAACTCATCACAATTCAGTCCGTGTGTAAGGTATTGTGAGCAAGTGAGTGAGCAAATGCAAGAATAATTTAATGGGTGGATGTATATATGTATTAGTATAAGGATGAGCACTAAGTACATCCATGTTGACTGAGTGAACGTACAGATGAGTGGGTGACTGCATAGATGGCAGTATTCAGGCTCTTTTAGTTATAAGCAAGAGCTAATGGTTTGGACAATGCCTGTTAGTTATAGAGAGGTATGTGGTGAAGAGAAACCGGTGTTTGTTATTAGGTGTTGAGGGAATACCAAGTTGTTCTGTTTTGTGATCAAATGAGATGTTTGTTGGGTTGCTCCAGAAAAGGAAAAGATAGTTGTATAATGTTTTATTCAAGTATGGAAAGAAATGCCCAGGGTTTTATTCTCTGGTAAGAAAAAGAACATTCACTGTTCGCTGCGAAGGGAAGGCATTATAGGGCTTTGCCCTAGCACTGGAAATTGCTTGCCTCTGGTTGGATATTATTCAAACCACGTTGTGTTCTACTGGAAAAACTGTATGAAAAAGGGAAGCAGAGAGAATTGGGGAAGAACCCTCAAATGACTGTGAAATGTTTGCTGAATGTTGAAGTAATCTTTACCATGAGCAGTACATCTGCAGTAGGTTGTGTGTGCCGTTGACCACCAATCTACAGTATACAAAAAGTGATGGATAGAATGCTTGAAATAATCTAAGCCTTTGGTAAATACTCGGGCCACATCCCAATTCATCATTATTTTGCAACCATGCCACCTCAGTTTAGATGCAGCTATATGCAAATCAGCCTTGGCTCTGCTCCAATGAGAACAGTCCAGGCCGAACTGCCAAGCCGGGTCCTCCCTGAACCAGAACACAAGCAACCCAGGACCGGTTTTGCCCATGTTATGGGCTTATTAGCCAGGTATAGCTTTAAATTGCTGTTGCTACTCTGAGAATAACTGCGGCCCCAGAAAAGGTGTGTGGCATGCTTACCTCAGGTCTCCTCAAAGAAATGAGTCTCAATGTGGTCTGGTTTGTCCTCTGTGTCTATCAATCCTGTACCTAGTAATAGTCTGGTGGAGGACTCCAGATAAGTGAGACAGGAGAAGCGGGAGGACAAATCACATGGTGTGTGTTCAGACATGTTCGGAGTCTGCACTGGGATAGCTAGAAACTGTTTGACGTGTTTGTACTACGTGGAAACCCTGTTGCAGCCAATATGGTATAGGGGCCTGTGTGTCAATTAACAAATGGACTACCTCAATACCTTGACGATGTCAGCAAGGTATTGTGTTAG
This sequence comes from Triturus cristatus, assembly GCF_964204655.1. Classification (NCBI taxonomy): domain Eukaryota; kingdom Metazoa; phylum Chordata; class Amphibia; order Caudata; family Salamandridae; genus Triturus; species Triturus cristatus. The sequence goes on along the minus strand of NC_140584.1, from coordinate 283,091,654 downwards.
ATCGATAGCGATCTGAGTTTTGTGCTACAGTTTGATTTTATAATATGAAGAGAGATTTTTCAAGTCTATGGGTTCATGGATATTGTTTGGTACATAAAATGCCCAATACAATGTATTTAATGTAGCAGACCCATGTTAGGTTGGGCAGTTAAGTTTTGCTGCATTTATACTTTCCCAAGATATAGCAGCAAGAATGCATATCTGGCATATGAAGATATATAGGGTGAGAGTGAGTTGTTTAAAGAGGTGGATAAGAGTAGTACTGAATGTATCATCAATCTATGTACCATACCAATCAGTTCATCGGTAAGCGCAGTGAGATATATAATACATAGAAGAGGCTCATTTATATTGTCTGTACACAATAAAATAAATTATCTTGTTTGTATGAAAAAGGTTTGAAATGGTTCTTGCACCCTAATAATAAAGCGATGTTGCCATACAGTTAGTGACAGTAGAAGTAGTCAGTAACTACAAAAGATTTTGATTTTTTTCAAGATTTTTCTTTTTTTAAAAAAGATATCGAACTTCTCTGCATATGTGTGAACACGGTCTGTGGAGGTAAGTAAGGACAACATTCATAACACCGTTCATTTGAATCATTATAAGATGGGCATTACAGTTTTTGCATATATTAATGGCTTTTGAGTATATGCACATACAATGGCACTAAACATTGTGCAGTCAGTGATACAGAATGGTATTATGTTAAATTGCATTTGACAAGCGTTCCTTTGATTTGTTCTTATCCATATTCATGTCAGTTTTGGATTTGCAGGTGGACCACCTAGGACAGTGGTTCGTAACCTTTTGATTTCTGTGGACCCACAATGAAGCTTTACTGGAATCCAGGGACCCCCACTGAGTCCTTATTGGAAATCTGAGACCCCCGGCCTAGGCAATTTTTAGGATTTGAACCTCAAACCAATACACAAAAAACAAGTATACACCAAACAAAATTATCAAACATTAAAATATATTGTATAATTCTCAAATCAAATATAGAAAAAGGTTTTACATTTCCAATGTTGCTTCTTTATTTACATATACTTTATTAATTTAATTTTATTAATTTTAGTATTATTTAATTTTGTAAAGCAGCCACGGACACAGAGTAAGCCTCGCGGCTCACCAGGGGTCCTCGGACCATGGGCTTAAGAACCACTGATGTAGGATATTGTTGATCCTGCTGACATGATATTAGTCAAAGAGTGTTCCACTGGGTGGCATCCCACATTAAATAAAAAAATCGAACTTGGAGCGTGTGCTAAGCTTGTGTAGGTATTTTTTTTGTCCTACTTATGAATTGGGAGAAGACTACGGACTGAAGGACATACTGCTGTTATATACCATTTAGTATTGAACTGTGATAGATTTACTGCAGAAGTAATGCATTTCAGCATCTATGTTTAGTCCATTCTGGACACTGCTTATTCAAACAATCTATTCACTCTCTTTAATCAAGGACCAGGTCTCTGTAACTGCCTGCTGGTTGTTGTTCTAATAGGGTAAATCACCAAGAACATAAAGGTGGGGTTGTTTTTTGGGACTTGGAAGTAGTGTTCTGACAACAGGGCTTGTTTTATGTAAATTGCAGTGCTGTTCCTGACTCTGTTGTTTCAGAGCGCAAACTGTGCTATTTAAGAAACAGGTTGCTGGGGCAGGAGATGATTTAAAACACACGTGGTTGTTCAGTCTAGCCTTCTTTTTTAAAGTAACTCTTCTCTTTGTAGACTGCAAAAGTAATTTTTCTGTGTACTGAACTTGTAAATTAGGTAATTGTGACATATATTTGGGAATCCAAGGTCTCGCAAAACACCTCGGTCCAGATGCCCTTTGGTCACAAACCTTTGCTCTGCAAAGTTTCTCTCTTAAGTTCCTTGCTCTTCTGCATCCCATTAATGGTCTTTCATGGACTGTTGTTTTAGTTTAGAGTTATCTACATATTCTGGTGTGTTTTGATGAGATGTTTATGCCCTCATAAAATTGAATCATAACTGTTAGGGGTATGTTTCTGTTGTTTTGTTTAGTATATTGGGCATCCAACAGAACAATTATATTCCTACATCCTCTGCTGTCAACTAGAGTTTCTTCATATCATAGCCTCTTCTGGTCAGGAGATCAATCAGTTCCTTTACGTTCAGTGTATATTCCTGATCACCAATGCAGTTTTGCATGATGTGCATTGTAACAAACTGGTTTATTATTTGGGGTGGGTGACTACTCACCTCAAAGTACAATCGCAACCCTTGTCAGGATGAACCTTTAAAGTCACTAAATAAACCTCAGATCAACACACTAGTAGTTTTGGCACAGGGCAGACAGGATTAACTTAGAAGTGATGTGTAAAGTATGTATGCAGTACCAAAACTGTAATGAAGTCGAAATGCAACAAAATAAATATCACAAACCAAATTAGACAAAAATAGGCTAAGATTTAATGAACAAAGGAAAACCAAAAGAAAGATACACTAAGGGGACCAAGAGATATGATTTTTTAAAGGTTTAAGTAAAAAAATAATACTAAGAAGCTCAAAGTGCCAATGATACTCAGTGGTCAAGGTAGACCAGGACCTAGGCGCAATTTGATGGTGACTGCTATGGAGCATGAGTCTGATACATCAGCCAGTCTCATGCTGGTCAAAGATTTACTTTCTGACTTTAGTCTGTTAAGTCCCAATCCAACAGAGGCGCACACTTCTTAAGCTCCCCCAGGACCTCAGGGGGGACAGAGACTCACAGGGTGGCAGGCAGAGACTTAACAGGAGGGTCTGGTCCAGGTCTAGTTGCCACTGATTACCTGGGCAGTTACAAGCAACGGCCTTTTGTGTCCCTGTAGCTTTAACAGTTGGGCAGCCTTGTGACCCTTGGAGTTCACTTCTTTTTTCTGGGTATAAGAGGGAGAGACGGTCTAGTCTTCTAGGCTATTCTCAGGTTTTAGGCAGCAGGTTCAGTCCTCTTCTGATCTTCCACGTTCTGAAGTGGGTGCCTGTAGCTGTTCCATCTATGCCTTGTACGAGTTGGTGGGTGGGAATGACTCCAGGGTATGGCCTAAGCAACGGGGTAAAAGCTCCCAGGGCCAACCCTACCCACTTTGGGCATTTTCAAGATGGCAAAAGTCTTTGTTGTACTCAAATTCTGTTTATTGTATATTCAATCAATATTACATTCAAAGCACATTATCATCTGTAACGTAAACAAGTGATAGTCGAACCTGGTTTCAGAGTTACAAGGAGAAAATGTCCACACTAGTGTTTACCAATTGTGAGTTCTTTCCCTAAAACTGCATTGAAAACCCAATTGGCATCTCTGGCCACAGGTCAGTCCCTAGTAGAAGGTACCACAGGGTCCCAGGGCACTGTGACCAGGGAAGACCTCTAAGGGCTGCAGCACTTATTTTGCCACCCTTAGAGGCCCTGTACATTTACACTCACACACTGCCTTTGCAGGCTGCGTGTTTTGGTGCAGAACAAAGTGAAGAGGCGACATGGCACACATCCCTGTGTGCCATGCCTACAACCCACTGCCCTGGCATAGATGAGCCACCCCTCTACCAGTGGTGAGGACACATGTGCATGAGCCCTGTACCTCTACAGTGTCTAAGTCCATTCTTAGACATTGTAAGTGCAGTTCTCCCGTTAAGAGTATATGGTGCTGGGAGTTTGTCAGTACAAACTCCACAGTACCATAATGGCTGCACTGAAAACTGAGAAGTTTGGTATCAAACTTCTCAGCACATGAAACCCACACAGATGCCAGTGTAGGATTTAATGAAAAATGCCACAGAGGGCATCTTAGAGATGCCCCCTGAAAAAAGACCTACCACTAGTGTCCAGGCTGAGTGGCTGCTTTCAGCTGCCACCACCAGACATGTTTCTAGACCCCTGGGTCGAAAGCCTGCTGCTCTCGAGGGCCTTAAACAATGCAAATCCTGGGATGAGGTGCCAAGCCTCCTCCCCAGGATGGGCAGGGTCCACAAAGGGGAAGCTTCAAAGGCTTGCCGCCTTTGTGAGCTTCCCCAGGCCCTTTGCCGCCTTCAGCAACTGGTCCCCACCGGTTCTGACCCCCACTATGGGCGGGAAAACCAAGTGAGAAAGGGAGGTGTGCCCACCTCTGCCAACTCCACCCCTCAGGTTGGGAAGGCGAGGTGAAGCACAACTCTCAGTCCCTGCCATCTTGCAGATGGGGGGACCCAGCCAACCAGGGTGGCATAATAGGGGGTGTACCCACCACAGGGAAGGGACCCATTGGTTCCAACCTTTTAACCAACCTGTAACCCTCTAAATCTAGTATTTAGGGGCACCCCTGAACCTTGCTTCCTGAGACAAGAAACTACAAGAAGAAAAGAAGAAGAAGAACCAAACAGCCATGTCGAAGCTAAGAAGAGGAGGATGCCCACTGACTTGGCCCCAGCCCTACCGGCCTGTCCCCACCCCGAACCTGCAGAAGCGAAACTCCGTTGTGTCCTGCAGCCAGCAACCTTAAGAACCCCGAGGACCTGCCCTGCCTTCCCAGGAAAAGACTTTGTCTCCCGTGAACACCGGATTTGTTCACGAACAGACTCCAGTTCCGGCGAAATCCGCGAGTCTGCACCACTCTGCACCGGACGCCCACGGCCTGAGTTCGAGTGGCCCAACACCACGAGGAGGTCTCCCCAGCGATCATGACCTGAGATCTAGTGATCCCCGACGCCTGCAACCTCAATTCGGAAGGTGCCCTCAACCGTGACCAGGAGCTGGTAAGAAGATCCGACCCTAAAAGACACCCCTGCACCCGACGCCCCACGGCCTTGGGTGGCACAACCGACGGTGTCTAGCCAACTCCCAACATCCCAACTTACCTCTCCAAGTGGTGGTCGCACCCAGGAAGACCTTTGTCCCCGAGCCTGCAGTGTGTTTGCAAACCGGAGACTCCCCATTGAAAGCTAAAGGGCTCCCGACACCAAAACAGCACTCTGCACCCGGCCGCCCCAGTGCTGCTGAGGGTGCACCTTTTATGCTGGCTTGAACCCCCATTTGCCCTGAGCTTAAGTCCAGGAGCTTTGCTCCCACAACCCAGTGCCCTGCTCGTCAGCAGCCACCAACCGAAGCCCCCCTATGCCCCAATTGGATAACATTGGGCCTCAGCACCCGGCCGCACTAGTGCCGCTGAGGGTGCAACAAGAGTGCATCCTTGACTACTGGGGACCCCTGAGTCCAACCCCAGAATACCAACTCCCACAACAAAGTACTTACCTGTTAACCAATGACACTATTTTCCTCCTTAGGACAACATTGACTGTTTTTCTGTGAAAAGTTTTCAAGTGTGGAGTTGGAAAATCTATGAAAACCTTTAAAACTGTAACTAAATAACAAAAACGCTTTTACTAACCTGTTTACAGGAAATGTCCCGGTGCAGTATCCAGGTATACTGCACTGTGTAAGTAAAGTAATCTGTAAAGTAATCTACCTGACATTTTACTAAAAAGCCAATACACAGTATATGTACAGTATTTCAAAAGCATTGCATTACAAGCAGCTCTACTACAATTATATCAATGTGCATATCCAATTGCATTCATTCATTCATTCATTTGATAACTTTATTTCGGTCGACGACCATAAAAGCACAGATAAAATATGTACATATAGAATAAAATACATAAATAATTAAGCACTTGAGATAAGAAGTTATTAAACAAAAGTTATCAAGAAAGACATAATGAACAATTCAGTTCGTCAATATTAAGAACAATTAATTAATTAATTAATTAATTAATCAGGGCAGACCTCCTCCGCCACATACCATATAAAAAACGAGAGACAGAGAACACAATGGGGGGGTGAGGTGTCATAACGTAAAATCCTACAGGCTTGGGCACATTGTTTTAGGCCCAAATTTCTACACAGTGGTACCAGCCAAGATCTACGTATTCCATTGTAGGCAGAACAAAAGAATAGAACGTGAGCTAGATCTTCTTTAGTTTCGTTACAGACTGGGCAGATCCCCTCACCTCTTCCAGCCCATTTGCAAGTCAATGCCCCGATTGGGAGGCAACCATACCTTAATTGTGTATATAGCTTTTTTGCCATAGGGGGTTGGATCATATCTAAAAACTCCTCCCTGCTGGGCACCAGTTTTATTTGTAGGAATTCTGTGGTCAACCTACCCATAAATGGTGAGCGGTGTAACAGGGCTAGATTATACTGTCTAAGTAGGGCCGACAGCTCCGTTCTCTGTACCGCTGTGCAACTTTCCTCGGGGGTCTCCCATAATTGGGGCAGGCCTATCTGATATACTACAGCTTTAATTGCAAATCAAACTGTTTACAAATTGCATTACTACTGTAAAGTACTTATTGCTTACCTGTGCCAGGCTTGCTTGGTTCTAGAAAATAAAATAAGTAAAAGAATATTTTCATACAAAACCAATTGGTCTGAAGTTCAGTCTATAAGTGTGTGAAATCATTTGCTGATTGAGGGTGTACAACATATGCCTAACACTACCCTCTGATACAGCCTTACTGCTCGACCACACTACCGCCAATAGAGAGTAAGGTACTAACTACTTTTACCTCTGCCTCCCTTTGGGGTTCCAATGGACTCTGTGCACACTATACCTCACTTTGGTATAGTATATACAGAGCCAGATTCCTACGCCATTCTATAATGTTACATCATACCTGCTCAGAACATGGCCTGGTGCACTGAGATAGTGTCTGGCACAAGTATTTGGCCACGCTAAACTTGGGCTCTGAGGGTGGGAGGTCCAATGTCCATCCCAAGAGGATTTTTCTGGAACTCTATTAGTAGTAGCAGAAACTGAAGCTTATCGAGGGGTCTGACTTGCCATATGTTCACAGTGATTTGGAGTGTAAGTATGAATAGGGTGAACTTATTGATACTATGGTAATCTTAGTGGCTTCCCACATCTAACACTAAAATCCAGCGTGGGATGGTCAATGTGCCAATAAAAAACCCAAAGGCAGAAGTATTTTAAAACAAAATGTAGGGTTTTCAGCAACCAGACTGGATACACAAGAACTGTTTTGGCATTCTGGCTTTGCCCTTTGAAGTGTGCCCCAAGTGTTATAGGTAAAATCCCAGCAGATCTGTCAAAGGGGATTTGATACTCTAATTTAACAATTAGGCCCACTTTGATTGGAGACTGTTTGGCTGCGGAACAAAGGAAGGGCCCTTTCCAGGTGTCAGCAAACATTTGCCTGGGACAGGAGATGCTTCTTTGAGGTGTGCCTCAAGTGTTATACTTAAAACCTCTGTAGATCTGTCGAACAGCATTTTACATTCAAGTAGAATTTGACACCATGATGGAAAAAGAAGGCTCACTGCCCTCCCTGCATATTCGGTCAGGTTCAGAGGGCAATCTCTGCCCATTCAGGTCATACTATTGTTTGCTGATGGGAGGCACTTCACACTCATTTGTTAGAATGTTTTTAAAAGCCTATATTGTTGGGCAACAATAATAAGTATTCATGATTTTTACGCTGGAGCCAATACGCAAAGACTGAATTAATATGATTACAGTTGAAAGGAGTTCAATACAACATATAGAAGTATGTTTATTAACAGGATGCTTCTGTTGTCTCTGATTTCACTGCTATATTCACTCCCACCGTCAGGGTCCCTGGCGAATCTTCTCTCCCCACAGCTCTGTACAAAGAGTGCAAGTTGGTGTAATTTTTCTGTTGTGCTCTGAATTAACTTTCTAGTGTTCCTAACTGTAACATTTCTTTCCAAGGTCCTGCTGCTGTAGTTCCATTGCTGAACCTAGTTTTATTAATCAGTGTAAAGGTTCACTGTCTGAATGTTTCATTAGTTTAAACATCTCCAGGTGACTGTGACATGGAAAAGCAGGATGCTTTTCTAGAAATGGGATATGATTCACGTATAATGTTACAGACGCGAGTTATTCCAGTTTGCTACAAAAATTGTTACATGGGATCATGCCATGCTGAAGCTGTGATTTTAACTAATTTTCTAGGCAAGAATTACGCATTAGAACTTCATGATTCTGGGGGTGTGACAGAAATTAGATTTTTGAACTTCTTACACTGAATGCTGTCCTTTTCTGTTCTGATTTTTTTTAAATTATTTTTGTTGAGTTTCATCACAACATAACAATGCATGAAATACCTCCCCAGCACACAACCCAACCCCCACCTGGCAGAACCCAACACCCCAACCACTTTAAAGCAGGCCGTTTTTATTCTGATTTTTTATGCTCACTTTGAACTTAGAATTATTTCCAATTTAGATTTCTCTGTATTAGTCTGCATTTAAATCTTCATGACATTTATTCTGAATTGCTTGACTTTGAAATTTCTGTAATAAAACCATTTACTTTTCCTCTTGATCTAGAACTCAGTTATTGAGTGGTCTCAATTACTTATTATTCTACTATTCAGCTAAATTGATGAGACAAAATTCAAAGGTGCCTGCAGAGGCTTCTGGCAGGGAAAAAGTAACTTTCTAAAAGTATCTTTCCCTAAACATTTATCAAATATCCAACTTCACTATAGAATTTGATTTTTTATTAACTATGACATATAGTTGTTTAATTATTTTTCAAACCAAAATTTGCATTATTAAATGTAATAATGTAACCCAGTGTTTTCCTATGGATAGCCAGCCTTTGCACAGTGAAAATATATTTTTGGGATTTTGCAACACAGGGACATGTTTAACAAGAAATACTTACATGTCCTACATTTAAATCCATGTACTCTGCCTTGTGGGCAATAATGTCTACATAGGAGGGACTTCTAAATAACAAATAGGAAAGTTTTGACCAGTCAAAAGGGATTGTTTGGACAGGTCTCAACATATACATCGTCTTTTTCTTCTTGCATGAGAAGTACTTTCAAATTTGGGTTTGGTCACTCCCAGAGATGTTGGTTTGCATCTATCGCAGGGACTACAGCAGTGATCACATCTACTGCTACATCAGGTCCCAGACAACAGCAGCAATCACCTACTGTATCCATATTAGGATCCTCTGCTGCCACCATGCCAGGTACAAAAACTGTAAAATAGCTGCTATTAAGGAAGTATCAAAAGCAATTGCCACAGTTGTCATGGAAGAATAGACTCCACGAGTGACAAAAAAAGACAAAATTATTGATGACGTCTAATGCCAAAGCCAGTCTGTGGTTACTTGTTATCCCTTCTGGAGGAGGCCTCGCCTTGCAGCTTGGAATGGATTGTTCCTGTGAGGAGGGGAGTCAGTACTGATGTGCACCAGATGGACCTTTGTCTGGACTAGCATGGTGGGTGAAAAATGATGGATTGGAATGCTACCCTGAGCTGCTGCTAGTGGTTAGGTTCTGTGCAAACATTCCTCTTATCATCTTGCATGTGTTTGTATATTTTTTTACCCAGAAAACTGCAAAAAGCTTGTCTCACATTTACAGCCTCCAAACATTTAAATACTTGGGAAATTTAAATAAAGTGCATATTAAATATATTTTAAATAACAATGTTTATTTGCAACATAACTAAAATTTTGAAGGCTCCATGGAATATAATGAGATCATATATCTTTGAAAGAGAGCCTAGAACACACCAAATTGAGAACTGTGATTTTCGCTGGGTTGCCAGATACAAAGTGTATAAACATTTGCAGAATTGTCTAATTTGCGGTATTATTGGATCACAAACTCCTATGGTTTACGCTCTGGTTCTAGCATGTATGAATTGTTAACCAGTGAAAAGCAAAACTTCTCGCTAGCAACACCGTGCAATAAAAACAAGCATTGGCATAGCCATCAGGTCTTACCTTTTGGACCTTATAAGTCTTTAGACATTCAGCACTCTACAACATGTAGGGTCAGATGTAGGGCCGGTAATCCGCCCGTCTGCGACCGCAAAATGGGTCTGCCCTATGTACAAACCCCATTCGCAAATTAGGGTTCGCTACTTGCTATTAGGAAGGGGCGCACCAAGGCCGTCCCTTCCCAATAGCGAGTCATACTTCAATGTACAAATGTTTTTCGACCGCAATTGCAAAACAATCGCAGTTTACCATCCATTTCAAAAGGGTGGGAAGCCACTTGCAAACGGGGGACCCCTTCGTGACTGGCAGTATAAATATTTTTTAAGAGCAGGCAGTGGTCCCTCGGACCACTGCCTACTTTTAAAAAGATGCAACAAAAACGTTTAATTTTTCTTTTTTAAGTGCATTCCGTTTTCCTTGCATTTTTTTTGAAAAAACCATTTATTTTAAAAAGCAGTCACAGACATGGAGGTCTGCTGACCCTAGCAGGCCACCATTCCTGGGAGTGCCACTCATTCCTAATGGGGTCGTAAATTGCACCTGCCTCATGAATATTAATGAGGCAGGCAATTTGCGACCCCATTAGAAATTGCAAACAGTGTCTGAGACACTGTTGTAAATTCCATTTCGCGACTCTCAAATTGCAAGTGGCAAGTGGCCAGGGGGTGCCCACGCAAACATTATAAGATCTGGAAACGGTGGGCAGACTATCGGGGAATTTGGTTAGAGCCCCCGGTAGAGGGGGAGATCAACCCATAGGGGTACTTGTTCATAGGAGTCAGTGGCCATGGGGGGGGGGCACGTGGGGGTGTGAGTAATGCAAGGGGGGAACCTGATGGATGGAAGTGGGAGAGCGGGTTTAGGCGGAGGTAGTGCGATCACAGGGTGTTGGGGGGGAGTTGCGGGAAGGGTAATTGAGGGTGTTTGAATATACAATTGTCATTTGCCTGCATGTAAATGTATAAGAGATATGGCAGACGCCTCTGGATTACAGAGCTCTGCGTGGAGATAGTCAAATTGACACAATAAAATTTGTTTTAAAAAAAAATAAAAAAAATAAAAATTGCAAGTGGCAAAACAACGCAATTTGCGACTCACAAATTGGAATGGTCGTGCATCTGGCCCATAAATACCAATTATTTGTAAATGTGCTTTTAGATGTTTTTAGACATGCTTGAAGTAAATAGAAAAAAAACTACTCAAGACTGCACACTGCACAGGAGACAAGCACAAGAAGAAATCGCTTTAAAACCTTCATGTGATTGACGCGCATAAATGATGTAAACAGACAGCGGCACGGGGGGGGAGGGCATGCTGTTGCAAACTTTAAAAAAAGTATATGAATCAATTATTCAGTTTGAAGAAAAAAAAATACTTGTTAAACATGCAAGTACTCCACTTCAATATATTTCTGTTTAAAACACTAAAGAATGAAAACCTTGTGCAAAATTTGTTGCCCACCCAATTCACAGAGCAATAATTAGAATGTGTTATTCACATGACATCCAGGAACATCGTGTTCAACATTTGTCTACTACGAACATAGACCGTCATTTAGATTACACTTTCACTAACACCACTGAAAGAATATATATGTTTCCTCATGGGAAACCCAGCTACCACAAACTGCTGTGGCGATTAGCCAAAATGAATCTTCACAGTGATTTTTCTGTGATAAGGAGACAATGATTTGAAATGTCATTAAGACAATACGAGTATGAATTAATGTTTAGCTGTTAGGTGAGAAATGACAAAGGTAATTTAATTAACGTAATCAATGATGCCTTTAAAAACATAACTGCATAACTGGTTATCTTTATACCCAGATCAAGGAAATTTGGAAACTCCGCGATGCAAGACAGAACAGGAGTGGTGCGATGCTAAAGACTAATGTGATATAATGCTCAGTCATGGCTACTAAAAATGCATAAAATATGTTTGTAGCTCAAACAGATCAACTTACTAAAAAGACACCAAACAATGCTTCTGTCTCTTTGCAGACCCTTTGAAAAGGTTAACTGAAGATCTTGCAGGTGCCGATTGCTGTATTTAGGGGTTAAAAGGGCACTAATGTGCAACTTTGCCCAAACAGTATTAGTACGCATAGAAATGACAAAATAGCAATATAATACTGTCACACATTGCACAGCATTATGCCGCCTAATTTGCACTTTCCGACTGTACAATTTTGTCAACACTTTTACATAATTTGGCCCTGCGTTGCTGCATGTTATGCAGATTTGTATAGCACACTATCACCCAGGAGGATTTCCTGGCGATGAGCAGCTGTGAGCCCACTTAAGGCCTAGTGGGACTACTGGAAAAGCCAGGTCTTCAGCTTCACGCGTAGTTAAAAAAGTGAGGAGGAGGCTCTGATGTATGGAGCCAGGTCATTCCACACTTGAAGAACGATGTAGGAGAAGGCTCGACAGCTAAATTTAGTTTTCCATATGCGTGGGATTGGTGCAAGTAGGAGTCCAGGCGAGTGGGTGTGTGTGGAAGGTTTGTGAAAGCAGATGTGATTCCTAAGTTATGCTTGGCCAGTGTTATGTAGAGCCTTGAAAGTGTGAGTGAAGAGTCCGAATTGTGCTTATTTGTCAATGGGGAGCCAGTGGAGCTCATTCAGGTGTGGTGTGAGGTGAGTGCGGCGTGGGAGGTTGCGAGTGATTTTAGACGCAGAGTTCTGAATGGCCTGCAGCCATAGTTCCATCAACCCTGGCTATTGGTATAAGAATGTGATGGCTTTCATGAGAAAGATTTACGAGCGGGTGATAACATTCATGCAGCATAAGTATAGGGGGAGTTGGCATCCTTTGGACACTGGAGTTAGTGATGATGCCAACCCTGGGAAATTAGTATTAGACCAAGATAACATCCAAGACACTCTGGTATGTAATGAAGATGACATCCATTGACGTTAATATTGGGAAAAAAGACCATCCATGGGTCACTGGTATAGAGGACCGTGGCGCCCCTAGGACATTGGAATAGGAGGTAGATGGCATGCATAAATCACTGGTGAGAAAAACACACTGTTTCTGAGGCAAAGGACTAAGGGGACATCCATTGATCTTTGATGTGACAAGAAACAGCGTCCATGGAATGAGATGGGACGATAATATAGGGGGACTCAGGGGAGATTCATGGGCGAGGAAAATAGTATTGATGCAATTATGGAATAATGAAGAAGTACAGCGGCAACTGGCTGCTGAGTTCGGTTGCTGGTTTTAAGTGGTTTGCAGGATGAACATCACATTTTACAGTAAAATTGCTCCATTTAGAGTGGATCCCCATAAGGACTTTAATGACCGGACTCGTTTTCAGACCACAGGAAGAGACCAGAGTGGACCCTGTTCCAAAAAGGAGCTGTCAGAAATCACAAAACTTGATGCAAATACTAAACTAAACCCAAAAATTGAAAATATAGAAAACTGTATTCAGAGCTTATGGTCTGTAGGTCCGGTTTTTACTGTGGATTTCCCGGATATTAAAACAAACATTGCCTATAGCGAGGTCAAATCCACACAATCTCCCGCGTCTTACAAAACACTTTTACAGCGTGTCTCCACACGTTCAAACCTGTCCCAATTTGCAAACACGGCACACTTTTTTAGCTTTCTAATTCACCAATAGTGGACACTTATTTTAGTGCCCGTGTCAATTTTTTGTCGCAGTCCGACCCTGACAGCAGCCAATATCTTTCATCAGCACCCTGTCCCAGCCTGACAGCAACAGCTTAAGTATGAACCACCTCAACAGTAGTCTTTGCCTATCTGTCAAAAGCAAGACATGCCTGCCGGTCTATAACAGGATACAATATTAGGTCAGTCTGTCAGCAGTCGTCTGTGCATCCCTGCACGCATCCTCTGTTAGATGCTAGGTGTGTGATTCTATGCAAAGACACACCGTGCCCGGACTTGAAGGTCTTTACAACGTATCTATGATGCACAACAGTAGATAAGTGCCTTCTCTTTCTTCAAGTATGTACAGAAACTCAAAGCAATGATATTTATAAAAACTTACTTCGGCACTAGTTGTAAAAATAGTTGTAGTAAAAAAAAGCATAACTGCATTATTAAATTGTAAAAAGCAGCTTTGCAATACAGCACTGCTTAACTTGCATGATAAAACGTGCAAGTATAGTCAAATCCTCTATTTTTTCAAAACACAATTGTTGTTTCGATATCGGTTCTGTATTATCTATTACAAAGAGAGAAATAATGAGATACTCACACTCCAGCCCTGGTCGCGCAGCCGAGACTGTGCAGTGAAGTAAAGTGAAACAGCAGGGTGCTGCACCCCGAGTACTGACAGCCCCCCAGAGTAGCAGTCCTGTGTTAAAAGACACTAGGTGGTTCCCACTACTTCTTCCAGCGTTGAGGTACCTCGGTGCACCCCCGTCACCTGCGCAGAGTCTCAGTGCGACGCCCCCTTTAAGGAGAATAACCTCCCTCAGTTCGCAGCTCGTGCTCCAAGTTCCTCGGTGTGGCGATGCCCTCCCCCGGGTAGGCAGGACCAGGCATACAGTGTCGCACCCACTGTGGCACCGACAGCTCGTTCGCCTACTCGGGCGGTTGAGAAACAACCCTGCTGTTCTTCGGTTTGTCGGAGGCCGCCTCAGACTTTAACAACGGACACACGCACTGGAAGCAAACAGGAAGTGCCTCCATCTATCGGAAGCGTCACCCTCACGCTTAATCAGTGAGACATGAAGAGCTCCACCCCTCCGGCCAACCAGGGTCCTAGTTTCACGACGTGCACGCCCCCTACTCATTTCTACGTCCTAAGGACACCATGCTGTACTTTACATTGACCGCCCGTAATTTTTTACCTCCGTTCCCGTGCTCGTTATAACCTAATTCCGTCCTTTCTCTGTCTTATCCTTTCCCTGTTTGTATGACCCCCTTTCTCCTTTTTCACCACCAGTTTAGCTCGTCCCGGCTATGTTTCTTCTCTTTATTTCTCTGTCCTCTACTTCATCTCTTATTGCACTCACACTCCGTAGAGCCTGGCCACTTTCTTCCGCCCATTTGTGATTTGTCCCTTACTGCCTCCACGTCTTCACTCATGTGCTTCCCTTCTATATCCCTTGCTTTCTCATCTTTTGTAATCTAACTTATACTTAAATTACTTACCATACTACACGGCAGAGGAAAATTGTTTTCCTTCTTTTACAGCTCCTCCTAGACCTTTGACTGATGCAACCACTTGTAGTGGTAATGGACCTGTCCAAAACACTTCGTTTAAATGTCTGCTGTGAGTAGCGCTTGTTAGAGGTCCTGAGTGGAACCTCAGAAATGGGCATCCACCTTAACTGTTGAACCTCTTTCTCTAGTGTCTCCACTGTACTGTGTGAGGCAGTTATTGTCCATTGTGTAGTTGGCCTCTCATGAGATGCCTGTTGATGGCTGTGCGTAGTTGAACAGCCATGCATAAAAGGTAGCGCTGGAGCACTTTAGTGCTGCCCTGTAGTGTTTTTAATTGGCTCAGGAAGAGTTGTATACTTTTTCTTCCCATAAAGACTTCTTTGCAGCCAATTAGAGGGAGTCGTTAACTGCCTAATGAATACTCATTAGGCAGGTCTTTCCAGGACCGCCTCCAAATCATTATTTTTAGTACCGACTTGTTAATACATAGGTCGGTCTGCAAGATATTTTAGTGGTTTCAAATTGTGGCCACAGTTTTGGTATATGTGGCTCATTGTTCCATATATTGCATTCTTGAACTGTCATGAGACTTGTGATATCTTCAAGTGCTCTTGCAAGAAGGTGCATGTTCCTTTTGATTAGTTTTCTATCTTCCTGCAGCTCCATAAGTAACCACATTCTTGTGGTTTTTCATCTCCCTGCTTCTCCAGGGCAGTTTGGTGCTTTATTCACTAGAAAAATTTGCATGCCCCAGTTTCTTTTCTTCCTACAGTTTAGTGGGCCATTTGTACATTGTAAATGTATTTATATAGCGCTTACGACCCCATACGAGACATTGAAGCGCTTTTTGCAGCGAGTAGCATGCTAGCTACTCCGGAACCCAAGATTAGTAATTATTAGGTTAGTCAAATTTTTGTATTGTTTTTTCTTGCGCGTTAGCTGTGTTAGAATTGTGCTCTTGATTTATTGTGTGTTTAGCAGAGTTTGGAGTAGCGATAGTATGATAGGAGTGGATTGGAAAAGGAGAAGCAGTAAGTTGTTTTGTAAGTAATGGTCGTGTGTGCTTGTTAGTTGAGTGGCAAGATTTAACAAGCATTGGCATAGCCAATAGGTCTCGCCTTTGGGACCTTATAAGTGTTTAGCCATACAACAGTAGATGTTGTTGCACCAAGGATATTGTGCTGCATAACTAAATACTTGTATAAGGTCCCAAAAGCGAGACATATTGGCTATGCCAATGCTTGTTTATTTTCTGAGGAATGTAAGCGAAAATTGAACGGGCACCACCGTCCACGGCTGGATTGCGATAATGCAGGCAATCGGATGTAATAGGATTTGTCGCAAAGAAACACAAGGTTTTCATGCAAATTGTCCCGTCAGTGATGTACAAAGCACATCAAGTCTCACAACAGCCCCCACCTCAGTTTCTTGGCATTGCAGCCAGCTTGTGAGAAGCCCGGTGGTACAGACAGTAAACTGCAAATCCACGGGTTCCTTCCATATTGAACCCATTGATCCATTCACTCTAGGTAGAGGAGAGGATAAAGGCAGAGCAAATGTGCAGAGCAAATTGTAGGTCTTGGGGATTGGAACATGGTGTTTAAAATTTTACGTTTTTGACCCGCTTTTTAATGACAGCAGTGTTCTTGTTTTCACTCTTTTTCTCCTGTATAGTTACCTTTGTGCAGATACTCTTCAGTTCCCATTAGAATGCTGTTCACGTACATGTTTACTGCTGGCCATGGCAAATATGGGTACACTACATGTTTATGTGTTGAAATGTTGCTGTACTTGAATACAGTCTGGTTTGATGTTTATATTTTCGTTCGAGTAGCATGCTCTTGCCATGTGAAAACAGTCCCCTGGAAATCCTCTCTGGATGAAAATAGCTTGTAAACATCCAGCCCTTGAAACCCTTAAAGCATGGCCAGGCTGTCACCTCTGTGTATGGGGTTTCCCCAATGTTCTGAGGCCCTTCAGAATGTCAGCTGCTCGCTCTAAACTTCAGCGCCTGCTTCGAAACACCCTGCAGATAGCGCCGTATGTTTACAGACTACACACTGTCTCTATATGCACTGTTATTATGTAGCACTGTAGATCAATAGACCAAATGCGCTTTGCAGGATCCAGGCACTCGTGAACATTCAAAGGAAATGTACAATTTTCTCTTCATGCAAAACTTGGTCTTGGGGCATTCAAGCAGAGAGAAACTGATGTTCAACGCTTAGGAAGTGACAATTACGAGACCAGTTCAGATTTAGAGAAAAAAAATTAAAAGAAAGAAATACGATGATAACCGAATATCAAAACAGAACTGGGAGACAGCGATCGGAACTAGAGCAATGCTAAAAATAATAGCAAACAGGCTGCCGGCCAATTTGTCCGATATTGAGGTCAGACGGGAAATGGCTGCTCACGTTCAAAGTGCACGCAGACATCCACAGAGAGGAATAAGAACATATGATGCCATTAGAAGAAGCCCAACAAAGCAAACGCCAAATACAGCCAATTATTTCCAGCCCAGGAAGCCATTTGAGGACAAGCCCAGGAGTTGTGTGCGCGCGCGCTAAGAAAAGAAAGGACGTGAGTGGTGCACGCGCGCGCGACGGGAAAAGTGAAAGCAGGCTGGTGAGTGGTGTGCGATATGCGCGCACCATGACGAGAGAGGAAAGCCAGATGGCGCCTCTGCTCGTCATCGTGCGCGTAACCGCACGCTCTATGCCACCCGGTCGTACTTTTGAAAACCCACTCACTAAATGTCTCGCCAGGGCAGCGCATGCGCTGGCTCAGGCGAGACCTAAAAAGGAGGGGGAAGATTGAGAAGGATGTTTGGGAGTTCATAGTACTCAGAAGGTTTGGGATGAGTCAGAGGGAGAAGGGCTGGAAAGGAAAGAATGTTTTTTTAATAATTGAAAAATGTAAATAATTTATACATACACATGATGCTGTTTTGTTTCCTTGATTAAGCGCCTCTATTAAATAACCATATGTTCATTGAAGCAGCAAGATTTACACGGTCTGCAGCCCATATTTATCATGTGGTAAGTTTTTATAGTGATTTCAGATACTGGGCAAGGGGGCAGGGTCGCCGAATATGCTGGTAATCATACACAATGATAGATAAAAGGAGGAGCACGCTGTGTGCTCCTTGGCCAAGCTGAGTCTAACTTATCTCACGGCACCTGGGTGGTGTCTTATTGCAGGTGTTTATTACTGGACGGAGGGGGACATGCTGGTGGGGAATGCAAAGTGTCACTGGATGCTACATCAGTACATTGGAACTCTAGATTATCAGGTTCGTAGAGATAATCAACCAGGCCTTTTTTCTGGGATGTCCCTTTTAACTTTAGGTAGTCGTGATCACCTCTTACTTAAAAAATAAAAAAGCCAAACAGTTTTCTTATGATCTACCCAAATATAACTGCACCTTCAATGTACCCATAAATGTGGAAAGTGACACCTGTGCTCCACTAGCACGAGTCAGCAAGAGCCAGATTGAGCTGGGATCACCAAATTCAGCCCTTTTGTTTTTTTGGAGGGTGGGGCAGCTGGATAGAAGGGAGACGCACAGTCCGCAATTTTCATTTTGTTTGTTGCACCAGCTTCACCCAAAAAAGTACCATGCTTGTAGAACTCCGCTCAGAACTACTAACTTAGTGGAAGGATCATCCTGGTGATTTGTGTGCCTGCTTACTAGTGCTTGATAATTCGAACAATCACTTAGGGTAATTGTCGTTTCAATTTTCATCTCTAGAAAAAACAGCACTGTAATAAAAGAAAAACACAAACGAGAACGGTGTTCCAGTATCATTGTGTTCACCTGACTTAAGGCCTAGTACAAAGACCGCATTATTCCGCACCTGGACTCGATTTTGAATCGTGTTATGTTTTTTTTCCAGTCATTTGTATCAAAAGCCCAGTTACCTGGTGACAACAGAGTGCACGTCTGTAACTGCACCCATTTACTATACAGTTACTTTGCTTCGGAGTTAAAGGGAGAGTTTGGTCAAAGAGACTAGATGGATGCTTTATAGGGAGCATCGTCCTTTGAGACAAAAAAAACCATAACCATGACCTAAAGCCATTTAGATGCAGATAGTTCTCTTCACCCGAGCCTTTACCCAGGATTAAAAAGGTGCACGCGTGTTCATTTCATTTATCACCTTGATGTAAAGTTATTGTCATCAATCATTGCTCAAAAAAGTCACAGCAAGGAATTTAGCCTGTTGTTAGTCATTTTATTCTACTTCTTCTGTGAATACATTTAAACGATTGCAGTGTCACAGTGGGGAGGTATAACTCTTGAAACCTGCTGTCATTTTTCGCTGCCACTGTGGTTCTCAGGTACCTCCCCCAAAACTTGACCTTCCCCCAAGAAGTCTTATGTTGCTCCCTGATTCTTCGGTATGTCCTTTGCACTCTCTCTCTGCTTGGATGCACCCCTGGCTTTCATAATCAGCGCCTGTCTGAAATGTTCGCTTTCTGCAGGGTCAACCCATATCTTTTGCCGTTTGCTGGACTACATATTTTTGTTGGCTGTAGAACTCCGTGCACTTTACCCCTGCTAACCAGCGATAAAGTGTCTTTGCTCTCCCGTTAAACATGGTTGATTTTGCATATTCCTGAATTTTATATTTAACTTTACTATAAGTCCCTAGTATATGGTACAAAGTGTACCTAGGGCCTGCAAGTTAAATGTCACTAGTGGACTTCAGCACCCATTGTGCAACCCACTAATGTGACGGTGGAAACATGACTTGCTGTTGCAGTTTTAAACTACAAATTTAATCTGTTAATATAACCCTTTTCAGAAGTCAAAATCTTTCTTTTAAATATTTTTAAGTCACCCTGTCATGCGCACGTCTTCTGGGCGACGCTTGTAGTGTCTATTTGGATCAAAGAAAAGGCCTCTTATCCGCAGAGGAAGTGCCACATGCCAGATAGCAACAGGAAGTCTTGCAATGCTCCAGACAATAAATTAATAAGAAGGGAAACTACTGGAAGCCAAAAAGGTCTTCAGACTGTCCAGGCCAAACAGAGAGGTGCAAGTAGTATAGACCACAGGAATTGGAGAGAACACAGGTCCAGTGAGCGAGCAGTGGTACAGAAACAGAAATTGGAGCCCCTATATAGCAGATAACAGGATATGACATAATTCTAGGAGTAAAAGGTTCGGCCATTTTGAATAGGGAAAAGAGTAAGAATATGTAACATAACTTACTTCAGTAAAATGATCATAATAAACCTCTTGTATATCTCTTATTCAAATAAATTCATGTAAGTATTTGGAGTTTCTACTCCCACCTCCCTAAATCCCCACTGCAACTAGTGCCTGATCCTAAGATGGCCGCCAGTGAGGATGCCACCGCGTCCTCGTTATAGGACAAATCAGTGCAGTGAACATGTCGGGAGAGGAGATGTGTGGCAGCGGAGGAGGACAACAGCTGCCGCAAGAGAGCCCGCATGCGTGCATTAGGTAAGGAGAAACTCCTTACACATCACTATGTAGGCCATAAGGCAGGGTGCTTCTTATTTCAAAGTAGGGCATGTCGGAATTCAATGTTAAACAAAACCTTACAGGGAAAACCCTCAAACCTATTGTCATGTGGTATCCATAGGAAAATACTGGGTTACACTATTACATTTATTAATGCTAATTTCGGTTACGAATCAACTACAAAACAAATTAAACAACTTTGCTCAATAGTTAATAAAAATCCAATTCAGTGGTGAAGTCATGTTTATTATAAATATTCCAGGAAAAGGTACTTTTACAAAGTTACCTTTTTCCTGCCTAAAGCCTCTGGATTCCCATTTGGATTTACTCTCTGCTTCTGCCAGCCAGTAATTAGCATTTGAATAGGTGTGATTAGATGTGGATTGCTTCCCAGGAGCAAACAATAGGCTGACATGAATGGGCAGAGAGTGACCTCCCACAACTTGACAGAATATGCAGGTTGGGGTTGTGAGAATCATTTTTGGCATCACAGTGTCAAATCCTGCTTGAATGTCAAATCCTGCTTGATTGGTCTGGTTGGGCTTTACATATAACAACTTGGGGTGCACTTTGAAGAGGTCTCCACTCTCACAGGCAACTGTTAGCTGACACCTTCCTTTATTCCCCTACCCTAGGCAGGTAGGTTCCAATCATAGAAGTAATGCGAGTCAGTGGTATATTATAGGTATGATTGCGCCACTCGGGACAAAACACACATACATTTGTGCTAACAGGTATTGGATGACGGTGCTGTAGGGAAGAGAGAACCACCAATCTCCCTATGATGTGGCCTGGGCCAACGCAAACTAGTATACACAGTCCACAGCACATGGCCACAAGGTAAAACAATATTGAATCTGATAGTGTATACACAAAATTAGAAGAAAGTTGTTGCAATCCTCTTTTCTTTATTCTTGTTGCTGCGTGGAATTCTTAGCCAGCCAAAACGTTGTTTCGTCGCCACAAAAGGATATTGTCCAGCGACTTTTTCAAGGCTAAGTAAACAAATGAAAACAGGCCATTTTGACACCATACAACAACCTGGTGTTCAACAGACATAAAAGTAATCTCACCAATACTTAGTAAAGCTCCAATCACAGATCGGAGACAATTCTACAAACATGCACAGTGTGAAACCCTTAGGCCCCATTTAGAGCACAACAACAATCAAGCAGACTAAGGAAGGTCTTAGTGTCTGAACCTAAATATCTCAATATGTGCTCATGGCGTATGTAGTGGCGTCACCTTTGCCATATCCCTTGCACTAAGTACTTATACCACATGATCCTGATTTTCGGTTGGGTTTAGCATTTACTCATATATCCACCTCGTTTATTATTTATTTTTTATCTCTTTGAAAAGTGATTTCTTTGTTTTGTGCTTTATAGACCCGTCCCTTTTCTAAGTATCAGGGTACCTCCCTTATATTTCTGTACTTTGAGTGAGTGTCATCATATTCCTTTACCCAACTTTCTCCTTACGGCTAATCATCCATGGCTGTTTTCCAGTCAGTGTGGAGGGTTAGTCCTGTGCTGAGAGGATGGACTACCTTTGTTTCTGCAGTGCCTGGAATTCAGGTGAGTGGGACTGTAACAGCCCTCAGGACTTGGAGGATTTCAAAGTGTATCCCTGTAGGATATTGGGACCTAAAGTCAGAAGGTAAAATCTTAGACCAGGGCAAACCTGGTTGGTGGATCCAACCCATGCTCCATCGCAGTCAGCGTTAAATGATGCCTAGGTCCTGGTCTGCCGTGACAATTGACTATCATTGGCACTGTATGCTTCATGGTGCTATTCCTATTGAAAATTTTAACAATTCATATCTCTGGTTCTCTTTATTGGATTTTTGTCATTGTGGTGTTATTTGTTTATTGCATTTCACTCTGTTCTTCTAATCCAGTTTGGCATTTTTATTCTGTTGCATTTCAACTTTCTTACTATTGTGCTACTGCATAGATACTTTGTGTATTTCCCTAAGTTAAACTTGTCTGCTATGTGCCATAGCTACAAGGGGGTTGATCTCAGGTTCATTTCGTGACTTTGAAGGTTTACTCTGGCAGGTTGTAATTTGTGATTATTCCTTGATGTTTGGTAGTCATCCCCAAATAATACTCCAGTTTCTTACATCGCAGCTCACACTCTTCTCCACCAGTTTGGCTGTCAGGAAGCCACTGAATCTCAGGGAAAATGCCACTATTTAGCGAGTACTCTCACCCTGGGAGTTCCAAAACAGAGTTGCCACCTTCTCTGTAGACCCCTAACTGCCATTGTCTGTGCTACTGCTTGGTTCGAACAATTAAACTTGGCTCCAAATAAAACGACTTGCCAGTGCACTACACAAAAATCACCATATTGGAGGTCTGCAGGTTTCGCTTCGGATACTAGTTCCATCTCATAGGATGGCCTTGTGGGTCATAGGAAACAGATACAATAGTTGAAGTGCAGCAACTTCTCTTCTGACCATCCTAATCTTCAATTTGTTCAGATGGAGATAGGGTGTATAGGTGTAGCTACTAGCCGAATAATCTTTTTGGTGTTGAACTATAAATGTTTTCCTACAGGACATCTGAATCAGTAAGATTTACTAACAACCTGGTTCTGTTACCCAGAATCCCATGCAAACCTCAAACTTTGTTTAAAAAAACACATTTTCCTAACATTTCTGTGATGGAAATGTTTGGAATCTGCGGGGAGCCACAAACTTCCACCCACCCAGCATTCCCCGTGGTCTCCAGATAAAAATGATACCTCACTTGTATGGGTAGACCTAGTGCATGCAACCGGAAATGGCCCAAAACGTACTGTGAAGACTTCAAACTTATCGATCACAAAAAAGACTTGGTTTTGCGAAGGAGTCACCTGCGTTTTCAGTCCTGGGCTTAGCGGGTATCTAGGGAAACCTACCAAACCCAGACATTTCTGAAAAGTAGATACCTGGGGGAGTCCAGGGAGATGTGGCTTGCATGGATTGACCAACGTTTTCCTACTCAGAATCCCCAGCAAACCTCAAATTTAGCTTAAAAAAAAAACACATTTTCCTCACATTTCTGTGTGGGAAAGTTGTGGGATCACAGGCCGATACAAATTTCCTACCATCCTGCATTCCCCCAGGTCGCCCAATAAACATGCTACATCATTGGTGGGCCAAGTACCTGCGACAGGAAAGGGCTCAAAAAGTTTTTGGGAGACATCAGAATTATTTATCACAAAACAGCCTGGTTTTGCAAAGCCGACACTTGTTTTTTGGTCCCTGGCATAGCGGACATCGAGGGAAATGTACCAAATCCACACATATCTGAAAACTAGACACCCAGTGGAGTCCATGGAGGTGCGGCTTGCATGGCTCCCCCAATGTTTTCCTACCCAGAATCCTCTGCAAGCCTCAAATTTAGCTTAAAAAATTACATTTTCCTTTAATTTCTGTCTTGGATCACTGCGCCGGCACAAATTTCAGACCACCCAGCATTCCCATTGGTCTCACCATAAAAAGGATACCTCACTTTTCTGGGCGTCCAATGCAGAGTCAGCCTAAATATGTATATAACAAAATATAGCGTTAGGGCTTGCTGTGCTATACCCTCAATCTCTATGTTTTGAGCCCTTCCCAATCGCAGGCCCTTGGCCCATCCACACAAGTGAAGTATCTCGGGAGACCAAGGGGAACTTTGTGCTGGCACAGTGATCCCACACAGAAATGTGAGAAAAATGTGAATTTTTTAGCTAATTTTGAGGTTTGCAGGGGATTCTGGGTAAGAAAACATTGGGGCATCCACACAGCCCACACATCCTTGAACTCTCCTGGGTGTCTATTTTTCAGAAATGTCTGGGTTTGGTAGGTTTCCCTAGATGCCTGCCCAGCCCGGGACCAAAAGCGCAGATAATCCCTGGTGCTATTGCCCCCATCTGCACCCCAGGGGGGCAGAAGGACTGGCAATTTTTGGGAAGAATCGGCGCATTATAATGCCCATTTAGGCCAGCCCCCACCCCCTAATTAAAAAAATTATAATAATCCCTTTTGTCTAGTGTGCTTTCTGCACCCCCCCCCCCCCCGGGGGGCAGATTGGGGACTACTGCCTCCATCTGTTCCCCAGGGGTTCAGAAAGACTGAGTATGAGCATAATATGTGGGGGGGGAGCAAAAGCGCTTGCCCAAGGGACCGCTCCACCATCCCTGGTGTCTAGTGGGTGGATCCCTGCTTGAGGATCGCCCTCCTTCAGCAATCCCCAAGTGGGATCGACTGGAAAATTGCACCATTGGAAAGGGGAGATACTCCCCTTTCTGGTGATACCTCTCCCGTCTGCCTACGTGTTCAGGGGGCTGAGATAAACCCTCGAGCATGTAGGCAGTGCAAGTGAAATGAGCGGATTGTCTCATTTCACTTTCAGTGTAATGACGTTGGCGCGCCATGCGCGCTGATCGTCATTACACTGAAAAAAAAATGCCTCGGGAGGTTGGGGAAGCTCTTCCGCCACTCCAGAGGCTGAAATAATTTTTTTAAATCGATCTGCTGTTTATAGCAGGGGGTGTTATGAACCCCAATTTAGGCCTCGGTAGTTACACAACTGTTTACCTATATCTGTCCTACCACTGTTCTACAAAACGGATCTGCCACTGACCTTTTAACTAGTTAGGTGCTACAAAAATGCTGTGTGGTTTTCTCCGAAAACTAGCCTTATTTATTATGCATGAGGATTCTCAGTATCACAGCAGGATTACCATCTTCTGAAAAATAACTCTGTATAAGGGTCACCTCTATCGTCATCCTTCCCCGACATGCCCATAGTACACTTCTAGGTAGAACCCCTGAAGGTACCTTTCGGGTATAGAAGCACTACATCTTGGCTGAGCAGTCTAGAGGAGAAAGACCTCTATGCTGACACGCCGATGGTGAGGTCCCTGCACGCAGACACTCCAGCACGCAGTGGTCTGACATCCTTTGCGGGGTGTCCATCTCGGGCCCATGACGGGATCCTTCGCTCTCCCACATCAGGTAATGGGGTTGGCTCTATCCTAAGGGGATTCTAGGCTATACACCTACATACATGCTAGGTACACTTAGGTACATCTAGTTAGTGTTTGTATTGTAAGAGTATGCATTTGTATTGTTATGTATCTATATGCCTGCATATATTAGTTGTTTTAGCACTATGGTAGAATTCTACCTTTTCTTTACTCTGGTGGTGCTAATAATTGTATATATATGTTTCTGTCTAATGGTGATTGTAGCACATACATTTTATACTAGAATGATGCCGGTTCAATAAATGCTTATTGAAAAACATCCACGCGGTTTATTCTGTTTATCTCTCGGAGACAAAATGAGCACGAGTGACTGAGCAAAAAGTACTCTACTGTTTCCACAATCCCTGAGGGGTCAGGGCTGTCATGTTCAATAGTTGCCAGAAGCTATTCGCTCCTTGTTAAAAGGTGCTCATAGTGGCACTGTGAGCTAGCTGGACTAACAGACTAACATATCCTTTGGGTGTCTGGAATCAGTCTGTACACCAATCCCTTAGTTTATGTTGTCTAAACACGCAGATCCTATATAGTGTTGTAGGAACTACACGACAAAGGATCTGGTGCTCGTGTGCAGAAGACGGAATGGTTCCGTCCTCGGCACACAATCCCTGTGGCGCATGATGGAACCATTCTGTCATGCCCACACAACGGATTAAAAGCCAAATTCAATGGTGAAGTAAATATTGAGGAAAAGTAACTTTTAGAAAGTTACCTTTTCCCTGACTAAAGTTCCTGGAGGTTTGTTTGCATTAGCTCTCCTGCAGCTGCCCAGCCTTCGTTTGACCTTAATGAGGTTTGAAAACTAATCCCAAAACAGAGACAACAGCTTGGGTGTGGTGAGGATTTTTCTTCCCCCTGCATACAGACTAGTTAAGATGGACCCTGGCTATGCACTAACTTGTAAAGCGTCCTGTCCTTTCACCAATAAATGTAGGAGGGGGGCTGGCAAAGGCAAGTCCTTGTTTCCTCAGCAAGGCTGGTTGCAAACTCAGGGGGAGGGGAGCTACCCACAGAAAAGATTTTGAGTGACAATAGAGAACGGGACTGCTCATTTCCCTGGCCACATATCCGAACGGGCACACTGGCTCTGCCCAAGGGAGAAAGGGTTCCCCCATTTTGGATTTTTGGAGTCTGGATGAGTCTTGACACCTAAGTGTTGTCCCTGGGGTTCTTGGACCATTGGATGTGTCTAGCCAGACCTCTCCTACTATCTCTGAAAAGCTGTGTGAAATAGAAATGTTTTGAATTCCACCTGCCGAAGGATGGTGACTAACCACCCAAGCTGATTTGACAAAGGAGCGACTTTCAAAACAAGAGACTAAGTTTAAACACAGAAATCTTGACCGGGCAAAGTTGCAAAAAGTATCCAGCCAATGAGAGAACTTCGTTAGGGGTAAAAATCTTAACTTTTTCCACTCTAAGCTTTATCCACCATAACCAACAGCTTCAGCGAGACCTCATTCAATAGCTATCCAGCTTCAAGAGGACTTACTCGGATGCAGTCTGCAACCTTGCCCTTCATATGGATTTTGACTTCCACTTCAAAACCTAAGTCCTAAAGAAAAATCTTTGACCGGGAGAACCTGCTTGGCATATGCGACCCATGCTGTATCTCAGTCAGGCTTCAATCAAACCTAGGTCCCCACCACCCAGTAACTACTAAACGGTGCTTTACTTTTTCTTGGAGCTGTTTGCCTTATATCTTTTAAAATTAATTTAGTTGGTTTCTTTTATTGGAATATTTGTTGTTTGGGTGTCATTTTGTTCATTAAATTTGACTCTATTTTTATAAATTTGAGTGGTGGGATTTCTATTGTGTTGTGTTGTCACCTTTTAACTCTTTTGGTACTTGTAAATGCTTTGCACATTTTCACTAATTTACGGTCTGATCTGTACGATAACTACCCCAGGGTGAACTCAGGGATAAATTACTTAAGCCTTTGCCTGGACGTAACAGGTATGTGATTTTATTACTTGTGGTGGACTAATATCGACCCCCAACTAATAATTACCTTTATTACATATAGATTTCCTTTCAAACCGGTAATTAACAGAATAGAATGACTCTCTTCATTGGTTTCATGGTAATTCTCAATACCATAGATATCCTATAAAAAACCCCTTTGCTCAACTAGCTAATCACTCAGCATGGAACAAATGCAGTAAATTACAAACCTATTCCTGGCATTATCAGTAGTCATTTACTACTGACTGTCATTTGGTAATCTTTTGAGAACATCAATACTTGCTCAATATAATCATCTGTTGAATGAGTATGTGATTGTAATCTGGACCTAGATGTGTTATATCTATGCCGACTCTTAACCATGATGATTTTGAAAAGAGTGTGTCATCTCCAGATTTTGTGAACCATTTCATATGGTTAATTCCATCTTTTCCATCATGATAAGAAATATTATTGTAAGTATATTAACCTCTATATAATACATTGTTTTCTTCTTCCTTCAAACGCAGACTTTTGAAGAGAGGGTCCCCCCTCATTAGGGCTCCTGTTGGACTCATAGATGTAGTCAAAGTTTCTTTTGTATGTTTCTATATACTTACCTCTAAGGGACAAATATTGCAATCTGGTCTGATACTTTTCAAACAAACATCTTTCCATGTTTGTTTTTTTACAAGAATTCCAGCTTTGTATCAGCTTTTCCACTTAAATGTTTTACAATTAATTTTATTGTGTTTAAAAAGCTTTATGAAAACCATAATACTGAATAAGGCATTTGGTTACAATATAAAAAGGATCAAATAGACTAACTCTTTTTTAAAAATAATATATTTTTATTAGCATTTGGTGTTTATACAAACAGTTGTATAGCAGGCCAGGTCATTCCTTCATGGTGGTGGTACAATAAACAGCGAGGAGGATTGAAATTAACAGCGGTTAAAAGGATAGACATTTTGCACTCAGTCTTTGAACTGTCAGGGTATATGCCGAGCTGAGTCTTGAATCCTGTTTCCGTTTCAATCCCTGCCGTGGCATTCATATGCAATGTTTCAAATATGTAGTCTTCAAGTTCTTAAAGCCTGATCTCAGGGCCTACATCATAGAAGTCGCGTCTCAGGTATCCCAAATGACTTTGAGTCAGGAGTATGGGAAGAGGGAGAATTAGGTAAATTACAAAAAATAATATTCCCCAACTGGGGGAACAAAAGACGATAAGGTAATCAAAAGAAAGCTAGGGTATAACTGATGTGTTTCAGGGTATTCGGCTCCCTGATGGAGGAGGACCGGCCGGGGGAGGAATGTAGGTGTCAGTGGTGTGTGTAAGTCTTGTGACTTCCATGGAAGAAAAAGTCTCCACAACCAGAGGTGAGGCGAGTGGTCTGATGCATATGATGGTTTGGGAAGTATAGTCTCTGTAGTGTGCAGAACGCAGTGCGACCCTTCCTTCGCGAGGATCAGCTATCCCTTACTCACCCAGATCGCCATGGTGACTCTCCTCTTGTCGATCGTCTGGATTGTCCTGGTCTGAATCTACATCATCTCCAGGATTTTCCCAATTCCGCTATCCACAATTCAGCTATAGGACGTATCCGAACCCCTCTTGCGTCTTCCCTAATAAGGGCTCTTTCTTCGGCTCTGGTCCAGGTGGTAAAATCTCTGACCCATATTTCAAACACGGGTCCCATCCCTGATTTCCACGCCATTGCTATTCTACGTTTGGCCAAGATGAGGGCCAGGTCTAGAAACCTAGTGCCCACTTTGCATGCTAAGGGTCTGGAGAACTCTCCCAGAAGGCAGGTCTCTACCGTGTGAGGGAGAGAGCGGCCCAACACGGTAAGTTATTGGAGTAGGACCACAGTCCAGAATGACTAAAGCATAGTGCAGCCCCACGTCATATGGCAAAAATCTGCATCAGGCAGGTGACACCTGGGACATTCACGAGGTTCCTCACCATATATGACCTGCAGTTTATGGAGCGTGAGATAGGTCATATATACAAAGGTACATTTTATGTATTTCGGTCTCGTATTGCAAGATACTTTTTTAGGGTAGGTCCATTCCCCATCCGTGATCGCGCGGCCTAAAGTCGTGTCCCATCTGGCCCCGAATGCCACCAAAGGTCCCGCCCCATATTGTTCAGGGACCTATAGAACCATGTCATCAGGTGCCCCGCTAACCCCATAGAGAGCAAAAGCTAGAGCACTGCATGGTTCATGGGCTCCTCCAGTTCTCCATCCCATTGGCAGAAAACAAAAAATTCTGAAGACCGCGAAAATTATAAGAAATGGCATCATGGCTATATGTACGAAATAAAATTAGCCAAAACATTGTATTTAGTAAATAGGATAAATAAGGCAGAAAACTCCTCAAGGGAATTATATCACATTCTCAAAGAGTTCACTACTTCCACAAATGAACTTACTGTATCCGTCTCTCAAAAGTGGACGGACTCCCCATCAGAATTTTTTGAGGAAAAAATTATGAACATCCATCGGACCTTTCCCAACTCCCCAGATCATATCTACATTGAAGAACTTTCTTGTCCTTCACTTGACTCGTGCGAATTTTTAAATGATTTCAAGGAATGTGACCTTAAGTCTGTCACTGAGGCCATGATAAAAATAAAATCCGTCTCTCCTGCTGATCCTTTCCCTTCTAAATTTTTTCCTATTATGGCCCCTACAGTCATAACTGGACTGGTCAACTTATTCAATAAGTCCTTGGCAGAATCCGACTTCCCGGCATGTTGGAAGACAGCCAGAATCAGACCAATTTTAAAGAAGCCTTCGGCTGACCCGGAGGTACTTCCGAATTACAGACCAATTTCTTAATTGCCCTATTTTGGGAAAATATTGGAGTCCCTGGTAAACAAACAGTTGGTGAGCCATCTCGAAAGCCACAGACTTTTAGATCCCTCTCAATCCGGTTTTAGAGCAGCGCACAGCACGGAGACTGTGCTGATTGAGGTCACTGACAATATTAGACTAGCTCTCGACAAACATCAGTCAGTCATCCTCATTCTGCTCGACCTGTCGGCGGCCTTCGACACCATCTCCCATCATATTCTCGAACGAAGACTCTGGAAGGTTGGTGTCAGGGGACAGGCCCTGAAATGGTTCAGCAGCTACCTGAGGGATCGCAAACCATCGTCCAGATGGGAAAAATCACCTCCAGTGAACGACCAGTAAAGATGGGTGTACCCCAAGGCTCCATCTTGAGTCCTACCCTTTTTAATCTTTATATGACCCCTCTAGCTGCAGTGATCAGATTATATGGCTTTGATGTCATATCCTACGCTGATGATACACAGATTCTGGTCACTTTGGGCCCTGATCCCAGCGAAACCAAGCAACGTTTTAAAGACTGTTTGATCCACGTGGATAAATGGATGATATCTAACGCTCTCCAGTTAAATGGGACCAAGTCTGAGATTATGCTCTTCGGCAAAGCGACTGACCACTGGACACAGGACTGGTGGCCGTCTAGGCTTGGTCCGTGTCCTCCCCATAAGAACGTGGTCCGAAACTTAGGATTCTACATGGACAACTGTCTGTCCATGAGGGGCCATGTGAATCATGTTATCGGCACCTGCTTTGGTGTGATGCGGAGCCTTCGCAAGGTTTTTAAATGGCTCCCCTACGAGGCCCGCAGACCCTTAATACAAGGTCTAATTATCTACAGAATGGACTATGGCAACGCTCTTTTGTTATCACTTAATTCGGATCTTTTAAATAGACTCCAGATTCTTCAGAACACGGCCACCAGACTGGTCCTTGACCGCCCATACAGATCCCCATCGGCATCCTGCTTGAGCACCCTTCACTGGCTCCCAGTAAGAAAACGAACCCTCTATAAAACTTTATGTTTAACTCATAAACATATGTATGGAAGCGGTCCAAAATATTGGTTGCCAAAGCTACGATGGTATCAACCCTCCAGGGCACTGCGCTCTAGTGACTCTGCTCTGCTTACCCCCCTTAAAATTCATACTGCAAGGCAGGGGGGTCGTGCTTTTTCTTTTCTGGCCCCAGCATCTTGGAACAAAATGCCTTACCACCTCTGCAACATGTCAGACCACAGCTGTTTCCGCAAAAAGCTTAAGACCTTGCTTTTTGGAAATTAGTTTTTGGTTCTGTTTCACTTTCAGAGCAGTCTGCAAGCACAATGAGACTTGTAAGAGTGATGTGTGCGCGATATAAGTACTCTTGACTTGACTTGACTTGACATTGATTGGCAAAAATCCGTACCAGTGCTTCATAGGTCAGAAACTGCCCACAGGGCAGTGCATATTGTTCAGATAATTCTTCTAGGCGTCTGAGAACACCTCGTTATTAGTAGTCACCCACCATCGTCAGTCCAGCCCCCATCCATTCTGAGAGTCGGGCAGCAGTAAAACAAGTAATAGGATCACTGTGGGCTAGGCCCACAAATGACAAGGTGGGGGCATTGAGCGTCACTCTCCGGTTCTGCACCACACAGCGACACAAGCACTGCAGGTGTTAGACTTGCCATCTTTTGGCGTGTTTCCCCTGAGTTTTTGCTTTCTGACCTCCCGGTTTTGACTCTGTTTTTGCTGGCTTAGTGTTTCTGCGTGCTTTTCTCACTGCTAATCAGTGGTAAAGTGCAAGTGCTCCTATGGTAAATTGTGTTATGGATTGGTGTTTCCATGATTGGATATTTGATTTACTTATTAGTACTTAGTAAAGTGCACTGAGTGTGCCAGGGCCTGTAAATCAAATGCTACTAGTGGGCCTGCAGCACTGATTGTACCACCTACGTGAGTAGCCTGGGAAAGGTACCTCAGACACGCCATTGCGGAGTCTGCACGCAGTTTGTACCTGCCATGTTGACTTGGCCAGTTTACACACTTGCGAGTCCCTCATCTTCCCTTTTCTTACATGTCAGCCACCCCTAAGGTAGGCCCAAGGTACTCCTGTGGGCAGGATGCAGTGTGTGTGAAAGGTAGGACATGCCCTGGTGTGTGCGGCATGTCATGATAGTGATTTACGGCCTCTCGATTTTCGCTATTGCAAGGCTACCTGTTCCCCATAGGTCAGAATGCGGAGTGTGTTCATAACATCTTATAAACATAACTGGCCCCGGGAATTAGGTAGGAAAATAAAGTTTAGTATGCCTGAACTCAGAATCTAAACATGCATCTTTTAGTGAAGGTGATTTGTACATTCTGTGTTTGAAAATACAAGTTTTGGAAAGTAGGTATTTTCCTGCTCAGTCATCCCGTGTGCCTCTGCTGAAATGTGGATTGCCTGTCTGGGTTTTGGATGACAGAAGGCTGGGGAGCAGGAGTGGCTCTAGACAGTCTAGGTGGGTCAGGAAAGGGCTGGATAGACCTGGGCTGCAATGGGGGAAGGGGGAGGAGATTTCCTTGCACCTCAAAGGGCCTGGTCTGCCTCTGACCATGCCGTCTCCACCTCCTGCCAGGAAGTCACACCAGAGAAGGCAGAACTGGTTCTGGCTGGGCACAGACACTCTGTGCCTAAGAGATCAAAGGATTTTGGGATATAAATATTGTGGCTCAGACCCCTGAACTTTAGAACTCTTTTGGATCAAGAAGACTGCCAAGAAGAAGAGCTGGAGAAGCTGTGAGGAGGTACTACCACTTTGCTGTGTGCTTTGCAGTGTTGGCCTGCAGCTTCTGTCTTAGGCAGTGAAAGGATTGGACTGAACTTTCTGCAATCTACTTTTGTGAGTTTCTCCAAGAGCTTGAGGTAGAGCTTGACCCCTGTTCAAGAAGTCTCAGGTATAGCAAAGACTTTAAGCTCTTCTGCTCTCAGCACTGGGGACTGTGTGTTTTGTGCTGCAACAGAGGAAAAAGCAACCAGACGCCGTCTACGACGCCGCTGCTGACTCCGTGTCCTGAAGGCACCGCTGAGCGCACCACCGCAACGCCGCACCGCGATCCTGGTCTCACAGACGACGACACCACCGAGCCGCTGCTCGCACTGGGACCTGTGGGCACCCCACTCCGCACCGCCTCGCTTCACGGCGACGACTTGGTATCCCCGACGGCGCTGCTCCACGCTAAAATTTAAGCCGCTGCTTGCACCGTGGTTCAAGGGCACCACTCGCAAAGTTACATGACGCACCGCCCTCATCCCGCACCGCAACCTTGGCCTACCGATGCCGTCACCATCGACTCCAGTTCATCAGCCGAAGACAGCACTTCAGCCACAATGACGCCGCTGCTTGCTCCGTGACCTGCCAGCACCGCGGCGAGCATCGCCTTCACCTCACACCGCAACCCTGGTGTCACCGACGATGCCATCTGACGCCACCACCATGCCGCTGCTCGCACCACGACCTGAGGGCACCGCACGCCTACCTTCGCACCGCAGCACGCGATGCCTGCCGACGCCAATGCTCCTGACTTCAACGGAGGGGAGTTCGACCTGCAACAAGTGTGACTTTAAGGGCCCTGACGACTCCTGCACCGACCTCAAGAACCGACGCCTGTGGACGCCTTGCTTTTGGAAGCTCAACGAGAGGTCGCTGACGCCCTGCATTTCTAAGAGGTACTGTTTGCGGGTCTTCCCGACACCGTAGCTGGCCCGCGACACCGCGGTCAACCAGAACTGTTTGGATTTGTTTGCTTACGACGCCGTGATAGCCCCGGACGGAGTTATCGACATCAAGGAACTATTTTTCAAGCATATTTTGATAATTGAAGATTTTTAAGTACTGTATTGTGGATTTTGATCGTTTTTGGTCTTGTCTTTAATATATAAAAATATTGGATATTTTTCTAAACTGGTGTGGTGTCCTTTTGTAGTGCTTACACTGTATTACTGTTGGTTATGTGCAAATGCCTTTAGGATAAGCCTGACATGCTGGTGCCAAGCTACCAAGGGGATGAGCAGGGGTTATTTTAGGAGTGTAACTCCCTTATCCTGAGTAGAGTGGTGGTTTCTGCCCAAATTTGGCACATGCCCTAGCCGACCAGAACTCCCATTTCTAACATTGGTTGTCAGCAGTGAGGATAGGACTTGCGTTTGCACTTAACTTACAGTGATAGGTGAGCACTACTACCATATTGCAGACCATTACGTACCACATACTGGTTCTTTTTCTTTTTGGCCTATTTTTGATCTTGCCAGTTTGAACTTGCTACTTCATCATGCCTGAATCAAGAGCATCATCTGTTGCATCCCTGGAAATTGCCTTTGAGGAGGATAGGTTGGAATCCTACAATGTTAGGGAATTGAAATCAATTTGCAAAAACCTAAAATTCCAAGTCAGAGGCCTCGCTAGGAAGGAGGAGCTATAAAAGGCGCTGAGGGCCTGGGTAGCAGTCAGACATGCCAGCGAGCAGTCTGGTGATCTCAGTGGAGAGGCGGAGGAGCCTACTCCTAGGGTAGATGTGCTTTTGAGAGGGGGGAACCCTCCAGACCAGGCAGCAGTAGCCTGTCCCCAGAGGAGCTGGAGGACAGACGGGCAGCAAGGGAGTTTGAGTTGGAGAAACTCAGGATACAAAGTGAAAGGGAAGAAAAAAGAATAGCCATGGAGGAAAGGAAGATGATCTTAGATCATGAGCTAAGTCTTAAGGAGCTGGAGCTAAGGAAAAGAGCCAGCTCAGATGGTGGCAGCAACTCGTCAAGACAGGCAGACAGAAATGTGCACATCCCTAAGAATGTAGGCAAGGAATTCAAGAAGGGGGGTGACATACAAAGGTGGTTTCAGGGTTACGAGGCAGCAATACACATGAATGGGGTCCCTGAGGAGAACTGGAGAGCAGGATTGTGGCCTCTGTTTCCAGAAGAAGCAAGGGATACTTTAGTAGCTTTGGGTAAGGGGTATAACCTCACCTATGCTGACATGAAGGAGGCCCTTCTCACTAGATATGGTCTCACTGCTGAAAAATACAGGGATCAGTTCAGGTCCAGTAAGAAGTCTGATGCCAACACTTGGTTGGAATGTGTAGATACGTTTTGCAGGTCACTGGATGGCTGGGTAAAGGACAGTAATGTGACAGATTTTCAGGGGCTCTACAATTTGATTGCATGGGAGCACTTGTCTAGTCTATGTTTTGCAGATCTGCACCAGCACCTATTCCATAGTAAGTTGACTGACCCCAGGAAGCTTGCTATGGAGGCGGACCGCTGGGTTCGTACCCGGGTCCACAAGAAAACGTTTGGGGGAGAATCAGCCAAAGGTGGGCAGGGTCCCCAGCAGAAAAGTGGGGCGGACAAGGGTAAAACACAGGAGTTCTCTAAAGGGCCCCAAACTAACACCCAGGGTAAAGGTTCCCATCCCCCCGGAGATAAGAAGCAAGGGGTCTATTCAGGAAAGCCTGCTGAGACTGGCCCCTGCAAATGTTATTCATGTGACCAGGTGGGCCACATGAAGGGGGTCCCCAAGTGCCCTAAGGGGGCACAGCCACCCAACGGTAGGCAGTCCAAGGTGTTGGCTAGTGTAGCGCTTGGGGAGGAAGAGTAGCCACAGGAGCGTGGGGATCCCGCAGAAATGACCCTTGTCTCACTAGGGGACAGTGAGCTGGTCCCAGGAAACAAGGTGCCCCCTAACACAAAGAAGTACAGCACCTGGGTGACCATCAATGGGTTATGGGTAGAGGCTCTCAGAGATACTGGAGCCAGTGTGACCTCAGTCCGGTGTCACCTGGTCTCTGAGAAGCAGGTAGTCCCCGGCGCATTCCACCAAGTAATTGCTGTGGACAATTCAGTGCGCCAGTGTCTGGTGGCGCAGGTTCCCTTCGAGTGGGGGGGGGGGGGTCCTCAGGTCCCTTGAGGGTTGTTGTCAACCCTTCCATGCCTGTAGATTGTCTGCTAGGTAACGACCTGGAGCAGTCCTTATGGAAGGATGTTGAGCTCAGGTCTCACTTGGAGATGCTTGTGTTGCCAGAGTGGGCATGCGTGTCCACTCGGTAATGGCGGCCAGAGAGGGTGATCAAGAGGACTTTGAAAGTGTAGGGATGGACATTGTGAGCCCACTGGATCCCAAGACATGGGCAACAGGTACATGCTGGTCTTGGTGGACCATGCCACCCGGTACCCGGAGGCAATCCTTCTCAGAACAACGACGGTGCCAGTGGTGGGCCGGGCGTTTATGGGGACATTCTCCTGCGTGGGGTTCCCCAGAAAGGGGATTTCTGACAGAGAGTCTGATTTCATATCCAAGTATATGACCCAGTGTGGTGTAACCTACAAGTTCACCACCCCTTACCACCCACAAGGTAATGATCTGGTGGAGAGATTCAACCAGACCTTGAAGGGCATGATTAAGGGTGTAACTGAAACCATGAGGCGTAAGTGGGTCGTCTTCTTGCCATGCCTTCTCTTTGCATACAGGGAGGTGCCACAGAAGTCTCTTGGGTTCAGTCCCTTTGAGCTTCTGTATGGTCCCCCTGTGAAAGGATCTCTGAGTTTGGTGAAGGAAGGAAGGAAGGCTGGGAGGCAGCTCCTAGGAAAGCTCCCCAGGATGTGTTTAGTTACATGCTATCCGGTGTTGCCTGTTTCTCCTTCTGATAATGGATTCTGAAAGATGTAGAAGAAGATCCCCTAATGTCCCATTTATTAAGGTTGCCTCCGCCCTATGCGCAAAGTGCCAATGTACCTCAGCCGTTACAGCCTGTTCAGCCGCCAGTGGTACTTCCGCCTGTTCCGGCTCCTCTGCATTTGCCTCCTCCAGTATTACCGCCTTTGCCGGTTTTACCGTTAGTCTCAACTTCTTTACCCCCATCTCCTGATCCTAGATCTCCTTTGCCTTCAGCTCCTCCTGCAACTATCGATTCTTCTTCTGTCAGTTCCCCTAATACTTTATCCCCAATTCTTATGTCTAATTCTCCGTCTGTGCGTAAGCGTCTCACAGACACTGTCACTGGTATTCTATCTCCTTTCTTTGGAGCTTTAAGTGTGTCTCCGGCTTTTGCTCGAAGACAATCTCGTAGTCAGTTCCCAGATTTTGTGGAACGAGAAAAGTTAGACTCTCTGGCACGAAAATGGATTAAGAAGGGTCCACAATACAGTGTGCTTGATATTATGCCTACCTTTTTGCAATGGAATGCGCCTACGCAAAGATATGCTTTCAATGTAATGTGTGACACTCTCATTAAAGAATGAGAAGATGTGAGTTCGAGTCCGATCTCACAAGATTTGTTAAATGTTCAGACTGATTTTGAAAAAGGTCTTATTGTGGGTTCTAAGGTTGAGGAAGCTGTAAGGACGCTTATCTCTTATAGATCCTTACTGTTTTCTCAGATTTTCCTTGATTCCGATCCGACGGTTAAACTGACGTCGAAAAATTATCCTATGAGAGAGGTTCCTCCAGTATGGAAAGAAGAGGTTGCGGGAGTAGGTGCTAATGCAGCTATTCCTGCTCATTTTCAGCGTATATGGGTACATGTCCCTTGGAAGAGATCCGAAGTTTTGTCCCTTAAGCATACTCTACCAGATCCCCGTAAGAACCCTGCAGGTTATTATAAAGAATTAACGCAGACAGTTGACGCCTGCATCATGAACTTAGCAGATATTGACATGCTAATGGGTAATGTAGTCCCACAGACAACATGGGCTAAAATTCGTAGAGAGGATCATGCGCAGGAATTAGGTGCTACTTGGAATGTTATAACTGATACAGATAGAGACCAAGTGGGTGGTGCAAAGCCTGACGCTCTGATTTCGGAACTCCCTGGTAGGATCATTACGTTAATGAAAACTATGATGCCTGCACTGAGAGTTAACTGGGATAAATTAGCAGCTTGCAAGCAAAAGAAAGATGAAAGTGTTTCTGATTTCTTCACTCGTTTTGAAGAGACCTTTATCGACCACAGTGGTCAAGACATGGCTACAGAGGGTGGACAGCGATTATTTGTGGACAAATTAGTATTCAATTTGCTTCCCGAGCTGTCACACAAATTAAAAGATTCAGAAAGTTCATGGGCTGTTTCTTCTTCGGCCCAGATATTGGCTACTGCGCAATATTATGAGAATAGAGATAAAGAAGAAAGAGAAAAGCAAGAGAAAAAGACGAAAGAATTAAAAACGAAGGTTCTCTTGCAACAAGCCTATCCGCCACGTTATGCTCAGCCTCAAATTCAGCAGCCCCCACAGTTTCAGAGGTTGTATCAAAAACCTGAGCCATACATTCCGCGACCTATGTTAGGTCCTAATCAATGTGCCTATTGTAGAGAGGAAGGTCATTTTAAGAGTAGTTGTCCGCTTTTATTGCAGCGCTCCACGAGGTCGTGCTGGCCTCCAGTCAGCAAACAGAGTTAGAGGTCGAGGTGTGTTGACTCAAGAACAGCGTGCCCTTCCTTCTCCCAATTCTGTGAACTGTTTTGATCAGCAGAATGTTAGGTCTACGCAATATTATAACGAAGATTATTATGTTGAAAATGGAAATGAGAGTCTTCATGCCAACTAGGACAGCCATGGACAAAGTAAGGGCGTTATGCCAATCCCAGTAGATCAAAATGGACCTTATGTTAACGTCACTACGATGGGTGTTTCAGAGCCATTTCTCTTAGATACTGGAGCGATGAGAAGTTCTATCATTCATTCTAAACTCCCTGGGGCACCTTTGTCTGGCTTAACGAATGTTTCCGTAGGATTTTCTGGCGCCCCTGTTCACAATCCAGTTTCTTGCCCTTTGCCTATTTCAGTTGGTCCCTATGATTTGGAAGCTCCACTTCTGTTAACGAATGGTTGCGGTGAGAATCTGTTGGGTCTAGACCTATTGAAAAGAATGCATGCTACAATATATTGTTCTCCTTCTGGTGTACATCTTACTTTGGGACAGAAATTGGTCTCCCCAATGTATTTGTCTAAAGATCAATTTCCACCTGAATTACTTTCTCTTCCAACAGCACTTTGAGTCACGGGTCCGAATGATGTGGGTTGTCTTGAGATTCCGCCTTATGTTGTCACTCTCAAGCCTAATGTTGAACTACCGCGCATCCCACAATATAAAATTTCTGCTGAAGGTGAGAAAGCGCTTTTGGAAATCATTCATGACTTGATTCGGAAGGGTGTGGTTGAGGAAACAAGAGGTAATACATGCAATAGTCCTATTCTTCCTGTTCTCAAACGCACCGATCCTTCTCAGCCTCCTGTGTATCGTTTTGTAATTGATCTGCGGGAGGTAAACAAAATTGTTGTCCCACAATATCCTGTTGTTCCAGATATCACTGCTTTGTTGACAATGATACCTTCCACAGCGACCTGGTTCTCTGTTATTGATCTGAAGAATGCCTTCTTTAGCTTCCCCATTGCAGAAGAGAGTAGGGATATTTTTGGCTCCTCTCTTGGAGGCCGAAGCTTCCGGTTTAAGCGCGCACCCCAAGGCTATTGTGAAAGTCCCTCTATTTACAGCCAAGCTCTAAAATGTCATCTTGATAATTTTCATTTGCCGTCTGGTGCTGCTCTCATCCAATATATGGATGACTTGTTGGGAGCCGCTGATTCAGAAGAGATTTGTAAAAATGTCACTATTGCATTGTTACACCACTTGTTTAAACTGAAACACAAGGTTTCACCTTCCAAATTACAATATGTCTGTCGAGAGGTTACCTATTTGGGTCATCTCCTATCAAAGGAGGGACGACGATTGACACCAGAACGAATTCAGGCGATTGTGCGAATGTCTGTACCCTCCACACAAAGGGAAGTACGTGCCTTTCTGGGTATCACCTCTTATTGTAGACAGTGGATCCCTAACTTCTCTCTAATTGCTAAACCTTTGTTGGCACTCACTCAAAAAGATACGCCTCAGCCCCTTCCATGGACTGATGAGTGCCAAAAGAGTTTCACTGACTTGCGTACCGCTCTGTGTTCTGCTCCCGTACTAGGCACCCCAGATTAAACTAAGTCTTTTTCGCTCTATGTTCATGAGAGAGAAGGGTGTGCATTGTCAGTTTTAACACAGCAATTTGGAGACAAACAGCGGCCATGTGCCTATTTTTCGGCTACGCTAGATCCTGTAGCTAAAGCATTGCCCAGTTGTCTTAAAGCGACAGCAGCAGCAGCAATTTCTATCCGACAGTCTGCTGGAGTAGTGTTGGATAACACTCTCATTGTTATGGTGCCACATGCAGTGGATACCTTACTAAACAGAACGAAAACGCAGCATCTTACGAGTGCACGTCTAACTGGATACGAGCTGACGCTGTTGGCTAGTCACATACACATCAAACAATGTAATACCCTAAATCCAGCTACTTTGTTGCCCCTTCCAAATGAGGAAAGCGTTAAGGACCAGCATGATTGTTTCTTCCGTACTGAGGAAGAGACAAAAGGAAGAATTGACCTGAGAGACACACCGCTAGAGAATCCGGATGGAACTCTATGGGTAGATGGTTCTTGTTTTAAAATGCCTAATGGAGATACAGTTTCAGCCTATGCTGTGACTACTTTGCACACAATTGTGGAAACTGCACGTATTAGACATAATTCAGCACAAGCAGCAGAATTGATAGCTTTAACAAGAGCCTGTGTATTGTCAAAAGGGAAGAGAGTGAACGTGTACACTGACAGCCAATATGCCTTCGGTGTAGCGTTCAACTTTGGGCGTCTCTGGAAGGAAAGGGGTTTCCTCACCTCACATGGCACCAAAATACAACATGGCCAGTTAGTAACTGATCTCCTCGAATCACTTGCCTTACCCACCCAAATAGCGATTGTGAAGTGTAGTGCACACAAAAAGACTACGGATGATGTTGGTCGAGGAAATGCGTTTGCAGACGAAATAGCAAAGAAAACAGCGAGAGATTCAACAAGTCGAATGTATGTGGCAGGTCCTGCGAATTTGGTTAGAGAAAGAGGAATGTATGAGAATACAATAGAAAGCGTGAAAGAGATTCAGAAAGAGGCTTCAGAGAGGGAGATGAGCAAGTGGAAAGAAAGTACGGGAATGTTAGATGAGATGGGTTGTTGGGTGGAATTGTCCGAACATCAACATTGGCTGTTACCAGATGCCTATGTCCTCCCAGTGGTTACTATGGCACATGGTCCAGCCCACTTAAGTGCAAAAGGCATTTGTAAACTTCTGGCTCCAGTATGGCAGAATGAGAGTATCCCAAAATGTGCAGATAATGTAGTGAAGCACTGTATTGTTTGTTTAATGTACAACCCGGGAAAGGGAACCCCAACTCCGGCAGGTCACTTTGCTCCTCCGACATATCCATTTGAGGTGTTGCAAATCGATTACATTCATATGGAGCGATGAAACAACCTCAAATATGTTCTGGTGGTAGTATGCGCCTTTTCAAGATGGATAGAAGCATACCCTCTAAAGGATAATACAGCCCTATCCACAGCTAAAATCCTTCTGAAAGAATTCTTCCCTAGGTTTGGTTTGCCGCGCATTGTCTGGAGTGACAATGGGAGGGAATTTGTTGGCCAAGTTATGCAGGAAATTTGTGCAGGTCTTGGTATCAAGCAAAAGTTCCATGCGGCAAATCATCCACAATCAGCGGGTTTAGTAGAATGTTACAATGGAACCTTGAAGTTGAAGTTAGCAAAGGTTCAAGCAAGTACAGGACTCAATTGGCCCGATGCTTTGCCACTAGCTCTGCTATCCACCAGAACTGCAGTACACTCTCGTTTGGGAATTAGCCCATACGAAGTGGTGTTTGGCCGTCCGGCTAATGTATGGGGAATCCCTCGTCCTAAGAAATACTCAGACTTGCCTTATCCAATGTTGATTGACTATCTGCATGACCTTACGACTAAATTGCGTGTTCTTCATCAACAGGTTCAGAGTGCTCTGCCGGAGGCTTCCACAGATCCAGGTCACTCCA
Source organism: Triturus cristatus (assembly GCF_964204655.1). Taxonomy (NCBI): domain Eukaryota; kingdom Metazoa; phylum Chordata; class Amphibia; order Caudata; family Salamandridae; genus Triturus; species Triturus cristatus. The sequence continues at coordinate 283,049,487 of NC_140584.1, read as the reverse complement.
TCCGACCAGGTGACTGGGTCTGTGTGAAGAATTTCCAGAGGTCCGGCAATTTGGAACCCAGATGGCGGGAGCCCCGGATGGTCCTGTTGACCACGAGGACAGCAGTTAAGGTCGAAGGAAAGAAAAATTGGATTCACGGTGTGCATTGTAAGAAAGTGCCTTTGCTTTTGCCATACGATCAATGGGTACGCAGAGGTGTTGGTGACTGTGAAAGTGAAAGAGTTCCACGATTTGTACCCTTCAGCGATGCACACCTGAGTGGGACACTGTCTGAGAAAGAGGACAACGACATTTTACAGGAAGCAATTCCATCACATCGTCGCTTGGATACGACTAAACCACGAACATTGTTCCAAGACCAGAATGTTCCGGGGAAGGAACGTTATTACTTAAGACCTAGACCAAAGAACATTTAAACTCTTTTCTCTTGTGTAGTATTCTGTCCCGGTTGCAGGGTCACGGTAGGAGTCTGAGTCACGACCTGAGTAAGTGGCAATAGGCCTGCAGGATCTTCAGTGTCATAGGACGGTGGTACATCGTGACTTAAGTGATTGAGGAAGATTGCCGTGAGCATCCTTTAGTAAGATGGAAACTACACTAGGTAATAAAGAAAGAAAAGATGAAATGAAAAAAGCATCCTGTAAAATAATGTACAGTCGTTTCAGCATAACTTTATGTGTTACTATATTACTGTGTGTTATTTTGGCGTTTGTTAGTTGGATAATTTATGCTTTGCAACCAAAAGATGTCTCCCCTTCTTCCTCTTTGCCTTCTTCTACTGTCTCTCCACACCTCTTCCATACTCTTCCTCCACATGAACTTGTCAGAAGAACCGAGTATTATAACAATTCCTTTATCCAACTATTACATCAGCACCAATTAGTGGTTAATACAACTGATTGTTGGGTGTGTGGACTTATGCCACACACCACAGAGAAAGGAATGCCATATCTAGTTCTCCCTTTTTCTTATGAGGGTTCTGCTTGGGCTTACTTCGTCATTTTCTCTAATGCTTATCAAAGCAAATTCAGACGATCTGTTAGTTCACATATCAATTATCCGGATTTTAGTCATAGTTCTTTGATTAAAGGTATGGTAGTTATGGCTAAAATCATGGAAAATAGTAAAATCGCCATTGATGAAAGAAAGGCATACACTAACTGGAATGTCACCCAATATATGTCCAGTCTTAGTGATAAAGTTAAGAAAGGAAAGTCCTCGCCGATTTGGACCATACCACATCAGGGTAACTTCTGCTTACAGATAAATGATCACTCTCCTGACACTACACCCAGGAATAACTGCTCCTACACATATGTTTATTCCTCTCAGAACTCGCCTCCTCTAGTTCCGTCTCAAGGCACCTATTTCATCTGCTATAATAGAGCTTATACTTGGTTACCCACGGGCTTCTCTGGTACTTGTAATATAGCCTTCCTTCTTCCCCCTACATACACCGCCTCCGCAAGTCATCACCGAACCAGATACGGCAGTGGGATTATCGACTCAAAGGACACCGCAGGACAAGAGGGAGGAGATTTCCTTAAGGGATTTCTTCCCTTCTGGGGTCCAATGGCTAACAGTAGAAATATAAGGCAATTGGTCCGTGTCGTAGAGACTACAATAGACATCACTGTAGGAGCCTTAAGTAACATCACGGCAGAACTACAGGCGGATCGTCTTATGACATTACAAAATCGAGTTGCCTTAGACTTTGTTCTTGCCGATCGTGGTGGAGTATGCAAACTGATCGGGTCAAGTTGTTGTATTTTCATACCTAATGACGCTCCGACAGTATACCAAGCTATCTCCAAGTTGCACATAATCTCTGAGTCTTTTCATCAGGACGAAGGAGATTGGTCTTTAATGGAATGGTTTTGGGGACTACTGTCTAAGTGGGGTTGGAAAGCATTGACGTTTCTCGGTATAATCTTGACCATTATTTTCTCCTGTTGCCTTTGTATGCACTGTGGTCCCGCTATCTGTGATCTCTGTGCTACTATGTGCATCCCAAAACCCAAACCACAAGTAACCGAGAACATCAGAATGATGTTACAGCAACAGCTCGATGACCTCATGGCTATTGACGTGGACTCAGATTGGCATGAGTCTATCTTGCCTAAGTTCTGGCAAAAGGAGGGTCTGAGGAACTCGATTTTCGATCACGATCGAATCGACCCGCCATTTTGTGGCCCGCCGCCATTTTGTGTTGCCATCACTCAGGCAGCACGGCGAACAAAGTCTATTCTGCCTTTCCTGTAGCCTGGTGTCGGAATACGCCTTCGGCCTCTATTTGCAAAGCTGGTGTTAGAACTAGCCGAGTACACTAATCCCTGTCTGGCTTTCCTAATCCGCGTCTCAACTATCTGTTGGCTCACACTATTCTTTCCTGACCTTATCTTATCGACTGGCCTTCACTGTCTCCTGCTAGCATTCTCTCGTTTCACAACTGTCCACCCACACACACAAACGTCTCTCACCACCTGCAAGTTAGTTATGAATCTGTTAATAAATTAGCTTGAGGGAGGGGTGACAAACATAGTAGGAGAGGTCTTTCCGAGTTATCCGACACTTCTGTTTTCAAACCTTTCTTATTGGTTCCACCTTGTTTTCCAACTTTCCTTATTGGCTCCTTCTTGTATGCTCTGGGAGTACATTTTATTAATGATTATGAACATTGTATGGTATTTAACCCGATGCGCCACAGAGTGAAGTGACAGTCTCCTGAGAACCTACTTTGTGTACTTCTAGGATAACTGTACTGGCTGCAGCTAAATAAATCTGATCTTCTAACGCCGACAGAGTGTCCCGTGTCTCTGTGTAGCTAAGCAGGAGAACTCCGGAGACTAGGGCGTGCCCTGCACCGCCAGACCCAAAAGGATCTGGTTCTTCAGCCTGAGAGCGCCCCAAATTCCTCCAGACTTAAGATTGTATCTGGATCCCTAATAGGGCTGTGGGATAGATACAGGTGTAGGTCATCTGCATATAGCAAGAAGATGTGTTCTTGCCCATCTATCAGTATGCCACTGCCACCACCTTCCCGTCAAAATAACTCAGCTAGGGGTTCGATGGCTAAGGGGAACAGCAGGGGAGATAGGGGGCATCCCTGTCTCGTGCCATTGCATAATTTGCATTAGAGATCGTACAGTCAGTCTTTACTCATGCCGTCTGCCCAGAACAGAGAAGTGTGACCCATTCAACCCAGCTATCCCCCATTCCCATCTTACGCATGGTCTTTGTCAAAAAGTCCACCGTATAGAGTCAAAGGCCTTCTCGAGGTCTACTGATATGAGCATTGCCTCTGGTAGGATCTGTGCCGCTGGGTGGTAAAGAACATGGTATGGTCTCCTGAGGTTAAGGGAAGTGTTGGTGGACCAAGGCCTGTATATAGGGGAGCACGTTGCATGCCAGCACCTTACTCAGAATCTTGAAGTCCATGCTTAGCATGGACAATGGGCAGAAAGCAGAGGTGGGTGCACCAGAGACCTTAGTTTCGGGGAGGAGTATCACAGTCACGCTCCTCATGGACTCGGGCAATTGGCCCACTCTCAGGGATTTAGCATAAAGCAATTCCAGCTTCTGGCTAGCTGACACACAAATGCTACTCCGCTGAGAGTCCATCAGGCCCGGGTTCTTGCCAATGGCGATTTCCTTATGGAAGGCCTTATCTCCTGTACTATGACTAGACCTCCAAGGACCTCCTGCGCCTCGAGCAGCAGCATTGGGAGTGTTTGTCAATCCAGGAATTCATCTTGAGAACTGACTGGAAGTGCCTCGGGTGGCAGTATAGCATCTCATTGTAAGCCCTAAACTCATCATTGATGGCCCCCTGGGAGTAGATAGTTGGCCCTGTAGCAGATTGGAGGCAATTGGTGTACCTCGCAGCTCCATGCAAATGAGCTACACAATGGAGCCTACCATCCACCTTGTGTGCCCAGGCTCTGTAGTTTTTGTAGTTATGACATCATAGGCATTCCAGGGTGGTATTGTAATGTTCCTTCGCCTCAAGAAGTGTCTGATGTGCAATGGGATCTTTCCCCAAAGTGCTATCCAGTGCATGAAGTGTGGCATCTAATGTGTGTAGTTCACCATTTAGCTGCCTACAGACACCCACTGACTGCCCCATGCAGTGACCACAGACCCCCACCTTAAAGGCCTCCCATTCTATAAGGCCATAGAATGCCAAGTCCTGATTATTGTCAAAATATTCTGTGATAGCAGTATGTAGAGATTCTCTGAAGCATGTATCTTCAAGTGCCGATGGCTGGAGTCGCCAAGTGGGCATTAATGGTCTTTCATCAATTGGCCACAACCCCAGAAGCAGAGGGCTATGGTCTCAGAGGGTGCCAGCTAGGTATTCAGTAAAAGTTGCATAATGACATAGTCTCTCTGAGCACACAACTCTGTCTAGTGTAGAGTGTAAAGCATATATGTGAGAGTAATAGGAGTAGTCTTGTTCTATACCATGCTGGGTGCGCCACACGTCAGTCAGTTCCCAGTGTTGTAACCACTCCTGGAAGCCTGCTTCTGTCCTATGAGCTCTTACTCCAGGCAGGGGGGTGGTGCAGTCTGTGAATGTTGTCTCACTTATAAGCAGACTCCATCCCCTGGATGTTCTGTGTCATACAAATGAGCTCCAGCTCTCTAGTAGACATTTAGTTAGTCCAGTCCTTCGCTCCAGACATCCACCCACTGACCAATCCCAGACCCACCTCCCCCACCAAAAAACAAGGATTGCACCCCCCGAGACAAACAACAAGCGCCCCAACTTTGAACTCCCCATCCTAAGGGAAGGTCAGCAATGGCTGTCTGCACAAATGTATTAAAACTAACCAACTGAGTCATAGGCAAAGCTCCATTAGAATCCCAAGAGAGGTTTTGTTGTGGGGTAGGCAAAACCAGTCCGGCACCAGCATATCCGCTCCCGCCTGCACAAGGTTTTCGCACCAGGAGCAGGTCATGGCCTCTCCTAAGGCCTGTGAGGAGCCCTCGTTCTGGCCATTCGAAGATTTCAATTTGGGCAATCACTTAACCTCCGTTATGTAGTAGTGATGCATGATTGTCAACCTGACTCGAGGGGACCGGTGGCATTTGTAGGGGTCTTCTGCACCTCACCGGTTGTAATACAATTTCTGCCGAGGGTCTGAGAACATTTTTCAGGTTCAGCACATTACTTTCAAATCAGATCAGTTCATCAACTTATTGTGGGGTCACATCAGGGAGGTTTCCATCCTCCTAAACTGATCCCTCTGACTCTGATTCCATCCAACTGTCTCTCCGATGGAGAGCTGATTGCTGATTCCAACACAGACTTTATCGTGATTTCCACGATCGCCTGATGGGCTGCCGCCTGCACCTGTTCCGCTTGGGTTCTGGTTGGCTTCTTCAGTGTGTCTCTGTTTTTGGCCCTGCAAGGTCAGTTCCTGAGTTTCTGCTTGTTTTCACCCTCTGCCTGGCTTGGGCTTGATGGAGTACTCCCCTTTTTGTAGGAATCTAGCCAGTCCCATGCCGTCTGGGGTGCATCACAGAAGTGAGTTGTGCCATCCAGGAGAATCTTCAGTTGGGCTGGTAACATTAAGGAGTACTGAAGTGCTTTCTTCGCCTCCGGAAAGGAGGCCCTCTTAGTCTGTACTGCAGCAGTATAGTCCGGAAATAGTGTGACCTTCCCATTTCTGATGTTGTATGGGCCCTCCGTTCTGGCCCTGTTCAGCAGGACATCGCTATGCTTGAAGTGGAGCAGCATGTCCACCACTGGACGAGGTGGTCTGTGGGCGCCTGTGGGGGGTGGGTACTCTGTGTTCACGTTCTAGAGCGATAAAGGGCATCAGAAGGTTTCGGGCGACCTCAGTCCACATCCAGTGCTCAAGGTAGGTTACCATGTCACCTCCCCATGTACCCTCTGGGAGACCTACGATGCAGACATTGTTTCGTCGGTTGTGACCCTCTACATCTTCAGCATGATTTTCCAGCGTGCGCAAACTGTCAGTCAGGGCTGTGATCTGTCGGAACAACGCCAGTTGCTCAGCGCGCATTTCTTCAATCCCATTATCAGTCAGAAAGCTTTATTTCGATAAAAGGTTATATCATAAAAGCATATACATACAAACATAAAAAGGACATACAATTCATCGAAAAAGCAATATTTACAGCAAATCACAGTATTTGTAAAAATGCTCACAATCTGATTGGTTAATAGCTGGTTTGAAAAAGTCCCAGCATCAGAAGGGTTAAAAAGTTAAAAATAGATTAAAAAGACAGTAAAAGTGCATTGCGCAAGATCATGTAATAGACCTGAGGAGTTTACTTCTAATGGTCCAAGACCACCCCAGGAATTTAGCCACAGCACAGACTAGCACCAAACTTGTGTCTGTTCGAAATATGCGTAGTGCCACACGATAGTGTGATATGCCCAGGAGGCGGCAGGCAGGGCCTAGCCATCTCCTTCTTGGATTTTTGTACACTGGGCATTCAAACAGGATGTGGGCTGTACTTTCAACCTTCTCTACGCAATTCAAACAAGTGTCAGGGGTCTGGTGAGGAGGCTTCCATTTGTTAGTGAACTCTCTAGTTGGGAGAATCTCGAGTCTGAACTGGAGGTACAATGATCTGTCCCTTGGCTTTTGCACGAATTCGAAATAAGGCTCGAAGCTAACGGACTGTTTGTATGTATAAAAAGATTCGGTTAACCTGCCTGATTTGGGATTATTAAGGTCCTGATTGTCAATCCATGCCCAATAGGCTCTTTTGAGATCCACCTTGCTCACGGGGGCTCCATGCTCCCAGACATCATTTAAGCCAAGCAGATTAAAGGATTTTTTAATGTTACGGAGCCAGCTTATTTTATGAGAGACTATAGTGTCCATAATTTCTCTCAGGCCCTCAACATATTTGGCTAGCTCCGGGGTACGCCATAGGTGAACCCAAAATAGCAAAGGGCGTAACCTTGCGATATCCTTGATCGAGCGCCTACCCAGATTACTAAAGAGTGGTTTCAGTGGGGTACCCCTAGGCAATGAAACTAGATCTCTCAGGAATTTATTCTCGGACAAGGTAATTTCTTCGAGATTATCATAGCCCCATAATTAGGCTCCGTATAGGGCCGAGCCGACTGCTTTGGCCTGGTAGATCACTAATGCCGGGGTGATTGGCTTGCTCCTCGAGGAGCGATGTTCTTTGGCAATAGCTCCCGTGGCTCGTTTGTAGTTAAGCAGCATCTTGTTAATATGGGGTCTCCAGGTTAAACTATCGGAGATTCTGATTTTTTTTTGTTGAAACATTTTTTATTGTTTTCCAACACAACAAGGCAACAATCAACTCACCATCCCCGCCCGATCGGAGATTCTGATACCGAGATAGTCAAATAGTTTAACATATTCTAGGGGGGTTCCATCAAACATGATGGAGACACTGGGTGATTTGCACGATTTGAAGGAAAGAAGCTTGGTCTTCGTTGTGTTGATAACCAGACCTCTTAGTGTGCAGAACAGATGAAATCTATCCAAGACCTTCTGCAACCCTGCAGGAGTCTTGAAAATCAGGAGGGTGTCGTCCGCAAAGAGGAGAGTGGGGACTTTTTCGCCCGCCAGGGCAGGGGCGTCAGCTGGTACATCTTGCAAGAATTTCACCACTCCGTTCACAAATAGGGAAAAGAGGGTGGGCGCCAATACACAGCCCTGGCGGACTCCTCTATTAACTGGGATCTTTTCAGTTCTCTGGGCTTGAGTTCCCCACCTCACCCTTGCAAAGTTACCCTCGTGAAACCGGACCAGAAGGTCGAGAACAGGAGGTGGAACACCCATTTCCTGGAGAACAGACCAAAGACGATCACGAGGGACCAGGTCGAAGGCGGACTTCAGATCTATGAAGGCTAAGTGGAGGCTGCCCCTTCCGATCAGGACAACCTTTCAGTATAACAGTAGCAGCCTAAAGACCTGGTCAATCGTGCTCGTGTTTGGTCTGAACCCAGCCTGATAATGTGACAAGACACTATTCTCATTGGCCCAAGATAGAATACGCTCCAACAGAACCCTGCCAACCACCTTCTGGCTAACATCAATGAGACTTATTGGTCGGTAGTTGGCCGGGTCCTCCCTGGAGCCCTTCTTGTATATTGGTATTACCTCTGCTCCTTTCCATGACTCGGGGTAAAATACACTGCCCAGCGATTAGGGTCGGAGCGGAACAGATCTCCAGGGAGGCCATCAGGGCCTGGGGCTTTAGCTGGGACCAATTTATTAATGGCAGTCAAGGCTTCCGCCTCTGTAAAAACCTCGTAATTCTCCAAAGTGGGGTCTATCAGAATGGTAGAAGAAGAGACCCTAAAACTTTGGGTGTCCTCGCCTGAATAGAGATTCGAAAAGTGAGCAAACCATTCCTGGTTTGTGATATGGTTCGAAATTGCGTCAGGGTCAGAGCCTCTCGAGTATCTACAAAGATTCCAAAATGTGGTTCCATCTCTGGCTAGACTGGCGGTTTTCAAAGCCAACCAGTGAGATTCCTCCCAGGTGCACTTGGCTTTAGACAGAGCTTTCTTATAGACCGACCTGGCAGTTTTAATTAGGCAACAGTCCTTGGTCTTAATGGCAGTTGCAAGCTTTTTCCTGCAAGATCTACACTCGGAATTGAACCAGGAGCCAGGCGATTTATATTTGTTAGATTTGTTGGTGGAGGAAGATACCATAAAGAATGACCCAATTGACTCAGCTGTAGCTGCATGTATGGTCCCGGCCCTTGAACTCCCATCGGGGTCCTCACAGACTTGCCTAAGTTCTGCAGTTTTTGATAGCAGTATTTCTTTTATAGAAGTGAGTTTTTACTCATCTAATGCAATTTTAGGCCATTTGAGGTATCTTTTGCAATTTGAAGGGATAATGTCTTTAGTGGACAGTGTAGGACAAGGGTCAGAGATTGGTTGGTCAAGGGGCCATGGGTTCTTTAATGTTAAACACAGGGGATTATGGTCGCTATCGATGGTAGGGGCTATGACCATATCCACTACATAACGCCAGAGTCTGCGGTCGATCAACATATAATCGATTCGAGATGGGCTGGAAATCCTATTGAAAGTAAAGGCTGCATGAAGATCAGAAGGTAATCGACCATTGGCAGCTCTCAGCCCAAATTCCAGAGTCAAGGCGTTCAGTTGGATTATCACCGGCGTCCATCTTTTCACCGGAGGAACTGTCAGAGAAGGTATCCCCCACCTAGCATCTTCCTCTACAACCTCTAGAATGTCTTCGGAAGAGAGGGGTTCATATGTGCAATTCAGGTCTCCAGCGACCAGAGTGAATGAATTGGGGGGACAAGAGGAAAGCTCGTCATCCAAGGTGGTAACAATAGTTGACTTAGTTCCTCCTTGGGTGTCTCTGATATATACATTAAAAAGCTCGATGGTAGGCCCCCCTTTCAGCCCACTCAGGGTTATATGCTGCACATCTGGAGAGGGACTTTGTACATGACAGACTCTGCAAGAAAGGGCAATATTTATCCATATCATGAGGCCACCCGAAGGACGACCTCGGCCAGTAGATGCTGCAGGAACACAGTAGCAGGTATAACCGGATTTATACAAGGGTGTTAGACTCCAGGTCTCTTGGAATATACAAATATCGAAAGTGGCAATAAAATGATTCCAGTCCGGCAGTATGAGTTTGGCTTTCAGACCAGCAATATTCCATGAAATAATTTTAAAATTAGTTTTTGAAGCTAAAAAAAATAAGGGAGTATCAGAATCCATGGTAGGTGGGATAGAGACTACTGGTTGAGTCCCACCTTCCCCCCTGGCCCCACTAGGGGTGGCAGAAGAGGGCATTGGAAGGGGCAATCTGCTGATGGTATTGGGGGCAGCATAGGGCACTTTACAAAGATTTGGTGGTGTGTTTGTTACCGGGGTTAGTCAGCCAATATGTTCCAAGGTGGATGAATCCTCAGCTCTATGATTCAGCAACCCACCCCTTCTCCCCGCAGAATCGTGGCTTGAAGTGGGAAAGCGTCTAAATTGGATAGAGGACGAGTCCGGGGAGGATGATCTATATTCAAGGGCTATAAGACCATCAGCTAAAAGGTGGTTAGCTAAGGTCAGCTCAATTGTATCCGTGGGGTTGTTGTTAGATCTAAGTCTATGGGCCCTTATTATATCGTCTCTTATGAGGGATCGGCACCCTCTGACGTGGCGGATCCAGTGAGTGACCTTATTTTTTAGAGAATCTTCGCCCTCATACCCAGCGATCGTCGGAACACCCACCATATAGACGACAGGCTGTGTGGTGGCCGTGGGTCTTTGTGCTTTGGGAGATGGAAAAGACAGGTCGTGAGCTGGTTTTATTTTGGAGGAATAGGACTGACTAGTCGTGGTGAGTGAATTCATGGTTGGACGAGACTTAGTGTTAGGATTAGCGGGATTCATCACAGCTCTAGTGTTGAATGAAGGCATTGATCTAGCTTGCGATAATGATGATATCGGTTGAGCCAGAGTGGGTATGCGAAGATCATTATTTAGTGGGGGAGATACTGATAGGTTTGGATGACAAGTAGTAACAGGTAAAGTGATTAGTGAATGCGGTGGTTGCATGAGAGATTTTTTGGCAGTTGTTAGTAATTCCAATACTAGTGCTTTTAAATCGGTAATTTCTTGCTTCAGAGCCTTGCTGGTTTCAATAATTAGACCCGAATCTAAAGTAGCCCCTCCCAACTGATCTTGGTGTGAGCCATCCCCTTCTGGAATAGTCCCAAGTTCGGAGCCTAGAGTTATACATGGATTAAGTGGATTAGTTATTACAGGTGCATGCGAACTAACAATGCTACCAGTGGACTCGACATTGTCGGTATCAATATCAGCTAGTGCCTCGAAGCGGTTTGTGCAGACGATGGCAATGGGGTCAAGAGGGACCAAATTGACGACAGAGGCAGAAGGACTTTCTACCTCATTGTTTGGCATTGAATTGGCTCTGTGGCTCTGCATAGCGTCCCTTTTCGTTGTTTGGTTCAAGATAGCTTTTTTAGTGAACATTTGGGGGATAATAACAGAGCCTGGAGGATGATTGCTAAAAGGCAATTGGGATGGAGGCATGGAAATTGAGTCTGTGTCTAAGATGGAAGTACAATCATCAACCAATGATTCTATGCGATCTAAGGCGGTAGCGGGCATGGATTTTTTGCATGACTTTCTGGCCTTATTCCTTTTTGCCACACTGCCAGTGGTGCTAGCAGCACCCCCATTCACATTTGACATTTTCCTTTTACCCATCGTACACCACACTCAGCCACACGGCGGATGGCTAGATGCTATACAGATTCCGATGCTCAAGAGTATAGCAGAGGTCCCCCCAGTCACGACACAGTACCTTCTGTTTGGGCCGGCAGGTGTCCGCCGCGAGTCACGGGCGTAAGGAAGGTGGCCCGACCCGGCCTCCTTTGGCCACAGACGGCCCGCCCTTTGTCCGGGCTTCGTCCGGCGCGTCCCGCGTCGCGGGGCCTCTCTGCAAATTTATGCGCCTCCGGGCGCGATAATGGCGGTGGCGGGCTTCCGCCGCTGAGGAGCCTGGGGGTTGTAGTCCCCCCTTCGTGCTGCGGCCGCGGTGAAGTGTGGCTGCTGCGGCGGCAGGAAGCCGGCGTGTGTGCCCAGGTACAGCTCGGGTTTCAGGGTGGAAGGTAGGGATTCAAAATGCCCCCAAACGCTGAAGACGCCCGCTCTGCCGGGGCTCTCTGCAAATGTATGCGCCTCCGGGCGCGATGATGGCGGTGGCGGGCTTCCGCCGCTGAGGAGCCTGGGGGTTGTAGTCCCCCCTTCGTGCTGCGGCCGTGGTGAAGTGTGGCTGCTGCGGCGGCAGGAAGCCGGCGTGTGTGCCCAGGTACAGCTCGGGTTTCAGGGTGGAAGGTAGGGATTCAAAATGCCCCCAAACGCTGAAGACGCCCCATTATCCACTTCCTTCACCCTGTCCGCCAATTTATGATGGTCAGCTCTCAATAGCCCCAGACCCACTGAGACAGCACTAATGACCTTTCGGAGTATGGATTTAGTTTCCGCTATAGCTGCTAGTATTTTGTCTAGTTGAAGCTGCAGGGAAGGCGCCAAGTGTTCAGCCTCTTTGGAATTCCCAGGATTAATCCTGGAGGGATGATTCATGCCTGCCTGGGTACTGGTTGGTCTAGCCCTTAGTTTCCCCATGTCCATTAGGGGTTCCATTAGCAAATGTGAGGGCAACTGCAGCAGGCGGGAGCAGCCTGGTCACGTGGCTGCTTATTATGTCAGTTTGTGAAGGCCCTCTGCCCTTAGAAAGCCTGGGTCGAGCACCGATGTGAGCCCCGAATATTCCAGCCTGGCACAGGGATGCTTCAACGGCTCTGCCCCTCATCCCCACACTCTTCATATGTATTTCGAGTCCCCAGAGGTCTCACCGTCCCTAAGGGGTATACAAGTTGTTCTCCTACTTTCCCACCCGGTGTGGCATTCCCCCTAAACTGGAGAAGTCCTGAACCAGCATGGGAGCCAATGAGGTCAATGCCCTTATTGTCTCTGGCCTGGCAGGTCAATCCTCTCCACTGCAGAGCAGAGAGATAAGAGTCTTTGCTATGTTGGGGCCCCCGCTATGGGCTGCCGGTGTGTGAGGGCTATTAGTGAGTTCTCAGCCCACATTCAATGCCACTGACTCCGGCTGCTAATTCAGTTTTACTGGTTTTTCCTCATGTTCATGGGGGGAGCATGCCAACATGAAGGCCCGTTGGCGTGTCCACTTTGATGTTCTCAATCAGCACACTCCGGCTTTGGTGTATGCTTGTTGCGCTGCGCAGGGCTAGGCCGCTAGTTGTCTGGGCCGGCCGCTTACCCACTCAGGGTTGGGTCTGGGTGCTCCCTGCGTTTTGAGCGTGGTAGGGCTCCACAGATGTGGGAGGCCATCCAGCAGCTCGCGACTGCCGTGTTGTCAGAGCCTCTGATTGCTGCCCTCTACCTCACCAGTCTCAGAACGCATCTGCTGCATGCTGCGCGATGTGAGGACCTCAGACCAGGACTTCAACTGTCGTCATACACCCGAGCAGTGGGGCCGCTAGTGTTCTGGGTGAAGGGGCATCCTTGTCATCTTCCACTCTACGCCGGTTCGTTCCAGTCAGGAACATGGGCCGAATTGCCATAGCACTCCTGAAGTCCTTTGTGGTGCTCCAAGACCTTTACCAATCACAGGGCTACATGGTACAAGATACAGCAGAGCAGGGTAGTATATTTACAGGACTCGATGGGTCCCCGGGAAAACGGATTGTCAGTATTATTATTTAGGCCGGGACAGGGCACTGGAGCTATTAGTCCGCCATCTTTGGCTCGCAAGTCACGCTTCCATCAAATAGACCTTGGGAGATAAAAGGGGGGGGGGGGGGGCGAGCCGACACGAGACCAGTTTATTGTGTGTGAAAAAGGCCGCTTTATTGAAACAGGTGCATATCACAATTTCATCCCTTGGCCACTGCCTTACAAAACTAAACACCTCACTATACAAGAATTTCCTGACCCCTTGTTCCTCCCCCCACCCCTACGATCCCCACATCAGGTCCCCCACCCCACAAAATACAACATAACATTCCATAACCATAATATAACCCAATCCTACACAATCTAGCCTTTCCAAATCCTAAACTCCCCTGACCGTAATCCCTACCTGCCTTTGTGCTACTGTAACTAACCAACCTCTAATTTAAATTTATCCTACCTGGTTACCCTTTCCCTGCTACTGCTCACAAACTACCAAACATATAACAACAAACTCCAGCCAATCCCGGCCAACTGTCAACCACCCCGCCACCCAGAAAAAGGCAGGAGTGTAGGCAGATACGCCGCCTCCCCCTTTTTCTCCCCTCCCCCCAACAGTACCCTTTTTGCCTAACGACGGTAAACCCCTAACAACCGGGCTAACACCTCCTGCAACTCTAAAAGATACAGGTCCATGCCGAGCCGAGACAAGTGTACCCCATCATCTCTGAAAAAATCCGGCGTGTCGTAACGAATTTCCCTATGAGCAATCCTACAAATCCCGAAGTGCCGACAAAACCTCACCATTTCAGTGTTCAACTTCCGCCTAGCTTTGTCAACTGCCCCAGGATTGACCGCCCCTCTCCAAACTCCCCGGGGGACAAACTCCATCCATACAATGGAGCACCCTGCCCACTGAGCTTTGATCAACGACAAGTCCCTCTTCATAGCCCGCATCAGTGCCAAACCCGTCTCCCTGACCATATCGTTTCCCCCCAATTGCACCACCAACACATCCGGGCACCTACCAGCCACCAAAAGCCCGTTCAGCACCGATAACAACTCCTTCCATCACATACCGCCCCTATCCCGCCAACCAACCGAGAATAAGTCTTTATTAAACCCCAAACTGTCTCCAAAGCAGCTCGAGCGGGCCTGGACCTGCGCCCGTTTCACAAAAGAATGCCCCACAATCTAGATGGACATCTCCCTGGCGAGGGGACCCATAACCAAACCTGCAAAGAGAAACGAGAATGAGAAACAAGAAAAACACCAGACAAAACTTTTTTTTTTTTAAACCCCCACTACCCCAGCGTCGCTGCGCACATAACGCTGATAGCAATCCGATGACCACCTGCCCAACCTCATAATGTCCCCTCGCTCCCAACCCCTAGAATGGGCCTCCGAAGCTGCCCCAATCCGAAAAGAATGTGTGCCAAACCTCTTCCCGTCGATCCCCAGTCGACACAGCGCTTTTCTCAGCACCGTTAACAGCTGTGAAGCCTTGACGCACTGCCCATCCCCATGAGCAAAGACCAACCCTCCCAAACCCCTGGACAAGGATCTCCACCGCAAACCCCACCAAAAAGGACAAACTGGCGACGTGCGCCCCCTTTTCAAAGACACCCATTTCCCTTTGCCTTTCTGATCCGTTTTCGCCTTCCGGAGCCAGATATTAACCTCCTCTGTACCGAAGGAAACCTCCCCCCAAGACAAACCCTGCTCCCCTTTGGACCCCAACAACTCTGACACCCTAAAGGCCCCAAAAAACATCCAGGACATGAGTGTGGAAAAAAGAGTTGCTTCCCCTGCATCAAAACACACCCCAGGCAACACCCCCAGCCCTTCCAACAATTCCCATGACAAAGGTCTCCGCACTCGAGTGGCGCGCCCACATTCCCACGACCAACCCTCCAAAATCTGTGCCCCATGTTCACCTGCGGTGGGGGCATAGCCCCACAACAATTTCCCGACGAACGCAATTCCCGTGATCTTCGTAAGACCCCTCTCCACCAATCCAAAACAAACTGTATCACATCCTCCTGTCTAGCTACCCAAGAAGCCCGCCGCCGTGCCCCGGAACGTAAGAAATCCTCCCATACTGCCCCATATGCTGCCCTCGTGGAGGGGGCTAGTGAGCCTAAAACCAGTTGCAACATCCTGTGTTGCCTACGTACCACAGCTGGTGCGGCATTCTGGTCGGGGTCACGTCCGCGTCCTTGGCGAGACTAAGCATCCGCAATGTCATTGTCCACACCTGGCACATGCACCGCGCGAAAAGCAATATGCACCACTGCCATGTTGTGACCTTCTTGTGAGCCAACAGCGCCCCCCACAGCGTGATGGCCACCACCAGGGGAAAAAATTCCAAAAAGGCAATACTCCTGCCTCCGTCTAACCATTCCGCTGGCCAGGGTTCGGCACATCACCTCCCCTGCCAATAGAGACCAAAACCAGTACTCCCTGCCGGGTCAGAAAAAATCTGCACGTCCCACACTATGTCCGCCTCCCTCATCAGAGGTATCCCGTTGGTACTGGTGCAAGAAAAACTGCCACATCCTCAAGTCTTCCTTCACCCCGGCTGACAGACGTACATGATGATGTGGAGGCCTCTGCCCCGCCAAAGCACGACACAGTCGCCTACAGAAAGTCCTCCCTACTCTGACCACCCGACATGCGAAATTGAGATGGCCCAGCAGCACCTGTATGTCCCTAACCGTAACCTTTGATTTTTCCAAAATGCCTTCCAGCAGCCCCAACATTTGCTGCTTTTTGTCCGCAGGAAGTCGTGCCTCCATCAACCGTGAATCCAACTCAATTCCTAGAAAGGCAAGAGCCGTACTGGGTCCCATCGTTTTTCTCTGGGGCTAACGGCACGCCCAGTTCCCTCATGATCTCATTGAACCTGTCCAGAGCCTTCTGGCAGTCCGTGGAGTCTGAGGTGCCCACAAAAAAGAAGTCATCCAGATAGTGCGTAACTCCTTGGTGACCCGTCCGTTCCGTAAATAACCATTGTAGTAACGTGCTGAAACATTCAATAAGTGCGCAGGACATGGAACAGCCCATCGGCAATGCCTTGTCCACGTACCAGTGACCGCCAAATTGGATGCCCAAAAGATCCCAGTCATCCGGGTGGACTGGAAGCAGCCGGAAAGCTGACTTTATGTCGCACTTTGCCATCTGTGCTGTTGCGCCCGCGGTCACCACCAGTGACATGGCTAATTCAACAGATGAGCAAGATACAGTGGCCTCCCGTTCATCAATAAAAACATTGACCGACCCTCCTTCCGGCCACGACAAATGCTGAATGAGGCGAAACTGACCATGCTCTTTTTTAGGCACCACTCCAATGGGTGACACAATCAAATTTGGCAACGGCCATTCCTGAAAGGGGCCCGCCATGCGGCCCTCCCGTACCTCCTTGTCAAGTTTGTCCTGCACTACCTGAGAGTGCTCTTGCGCCGAATTCAGATTATCTGCCCACCGCCTCACCCATGGACCCTCGTACCCCAGTCTGAATCCCTCAAGAAACCCCAAACGTAACCGCTCCGCAGCCTCCCTCTCTGGATACCCCCGCAAGGCTGAAAGCAAGTTCCCCACCTTAACCGGAGTACGAGCCCTTTGGCCCAGGCCCCTTAGCCCCTCACCCCCCTCCCGACTGCTGCTTCTGCTGCTGACCTCCTGCCTTAAAGGCTCCCGACTGCCACTGCTGTGATCCCTGTGACTGACCCTGGGCCCCCCAACAGTTGACCAGTGCAGGTTGTCCCCCGCATCCGGAGCAATCGTGCCGAAAACGGCAGTACTCCCGGGTGCACAGTCCCTTATTATAGTCCCAGCAAGCCCCTTTTGGCCCTGCCTGTCCCCTGCCTGCTCCTCCCACCCCCCTGCGGGTGGGGCCTCCTCGAAAGGGCTGATACACGAGCGGGAGCCCGCTGGCCGTGAAGATAGTTTTCCCAGACTCCGCTAGTCCCATCGTATGCTGCCACAAATCTGTATCTAGCTCGCCCCACTTCGCCTCCGGGTCGCACGCCATGCGCGCCCGGAACTCCTCATCATACTGGGCCCAGGCATATCCACCCCCCGTAATCTGTGCCTTCCGTATGACATCCATGTATTTAAACATGGCCACAGACCTCTCTGGGAATTTTTCACAATACACGCTAGCGTAGATAAGGAACGCCGCCGTCCAGTTTTCAATTGTCAACGGCACCTTAGGCCGTTTAGCCAACTCAAATTCCTCCTCTTCGAACCCTTTTTTGCCCGCACTTCCCTGTGAAGGAGCTTTAACATTTTCACATATTCCCCTTTCCAAATCCGTTCCTTGGTCGCCAGCATCAAATGTGCCCCTAAGGGTTTAGTTACCCCCATGTATGGCAAGCGTTTTATTTTCACTTCCTTACTCTCTAATTTTGTCTCACCCTCTCCCGTCTGTGTCTCAACCGTCCCTTTCGTGTCCGTCAAGCTATCCACGTCCCTGCCTTTACCTGACCCACCGCCCTTACCTGATTCCTCAGTGCCAACCACCACATCCAACACATACGCCCCCTTGCGCAACCTCCCCCCAACCCCCCCTTCTCTATCAGACCCACCCACGGATACCATCACCGGGCGCCCAAGCAAAGCCTGTTTACCTGGCGCCAAGGACTCCGTCCGTTGCTCCACCCTGTGTCCTGGCCAAGGGGCCGAGCCGGTCTCCCACCTCGATGTCCAATCCGTGGGCCTCGCCTGGCGTCGTGACACCTGCAAAACACTAGACAGAGCATTACTCGGCCCCCCCGCCCTGTCCTCCTCCACATCTCGCACCTCTCCCTCTTCCATACTATCTTCCTCATAATCAAGCACTTCCTGCCTCGCACCCCCAGCGCTCCCCGCTGGTGGAGCCGACTGCACCCTACGCAAGAAACAAACACCCTCTTCAGCGCTGCGACCCCGTGGGTGTTGGGGCCGGCGAGCCTGTCCCGGGCCTACATGTGCCAGCCACGCCGGGATCCCCCGCCGGTACTGGGCACGCCGCCCAAGGCTCCTCCCTCCCTTCTCCTTGGTGCCTCTGGGCCGCTCCCAGCTCTACCAAGTCTGGCACACCGCGATGGTCATGTTGTCGGTCCACCGCCTGAAACAAAAAGGAATGGTCTGGTGTGCTGGGCCCACCTCTCTTCTGCCTACCATCCCATCCCCGCTTACCTGCCCCTAACGTACTGGCTACGCAAGCCCGACCCACTGCACCCAGATCAACCACCTCTTCCTCGTCGCCGTCCCCCTCATCCCCATCACTCCACTCCAAGCACCCCGCCCCCTCCCCCCCCGAAAGCTCGGCCCGGCCTACTCATCCTCCGCTGCACACCCCCAAGCCATCTGCACCCCTGCATTCTAGAAGCTCGCCGCGAGGCCTGCCCACTTTCCCCCAGCTGCCCTGGAGCCCCCAACTTTCCCAAACCCTTCTCCCGCCCCAGGCGCCCCCGACACCCCTTCCGCCCAGGACTAAAAAATGTCCAGGCCAGCCCAATCGCGCTCACTCCCATCAGATTCAATCAACAAGGGGAAACCCCCCCCCACCACACCCCCCCCTTCCTGCCCCGCCGGAAGCCCCATACTCCCTTGCACTGTACTGCCCACCGCCCCCTCTCCCCGTGCCTGCACTCCCCCAAACCACCCAAACTGCTGGTCCACCCGCAAAGGGGCCTCCCGTACCCCCTCAACCCCTTCCCCAGAAACTTGTAGCCCACCTTGAACCCCCCGCTGCCCTGTCAAGCCAGATATTCCCCCAGGGGCCGCTCTCCTAGCATAGGAGCGGCCCCTCTCAGCCTGAGACCTCGGGGGGGAGCCACGCGACACGCTCCCCCTCCGAGGCCTACTGCCCGTCTCAAGCTGAGGCCCCAAGCCCTTTCCTTTTCCCTCCCGCCTCTCTGCAGTCTTCCGGGCAGCGCTCTCCGCTACCCGGCTCCAAACCTGCTGCCGCAATCAAGGGGGCCGCTCCGCATACATCACCGCGGCCCCCACCGTGCAAGGCGATGCTAACTCCCTCCTCCAGGGCCGCTCTCCTGGTATACGAGCGGCCCCCAACGGAACGGCTAAGCGGCGGGGAGACGCCCGATGTGCTCCCCCGCCCAGCGATTTTACCGCGCCCACCTCCCCCGCAACGGCACCACCGTCCGTGCCACCCAGGATGCCTACCGTCGCCCCCCTACTCCCCGGGGCCGCGCTCCTGACATACGCGCGGCCCCTCACACTCACCTGCGAACCACTAGCCTTCCGGTGGGGGCGAGCAAGCCGCGACGGCGGCCGCCACCCCGGCCGACGCGCGCCTCACCGGGCGCGAGGCCGCCGATAAATCCGCGACCACCAAATCCATGTGACCGGCCTCACTAAGAAGCCTCAGTGCTTCCAATACACGGTAGTCGCCACCAGCCATTTTGCAATCCCAAACACTAAGTCAGCTACTAAACCACCAACAACGAGAGCCACTAGGCCTGACAAAAACATGCCCTGCAAAAGCGCTCCCAGCCACCAGGTCACCAAACCTAAAATGGTGGCTGGGGAAGCGTGAAAATCTGTTAAATAACCCTTCGGCTATGTTCTACAAAATTGGGCTACATTTGGGCTATTCCCAATGTAGCCCAAATCATGCAAAATGGCCGCGAGCCGGCCACTCCCCCCCCTCCCAATCTGCCCGGGGGGCAGACCTCGCTGTGCTCGGCTGCCCCCCAAGCTCCCCATCTCTAATAGTAAAATTAAATCACTCAATTTAATTTCAAACACCCCGTATTGAGTGCAGTACCACATACATATAGAAAATATAGGCTCAGATCCAACACTGTAATCAAACTACCTAAAGGTAACACTAAGTATGTAATGAATGAAAAGAGAGAGAGTGGCTGAACGGGCTAGGGTGGTTGATCTCAAATCGGGGTAACCGGGTTCGAGTCTCGGCAATGACGCTTAACATCCTGTGATTCTGGGCGAATCACTTAATCTCCCCATGCCTAACAAAAATGAATGTACCCTTGTGTAATGTAAATGGTGCTCATGTAAAGTGCTCTGATACCCGATAACTGTTAGTCAAGTTTGTGCTATATAAAACTCTGGAGAAAAAAAAGACTAGGGTCTTAAATACAAATGCTATAATTGAACAATACTGATTACATTTAATCAGAATACTATTAAATGTAAATTGTGAAGTTTATAAGTAGATATTTTACCAATTAAACAATGCTTATTACCAGCTGCAAGCCTCATACCACAGGAAGAAAGTTGGTTACCCCAGAAAGATGCAGTTGCACGTATAGCACCAAATTTCTACTCCTAAGCAGCTTTCTAATAAACTGAATCAAAGATTTAAAAGTTAAAAAGAAAAAACAAATTGTTTAAATGTTATCAAGAAATATTGTATATAGAGTTTTTCCCACACACATCTTGACTTTTCAAATAGACAAATTTGTTATTTAGGTCGAGCCTGGGCAGCGCATGCGCTGCTCTGCAAGGCATGCTGTTTTCAGGTATGGACTTGAAGCTCTGCCCATCTTCCGGCCATCTTTTCAATTGGCTCCTGTTACGCTCCTTTTTCCAAATGGTTGCTTTCGATTCATGAATAGGCTTAGTAGACCCTCCTTGGTACCGCCTTGTCTACATTAGTAACCTTCAATAAGGGCTGGCCTTTTTGCTTGTGTGGTTAATCGGTATGTTTTATTTAGTCTGTGAGCACTATTTTCTTGAATGATTTCTCCTATTCCACCCACGACATACCTTCCTACAATGCAGCATGCTGCCGGCTTTTATATTTTTATTAGTAATGGCGGCCACGTCATATTTACAAAATGTGCGGCTCACCCAACTTGCACCTTTTTATCTACATAATTTTTTTTTCTGTGCCGGTGCGGTCTGCTTTAACTATAGTGGCCATGCTCCTTTCTTTATTTTATTTGGGAGCACGGTTCGCATTAACTATAGTGGCCGAACTCCAGAAGCATTCATTTAAATGAGCTTTGTTTTTTTGTGAAAGCGTCCCATATCGCGCTTTCACTGTAATGGTGGCCACGCCCCTTTCTTTAGACGCTGCTCGCCGTATTGACCTTACAGTGAGCCAGGTCTAAAGAAAGGGTGCGGCCGCCATTAAAGTGAAAGGATGGAATGGGGCGCTTTTACAAATAAAAAACATTTAATGGTGAAGTTCGCAAACAATTTATTTTTTGTAAAAGTGCCCCCATGCCGTGCTTTCACTTCAGCTTACAGCGAGCCGCATCGAAAGAAAGGGGCGCGGCCACCATTAAAGTAAAAGCACGGCATGTGGTGCTTTTACACAAAAAAAAATATTTGTGAAGTTTACAAGCAAATGGCTGAAAGCATGGCATGGGGCGCTTTTGCAAAAAAAAAAAACATTTGTTTGTGAAGTTCACAAGCTTTTTTTTTTTTTGTAAAAGCATCTCATCCCGTGCTTTCACTTTGATGGTGGCCACCATTAAAGTGGTCTTGCATTTACGATAGTTTGAGCTATTGCCATTATAAATGACAATGCCTTTTATTTATGTTTTGGTTTTCAAAACACATAAATAAAAGGCATTGTCATTTACAATGCCAATAGCTTAAACTCTCGCAAATGCGGGACCTACTGCATTGCAAATGCCTGTTTTGCAATGTGGGTAGCTGTGGATTTTGGGCCCTAACTCAACCAACACTTAAGGAAACCTATCAAATCTGTATGATTATGAAAACTGGACACCAAGGGGAATCCAGGATGTGGTGACTTGCGTGGGTCGTCTGAGGATTTCCTACCCCAAAACATTTGCAAACCTCAACTTTGACTATAAACACATATTTTCTTCACATTTCTGTGAGGATAACTTCTAGATACTATGGGGATATTACATCACATAACTGCAAGGGAAATATGTGATTTAAGGCAAAGTTTGAAGTTTGCAGGGCATTGTGAGTAACGCAATGTCATGGGATCCACATGAAGCAAAGTACCCTATACTCCCCTGAGTGTCTAATTTTCAGAAATGTGTGGGTTTGGTAGGTTTTCCCAGGGAGCAGCCGAGCCTGGGCCCAGTTTACTCAGCTACCTGAGTTGACAAGTCAGGTTCGTTTTTTGGCAAGGAATGTTGATGTTTCCACATTACATTTTGGGTCTTTTCCTGTTGTGGAGCTTGACCGACCCATTCAAGAAGGGTATTTTTTGTATCGGGACAAGTGGAGAAATGTTGGGCAGTAGGAATTTTGTGGATTCCTAAGTATTCTGGAACTTCACATCTCAGAAATGCAAGGAAAAGGAACGATTTTAGGCACAGTTTGAAGTATGCAGAGCATTATGGCTAAGAATGTCATGGGATAAAACCAAGGCATAACAAACACCCAGGACTCTCCTCGATGTCTACTTTACCAAAATGTGTGGGGCTGGTAGTCTTCACCAGATGGTGGTTGGTGGCTTGTCGAAGTCCAAAATGTATAGCCCTTCACCATGGCAAGTGGGACGATACTGGGATTTAGCACCACTCTCCTGGCCCATGTGTAAAAACAACTATGTAGGAAAGTGGAGTATTATGTAGTGTGGCTGGTTAGGCTGCACTGTGTAATACTCTTACAATACCCCAAAGATGGTCCTTGGATAATGAATCCTTAGCTCAGTCCTGGTGGTGTGGTAAACAGCAGTTGGGCTTCACAAGAGGAACATGTTAAGCATTTCAGAGTACCAACATGGATGATAAGTAATTGTCATGACTCGACTGAAATCCGACACCAATTTATAAAAATAAAGCAGATTTTTATGTTAATTTAGACACCAAAACTAACACAATCAGATACATATAAATGGAGTTATGGATTTTGGAAGGAAAATAAATCACAGCAATTCAGTACTGCAGAACTTTAGCATTGTGGTCAATGGGGAAAAAGCACAATTGACAATCAGTCACTTAAACGTAGAGTTGGGTGGAACCAAAGGAAGGTAATGGTGATGCGGGTCCCAGGACCAAACCACGACAGTCAGTTTGATAATACCTGGCTCAAAGACGGTACAGAATAGTCCTGGCTGTCCGAGGTGCTGACGTGGGAGGTGTGGGGGAGCTGGATTTGCTGCTTATACGGTTCTGATGAGGAAACTTGTGCAACAAGTCGACAATAAAGCTACTGCTGGCATTGGATGAAGATGCTGTAGAGTTCCCTCTAGTTGCAGTGTCGAGTTAAGGTGGTGGTTGACGGACGGGCCAACAACAAACCTTGGTAGCAGTAACAATACTCCGACATCCAGATGTCTGGGGGAAAGTGGCAGCCACCTGAAACTTGCTGGTGGTCAGGACTACATTTTCTACAGTGCACCGGACCATTTAATATTGGGTGATCGCTCATGGGGCTCGATGGCCAGCAATTCTTTGGTTCTGGTACGCTGTTTTTCCTGTGGACTGCAAGGCACTAGTGCCACAAGTTCAAGGGAATCTGGGGTTGCCTTTGTCTCAAAGGCGTCCCTCTGCCTGGGAAAACAGGTCTTTGGTCCAGGACAAGTCGCAGTCTTGCGTTTCGGAAAGTTGCCACAGGTGCAGAGTATTACGCTTTTACTTTCTGCAGATCCTGTTGTTGCAGCCACTGGTCTCTTCTTTGTCCTTTGTTGCAAGTCAAGCCATCTCTCTAAACAGAAATTAATTCTGCAGAGTATAAGGACGGGTGGCCTAACACAGAATATGCACTGTGCAGGTCAGAAGAACATTTACATTATTCAATATCTGGAGCATAGAGTATTTCCCAGTAGTGTCGCTCCAATAAACTAGTGCCTTTGAAAAGATGCATCAGAATTTTATAAATATATCTTTTCATTTAAAGAATTGGCTCACTTGCTTTGTCTGCCCTCTCCTTGCTGTTCCAGGTGAGTGTTTACCCCGCAACACTGTCATATTTCACTAGCAGCCACTAAAGGCTCTAAAACGAGCCCCACTGATATGTTATTGCGCACTGCTTTGGTATTGGTGAAAATGCATATCCTGCTTTGATATATGGACAGGTGTTCATCTCTTGACCTGCTAATTGGATTTTTATTGCTGTTTTTAGGTCGAGCCTGGAAGCTCAAACTTCAATTTTTACCTAGCAACATAGTTTACAGCACAATGTTAAACATCACGTTATTTCCTATTTTTTTTAAAAAAATTAAAACAGCATTCCAAGCTTACAAACCACTATGGCATAAAATTGTGTGACCGGAATATTAACAGGATAATGTGCTGCATGGCTAAACACTTATAAGGTCCCAAATGCGAGACCCATTGGCTATGCCAATGCTTTTTCTTTTTCTAGTAAGTTTATAGGACTTGTGATATGCTTCAGCGTAAGAGCACCTCGATAGTTCTTAGTGACCGGAAAGCCACAATTTATTTTTTTAGTGCTAATTTATAGCTTGTATTTTGAGACGTTTACTTTTTCTTCTGACATTAAAAATTAAAATAATAGAGTTCCTATCTGTTAAAATTTTCAGCAGGACAATGCAGTGGTATGTTTTGAAAGACATGGACATATTTATGGGAGAATGCTTATGCTTTACCCCGAAGAAAAAAGTTCAATGTGACCCATATTTTTAAGTTCTTGTCAGTCTTATTCGTTACAGATACAAGTTCAATGTATTGATCTTTTGTAAATGCACCAGACTTTTAATAAGGGGTGACATCCTCAGTTTGCCCCATATGTATCTTAATCAGAAACATCCAAATTGAGTTGCCTCTAAATTGTCATGGCAACTGCTTTAAAGCTGTTTCTGGTTCAATTAGCGTCAGAATCATGTTTTTATTTAAAGTAACATTACTGGTATTTTCAATTCCGTTTTTTAAATCGTTCCATATTTCCGATCAGAGTTACATTCTCATTACATGTGCATTTTATTTTTACACTCTCATTGCAGTTTATTACTATCCGCAAATCCATTTTTTAGTATACATGTCATTGTATATATTTAAGGTTTTTTTTAACCTTCTTGTCGAATTTCTTTTCTAACAACATTTAACAACATTCCCCCCCCCCTCTCCTGGTGTCAGAATCATGTTATCTACATACATCATAAACTTCATTTCTAGATCATCCATTTTAATCCAAGAATTCTCCATCTTCAGCTTCAGCTTGCTGGTAGTCAATAACAGTTGTAATGCAAATGTAGACAGCCTTGTTTTGTCCCTTCTTTAATTTTAATCCATTTTGATAGAGAGAGAGACCATTTGTGTAAACTGTTATTGAAAGCACCACTTTGTCCCTACCAGTGACGGACAGTGTGCACGCTTTCTGGTAAACTTGATATTTGCCTTAAATATTTTCTGCTGAATCTCTTTTCACCGTCTCTTGATTGCTGTTTGTGAACTAGTTCATACTACTACTTTCAATCTAACTGTGCAGATTTGACTTACAATTTTGTAACCCGTGTTCATCAGAGAAACAGGCTTCGTGGTAGCATATTCCTGTATATCTCTTCATTTACTAATGCACTTTCAACAAGGTGGATGGCATATCCCTCAGGCTTGTGATGGAGCATCCATCTGCCAAACTCCAAATCAGTCCCTCGGTCCTGACAAGGTCCTGGAAACTTGTGGCCTGTAAGGAGTCCTTGAAAATGACTGCTAGTTCTCTGTCTTTCTCCTATGGTTTTACATACGGATTCCATATCTATGGAGGATTTCTGCAGACACGATGTTATCCAACCTCATGTAAGGATGTAAAATGAATGTGATACACCTTCTTGTATTACTGTCACTGATATAGATGTTATGAAAATGCCAATAAAAATGAGAGTTTAAAAAATAAAATAAAAAAAGGAGGATTTTTGCAGAGATAGTGGCTGTTCCATCTTCTAAGCAGGAGTCGGTGATGTTCTGCAGGTTTAAGTCAGAGATTTCTACAATATGAACTGCAAAGTGTGTAAAGTATATGTTTTATAAGGTACAGGGCAGGGGGGAGCGGACTTTATATCTAGTGGAACAGCAGAGTGCACCTGCCACAGATGCCTTCCTTTTCAGATCATGTGAGGTGTATTAAGAGGCGGAAAGCCTCTGATGTGCCAAAAACCGGTGAGGAGTATGATATATGAGCAGAGTGCTGGTGAGGTGAGGGGACTGTGAAGAAGGTTGCTAGAAAAATAAAGGGAATTAGGCATGTCAAGGTGCGGGACAGAGGCTTTAGGTAGGAGCTGAAGATTGGGGAGAACAAGGTTAATGTGATGATTGGATGAGAGGCCGCTTGGTTGCAGTGGATATGGCGATGCCTGGGGGGGAGGTTACTGGAGACAATGGGGTAACGAAGAAGCAGGGTAGTGGGGCGTGGGCACTGCAATGGGAACAACAGATGATGGAGGGATATAATGGGAGAGGTCCATGTATGGTCAAGGTAAGGCAAATCAGGTGGGGAGGGTAAGAGGGGACAAAATCACTACATGGAGAAGTCTACAGGAAAGGCAAAGTGGGCATGATGCATGATAGCAGGTGGGAAGGGTGAAAGCGGAGGTGGCAGTTAGATACACGAGAAGGGGCCAGGGAGTAAAAACAAAACTTTCAAGGAGGTAGGAGAAGATGTGAACAGGTTGGGATAAGCTTACAACTGGTGAAAGGCTTGATTAAATGAATGAAAAAGATTGCACAACTGTTACCCTTATGGGTGCCTGGCTCTGCTACCACACCAGAGAACACAAAGGCGTTACAGGAACTGTAGAGAATATGAGAGGATTTACAATGCAAAAAGATGCATTTTCTGTCATTTTCTGAATTTGTAATGAGTGTTTTAAGTAATTTTCTAAATTTGTAATGGGCCTTCGAGGGTTGCAATGAGATGGTAAAGCATTCCAAGCCCTAGCTGTGAGATAGATAAAGCTCTGCCCCGTAGTCTCTGACCCCTTGGATGAGAGATTCTCAACATGTTGTCGGACACTAAACATAGAACACGACCAGCGATAGTGTTTAAACATATGCTGGAGATAAGCCATCCCTGAGGGAGGCAAGGCGTAGAGGCAAAGCGCGTTAAAGGGAATTACTATTATCTTGGTAACCATTGACATTTGAATTAGGTGTGGAGGGATGTAAAAACAATTTGCTGAGCCCTAAAAGAAGATGGGCATTGATATGGACTGGTGCTGTAATGCCGTCAGTTGCGGAGTGCATATTCCATTAACTATAGGTCTTTCCAGGGAACATCCAGGATAGAAAGCACGGCCCCAAAACCAAAAGCTGAGATAATCTGTGCATCCACCCGGAAACCATGAAGCTACAACACACTGGAAGGAGCATCTTCTCAGAACTATCAGGTATGATAAAAGTTTGTGATGTTCTTCTAGAAGCGGTGAAGGCACGACCCGCCGGAAGATGTAACTTCCCAAAACGCATTAAGTAAATGAAAAATCTATGAGGTCCACCAGGAGGTGGCGAAGGCGCAATCCACTGGAAAACTGAACTTACTTACCAATTGAAACAGCTCAATAGTTTCGGAGAGGTTAGGCCACTATTAGCGAGTCTTTAGAGTTTACACACAAGGGAGCACTCAGTACAGGTCTAGCCAATGCTCTTTCATTGTTAGAGTACCACAAATTATGCAAAAAGTATGATCTAATACACTATATGTTTAACACTATTCAATGAAAATATAAGGTTGCCAACGTTCGTAGTTTGATTTGATCAATAATATTGTACGCACGTCTTTGTGATTGATGTTGTTATGTGTACATACTTTCCTTATTAATTATATGTAACTATTTTTTTGTTCACTAATGAAGATAAACAAAATCAGATTATACACACAATCCCTTGTCTTATCTTGCTTTGGGGATCACAGTGTTATATTACTATTTGACACATGGCAAAGTCAGTGTACATCTTTTATGATTTAAAAAAATACAACAGTAGTCATAAGTTGACCATCAGAGAAACGAAGTTGAGACGTTCTTTTTGTAAACAATTTCTTTCAAGATTAATGTTATATGGGGTACTCTTAGACACAGAGGCCTGTTATGATGTCGGTCAAAGTTGTCTCTGACTGACATCATCGTGGAATTGGGACCGACTGACCTCCGGTCGGCGGTCCTGACCGCCTAATTATGATCCGACCGCACATTGTGCGGTTGCATACTCCCATTTCCCTATGGGAGCTTGAGCTACGACCGTAAACCGGTTGTAGCACAAGCTCCCATAGGGAAATGGGAGGTTGTGTTTATTCCTGCACCGCGTGGCAGGCACCTCAGGGTGCCTGTCACACAGTGCAGGGATCAAGATGGGGGCACCATAGGTACCCCCTCGAACCTCAACAGGAGACAGCAAGGAGAAGGCTTGGTAGTCCCTCCTAGGTACCGCCTTTTCTCTTTTTGTAACCTCCCATGGGAACACCCCCTGTTATATGTGTTGTTACTTTGTATGTTTTAATTAAAGCCTCTGAACACTATTTTCTTAAATTGGCTTCTCCTGCCTGCTGTTGCAGGTAAGACACGCTCTCTCGCAAAGCTTTTTCTTTATTAATATTTACCCAGCATGGCACGCCTCCGCTGGAATAATGGCGGCTGCCTTTTGTTAGTTGCGATCACCAAATACGGCCACATGCCTTTTTTAAAACTTTTCTTACAATGGGAGCACGTCCCACTTTAGCTTTAAACTTCTTTTTTTTTTTTTTCTTTTTTTCCTCATATGACCTCCATAGCAGTAGCAACCTCTCGACCTGATCCGCCTCAGTTACTAATAGCTTGGTGGATTACAGTCTCAGCCGGTATTTACTTTTTCGGGGGTCACCCGAAATACTCAACCTGAGCTGACCCAGAGGTTTAATCATTGGAATCATTGAAATCAAACGAGATCCTTAATAACTCCTATCTAAGCAGAGAATACGGCGTCTAACAGATTCCAGAATAACCCAATATCCGATCTTTCTCTGTGTGTATTTACTCTCTGGTCTAAAGCTCTAAAGTATTTAACAGCGTTCCACCAAGCATTCCATAAAGGAGGAGTCTCCTGGCGCCACAACTTACATATCTCTCTCCTAGCCAAGAGTATCAAGTAAAATAATAACTTCTGTTGAGCCCCCTTTAGGGAATATAGGCCCTCAACTTTGGGTGCTATCCCGAATAGTATTAAAGTTGGACTTACCTCCACATCCGGACCCGGCACCCTGGTGATGGTCTTACCTACTCTTCCCCAAAATTCATGGAGCCTGGGGCAGGAAGCAAATATGTGGATGTCATCCGCATTCACAGTGCCACATCTAGGACATCTTGCTTCTCCACCGCCTTTTATTCTTGAGATCTTAAGAGGGGACCAGTATAACCTGTGGATTGTAAAAAAGTGGTTCTTCTTGAGTGCAGCAGATTTTACTAGTGGGTAAAGAGTGTCTATAGATACTTGCCATATTTCATCCAACTCCTCGCTCGGCAAGTAATTATCCCAGACGTGATTTGGCTTCTTCATTTTAACATCTGCTGCAGAGAGGAAATAATTGTACCATAGAGCCACTTCTTTTTTCCTCGGTGTGGGGATTTGTAAGTCATTTTCTATTGAGTGTTCAACCGGAGAGGGCCAACTTTGTGCCTTACTCCACGAGGAGATCTGATAAAATTTAAACCTTGAAAGGGCACCTCCGGTGGTGGCATTCCAGTATTCCCAGGGGTGACATTCATCAGCCTGCATAATGTCTTTCCAATGCGTGACTCCCGCGTCGATCAAAGGACGAGCTAGGACATCTAATAGACAAACAGGAGTACCAGGGGAATCCCACACCGGGGCCCAGTCACTATAGTAAGAAAGTCCAAAACATCCTCGACAAGACGACCAGAGCTTGGCCGCCGCACGCAGAGTCTTCAGACATACTTTCTTAAAGAATTTGAAGGACCCAACTTTGTACATAAATCCAGTTTCCACTATACCTACTAGCATAGCTTTAAACATACTCCCGATCAATGTGTCATCTGGCGTTTGCAAGAGCATCCTACAGTTTTTTTAGTTGGTAAGCCCATGTGTATAATTGTAAATCCGGCAATCCCATACCTCCTCTTTGAAGTTTTCGTCTAAGTTTTTTCCAAGAGAGGCGAATTCCCTTACTTGCCCAAATGAAGGAAGAGATCTTACCCTGAATTTTGAGCAGGTCTGCCCTTGCAAATTCCAGCGGTATGTTATTAAATAAGTAGGTATATTTAGGGAGAATGCACATTTTAACAAGATTGACTCTACCAAAGTGGGAGAGAGGAATACTCTGCCATCTCTTTAATAAGACATCCACCTCTTTAGAAACCCTGTCTAGGTTCACTTTTGGAATATTATCAGGATTTTGAGTAATTATGACTCCGAGATATCTGAGCTGTTTTGCAAAGATGTTCCTGTGATCGGGGATATTCCAAGCCATAATCTCGGTTTTTTCAGCATTAATCTCATATCCTGAAAAATTCCCAAAAAGCTGGGCCTCGACCAGAAGCTCTGAGTAAGTGACCTCAACATTTGAAGAAAATAAGACCAGGTCGTCTGCATAAAGAGCTACCTTCCTTTCGAACCCGTTTGATACAAAAGGGGCTCTCTTTATATTCTGCCGAAGACTTTGTGCAAAGGGTTCAATATATAAATCAAAAAGAATAGGAGATAGTGGGCAGCCCTGCCTAGTTCCTCGACCAATTCTGACCGTGGAAGATAAACTGCCATTCACCAAAATCTGAGCAGTAGATGACTTGTATATATTTTTAAGAACTACTCTGAACCCTGGATCAAACCCAAAAACCTTCAGAGCTCTATCTAGAAAGACCCAGCTCACACGGTCGAAGGCTTTGGCAGCATCAACTGTAATTATGGAGAGTGGATGGCCGTGTGAAACTGCTAAGTCTGTTGCCCCTATTAAGGTGTAAACTAATTCTGACATTTGCCTGCCCGGGAGAAAACCTTTCTGATCTTGATGTATGATAGTACCTACTATCTTGAATAATCGAGCGTTTAGTACCCCTGCAAAGATCTTATAATCAGCGTTTAATAACGAGATTGGACGGTACGATTGACATTGCATTGGGTCTTTCCCGGGTTTTAATATCAGGGTTATGACAGCTCCGCTCCAAGAAGCCGGCATGGGAGACCTCCCTGCCAAAATGTCATTGAATAGCTCCAACCATACAGGGACAAGTTCTTCCTTGAGCAGGGAGTAAACCTCCGTCGGAATTGAGTCTGGACCCGGAGCTTTACCATTCTTAGCTTTTTCCAGTACTGACAGTATCTCACTCCCTGTAATTACTGCTTTTAAAGACATTTGATTTTCCTCGCAAAGTTTTGGCAGTTGTTTAGCTATAAGCCATTTATCAATGTCTAATTCGGCGGCAGCTTCTTCCTCTTGATATAGCTCTTGGAAGAACTGCGCAAAAGCCTGTTCTATTTTCTCTTTAGCATCAATTATTTGGTCATTTACTCTAATCTTTTTTATATAATTGTGAGACCTATCAATTCTAGCCTTCATGGCTAATATTTTCCCACAATTCTCCCCTTGTTCAAATTCCCTCATCTTGCTAACTTCCCATTTTTGAATCAGGATCTCCTCCGACTTAAGTCTAAATTGTAGCTGCAGATCTTCCAGTCTCTTCTCCAAATTTTCATAAACTATACCAGGAGGGGTGCTAGACTTTAAATCCGCTTCAGCTTTTTTTATTTGAGCTTCTAAATCCGACAGATCTTTCCTCTCTGTCTTGCTCCAACCCGAGATTGCCCCCTTTAATGTACCTCTTAACCAAGCCTTAAATGTATCCCAGACATTGTTCAGAGATGTCGACCCCACATTATCTTTTAGAAAGCAAGCTGTTGCAAGCTTCAGAAAATTTGGAGTAGATGACTGCAGAAGAAATCTCCTATTTAGGGTCCACCTCCTCAAAGGGAGTTCTTGTGGGAGAACTAAAATAAGGGCTACGGCTCCATGGTCCGATATAAGAATAGGCTGATATTCTATTAGGGTAACTTTATCGATTTCTGAGTGATCCAGGAATATATAGTCGAGCCTGGAATAATGTGAATTTTTTTTACTATAAAAGGAATATTCCCTATTCTGGCCCCTTATTACCCGCCATACATCACTCAGATTTAAATTCTTTAGAGTAGACACAAGGTGGGCTTTAACACGAGGTGCAGAGACCTGTACCCGTGGGGAAGATCTATCTAGATTATTATCTAACAGTACATTAAAATCTCCTCCCATTATCAGAGGGGACTCAAAGTCTGCCAGTGCAATGCACAGATTATTTAGAGGTCCCACGTCATCCTCATTAGGGCCATAAAAGGATACTAAGGTATATTTGCAACCCTGCGTCTTAATCTCGGCAATAGCCCAGCGTCCTCGATCGTCCACTTGTGACTTAATAAGATCTATCGCTGAGTTAGATTTAAGTATAATTGCTACCCCTTTCGAACAACATAGCTGGTCTGAAGCTATAATCTTATCCACCCAACCCAGTCTTCCAAATAGCGCTTTGCACTCTGACAGCATTAAATGGGTTTCCTGAATCAGGATGATATTAGCTGAACTGTTTTTCAGGTACTGAAGAACTAAACGTTGCCTTCTTCGAACCCTCAAACCGTTAACATTCCAGGTTAAAAGCCCCAAGGTCTGTTTTCTTCCATACTGAGGACTACCCACCATTTTCTGCCTGATTCCACCCACTGCTCTGACTGCTACTGGAGGTCATTGTGTCACATGAGTATTTTATATATATATTTTTTCCCAATGCTCCCCACCAACAAACGTGTAAAAAATAAAACCCTCATCCCACCTGCCCCCCTCCAGCTTTCCCATGGGAACCCTCCCTGTCTGACCATTGGCAACATCTGTTGCCTTATGAGTCGGAGTTCTCCCGTCCTAAAGAAATAAAGAAAAAAAAATCTATACCATCAAAGCCAAGTTTTCTTAAGCCTATATCCGCGCCTAGGAGCTGCAAGTATTTTTAGTTTGCGTCAAAAAGCCATCCACTTCCTCTGGAAACCTAAAATTATACATTTTGTTAGCCCAGAGGACTTTCAAGAAAGCAGGGAACCTCAACTGCACCTGTGCACCCTGCTCTCTAAGAGCCTCCATCCGCTTCCCTAATTCCCATCTTCTGTCCTCTGTTAGCTTTGATATATCGGACCGAATCCTGAAAGAGGCATCTCCAGCTTGTATGGTTTTAAGTTTAAGGGCAGCCCCTAGAAGTTGCTCTTTCAGAAGATAGGACTGAATAAAGACTAGGATCTTTCTTGGTTTCTTTCGTGCTGGGTTCAACTTAAAAGGATCTCTGTGAACCCGCTGAATTTCAGTTTCCCAGACTGGTACTGAAGCAATCTGTGGGAATGCTTTCATCAGAATGTCTATTACGTAGGCTTTGAGATTATCACCTTCCAGGCCTTCTTTCAGATCCAAAATCCTTATATTGTTTCTTCCTGAAGTATTTTCCAATCTTTCCAACCTATCGGAGAGGTCCCGCTCCCTCTCCCTGAGCCTCCCCACTTCCTGAGAGGTATCCTTAACCACCAGGTCCATTTCTTCCACTTTTTTTTCCAACATTTCCATCCGGTTTGTTAGAGCTGTCAAATTTTCCTCTAAGTTAGAGCAGGTCTCTTGTATCTTCCTCTGGTTAAGCTCTGAGGTAGAAAAGCGGGCGCTAATCTCTGCCGAAAGGTGTTTTAACATTCCTTGAATCGTAGCTTTAAACTTCTTAGGCTAAAATGCGGGTGCCGCGATTGCTTCAAAAGTAATGAAATAGAAAAAAATTTGTCTCCAGCCTTTTTTTCTATTTGGAGCTACTAGCATTGCATTATTATTTGCAACGCCAATAGCTCAAGCTTTTATTTGCAATGCCAATACCTCAAACTCTCAGTAATGCAAGACCTACTGTATTTCAAATGCTTGTTTAGCAGTGTCGCTAGTGTTGTAGGGTGCTCTATACAGGAGAGGGGGGGACGTCATTTTAACCTTTGTTTTTTCTGTGTATATACAAGTGCAAAAAAGAAGCAGAGAACTCTGGGAAGTTACCAAGGTTTGGTGGAGAGCAGCTCCTGTAGAGCACCCTACAACACCTGCCTCATCATACATGCCTGTTTTTCTAGCAGTGTTGCTGGTGTTGTAAGGTGTTATATACAAAGCTGCTCTCCACCTAAACTTGGGAACTACCCAGTTATCTGCTTTTTTGCATAATTTATGTGGCACTCTAAGCCTGAAAGAGTATTTTTTGATTGATATATACACACATATAACCAGGATTAACTTTGGAGTGGGGAATCCTGCCTCTCATAATAGCAAAAGGACTATTGCCAATTGAATCATGTATGGTAGTTCTATGGCTCCATAACATTTTCATAATTTCTGTATTCAGATCTTTCTTATTCTTCTTGGAAAGCTGTACAATTCCTTTAATGACTTTATTCATCCTCTCTACCACAGCATTACCCCTTGGATGGTACAAAGCAGTGAACTTTTGTTCAATCCCCGCATACTCCATAAATCTTTTCATTTCTAAGGACTTAAACTGAACACCATTGTCCGTAAGTAGTGACTAGGGAAACCTTCTTTTAAAAAAATATTTTCAAGAAATTTGATAACAGAGTTAGTATCTATCTTTGTAACAATTTCCAACTCGACCCATTTTGAAAACATATCCATCAAAACAATGATGTACCTTTGTGAACCATCATTCCATATTAAAGGTCCCATGAAATCCAAAGCTAAATCCTCCCAAGGTAAATTAGGACACACTAAGGGACTTGATGGAGGATTCAAAGTCTTTTGGGTTTTGTCAGCTGAAACGCATTCTACACATGATCTGACAAAACGTTCTGTTTCAGTGTCAATTTTAGGCCACCAATACAAAGATTTAACCTTTCGTTTGGTAAGTGCAATACCAGGATGTCCCTC
The DNA here is from genome assembly GCF_964204655.1 of Triturus cristatus. Classification (NCBI taxonomy): domain Eukaryota; kingdom Metazoa; phylum Chordata; class Amphibia; order Caudata; family Salamandridae; genus Triturus; species Triturus cristatus. Next base: position 283,014,428 of record NC_140584.1, on the reverse strand, counting down.
ATGACATAGAGTAAGAATTTTATTTCTGATACTGGAAGGTGGAATTATTTTTTCCCCCCTTACTAAAAATATTCCCTCAAAGCCAAGTTCATTTCTTACTTCCCAGAATGCTCTGAGTTCACCAAGGCAATCATGTTTGTTGCACTCTAACCAACCATGTTCTACATAATGTTTTCCTTTTTCCACAATGACATCATTCACTTGTGCTTCAACCCATTCTTTTTCTTGTAAACCATGGGATTTCTCATCCGTGAAAATCCCTGCAACGCAAACATCATTCCATGAACTGGAATCAATCTCAGTGAGAGGTAAAGATAATCTACTTAAGAAATCAGCTGTAACGTTCATTTTGCCAGGGACATATTGCACCTTATAAATGAAATCTTGTAAACGCATGGAAAACCTTGCGATCCTGGCTGAAGCCCTGGATAATCCTTCAGTTGTCAATACCTTAGTTAAAGGTTTATGATCTGTTTTAATAGTAAATTCCCTTCCCCAAATAAACTTTCTGAAATGCTCCAAAGCCCATACACACGCCAAAGTTTCTCTCTCTATGACTGAATACTTTTCCTCCGTGGGCGATAGAGACCTCGAAGCAAAAGCTATAACATTCTCACCACCACTATCATTGCTTTGGGAGAGAACTGCGCCTAACCCTTTGCCACTGGCATCAGTAGTTATGAAGGTTGTAGCAGAAGGATTAAATCCTTTTAATGTGGGTGCTTTAATAATTGCAGCCTTGATGTTCAAAAAGGACAACTGACACTTGTCAGACCACTCAAACTTACTCTTATTTTTGAGTAAGGCACGCATGTCATGTGTTTTATCTGCAAAATTTTCCACAAATTTCGAATAATATTCCGCTAGACCTAAAAATGAACGGAGTTCATCTTTGTTAGACGGTGGTGGAGCTTTAGATATGGCTTCGACAAGTTTACTCTTGGGTTTAATGCCATCACGACATATAACATGGCCTAAATAGGTCACGCTCGATTCTGCGAATTTACACTTACTTATCTCACCTGTTAAACCCCTATCCTGAAGTACTTGAAGGACATTCCTTAAGGTTTCGTCATGGTGTTTTTTTGACTTCCCTATGATCAGTATGTCATCTTGAAAGAAAACTACATTTTGAATGTGACCTAACAGCTGTGTCATGAGTCTCTGAAAAACAGCTGCTGCTGATGCTAATCCAAACGGCATACGGCGGAATTGGAAGCATCCAAAAGGGGTACAAAAAGCTGTCAAATGTTTGCACTTAGGATCTAACTTGATTTGATGGTACGCTGATGACAAATCTAATGTGGAAAACCATTTGGCATCCCTGGTTAGAGATAACATTTCATCTATGCGGGGTAGCGGAAACTGATCCACAACAATGTTGTTGTTCAAACCTCTTAAGTCTACGCATAATCGAACCTTACCGTTGGCTTGTCTTGCGACAACCAATGGAGAAATCCATTCGGAAGATTCTATAGGTTCAATGATACGAGCACTCAATAATTTATCTAACTCCCGTTGAACCTCATCCCGCACAATGAATGGAATGTTCCGTGTTTTATGAATTTTGGGAACGGCGTCCTTTTTTAGTTTTATATGATGTGAAAATCCTTTCAACTTCCCTATTTTATTGCTAAAAACAGGTTGGAATTCTTCAAGTACCCACTTTTGTGTATCTACCGAATCACAAGCCACTAAGACTTGTTCCGGACTGTTAGGATTTAAAATTATATTTAGCTTACGTTGGTCCTTCCATCCTAAAACAGAAGGTCCATCCTTAGCTACATACAATTTACACAAAGCAGATCTGCTTTTGAATCTGAAGACTAACTCTCTAAAACCAATGATGTCAATCTTCTCACCAGTGTAACTTTCTGGGTTAATATCAGGTGATTCTAAATGACTACCAATGATTGAACAAAAATGATGTGACCATATATTCTCCGCTATGATCGTGTAAGGAGAACCAGAATCCGCTGCTACTTGTAAAGATACACCACCAAAGGACACCCAGCATAAAGGTTTACTATCTCCTGTTTCACCTACTATTTTCAGTATTTTCTTCTTTTTCTCACATTTACGTTTGATATCGTTGTCGCTATCGTCTGAGGAAGATTCCTCCGTATCACTCTCCTTCACACAAGCAACTTTCTTCTTACTTTTGTACATTTTACGCCTGCAAGCTTTAGCAAAATGACCTATTAATCCGCATTCCAAACATTTCGCAGTACGTGCCGCACACTTGTAGTACTGTGCTGAATGTGAGGTACTACCACAACGATAGCAAAAATATTGCTGTTGCTTATACCTATTCGAGTTTATTTTTTTTAACCTCATTCTTTTTTTTTGAAAATTTTTATTGTGCAGAAAGAAGGGTACAAGCACGGGCCTACAACCGCCTGGGCCGGCCGCTAGTAGGTAAAAAGTTCAAACAGTGCAAACACAATGACTGGCCCACCGGGGCTCCGCACCCTACAGAAGATCAGACTGCACATAAAGGAAAATCAGGATACACCCTTTTAACATAAATAACAACTTAAAACAAAAAGCGAGGCAAGAAGACATGAGATGGGCGTCGGACCACAGCAGGGGCACTTCCATACCCGACCACCCGATGGCAGTCAAGAAGAAGGGGAACTAAGAGGTAGGGGGGGGGGGAGAAACGGGAATACCAAATCTATACTCAGATGTGCCAGATAAGTAAGGAACCATCAAGGATCAGGGGGACAAGGCTACCTTAGACGTTTCCGCCAGGGGGGGGAGCACAAATACTTCCACGATACACATTCCACTGCCCCCAAATTCTACTCCAAGCCCCGGGTTTACCACGAGCCACATACACAGTCTTTTCCCTGAACATGCACCAGTCCATGTTCTCCTTCCAGACAGACACGGTGGGGGGCCGCTGCGAACCCCAAAGCTGCGCTATGTCCCTCTTTGCTATCATGTTCCCCAGGGCCGCCCACCGAGTCTGGGCCGCGTTATAGTCATTGGGCTCCCACATATTCAGAACACAGCGACGCACCTCCGGCAACAGCGTGACCCCGGTGACTCGCCTCATAACCTCATGCACCTGACGCCAGTATTCCACCACCTAGCGGCACTCCCACAGGATGTGGAGAAAGGTGGCACTGAGCCCACAGCCACGCTTACAGAGCCCGTCCTCAGAAAACCCCATCGAGACCAATCGGGGACCCGTCACGTAAACGCGATGGAGAATCTTAAGCTGGACCAAACGGAGACGGGCCGGGATGGCAACCTCCTTAGGAGATGACAGCGCGGACTGCCAGTCCTCGTCGTCCAACTCAACCCCATCCCCCGTCCATGCCTCCCGTAGACGCACCAAGAGGTCAGCCCGATTATTTATCAATTTTTTATAGATCAAAGAGATAGTACTATCGGGAACGTGACCGTCGAGTATGCGGTCCTCGAGGGGCGAAGAAACAGGGACCGTGGTCCCTTCCCCAAAAACCGAGAGCAGGGCATGCCGAACCTGAGCGTAGCGGAAAAACTCCCTCTCACTAAGCTCATACTCGCTCCGGAGCGCCGCGAAGGTCTTGACCGCGCCTTTAACCCACAGATCCCCCACTTTGCTAATGCCGATCGTGTCCCAGTGCTCAAAGCCTTTCGTCGTCCAGAGGCTCCCCAGGCGGTCTGAGGCAAACAAGGGAGTAGCACACGTTAAACGCTCACTCCAGCCCATCGCTACATTCGCCGCCTTCCACACCCGTACCGCAATCCTAGTAGGGCCCGTGAGGGTCCTACCAGCCGATCGGGAGTAAAGCGCTCTGTTATAATTACCGCCGGGAAGCAGGAATGTATCCATCTCATACGCCGGGTTCAGACCAGGAGCATACGTGGCATGGTTAATTGCCGACAGTTGGGAGGCCCAATAGTACCGTCTAATGTCAGGAAGCGCGATGCCCCAGTCATACCAGGGGAGAGTAAGCTTTGCCAGAGCGATACGCGCCCGCCCGTCCCAAACCAGTCTCCTCTGCAGACTCTCCACCTCCCGAAAGTAGGCCACCGGAATGACATCAAAGGAGTTCTGAAGTGCGTAAAGAAATCTGGGAAGGGACATCATTTTAAACAGGGCCGCGCGACCAAGCGGAGACAGGGGCAACCTACACCACCGAGCCGTATCCACCCTCAAACGTTGGAGTGGAGACAGGAGGTTCTGCTCATAGCGGACCGCCGGGTCCAACGAAACATATACCCCCAGGTACTTAAAGCCGGATGAAGACGTTTGGATAGGAAGTAGAGGCGGCAAAAGGGGAAGGCCACCAGAGATAGGGTACACGCAAGATTTGGACAAGTTAATTATCAAACCCGAGTTTCTCCCAAAGGAAGTAAGGACATCAAAGAGAACATTAAGCGACTGTCGCGGCGAGGTGAGGTACAGAAGAATATCATCCGCGTACAGCGAGACCCAATCCTCGAAGCCCGGGGCCCACCGGATCCCTCTGATCGAGGGCTCCCAGCGGAGCCAGGCGGCGAGCGGTTCCAAGGCAAGAGCAAAAAGCAGAGGGGACAACGGGCACCCCTGCCTAGTGCCCCTCCCGAGAGCAAAAGGCTGGGAAGCCCGCCCATTGACAACCACCTGAGCCATTGGTCCGGCATAAAGAAGCTTCACCCAGCTAAGAAATCCCTCCCCAAAGCCAAACTTCTCCAAGACAGCCCAGAGGAATGGCCACTCGATGGTATCAAAGGCCATCGTGGCGTCCAAGGAAACCAATACGGCTGGTTCAGAAAAGTACTCCGCCCTAGCTAGGACGCCGTGCAGACGCCGCAGATTAAGAGCGGTATTACGGTGGGGGATGAAGCCGCATTGATCCGGATGAATCAGATCACAGATAACGCTCAGCAAGCGGTTGGCGAGGACTTTAGCAAGGATTTTGGGTTCTGCGTTTAAGAGGGAGATAGGCCTATACGAAGCACAGCGGTCACGTGGTTTACCCTCCTTGGGAATCACGACTATAGTCGCCAGACGCTGGTCGGCGGGAAGGGAACCCCTCTCGATCGACTCCTGAAACATACGACGAAGGAAGGGCGCGATTTTATCCGGGCGTAGTTTATATAGTTCGATCGGCAGGCCATTGGGGCCCATGGCTTTGCCCGAGCGAAGGGAGCTAATCGCAGTAGCAATCTCATCGACGGACAAGGGGGCATCCAACTGCTCACGGTCCTCGACGGATAAGCCGGGCAGGGCAATATCCCGTAGTAGAAGACGAGAGTCGTCTTCATCTCTATCAGACACCGGGGAATACACCGCCCGGAGGTGGTCAGCAAAACACTCCACAATCTCGCCAGGCTCAGTCACACACACTCCATCCGCAACCCGGAGCTCTGGGACCACACGATTCACTCTCTCCTTCCTATCCAGCCAAGCAATCAATTTACCAGCCTTGTCCCCGGCATCATACAACCTACCCTGCTGCTCCCTATACATGGTCTTGGCAGCGTCAGTGACAAGGGACTTATACTCGAACTGCTTCAGGCTGAGGGCATGTAGCCCATCCGGAGTGACACCCGTCTCCAAGGCCGCCTCCAACCCCAAGATGTCGGTCTCCAGCTTCACCACCGCCTCCATCTTAACCTTCTTAGCCGCCACTATCTGGGATAGGGCCTGCCCACGGAGTACTGCCTTAAAAGCTTCCCACAGGGACACTGCGGACAACACCGACCCATCATTCTCAAGGAAGTATTGGTCAATCGACTTGACCAGGCTATCGCGGATCGTGGGGTTCCGCAGGTACCAAGGGTTAATAGGAGCGATCCGCCCAGCAGACCGCGTCCCAGTGTCAAAAAGCAACCACACTGGGGAATGATCAGAAATACCCCGGGCCAGGTGCTTAACCTCTCGAATCCGGGCAGTCTGGGCCGCGGGCATAAGAAAGTAATCCAATCTGGAGAGACTCCCATGTGCCCCAGAGTGAAAGGTGTACTGACACTGTGTAGGATGCATTAACCTCCAGCAATCGACCAGACCGAAGGTCTCCAAGAATCTGCCAAGCCACGCCTGGGCAGCAGGGAGGTCCCTGGGCGGGTGGCGATCCCGGTCGCCCGAGACTACCGAATTGAAATCCCCACCCATAAGCAGAAGACTGTCAGGAAGCTCAAGCAGCATTCGACCCAAGTCTGAAAAGGTGGAGTTCTGGAGGCCCGGGGGAACATAGACAGAGACCAAGGAAAGGGACTGCCCCTCCCACCGCCCAGTCAAAGCCACATAGCGCCCTCTATCGTCCGGGACTACCCTGGTGATCTCCAGCGGAAGTGAAGAACGCAGGAGAATGCCAACCCCTCTAGAGCCAGTGGTGAAACCAGAATGGGCAACGAGTCGGTAACCCCCCCCTGTTCATGGCATGACAAACGTTACCCACCAGATGCGTCTCCTGTAAAAACACCACATCAGGAGACATACGTCGCAAATACTGCAGCACGACACCCCGTTTGATACGGTCCCCCAATCCATTGACGTTCCATGACATCAACCTCAACCCGTCCCCCCCCATCCCCTCCAATCGATCAAGGGTCCCCCAGCAGATAGCGCAACGCCCGAAACTGGAACAGAACAAAGACCTCGCATTAAAAACAAAACACCCAAATCAAAACCCCCCAACCCCCCCCCACTTCCAACTCCCCCCACCCTGCACCCCTGCGACCCAAAAAACCACCCCAACTTGCAGTGTGCCTGTCGCCCCATAAACCCCATTCTACGGAAAGACCCCGGAGGAGGAGAGGGACCCGTCCCCGACCGCCCCCCACATAGATCCTAATGAAACAAAATGCAAAAAAGAAGTTGAACCCAGCCGAACAGTACAAAATGGCAAAGTCAAGGACCAAAGTCACTCCGAGGGAGACCCGCCACCCTCGGTACCAGCAAAGGGCCCAGGCCGGTCCCCGCGGCCCGGCAGCGAGTCAAGCCAGTCACTCACAGTCGCGGGAGAGTCAAAAAAGGTAGTCCGATCGTCGTGTTCCACTCGGAGCCTAGCAGGAAAAAGCATGGAGTACTTGAGACCCAGGTCGCGGAGGCGACGCTTTACCCCCTGGAAGCCCATCCTCTGTTTCTGGACAAGTTGGGTGAAGTCCGGGAAAAAGTTAATAGACGCATTCTCATGGCGGACCGGGCCATGGGCCCGCGAGGCCTGCAAAATCACATCTCGGTCTCTGTAGTAGAAAAGTTTGGCAACAATAGGCCTCGGGGGGGCCCCCGGCCGCGGCCGACCGCCCGGAACTCGATGGGCCCGCTCCACGGCAAAGAACTTACTCAGGCCAGCGGGGGAAAGCTGCTTGAGGATGAGCTCCTCCACCATGAGATCCACCGGGTGGTTGTCGGAGGTCTCCGGGACGCCTATGACGCGGATGTTATTGCGGCGGGCCCGTCCCTCAAAGTCCTCCAGCCGCCGGGCCATCAGATCGTTGGCCGACTTGAGGTCGCCGAGAGTGGCCCGCTGGTCCGACACATCCGCAACCAGGGTGGACGTCCGCACGTCAAGCGATTGAACCCTCTCGTTGGTCTTAGAGAGATCCGCCCGAATCAGTGCGACATCAATAGCCACCGTGTCGATTTTACGGGCCAAGGCCTCGTATTGCGTAGCAATAGTCTCCTTGATGCCGTTAATGGCGCCCATAATGTCCTGCAGGGACAGATCCGAAGAAACGGACGGGCCACCACCAGCGTCGTCCGGGGGGGCACCGGCCGCTCCAGGGGACCCTCTTCCTTGAGTATAGCGGTCCATGTTGTTCGTCTGGACCGGTCCCCCGCGGAGGGATGTCTTAGTCTTACGCCCCTCGGGGCCCCCCCTGCCACCCATGAGAACCACGCTCACCAACGGGGACCACCGGCCAAGCGTCAAGGGGGCACCGGCCACTCAGTCAGGAGCCGCACCAGAGACCCTGATGCGGCCGGGCGAGGAAACCAAAGTCAACGGGCACACTGGTGGCAGGCGGAGACAAGGGCATCCAGCAGAGATAAACACCCAGCCGCTCCAAGCAGTTACGATTTCCAGCCCCTCAGGGATCCAAAAGTGAAACCGAAAGTAATGGAGCGGCCACTGGCACAGATCCGCTGCCGCTGTTGTTCAATTACGCCCCGGCTCCACAGGTCACCCTCGCACCGGGCACAGCCATCGATTGGGCCTCGAAAGTTCAAACCACCTTAGATCAGGATTCCCAGGTCCGATTCGGTTTCTGAAAGAAGGTCAACGTTCAGCCAGAATTCGCCTTCCAGATTCCATCAGCCAAGTCAGGATAAAGTCAGGATAAATTCCGAGGAGCAGTGAGGGTCCGGGGAGCCCTGTGCTCACGCAACCATCTTGGATGCGCGCTAGGCTCCTCCTCCTTTAACCTCATTCTTATCAACTTTCTTTTTATGTGTCTGAGCAACTTTGTTCCGACTGTCAGAAATTTTGTTAACAGAATCGCTACTCTCCTTCTTTTCAGAAGAAAGAGTGACTTTCGCACAACGCTCTGACAATTCTGCTTTCTTGACAATAGTAACAATTTCTTTTAAACTTGCATCACCCTCCACCCATAATCTATCTTGTATAGCCTTGTTTTGCGCATGCATAACTATTTGATCTCTAATGAGGTCTTCATTGAGATTACCAAATTTACATGTAATAGACAGTTTGCGTAAGGCAGATACAATAATCTTCGACGGACTCATGCTTTTCTTGTTTCCTCTGGAAAAAGGCGTGACGCATAACAGCAACACACACAATAGGTGAGTAGTGTTCATCTAAATCCAACAAAGCAGCTTTAAATACATCAATATCTCCAGCTCTTTCTTTTTGTTGTATTTCTCCAAAAACACGTAGCCCTTCTGGACCCAAGCAGTACATTAAAAGTCTTTTTTTCCTGTCAGGCGAATAAGTTCCGCTACAATCCTCGAGATTAGCAATATAATTTAAGAAATATTCTTTCCACTCACTCCACTTAACTGTGGGTTCTCCTGGAGAAGATAGAAATTCTTTTGGTGTTGACAAATGTAAAGCAGACTCGCTGTGATGGGATACTTCTCTCTGAGAAGATGCTGTTGGGGTGGTCATTCTTGATGTTGTAGAAGATTAGAGCAAGCACAAGAAGGATTGTTTCTTATCCTTTCTTCTTTTTTTTTTTTTAACTTAACACCACAGAATATCGGAAAGAGAAAAAAAATTTGCTACTTTCCTTTTCTTTTTTTTTTTTTTACTGTTCCACTTTTTTTTTTTTAAATGAATACGTTAACAATGGAAAACGCTTTCAAAATTGCACTTTACCTCAGGGCAGGAGTTCTTTGTGCAATACGGTGAGGTTCTTCTCACCTTGAAGTGCAGGGAAAACAACAGCGCTCCCGATCCGGCGAAATTCCTTGTTACCGTGGTTGCAAACAACGCAACACTGCTGACTAGTATCCAAAATGGCGTCACGTCAGGGTCATGACCAGCGCGGTGACGTTAACGCGCTGGAGCACGTACCCTAGTGACGCGAGGAACTCCGATGAGATGGCAGCGAAAACAGCTCGAGGCTCCACAGAGTTGAACGACAACAATGCACGAGCGCTTCGAACTGCCGTGAGTTAAGCGTTCGACGATGAGACTTCACAGGTAACCTTTTTTGTTTTAAATTTTCCAAAATCGTACCTTTCAGCACACGATCGTCCGCTCTATAAATCAGTAGGACGTAGATAACTCCAGTAGGACGGTACTTGAACAACCATGTAGTCCTCGGCCTGTATTCTTGAATGAAGTTCTCTCACAAAGACTCCTATTTGCGTGGATCCTTCCGAGGTTGCCAGGATCGTCGCCAAATTGTAAAGATGAGTAAAAAGATATATAACAGTTACAGTTCTTTATTGGCAACCTTGTACAGGCAAAGAGATGTACACACGTCCACAGCTACACTCCAACTGCTCACCCCGTGTTCCACCCACCACCACGAGAACATAGAACAAAGAACGCTCATTCCCCATAAATCTATTAAAGAGACATCACTACACACCTCCGCCGCTGCGGAGCTTACTGAGCAACTGCCGTTCTGGAGCAACTGTTTTCCTTCCAGCCCAGCAACCACGCAGAGACTCACATCGCAACCTTACAGAGCTTACGGGGCATCCACACACTTTGCAACCTAGCATTCACGCAGAGATTTACGACTTCTCTCCAGGTTGGCAAATGTACTAGAATGCTCTGTTTGGTTTTCACGACGCTACAGTTTTTTACATGCTGTGTATCGGTGATACACACACCTGAGCAGTTTTCTCTTGTTTCGTTTTCACGTGCATGTCGGTGACGTGCACACCAGACACATTGGTTAATTTCTCATTTAGCAGTTTCTTTATTCTGCGTATCGGTGAGACGCACACCGGAGCAATTTTCTTGTGTCATTTTTCACGTGCATTCATGCAAGAGGTGCACACCTAGTAAATTGCTTAACCATTATTTTCCAAGTACATTGCTTAACCATTATTTTCTTTAATAAGTTTGTCCCATTGGTTTATTCTATTAGAACAAGTCATATTCGTTTTCCCAATACATTTTGCATATTTGTCTCTCCTCATTTGGTCATTTAACTTCTAAAATGCAACAATCTGTAGTTCCTCCGTCTCCTTTTATCTCCACTCCTGGAAATCCCCCTGTGGAGTGGGAGTTGTGGTTGGGAGGATTTGAGGCTTATCTTGAAGCTATTGAAGCAGAAGTTTTTACACAAAAGAAAAAAATAGCTTTATTGCGCCACTCTTTGGGCACAGAAGGGAGGAAAGTTTTAAAGCATTTACCTCGAGCTGTAGTTATGGGGGAGGGCGATGCAGTGGATGAATATGCCTCTGTCATAAGAAGGATGGATGCCAGGTTTAAAAAGAAACGCAACATCAGCATGGAAAGGCATAGCATCTACAAATCTACATGAGGAAATAATTGCCGGGTGAACCTGTTGATGCCTTTTTGAGTGATCTTAGGGTTTTAACAGCAACTTGTGATTATAGAGCTTTTGAGGATGAAATTTTGAGAGATCAATTAGTTGAGAAAACCAATAGTAAAAAGATTCAAGAGAAAATTTTAACAACTGAAAATGTAGCTTTAGACAAAGCTTTGGAGATAGCTACGAATGTAGAAACTACAGCTATGTACATGGACCAAATGGCCTTAGAAACCAAGGTGCATGCAGTTACAGTAGACAAGGTTGTCAACAAGAGGGCAATCAAGAGTGAGAAACACAAAACATTAGAATGTTACAGATGGGGTAGCAAGAGTCATTTGGGGAATGCTTCTTTCTGCCCTGCCGCTGATAAGTATTGCACAAAGTGTAAAAAGAAAGGGCAGTTTGCAAAAGTGTGCAAATCCAGACCAGCTAATGTCAAAGCCACAACTAAAAAGGTTCTGTCTGTTGATACTATATCCAAAGTGGTTTCTGATCCAGACAGTGAGGATGGCAATCAAATTATGATGATGTCTGATGCTTGTGAATTAAATGTTAAAGAGACATTGAATGTTTTATGTGATGTTGTAAAAACTGTAAATGATCCAGAAGTGTTAAAGCTTGTGGGCACTGGTGTAGGCGACCATGTTGTCAAATTGGTGTAAACGGTAACAATATTTCCATGATAGCTGATTCTGGCTCCTTTTTCACCCTAATTGGTCCCGAGGAATGGAGCAGGTTAGTTAATATTCCCTTGAAGAAATCCCTGATTAAACCAGTAGCTTATGGGAGCAAACCCGTTCAAGTCTTAGGAGAATTTGACTGTGTATCTGGCGGAAGATGGGTCTTCAATTCTTGGATGGTTGAAACAGAAAAATCTGGGCATCATTTTAGATCCCAAAAGCACTGAGCAGGTTCTCCTCAAAGATAATCTTATATCTGTTTTTGTTGTGGGTGCACATGATTGGAAAACATCTTTCCCATGAGTTTTTTGCTAGTCTTGGTAAAATTAAGGGATTTGCTCATCAGATAATTTTGAAGCAAGGGGTTCAACCTGTCATGCACAAGGCCAGACAGGTACCTTTTGCTTTGAGGAAGGAGTTATCTCTAGAATTAGTACCCATTTGCCGGCTGGGCATCATCGAGCCCATTGAGAGCTCTGAATGGTTACCCCCAGTGGTTTTAGCCAGGAAAGGGAATGGGGCCCTGAGGAAGTGCATAGACTTGAGGGACCTAAATGACAGGATATGGGTGGACAGACATCTTCTACCCAACATCACAGAGATGATAAGTTCATTGAAAGATGCACTTTTTTTAAAACCATTTTGGATATGTCCTCCACTTACCATCAGATCACACTTAAGAAAGAAAGTCGTCATCTCACATCCTTTGTGACTCCTTCTGGTGCTTACAGATTCAAAAGAATGCCTTTTGGCCTTGCATCAGCTATATTTCAAAGGGTCAATGAGGCAAGGTTTTCTAATGTTTCCAATGTCAAATGTTTTCAAGACAATATATTGGTTTATGGCAAAGATGTGGAATCTCACGACAAAACTTTGGCCATGGTGTTATTGATTCTAACTGACAGGGGTGCCACTTTAAAAGCAGAGAAATGTAAATTTGCAGTAGACAAGGTGGATTACCTGGTATATAAATTGTCTGCCAAGGGCGTCGAACTGAAGGAAGATTTGGTGATGGCCATTAAGGGTTTCCCCACTCCACAAAACAAGGACCAGCTCTGATCTTTTTTGGTATGTTAGAATTCTATGCCAGGTTTAGCCCCAAATGCAGTGATGAGAAACACAACATGAGGTTGCTTATGAAGAAAAATCAACAATTCCAATGGTCCTCCGACCTAGAGAAGGAATTCCAACAAATAAAATTGGAATTGAGTAATGCTATTCCCCTGCAACCTTTTGACACACATGATCTGTTGGGTGCCGTGCTTCTACAAAGAGGAAAGGGAAAGGAAGAAGTGGTGTTTTTTGCCTCTCACACTTCAAGAGGTGCGGAGTCCACCTACTCTGTTATAGAGCATGAGGCCCTGGCTTGTTGGTGGGGTGTGGATTACTTCAGGCAATACTTATGGGGTTCGGAGTTTGTCATCCGGATGGACCGCAAGCCCTTAGTTAATTTGTTCACCACTAAAGGAGCCGGCAATGCCACAAACTGCCCAAGATGGCCGACAGGTGAGGAGCTCCGACCGGGAGCTACCTGGCTAGGGATTGCCTTTCGGCTCTATCCCATGGAATCCTCCCCCCTCGGATTATCTTCACCCCTGGGGAACCATGGACTTTTGCCTTCCGAATTCTACAATTTCTCTCGATTTAATTTTAAACGCGGATTTCTTCAACCTCTGGAGAACTTGATTATCTACTGTTAGCGGACCCCCAGCAACATGGCCGACGCCCGGAGGAGCTGCCTAGACAGCTATAGAGGAGATTGGCTGTGGATCTCCACTCGGCCGTCACCTACCCTCTGGACTTGGGCACTGTTTCTTGCCTACCCGCTGCGCCTTCTTTCTTCCCTTGCCGGCCGATGAACTCCAAAAACTCTGCAGATTGCGGATCCTACTCAACGCTGCCAATGCCCGGTTGAGCTGCCTAGGTAGCTACTGAGGAGATGGCGGGGGATCCCCCCTCCGGCCGTCACCTGCCTTCTGGACCTGAAATACGGTTGCCTAGCATCCCGCTATGCAGGAACGAGAACAACGAGAACGCAGCAAAGAGAATTACGTGACATTGCTGCCCTGCATCACTGAGCTTGCTTTCCTTTTTAGGTCTCGCCTGAGCCAGCGCATGCGCTGCTCTGCAAGACATTTAGTAAGTGGTTTTTCAAAGTGCTACCACACGCTTTTGCTGGCCTCAAGCTTGCGGTTACGCGCACGTGCAGCTGCCATCTGGCTTTCCTCCGTCATGGGTCATTAAGTGCATCGCCCGCGGGCACCCTTACAACCCGTGATCGCGATAACTTTCACGGCCGCGAAAGTGACGCGGCCGCGAAAGTGAAAGTGATCGCAGCCAATGCTTGTATAAAATGAGATTTGCCCACCTGCAAGCTGCAATCTGTCAGTGGTCTGTCTACCTTTAGACCATTTGCAATTAGCAGATACGATTTTGCATACATCAATGGGACTTTGGTACCCACCAGATTCTTCTATGTATATAAAGTGGAATACAGTTTCTGACAGAATATTCCAGTGCATACTGGGAGTTGAAGTCTCAATTTACATAGACTGAATTCATATGGATTGCAGCACATGAGTGGCAGGTAGCCCCAGCTATTCGCCACCTCAAACCAGACTCGGGTTAACATCCAGCAGCGGTTTGTATTCTGAGACCTGTAGTTTAAGGTTTCCATTGTTAGTTTGCGCCTACAAGTCCCAGCGTACATACGTTTTGTAAAAGCACTGGCAGGACCTCCTCGCGGTCAAGTCACCTGGAGCTAGGTTGCGTTTGCAAGATTCTATAAGAATTACTTCTAAATGGTCCCATATTAAGATAAGCCAACAGTGCTGGAGGCTTTTAGCCAATACTTGGCTAATAAAGGCGAAAGTCCAAGAGCTGCAGAATCCTTCTAACCACGTTACACAATGTTCCTGACAGGATATGACACATCTTGTACGTCATTGTGAATCAGTGGTACAATCAAACGGGACTCCAGACAGAGCAATCTTCACATAGCCACATTAACAGACCTCCACGGCTCCAATGGGGAAGAAGCAGATGTAGAAATATGCAGAAATATCGCCCAGGATCTAAAAGCGCTACGAATAAGGAACTATACTCCTCTTCTTTTTTTTTTTTTTGGCAGTTATGGGCATGTATCTACTATTAGCAGTTACTAAAAGTCGCCTTTCTCGTGCAGCACAGGTCTGCTGGGCCTTTACTAGGAGACTGCTTGGCCCTGTGTGAAACGTCAGAGGGCGAGTATAGCACAAACATCAGGAAAATTATTTTAAAGGAAGAGGCTGGTATATTGCTGGGATGTCAGAAGACCAGAGTGGGCACACTTTCTTGTTTGATAACATTTTTTAAGAAGGTGGCTTTGGTAAAGCCTAATGACTTAGCCTTTACCATTATGAAATGTTGCAAGCTGCTTTGTCGTACTCATATGTAGTTGTGTGTACTTGAGTGCTGTTTTAAAGTGCGCAGCAAACACACACAAGGTGATGGAGGAATGCTTGCAATTTGTCTAACCACTGGTAATTGCTCAGGGCAGCATCCCACCACATCTGTGTAAGAAAGTGGGTTTCTGTTGCAGTAACCCCCCCCCCCCTTTTTTGCCTGATAGCTGATGCACTTTTTCTTGTTGTGCCCTGGGCTCCTGCCAATCAGGTGCCCAGGGCCTGTGTTTCTTCCCTAAAAACTGCCTAGCAGCCAAAACCCAATTTGGCAAACCCTGGCCACATGTCCCTAGGTACCCAGGGCCTTGTGACCAGGGAAGGCCTCTAAGGGCTGCAGCACTCATTGTGCCACCCTTAGAGGCCTTGTACCCTAACACACACACACACTGCTCTTGCAGGCTGAGTGTCTGGGTACAAAACAAAACAAAGAGTCGACATGGCACACATCCCTGTGTGCCATGCCCACCACCTACACTGCCCTGACATACATCAGCCACCCCTCTAGCTGGGTGCCCTATGCCAGTGGTGTGGGCACAGGAGTATGAGCCCTGTGCCCCTACAGTACCCAGGTCCATTCCTGGGCACTGTAAGTGCAATGCTGCCATTTAAGAGTACATGGTGCTGAGCGCTTGTCAAACACGAACTCCACAGCACCATAATGGCAACACTGAAGACTGAGAAGTTTGGTAACCTGCAACAATGCACATCCTGGGCGAGGTGCTAAATCTCCTCCCCCAGGATGGGCAGGGGGAAGCTTCAAAGGCATGCCGCCTCTGTGAGCTTCCCCAGGCCACTGGCAACCCCCACTCTGGCGGGAAGCCTGGCCGGAAACCCCAAATAAGGACAGGGGATGTGCCAGCCTGCCAACCCCACCCCTCAGTTGGGGGAGGCGAGGTGAAGCACATCTCCGGGTGCTCGCCATCTTGAAGATGGGAGGCCCTACCCAATCAGGACTAGGCTACTGCCCCCCTTCCACAGGAGAGAGGCAGAATAGGTGGTGTACCCACCCCAGGACAGGGACCTATTGGTCCCTGCCCTTCACCTACATGTAACGCCCCTAAATCTAGTATTTAGGGGCACCCTGAACCTTCCTTCCCCAGATTCCAGATTCCGAAATACAAAGAGGAGCAAGAAGACAGAAGACCTGCCCTGCAGCTGCTAAGAAGAGGAAGACACCAACTGCTTACCAAATGTAATTACTTACCTGTTTTGGATAAAGATCCCAGTACTGAGTCTAGGCACCCAGTACTGGATTACAAAAGTAACGAGAACATACTATACCTGCAACTTGAATTTTCTTCCATAGGGAATCATTGACTGTTTTCTATGAAATATTTTCTGTCAACTTTTAAAATAGCAAAATATTGTCTAAAAATCATAACAGTAACTAAGTCGACTTTTATCACTTGTTTCTAAGTACTGACCCAGGACTGAATCTAGGATCCAGTCCTGGAATTCCAAAAGTAATCCTAAAAGTAATCTATTGCAAATAACTTGAAACTTCCATTGAACTCAATGCATTCTTGTGTTTAAAATTGTGTTGCCTATTGCAACCACTTGTAACTTTCTACAAAAGCCAATTGCATATTTCAAAAGTATTTATATAAAGCATCTCATTCTGAGAAAGTATATTTTAATACCTATTGTTGGTTCTAAAATAAAACAAGCATTTTTTTTATATATAAACCATTGGCCTAGAGTTCAGTTATTGAGTGTGTGAGACCATTTGCTGACTGAGTGTGTGCAACAAATGCTTTACACTGTCCTCTGATACTGCCTTTCTGCTCGACCAAGCTACCACTTTAGAGAGTAAGGTTATATCTAACTGTATCCTCTACCAAACCTCTGGGGACTGTGGACTCTAGTGTACACGCTGTACCTATTGGGGAACAGTATATACAGAGCCACTTTCTCACAATCATTCTTTAGCTCACTTTGCTACCTCAGTTTGGATCCAGCCATATGCAAATCAGCCATAACCCTGCTCCTCGTGGGAACTGTCCACTTGAGCTGCCAAGCCAGGTCCTGACAGAATCAGAATACTAGCTGCCTAGGACTGGTTTCGCCCTGGTTATGGACTCATCAGACGGGGTACAGCTTGGTTCCAGTGGCACAGTGAGCACGGGACCCACGTCTAGGCACACCCTTACCACTTGGAGCGTTACATCAAAATCACAAAAGTTGATGTGAGTTTGGGGTTCTAAAGCATTGTAGTCTAAATATTATGCCATATCCGAGTAAATTCTGACAAAACGTTGCTGAAAAACAGTTGTGCTAATAGACCTACATTACCACGTTTATTACTACAGTGCAAAGGTCGAATTCCATGTGCTGACCACTGTAAAGCCTGATTAAGTCAAGACAGTTTCCTACTGCCCCAGAATCCTCACTATTAACAACCCAAAGCTACAGAACCACTACTCAAAAGCCCAATCTAATGAGATTTTGTCTCGCTGCATAGGTGTGTCCGCTTGCGTTCCAGCTTCTTGTAAGTTCAGCCCATGAAACAACATGCTGCAAACTCTGCCTGTACGTATTAGGTAGCAGCCTACTATTACCATTGTTGATGGAAAAAAATATATCCTGACCAAAAATGCTTCACCTCTTGTGAGCATTGCCTCCTTGTCCACACTCTGCAATGTGTATATCCTACTACGCATTGCAAATCTGCATGTATATAATAGAACCTGTGGCACTGAAAAGGTTGAGTACACACAATAAAGAAAAAGGGGGAGAAGGTATAAACCCTACCTCATCCTCCTCAAGAATTAAGTAACCCACAAACAAGGAGGTAGAGTAAAAAGCGGCCAACTTTTATTTAGCAATTGCAAAGTGTTTGAAGAGAGCACACACACTCTGTAAAAACTGCCCTCACCCACGACGAGTTGTGGCATGCTTCATCATTGGGCTGCTACTGACGCCTCTGCGCAGACCAACGCTAGAGGCGGAGCAATAGGGAGGGGTAAACAATACAACAGTGATACAAACAAACAAAAAAGGCAGGATCCTTAGGTGCAGAAATAGTGAGTGTTAAAACTGGCCCAGGGATATCTCTATAATAGTTTTATTCCTGGATTCCATAGTCAGATTAAAAAGGTATATATATATAAAAAAATATATATACCCAATGGATAGTGGTGGAATGAGTTAATTAGGTGCTCACTACCCCTCCATTCTGCATAGCGGTCAACATGTTTCTGCCGGTTCAAAATCAAATCTCCGGCATTCCTCAGGACAAGTTAGATTCCTATGCCTTTTTTCAAACCCCTCTTGCTACCCACTTTCGTGGGTTTATACTCCACCTGTAAGTCTGGAGTCTTTTTTGTAACTTACTCTTTCAAAATGGGAACAGAGTTTATTAAGCAAGTTGCTGGAAAAGGCACTGGAGTGGAGAGCGACCCTCTGTAGTCACACATTCATCAAGAGTGGTGCGCCGCCTACGAATTACGTCTCTCCTGGTGCCTCTGAGGCATCTATACGGCACCAGGAGAGACGTAATTCGTAGGCGGCGCACCACTCTTGATGAATGTGTGACTACAGAGGGTCGCTCTCCACTCCAGTGCCTTTTCCAGCAACTTGCTTAATAAACTCTGTTCCCATTTTGAAAGAGTAAGTTACAAAAAAGACTCCAGACTTACAGGTGGAGTATAAACCCACGAAAGTGGGTAGCAAGAGGGGTTTGAAAAAAGGCATAGGGATCTAACTTGTCCTGAGGAATGCCGGAGATTTGATTTTGAACCGGCAGAAACATGTTGACCGCTATGCAGAACGGAAGGGTGGTGAGCACCTAATTAACTCATTCCACCACTATCCATTCGGTATATATATTTTTTTAATATATATATACCTTTTTAATCTGACTAGGGAATCCAGGAATAAAACTATTATAGAGATATCCCTGGGCCAGTTTTAACACTCACTATTTCTGCACCTAAGCATCCTGCCTTTTTTGTTTGTTTGTATCACTGTTGTATTGTTTACCCCTCCCTATTGCTCCGCCTCTAGCGTTGGTCTGCGCAGAGGCGTCAGTAGCAGCCCAATGATGAAGCATGCCACAACTCGTTGTGGGTGAGGGCAGTTTTTACAGAGTGTCTGCGCTCTCTTCAAACACTTTGCAATTGCTAAATAAAAGTTGGCCGCTTTTTATTCTACCTCCTTGTTTGTGGGTTACTGAAAAGGTTGAGCCACAGTGTATTGTTGGGCTTTCCCCTTTAAGTACTCAGACGGGGCGGGGATTTAGAAAACAGGAGGGGGCTGGCTTAAAGAAGTGTGATGCCCCCTAAATATAGTGGAAATCGGCTTATTGAAAAAATGTACATTGAAGAAAACTGTTGAATGTAAATATAATAGAACAGTAAGATACTTTCTAGCAGGTAGATGTAGAAGCCTTGTCTAGTTTTAACAAGGGATGTATGAAATTCTTGTAATTTGCTTTTGTAAAATGTGCATAATTCTGCAAAATGTAAGTCTGTCATTTTGTGCTATATTTTAGCTTGAAATGCACCCTTGCACCAAATTTTTACATGGGGGTGCATTTATACATGGGCACTGTGCAACACTGCCGCTTGTGTTCTGTTGCTGCTGTGCGTCTGCTTCTAAATTTTTACTGCGGATGGGGCATAACTACGTGAAGTGGCGTAATGGCATAATTGCGGTAATTTTGTGTAACAACCATACCACAAAATTGTCCGTAATTACAAGTTACACCAGCTAAACTTAAACTTGAACTTCGCCGAGGCCTAGTTTTGATGCACATCACAGGAAAATGATGCATATTGGTGCTTTGAAGTACTGGAGCCCGAAGAGCTAGGTTAAACACTTATGGCGGATTCAAATCATAAAAGCAAAAACGGAAATAAAATAGCATTGGAACAGTAAAGTATTGGCCCACCATCTCTTGCATTAAATCACGCTTATTTTTATGCAGATGTGTATGTGGACAGGAGAAATACCATTGCTCACAGAAGACTCAGCGACTGAAGTGGACCCATTACCTCATTTTCCATACTGTGGTGGGTGGAAGCAGATGTGAATGGTTGAACAGAAATGTGAAAATGTATGTATTTGTGTTTTTGGTGTGGTTTATTTATTTTTATTAGGAGTTCGCGAGACAGCTAAAGCTGACTTTGGGCCAGATGTAAATAGTTGGCTCTGTATTTAACAGAGTTCCCATGATAAGTATCTAGTAATTACTAGGTGCGGTGAAGAATGAAACCAAATGGATTGTAATGATGGTATGCTTTATTTATGCAACTTTATATTGCACAGATATGGCCCAAGGGGTTTGGACAACTTTTTACAATGGAAGGACAAAGCTGCACAATGAGCAAAATTACACTACAAATTAGACTAAAATAGCAATATCAGATTACAACTACAGAGTAACACTTTCTATCTTTCTTACATGCTATGGCTCTTCTCTACGTATAGAATATATTTCCATGTATACATGCTTCGTATTTTTCTTTTTATTGTACATTTTTTCATTTGTATTTTTTGCCTACCCTAATGTCAATATTTGTCTTAAGAACTAATCTTATGGTCCTGGTACCGTTTAAATAATTGCAATGTGTGTTTAAGGCTATAGCATAGCCAACTAACTAAATGGTAATGGCCTCCTGTTGCTCCCTGTTGGATGTTAAACCAGCCCGCATCACTGCGTGTTCTGATGCTTATAGACCTTGTATTTGTAATGAAATGACGGCAATGCAAGCAATAACCGACCAAGACGCTTTTGGCCGTATATCTTAAAATGGATATCAACACAATCTCTGCAAGACTGGCAGATTGTGATTGAAAATTGTGGTTTAAATGTAGTGAAGTTTTATTACCACAAATGGGATTTAATAACCTACATATTAATCTATCCACGATAGATTCCAACAGTCTCTCAGACAACGAGGGTAAAACTAAAGTTGTTTTTAATATTCTTTATAACTTTGAGGTGAAACGTGTAGTTGGTGAAGCTCTTCCCAGTTGTGTTGCATATAATCTACTCTCCCCTTCTCCTCTTTTCTGCCTCTAAACGATCTCTTCTCCTCTCACAATCTCGTGGAATGTATATTCCCTGAAAAAAGGAGGTTAACGTGAAGTTATAGTTATCTTTGCTTAGAAAACCTTGAGTATAAAAAACAAACAAAAAAAACTCAGAAATTCACTTAAATGCAGTTGAAATAAAGTTATGGTTACAAATAAAAACAGAAAAACCACTGAAATCGGGAAGTTTTGTTTAGCTTCACAGTCCATAACACACAATTGCCATGCAAACCATAACGTGCATACCAAATGCAACGTTGGGAAAAGAAGTTGTCCTGTGATCCCAGTGGGAGCAGGTCATATAACAAGCATTGGCATAGCCAATAGGTCTCGCCTTTGGAACCTTATAAGTATTTAGTTATGCAGTACAATATCCTTGGTGCAACAACAACTGTTGCATGGCTAAACACTTATAAGGTCCCAATGGCGAGACCCATTGGCTATGCCAATGCTTGTTTTTCTGAGTTGCTTGCCCTCCTGACTCCGCAGCTCCCTTCCTCTTCCAGGGCTGCTGCTTGGGCGTCTGCGCTGACTTCCCCTGACTTGGATGACCCAGGAGAGATCGGCGACCTTCAGTCTTCCTTCCACCAGAACCGACTGCTGCCTTCCCCAATCAGCCCTGCTTCTGGGGTAGGTTTCAATGTTGGCTTTTCGATCGGATATTTGTTTACTCGGAATCCCGCCATCTTGTTTACGAAGCGGTTTCGACAGTCCCCCTGATCGATTCAGGTCGCTGGTCAGCGCCCTGTGCCGCTGGAGTGACCATTGCCCTATGTCGACCCCCTCTGAGTCAACTACACCCCTCTCTTCTTGTTTGCCCACTGTGAGGCACCTTTTTGCTCCCTCCTTCACACCCCTTCCATTTTTTATTTGCTAACCGACTCAGTGAGGAAGTCCGGCACTGGTTGTTGTTGATCCCTGGACCCTCTCCGGTTTGTTCGACTCGCTTACTCTGACTTTTTGGATTATCCCCTGAAGTACTCTTCTCCATGTGCGGTCTGCCAGACTTGATCTATATTTCAACCCCTTTACTTTTTCCCCCTCTACCATCTATGCTTCTTAGGACTTGTTTTCTATGTTATCTAATGCTCTATTAAACAGATGTATTTATGTATCACGGTTTTTCTCTATGCTATGTTATGCTCTAGTAACTAATGTAACTATGTAACACTGTTCTTTTGTAACAATATCCTCATGTAAAACGCTGATACCTCCGGGTCTAACCAGCGCTATATAAAACTCTTCAAAAAAATAATTAACTCCCCGCATTGCCAAGTGGCATTACAAGTTGATGGAATGGTATGAGAGCCATGAAGAGAAAAATTCAAGAAGTTTTTTAGTGGTCTGGGATGGATCGTGCAGTCGAACATTTTGTGAGAGACTGTATTGCATGTGCTATTATTGACAAGACTCAAGTCACGTTTCCCAGTCCCATTGAGGTGGGGCCTGTTCCAGACAAACCATGGTTCAAGTTAGGTTTAGACATCATTAGACCTATGTATGTTTTGGATGAACGGAACAGGTATGGTTTAGTTGTAGTGGATTATGGCTCTAGATGGGCTGAAGTGAAATTTGTGAAGTCCGCCAACCAACACTGAAGAAGTATTGGATTTTCTCCAGTCTCTATTTTTGAGAGAAGGTGCTACAGTTGAACTCATCACTGACAATGGGGTGCAATTCAAGGGATCTTTTGCAATTGGGACATCAACCACATCACCACTTCGTTCGATCATCCTCGCTGTAATGGCTCAGTGGAACGACGTAACAGAGTCATATAGGATAGCATTCATTTGTCTGTGGCCAATGGATTGAATTGGAAGAAGAAACTAGTAGATTTGTTGTGGGCTTTGTGCACTACCCCTAATGTCGTTACCAAAGTGTCTCCTTTTGCTCTATTGAAAGGAAGATTGGCTTCCACCAAGATGGGGAGACCTCGGATGCATGATTTAAATGTACCTAGTGTGAAACGCGATTTAGTGAAAGAAAATTGTGAGAAAGCTCAGAGCAAGTATGTGACCAGAGAGCCAATTAGAGGGAAAAAACAAGCTCTTTTCAAAGCAGGGGATTGGGTTAAAGTGAGACTACCTGGTCTTGTTGCCAAAGGTCATTCCAGATGTTCTTGTCCTTTGCAGATTATTGCATTAAGAGGCAGATCAGTCAAACTCAGTGATGGAAAGTGGGGGAACATGGAGAGGTTATCAAAACAGATTTGACTTTGAGCATAGCATGAGTTCCACCACACAAAGTGGGCCCAGTTACACCACTCAAGGTGAGCCCAGTTTCAACGCCTCAGCAAGAGTAAGGATACCCCCTGTTTGGCTCACGGCCTATGTTAAATCTTGGTGTACGCCTTCATTTTCTTTTCTGTTACATTTTCAATTGGGTCATATTTTCCAATGTTGTGCATAGTTTTATAAATATTCTTTTCTCGTTTATTGTAAACAAAGAGATGTGTTGGGTTCTGTACCTTTTAGTGTTAAGCACATGCCACCATGACTACGGGTTTTACATTGGAACGGTGCCATGTGGAATGGTCAGGAGCGGCAGTTGGTGGTGGTGCCTGCTCTGACCGGTCCTGTACCTCAGATCTGAATAAAGAAGCAGTGACCTACCTGCTGACTCCCCGACTTATTTTCAAAGAGCTTTTAGGCTACAGTGGGTGGAGACCAGTGTAAGGTTCCAGAGGACACTGCAGGCAGAGCCCAGTGTAAGGCCTGAGAGGGCACCGGACACACAGACCGATTTAAGGTAATGATGGGATATAAAGCATTCTAGAGATAAATCTGCCACCTTGTTTTGGGCTCTTCCTCAGATGCAGCCTTTGTGCAAGATGAAGGCTCTCATACCAAGCACCAATGAGGCAGGCTCAAAGCATGAGTATCAACAACAAGGTTACAATGTAGCAAGGAATCTCAGAGCCTGGCTGTCAGCCGTCCTGAAGCAGTAATCAGGGACATACAACAGGACAGACCCTGCCTAGAAACATGGAACAGAAACTGTAGCCCCACCTTTCACCTTTACAATCTTCCAAATTGCAATGCTCATGAAGAATTAATCAGGAGCCCTTTGCTAATACTGAATGTCTATTGGACATTCGGTCTCCATCCTCCTTCCCTTCAGTAAATGCAGTCAATATACTTCCATTGTCTGAGGAAGCTGTATCTTGCCTCCGTATTGTGTCACGCTAAACTGGCACATATGAAAGGATCCCACTAGTTCCAGTTCTCCAACTCTCCACACACACAGAGCACTGCTACGATATATGTACCACATGCTCACTGCAAATACAAGTACAAGGAACGTCACTACAAAGACTTTGGACAGGCCTTTACACAAGAGGGAATGGTCAGTTGTCTGCAGACTCTCCTTGACACAGAGAAAAAGATCTGGTCACACTAATGGTTTGAAAAACTGGGTACACTGCCACCACCGCTTTATGAGACTCAGCCCAGGAGAGTAGTCCTATGCTCACTGTGATGGTGCACTGCGTATTCTAGAACTGGGCGGAATTTCAATTACGCCAGAGTGATCGTAGTAATTTTGGTAATTCCACATTACTCTTGGGCCAATATTTACGCAATTATTCTTCGTCGCGTAATTAAGATTCATTTTGGGGGAAAACTCCTACCACAAAAGCACATTTAGCGGCTGCTCGCACGTGCTAATTATGTTCTGCTGCATTTAGTGCTGTTTCTTAGCACAAAATGCATCCTCTCATTCATTTTGGATGGAAGGGTGCATTTTGCACTACGAAAATAGTGCTAAATGCCCGCAGTAAGTTGGGGGAAAGTGTTAGAAACTGGCTCTATATATACTGCACCAAAGTGAGGTACAGTGTGTATAGAGTCCAAGGGTCTCCAGAGGTTTGGCAGAGGTTAAAGTTAAATAGAACCTTACTCTCTAATGTGGTAGCTTGGTCGACCAGTAAGGCAGTATCAGAGGACAGTGTTAAGCATTTGATGTACACACTCAAGTCAGCAAATTAATTCACACACTCAAGAACTGAACTGTAGGTCAATTGTTTTTGTATAAAAAAATATACTGTTGGTTTATTTCTAGAACCAAGCAAGCCTGGTACAGGTAAGCATATAAATACTTTGCAGTAGTAAATTACTTGTATGAACACAGCTCTAAATTGCAGTATAACTTGTACTGATTTTGGTTACAGTTTAAGTAAGCAGTTTGCAACACATTGACAGGTATGGTACATTCGAATGAATGGGCTTTTTAAGTAAAATGCAGTTAATTACTTTTCAGATTACTTTAACTAACACAGGACTGGATCCTAGATTCAGCCCTGGGACATTTCTTACAGGGGAGTAAATGCGTTTTAGTTAGAAGTACGATTTTTAAAGAATATTATTGCATTTCAAAAGTTGACACAAACATTTTCACATAGAATCACCAATGTTAACCTATGGGAGGAAATTCACTTAGCAGGTAAGTTATGTTACCGATACTTTTTCTTACTCAGTGCTGGCTACCTAGATTCAGCACTGGGACATTTCCTGAAAACAGTTGAAAAAATGCGTTTTGGCTATTCGGCTGATTTTTGAGGAATATTTGTAACATTCAAAAGTCAACACTTAGAATAACATTGACACTTTTTCTCCCAAAATGTTTCTATGTGGAAAAAGAGGTTATCGGTTTCCAGGTAGGTAATCGGTCTTTGGAGTTAGGGTTCTGGGGTTAGACTCAGGGGTCTCCCAGGGTCAGTGATGCACTGTTGTTGCACCCCCAGTGGCAATAGGGCGGCCGGGTGCAGAGTGATGAGGCCCAATGTTATCCTATGGAGGATAGGGGGGCTCCGGTTGGTGGCTGCTGGCAAGCAGGCCACGGGGTTGTGGGAGCCAAGCTCCTAGGGTTAAGCTCAGGGTAAGTTGGGGACCAAGTTAGCACCAAAGGGGCACCCTCAGCGGCACTAGGGCGGCCGGGTGCAGGGTGCTGTTTTGAGGTCGGGTGCCCTGTCGATTTCAATGGAGATTCTCCAGGACAAAGAAACACTGCAGGCTCGGGACGAGGATCTTCCAAGAGTGACCACACTTCGAGTGGTAAGTTGGGATCTTGAGAGTTGGTTAGGCACCGCTGAGTTGGGCACACAAGGCCGTGGGGTGTCGGGTGCAAGGGTGCCTTGGGACATCGGATTTTCTTACCTGCTCTGGTCGCGGTAGGGGGGTCCTCTGGATTGAGGCTGCAGGCGTCGGCAGGAGGCTTGAGGCAGGTCAGGGGTCGCCGGATCTCGGATCTGGATCGCTGGGGGGACCTCCTCGTGGTATTTGTCCACTCAAGCTCGGGCTGGATTCGGCGGGTGCAGAGTGTGCGGGATTCGCGGTTCCTGGCTGGCACCAGAAGCTGCAGTTCAAACACGTCCGGTGTTCAGGGGAGAAACAGTTTGGAAAGTGAAGGCAGGCAGGTCCTCCGGGGTTTTTGGGGTTGCTGTCCACTGGACACGCCTCGGTTTTGCAGGAACAGGTTAGAGGGGAGACAGGCCTGTGGGGTTGGGGCCAAGTCAGTGGGCGTCGCCCTCATGTTAGCTCTGCACAGCTTCTCGTCCTTCTTCTCTTCTTCTTGTGGTTGCTGGATCTAAGGAAGGAAGGTTCGGGGTGCCCCTAAATACTAAATTTAGGGGCGTTACAGATAGATAAAGGGCAGAGACCAATGGGTCCCTTCCCTGGGGTGGGTACACCCCCTATTCTGTCACTCCCCAGTGGAAGGGGGGGCAAGAGCCTGTCCCTGGTTGGCTGAGTCCCCCCACCCTCAAGCTGGCGGGGACTCAAGGTTGTGCTTCACCTCGCCTCCCCCACCTTAGGGGTGGAGTTGGCTGAGGTGGGCACACCTCCCTTCCTCATTTGTTTTTCTCGCCGGTTCTCCCGCCCAAAGTGGGGGGTAGAACCAGTGGGGACTAGTTGCTGAGTACAAGTGGTCTAGAGAAGCTCACAAAGGCGGCAGGCCTTTGAAGCTTCCCCTGCCCATCCTGGGGGAGGGGACGTAGCACCTTGTCCCACAATGTGCATTGTTACAGGCCCTCGAGAGCGGATGGCTCTCGACTTAGAGGTCCAGCAACATGCCTGGTGGGTGGCAGTCTAAGCACCCACTCAGTCGGGACACTGGTTGTGGGTCGAGTTCAGGGGGCATTTCTAAAATGTCCTCTGTCGTGCGTTTTACACTGAAACCCACACTGGCATCAGTGTGGGTAGAATGTGCTGAGAAGTTTGATACCAAACTTCCCAGACTCCAGTGTATCCATCATGATGCTGTGGAGTTTGTAATGACAAACTCCCAGCACCATATACTCTTTAATGGTACACTGCACTTACAATATGTGAGAATGGACTCAGACACTGTAGGGGCACAGTGCTCATGCCTCTGTGCCCTCACCACTGGCACAGTGCACCCAGCTAGAGGGGTGACTGACCTAGGCCAGGGCAGTGGTTGGTAGGCATGGCACATAGGAATGTGCGCCATGTCGACTTCACTTTTGATCTGCACCAAGACACGCAGCCTGCAAGGCAGTGTGTTTGTGAAAAGGTACAGGGCCCCTAAGGGTGGCACAATTGGTGCTGCAGCCCTTAGGAGCCTTCTCTGGTCACAGTGCCCAGGGTACATGGGGAGCCATTTCCCAGGGACCTACCTGTGGCCAGAGTTGCCAATTAGGTTTGGTTTTTGGGGAAAGAACACAGGCCCTGGAGTCCTGATTGGCAGGCCCCCAGAGCACATCAAGTCAAAGAGCATCAGTAGTCTGGCAACAAAAAAAAAGGGGGGGGGGTGGTTTGCTGCAACAGAAACCCACTTTCTCACAGAAAGTCCTACCCTTAAAGCACTTTTAGCAAGCGCAAGTAGCCACTCTCGCTCGCTATTCATGTTCTGTTGCATTTAGCTCTATTTCTAATCGCAAAATGCATCCTCGCGTCTATTATGGACGAGAGGGGGTAATTTTGGGCTAAGAATTAACCCTCAACACATAATTACTCGCATAGTTTAAGCATAATCTTGCAAAATTCTTAAGTAATTCTGCGTTATTATTCTACCCAGAACTACGCGAGTTACGCCCACGCTTAATGTATACCTCCAGATCACAGAACCGGTTTGGACCTTCTGTTAACAGGGACTTGGGGTCCTGGAAACAAGTTAACATTAGCATTGTGTGTCTGGCACGATGTATGCACATAACTCACTGACCTGACTGGGGCCCCCTTTTCACCAACCTCTAAGAAGTGTCTGCTTGGTTACATTAAAGACACCCTGGACACGCACTGTAAATTAACTGCGTTACTGCTGGTGCTGGGTAAGGGTAGAGTGGCGATACATTAGGACTGGAAGCCAGGGCCCACGACATAGGAGTGGCTGAGAGACGCAGCGCAGTGCCAAACGCAACTATCTGCTTATTGGGACCGTATGCCCCCCAGATGTCGCTCAGCAAATATATTTGAACCGTTGGTGACATATTTGCGACAGAATAATACCCCCATGACGTCTCCACTAGCGACTGATCCGATTGACTACTCGCCTGTCCCAGATGGTCACCTTCACCGACAGGTAAATAAGGCTCTTGACAAGATACACACAAGACACCACTGGGATACCTGAAGACAGCATGACTCTGCTAAGGGGTCGGCTATAAGTGTGAGGGGCACGCCAGAACTGGTAACCCACGCCATGATGAGCTGACATGGTTTCTTTTATGTCTGTAAGACTTCTACGATGCTCATTTTCTGTATGCACGGATTAAATTCAATAAAGGTTTAAAAAAAAAAAAAAGAAATATTAGCATGGTGTCGGGGGGAATCAAAAAGTCAGGATATCAGTTACACAAGCAATTGGGCATACAGGCCAGGGTGCATGCCCATTGACTATTTCCATCAGAACCCCAGATCTGTTGTTCTCCTATTCTTTTCCTGAATGAGAGCGCTGTTGTAATCCAGGTTAACAAATGATAAAAGAATCACGCAGAGCAAGTTGTAAGTTTCTATACTGGCTACAGGCACAAGCCCATCAAGAACTATTCCACACTAAACACGTATGCACACAAAATTGTATGTATTAATTTATATTGAGAAAGGCAGAGAGACTGCTGAAATGCTTCCCTGTGATGTTCGAGTGTATGATGTAACAGAGGCAATAAACGGGAGAAACCCCATGAAAACGAGTGCTGGATCTTCAATCACATGGAGGTTGGGGAATTCTTTTTGTACATAACTGGCGCTAGCGGAAGCGCCATTTTTCAAGCACCACCAGCGTTCTGGCAGCACGCCAGTTTACCGCAAATTTGATTTTTGATATATTATCTACTGGCGGTCGCCAGTAGATAGTTATAGTTAGGACCGTGTTTCCATAGGAAATCTGAAAATTCTATTTTGAATAACTTTGGCGCCGGTTGACGAATCCTCGCGAAATTTTCAAAACGAATGGGGCGCTCCGCTCAGCTCCTACCCTGAAAGTCTCGGGGCGATTCGTCAAGTGGGGGCCGAGAAAAAAGGGGGGTCCCAAAACGCGTTTTCCCCATGCATTTTCCCATAGGACCTTTAGTCGAAGGTACAGCCCGAACGGCTGAACAGAATTACTTGAAATTTGGCAGAGAGGTAGTCCTCAGGTCAGGGAAGTGCCTTTTGCAGGTCTGGTGTCAATCTGTTCAGTAGTTCCTGAGAAAATAGCATTTAAAAGCATATAAATATCTATAAGCGCGTACCGTGCGCGCACCGTGCGCGCACCGTGCGAGCACCCTAACGTGCGCGAGCGTAATTCTGATTGGTGGTTACATGTTAGTCAATGTTCGAATCGGTCGAAATCAGGAAGTGTCAGCCGCCATTTTGCTTGTTTTCAGTGCGAGAGTGAAAAAGGGAGATGGCGAACGTGAAAAGGGGGCAGGGTAGAGAGTTCCTGACCCCCTAGCCCTTGTCAGGGGGTCGATGAAGGGCCCCGAAGGCAGAAAAAAAAAATTACATTTTTTTTTTAAAAATCGCGGGGGTGCGCGCACGGTGAAAAACCAAAAAAAAAAAAAACTACAACATTTTAATACGTAGTTTATAGTAAAATAAATATATATAAAAAATAATAATACATACATAACTTAGCATTTAAAAAACCGTACAAATTCACTGAAAAAACCATAGGTCTCATACACGTTATAGTTAGGAATTAGCATTTAAAAAACCTTGCAAATTCACTTAAAAAACCATAGGTTTCACACATGTTATAATTAGGTGGATATTTCACTCGTAAAAAACCAATGAAATTCCCCCGTTATAGTTAGTTCAGATAAATATAACTCGCGCGACCGCCACTCTATCACAAGGATGATGTCATCAGTGATGTCATGAGTGATGTCACTGACCATGTCATGAGTGATGTAATATGTGACGTCATCAGCAGTGCATTGCGGGCGTGCGAGTTATAGTTATCTGAACTAACTATAATGGGGGAATTTCATTGGTTTTTTACGAGTGAAATATCCACCTAACTATAACATGTTTGAAACCTATGGTTATATATATATATATATATATATATATAAAGTTCATAGAAAAAGAAAAAGAAAAACGCACTCTCAGAGGTTGATCGTATTTTACTAAACCATCGCTACGCGTTTCGACACAGCAGTGTCTTGATCACACGATGTCTGCAATGTTTTCAAACAAACATATATGCACATAAACATAAAAGAAGTACTAACGTATTCCTGGATCTACAATGTTGTAAGTAGTCGCCATTTTGGAACGGGTTACAAACAAACTCATAAATGAGTACCTGCATGTTTTCTTGGCGATAAAGCGCAGAATTTGCAAAACAAATTGAATTTAAGTACTTGTAAAACTATTACAGGTTTGCATTGCTTCATTAACATCAAGTTAACCGAAAAGTCCGAGTTTTTCGTGTGTTGAGATAATTGAATTTACAAAACTTTATCGATTGCATACCAACACAAACACGGTTGTAAACCAGGGCTTTAACAGCCTCGTACATCTGTTTATATCTAAATACCAGGCGGACTAGTGCCGCATACGGATCCACGTGCTGATATGTCAGGGTAAGTATCATGAAAGCATGCTCAAAGCCTCAGGAGTTGCCCGGACTCCGTGCCTGAATAGTGACATGTCACGAGTGATGTAATATGTGACGTCATCAGCAGTGCATTGCGGGCGTGCGAGTTATAGTTATCTGAACTAACTATAATGGGGGAATTTCATTGGTTTTTTACGAGTGAAATATCCACCTAACTAGAACATGTTTGAAACCTATGGTTTTTTATATATATTACCTACTGGCGGTCGCCAGTAGGTAGTTATAGTTAGGACCACGTTTCCATAGGAAAACCTCAACATTCTATTTTGAATAACTTTGGCGCCGGTCGACGAATCCTCGCGAATTTCTCAAAATAGGTGGGGCGCTACGCTCCGCTCCTACCCTGAAAGTCTCGGGGGGATCCGTCAAGCGGGGGCTGAGATAAAAGGGGGGTCCCAAAACGAGTTTTTCCCATGCATTTTTCCATAGGACCTTTAGAACGAGCTACAGCCCGAACGGCTGAACAGAATTACTCAAAATTTGGCAGAGAGGTAGTCCCTAGGTCAAGGAAGTGCCTTTTGTAGGTCTGGTGTAAATCTGTTCAGTATTTCCGGAGAAAATAGCATTTAAAAGCATATATATATATATATGCGCGCAGGGTGCGCGCACCGTGCGCGCACCGTGCGAGCACCCTAACGTGCGCGAGCGTAATTCTGATTGGTGGTTACATGTTAGTCAACGTTCGAATCGGTCGAAATCAGGAAGTGTCGGCCGCCATTTTGTTTGTTTTCAGTGCGAGAGTGAAAAAGGAAGGTGGCGAACGTGAAAAGGGGGCAGGGTAGAGAGTTCCTGACCCCCTAGCCTTTGTCAGGGGGTCCCTGAAGGACCCCGAAGGCAAAAAAAAAAATTTTTTTTTTTTAAAAATCGCGGGGGTGCGCGCACAGTGCGCGCACCCTGAAAAACACAAAAAAAAAATTTTTTTTTTTGCAAAAAAAAAAATAATAATTCGCAGGGTGAAAACCAAAAAAAAAAAATAATAATAATTTTTAATACGTAGTTTATTGTAAAATAAATATATAAAAAATAATACATAAATAAATTAGCATTTAAAAAACCGTACAAATTCACTGAAAAAACCATAGGTTTCACACACGTTATAGTTAGGAATTAGCATTTAAAAAACCTTGCTAATTCACTGAAAAAACCATAGGTTTCACACATGTTATAGTTAGCTGGACATTTTACTGATAAAAAACCAATGAAATTCCCCCGTTATAGTTACTGTAGGCAACTATAACTCACGCGACCGTAATCCTCTGCTGATGACATATGTGTCTTTATGAAAAAAAAATATTTGTAATATATGTATAGCTAAAATTTAATGGAAGAAGACATGGGCAAATAAGTGTCTAAATACAGTATTAGCATCAGCAGAGGATTGCAGTCGCGTGAGTTATAGTTGCCTACAGTAACTATAACGGGGGAATTTCATTGGTTTTTTATCAGTAAAATGTCCAGCTAACTATAACATGTGTGAAACCTATGGTTTTTTCAGTGAATTAGCAAGGTTTTTTAAATGCTAATTCCTAACTATAACGTGTGTGAAACCTATGGTTTTTTCAGTGAATATATATATATATATATAGTTTTAGCCCATTATTTATAATGCTGCTCCATTATCGCCACCTTTTTTGCAAATATGAAATATTAAGAGAACATCAATTATTAAAATATTTAGAGAATGGCTCCACTGACTGCAAGGCTGGAGTATACATTTTTCACACAGGGCAACATTCACATGGGACAAAACCTCTTAACTCGCAGTACCACTGCCCCAACTTTAGATCACAGAAACAGTGAGATGTAAAACGGTTTCTTGCAAATTTGAGAAAAATACAACTTGGAAATGTATCTGCAGGATCTGCTGATGTGCAATATACTCCACAAACCCATCAGTTTTTTTTTCTGGGAAAGTTCATTGTTGCCACCTGCTATTCCCATTAGCACCGGCTCCAAAACGTATGCTTCAGACAGGCCTGGACACGAACTGGCAGAAGAGAGAGCGCATCAAACACCCTCCGTGCACCCAGGAAATACGAAGGTAAGCACTAGAGAGATTCTCAAAGTTTTCGGCACACCATAGAGCACTCACCCTAATAGTTACAGCAAAATCTATTTTAAAAATAAAACACAACAGCTGGCAGGTGTGAGATGAGACATTACCAACCTCCAGCTCCTCGTCCTGCTTGCAGAGCATGTCACTTTACCATAAGGACTTGGTGGCCGAGGACCCCATTATCACTGCAGACGGAAGGGTTTAATCAAGGCTCTTACAACCTCAGATCTTTAACTGGATTGTTGAACTCCCTCTCGGATGCTTTATCCATGCGCTCCTCACTGGCGAATTCCCATCAGGGTAAGCGGACATTACCAGCACGCATGCTTCTACCGCACAGATTTTAATATTTAGTCTTGGCAATGTATTATTTTCTCTTCTTGCACACGCTTCTTCTTTTAAAAAGTCTCCACAGTAGTAACCCAGGTTACCAAGTGATACAAGAATCAGGCAGAGGCACATGTAGGTTTCAACAATGTACTTCCTGTCTCAGGTCCCAGGCCAGGTGATGGTCCCCTGGTAGATTGGCCCTTGTAAATTTGGTAGATTAAAGTGGGTAAAGGTCCATTAGAACAATATGTTTTTGATGGTTACAGGCAGAAGCCCACCAGGAGCTAGATGCAACTTGCTCAGCCTGTAGCTATACTCCGCTAGGACTGACAGTCACTGCTGGAACGCAAGGCTGACATCACACAGTCCGCGCAGGAGCCCATTAATGCAGGAAATTGGGATCAGGGTTAGAAGTTTGAATAAAAATGCCACTCCTTTGTCCCAGACCACAGCCCTCCTTATTCAGTTACCAGAGTAAGAAGTCACCATAAATCTGTACACTGGATTTTTATTTTTATGTAGAAAAAAATGACAGTACAGAGATGCAAACATCTTACATACAGTACATTAAATATTACAGGATCCTCGGTAGGCTCTTGTGCTACATTTCAACATGTTCGACAAAGCAACAGTAATACTGAGAAATGGAGGGACAGGGATATGAAACACACAGTGTCTGTCTTGCACTCACAAGGTGAAGTGATTCTTAGTGAATTTTTGTTGCCAATTATCATGGTGGTTTGGGGGATGAAAACGCCTCCCTACATAGGCTGATGAGTTCACCCTCTACAACAGCCTCTGTGCTTTGGGTTTAATCTACCTCTCATGCTAACTAGCAGGGTTTCGGTTGCTTTGATTCTAGGCAGCCTGGTGAAAGTGCAGAGGAGATAAGACAAGTGCACAATGATCCAGGATGGATTAACTGTGTTTATGTAGAATTGTGTCTCAATGCACCGTGGGCTTCAGAGTGGCAAAGCTGAACAGACTTTAAACAAAACTGTGGTTTTCTGGATGCAACACTGGGTAACATGAATATGACAGAATTTTGAGGAGCTAATACTAGATGCCAACAGCATGTACAAAATCTTTCAACTTTGTGCACCCAAAACTAGATGACAGGCGTATGCACAGCGTTTGATTCTGTAACTGACAAGAGAGGCAAATCGAAGGGTTTACGAGAGAATAAGGGCTCATCTTGATAGAACTATGGAGTGTTGTAGCT
The DNA here is from genome assembly GCF_964204655.1 of Triturus cristatus. Classification (NCBI taxonomy): domain Eukaryota; kingdom Metazoa; phylum Chordata; class Amphibia; order Caudata; family Salamandridae; genus Triturus; species Triturus cristatus. The sequence goes on along the minus strand of NC_140584.1, from coordinate 282,979,703 downwards.
GGTGGGCAGGTACACAGCACAGGCTGCATAAACGAGTTCAGCCAAGAAAGACAGAAGTAAGGAAACTGATGTGACTAACAGTTTCATTTCTACAGACATGCATTGCAAGAGCTCAAGGGTCCTGAGTCGCCATGCTGGTTCACACACCCTGCATATGACCAACAATGAAGGTTACAAGGCCAGGAAACTTTCCGTTTGGGATTTTATGTTTTTACTGAATTTCTTAATCTTAAAAATGGTCGCGTAAAGCTGTTTTAACAATTCCAGAAACGGCACCTCAATATTTTTATGCGTGTGCCTCAATAATGTGGAACTCCAACTTGCAGAGTTTGTCGCCTCAAAAAAATTAAAACCCTAAAAACTCACATATTCCAGATGCAAGAATTACAATGGTCACAGATAGTGGAAATCCCTGTCCTATGGACTGTGGCACTATTCTGCCAGCCAACGCCCATCCCACCATTGTTACCTCGATGTGTGTACAGCTCTCGGTGTTTGGTTTTGCGTGGTTCATGATAAACCAGCCTGTGAACTGAAGATAACTATGAGAAAAAAGTCATACTGGTAAGCATGCAGAGGAATTGGTGATTTCTGTACATAGGACGAGCAACAATGTCTTCATTTGGTCGCGTTATAGAATACTTGTGCCAAAAAATGCCATTGATATAAAAGATCTGAAGCGATCTAGAACAGTTTCTTTTGTTAAAGTAGACCATAGTTGTCATTTCCTTTCATCTATCTGCCTTTTCAAGTCATAAAGCTGGTGGATCTCACCTGCTTGCCACCATCAAGACAAGCAACATAATGGAGGTCATGAGTGATGTCCGAGATACAAGAGTTCTGAGCCTTCAGTGGCTCTGGTCAGATTAAACAAAAGGCACACACCTTGCTGCCCCCCACTTCACTGTTCAAAATTCCTGTAGTCCTGGGACTGATACCACAGGTTGTATGACAATAACACAAAGTGTACAGGAGTAATCCTCAAATGACCAGATGAACACTACATGGCAGGAGAGTGCACAGGAGGTGATTTACACCACAAGCCACAAATTTTTCATATAGCACGCTGGCCTCTACGTAGGTCCTCCAACACTCATTGGGAGAAAGATAAGAGGCAAAAAGTCAGTTTCTAAAATAAAATAATCCCGGGTTGAAATAAGCGTTGACCAGTTACATATGGATTGTAATGGATCAATTTGGCATCATGTGGATTTTTGGAAATATTTGTATCTCCTGTGAAGAAGCTTCAAGCTGCAAATTGAAAGTGGTTTCAGTCAGTACATTTTTTAACCTCAATAATTTCTCGTTCCAAACTCCTTGTTATTCATGGTCATCCCATACAAAACCGTATTTTCTACCAAGGGTTTGAATGCACAAGTTCACGTAGCTGTATGAATCAACTGGTGATCCTTACAGCATCTTTCAATGCCCTGAATGTTTTAACTGGTAAAATGAATTATTCAAAATACGAATTATTGATCTTCTATATGGACATAGAGGTGCCACTGCTCCAGGCAGTGCATGTTTCACTGACACTATGGTACTTAATTTAGGTTATAATGTCGAAGATTGCAGGTATAACTGCCCATCTCCCTCCTCCTATCAGTAGATGCTCCTACGGCTTTGATGAACACCACCTATATCAACCCCAAGAGGCTACCAGGCAATGGGTTGGATAGCTGTCTGGCATGGATGACCAACAGCTGACAAACTGCCTTTCAGCCAAAGGGGGGTTGCTGCAACGTGCTTCTGCTAAAGAATCCAAGCTAATGTGTATTAGTGTGGTACTAAAACAAAGTGGACAGTCAGTGTGCAACACTAACCAAGATCCTGGGAAAGTAGGCAGACAAGGAAGTACCGGCATCCAGTGGCCGGCCAAAGGATGGGACTGACAGAGATGCAGTGATACTAGCAGTGATGCCTAGCAGTAGCGGAGGCCCGAAAAACTTCCAGTCACCTATAGAGTGCAGCTGCTGTATGTCCTAATAATGCAGGAAGATGAAATGAACTATAAAGTGGAGTGAGACCAGGATAGCTGATCACCAAAAGCGGACAGCTTCAAATTCCCAACCACAAAGTCAATCACTACAAACTTGCTCGCAGAGCACAACTACCAGTCAGAGGGAAACCTATGTCTCCGAGAATGGACACAAACTCCTCCCGCACCAAAAATAGGTTGGAAAATGTCATGCATAGGAAACAGTGTTAGATAAATTCCTCAGCCACCAATCGCATGGAATTTAATTGATCACAAATCATGCCCCTCCATAGTGGTTTGTGCCACCGGTTCATTGCCTGAAAGTCTGGGGCCCTTTGTGCAGTTTTGTGACAAGCGAGTTGTAGGAAAGGAGGTACATGGTGTCATGCAGAGCAAGCTGGCCTCCATCAACAAGTATGTGCCACTGGATACAGGTATAGCTCAGGCTGGCTGGCCCAGTCCTACGCTCGAGATGCCAGGTACCACAGTGGAGGCTACTTGGTCAGAGCTTCTCTTGGAGCATATCCTCGATCTCCTTCTCCCAGGCTTCGTTCACCTTCCCGCCGTCCTCCAGGGTCCCAAACTCCTGGAGTTCCCGTTGCAGTTCCTTCTCCCACTCAGGCAAATCCTCTGTAGACAGACATCAAAATGAGAATAACGGAATTCACTCCTAGTGCAAGAAAACACAAACCCACCATAGGCCATGCACGATTTTGTTTGTACGTTTGCTTACTCTGGTGACAGCGGCCCTCCTCCTGAATGAGGGAGCCAGCGTCATGGACTCCCAGGGCCCCCTTCTTAAACACACGGAGCACAATGCTCACATATAGTCCCCGAAAATATAGCCACTGAACCCTGCACACTACGGGGATGACCAACAGGGCTACTCTACACCTGTCAAAGCATAACAGTTTGATTTGATATAACATTTAATACTAAACATTGGCCATTTGAAGTTCTGCATTTAATAGTTGTTCCCATTACCAATGTAAGGGTACTCAATTTATTGACATTTAGAGAACTAAATCCTCCCCTGGCATTGTCAACATTTGAACTCCTAGTCGACAACTCATAATAGAAGTCAGCAGTGCGCAATCAGGTCAATGAGTCACCTCGCAGGATATATGGCTCCAATAGAACCTATCTTGTAGTTCCCAGTAAGTGCAAGGACAAAATCCCTTTACATGCTAGACATTTCGCAAGCAATAGGATCTTTAATCATGCAAGAACTAATATTACCCCTTTTAAGCACTTGCAGAGGAGCAACAGATCCTCACCCCCTCCCTGCAGCCATTGTTGCTGTCGATCTCAACATCATATGCTTTCTCCAGATCTTTCAGATTTTAGCTCCATACTATTCACATAATTCTCGCTCTCTCCTTCCAAGTCACCAAAGCATCCTATATCCTCTTGCTAAAAGCACCTCACTGGATCTCAGTTACCACTTCATGCGAGTAGTAGTGCTCCAATCCTCCCCCTTTTCCAGCACCCTATTTGTTGTCCATAGCTCACTGTAGAGCTAGTCTCTCAGTGGTCACCTTTTGGTTTTCGGCTTCAGGTCTGCTGTGTATGGCTGGTTCATACATGTACTCAGGATCTTTGTACGCGCTAACTTCTCCAGCCCTGTTGAAAGCAATGCTCATGCGTGCTTGCTTTGTCTTACGTTTCAAATGCTTGCAGGTGCCCAACCTCCCCTGTTCTTTTTCCATTAGTGGACACACAGTTTGAAACATCCTCCCATCCTATGACCATTTGCTCCATACCCTGTGCCTTCAAGATCCTTACCCCTTAAGCCACCTCCTTCACTAGCCCCCACTGCCATTCCTTTCCCTTTGTCTCGTGATAGATCTATTTACTATGTATATTTGCTAAGTACAGTTCTTTAATTAACGTGCTGCACCACTGAACTAGGCGAACTAGTCAGGTGCTGCATCCCTCACCCTCACCCTCACCCTGGTGTCAGCAGTGAAGGTTCTAGGAGACTAGTCCACTGTCACATGAAGCTTACCCGTGACCATCACCCAAAAACAGAGTTGGGTACATTTTGTGTCTGCATTGCTGACCTATCGCCAGAGATTGTTTCCTTACCTGCAACGTGACCAGGTGTGGACCCTCTGCAACCCTGACAGAGTTAAACACTCTGGTTTAGTAGCCGTGTCTTCACTACACTAAACTGAACCAGTAAGCTTAGGTCCTAATTTGAAAGGGAGTCACATTTGTCAGGTTATCGGTCTCCTTCATGTGCTATCACAAACATAAAACAATAAGCGTCACAGGGATAACCTCAAAAACGTTGCTTTGCTCTAAGATATTATAATAAAAAAATATTTGACAACCCCCTCAGTGGGATTTTAAATTAGATTAGCACTCCTAATAACGCTTTAGGGAAATTTTCCTTTTAAAACCATTTTCTTTTCTATGATTGAAGTGTCACTGACTCCTTCCCCACTTTAATCCAATGTCTCCAAGCTTTATTTTGCTTTATCGAGCAAAGCATTCCTTACTCCTTTTTCCCAATGTTTTTTCCCCCAATTAATCAATCATTGACCCTCCTTACTGTCAGAACGTAGCCTTACACTACCAAGGAACACACTTGCTCAGGTGAATTTTCTAAGCTTCTTGGCCCAGCAGAGCTAAATACGATTGTTTTAGTTTGGTGCTTGCTTTTGAGTCAGTGCTTTCCAAACTTTTTATAACCACAACCTACGTTTTAGAACAACAAACTTGTGTGACCCTCCTAGCATTAACAGACATGAGCCGGGAGATCTTTTATGTAACTAAAGCATCATGTGGCAACGCACTGTCATTTACAAACAGCACATTTTCCATTGAAGTGGGCACTAGATTTGCACAGACATACAGTTTTACTGCTAAAACTATACTGCACGCAAATGATAATATGTGGAAATCGGGATTCAGTGAACATTTATCATTTGAGCACCAAGTAAAGTATATTGATTTTTTTTGATCCGATTGAAATCTTGGTTTCCATCAGACTTCAGAATTACACAAAAATTTGCTTCATTTCTTTTTGCTTTCCTAACTACTGAATGAGTATAGTTCATTTTAATTTTGTCGGGCGTTTCTAAACTGACATCCTACAGCGTTTCACATAATTCACTTTACTTTCTCCGACTGCAAAAGTGAGAAGAATTTTTAAGTGCCAATCTTAATGTTAAAAAACATAAGGAGCAATTAGTCAGAAGACATGACCTCTGATTACAAGCGCAGCAAATGTGAAAAGATAAATACAAAATGTGAAGGCATCTTTATTTATTGGATCTACTTTCGACCCACCAAAAATCGGTAGCGACCCAACAAGGTAATACGACAGTGCATGGGCCCGATATTACCCTCACAGCCTTCAAGTAAAACAGTGGCTGTTCAATACTGAATTAAGGTTAACTGGCATAAAGAAGAGGGCAAGCCTGGTGCAGGCCAAGCGTGCATTCTCCTTCTACAAAATTCTTGTCGGCTTTTAACAGAAGACACTATCAAGTCTGGCATGGTCAGTATTGCTGCTACCACCATCTCCATAGTTAGGTCACTTCCTGTCGAGACAATGCCCATATGAAGTACTAGCGAGTTGCGGCTGCTGGATATTCTTCCATCCCTTCAGACCCTGGGGGAGTTGCTGCTCCATGTAGCCACCTTTACCAGCCCACTTACTTTGCACTGCTTATACCAAGTCTATGTTTGGTCTTTATAAATCAATCAAGGCTCTGCAATTGCACCTTATGGTACTCTATACCTCTTCTCTGATACCCACCGTCTTCTGAAAAGGCAGCATCGTCCAGCCTGCCCATACCCAGCTGCTCCATGCCCTGGGAGATATCCTCGCTGCTTAGTGATGATAGGATATAGGCATCACTCACAAACTCACTGACCGGGGGGCTGGCAGAATCATCCTGCAAAAAGAAAAGAAGAAATTCAAGATGGAGTTTGTTCTCTCTAACTGGTGACCTCTGACCATTATTCTTAGTTGAATTGCCCTACGGTTTCTGTTATCCTGGACCTAACGCGCACCTCACCAAGATGTCCAATAGCTAAAGACTTGGGCTTCAAGTGTACCCCCCATATGGAATCAGCACTTCCACCAAGAGTCAGGAATACCCTAGTAGGGAGGTAGTGTTGCCCAAGATACAAATTCCAGTGATTAAAATACCAATGCCTGGCAATGCTTATTGAATAATCAACCCAGCACACCCGACTCCGCTGCCAGTGTCAGCCTGCCTGCATGGAGTTCATGTTATTGATTGTCAGTAGTCTCATAGCATTGAATTAACATACCACCCGGTATCTGTAAGTGTGCATACCTTTGAGTGAACATCCTGAATAGCCAGCGATTGGCTACTCAGTAATTAGACCACACATATTAAAGTGGAAGCAGGTGCCAAGCGACTGGCAACACTCTTGGTTGCTCAGTTGGGCTCCTATCCAGAGCTTCACCTTGCTTTCACATTTGAATACATCCAATCGCAAACGTAGTCTTGATGGTATAAGATAGCCCAGGCTACTGCATCTTTGCATAGAGAAGGAAAGAGGCCTCACCTCTAATGCGCTGTCACGACTTTCAATTGGAATCGGTGTTGTCCTTGATGAACACGAACCTAAAATGAGGCAAGTGACAGGGTAAGAAATTTCACCTCAGTCCAGGTCTTGAATTAAAAAAATAAGTTAACTGTGTATGTTAGTTTGTTGTGATGCGTTTCTGAGTTTGTGCTCTTAAAAACGTGTGTGTGGAGTAAGGGGAGGTGAGAGAAGCGGGTCGTGGTGGCATGTATATCTACTTACAAGCAGTCATTAACAACTTTATTGCATGCTTTTCATCTGCATATGAAACTGAGGCTGTGTATTTGCAAGTGGTCTTGAAGTTGTGTGAGTACTAATACAATTAATCCAATAAAAAAGCTCCTCTTGACTCAACGAGTCCATTTACAAAAGGTGCAAGCTAATATCAAGTATAAAAACCCACACGCATTTGCCCACTGGCAAAACCATTATTCACATTTTGGAGAGCTCTTAGATGTCTTGTCCTATTTTTTACTTTTCCCTTTCAATCACTTATACTTGTATTATGCCAAAGTCTAGTCATCTTGACAACGGCTTACAGTCTGAAATGGGAGTGGGCAGACAGGTGGAGGAGATGCACTTACATATACACATTCATTTACAAAACGTTATCTATGGCAGGACCGCCACCCTGAGCCCCCTGCCCTTCTCCCCACCCCGTCTCCTCTTTGCTGGAAGTATGCAGCCGACCTCACCCTGTGCTGCCGGACAGAAACAACAAATTGCTCAATTCTTTTTTAGTCTTCCGAGGCACCTGTGTAAGGAAAGCATATTTTCCTTATAATTACCTGACCTTTGTGGCAAAAACTGGGATATGTATATTAAAATGAAGAAATGTGTCGGGACTCGGGACAGTGCAGCGAAAACCAGGATGTTTGGTCACCCTACCTATGAAGTTGAGTAATACGAACATCAAGGAAATGCTGCTTCTGTACAAACACCTTTCAATTCAGAAAAACAAGATTACAAGAAGGTAAAGAAGGGAAACTGTGGGTTAAAAAGCGAATCTGAGGCATTGAGTACTACAGTGGTGACTGAGCGCTTTTCAATGTAGAGAATTAAAGTACATTCAGGACACTGAGCTAAAGCACACGCCCGCAATTTACCTATTCTCGTTATGAACATTTTTGAGAGGAGAACAGGCCACAAAACCTCTGTGCCTCATTGGAATTTTGTAGAACATCTCAGAGGCATGCTGAAATCACACAAATGCCCCACAAAATACCTTATTAGAATGTACAGCTACTCGGTGTTGCTTTTCATGCCATAGAGCTTGGTCCATTTCTTTATCCGATGGAGGTATGACTTTCTGGTGATTCGGAAGGAATCAAAGAGTTCTCCCACTGATGTCCCTATTGAAAGAGGCATCTTTTGCTACTTAGAGGCCTGTGGCAGGGTACATTCTGTTTTTTTGTACCTCGGAGAGGGAAATGGACACAAACATTGAACGTTAATAACGCCCAGTCAAAGGCCCACTGTTAGACCTGTCAGCCCTTTGGGTGGTCCCTCCTCATCATTATTTATTTTGTCCCATTTTTGCCTCAAACCCTGTTAGTATTTTTCCTTTTTGGGAACCACCAGACTTTTTAGTATTGATGCAGATTCAGGGAGCCATTTTATCTACCCCTGGAACTTCTGTCTGAGGGCCTGGAGCACAAAATGGTGGCCACCCATTGTCACCTGTGACATCACTGGAACCTACTAGAACCTTCTGCAACATTCTGGAACCCTGTGACAGTTGGAGGCGGTTTAGAATGTTGGGAAGCTAAAGTCAGAGTTGACAGTTGGAGTTGGCACCTGACTGGTGAAGAGAGAGCAGCAGAAACCTGAAGGAGGAAGGAGTGAGGCAGCAGGGGTGGAAACTTGTGCCTGGAGTGGGGTCCATAAACCCACCCTTGATACTAGTCCCTACTGACTGAGCCCAGCCTGGAGCCCTGTGTGGGAGAAAGCAAGAAAAACCATCTTAAGGACCTGGACAGCAGGAACAGGCCTTAAAAGTAAAGAACAGCAAGTTCCTGACCTGGTTACTGGTAACTTCCTGTAGTCCGACGTTGAGAAGCCTAGAGACCTGGGGCCGGAGGTGAAGAAGCGGCGCTGACTGGAAAGCAGACGTCGTACCCGGAGCCGCCAGAGGTCGAGAGAGGGCGCCGACGGAGGTCGTGGAGAGTACCAGAGGTCGTGGAGGAAGACACCTGAGGTCGAGTGTGCGGCGTCGACGGGGAAGTAAAGTCCGCCCCCGGAGTCGCCGGAGACCGAGGTGAAGCGTGCCGGAGGTCGGGAGTGGAGATCGCACTCCGGAGTCGCCGGAACCTGAGGAAAGGAGCATCGGAGGTCGGGAGTGGAGATCGCACTCCGGAGCCGCCGGAAGTCGACATCGAGCCGAGGCCGCCCGACGTCATCGAACCGGAGCTGCCCGAAGTCGACATCGAGCCAAGACTGCCCGACGTCATCGAACCGGAGGTCGACATCGAGCCGAGGCCGCCGACATCGAACCGGAACCGCCTACCGACGTCGTCAAGAACTGACATTGCGCCGAGGCCGCCGACATCGAACCGGAACCGCCTCACGGCGTCGACACGACTCCAGCGGCGTCGGAGCCTCATAAAAAGGGCAGTAAGTGGAATAGAGGGCGCCTAAGGCCCTGTGGAGCCCTAAGAGACCATCCTAGGGGCTAGAGAGGTGCTGGAACCAGCTTGATTGTGCCAGGGGTGAGCTGAGACTAAAACAGAGGGGTTGTGAAGTGTGGGAGAGCCAGATCTCTAGATTCCCCCTTGATCTACCTCAGTTAGGCCTCAGCCTTGTCCAAGTCAGGGAGTATACCCCTTAGGCCATCCAAATCTCTACAAGCTGGGATTGGGTCAAATCATCCCATAGTACCTCAGGAATGTGAACTGATTTTCAAGTGTCACTGTTGGCTTTTATTATTTATTGAGAGCACTGTACTTATTGTATTCATCCTATTTATTGCCTCACAGTATTTATTGTTTCACAGTATTTATTGTCGCACAATATTTATTGTCGTACAGTATTTATTGCCTCATAATATTTAATTGCCTGTTATGTAATGCACTTATATTTATGCCTTGATTATTTATGATCTACCTTATTTATTGAATCGTTAAGAAAGTATTTATTTGACGTACCCTTCCACAGGAAAAGCCTTGTGTACTGTGATTGTATTATTATTTATTTAATCAGCAACTAAGAGAAAAGAAGATAAAGAGATATATTTTCAGTATAATTTTTTAGGTGTAGTGTCGTTTTTGGAACGGATGAACGCATGGTTATTGTGAGGGTGTGACGTATGCTTAACACGGTGCCTTCCTTACCGCTCGAGCCAAGCTACCACAGTGTGTCTGGGAGAACACCACCACCCTTCCGGTGTGGGAGTGTGTTTTTCTAACATAATTGGTGGCAGCGGTGGGATTGAGCTGTGCCTACGTACACTCGACAATAACGGTGGGTAGTCCATAGGCCTACACCGGGAGTTTCCTCAAAGCGGCCTTCCTAATTGTGAGTTTTTGTTATTCCGAATTTACTCTGGTGGTGGGAGGAGGTATTATCAAAGGTACCCCCCTGCATAGCTTCTGTAAAAACCTGTCCTCTGACCTGAGTGGGCAAGATGGAGTTTGTATTGGAGAATTTAGAGATGTACACCGTGGCCCAACTCAGGGAGTTTTGTCAGCGGGAGGGGGTGTATTGTCCCCCAGGAGCAAAGAAGGGTGCACTCCAAACCAGCTTGAGGGCTTGGGGGGAGGCACGACGAGAAAGCAAGGCTGAGGAGGAGGACAGGGATAGAGAGCCCGACAGTGAGGGAGCTGGTTTGTACCAACCTGAGGTGGGGAACCTGCCAGAGGGGCCCAGGACACTTTCCAGGAAGGGCAGCAGTGCCTCTAGCGGTGGCTTGTCTGAAGTGGAGTTAACGGACCGGAGAGAGAAAAGACAGCTCACATGGGACTTAGCAAGGCTGGAGAAAGAGAAGGAGGAACAGAGGATGGCTCACGAGTTAAGGCTGAAAGAGATAGATCTTCAGATCCTAAGAGTTAGGGCACACCCTGTTCCTAATGGTGGCAGCGAAGAAAGAGAGTTCACCAGGGAACCCAAACCCTACTTGCCAAAGGACATAGTAGCTAGCTATGGGGCGGGTGACGATATCGCCAAGTGGCTAGCGGCCTATGAGGTCTCGTTAAGGGCCCATGGGGTTCCAGAGAGGTACTGGGGAGGGGGATTGTACAAGTACATGCCTCCAGCTGGTAGGGATGCATTATTGGCCCTAGAGCAGGATGAGCAGACCCACTACCCCACCATGAAAGTGGCGCTCATAAGAAAGTTTGGACTAACACCCGAAAAGTATAGACAGAAGTTCCGGGGTAGTCACAAACTGGGCACACAGAATTGGGTGGACTTCCTGGACTATGCAAAGAAGGCACTAGAGGGTTGGATACAGGGCAGTGAAGTGAGGAACTACGAGGGGTTGTTTGATTTAGTACTGAAGGAACACCTGCTCGAAAAATGTCAGAGTGCGGAGCCTCATAAAAAGGGCAGTAAGTGGAATAGAGGGCGCCTAAGGCCCTGTGGAGCCCTAAGAGACCATCCTAGGGGCTAGAGAGGTGCTGGAACCTGTCACGGTGGCCTATCCGTCACACGGGGCGCGGATGCCGAGGCAGGCTCCCCCTGTCCTCGGTTCTTCCCTTGGTCGGCAGCTGGCTGGGCCTTTGTTCCAGGCTCCAACCGAAACGAACTCCCTCTCCGAGCAGTCGCGGACCTTGTGCTAACACAGGCCCAGTCAGGTGTACCCAGCATCTCAGCACGAGTCCGGTATTCCACCTCCTTCCAAGCATTGTGCTCCATGTCATTCCCCAGCAGACAATCGACTGGCACGGCAGGGCTTACGGCAACTCGAAGTGAACCTGCAACCCCCTCCCATTCAATGGGAACCTCGGCCACCGGATAGTGGCCTGTTCTGCCGTCAGCCATCGCGGCTGGGTGGAGTACATCGGGAATTACCTGCTCTGGAGACACCAGTTGGCTACGTACCATAGTCATACTGGCTCCTGTGTCTCTCAGAGCCTCCCCTCTTTGGCCGTTGATGGTGACCCACTGCCCATACTTTACGGTATTTGCGGGCACCTGGATCTTAGGAACCTTCTCCCGTTCTCCCAGGGACACTAAAGTGACACCCGCCCACTCCCTTCCCTTAGTTAAGGGCATCTCCTCCCCGAGCACTACACTAGCTACTCCGGGGGCCTTTCCTCCAATGGGAGGGGGTGGTCTTTTCGGGCACTTCGCATCTCCCTTATAGTGTCCGACGCCACCGCACTCGAAGCAATGGACAACCCTTGGCTGCTGACTCTGGCCAGGATTAGGGTTTCTGGGTGGGTTAGCCCTAGGGGTGAATCCTGTTCCCTTTCCTTGGAAATTATTTTGGGGGCCTTTGGAGAACTCCTTTTTCTTTTCCCCTCCCTCTTTCTTCTGGGGGGCGCCCTGTCCGGCCTTATGAGTATCCCCTCCAGTCCCCCTTGTGGACACCCGGGTACTAGCCCAAATGTCCGCCTCCTCAGCAAGCTTCCGGGGATTGGCCAGCTTGCTATCCACCAGGTGTTGACGCAGTTCAGGGAAACATTTTTCGAGCAGGTGTTCCTTCAACATTAAATCAAACAACCCCTCGTAGTCCCTCACCTCACTGCCCTGAATCCAACCCTCTAATGCCTTCTTTGCATAGTCCAGGAAATCCACCCAATTCTGTGTGCCCAGTTTGTGGCTACCCCGGAACTTCTGTCTGTATTTCTCGGGTGTTAGTCCAAACTTTCTTACGAGCGCCACTTTCATGGTGGGGTAGTGGGTCTGCTCATCCTGCTCTAGGGCCAATAATGCATCCCTACCAGCTGGAGGCATGTACTTGTACAATCCCCCTCCCCAGTACTTCTCTGGAACCCCATGGGCCCATAAAGAGACCTCATAGGCCGCTAGCCACTTGGCAATATCATCCCCTGTACTATAGCTAGCTACTATGTCTTTTGGCAGATAGGGTTTGGTTTCCCTGGTGATCTCTCGGTCTTTGCTGCCACCATTAGGAACAGTTTGTGCCCCGACTCGTAAGATCTGGAGATCCATCTCCTTGAGCCTCAACTCGTGAGCCATCCTCCGTTCCTCCTTTTCTTTCTCCAGCTCCGCTAACTTCCATGTGAGCTGTCTTTTCTCCCTCCGGTCAATTAACTCTGCTTCAGATAAGCCACCGCTAGAGACAGTGCTGCCCTTCCTGGAAATGGTTTTGGGCCCCGCTAACAGGTTCTCCACCTCAGGTTGGTACAACCCAGCCCCCTCACTGTCAGGCTCTCCATCCCTGTCCTCCTGCTCAGCCTTACTCTCTCGTCGTGCCTCCCCACAAGCTGGTCTGGAGTTCACTCTTCTTGGCACCTTGGGGACAAAACACCCCCTCTCTCTGACAGAACTCTCTGAGTTGGGCCACAGTGTAAGTTTCCACATCTTCTAACACAAACTCCATTTTGCCCACTCAGATTAGGAGACAGGTGTTTACAGAAGCTATGCGGGGGGTACCTTTTATAATACCTCCTCCCACCACCAGAGTAAATTTGGAAAAAACAAAAACTCACAATTAGGAAGTCCGCTTGGAGAAAACTCCCGGTGTAGGCCTATGGACTACCCACAGTTCTTGTCGAGTATACGTAGGCACAGCTCTATCCCACCGCTGCCACCAATTATGTTAGAAAAACACTCTCCCACACCGGAAGGGTGGTGGTGTTCTCCCAGACACACTGTCGTAGCTTGGCTCGAGTGGTCAGGGGTCAGGCACCGTGTTAAGCATACGTCACACCCTCACAATAACCATGCGTTCATCCGTTCCAAAAACGACACTACACCTAAAAAATTATACTGAAAATATATCTCTTTATCTTCTTTTCTCTTAGTTGCTGATTAAATAAATAATAATACAATCACAGTACACAAGGCTTTTCCTGTGGAAGGGTACGTCAAATAAATACTTTCTTAACGATTCAATAAATAAGGTAGATCATAAATAATCAAGGCATAAATATAAGTGCATTACATAACAGGCAATTAAATATTATGAGGCAATAAATACTGTACGACAATAAATATTGTGCAACAATAAATACTGTGAAACAATAAATACTGTGAGGCAATAAATAGGATGAATACAATAAATACAGTGCTCTCAATAAATAATAAAAGCCAACAGTGACACTTGAAAATCAGTTCACATTCCTGAGTTACTATGGGATGATTTGACCCAATCCCAGCTTGTAGAGATTTGGATGGCCTAAGGGGTATACTCCCTGGCTTGGACCAGGCTGAGGCCTAACTGAGGTAGATCAAGGGGGAATCTAGAGATCTGGCTCTCCCACACTTCACAACCCCTCTGTTTTAGTCTCAGCTCACCCCTGGCACAATCAAGCTGGTTCCAGCACCTCTCTAGCCCCTAGGATGGTCTCTTAGGGCTCCACAGGGCCTTAGGCGCCCTCTATTCCACTTACTGCCCTTTTTATGAGGCTCCGACGCCGCTGGAGTCGTGGCGACGCCGTGAGGCGGTTCCGGTTCGATGTCGGCGGCCTCGGCGCAATGTCAGTTCTTGACGACGTCGGTAGGCGGTTCCGGTTCAATGTCGGCGGCCTCGGCTCGATGTCGACCTCCGGTTCGATGACGTCGGGCAGTCTTGGCTCGATGTCGACTTCGGGCGGCTCCGGTTCGATGTCGGCGGCCTCGGCTCGATGTCGACTTCGGGCGACTCCGGAGTGCGACCTCCACTCCCGACCTCCGGCACGATTCTCTTCAGGTTCCGGCGACTCCGGAGTGCGATCTCCACTCCCGATCTCCGGCACGCTTCACCTCGGTCTCCGGCGACTCCGGGGGGCGGACTTCACTCCCCCGTCGACGCCGCACACTCGACCTCAGGTGTCTTCCTCCACGACCTCTGGTACTCTCCACGACCCCCGTCGGCGCCCTCTCTCGACCTCTGGCGGCTCCGGGTACGACGTCTGCTTTCCAGTCAGCGCCACTTCTTCACCTCCGGCCCCAGGTCTCTAGGCTTCTCAACGTCGGACTACAGGAAGTTACCAGTAACCAGGTCAGGAACTTGCTGTTCTTTATTTTTAAGGCCTGTTCCTGCTGTCCAGGTCCTTAAGATGGTTTTTCTTGCTTTCTCCCACACAGGGCTCCAGGCTGGGCTCAGTCAGTAGGGACTAGTATCAAGGGTGGGTTTATGGACCCCACTCCAGGCACAAGTTTCCACCCCTGCTGCCTCACTCCTTCCTCCTTCAGGTTTCTGCTGCTCTCTCTTCACCAGTCAGGTGCCAACTGCCAACTCCAACTGTCAACTCTGACTTTAGCTTCCCAACATTCTAAACCGCCTCCAACTGTCACAGGGTTCCAGAATGTTGCAGAAGGTTCTAGTAGGTTCCAGTGATGTCACAGGTGACAATGGGTGGCCACCATGTTGTGCTCCAGGCCCTCAGACAGAAGTTCCAGGGGTAGATAAAATGGCTCCCTGAATCTGCATCAATACTAAAAAGTCTGGTGGTTCCCAAAAAGGAAAAATACTAACAGGGTTTGAGGCAAAAGTGGGACAAAATAAATAATGATGAGGAGGGACCACCCAAAGGGCTGACAGGTCTAACACGCGTCCCCCCCAGCTGAAAGTGGGGAGAGCTACCCAACCCCTTGGGAGTTCTCATCACTAAGGCGGAAATACCTTGAGAGACCGTCTGCATTGGCGTGGTCCACTCCAGGCCGATGTTCCACCTGAAAGTCCATTCCCTGTAGGGAAATAGACCACCTCAACAACTTGGGATTCTCCCCCTTCATCTGCATCAGCCAACGAAGGGGTCTGTGGTCGGTCTGAACCAGGAAGTGCGAGCCAAACAGGTATGGCCGCAACTTCTTCAGAGCCCATACCACTGCAAAGGCTTCACGCTCTATTGCACTCCACTTCTGTTCCCTGGGAAGTAGTCTCCGGGATAGGAAGACCACGGGTTGATCCAGACCCTCTTCATTGAGTTGCGATAACACTGCCCCAATGCCATGTTCTGATGCATCCGTCTGGACAATGAACTCCTTGGAAAAGTCTGGGGCCCTTAAGACCGGGGCCTCGCACATGGCTTTCTTCAGTCTCACAAAGGCCTGCTGACAAGCCTCCGTCCAGACTACCCGTCGAGGTCGTTTCTTGGACGTGAGCTCCGTGAGGGGGGCTACAATGGTACCGTACCCCTTCACGAAGCGGCGGTAATATCCCGTGAGGCCCAGAAAAGCTCGGACCTCAGTCTGTGTCTTGGGGGGTTCCCAGGCCATGATGGCCTCGATCTTCGCCTGGAGGGGTTGCACCGCTCCCCTACCCACCAAGTGTCCAAGGTACACTACCGACCCCTGCCCGATCTGGCACTTGCTGGCCTTGATCGTCAATCCAGCTTGTCTCAGGGCCTGGAGAACAGCTTGCAGGTGACGCAAGTGATCCTCCCAGCTGTTACTGAAGACGGCTATGTCATCCAGATAAGCAGCAGAGAAACTCTCCATTCCGGTGAGGATCTGGTTTACCAGGCGCTGAAACGTGGCAGGTGCGTTCTTGAGCCCAAAGGGAATAACACAGAATTAGTAGTGGCCATTGGGCGTGGAGAAGGCTGACCTTTCCCTTGCTCCATCAGTCAAAGAGATCTGCCAGTACCCAGAAGTAAGGTCAAAGGTACTTAGATATTGGGCAGCTCCCAGCCGGTCAATCAATTCATCCGCCCTGGGGACCGGATGAGCATCAGTTTTGGTTACTGAATTCAGTCCCCGGTAGTCCACACAGAACCTCAGTTCCGGTTGGGCACCCGGTGGTGCAGCTTTTGGTACTAGTACCACCGGACTGGACCAGGGGCTGCTAGAAGGTTCGATCACTCCTAGCTCCAGCATCTTAGTGACTTCACCGTGAATGCTGGCCTTCACCTTGTCTGACATCCGGTAGATCTTGGACTTCACAGGTGGGCTGTCTCCTGTGTCCACATCATGGACGCACAGGTGAGTCCTACCCGGAACAAGGGAGAACAACGAAGAGTACTGTCCCAGGACCTGGCGGCAGTCCTCCTGCTGTTCAGGAGTTAGAGATGGGGAGAGAATCACTCCCTCCACCGACCCATCCTTCTCTTGAGACGCAAACAAATCGGGGAGAGGCTCGCTTTCCACGTCCTCTCCTCCGTCCGTCACCATCATCAAGATGACTTCGGGCCTCTCGTGGTGGGGTTTGAGGCGGTTGGCGTGCAGCACCCGTAGGGGCTGACGAGGGGTTTTAAGGTCCACCAAATAGGTAGCCTTACCCTTCTTCTCCAATACCTCAAAGGGTCCTGACCAGCGATCCTGGAGGGCGCTAAGCTCTCCTGGTTCGATCACCCACACCTTCTGGCCAGGCTCCAACTCCACCGGGTGAGCGTTGTGGTCATACCGCGCCTTCATTACTGCTTGGCTGGCCTCCAAGTTGTCAGAAGCTTGCTTCCACAACTTAGCCATTTGGCTCCGGAAGGCCAGCATGTAGCTCACCACGTCCTGGGGAAGCTTCCTGGGAGTTCTTTCCCATCCGTCTCTCACCAGGTTGAGAGGTCCACGCACAGGGCTGACAGGTCTAACACGGAGACATTTAGGGGTGCCCTTACAGTAGGAAAAGGGAACAAGCATTGGGTAATGCAATAGGTTTCACATTTGCGACTGTTTAAGCTACTGGCATAGAAAATGACAATGCCTTTTATTTATGTTTTAAAAAAAACAACACATAAATAAAAGACATTCTCATTTACAATGCCAATAGCTCAAACTCTCGCAAGTGTGAGACCTATTGCATCGCAAAAGCTTTTTTTTTCTTTTTACCATTCCCATATATTCCACCTGCTGTGTGGCTCACAGGTCTGATCTGACTGAACGTGCTCAGAAACCAAACACACTTGTTATCTTCGCTTTCCGGTGACCTATGGGTTAGAGGTTGAGTGAGTCCTTGTCCTGATTTATATCTCCTCCCCAGTGCCCGTAGATCAGCCTTTACCAATAGAAATTAGGAAAAACATTTGTAATTTATAAAGGTTGTCACAAGCAAATTGCAGGACCATGTACGTTTTTTCGACTGATGTGGAAAAGAAACAGGACGTGCTTGACCTAATGAGACTCTGCTATCCGTTTGAGCGCCAGTATATGCGAGGCTCCCAGACATTCAATCTTTACACATGAAAAGGAAACCATAGCTCTGTTTGTCCTCTTTCTGTCCAACACGCACACCCAAAAATATTTGCAAAGCCATAGGTCTCGCATTTGCGAGAGTTAAAGCTATTGGCATTTACAATGCTAATAGCTCAAACTCTTGTAAATGCGAGACCTATGGCATTGCAAAGAAGCAGCCGCCATTGTCGCGGCTGCTTGGAAAGTGAAAGCCAGCATGGCGCGAGGAATGTAAGGAAAGCACGTCGTGCCTGCAGTAGGGCAAAACCCATTAAAGAAAATAGTGCTTACAGACGAAATAAAACATACCATGCAGCCACAGAAGTAAAAGGGCCAGTCGCCATGGGAGGTTTCAAATGAAGACAAGGCGGTACTAAGGAGGGACTAACAAGACATTAAGGAATCAGAAGCCAGCATTTACAAAGGACAACAACACAAGCCAATGAAAAATATGGATGGAAAGTGGACGGAGCTTCAAATCCCTAACTTAATACTGCATGCCTCGCAGAGCAGCGCATTCCCTGCCCAGGCTCGACCTGAAAATTCCAAAGTTAGAGCGGTTCCTCCTGTGGTACTGGAACAATTTTCAATGATGAGGTGCCAGGCAGTTGGTTGTGGGCGCTAACACCATAGAACGCTTGAGTTTAACAAATTAATGTAACAAAGGATCAAAGCACCTACGGCAGGGGAGTGGATTTTTGTAAAACTGGGGTAATCCCTGTATTTTAAAGCACTTATTTCTAATGTAATAGTAAGTCATAAACACACAGTATGGTATCATGAGGACTTATTTATAGTGAGCACATTATCCATCTGAATTGTTTTGTGCTTGTTAAAGGGCACCAAAAACAGCCAGTGGGAAGTCAACTCAGATTCTTAGGTGGGAGGACTTGCATGGATGTGTTTGAAAGTTACACCTGGAAACTTATATTAATGCAATAACAAGACTAATAGGGATTCTAACAAATAAGTCCTATGCTGTGAACAACCTATTGATAATAAGAGGGCCAATTTTGTTTTCCACAACATTTATTCCAATAAAGATGAAGAATCATTAATTTTGCTATTTCCTGTTTGGTAAGCACTGCAAACATAGAATGAAATCGGTTTGCTTCAAGTTGTATTCTGGTGCAAAAAGTTATTTTGGACAATATATGATTGACTACTATGCTTGGAACAACATTGGTGTGAACAAACTCGCCCAGTACTGTTTTCGTTTTGCCTCAGTGTATCAATTCTGCATGAATTCTTATGAATGTATCTAAAAGTCAAAATGTTTGATAGAACAAAGCAATAATTGTTGCTCCAGCTATAAAAATGTTATAATGTTGTTGAAAACAAACTGTGCCCAGGTGGAAAGGTAGGTTCAGATTACTATCATACCCAAACTCATTCAGAAGTAGCTGTAGGAAACACTCAAACTCACACAGTTCAGTTATCTAATATTTGTATCGAAGGGTTTTCGCTTTAATTTTACTCAACTAAATTTTAGATATAATGGATATAGTTGGTTTAGCTTCTAAAAGTATTCTTTAAGCACTGTATGCCTGAAAACTAACAATAGCAACTCTTTGCTGAACTCACAGAAGCTGTGCAGAGACCCTTTTTTGGCAGAATGCACTATGCAAATGTTGCCAAGGACTTTGCCAGATGAGTGAGTCCTTATGCCATGTTGCAGAGCATACCCCTCACAGAGAGAAAGATGAATACTACAAACGAAAGTCTTCTTCAATGAATTATCAAGACTTAACATGATAAACAGCTCATGGCAGTAACACATTTCAACAACATGTGATCTCACAAAATTGAATCATCTCTGCATTTGCAGGGTTGGTAGCTGCAAAAAATATGGCGTATTTAGAAAAGCAGACAATGATATACAAGTATCATATAGCCTTGTTTACGTTACAGAAGGTAAAAGTACACTTCAGCATTGAGAGATTAGGGGCCTCCTTTGGACTTACAACTCTGCTTAAATGTTTTAAAATATTTTTAAATGTCGAAAGGTAGCATCGCCTTTTTAGGTTGCGCCTGCCAGACAGCACAAGCTGTCTGACCTGAAAAAGACACGTTGGGCTTACCAAGAACACACAGGGAATTTTCAGAACGCCCATTGTTTACCACTGGTTGGCTTTATTATCGTTCTTATCTGTTTGATTTCTAAGGGATGGCTTTCCTTGTTTCTGCCTGTTCATTTTGTGTTTGTCTCTCTCCTGGAGCACAGCATCTTTACCATCTCCTTAGCTGGCTTCTATGCTCCCTTTGCTTGCTTTTAAGGATATTCTTTTTATTTAAGCAGAGTATGTGTTTGTTAGCTGTCCCCCTCGTGTGTCATGCCTTTCCTTAGCGGCTCTCTCTCTTTTGCCAATGTGCTTCTCTTTCGCAACTGCACTCCTGATGCTCTCTCTGGCCCTTGTGTTTCTCTCCTCCTCCTTGT
Source organism: Triturus cristatus (assembly GCF_964204655.1). NCBI lineage: Eukaryota > Metazoa > Chordata > Amphibia > Caudata > Salamandridae > Triturus > Triturus cristatus. The sequence continues at coordinate 282,959,502 of NC_140584.1, read as the reverse complement.
GTATACACTTTGCTCTCTTTTGCCGGTGTTCTTTCTCTTGTGTTGCTTCTCCCCCACCCCTGCCCTCCATGTTGCTATCCTCAGCGCCTTCTGTGCTGCTTTGGCATTACTGGGAGCAAGGTGTGTAATGTTCAGGGGCAGCTCCTCCGTTTGATTGGAGGAGAGTCGTCCCACTTAATTGCCCCAGAGACGAAGAATAAAATGGTAATGAACTTAATTCATTACCATTTTATTTTCCGTCAACCGGTCCTGAACAGTGTGTCAGGATGTGGCAACAGTGGTGGGCTGCCTGACTGCACTAGTTTATATTGCGCACATCCCTTTGGCCGTCTGTCTTGCGATGGCCAGCCTCACATGCACATTATAAACATCTCAACCCGGCTGTCATAGACAGCCGAGTTGAGAACCTACACAGGCCTCTACTGCCCTTGGGAGCAGCAGAGGAAGCCGCCCTCTCCAATCCTTTGCTCTCGTGCAGTGCCAGGATCGGTTAAGCCCAGCTGGACGTGACGTCAGGAGAAGACGACCCGAGCGCATGGGACGTGTGTCTGGAAAATGGCAAGTACCTTTTTATTTCGTTAATGAATTATTATTATTAAATTTCTAAGGCGCACAGCTACCCGGAGGTTTCCCGGCGCCATCGGCAACACGCAAGAAGACAGAGCTGCACTATTGGTTAAATAACCATGTTTTAAGATCTTTGCGGAATTTGTAGTAAATAGTTTCATGCCGGAGTTGTAAGGGGAGAGAATTCCACAGTGAAGGAGCTAAGCAAGCAAATGACCGACCACCCATACGTACTTGTTTGATCCGGGGGACTTGGAACTTAGCCTGAGAAGAGGATCGAAGAAGGCATGTGGGAAGGTAAGGGTGTACCAAAGCACTGAGATACTGTGGTGCTGCACCTGATTTAATCCTATGCATATAGCATAGGGTTTTACATTTAGTGCAATTCTCCATCCTAAGCCAATGAAGGTCGCGGAGAGATCCTGAAATGGAGGACTTTCTAGGTAATTGGCAAAGTAGTCTGGCAGCGGAATTCTGGACGACTTGCAGCTTACGAACCACCTCCTTGTTGGCTCCCAAATAGAAGACGTTGCCATAGTCCAATCTGGACACAATCAGGGCCTGTATAAGTGTTCTTTGCGTAGACCATGGCAACTTCCAAAGTATTTTTTTGAGCCATCTTAGGATGGTGAAACAGGTTGAGGTGACCTTAACCGCTTGCTGCCTCATAGAAAGTTGGTCATCTATGATTATACCAAGATTTCGGACTGATTGTGACAGTTGGGGAAGATCACCCATTTGAGGCGGCCAATGTTGGGGACCCCAGAGATCTTCGTTTCTGCCGAGGATGAGAACTTCAGTTTTCCCACCGTTTCATTTTAGCCAGTTGGTATGCATCCAGCCAGCTATCTTTTGAAGCCCTATCTGGAGAGATGACACATTGGATGTTTCCTTGGTGGACAAGGAGAAGATAAGCTGAGTATCATCTGCATGTGAAAATATGGTTAGCCCAGCTTCTTCAGCAATTGTGGCCAGGGGGCTAACATAGATATTGAAGAGTAACGGGCTTAGGATGGATCCCTGTGGCACTCCGTATGGGGAAGCATGGGTCTTAGAACTAGCGGAAGAGGAAAAGACCTGAAAAGTCCTGTCGGACAGAAAACTAGACAGCCACTTGAGTGCTGATCCGACAATACCCCGAGAATGTAAAGCTTGTAAAAGGGCAGTATGAGACACAGTGTCGAAAGCAGCACTCAATCAAGCAGTATGAGTGCCATCGTTTCTCCCATGTCCAGACGTTTGCGAAGAGTTTGTGTGACGCCCAAGAGCGTGGATTCTGTAGAGAAACCATCTCTAAATCCTGATTGTGATGTATGAAGGATTTTTTGGGAGTCCACAAACTGCGTGAGCTGCTGATTGATATGTTTTTCCAAGATTTTAGAAAAGGCTGGGAGTAAGGAAATAGGGCGGAAGTTAGAAAGTTCCGCCGGATCAGCATTCACTTTTTTCAGCAGGGGTAGAACCATGGCATGTTTCCAAGCCGTTGGTACTATTGCTTCACGTAGCGATGTATTAAGCAGTTCCATAATAACAATGAGTAGGGGTAATTCCAATTTGTGAAGAATGGGGATGGGGAGAGGGTCCTTGGGAGAGCCAGATTTAAGACTAGTTAGGATGCGACTAAAAGATGGTATATCTAGAGGCAGTCCGTTTTCCAATGCCTTGCCAGGGGTTGTAATAGTGGCCTGTGTCATAGAAGGAGTGGTACAGCCCGATGTAGGTGCATTGAGCTTTAAGTGCAACTCTACATTAGTTGTCATGATATTAAATTCTGTATGAATTTTTTCAATTTTTTCAATGAAGAACTCAGCCAGATCTTGACATTGCGCTGTAGACTCAGCCAGATCTTGACATTGCGCTGCATTTAACTCGGGTGGCGTGGGTTGGCAAGATGCGCCTGACAACTCTTTCCCAACTTTAAATAGGACTTTAGGATTGTTATGAGCCAATGTGATGATGTTATTTGCATGCTCAGCACGAGCAGCTTTACATAGTTCATGGTAATCCTTTTTTGCAAGTTTATAAGTAAGTTTTGTTTCTGACGCATAGTCCTTCCTCCGCCGTCTCTCCAAAGCTTTACATTTGGTTTCTACTATTTTTAATTTATCAGAGGACCACGGGGCAGGAGGACGATTATTGTTCATTTTTTTGTTAGACATAGGTAGACATGCATCAATAGATGACATCAACCAGGCTTTAATAGTGTCCGCATCTGCTACATTGGTTGGGGAGGTAGCAGGAATGTTGTTTTAAGAGATGTTGATTAAATAAATCAACATCTAGGTTCTTCCAGTTTTTAAACCCTGCTTTGGAAGAAAAGGTAGAGGAGTTTTTGCACTGCATCCCCATTTTTACCCTAAAACCAACCAGAAAGTGATCAGACCAGACAATGGGGTGGGCTGCCTGGCATACGATACTAGCTAAATTGGAAAAAAATGGAGTCTAGTAAGTATCCAGCCTTGTGAGTGGGACCCGAGTTACGAAGTAGAACATTCAAGGCTGCCAAATCAGCAGTCAAAGTGGAGCTGATAGTGCATGTAGGGTCATTAAAATGAATGTTTAAGTCTCCTAAAATAGTGAAGTTCGTAGCTTCCATTAACAGGGGGGCAATAAGTTCTGGGAGCATCGATGCCCATGATCCAGCAGGACCCGGCGGTCAATAAGTCAGGATCCCAGAGAAGGTAAATTGAAATGTAAGCGATGGTTTATAGGAACTGGCTTCACAGCCTATAAAGGGTAGGTCCTCCCATTTACAAGTGTAAGTGTTTTTAAAAATAAGTGCAATTCCCCCTCCAGTTTTATCTATATGATCCTTTCTAATGATTGTATAGTTGAGAGGTAGATGGGAGGTAGGTATTTAATTGTATTTTTTTAAATGTATTAAATAATTCCTCCCCCCCCCCCCCCGTAATCGGCGGACTGTCCAGCTGCCACTGGTAATGTACGGATCCTGTGTGATGAATTACTACTAGTCCTGTGTGATGAACTACTGCTGCAGACACTGGAAGCAAGGCTTCCCTGCCCTTCCATTCAAAGTGGAATGGGAATCCTCGCGATAGGACCCCACTCTGGCCTCTGTTCAGTTTGCTGAATATTGACATTTTTAGGCACATGAGCATAATTAAGTAGGGCCGCAGTGCCAGGGTTGTGGAATGCAGCATTCGAATTTTGTGGCCATGTTACTGTAAAAACACGACTGCGATTCCTGATAACTTAGCTCCAATACCCCTGTTGCCCACTCCATGCCCAAAGTCGACCCTCACTGCCAGGAGTAGTATGTATATACTGCCCAGAATACGAGTGGGTAACTTGCAGCTGCCAATCCATGCTAATGCCAGCCTCTGGGCTACAATTGCCCATCACAAGCACAAAAGCCTACCACACTTCTCTGAAATGTTGATCACTGATGAGCTACATTTCTGTTTTGATAAATCGAATAGGCCTTCTAATTACATCTTTCAATGGTATACATTTAAGGTGACATAACTAATTCATCCTTTTTTTCAATGACCCAATACATGCACATCCTGATGTCTCCTGCCTCAGATTGACAAGATTGTTAGATATATTGCCTTATAACACTGCAAGATACTTTTTGATCATTGTTTTAAAAATGTTCCAGTTATTTTGTAATATACTCACACAGTACACTTTCTGATATAAAACAAACTAACTTCTGAAATGTGCACATAAAACTAGAGAGAATTCCACACAACAAGGCTGCCTTTGTTAGCGGGAATAGACGCTTGTGCAGGTTTGTTCCAGGACAAATGCAAAAGAACAAGTGATGGACAGAATGCAGAACAATGCCATACATTCACCCCAGTACAGAGATCTGGGCCTAAATCCATCGTTTTTTGCTCACCATGCCATTTCAGTTTGGACCCAGCCATTTGCAAATCAGTCTTGACCCTGCGCTCAATGGGAACAGTCCAGCCCGAACTGCCAGGCCAGGTCCTCCCTGGACTGGAAACAAACCTCCTAGGACCGGTTTCGGGCTTTCAGCCCTCATCAGCCAGGATAGCTCGACTCCAGTGGCATGGAGAGCACGGGACCCACGTCTGGGCATACCCGTCCCACTCGGGGTGACAAATGCAAAAAGAACCATTGATGGACAGAATGCAGAACAATGTCATACATTCACCCCAGTACAGAGATCTGGGCCTAAATCCATCGTTTTTTTGCTCACCATGCCATTCCAGTTTAGACACAGCCATATGAAAATCGGTATTGACCCTGTGGCAAATGGAACAGTTGAGCCCGAACTACCAGGCCAGGTCCTCCCTGGACTGGAAACAAGCATCCTAGGATAGATTTAACCCAGATCCCTGTGACTGGGGGTGAATGTCAGCATTGTCCAGCATTCCGTCCATCACTTGTTTCTTTTGCTTATGTCCTAAGTGGGAAGGGTATGCCCAGACGTGGGTCCCGAGCTCACTACACCACTGGATTCAAGCTAGCCTGGCTGATGAAGGGTGATGCCCTGAAACCCGTCCCAGGATGCTTGTTTCCGGTCCAGGGAGGACCTGGCTTGGCAGTTCGGGCTGGACTGTTCCCACAAGGAACAGGGTCAAGACTGATTTGCATATAGCTGGATCCAAACTGGTGTGGTGAGCAAAAGAATGATGGATTTAACCCAGATCCCTATGACTGGGGGTGAATGTTTGCACTGTCCATCATTCCGTCTATCAATTGTTTATTTTGCATATGTTTGTTCCAGGACGGGGATGTTGCAGTGGTCCAGGCAGCGGCAGGTTATTCCTATGTGGCGTCTTAACCCTCTGCTCCTGGAGGACCCGGTCTTCCGGGCTGAGGTTAGTGACTGCTTAACACAATATTTCGAGCGAAACGCAGGCACGACGGCAAGCCGGGCGACGGAATGGGACGCGCTCAAGGCGGTTGTTCGGGGGGTTTGTATCTCGTCCACAGCCGGAGTGAGGAAGTCGCTATTGAAGGAGGTGGATGAGGCGGAGGCACTGCTGCGGACGGTGGAAAGGGCACATCAGTCGGGAAGCGGCGAGTTGGCTGCGGTTGCTGAGGCACGTGAGGGTGTGGCGGCGCAGGTGGAGAGGCTCCGCTGCTTTGACCATAAAAGCTACTTAATGCGCGCGCACGCGGAGCGTGATAAGGTGGGATCCCTTTTGGCTTGGTTGGCGAACCCGGCGGCCCGGGGGGAACCGATACTTGCCCTGGCTGACGAGGGGGGTACCCCAGTTTATTCCCAGAAGGGGATAAATCAGCAGTTCGCCGGATACTACGCTGGGCTATACGATAGCACCATGGAGGGGGAGCCTGAGGGCCTAGCGGACTTCTTGCTGGAGGCCCGCCTACCTCGCCTGGACCCGGAGGTTGGGAAAGAACTTGGCGGGGCCATATCGCTGGGCGAAATTCGGGCGGCGATTAGACACATGGCACGTCGGAAAACCCCGGGGGCAGACGGGTTGCCTGTCGAGTTCTATGCGACGTTTCCGGATCTCTTGGCCCCGCAGCTGCAGGCCCTCTACAGCGAAGCCTGGCGACGTGGGTGCTTGCCCGCCACTGCTCGGGAGGCGATTGCGATACCCTTATTAAAGCCTGGAGGGAGGGCCGATGCGCGCACGGCGTATCGGCCGCTCTCCATGTTGACGGTGGACTATAAGATATTGAGTAGGATACTGGCGTCGCGCCTCTTGGGCCATATGGCCGCCTTAGTCCACCCGGATCAGGCGGGCTTTATTCCTCGACGCAGCACCGCCACTTCCGTGAGAAGGTTACTGCGAGTGATGGAGCTGGACCGGGAGGTCTTCCCGGAGGCCTGCACGCTGTCGGTCGACATAGAAAAGGCCTTCGATAGTGTGGAATGGCCGTATTTGTATCGGGTGTTGCGGGAGTTCGGCTTGGGGGAGGACTTTGTGCGCTGGACCGCGTTGCTTTATAGCGAGGCCACGGCCCGGGTGAAGACCGGGGTCACTATATCGGACTCCTACCAGGTCCGGAGGGGGACGAGACAGGGGTGTTCCCTCTCCCCCCTATTGTTCGCGCTGGCCATTGAACCATTGGCGGCTCATGCCCGACGGGGGGGTGCGTATGTAGGGGTCACCTTGCGGGAGGATACGCATTATATCTCCCTCTACGCGGACGATCTACTGATGTTCTTGGAGGACGCGGCGGGTGCACTGGAGGGAGCGGTGGCCCTTTTGGAGGTGTTTGGTCGGCTGTCTGGGCTTAAGGTCAACTGGCGGAAAACGTGTTTGTTCCCGCTGTCGCGAGGGGGACAGCCCCCGCAGGCGCTGGGCCCTATCCGCTGGGAAGGCAGCTGCCTCCGTTATCTGGGGGTTAACATGTACCATGCCCAGGCTGATTTGCTGGAAGGGAATGTGTGTAGAGCGCTTCGAGGCCTAAGGAGCAGTATGGGATTTTGGAAAACGCTACCGCTCTCGTGTGCTGGGAGGGTGGCGCTGCTGAAAATGGTGGCGCTGCCGCGGCTTCTTTATTATTTTCGCACCCTTCCGATATGGATCCCGGCTTCATTTTTTGCGAGGCTGCGGGTACTCACCACGAGCTTCATTTGGGGTTCGGGAAGACGTCGAGTGGCGCTGACCACCTTGCGGCGGCCGCGGGCGGAGGGGGGCTTGGCGGCCCCGGATTTCGAATGGTACTATCTGGCGGCCCAGCTCCAGTGGCTCACGCAGGCGGTGGCCAGGGAGTACAGAGGCCCGGAAGGCCCTCAGGGCAGACTAATCCCGCGCCACGTGCTGGCCTTTATAGTCCTTCACCAGAGGCTGGACCTAGCCAAACTCACCATGGAGGAACGTACCCTCCGGTTATGCTGGAACAGATGTCAGAGAAAGGCCGCCATAGTTCACCCCTATGCCCCGGAGATCCCCCTGGGGATGTGTACGGCGTTCCCACATGGAGGCGATTGGTCGGGATTAGCGGTCTGGGAGGAGTTGGGGGTGCAGATGGTGGGGGACTTATTTCGAGAGGGAGCACTGCTGCCTTTTCAAGACTTGCAGGACTCTTATGGGCTTCCGCGGGGAGACTTCCTGCTTCATGCGGCCTTGGTGGCGAGCCTCCAGAGGCATTGGAACGTGGGGTTGTCGGAGCCCCCGACTGCCGCGCGTTGCCAATACGTGGTGATGGCTGCGGGGACGGCTAAGGCCATCACATGCCTTTATCGCCGGCTGTCGACGGAGAGCCTCCTCCCCTTGGGCACCTTGAGGGAAAAATGGGAGGCGGACCTGGGGAAAGAGATCCCGGAGTCCACATGGTCCACGCTGGTGCGGAGGGCATGGAAGGGGACGAGGAATGCCAGGTTCCAGTTAGTCCAGTTTTTTACACTACACAGAGCGTACCTGACACCGGCCAAGATCCTACAATATTTCGGGGGAGCGCACTCTCAGTGCCCGCGGTGCGGGGTGGACAGTGCGGACTTTCGACACATGTTTTGGGCCTGTCGGCAATTGGGCGACTATTGGGAAGCGGTGGTAGATTGCTTGAACCAGGTCACGGATCGCTCCATTGATCCGGAGATGGGGACCTGCTTGCTGCTGTGGTTCCCCCACACTCGTCGCACGAAGGTCACAAGCAAATTTTATGATCTAGGGCTGATACTGGCTAAGAGGGAATTGACTCTGCACTGGAAATCCCGGGGGGGACCCAGCTTCCTGCGTTGGAGGGCAGCCTTGGCGCGTTGGGCGGGGGCTGAGGGCACGCTCAGGGTGCAACTGGCTCTCCGGCGAGAGGACGAGAAAGCGCTAGCGACAGCCCGGGCATGGGAGGCGTTGGTGGTAGAACTCCAGGGGTTGATGTCTGAGTCGGGGGAGGGAGGGAATGGGTCTGATGGGGAGGTGGTAGTGGGGAGTGGGGAGTAGTTGAGGTGGGATGGCGGGCCCTGACCGTCTATACTTTGGACTGGGCTAGTGGGAAGGTCCTGTTGATTTAGGGAGAGGTGAGGCCCCTGTATTGCCTTGACCAGGGGGAGGGAATGCATCGAGAGTGGGAAAGGGGTAGTAGATGGGGGCACACTGACAGAGGGTGGGGGAGGGGGGGGAAGGGATTGGGTGGGACGGTTGAGTGGAAATGCTGGTAAATGTGGGTATTTCCTGAATGGGTGGGGGGTGAGAATTGATTGCTGTATTGATGTGTTGGAAAAATAATAAAAAAATGTTTCAACAAAAAAAATGTTTGTTCCAGGACAGCACAGTGGGAAAGTGTTTTATATATAAGTCGTGCATTACTCTCTTTTTGGAGAGTTCGAAACCCATCTTTGTGGCTTGGACATTTCTGCAACTTTTAACATGTTTTTTAAAGCTCCTTCTTAGCCCTTGCCATGCCAGTGGTGTTCAATAATAATGAAAAGAGAAAATTGGAAAACATGTACTGAGTGCGATGGAGTAACATGTGAGCATCCAAAATTGTGGAAGGAATACGAAGTGGACACTGTTGCCATAATGCGTCCCACGCCGCCATCATTTCTTTGATTTGCCTAGGTTTCTCATGACTTCGGACCCGCATAAAATGTTGATCGATTGTGTTGTTGCAACAGAATTTAAATACATAAAACTGTTCCGATTCTGTTAAACTTGGGGTTTGCTACTGCCAAGCATTCAACCCTCCCGATCTCGTGCTGAGATCGGATTGGCTGCTAAAACTTCAGCCAGGAAGTGTTGGCAGCCATCTTGTAACTTGGCTTGAGCAGAGTCCCAAATAAAAAAGTTTTTTAAAAAGGGAAGGGGGCAGGGTAGGGATACTCTGTCCCCCTAGGCCTCTTGGGAGTCCGTGGTCCCATGTACGGGGCCCCCCCTCCTAGGGCTTATAGAAGCTCCAAGGACTGGCTCCTCCCCGGGGCAAATGTTTCAATATATGTGGGGGGTGCCACCACTGCACCCCCGCGCCCTGGGGCCTGTAACCTCCCCAGGGCAAATGTCAAATGAATGCCGGTGGGGGCCCGCGCATCCCCCACTCCAGCAGCCTGAGGAACCACCACCTCAGGGGTCACTTATAATCAAGTATGCGGCAGGGCCTGCAGAACACCCCGGGACCGCCACCTCCCCAGTATTTTCTTTGCCTATATCAATATGCTTGGCTGCCATGGTGCATATGAGAGCATGCACGTTATCACCCCCTTTTTTATTTTTATTTACACCACTACTACAAACCATCAGCCAAAAGACATTTCATTTTGCTGCCCTCATTTTGCTAGGCACCACAACATTTTAAAAAAAACATTTAAAGAGACAACAGATTGAAAAGGGGAGACCTACTGGCTTTGCCAATACTTATTTCATTTTTGTGTGCTGGGAAACATTCAGCAGATATCTTTGTCTGTTGGCTCTCATTAGGGTTACTAAGGTTTTGTGTGAAAGGAATATTCGAGTCCTTAAAACGTGTGCGATTCTTTTTATGCTCCAAGATGAAAGGTTGGTATATGTTGTCCAATAACAGACACATTCATTTGCCACTGCTACTAAACACTTCTGCTCTTATATGCAATGGAGCATGGGCCATCTGACTGCAATGTAACGGAGCGTAACGATGGATAATCTGCACGACCTGCTGCTACCAAAGAAAAAAAGAAACTATTTTCTCCTATGCAACGATACCCAGATCATTTTCTCCCTCTCACTGACGCAGGGACACGGGCCCTCCGATCTTAGTTTGGGGTTGAGCAGGATCCAGGCATGTGGAATTCCCATAGCTCTACGCCCAGGACATATTGTTTGGGGTCAAGGGCAACAAGTTTTCATGTGTATTTTGTCCTTGGAACAAGTAGGCCCAACCCCCTGCAGTACAAACCCTTTGGCTGACAGTTTGCAGTACCAAGTTATGGATCAGGGAAGGGTACTGTCTGCAGTTAAGGTAATATTTTTGTCCATATGTTAATGCTTTTCAAACTTGTATTTATGGTTCATTAATTGAAAGCCTTTATTATTAGGCTGAGCGCTCTAAGTAAATGTTATAAGCTCTGAGTACACTACTAACCGTGGTTCCAGTATAAAAATGTTTACACATGTTTTCAAACTTTAGCAATACGAGGCTATGTATTATGCTCCCAGAATACTCTCTGATTGGATGCAAATATTTGCAGAAGCTTGAAAGCAAGGTTGATGATTCTTTGCTTTCAAAATAAAATGTTCATAAAAAAAATGAAAGCAGGAAAAAAAACATTCAGCTAAACTACTGTAAAATTTCAGGGACCATTTCTTTGCAGAATCATTTAGTAACAGGTGTTGATTCATGCTTGTATTTCCCAAAAATATTCACAATGGAAAATGAGTGTAACCAGTTTCAATAAGATTATGGTAAACAAAAATAAATAAGCACTGGCAAAGCCAGTGGGTCTGAAATTGGTGGTCAGTATTTAGGTCTCGCGCCTAGCCTTGCAGTGCGCAGCGAGACTTCATGTAGGGGCTTCTGAAAGCTGAACACACGCTCGTGCATGTGCTTTTGTTTTCGTCGGCTGCAATTGGTTTTTGCGTGCATCTTTTAAAAAAAAGACAGCACGCAATTGGTGAAAGGCGGGTGCATGTCCCAGCTTCCTTTAGAAATGTAACCGCCCATGGCCTATTGGGGTCTGTTAAATGCACCAGTGGCATCAGGTTTTAATTATAATTATAAACATGTGTGTTTATAATTAGCGCGCGTTCGCTTTGCTGCCACGCTCCCTCGCTCCCGCTCCTCTGTGGTGTGCGTGTGCTTGTATTCTATGCCACCGGCAGAAGTATGAGCCAGTCCCAAATTCCACATCTGTGCACAATTTCAGCATGAGTAATCTCAACTGCGGCGTTACCTTTTGACTCGCCCCTGATTGTTTTGTTTTTCGGAAGTGGTGTTCTTGCTGGCCGTGTCCTCTGTTGGACCCCGGGCTCCAGTCACTCGCTCAGTGTTTACAGTTGTTAACCGCCAAGCCCGCCCGTGTGTGGTGGAAACACTGTACACGGTCATATTTTTAGTTCCGTGTGGTGTCCAGTGCACGTGCACCCCAGCCTTTATACCCTGCGTAGAGCCAATCGATCGAAGCATGCGCGGGCTGTCCCCATTTGTGTCACGGAAATGGATGGACTTGCGTTTTACCGCAGCAGATACACCATTTTCTCAGTGCGCAGAATTCCTTTGTGATCGGGCGCGGGTTTTTTATTTATTTATCTTGAGGAGGGCAGAACATTCTCTATACAGGCACGCATACGTTTTGTTTTTAAATGCCCGCAGAAATGATTGTTGCCTCCTGTAACACGGTTACAAAAATCTTGTTTTACGGCAGGCGGGAGGAACTGCTTAGAGACAGAACGTGTGAGAGTGGGCGGCCCCTGAAGGCTGGGTCTGTGCCTCACAAAGCTGAAGTAAACACTACGTGTGCTGGGAGTGTTTGCAGGCAGGGCCGGACTGGCCGTAGCGGGCACCGGGCAATCCCCCGGTGCGCCGCACGGGTGGGGGCCGGTTTTGGGCCCCTGGGGGCCGTTTTTGTTACAGGGCCGTTTTTGAAGCATAGCTGCAAAATCGGCCCTGTAACAAAATCGGCCGAAAACCGGCCCTGGCAAAGAGCTCGGCGGCACCCCCAAGACCTGGGGGAGCCGGCCAAGCACTTTGCCAGGGCCGGTTTTGGGTCCCAGTCCGGCCCTGTTTGCAGGCTGTGCTCAGCCTCGAACAGCTGTTAATCAGGCTTGGCGGGCAGCGCAGGGCTTTAGACCGCGTTCTTTCATAGGACAGGCTGCCCAGGCTGTGACTTTTGTGCTGGCGAGGCTACCCTACCTCCTCCCGTGTCAGGCATGTGCTCCGTCTCCTACACCAGGCTGGCCAGTGGGGCTTTTAACCCCCAAGTAGCTCGGTGTACCCCTGGCAAGAATAAAGCCATCCTAACCCTCAGAACCAGAAGTGCAATTCTGTGAAATGTTGGCATAACACCAATAAATATCTGCTTTTCGCATTTGCGTTGCACCACAGCAGCACGAACGGCAGTTCAGGGCCTAGGGCACAACTTTTTTCTGGTTCAGAGGGGACAGGATAGAGTTAGCTTAAGGTAAATGAGAGACTCAAAACAGAGCTGTGGACTTGCTCGAGTGGGTTGATGTTTAAGAACGTATTTATTTTCCTTGTGTATACTCTGTAGCTTTCACGTTGTTTTGAAAATGTAACTTGCATCATCGGCAGGGAGATTTCATGTGACAAGGAGCCTACTTGATTTGCACTACAAATAAAACTACATAAATAAAAAAACGGTGTCATTTATAACACCAATATCTCTAACTTTACAAATGCGAGACCTATTGCATTGCAAATGCTTGTTAGTTTTGTAAATGTGTGAGTTGTTTTGGCATGGTTTTTGCAAAACCTTATTGGTGTGGGAGCTGCCGGGCCCTCACCATTATAACAAACATTGGCAAAAGCAAAAATTGTTTTTGGTCTCAAAAAGCACAAACTGCCACAGTAGCTACTGACACTGAACAAAACTACTTTGTGTACCGATATGCTCCTTGTGAAAGAGCAGAAACCGGTCACTCAGAGTGAAGCCAGCCGTTACAGCGATAGAGAGAATTTTGACAAACGCAAAAGGTCATGGTCAATGCTAGACCAAATTAGGGGCCAAATTAGCAAAGAAAGTCTCAAAAGTGCAACCATGGTATATGTCCTTGCATTAAGTGCAGCTTAACGGCTTTCGTGATTTCCCAAGAATTTACTGAAGTAGGTCAAGAAATAGTACTCCTAGAAAATATTTGTGAACTGCATTTTAGCATGAGCAAAAGTGCATGTGTAGATTTGCTCATGCAAAAATCTGAGTGTTTCCAAGCTCACTTTCCATCCAAACACTTTTTTCCCCACCTCTGGAAGGTTTACACCTGCCATTGTCTGGAGTAAATTTCCAACATTTCTCAGTATGGGAAAAGATTAGAGAAGAGTTGTTGAAAACCCTTAAAACACGCAAGTAAGGTGGTTTGTACTGACTCAAAAGGGCCTTCTAACCTTGGAACTATTGCTTACCACTACCTCAACCCCACTATGTGGATCTGCGGAAATGAGGCAACATAAGGAGACTGCAAGTATTTAAACACTACTATGGTATACACCCTGGCATAATTGGAGAGGCTATATCAGAGCTCTTATATAATGAGATTGCTCCCATAATTTGTCGCCACACTACATGGTACCAAAGGGACAAGTGGATTTTGTTAAGGACAAGTAGATTCATGAAGCAACCTGCCCCATGGACAAGTAGATATTTTATTAAATTTCACACCCCTGAGGATCTCTCTCAGGATGCAGAATAATCTGCTCAAGCTCAACTGGGACAAAACTGAGCTTATGATTCTAGGCAAAAGGCCCTGATCCCTGGGGACCGCATCACTGGCCCGCTGAACTGGGAGTTCCTCATACCGCTTCAAGTAGTGTTAAGAATCTGGGGTTCATTGTGGGTGTGTCACTATCCATGAAACAACAAGTGGCCAAGGTGACGGCCACCTGTTTTGCAGTTCTTAGGTGGTTATAAAAGATCCTGTGGCTGATTCCCTTCACAGACAAAAGTTGCACCACTCAACAATGAGTTGTGTCCCTCTTATAGCACAGCAATAGTAAAGCGACGAGGTCGCAAAGAATCCAGGTGGTGTTCAACAAGATAACTCTTGAATTTTTATTGAACAGAAATATCCATTTTTGGCATGAAAATTAGAGCGATTAAACTTGCTTGAATAATCCCAAAGCACTTTTTAGAGGAAACCAAAGGAAAGTCCCCGATGCATTTCGGGTAAATGACCCTTCGTCAGGAGGAATCCTAAACAATAAAAGGTAGGAGTAAATGTCACGACCCCCAGCAAAAATGAATAACTACGAACAAGCTGTTGTCTAAATAAAAGACATGCAGTAAATACTGTCATTAACGTAGAAGAAGAAATCAAATGTGAAGAATAAATAACCTGGTGCGCCAAAATGTAGTTGTGAAAATCACTGTGAAAACGTAGTGAGACTGAGTAAGTGAATTAACGAAACAAAAATGGCGAAAGCGAACAGAAAAAGGAACCGAAGGTACTCAAAATAACGAAGTAAAAGAGCAACCCACCGTGGTGGTGAAAATGTACAGGAAGCGACGACCCGGAGTGACATATTTAACTAATGAAAGTGTGCACAGGATTGTAAGCATACCAACGATCAAAGGTAACAAAACAGTGGAAAATCCCAGCAAGAAAAGTACCGAAAGTCAGTCCGTTGAGCACAGATTTACCTTGGTTGATCAGAAACGAACGTCTTACGATGTTCGCGTGGGCTCATTGCAACGAACAACTGCTGTGCTTGTACGTGATAAAGACTGAAAACGGACGCCCAAGTGGCGGCCATCTTAATACGGGCAAATATAATGTAAACAAGATTATAACGCCATGAACGGCATCATAGCTACAAGACGCGATAGAATAGTCAGTATAGAGCAAGCTCGTGATGTTTTCGTGAAGATGTGCACAATAAAACATGTTAACAGTTAGATAAACATGGAGTAAAATGAAAAAAGATGTGAATACTTGTATAAATGTGTGTTGTCAATAACGTTTCGAAAAAATGTGTGCCACAAAGGAAAACAAGGGACACCATGGAGAGATCAAACAAATAAACAAAGTCAGATAAAACAAAATGACATGGACTCAAGAAATGAAAAGAAGAAACACCATAGACAGAAATAACAATAGTGGGATAGTTGGTGAAATCTGCAAGAATGACAGGTGTGCTCTACGAGAAAATATGGAAAAGAGGAAAAAAGGTAGGATTAGGAAATTGATTAGAGGAAAAACGACAAAAAATAAAGGTAAAAGGAAACAAGCATTTGCAATGCAATAGGTCTCGCACTTACGCAAGTTTGAGCTCTTGGCATTGTAAATGACAATGCCTCTTATTTATGTTTTGGTATTTAAAACATAAATAAAATCATTGCCATTTACAATTCTAAAAGCTTAAACTCTCGCAAATGCGATACATATTGCTTTGCAAATGCTTGTTTTAGAAAGCTGCGTGTTAATTGGCTACAAACGTAATGCTGCCTTTAGGCTATTCTATCAGTTCAGTCTGTTTTAAATGTATTCACACCTTGTGCTTCAAAAAAGAAAGAAAGACGTGCCAAGCAGTGTGGCGTGGTGTGAAATGTTGCAATTGTTTCTTAAATGTACTTCTGTTAGAGACTGCGGCAGCACACTTAAAAGTTGGGATATAAGGATGTAGAGTATAACAAAGCTGCATGTTCCTTTGTCGTGACCCGTGGCTTAATGTGTGAGCAGTAACTGAGCCAGTGTACAACTGTTGACTGTTATCAGTTCCTCCCTGCCCCAAGAAGTCTGGCGTGGTGTCAAAAGTTCCAATCGTTTAGACTGTGGCAGCATAATAAAAAACATGTGGCCTGGCACTTAAGATTGCTATCTCCTTGAGAAGTTGCTGTTCTGTCCCATAGGAGCAGTGAAAAGAGAATTCCATTTAGGTAGAAGGAAAACGGAAGGTTTATAAGGAGGTGCATTTTCGTATTGTACCGTATGAAACAAGCATTTACAATGCAATGGTCTCGGCAATATTATAGGTAGAGCTATTGGTATTGCTCATTATTTTTTTTATCATTTTTGTATCCCTAAATAAATGGCATTGTCATTTCTATTGGCATTAGCTTTTTTTTGCATATGTTTTTTTTTTTTTTAATTATTTTTTATTGAGCAGAGCAAAAAAGGTACATACATAATTTTCAAGAGCAACATTCAAAAACACCATAATTAAACCAACCGTAGATGTTGATTTGTTGGTGGGCTACATACTAAATAAGGTGCAAAGTGCAAAGTGCAATAAGTTATTCATATTTTTTAGGCAGTCGCATGAAAAAAAAAAAAAAAGTGCAGATGCAAAGATATAACAACAAGTTGACTTATAACTCAGCTGAGACACAAGACAGACACAATATTAACTCGAGGCAGAGATTAAGTTCCCGATTAAAGTGCCCAGTGCAAATAGCAGCCGGAGTCGACCTAGGTAAATACAGTACTCTTAGCATCACGAATAAAGCGCAAATGCAATAATTGAAACACCAAAATTAAACCCACCATTGATGTTGGTTTGTTGAAAGGCTACCTACAAAATGCTATGCATTTTCCTATTTAGTAGGCAGACAAATATCGTTCCATTGTCCATAGACAAGTTGGCAAATAAAGTGCGAATGCAGAATATGACTACAAGTTAACATACAACACAGCAAAAAAACTCGTCTTGAATCACACAGGACAAGATTAAAAATCCAGGATGATATGCCCAGTGCAATGGCGACCGAAGTTAACCTTAACAAATACAGTACACTTGGCATCGAATAAAAATATAGACGCATAAAGTGCAAATGCAAAATAAAGCTGCAGAATCGAATATAGCTCCACACATCCTAGAGCTCTAAGGACCTAATTGGATTCTAAGTTAAAGTGAAAATGCAAAAACAGCAAAAATCTGCCTATTAAAATACAATATTATTAACATTATTACAGTTTAAAGTGCAATTGTGCTAGCAGCAAGTTTTGTTGTGGAATACAAGATATCAGCGAACGGGGTAAAGTGCAATTTCAGATGACAGCCATTTAAAAGCTACTAAAAATCACCTAAGGAAGGGAGTAACATTAACAACATTGACCCCAAAAAATTGTACTTTTTGAATAGTGTAAAACTTATACTGGTCCATTTGAGGATCAATAGTATATTAGTGATTGAAACTGTATTCCTCTTAACCAATTAGAGAATCCACGCCATCTCTAGGGCCTATCCTTGAGTAGGAGTACTTCTTCAAATTTATCCCAATTTTTCTTAAATTTCCTTATACCCCCTGCTCTTTTGGCATATGCCTCTTCGAATTTCCAGATCCTTTTCATTTTATTTAACCAATTCAAATGATTCGGAATCTCGTTAGATTTCCAATTTTGAAGTATCAAGGATTGTGCCACCATACAAGATATGGCTATAAAAACCCTATCGGAGCTAGATAAATTGGCCTCGTCCCTTGAGTATCCGAATAATGTGGTTTCAACCTGGGGAAAGACACTCATGCCTAAAACTGATCCCATATCATTGAAGATCCCCCCCCCCCCCAGAACTGTATCAGTTGCGGGCAAGAAAAAAAAAATGTGAAGCCATCCACCTTCCTCCTCCTGGTGACAGCGAAAACCCCTATTGGGATGATCGGGATATCTTTTCTGAATCATTGATTGAGTCCAATATGCGAGCCATCTTGATAGAAAGGACATTCTTTTAAAATTAGCGGCACGTAGAGACCTATGCCCTAGAAGGCATATTTTTTCCCATTCCCTGAGACTAAATCTGGAGCCCGTATCCTTTGCTATTTTTTCGATATGGAAAACTATCCCCTTTGCGTGTTCATCCTTCCGCAATGCAGAGTACCATTTCCCAAGTCCCGAGAGCTTAAGGTCATAAAGTTCTACCATGGTATAGTGTGGAGTATTCAAAATGCCCGCAGTATTGGAAATAAAATGAACTATCCGCATATATTCAAGAAACGTGGGCTTTCTACAACCTTCTGCCCTACTCATTATTTCTTGCCAAGATATTATTTTGTTATGAACAATGAAGTGTTTAAGTTGTGAGAACCCGCAATCACTCCAAATCTCAATATATCTTGGTTGTAAATGTAGGCCCAGACTATTGCATTCTCCCAGACCCAAAAATTGAAAGCCAGAGGAGCTATTTTTTTTAAAGACTGCTTGGAGCCTAAACTGGACTTCTCGTAGGGACTTGTAACGGGTCCTCTTAGGTAATTTAGCAGTCTTCAAAAAGGCGGGTGTTTGCGTTCCCCCTTCAATTATCATTTTGTCAATAAAAAAACTATCATAGATGCACTTATAGTAAATTAGATCAACCACTAAATTGAAAAGGGCAGCCTGATAATATGTTCGTATCTGCGGAAGTGCTAAACCTCCTTGATTTATGGGCAGCTGTACTGTGGTTAATTTTACTCTAGGAAACTTTTTTGCCCATATAAATTCCCTAAACAAAGTATCTAGTTCGTTGAAATAGGTTTGATTAAGGAGAATAGGGACGTTTAAAAACAAAAAAAATCAGTAAAGGAAGAATAGACATTTTGATCAAAGAAATTCTTCCTATAATTGTGAGGGGGAGTATGGACCATTGTTCGAAAAGGCTCTTGATCTTATGTTTAGTTCTAAGATAGTTCAATTCAAATAATTTGTGATACTGATTGGTAACATAGATACCCAAATATCTAATTGGGTCAGTTTTCATCGCTTGAAATCTCAAATTATTGGGTAGAACATTATGATCAATATTGAGAGCCAGTATCTCGGTCTTTTTTTCATTTATTTTATATCCACCGATTTGTTGAAACAAAAAGAATTCTTTAAAGGCAAGCTCTAGATTTTCTTTGGTGGGGGTTAAATACAAGATGATATCGTCGGCGAACAACTTAACTTTTGACATCCCCGGAATAGGAGAAGAAATAGCAGCATTATTGCGTATTCTTAAAACCAAGGGTTCAATAAAAAAGGTGAAAAGTAATGGGGAAAGCGGGCAACCCTGCCTAGTTCCCCGTTTTATTATAATTTCCCCTAATTGTTCCTGATTGATAACCACCTTAGCGCTTGCACCATAATAAATATTTTTTAACATATTATTAACCTGTTGTGGAAAGCCAAAACTCCTCAACGTTAAGAACAATGTTTGCCAATTCACAAGATCGAAGGCTTTTTCAGCGTCAACCATAATTATTGCAGCAGGGATTTCGTTTATGTTAAAAAAATCTAAGGCGTGAATTAAAAATTGAGTATTAGTAGCCATAGATCGGCCTGCTATAAAACCTGTCTGATCCTTGTGTATTATTTCTTGGGCAGCATGGAGGAAGCGCTGAGCCCATACTTCATTAAAATCTTATAGTCAGAATTAAGTAAACTGATTGGGCGGAAGGAGTTCACATCTAGAGGATTCTTATCTTTTTTCACAAAAGATATTATTACAGATTCCTTGAACTCGGTAGGTATAGTTGCACCCTTTCTAATATCGTTAAAAAGTCTCTTTAAGGGAGATGACAATTCTTTAAGAAAGACCTTATAAAATTCGATCGGGAATCCATCCTGACCACATGCCTTTCCCCCTGATGTAGATTTAATTGCATTTATGATTTCCTCTGCCATTATTTCATTATCTAAATTTTTAATTCTCTCCTCGGAGAGTGTAGGGAGATCAATGTCCATCAAATACTTTGAGATTAGTTCATTATTAACCGGGTACTCGGTTGAATAAAGCTGTCCATAATGGTGGAGGTAGACCCGTGACACACTCTCCCTATCTGATACCACTAATCCCGAAACAGGGTCCCTGATGGAGGTGATTAGAGAGGATTCAATTTTTTTTCTGGTGGAATTGGCTAACAACTTCCCCATTAGCTGGCTCTCTTCATATATTTGTTGCTGGTATATTTTGGAGTTACATATTTCCTCCAAGATAAAAAAATCTCTTAATTCCCTACTAGCTTTAATAAAGGAATTGGGGGATTGATGTAACATTAAGGCATATTCTTGATCCGCCTTATTTTGGAGGTTCTCGATTTGTGACTTCCGATTTTTAGACTGACCGGCCATAATAGCTATTACTTGAGCCCGGGCCGCAGCCTTAAAACCTCCCCAGATGGCAAAGGGGGTGGCGGTGTTATCATTGATCTCAAAATATTGAACAATCCACTCCCTAAATCCCAAGATCCAATCTTCATTTTGCAGAAGGAGACGATCCATCTGCCACCTAGATCGTTCCTTATCTCTCCCCCCTAAAAACAGAGCGACCCCAACCAGTGCGTGATCGGAAAAAGAATTACTACTGATCCACGCCTTCATCACCTGTATAGATCTAGATGTTAAAAGATAGTCTAGTCGGGAGGCTGTAGAGAAGCGATTGGAGTAAAAGGTAAAGGATTCTGTTTCTTGATGAAGCTCCCGCCAAGAATCCACGAGCCCAAACTGTTCCATAATTGTCGACATCATTTATTTGGTATTGGGCTTTGACTGTCTTTTATTTTTATTAGTGGTATCCTTCCTGATATCCATAATATAATTAAAATCCCCCCCTAGGACAATCTGTCCAGGAGAACTAATCAACTTTTCGTGGATCTGGGTCAGGGGTAATACATTATCGGATAATGGGCCGTAGTAATTAATAAAGTTTATTATCCGACCCCTGATTTTAGTTGTTACCCAGATCCATCTCCCTAAATTGTCTCGATGGACTTGAAGAAACTGCCAATTCATTTTGTTCGAGAAATAAATTGCCCCTGAAGAAGCAAAAAAGGCCTTAGAGAATTTTTTAGGAATAAACAAGTTGGGGGAATTGGACTTAAGATGAGTTTCCTGAAGGAAGAGAACATGGGGGTCAAGAAAAGCGGCCCATCTTATAAGTGCACCATATTTCTTCTTGTTTAATATCCCATTGGTATTTAGTGACAAAATCTTACAACTACCAGTTGCCATGCTTCTTTACTCTATGTATCATTACAAACCTTCTTGCTACTGCTCTTTTTCCTGCTAACACCCAACCCCCCACCACCCTGGAAAGAACCCCACCCCTGGAGATGTGTGAATCGACCCCCCTACACCACACTAACCACATCTCCCACCCCCCACACTTAAACCTGGGTGTCGTGTTGTTACACCCCGTGGTACGATCATGGTCACACCCCTCCTCCCACACCAAATCAGAACAAGCCGCGAAAAAACATTTTTTTTTAAGAGCATTTCTTACAAATATCCTACGTCAGCTTAAATCCAATCAGAATATCACAATTAACCTGAGGAACCTGATATCCCCTTCAAGCAAGTCTGGGCCTCCCCAATATCCGAGAACATGAAAAACCTCCCCTTTACCAGTACTTTTAGTTTGGATTGCTGAACAATAGAGGCCTGAGCCCCATGGGCTTTGAAGAGATGCAGCATCTTAACGAACTCTTTTCTTCTTCGAGCTGCGACGGCTGTCATATCGGAGAAGATTCTACATTTCTGTGTCTCGTTAAGGGGGAATTGACATTGTTGGATAGCCTTTGCCAATACTTTTTCTTTCACTCTATAATCCGCAAAGTTAAAAAGAATTGTTCTTGGGTAAGGAGAATTGGGAAAGGGTTGGGCTGGAATACGATGTGCCCTTGTGATTGACAGATCTCCTTCGTAATCAGGTAGTACTTGCTGCTTTATGAACGTATTAACCCAAAGGAGAGTCTGAACACCTTCAATCCCTCGAGCACCCCCACAAGACGCAGATTGGACCTCCTGGAATGGCTTTCCAACTCCTCCACCTTATTCTCGAGATATCTTTTCTTCTTGTCTGCTTCTTTTGTCACAGACATCACCGTCACCAATTGATCTTCGATGGTGGAAATTCTGGCCTCTGCCTCAGAGAATCTGGTAGGGAGACCCTGGATAGCCTCTTCGATTTTATCTAGACGCTGGTTGAGGGTATTGATCTCGATTTGCTGAAGCTTTTTCATTTCCCTTATCTCTGCTAGAATTAAATTCAGCATATCACGGATGTCGATTTGAAAATTTTCAGACTTTTCTGAACTAAGTTTTGATAAGATTCCAGCATTGAATGAAGGTAATTCTTGAGATTCCGGACAGAGATCCAATAATTGCAAAAAAGGAGCCTGTGGGTCTCCTGAAGTTTGACTTAACTCAGGGTGATCTGACAAAACTGGCAAATCCTGAATCAAAGCAGGAGCATCTACCTGCACACCTGATAGTGAGGGCACCAAGTAGGGGTAGTCGATGCCTTGACCCTCGGCTGGAGGCGCTGAACCAATTGCGGATGCAGCGGGGAACCACGCCTCTACGCTGCTAGGTGCGTCCATGGCCACTCCTCCTCCTTTCACCTCGCCTCACAGAAACGCCGCGCTGATGGCAGACCGCTGGATAACGCGGAACTCGCTGTTGGCAAATCGTCGCTGAGCTGGAGCTGCCTGAATGAATCTAGGACATCGCTGGACAACTCAAACCCGCTCAAGACGCTCAGCTACCATTTTACCTGGGTTTATATACAACGGAGGAAACGGAGGCAATCGTCGGATTACGCCATCTTGCAGGGTTACAACCTGCAGTTCCACGGTCCCGCTCTGAGCTCTGAGCATGCTGAAAGCAGTTCTGCACACCGTGAGTTTTGCATCAGACATAAGGAGGAATATAAGGGGGCTGCTGGCTAGTGATATGGACTGGGCTGCTTAAACCGTTTTAAATCAGTATTACACTGGGGAATTATTTCCAGTCCCCTCGGGTTGGCGTACTCGTCCGGGGGGGGGGGGGGGGGGGGAATTCTGCCTCCCTATTCACTGAAAATGGTGCAACCACAGAGGGAAGTCACTAACCTTAAAACGGCTAGAATCGAGGCGCAGAAAGTGAAAAAAAATCGCCGCGCCCTTGCCAAGTCAGCACGTCAAGCAGCTCAAAAAAGCGACATTGGGGCTGTCCCTTCCTCACCAGATAGCTCCCTTATTACTTCAGATGAGGATGCGTCCCTCACTACGGTGGCTATTAATCAGACTTTACAACAGGAGACGCTGCCGGACCAATTGAATGCTAGCCTGGAAGGGGATAATCAACACGTCTGCACTGGTGGTAATGTGCAAAAGGAGATGAAAAAATTTCCTTTATTCACTAAAAAACAAAGTTTACCACCTACCCACTCCTCTCTTCTTTCACCGGCTATTGATTTCAGCACGTCTTCTCTAACAATTTTTTTTGCATATGTGATACCTATTGCATTAGCAGAGAGAGAGTGAGGTGGTGAGATAGAGAGAGAGAGAGTGAGGTATTGAAATAGAGAGTGAGGTAGTGAGAGAGAGTGAGGTAGATAGAGAGTGAGGTAGTGAGATAGAGAGTGAGGTAGTGAGATAGAGAGTGAGGTAGTGAGATAGAGAGAGAGTGAGGTAGTGAAAGAGTGAGGTAGTGAGGGAGAGTGAGGTAGATAGAGAGTGAGGCTTATTACTGTATTTGGGTGTTACACTGCTGCTAATGGGGTGAAAACTTCACTAAGACAGTGTTAACTTCCAAAAATAATAAATACTATAAAAAAATTGTCATATTATGCTGCATCATTTGCCTATTCTTGTTGCATAATTTAGTCTGCCTTATTTGGTCTTCCTCTGCGGCTCTGCCGGATAATTCCAGTGGCCCGGTCTATGCCTCTCCATTTAGTGCAGAGAGTACACTAGGCACAAAATGTGCATGTCTTCCAAAATGAGAACAATGAAAATAGGACGGCCGACCAGCTAGAGGAAAGGCCCGCTTCCATACAGAAATACAATTGTTAGGAATGGTTTGAAAAAGTGTCAGGAAACGCAAACACTACATCTGGGATCAATTTCAAACATCAGAGTAATATTGTTACCTTGTTTTCATAAAGCGCTTCAATGCAGGACTTCGCAGCTCTGTAAAGGAGAGAATCACTAGAACCATCTGGAGGAAAGACTGAACCTGCATCACGCATATTCGAACCTGCTGACTACGGATCTCTGCAACAGATACTGAAACCCACTGAGTTGTTTTGCCCACTAAAAACTGAGCATTCCACTCTAATAATTATATCTGGGCCTAAAAAAGTCCACCTTCTTTCTAGCTGGTGACAGAACTTTTACATCTGAATAGCCTTTCTGTGAGCAGATTTTTCTCTCACTACTAGGAAAACATGGCCGCCAGTTTTCAGGGTGGCGCCAACGGGACAAGCGTGCTACTCCAAGCAGCTTACTCGCAAGAACAACATCGTATGACATGATTGACAAAAACACGAGTTGTGGAAGGCGCCGGTTGTGCCTTTCGGACACTTCAAACCACCTGCGTCATTTGTACAAGAACAATGAAGCTGATGAAATTCAAGCAGGTCACCAGCCTGTAAAGCTGAGCCACCATTGCAGTGCCAGGAAATGATGCATTACGTCTGTGACAGGTCGCGAGGAGCGCGGTTAATTATGTAACCAGATCATGGCAGCAGGCTGCTGAAACTGAGGGGTACAAAGTAAAAGCCCATGCATAAAGTTTAAAATGGGGCTGGGGGGGTCTCTTACCCTGTACGTCCAAGGTGAGCTTCTTCGTGGCCGAAACAGAGACTTTGTGGAGTGCAACCTGTGACTGCCATGCGTGTATGCGCGCTTCCTACTCGAGGAGCGCTGTTTATATAACGAAGGAGGCCAGGGGAAAGCCCGGTTCATTTGAGACGTTCCTGTTGTGGAGAGCGTTACTGAGTAGTTAGTGCGGATGTCTTCGGCCCAAGCTTGAAAGTTTTCTGCAAAAAGTCACACGTGAAGACACAAAGTAAACTAAACAGAAAGCAAAGTCGCGAATACCGCACTGAACATGCGCAGATCCTGCTTCAGAGAACAAGCACAAGTGTCTATCAAAATCCCCCTATAGTACCAATAACCTGAAAAAATATCCGAAAACAAGCCGCAGTCACCAAATGACAACGGTTGGTTAAAAATGTCAATAGAGAAACACAAACATGTGCAAAACAGGTCAACAACGCGTTAGAAGCAGACGGAGACAGCGGAGGCCGGTACAGAGAGGAACGACAGCGAGAGAGGAGAGCCCCAGCACGCACCCGACATGAAGTTCGTATATAAGGAGGAGCACCCGTTCGAGAAGCGGCGGTCCGTGGGCGAGAAGATCCGCAAGAAGTATCCCGACCGTGTGCCAGTAAGAATTGGGGCAGGGGAAGGGGCATCGAGTGTGACCAGACATCCGCTCTGAAAAGACACCACTGCCTTTCTCCGAGGTCAAGAAGAAATGCCTCGGAGAAAGGCAGCGTCGTTTTCGGATTCGGGGGCGTGTTTTGCGTTTCTCTCCTCTAGCCCCCGAATCCGAAAAGGACGGGGCCTGTTCGGAGTGACTGACCTCTTCTCCAATGGCTGGCCAGCATTCAAGAGGCCAGCCAATGGAGAACAGGGGAGAAGAGGGGCGGGTTCAAGCCCCTCTTCTCCAAGTCATTAAATCTCGGATCGAGACTGCGCAAGCGCAGCCTTCGAGCCGAGACCTAAAAATGTGTAGATTTCTGTTATCAGAATTAAGTGTTTATAATTTGGAATAAATGGAAGCCTTTTTTGTAGATGTTTTCCTATATGTTAGACGAGGCAGGGTAGCCATGTGTTAGGTGTGGCCAGAGTCACACTGATTTATGGGGGGGGCTCCCATTCACCAAACTTCAAAGTGTTTAATCCACTATAGAAATATTGTACAAAGAAAATTGTATAGTTCTTAGTATATTTGTGTAACGTTTATGTTGTACAATGGCATGCAGGTTTCTAACAACGCGCCTTTATTAAAACTCCTTTTTTTGTAATTTCAATTTTGACAGTTGTTCCCTCTTACTTCTATGTATCACACCATATCCGTTTCTTCTGGCACCCTGCGTGTGGGAGCAGTGAAATATTAAGTGCTGTAAGCCAAAGCATAATTTTAAATGTGACCTTATTAACCTCGCAGGCTCCTTAAGTATATGCAGCACGGACTCCGCTGAGGGGAAACAGCAATCAAGGAGGATGGTTCTGTCTGGCTTCTGCCCTAGTGGCGCCTCTGGTCTGTTTCCTGCTGACACTTGTTAATTTAGCATTTCTAATGTAATTGCAAACAAGCCGCGCTGTCGGCATGCTTGAACCACAGTTACTATTTCCCATATCTCTAGTGTCAAGTAGGCAATATTTACTTCATTTTAATGTACTTGCTTTCGGCCTTGATTCCTTTATATGTGTAACTGTAGTATACTTCGATCACACTACAAAAGGATGCAACAAGGATACTGTAAAGAAAGTTTTTATTTGCCTGTGGAACATTCCTGTGGTATGGTGAGCCAGTGAGAGTGAGTCAATGAGTGAGTCAGTGAGAGTGAGTCAATTAGTGAGCGAGTCAATCAGTAAGAGTGAGTCAATTAGTGAGAGAGTGAATTAGTGAGAGTGGGTCAATTAGTGAGAGTGAGTCAGTGAGAGTGAGTTAATTAGTGAGCAAGTGAGCCAGTGAGAGTGAGTCAATTAGTGAGAGAGAGAGAGTGAGTCAGTGAGAGTGAGTCAATAAGTGAGTCATTGAGAGTGAGTCAATTAGTAAGTGTCTGTGAGAGTGAGTCAATTAGTGAGAGTGAGTCAGTGAGATTGAGTCATGAGAGAGTGACTCAGTGAGAGTGAGTCAATTAGTGAGTCAGTGAGAGTAAGTCAGTGAGAGTGAGCCAGTGAGAGTGAGCCAATGAGTGAGCGAGTCAGTGAGAGTGAGTCTGTGAGAGTGAGTCTGTGAGAGTGTGGAAATTAGTGAGAGAGTGAGTCAATTAGTGAGAGAGTGAGTCAATTAGTGAGAGAGTGACTCAGTGAGTCAATTAGTGAGTGAGTCAGTGAGAGTGAGTCAATTAGTGATAGTGAGTCAGTGAGAGTGAGTCATGAGAGAGAGAGTGAGTCAGTGTGAGTGAGTCAATTAGTGAGAGAGTGACTCAGTGAGTGAGTCAATCAGCGAGTGAGTCAGTGAGAGTGAGTCAATTAGTGAGAGTGAGTCAGTGAGAGTGAGTTATGAGAGAGAGAGTGAGTCAGTGAGAGTGAGTCAATTAGTGAGAGAGTGACTCAGTGAGAGTGAGTAAATTAGTGAGCAAGTGAGCCAGTGAGAGGGAGTCAATTACTGAGAGAGAGAGTGAGTCAGTGAGAGTGAGTCAATTAGTGAGTAATTGAGAGTGAGTCAATTAGTGTGTGTCAGTGAGAGCGAGTCAATTAGTGAGTGAGTCAGTGAGAGTGAGTTATGAGAGAGTGAGTCAGTGAGAGTGAGTCAATTAGTGAGAGAGTGACTCAGTGAGAGTGAGTAAATTAGTGAGCAAGTGAGCCAGTGAGAGTGAGTCAATTAGTGAGAGAGAGAGTGAGTCAGTGAGAGTGAGTCAATTAGTGAGTCAGTGAGAGTGAGTCAATTAGTGAGGCATTGAGAGTGAGTCAATTAGTGAGTGAGTCAGTGAGAGCGAGTCAATTAGTGAGATTGAGCCAGTGAGAGTGAGTCATGAGAGAGAGTGAGTCAGTGAGAGTGAGTCAATTAGTGAGTCATTGAGTGAGTCAATTAGTGAGTGTGTCAGTGAGAGTGAGTCAATTAGTGAGAGTGTCAGTGAGAGTGAGTCAATTAGTGAGTCCGTGAGAGTGTGTCAGTGAGAGTGAGCCAGTGTGAGTGAGTCAATTAGTGAGAGTGAGTGAGTCAGTGAGAGTGAGTCAATTAGTGAGTCATTGAGAGTGAGTCAATTAGTGAGTGAGTCAGTGAGAGCGAGTTAATTAGTGAGATTGAGTCAGTGAGAGTGAGTCATGAGAGAGAGTGAGTCAGTGAGAGTGAGTCAATTAGTGAGTCATTGAGAGTGAGTCAATTAGTGAGTCATTGAGAGTGAGTCAGTGAGAGTGAGTCAATTAGTGAGTCCGTGAGAGTAAGTCAGTGAGAGTGAGCCAGTGTGAGTGAGTCAATTAGTGAGAGTCAGTGAGAGTGAGTCAATTAGTGAGTCATTGAGAGTGAGTCAATTAGTGAGTGAGTCAGTGAGAGCGAGTTAATCAGTGAGATTGAGTCAGTGAGAGTGAGTCATGGGAAGAGAGTGAGTCAGTGAGAGTGAGTCAATTAGTGAGAGAGTGACTCAGTGAGAGTGAGTAAATTTGTGAGCAAGTGAGCCAGTGAGAGTGAGTCAATTAGTGAGATAGAGTCAGTGAGAGTGAGTCAATTAGTGAGTCATTGAGAGTGAGTCAATTAGTGAGTCTGTGAGAGTGAGTCAATTAGTGAGTCTGTGAGAGTGAGTCAATTAGTGAGAGTGAGTCAGTGAGAGTGAGTCATGAGAGAGTGAGTCAGTGAGAGTGAGTCAATTAATGAGTCATTGAGAGTGAGTCAATTAGTGAGTGAGAGTGAGTCAATTAGTGAGAGTGAGTCAGTGAGAGTGAGTCAATTAGTGAGTCAGTGAGAGTAAGTCAGTGAGAGTGAGCCAGTGAGAGTGAGTCAATTAGTGATAGTGAGTCATGAGAGAGAGAGTGAGTCTGTGTGAGTGAGTCAACCTATGGCATAAGTGGCCTTTTTTTCAAGTCACTGCTTATGGCACGGAGCAAGGCAAAAGAGTAACTCAAGTAACCATTAATCGCCACTAAATGTGAATAGATTATATAAATTAATTTTTAATCACAATATATGCAGAATACATTACACTGCATGTCTTCCAGCCGCAGCTGCTTATGTCAAAGTGCAGATTACAGAGCAGAGCCAGGACTGTGTACTACCTTTACTAGAACACTAGAAAATTAAAATTAAAAAAAACGTGCAGTGTTAGCATTTATTCAGAAGGGAAAGTGTCATTTTATTCCTTTCTCCAAGTATAGCTGTTGATACAGTACGCATTTCCAACTTATAGCGGGTATCATCTACAAACGTACGAACGAAGCAGCATTCCACTCCCACGCGCCTGGCTGGAACTGAGTGAGACCTGCAAACTCTGAGGTGGGAAATGCAAGTATTACATTTGATCACCGACGCGGCCTCCATCTTGAATGCAGTCTGCGTTTGAAACGTCGAACGTTAGAATGGTTCTATGCGTTGGCGCCACTATTGGTGGCCGCGCGTGGCCCTATAATGCGTGAAGGAAGTAGAAATTCCAAGCTCACTCCCGTACTTCAGTTACACTGCGACAGAACAAAATAGCATGTATTCTAAAGCCTGCCCGTTTTGATGAGTTCACTCTCTAACAATGCTTCTCACATGAATGGATAGATAGTCTTTTCCAGGGCACCGAGCAACGGCGCTTCACAGGCGTCGCGTCATCCCCGTAAAGTGGCTTCTAGACGGCGCTGTGAAAGAAAGATTTGAACAAGTCTATGTTAAAGGTGAAAGGAATGATATGCTTTACAGATGTGTAGAAGTCGTCTGAGTTGCCATAGTTATCTCCATAACTAGTGCCTCGCTTATTGCCCCTATTTCACCAGCTGCATGAGCTCTGCAATGTAACACACAGGGCATGGTTGAAACAAGCCCGGCGGAGCGTGGCGTGCGCACGCTTGGGGGCAGGGGAGCGCATTCCAGGAGGGGGAGCGGACCCTTTGAAGTGCTCCCAAAAGGCGGATTGCATGGCGGCACGATGCGCGTGATTGTGTGCGTGCTAGCCATGCAATCCGCTTTTTGGGAGCACTTTTCAAACCCGCTTTCTATAGTCTCGCTTTGCGATCGCTTACGCGATAGCAAGGTCGAGATCTAAAAAGTGTCACAGTAAATCCAAAAGTCCCAAATAAAAAATAGCCGTGCCCATTGTAAAAACAAATCCTTCCTACCTGTTTTTGGGATTTTTTAATACCTCAATTTATTGTATGTTTTTTTCCAAGCATTTACCCATATTGTGGAAAAAATTTCGGCCCGCTAACAATCCTGTCCAAAAGATTAACTATTAGAAAGTACAGGCATATGGGGGGATAGAAATGTTTGGAGTTAACCGTAAACTTAATCTCCGCTGAGGGGAAACATCAAAATCAAGGAGGGTGGCTCTGTCTGGCTTGTGCCCCAGTGGCGCCTCTTGTCTGTTCCCTGCTAACACTGTTAATTTAGCATTGTAATGTAAGTGCAAACAAGCTGCACTGGATGCATGCTTTGCAGACAATGTTCCCTTCCCGGAGAATAAAAAAAAAAAAGCATTGGCATAGCCAATAGGTCTCGCTTTTTGGACATTATAAGTATTTAAGTTATGCAGCACAATATCCTTGGTGCAACAACATTCACTGTTGCATGACTAAACACTTATAAGGTCCCAAAAGCGAGACCTATTGGCTATGCCAATGCTTGTTCGTTCTTGGCAGTAAATTCTTCTTTTATGCCAAGGGGATTTGCTAGAGCACTACAGTTTCCAGCTGGTGGCATCCGTACGTGTCCCAGCTGAGTTCAATGGTGACTAGGAGTGTCTTTAAAGCCCCCGTGAACTTGACATGTTCATTCATTCTTTCATTTTCGTGGGAAGAGTTTCAGGCCATAGTAATTAAGAGGGGATCTTTTTACCACCCTAATACTTCAGGAATTTGTAAGCATTGCTTGAAGACGGGCTTTCTGTTGTGATTGCACCATGCATATTTCTGCCCCCGTTGCGGAGTGCGATATAAGCTGACAAAATTGTTTTAGATTTAACTCTTCAAGCAAAGTGCTGCTTGTGGAGAAATGTAGTTTGTGTTTAAGCCATACGCTTAATCACATAGGCCATGATGCCCCTTTTAGAGACCCCACGTTTTTTCATCCCACTTAAAACCCTGATGGCAAGCTCTTCCATTCCTGGTGCTTTGCAGCAGTTTTAAGACGTTCTTAGAGTTTCCCGTTGCTCAAATGGGTGTATGTTCTAATAATTATATGTTTCCCTCCTCTCCATTGCTTGATTTTGCACTTATGAGAAAGTGTCACTCATACTCGTTGAAATGTCACTCATAATTTACACTGAATATCCCGTTTTCCTCTTTTAAAATGTTGGCACGAATGCTTTAGCAAACAGGCTGCGACCTAAAATGGGCGTAGCAGAAGGAGAGAAAGCCCTAGCAGTGAAGAGGTTAAAGTAGTTTTGCTATAGCAACCAGTGCGCTAACACACAGAGCAGAGAGACGCTCTAGTTTTTTGTATGTCCTCTCTGAATTAAGACGAAACTGACATAGTGCATTCAAAGATGGCCTCTTAGGTTTTCAGATAACAGACAAAAAAGAGACGCAGAGAAGGGTGCATGCCTTAATTTAGTAGTGAATAGTATTTATGGAGCAGATATATATAACTTTCTATTTCTGAGCGAAGAGTTACGAAATCTCTATACAATCGTTTTTATCACACCAAAATTCTTGTGCAATGGCAGACAGAAGTTAGAAGGAAATTCGCAATTTGAGCGCTTCGTCACTGCATAGAGGAGGGAAGCGCTATATAAATGTTACAGTATGAAAGAAGCCCCAAGTACCTGCCACTGGATTAAAAACAAGCATTGGCCGCACGCGCGCCTCGCGCTTAAAGTAAAAAAAAAACAAGAAAAAACACAAGCCCGGCAGAGCATGGCGCGCGCGCGCTTGGGGGCGGGGAGCGCATTCCAGGCGGGGGAGAGGACCCTTTGAAGTGCTCCCAAAAGGCGGATTGCATGGCGGCACGATGCGCGTGATTGTGCGCGTGCTAGCCATGCAATCTGCTTTTTGGGAGCTCTTTTCAAACCCGCTTTCTATAGTCTCGCTTTGCAATCACTTACGCGATAGCAAGGTCGAGACCTAAAAATAAAAAGGAAATAAAAAAACTTAAAAGACTTAAAGTGAGAAAATACCAGATAAAGAAAGATGAAGAAACGGTAAACCATGGATAGATAAATGTAAAGCTAATCATGACTTATTAAATGGAACAGGCAACAAAGTACATAGCATTTTTAAGTAAAACAACTGAGTTCAATCCGATCGTTAAGTCCATAAGGTACCAGAGAGTTCATTCTGTATATCCAAGATGTTTCACGTTGAATCAAAAACTTGCGGTTATCACGACCTTCTCTGAAAGGAACAATTTCACAAACCAAGAAACGTAATTGGCTGATGTTGTGTTTATGTTCATTGAAATGTGTGGCGACTGTGGATTTCAAATTCTTGTTCCGAATATTGCTCGTGTTCATTCAGGCGTGTTTTAATTTTTCTTTCAGTTTTGCCGATGTATGGTAAGCCACATGGGCATTTCAACATGTAGACCAAATTTTTGGAATCACAAGTGGCTGATACATATAATTTGATGTTGTGACCCCGTGTAGGGTGCTGAACAGTGTTCCCTTTGATGATACTTTTGCAATTACCACAGTTAAGGCAGGGCATCGTGCCCTTGTGTACCAAAGTAGGCTGAACTGAATTGATGGGTTTTAATAACTCCATGAGATTTTTGCACCTTTCATATGCGAATAATGGTTTTTCGGAAAAAATTTGGTTGAAGTCAGATTCAACTTGTAACATAGGCCAATGTTTAAGAACAGATTTTTTGATGCTGAAACTTTCTGTGGAGTATTTTGTGACGATAACAGCTCTAGAAGTTGACTTGGTAACTAACCGTTGTTGATCCAATAGCTGTTTCCGGTGTGTTTTTGAAGACTTATCAATGGCTTTAACAAGAGTATGTGGAGGATAGCCTCTGTCCAAGAAACGACGTTCCATGTTAGAAACTTGTTGTGCAAGTTGTTCAGGTTCTGAAATTATACGTTTGATCCTGAGAATTTGGGAAAATGGAAGGTGACACTTGAGAGAAGGCTGGTGAAAACCGAAAAAATGTAAAAAATTGTTTCTGTCAGTGTCTTTCCTGTAAAGATTAGTTTCAATGTGATGGTTTTTGATGTAGATGAAAACATCCAAAAAATTTATGTGAGACTCACCAATGTGGAAGGTAAATTTCAGTCTATCGTTGACTGAGTTGAGTTGACCAATGGCTTCAGTTAATTCGGTTTTGGAACCCCGCCAAATTTAAAAAATGTCATCAATGTAACGTAAAAAAAGTAGTAAATGTGATTTCCATGGGTCAGTGTAAAGAATATGATCCAATTCAAATTTATGCATGAACAAATTTGCGTAGCTGGGAGCTGCACAATTGCCCATTGAAGTGCCGTTGAGCTGTAGAAAGAAACGGTTGTTGTAACAAAAATAACTGTGGTATAATGTGAAGTGTAACAATTCTAGTAAAAAAACTTGTAAATCCTGTGGTATCTGTGACTGTAACAAAAAACATTCTGTGGCCTGCATGCCAAGGTTATGTGGAATGGACTTGTACAAGGAGGTGACGTCTATGGTGCAAAAATACATGTCGTTCTCCCATGGGGTAGTGAAATTAGATAAGATGTTCAAAAAGTCGGTAGTATCCCTTACGTACGTAGACATTGCTTGAACCAATGGTTGGAGATGTTTGTCAAGATACTTGCCAACTGGTTCATGAAGTGAGCCCCGAGTTGAGACAATTGGTCTCATTGGTGGATCAGTTAAATTTTTGTGGATTTTGGGTAGCATTCGTAATGTGGGGTTCTTGAGAAACTT
This sequence comes from Triturus cristatus, assembly GCF_964204655.1. Taxonomy (NCBI): domain Eukaryota; kingdom Metazoa; phylum Chordata; class Amphibia; order Caudata; family Salamandridae; genus Triturus; species Triturus cristatus. The sequence continues at coordinate 282,925,952 of NC_140584.1, read as the reverse complement.
AGCAATGAGGAACTTGTGTTCCGTTTCTCCGATGGTACCTTGTAGGACTGCTTTATCAATGATAGTCTGCAAGACCGTTAGAATGTCCAGTGTGGGGTTATGATCCAGAGCAGAGTAAATCGAAGTTTCCGATACATGTTCGTCTAGTTTGCAGTCGTAATGAACGGAGTCTATCACAACGAGAGCAGCCCCTTTATCAGCGTTGAGAAAAGTAATGTTGGGGTTGTTGGCTAATTGTTTTAACAAAGATTTGTCCTTCGATGTTAAATTTGACTGTTTTATCTTGTTGTGTTTAAACACGGATTGTAAGTCATGTTTGACTAAAGATTCGAAAGTGTCAAGGACTTTATGACTCACCGGAGCTGAAAAGGTACTTTTAGATGTTAACCCTTGCAAGGTGTTAGGTGGTTGAATGGATGGTTCTGTGAGAACATTCTCGAAAAAATGTCTGAGTCTTAGCTTGCGCATAAATTTGTGGAAGCTTACTTCTGCTTCCAAAAGATTAGAAGAATAGGTTGGAACAAAGGATGATCCTTTTTGGAGTAATTTCATCTGAAATTTGTCAAGGGGTGTTGAGGAGATGTTGATAACTAGATTGTCTTGAACTGTTAACGTTGACTCCTTGTCATTCTCTTTTCCAACGATGGAGCCGCAGATGTTTCTTTTCTTGCCCCGCCTGGGTCTACGTGATCTGAATGGCTTGCCCCTAAAAAAGGAACCGCAGAAGAAGAAGTTGAAGCTAAAGAGGATGGAATCTCGGTGTCTTTCATGACTTCTGTTCGAGGTTGTTCTCTACGTGGAAGGTTTTTGGATCTGTTGCAAGTGGTGTCAGAATCACTGCTGACAGGTGAAGTATCGGTGTCAGATGTTTTAGGTGGTGCTTTGTACTGGCGTCTCCGTGCGTAAACTTCTGCCCAATTGTAAACTTCACCTAATTTATAGTCAATGGTATCCCTGCGGAACTTTCTGAGTTTCCTTTCATTTACTTCTTGTTTGTGTTTCTCAAGTTGATCGTTGATATCAATGAGTGTCTGAGTGAGTTCCTCTGGGGACATTTTAGATGCTAATTCACTTTTGAGTTGAGAGATTTCGGTGTTCAATTCCTCGAGAATGTCCCATGGACAAGTAGATATTTTATTAAATTTCACACCCCTGAGGATCTCTCTCAGGGTGCAGAATAATCTGCTCAAGCTCAACTGGGACAAAACTGAGCTTATGATTCTAGGCAAAAGGCCCTGATCTCTGGGGACCGCATCACTGGCCCGCTGAACTGTGAGTTCCTCATACCCCTTCAAGTAGTGTTAAGAATCTGGGGTTCATTGTGGATGTGTCACTATCCATGAAACAACAAGTGGCCAAGGTGACGGCCACCTGTTTTGCAGTTCTTAGGTGGTTATAAAAGATCCTGTGGCGGATTCCCTTCACAGAACAGAGGACTGTGATCGATGGGCTTGTTTCTAGACTGAATTATGGCAACATACTGCACCTGGGAGCCGATAAATCTACTATCCATGGGCTGCAACTTGTGCAGAATTCAGCCACCAGGCTTTTCTATCGCCTACCCAAGTTTACTTCGGTTTCCAGCCTTTTTCGTGAACCACACTGGCTTACTGTGTCGAACCGTATTAAGTTCATAGCACTTTGCTACGTGTTCAGGATCAAATCTGGAACCGCCCCAGAATATCTCCTGGACTTAGTCCACCTATACCATCTCTCCCGACCCTTGAGATTCTCTCTGCAGACTCGGTTCTTAGTACCTAAAACCTGGCTGGCGCGTATGAAAGGCCGATCTTTTTCCTACTTAGGGCCACTACTGTGGAATTCCCTGCCAGCTTCCATGAGAAATTCTACATCCCTTCTGACTTTCCGTAGGAGTCTAAAAACCTGGCATTTCTAACTCGTTATGCAGATCACCTTTTTTACTCTCTTCTACTCCTGCCCTGCGCCGGGAAACCCCTCAGGGTAGCTGCGCGCATTATTAGTTTCGTAATAATAATAAAACAAGACTCTAGTGTTGCTGATAGGAATGATTTTGATCACGGTCTTTTTAAGAAATTATCTTTGCACACAACATACCACTGTAATCGTCCTCTTGTTTCTCAAATGCTAAGAAAGTCAGGAATTTGGGGTGAAGTTCATCCCTAAAAAAATACCTCTTGTTGAAAGAGACACTCTGAGCAAAATTCAGACTATGTTACATGCTGGGATTTATTGGCAGGACGGGTGTGTTCCTCATGGGCAATGTCAATGGCTGAGATTTCGTTGGTAGGGTCACGACCACAGTTTTTTTGCCAAATACAATGCAGTGAGGGTCTACAAGACACAAAATGCTTATTTTCCACGTGTAAGTTGGCTTGGGTTTGTATTTGATGCTACGTTGGCTAAACGAGTCCATTTCTGTTCAAATAGGTGTATTTATGCATGTTTCGGTGAGCCATGGGTGTGTATGCTTGACGAAGCAGGATTCTCGTCCCAGCACAGCCTCTCTTTTGTCCCCCCACTTGCAGCCACCTATAAAAATGTTCTAAGAGTTCAGCCTTTGGTGTTTACCAGAACAAAGACTCATATATGTAGTTCACTCAAACAGTCCCAAGAGTGGGCTAGATACACAGTTTTCAACTTTTGACCTTCAATACTGAAGACACCTGAATTGAGGTAACCAGCTGCAATACCAGGAGCACAGGGAGACCTACATTTATTTTGTGACACCTGAAAATGGCTTGGGGATGGTAAAGTTGCAGTGTTGTGCAAGTATAGCACCGATTAACTATTCCTTTTCTCTGCTCAATCTGTGTGTTTGGCTTCCGGTCCCCTCCCCTTACCCCTGCTTTAACTCGCTCTTGAGAGTTTTCTGTAATTAGAGGCAAAACACGGGCTAGTAACGGAATTTAGTTTATCCATAGAGTCTGTAATTCTGCTCTTCTGTGTACAAAAACGCAGAGCCAAACAGACCATATTAAGTCTATCCAATCAATATCCCATTCACGTCAGTTAGTACTTTAAAGTGACCAGGTCACCAATTTATTTAAGAGGTTTCTATATAAGTGATATTAGAGCACTTTACACGGTCCCTTGTTTCGATGTATGAACACAGGTTTCACAAATTGATTACAGTTTCTTATGGTTTCCATTAAATGATTTATATTACGGTCTATAACCCCCCTTTCCAAGTTTTACCGATGTGCCTTTCATTTAGGGCGGCACAAGCGCATGCTCACCTGCATTGTCCAGGTCCTCATCCATGTCCTCCCGTTCACTTTGGTTGCCCTCTGCTTGAAGACGCGCCAGCTGGGCAGACTGCTTTATCAGCGAGACACGGTAAAAATAATTCCTCCAAAAGTCTTCCTCTTTTATGCTGCAGGTAGGGAGAAAGCGGAAACAACGCTGGTGAGAGGTGGAAGCCCCTCTTATTATGGCTATCACTGGTCAGTCTCAACTTCATGTAGCATCCTATGTGTTTTTAGGCAGAAATAACACATCACAGCATGCATGCTATTGCAATGCCAATTCGTGGTGACAGCCTAGTGAACCTGGGAAGTGCAGTTTAATCTTGTTCTATGTCTGACAAAATGCTCTGCCGGGAAAAATAGAAGTTTGTTTTTCAAAAACATTTGCAGAAAACTGATTTAAGATAATTCTATGAGTTTTACATTGTATTTGGAATCTGGGAAACTAAAAAGCTGGTGTTCTTAAGTGATTGGTAGGTATGCAGGTTCTGTTAGTACCTTGAAATGAATCCCTAAATAAGGACTAATAAGGGAAGGAGAGGATTTTATGAAGAAATATTTGTAGTGCAGGCAGGTTCTAGAAAACCTTTATTTTACATTACAAAGCCTGATAAAGAAATTATGGAATTACTATAACTTCTCTGAAGTCTGCAGCAACAAGAGTGCTGGGAGAGAGGAGAGTAAGGAGGATGGACCAGGAGAGGAAAAAGCTCGAGTGAGGGAGTCTGGAATGAACCTTCTGAATAGCATGACCCTCTTAAGGAATGCTCGCACCACACCAACTGGTAGAATGAGAGTGTATTATGGGAAGAAGAGGCACTGCAGTGTCCAGGATGCAAGGAGTAAAGGAAGAAGGATTGGGGACAGCAGTAGGAATCGTGCTTGCCGGAGAATGAGAGATCGTTGTAGGTTTCAGGAGAGAAAGAGCCCTAAAGTGGGGTCCTCGCTGACTGTGGGTTGATATGGGACCACCTGGTGAGGTAGTGCCCATGGTCCCAGAGAGATTCTGGGTCGATGAGCGGGCGAGAGAGAGGGCGAGAGAGAGAGATCAAGAGAGAGAGAGAGAGAGAGAGAGAGAGAGAGATCAAGAGAGAGAGAGAGAGAGAGAGAGAGAGAGAGAGACTATTGCCGTCAGCTTTTCTTTAAACTGCTTCTGCAGACGTTTCTGGGCAACAGAACACAGACACAAACGCGTCTTTCTAGGGATGGATCGGTGTCCGGGAAAGCATGGAGCTGTGAAAGGGAATGTTTTCGCCCAGCAGCAATCTGCCTTTTCACACTGCTCATCTTCTACTACTTGCCTACACTACCACCACCCTTGCCAGCACCTCCCGCCAGTCCCTGCACTCCCAAGCCATAGGTCCTTAACTTATACACCCTTGCCCTCCAATGTCGCCAACATCGATAAACATTGCCCAGAGTCTCATGCTCTTCCTCACCGCTTTGGGACCAGCTCATAACGCATCCTGTTGAGGGTTAGGTCCTCGCGCAGCATGACCATGGCAGCAGGAGCAGCCTTCTCGAAATCAAAGGGAAAGTGAACCCCAGGCGGGGGGTCTCGCAGGAGGTTCCGGCGGTCCTGAAACATGAACACACGTATGTACCCCAGCCGTTAACATTTATAACATCAATGCGTACAAAGGCTTCTTGCTATATTGATCCCCATTTATAATTTACCATTTGCATTGAGCAAAACAAAACAAAAAAATAAAAACACTATTTTAACTCCATGGTACCATTTTGTCAGCACCAAAAAGTTAAAAGGCGTAACCAGTCCTGTGGGATTGAAATGAGTGACTTTCAGGCTACACACAAACCTTTGAAGCGGTTCACACCAATGCCATGTCCTTGGGATTTTTTTATAGCGCAATGTGCCACATGCCCCAGATCCTAACCTAGTCAGACCTGAAGGGAACATCATTGTTAATTCTAGTCTCTTCCACAGTCCATCCACGGATCCCTCGCCCTGCCCTAATGTCAGCCGGTGTGCCTCCAGCTCCTCCCAGTGTTGCTTTGAGCGTACCCAGCTCCTTACTCAGGTCAGTGCACGTACTCTCTGCTTTTCACACTCCATCCATCTTCTGCTGACACTACATGATGCACTTTCCTGGGCATCATCTGCCTACCCGTGAAGTCATCTGTCACCGCATTCAAATTAAATAATTTTAAGTGCTCAGACAACCACTGTGAATGATTCTCTCTCTCCACATAACAGCCTCTTGGTTAAATCAATTTCTAATTTCCGCTTACACCCCTGGATCACCACATGTCCAATGTCTTAACTACACAAACCAGGGTGGTTGAGAACTTCAACTTTTACCCAATGCCACATCATTCAGATTAATCCTCGACACGGACTTCATACCCAAGGAATATCCTGACAAGAAAACTAAGATGCTCTCTACAAAAGACGGTGAAACCATTCCTCCCCAATAGCAAGTTCAGAAATGCCATCCAAACCCTCATTTTCTCGATTGTGGATGGTAGCATAGAGCTGCTCTACACTCTTCCAGACTCCACAATGCTCCTTCATTAGCACCCTAAATGATGCAGCATGCCTCATCAAGGGTCTGGGGAAATATGAACACATCACCCCCACCCTGATGGAATTCTACTGACTTCCCTTGCCATCCCATACCATCTTTAAAACCAGTTGTATCATTCATAAAGATATGATGCCGGGCACCATTATCTGGCTCGCAAGCTCACCACCTCTGAAGGCACTCTGTACCCAGCAGTTAGGACACCAACAGAATGGAGATGAAAAAGTGCAAAGAAGAAAACAAATACAACGCAACAGGTCGTTTCCATTTATGCACCCAGGATCTGGAACAATATCCCTGTATCCACCAGGACCACTCCAACCGTTTGTCTACATTGAGCTACACAAACACTACATGCATAAGAGAATACCACCAAATCACACCAGTTTCTTGACATCAATCAATGGACTTTAGGGAAGCTGATTAGATTATGGAAGTCTTTTGGGTACTAGCTCTTCTAATGAGAGCAATGCGATTCCATGTATTGCATGACCTGGAGGCCACAAATCACAGGGAGACGTCACCTCTCAAAGTGATTCATAAACAAAAGTAAAAGGGACAAAACGGTACTTGGAGACCCCGTAGAAACGTTGTATGTATCATGACAGAATTATGTGGCATTAATGTGTTGTGGTCAGTGAAGCAGAACTGGTGATCACCATTTAAGTTTCTTCGACTGCATGTATCATTAAATAATCTATCAATTAGTGTCTGTGCAAGTTTGTTTACAAGGTAGCACAGTCCTCAGGTGGAGCAGGCAAGTTAAAGAAACAATGAGGTGATTTTGTACGGTATCTGGTTAAAGGAAATGAATGGGGCGCTCCACCAAGAAAAGGGCAATCTCCATGATCAGCCTCCAACAGGTTCTTTCAAGTCCTGATTCTCTTCATGTCATCATACTCACAGAGCAGAGCCGGAAGACAAGAAGAAAGATACACACCCACTGATCACCTCGCATTTCCTTTCAAAGTACAGACCCTCCAGCATGGCTTCTGAACCTACCGAAGATAGGGCTAGAATCTGCTGCTTCATCAACTCCTCTTCACAGTATCCAACCCAGGGGGGCTCTGTCCTGTCTGCAGAGAACCAAAAAGTCTCATCAATACAATTTGTTTGTTTAGGTATTACAAAACACTTGCATGCCATCTTATGGCTACTTCAGAGCACGCTAAGTAAGTGTGCATGGATACCAAAATAAAGCTCTATGCAGTCACCGTGAATAAAGAGACCATTGTGCACCAAAGGTATGCAAAGGGAAGGACTAATCTTTCTCGGTTGCCTCAGAAGCTACCCTGCAAATGACATTTTACAAGGTAACCTCAAGAAGCATTTTAACACAGAGGTTTCTCACATCTTCATGGTAATGGATTACCACTACTTGAAAAATGGAATGATCTGAAATAACATTGTCCTTGTTTAGCACAAGATGTGTAATGGTTTTGCCGGTACATAAAAAAAACATGGTTTCACTTTTAGAGCAGAGTGCTAAAAAAATTGATAAAAACACCTGTGTTGCACTACTGTTCATTTTATCGTCACCCTAAATATTTTTTGATTTTTGAATCAAATTTTAGATCTCTGTAGTTATTGGCTTAATTGTGGCTGTTTATAAATACATATTTGGCTGTTAAATTATAGTTTGTAATTATACTGCACTGTATAAATGTTTTGTCTACCACCTTGCACAACTTATTTCAAAAGTAAATACATTTCTGAATCATTATCAGATATGAGCCGGCTCCAGCACCGGTGCTGTTTTTCAGAATTTAGATATGTCAGCAGAGCTGTGTGTGCCTGGCTCAGAACTGTAACATCAGGTTGCACTGGCAGAGCAATATGTGAATGTGTGATACCACAACTCTAGTAGATGGATGCTGGAGAGCTAGTAAAGGTACATTGACAGGGAGTTATGTATTAGTGACATAACTGATACAAGCGTTGAAAATGCAATAGGCCTCGCCTTTTATTAAGTTAAAGCCATTTGCTTTGCTAATGGTATTATATAGCAAAGCAAATGGCTTTAACTTAATAAAATTTGCGCCTCACGGTAGTGGTTCCAACTGTGCCTTCGGGTCTAGGACAGAAACACAATGATGCTAAGAACTGTAGCAAATGTCCGCTTTACACAGTCCAGTGTCTCTGTTTATACGTTATGGAGTTGAAAACAGCGTTGGCCCACCCCCTAACTGCCTCGTCAAGAACATGCCGAGCCTCTAGGCCCAAGCCGGGGACTTTCCTGCCACACCTCCCCCGGGAGTAAAGAGAGGAATGCGCCAGCCACGGACACCTCTGCCCCCTAGACACCGGGTACCTGCGGGGCCTCTCTGGAGATGAATCTCCTCCTCTGGGATACGCAGGTCCGCCTGCCCGTTCATCTTCGGCCAGCCTGGGTGGGTGGAAAGGCTCCTCGCAGACGTAGCACTCTGATCCCAGCTCAGAAGGTGACTCGGCCCCGCGGCACTTTCGCTTTCAGAGTCTGAGCTGAGTCCAGAGCAGGGGGTGGAGAGGAAGCAAAGGGCGCTGGGGGTTGTAGTCTTTTGGCTCAACAGTGAGATTTGAGGGGACAGACGTCATTTATCAACTCTGCACCCAGCTGCCGAATGGGCTCGGATATGAACTGTATTTTTTACTTAGCCTTTGTTTAAAAAAACAACAACATCTTTTTAGAATTGTTTCTGACTTTCCGCTAAAGGGGCCACCTCTCTTAAAAAAAATATCGGCCATTGTTATGACACGGAGTCGTGTTGAAAGAAAGTTATCTATTAAGTAAATAACTAGAAGGCGGTCCACACGCAGGTGGAAGACAAGGGAGCTCGGCTCCTCGCCTTATGGCGGCGGCTCGGCGAAGAACGGAAAAAAAGGATTCTTCTTCCAGCAGTGCTCATTATCAGACGCGGTACATCCCACCTCAAAGTACTTCCATCTCGCACTGTACGCAGACACACACACTACACTTCTCCGAATAGAGATGCCGCCAGACAATAACTCTAATTTATCGGCACGTGAGTCGGAGGAGGACGCCTTCAGTCTTTTAGAGCCGTCCCAGTTGGACTGGTTAGTGAGCCGTCCCAGTTGGACTGTCTCGCATGACTGGTTTCTTATCTTTATGGGGCCATGTGTTTGGCCCTATAAAGATAAAAAAACCTTTTACGCCATCAGTAAGTCGGGGCAGCCAGTCCAACTGGGACGGCTCTAAAAGAGAAAAGTGTACGTCACTAGACGCTCTTTTCCAATGGCTGGCCACCGTTTAGCATAAACCGTGACGCCAGACAATGGAAAGGAGGGGCGGGGCTTAAAGCCCACTAGAGAAATCTACCCTAGAACATTAAATCTCGCCAGCGAGACTGCGCATGTCTGCGCAGTCTTACGCCAGGCGAGACCTAAAAAGGGGTGATGCAAGCATGGATTGATTACACTGGCACAGCTAAGAGCATTCTCAAATCTGAAATATTGGGACAATGTAAGGCAGGACTCAATTACACTGACAGCCATTGGTAGCTCTCATGCTATAACTTGAGGGTGCTTATGTTCATAAAGCACCGCTATAACGTTATGCTGGTCCTAAAGTTGAAATAGCAGGAGGCAGCAGCTTTGGTTAGTCACACTACATACAACTAGTCATCATGGTCAAACGTGTATGCGTTACATTTATTGTGAGTATCACATTCTGGTTTCTCAGCACTATAACCAATATTAGCCACATGTATTGTATGACCTCTACGCCACGTTTTAAACAACAGGTGGAAGATTTGTTGTCAGGAAGATGCTAATGCTACATCAACATCAGCAGATGCCACTTACCGGATTTCTTGGACTTCTTCTCCTTCACAAACTTGTCTTGCTCTTTCTTGAAATCGCCCAGTATTGTCTAAAAGAGATAGAAGTCCCTGAGAAGAGAGAGCAGTCTCACGGCTTCTTTCCCCATATATGATCAGCCATGACTCTAGCTTCACGGTCTTCACACACATAGCAGAACCCACCTCCTACCGGACACACTATCTGCAGGGTATGGTTGGAGCAGCGTTCTCTGGCACTATTCACTACCCTTGTGCTAACCAGCAGGTGCACTAAAGGACCAAAGTCCGGTTTGGGAGCTAGGCGAGTTGGAAGGCTTTGGTACACCTCACTATCTGTTCACCTTCAGTCATTAGTCGAGTCATTTAGTGTCTATTACATCTGATTCAAATCTAATGGTTTGAAGGCTAATTAGTATCTGCATTAAAATAGACTGCGATTTGAATCATCTGAAATCTGACTACATTTAGCTGGCTGTCTTGCATGTTAAAACAGGTGTACCCTCGTGTGTTCCCCTTTTTCTTTCACACCCCTGTTTGTTCATCGTCCATATCTGCCTCCTGCTTCGCTTCTTCTCTTCCAAAGGCAGTATGAGACGCTTACCACCATTACCCCTTAAGCACAGTCTACACCCACCCTTGCTTCATCATATACATTTTACCTTTACTGTCCACTTCCGGTTTCTCCCTGTCCACATTATGACCAAATGTTTTTTATTTATTTTTTATTTCGTTCCAATCATGTGTAACGTGAAGTTCTTTCTATTATGTGTGAACGTGCTCACAATGCACACACTCCTGCCCCTGAATCTGATAATAGCCTGCACGGTGAGTGGGTGGAGGTAACACGGAAATGTGTGTGCTATGTGGCCTTTCTAATTGCATACTTTAAGGTGGCTGTTACTGCAATGTCTGTTTTAATATGCCTACGGGCAAGTTTGTGTTTTGCTCGTGCTTTACCTGAACATTCAACTGCTGTTCATTCATGTGACAATATCGTGTGGGGAAACGGCCACTGCAACGCGGCCGTTATAACGCATAACCATAACCACGCATGCATTACAACACATGCGTGGTTACAACGAAAAGACTTTACCACGCATACCTTTACTACGAAATTCGTAGTAAAGGCATGTGTGGTAAAGTTAAAAGAAAAAAAAGGGGGGGGGGGGGTTAGGGGGATCTCCCCCCCCAAAAAAAGCGTGGGATTAAAAAAGAGGGCTTGGGGGGGGCACCCCCCAAAATAAAATATAAAAAAAGCGCACCTGATTCCGTCATTTAAAGAGAGATGTGGAGGCAATCCACGTCGTTAGAGGAAACGGAAGGACACTTCAATTTCCTATTAAAGACTTGGAACGTCACCAAGAAAGATCGAGGAGAGGAGAGGTAAGGGGGAATGAGAGGGTGGTGTCGGGCAGGGGTAAATTTAAAGGGTAGATTTATAGTGCGATATCCTAACAAGAAAATGCCATTAACATGCATAATTTAACAACGAAAATCGTTGTAAAAGTATGCGTGTTAAAGGCATTTTCTTGGTGATGGCATTCGCGTTGTAACGCATGCGTGGTAAAGGCATGCACTGCAACGGAATGCGTTGTAAAGTCATACATTCTATTGTGTGTGGCATTTCCTCTGAGGTTAGTTCCTGAACTACTGGCCCCAAAGCAGTTTGCAGGTTCGTATCATATTCACCTTAACTAACAGAGGTGAGAGAAGTGAGACATAAGTACTGCGCAGAGGGGCGATAGCCCCAGGGTTGAAAATGTCCCCGGTTGATTTCTCACTTACCTGCTGTGAATGACGGACTGCACTCATTAACCTGCTACCCTCCAAACCTGGCTAGGCAAAGAGCCCTTCTGCTTGACTCAATGTTCTTCCTTAGGATAAATCCACCCCTCAAGATTCAAATGGTTCTACTGTCCCACTTCCCACCAACCAGACGTTCATCTACCTTGTCCAGAACCTTATCGATGAGGTGAGACTTCTTGATGCTCTGGGTTGTGACCCTCACAGACTCCGCCATTCTCTTCGAGGCAGACGTGGCAACGGTAAACAAATAATCTGCATATTGTGAACAGAAAGCGTATGAAAAGTGTGGACTCTTTCTCTCATAATTACAGATAATATAATCACAGCTTAAGCATGCATGACAAATCTCAGTTGTATTCCCAAATCAGAGGAATCTTGTCTAATCATGGAGAGATTTTTGGGAAAATTGAGCATATATTTTTTTTATAACACATTTTATTGATTTTTGTTTGAATTTTGACAACAACACACACAAGACCTCTGGGTCCAGGCCACAGGGCCACAATAAAACATTTGTAAATGTGCAGAGTTACACGTTGCAATAAACATGACAAATATTGCAGTAGCAATAGGTAAACATTATGAATCAAAAAGCCTTCCCGGTCTCAACCAATGGACCCTATTGTCCCCAGTCCAGACCCCCATATTCAGTCGTATTTCTGGGGGACCCCCTTACCAGCTTTTCCGGCACAGTGCAAGATTCCATGTATGGACAGGGTTTGTGCATCCCTCCAGTGCCTGGCGCGGTCTCTCTTGACCTCCATATATGCTGTTGCAATCAAAGAACGGACTGCTCTGGAGTCACCCACTGACTCCATAATACCCAGCAAGATTATCTTGGGATCGAGTACTAAGGGAATTCCTAACACCTACCCGATGTACCTATTAATGGCCATCCAGTACGTGTCTGTGCCTCTGGACATGTCCAAGCAGTGTGGTAAAGAGTGTCGGTGAAGACCCACATCGCAAACATGCCAGGGCGCAGGCCTGCCACAGTCGCTGGAGGAGTAATACATCCTATGAAAGTAGCAGAACTGAATCAAGCAGAGACACATGAAAATGGCAAGCATACTCAAGGCCATCTTCGCCTTCACCCATTCGACATCCTCCATGGCCCCCACATCCTCCTACCACCAAACCCTCAGGGTCCCCAGATTGTCGGACGTATTGATAACCAGAGACTTGTAATGTCGAGAAATCCCTCCCCCCACCCAACTTGTCAACCCCCAGTTTACATTCAATGGCATTGAATTCTGGGAGAGGCGTCAGTCTGTCCCCTTAGCACGTCAGAGCATGCCGCAGCTGAAGGTAGCGGTAGCACTGGGTGGAGTGAAGGCTGAATTCCTCCGCTAGTTCCTGAAATGAACTGATATGCCCATCCCTCTAGCCATCTCCTAATGTAGAGAGACCAATCGAATCCCACATCTGGAATCCAACCAACCATGCCGTCTCAGACAACCATGTCCTGTGCCAGAAAATGGTGGCTCCAGTGAGAGTGCAGTATCATTTAGTGTGGTGTAATGCCGAGTTCCAACAGTGGATAGGGACCTGTGGGAGGAACACAAGGCTCACTGCCATAAAGTAAGGAGGGCAGACCGCAGGGTTGAAGGAGAGCCATCTCCAACCAGAAGGCAGGGTCTCCCCTATCAGCTCGGAACCAGTCGCCTATGTTGGGCAGTTGCTCGCACATATGTTATTAACAAAAACTAACAATCTTGTAGGATTGATGGGATTGGGGAAAGGGCCTGGCTCTGTCAAGTATACAAAGGAGTTGGCTGGAGGCAAAAAGGGCGCTTGATTTGTTTGTGGTAGGATTGTCACACAAGTGTCCCATTTGAAACAGTCCACAAAGACAAACCTGTTCAAAAACAGATATTATAAAAAATGTTACCCGTACATCTTCTGAGAGAAATTTCAACATGTATTTATTTCCTAAACCCAGTTACACTCTCTTCGCTTATGTTCGAAGACCAGGCAATTTTTTAAAAAAAATCTTTTTATTGAAACAAGTATCAGTTTGCATAAAGAATACAGAGGGCACATTAAATGGAGAAATAATAACGACATGTGAAGGGTGAGGATTACATTTCAACAAAGAAAGGGGAACCTCACGGGGAAAGGGGGACATTTGGTTCAGTGCAATCAGGTGGTGTACAGATTTCCCCTGGTAGCTATTCCAAGGGCCCCAGATGCGCACCCATTTTTTGGGGCACCCTCTAGCGACATATACCGTCTTCTCCCTAAACATACACCAATCAATGTGATGCGATGTTTCGTTTAGTTATTATGAATCCCAGGGTGGCCCATTGTGTCTGATGAGTGTTCAGATCTGTGGGTTCCCATATATTGAGGAGGCAACGCCTAGCCTCCGTTGAGAGTGTGTAATAGTGCCTCGTGTATCTCGTGCCAAAAAGAGCTGACAAACTTGCATTCCCATATGATGTGTAAAAAGGTTCCTAGCTGACCGCACCCTCTCCTGCAATCCCCATTGTCTATGACCCCCATGTGAATCCGGCATGGCCCGGTGATGTATACACCGTGAAGGATTTTTAGCTGTACCAATCTGAGGCGCGCCGGTATGGCAACCACCCTAGGGGAGAACACCGCCTCCTGCCAGTCTTCGTCATCTATCTCGATCCCATCTCCCGTCCACTTCTCCCTTAATGCCCGCAGGGGGTCGGTCATATTGTTTATCAGTTTTTTGTATATTAAAGAAATTGTCTTTTCAGGAAGGTGACCATCTAGGATTCTATCTTCTAAAGGTGAGGCTTCAGGGGGATTTGTGCCAGTTGGTAAGAGCGTTCGGAGTGAGTGTCGGATTTGGGTATAACGGAAGTATTCTGAAGCTGCTAGGACATATTCGGCCTGCAATGTGTTGAAGGATTTGATTTCCCCTCCCACCCAGAGGTCTTTGATTTGTGTGATGCCAATGAGGTCCCATTTATCGAAGCCTTTTGATCTCCATAGACTGTCCAGAGATTCAGAGTCCCACAGGGGGGTCGCCAACGTCAGTTTACGTCCCCACCCAAGAGCTCTGAAGGCGTCGTGCCAGGTCTGGACCGAGTGCTTGGTGGGGCGCATCAACTTAAGATTGTTGAGCCACGAGTAGAGAGCCCTATTGTAATTACCTCCGGGGAGGAGCCATTTGTCCATGGCGTAGCCAGGATCGTCACATCGTCCATATGTGCCGTGGTTTATGGCAACCAAGTGTGATGCCCAATAATAGTTTTTTAATATCTGGAAGGCTTATGCCGCCATCATACCAGTTTAGGGTCAACTTATTTAGAGCGATACGTGGTTTACCGTCCCAAAGTAGTTCCCTCTGAAGGCCCTCCATTTCTTTAAAGTATTGCGTGGGTACAGGGTCCAGGGTATTTTGCAGTGCGTAGAGAAAGCGAGGCAGGGACATCATTTTAAACAGGGCTGCCCTTCCCAAAAGCGAGAGGGGAGGCGATTTCCAACTTTTGATGTCTTTTTTGAGTTTGTGTAGGGGCGGGAGGAGATTTTGGGCGTATCGGACTGAGGAATCATGAGAAATAAATATGCCAAGGTATTTAAAGCCCGCTGTATTGATCTGGATCGGGCAATTTCCAGGGGTGGTAGGAGGGTCTCCCCTCAGGGCAAACAATAAGGATTTACCCCAGTTGACCGTAAACCCAGAGAATCTGCCGAAAACTGCCAAGATGTCTAGAACTACTATCAGGGATTTCGACGGGGAGGCCAGATGGAGCAAAATGTCGTCCGCATAGAGTGAAATGCGGTCCTCCAATCCGGGGGACCACCTCAGCCCTCGTATGATCTGGTCCTGTCGGATCCAGGCAGCCAGTGGCTCCAGAGCGATGGCAAACAAGAGGGGAGAGAGTGGGCAGCCCTGGCGAGTTCCGCGGCTGAGTGGGAACGTGGCAGACAGTTTGTTGTTAACCACTACCTGCGCCAGGGGTTCTTGATATAGAAGACGTACCAAATCCCAGTTTTTCCAATACGGCCCAAAGGTAGGGCTATTCAACAGTGCCGAATGCCATGGTCGCGTTCAGGGACACTATCACAGCCGACTCTTGAAGGGATGAGGCTCTACTCAGGACCAGGCTATTTTAACTTCAGTCCTACCAGATTGGAGGATCAACTCTTGGATTAGATGCAAGATTGAAGTTTCTCCAGGAAGGTATTTATATAGATTCACACTTTAATAGTCTAAGGTTTATAAATGTAGGTTTTTGAGGTTTAGGTTTTTAAATGCTACCTTTTAAAATACTGTAGTGCTTATCTAACTCTGGGAATCAGGTCGTCAGGTGTATGAAGCTTTGATAAAGGCCCTTTGGTCTTCAACGGTTGCAATTAATACCATTTACAAAATGACCACAGCCTATGTAAATGACTTCTAAGAAGTTCATTAACATTATGTAACAACAGCTCACATTCATATATTGAATATGTGGCAAGGCCTTCAAGGTCTAGCACTGGACTCCTATTAAGCTGTTGGACGTAGATAGCTTTTGCAAGAGCTGGTATTCTGAAGAGGATTCAAGCACTGCATACTTACTAGCCAGTGAAGAGTGGTTGACTAGGAGCTGGAAACAGCCCTTGAAAATGTGCTCATGCCAGCCCCCTAATTTACCTAATGTTCGTAGCCAGTGAGTCGAATCGTCTCCAGGAGGATTTTAGAAAGGAGGGTGGGAGGGCAATTTATATATATGTCTACGAGAGAACTGTATGTGTTTCCAAGGTCTGTTTGCCAGACTAGCTAGCCAATGATCCCTCCTTTTATTAGCCCCTAAAAGTAGTCCCCAAGTACTCAGCCTACCAATGGTTTTCCCTGTCTTCCATATGGCCAGTCCAGCCTTGAAGAGAAGAGAGAAAGGTGTCTCTGTGATGTGGTCTGAGCACAGTCACGTATGATGAGGCCTGATGCAGATCTAGTGAGGCATTTAGTGGGAGCATGGTGGTGTTTGAAACAGAAAGTAGAGAATTGCTAGAAATATCCCTCACTGGTGTTTGAAACAAACAAAGTTGAGAACTGTGAGCACCATGCCTCACAGTCGTGTGAACATATTTTGCAAATATTATTGTTTGACTTTTATTCAAAGTTGGTACTGGGTTATGGCCAGCATGCCAATCTTTCAGAACGGCTAAATAAAGGCCAATCTGCATTCAATGCAAAACCAAAGGGTTTTTGCAGGAATGGTGAGGGTGATGCCATTCGTCAGGAAGAATGTAATATGCATTGTATGCAACGGCTGCTGATATTTCATTTTAATTGTTCAAAGGATTTCTGTCTGAGTGCAATTCTATTATAGAGCTTGCAAGACCACCAGCCTTGAATGATGACTGAGAAGGCTTTGCAAACACATAAATCAGAAAACTGATGAACAGGTTATGTACAACAAATATATATATTATCTACTGGCGGTCGCCAGTAGATAGTTATAGTTAGGACCATGTTTCCATAGGAAATCTGAAAATTCTATTTTGAATAACTTTGGCGCCGGTTGACGAATCCTCGCGAAATTTTCAAAACTAATGGGGCGCTCCGCTCAGCTCCTACCCTGAAAGTCTCGGGGTGATTCGTCAAGCGGGGGCTGAGAAAAAAGGGGGGTTCCAAAACACGTTTTCCCCATGCATTTTCCCATAGGACCTTTAGTCGAAAGTACAGCCCGAACGGCTGAACAGAATTACTTGAAATTTGGCAAAGAGGTAGTCCTCAGGTCAAGGATGTGCCTTTTGCATATATGGAGTCAATCTGTTCAGTAGTTCCTGAGAAAATTGCAGTTAAAAATACATAAATATCTATAGGCGCGCACCATAACGTGCGCGAGTGTAATTCTGATTGGTGGTTACATGTCAGTCAACGTTCGAATCGGTCGAAATCAGGAAGTGTCGGCCGCCATTTTGTGTGTTTTGTGTGTGACAGTGAAAAAGAAAGGTGGAGAACGTGAAAAGGGGGCAGGGTAGAGAGTTCCTGACCCCCTAGTCTTTGTCAGGGGGTCGAAGAGTGAAAAAAACATTTTTTTTTTTTTTTTTGAAAACCTTTATTTCAAAATTCAGGACACAGCTATTCAGCCGACAGCCCGAAGGTTCGGCAGCATTGAGAGTTAGATACAGTGATGTGTCCCCAATACAGTTGAAAGAGTAATGCAAAGGTCCAATTTTAAATAAACACAGAAAAAACTGACAACAAACCCCAGCAAGGCAGAACATTGAAAGCCCATGGCGAAAGCCCCCAGGGGAGGCTGGACCCCACTCATCTACTAGTTACAAGACTGTGTACGGAGGAAGAAGGGGGACAGCAGAGGCCCAAAACGGTTACTAAAACCAAACTGTGCTGGAAAGTAGGTCAGGGGGAGAGCTGTTCCTCCGGAGGTTCCAGATCCGGGGCAAGACATATTCCCCCCCTGTATTGGTTCCACCGCCCCCAGATGGCGTGCCACTTCCGGGGGCGACCTCTAGAGCAGTAGACCGTCTTCTCCCTAAACATGCTCCAGTCCATGTTCTCCTTCCACGCGGTCAGTGTAGGGGGTCCCGAGGAGCCCCACAATCGCGCGATATCCCTTTTAGCTACCATGTTACCCAGAGTCACCCATTGGGTCTGCGCCTCATCGAGGTCAGAGGGCCCCCAGACGTTCAGGAGGCAACACCGCGCCTCCGGCTGTATCGCAGTGCCCGTCACCTCCCCCATAACTGCATGGACTCTCCTCCAGAACTCCACAATGACACCACATTCCCAAATGATGTGCAGGAAAGTACCCACCATACCACATCCCCTTCTGCACAGGCCGTCCTCCGAGAATCCCATGTGGACCAGCCTTGGCCCCGTCACATACACCCGGTGCAGTATTTTAAGCTGCACCAGCCGCAGACGCGACGGAATCGCAACCTCCTTAGGAGAAGAGACCGCTGACTGCCAGTCCTCATTATCCAACTCAAGGCCATCCCTAGTCCACTGTTCTCTCAGCCCCAAAAGCATATCTGCCCGGACGTTAATCAACTTCTTATATATGAGCGAGATCGTGCTCTCGGGCATATGACCATCAAGGACTCGGTCCTCAAGGGGAGAGGACTCCGGCACCTTCTCACCCTCCACGAGGACTGATCGGAGGGCGTGACGCAGCTGGATATACCTGAAGTACTCTGAGGGCCCTAGCTCATACTCAGTCTGCAACTCCTCGAAGGACTTCACCCTCCCCTTATGCAGCACATCTCCCACCTTGGATATACCTATCAGGTCCCACTTATCAAAGCCCTTCGTATGCCAGAGTCTTCCCAATCTCTCCGATTCAAACAATGGGGTAGCGAGGGTGAGCCTATCCGTCCAGCCCAACGAATCAGTCGCCATCTTCCATACACGCACCGCCACACCTGTGGGCCCCGTGAGGGACGAGTCTAAGGACCGCGAATACAACGCCCTGTAGTAGTTGCCGCCACGAAGCAGCCACCTATCCAGGGCGTGCCCAGGGCTGAGGGCAGGGCCGTAAAACCCATGGTTGATCGCGCTCAGCTGCGTGGCCCAATAGTACCGTCGGATGTCAGGGAGCGCAATGCCCCCATCGTACCATGGGAGCGTCAACTTTGAAATTGCTATTCGCGGCCGCCCATCCCACAGCAACGTCCGTTGGAGGCCTTCGACCTCCCGAAAGTATTTGGCCGGTACCCAGTCCAAGGTGTTCTTGAGGGCATAGAGGAAGCGGGGAAGAGACATCATTTTGAAAAGGGCCGCACGCCCAACAAGGGAGAGCGGCAGCCTCCGCCAACCTTCAACATCTCGCCTCAAGCGCGCCAAGGGGGGGAGCAGATTCCTCTCATAGCGCACAGCAGGATCCCTGGATATAAAAATCCCCAAATACACGAAACCCTGCTGGGCAACCTGTATCGAACACGTTCTAGGGATCGGTGGGACCTCTCCACTAAGAACGTACAAGTACGATTTGCCCCAATTAATCACAAGCCCCGAGTTCCTACCGAACGATGCGAGTACGTCACAGACCACTATAAGTGACTTCTTAGGTGAGGCAAGATACAGTAGGATATCATCGGCATAAAGCGAAATACGGTCCTCGTGATCAGGCGACCACCGAAGGCCCCGTATATCCGGGTGCCAACGTATCCACGCAGCCAACGGTTCAAGGGCGAGGGCGAACAACAGAGGCGACAGGGGGCAACCCTGCCGAGTACCCCTACCAAGCTGAAACGGAGTAGATGCCCGACCATTCACCACAACATTCGCTAGTGGCCCCTCGTACAGCAACCGAACCCAACTCACAAAACCGCGACCGAAACCAAACTTAACCAGCACGGCCCATAAGTATGCCCACTCCACCGTGTCAAAGGCCATCGTGGCATCAAGAGATGCCACAATAGCCGGTTCACGCAGCATACCCGCCCTGGCGATGACGCCATGAAGGCGCCTGAGGTTCAATGCTGTGTTTCGGTGCGGGATGAAGCCAGATTGATCCGGGTGGACCAAATCGCCAAGCACCCTACTCAGACGGATAGCCAGGAGTTTGGCCAGAATTTTCAGCTCAGCGTTGAGGAGTGAAATGGGCCGATAGGAGGCGCACCTATCTCGGGGTTTACCCTCTTTATGTATTACCACGATCGACGCCAGCCGCTGATCCAGAAAAAAACATTTTTTTTTTTTTTTTTTTTTTTTTTAAAAAATATATAAAAAATATAATAAAACATACATAACTTAGCATTTAAAAAACCTTCAATGATCAGTATAGATAACCAGCATCTGACAACATATTATGTTCATATGTTTAAGGTTCAGACAACATATTACTGTTGGCTTAAAGGAAACCCTCACATCAAGCTGTCTCTTAGAAATCACAGAATAATGTGTTGTGGCCAACAGGTTTCGTCTTATGGTCGGTGTTAGACCTGTCAGCACTTTGGGTGGTCCCTCCTCATCATTATTTATTTTGTCCCACTTTTGCCTCAAACCCTGTTATACTTTTTCCTTTTTGGGAACCACCAGACTTTTTAGTGTTGATGCAGGGTCAGGGAGCCATTTTCCCTACCCCTGGAACTTCTGTCTGAGGGCCTGAGACATAAAATGGTGGCCACCCATTGTCACCTGTGACATCATCAGAACCCACTGGAGATTTCTAGAACCTTCCGTAACATTCTGGAACCCTGTGACAGTGAGAGGCAGTTTAGAATGTTGGGAGGCCATCTCAGAGGGGCAGTTGGCACCTGACTAGAGAGGAGAGAGGACCAGTTCAGAAGGAGGTCGGAGTAAGGCAGCAGGGGTGGAAACCAGTGCTTGGAGTGGGGTCCAGAAACCCACCCTTGATGCTAGTCCCTACTGACCAAGCCCAGCCTAGAGCCCTGTGTAGGACCAAGACCAGAAAATCCATCTTAAGGACCTACATATTGTGAAGAGGCCTTAAAGAAGAAGACCAGCAAGCTCCTGACCTGTTTAGCGGTGTCCTCCTGGAGTCCTGACGTCGAGAAGCCTGGAGACCTGAGGCCTGAGGAGGAGAAGCGGCGCTGACAGAAAGCAGACGTCGTACCCGGAGCCGTCAGAGGTCGAGAGAGGGCGCCGACGGAGGTCGTGGAGAGGCATCGGAGGTCGAGTAAGGAGTCACCTGAGGTCGAGGTGAAGCGCGCCGGAGGTCGGGAGTGGAGATCGCACTCCGGAGTCGCCGGAGATCGAGGTGAAGCGCGCCGGAGGTCGGGAGTGGAGATCGCACTCCGGAGACGCCGGAATCTGAGGTGACGCGCGCCGGAGGTCGGGAGTGGAGGTCGCACTCCGGAGTCACCCGGAAGCGGGGAGGCCGTGACCCTGCGACGCCGGAAGGCGACATCGAGCCGGAGCAGCCCAGCGACATCGATCCGGAACAGCCCAGCGACATCGATCCGAAGCCGCCCAGCGACATCGATCCGAAGCCGCCCAGCGACATCGATCCGAAGCCGCCCAGCGACATCGATCCGAAGCCGCCCAGCGACGTCGACCCGGCGCCGAGCGGAGCCGATCATCGTGAAAAGGGCAGTAAGTGGTAGAGGGGGCGTCTGAGGCCCCGTGGAGCCCTAAAAGACCATTCTAGGGGCTAGAGGGGTGTTAGAACCAGCCTGGGAGTGCCAGGGGTGAACTGAGACTGGTGCAGTGACCTCTGTGAGGGGTTGTGTATTTTGGGAGAGCCAGATCCTTAGGTTACCCTTATTCTACCTCAGTTCAGGCCCAGCCTTGACCAATCTAGGTGGGACACCCCCCATGTCATCCAAATGACCACAAGCTGTACTTGGGCAAAGTGAAACCAAAATACCTCGTGAAAGTGTTGTGAACTGTAATTGTCATTGATTTTGTTATTTAAGTTATTGAGGGTGCTTTATTTATTGTCCTGCACTGTATTTATTCCTGCACTGTATTTATTCCTGACTGTATTTATTTGCCATCTGTATTTATTGCACCTATATTTATTCCGTGTTTATTTATGACCTGATCCTATTTATTGAAACCCCACTGTGGTATTATTTATTTGACCTGCTATTTTCAAGAAAAGTCTTATGGGATTGTATGTATGTTTTGAAACCTGCAACTAAGAGAAAATAAGATAAAGACAAACTTCTTTCTTTCATAATTTTTACGGTGTAGTGTCGTTTTTGGAACGGATGAACGCATGGTTATTGTGAGGGTGTGACGTACGCTTCACACGGTGCCTGACCCCAGCCGCTCGAGCCAAGCTACCATTGTGCTGGGAACCTGGTGACTGCTAACCCGGTTGCCCGGTTTCCAACAGTCGGATCAAATTAGACCCTCGGGCACTAGTCCGCCTACAATGTGTAACCCACGTTTGGCAATTTTTTCGCTAACCCTAATTGCACAAAACGGGTCTTTTAAGCGCAGTTAATTTGCTTGTGAGTTGTATGGTAAATGAGGCACCGGTCCGCGGTCATTACCATTCTTCCATACAATACGGTATACAGTATTGTTGGAGCATGCATGCACTGCTAAGATCCTTGGCTCCATGATGATAGTGGCACTAGTCCGCGCTCAATTACGTATTCTAACCATCATATCAAGCCTTATGCAGCAGCATGATTTGACCCTTGAAGCATATGCAAGTAACATGTTGTCTGAACCTTAAACATATGAACGTAATATGTCAGATGCTGGTTATCTATACTGATCATTGAAGGTAATGCATTGAAATACATATTGTATATATCCTTTGTACATGTTACAAAATGGCCACCACGAAAGATGTGAGATGCGGGTTAATGTAACCATGAGTCCCTCTTCTATGTTTGTTGTTTATTTATGCACGTCCTTGCAAAGCTGTCTTATCGTGTGATCAAGACACATCTGGTGTCGAAACGCGTAGCGGTTAAGGAATAAAACTTATAGTTTAAGCAAACAGACCTCTGAGAGTGCGTAATTTACTCTTTGCAATTCTGGACATTGACGAACCGGCCTTGGGTTTACCGGTAAGACGCACCACCTGACTCAGGGACTGATCCCGGAAGGACCCAACCTGGATTGTTTTCACATTATGGAGGGATCGTATGCCGGCCACGGATCACCGCAGGAGAACTGATCGACAAATCGGATTTCGTTGAGGACGCTAGCCTTGGAGCACGGAGGTAAGCTTGGCCCCTGGCGGCGCTGCTTGGGAGAGGGGCATGCGTGCAGTGTGTGCTCGGGCGGGCACCCTCTCATCGGCAAAACTGGTGGGTCAGGTACTTACATCTCTGTGGGCAGGCTAAGCGGTGGGACGAACACTAAAGTGTTGTGCTGGGTTGCGGCAGCTGCCGCATGCATTTGCGAGTGTATTCGTCTACACCTCACGAACAATACAACATAACGAGTGGAATCAGGAACCGCCTACACAAAGGCGGGGAGGTTGCAAGCTGCTATAAGTGCTTTGAGGGAAGCGGATTTGCAAACACCGCATACATTCCCTATTTACCGAGATGTGCATGCCCTAAGTGCACATACCATGGAACTACTAGAAACACAGTTAAATACCATGCAAGATGAAAGTGAAAGGCGGAGGGAGGCGCAAGCGCTCTTTGCTCGAGCTCCTGGAAAGGGGGCACCAACGAGACCATTACCGAGCAAAACCAATGAGAACTCTCTAAACATCAAACTCAGGAGATATGAAAAACTGAAAAAACAAGAATCATCTAAATGGTGGGAGGCTATCTCCCTCCAAGATTATGTAGACAAAGGCATGGTGCCACGAGGACTCCGAATTTACATTACCCCGTCGCACGAGTCTCCTAATCGTCGCATGCTTGAAGAATGGGCGGCAAACTCAGCTTCAAGTTCTAATAACATGTTGTGCATACTTATCAAATATGCATGGGAGGATAGGGAGAAAATAATAAAGGAACTGGATGAGATTGAAAATAAATTCAAAGAGCCCGGAACAAGAAAATATTCAAAGATTCAAGGAAGAACTTAAAGGAAGACTTAAAAAACATGAAGAGGATATTAAACTCCGCAAACATAGAAAGCTACACAGGGATTGTATTGATTATGAGAACAGTCGTATTTTAACCTACAGTCAGAAATATGACCATCTGTATAAACAACAAACGGACCAGGATGACAAATCAGAAAGATCTGCAACTACAGAAGAGCCGCCGGAAATTACACCGGCCTCTGATGTAGAGATAATAACCAAACCAGCGACTTTTTTAGACGAATTCCGGGTGCTGCGGACAAGACGACAAACAGAAAAATCGACATCAGCACCGACAACACCCCAGAGAGGTCGAGGTCAAAGTCGAGGAAGAGGCGCTCCAAACAAAAACGACTCAAATACAAGCAAAGGAGCAAAAAGCAGAGAGCCAATGGGAACCAGAAGAGGTGGCTACAAGAAAACACAGTAACAATGGATAGTACAATGGTAAATAGAACCATTATCAATCTCTCATCAAGATCTTTATCCCAAATGGAGAAAACAACACTATGCTTAGGGTTGACATTCTGTACCACAGAACTATTTAACTATGCCAACACAGGAGTGGATATTTTTAAATTCATACGTAAGCTGAAGTTAAAGAAATTGCATACTTTGATGAATAACAGACCCCCAGATACTAATGTTTCGTCTGCGGAAGGCATAACCCAACATGACTTAACTGTGGGGATGCTAATGTATAACAAACCATGTATGTACTAGAAGGTGCTGCACCAGACAATGATGGGGAGATTCCACTAGATGATCAGAATGAGATTACCACTGATAGGGGAGCATGTACCAGATTCAAACGCAAATCTATCTTTTTTCCTGTCCTTCCACATGACTCAATTAATACATTCCACGAGGTAGTCACTATGGAACTTACTAAACACAAACATAACAAAGCCATAAGAAATAATGTAAGATTCAATGTGTCAATACAACAAAGAGAATTTATTCTATCTCTGGCCCAAGACAAAAATGTTGTAATAAGACCATCTGACAAGGGGGATAACATTGTTGTGAGAAGTTGGCCTGGTATATGCTGTTCACTAGTTAAAGTGGACACCTTGCACCAGTACAATTCGACTCTTATGGTAGTAGGTTTAAGACAACCTTTTAAAGAAAGCTATCCTAGTGGTAGCTGTGGCGAGCAGCCTTCAGGCTAAGTCTTTAGAGGAATGTAAAGCAGCTTGTTTTACCTTATAATCTCTTGAATTACTAAATAAAAGGACACCACACAGGTATATATATATATAAAATATATATGTATTTATTACCAGACACACTCTACTAATCTCTTTATGAGATTAGAAGTCAAGGACATATGCACAAATCAACATTTCACAACAAGTTAAGCACAAATATGGCTGGGGCCCTAGTGGCGTACCAGACCATATACTAAAAAAGAGACTTAGAGATAACGACTTGCAAGGGGACAAGGCCTAGGGCCTTCAGAAGTGATGGGGCCTCACTAATCCACCCAAGGCAGGTAAGTAAAGGACCCAGGGAAGACGTATGCAGTGTGAGAACACAGCCGCGGATCCCAATTGACTTCAATGGAGCAAGTCGCGATTGGAAATTTAGCGTTTTAGGATACTTCGGGAGAGTCTACAAGCAAGTCAATTACAGGGTAAGTAGTTCTAGAGCCAACACCCACAGGAGCACCATAGTGCTGGAGTTACCTCACCCAGGGAAGCCGGGTGCATAGGTGTCTATTGGCGTCGGGTCGCGGCGGCGTTTTCAATGGGAGCCAAAGAAGACTTGCTGCTTGTGAAGACGGGAGAAGTGTCCGGTGGAATCCAAGCTTGGATTCAGAAGAAGGAAGACCTGAAAGCAGAGGGGACAGTGTTTAAAGTCACTTGGCAGTGACCCGGGGCAAGGAAGATGGATGCCCACAGTCGTCGGGTGATTTCAGGTGATTACGGGCGTCTTGACTCTTCAGCCACGAGGTCCAGGAGGAGTCGACGACGACCAGGAGCTGGATTCGACGTGTCCCACGAAGTCTGCAGCTTACTACAGTGTCGGCGACCAGATTGGAGCCAACAAGCCTTGGCAACGGCAAGTCTCGTGGAAAGTGTAAAAAGTGAGCGGTGCAGACCAGCAAGGTCTGAGGGACTCACCCAGCGAGGGTAAGTCAGGGCAGGCCTGGGGAAACCAGGGGAGCCCTTTGGGTTTGTAGAAAAGTCTTTTGGGGACCCACAAGCCAACCGGCAAGGGATCGCAAAGATGCCTAGGGAGGATTCACTCAACAGGGGCCCACGGTCACTAGGGACGGGGTAGGCCTCTGATCTTCGTTGGAAATCCTGCTGGAGGCTTGGACCACACCTGGTCCAAAGCGCAAGTTCGTAGAACGTCGTGAAGGGGTTGCACTTGAAAATAGTGCAGAGTACCCAGGGATTGCGGTTCCTCGTCACACGTGGGGTCCACTCGCCTCAGCGTCGCTGGGGACTCACGATGGCCTTGGAGAAGTCAGGAAATCCCCTTCCTAGGATGCAGGGACTTCGAACTCCGGCGGGAGCGGGAAAGTTTACGACCGTCGATTGCAGGATTGGGTGCCTGCCAAGCAGGGGAGTCACTCCTCGATTCCAAGGGAGATTCTTCGGTCTTCCAGAGGTAGTGGAACGTCGAAGGACCAGGATTCTTCTTCAGAGCGTCGTCCAGGGATATCTAGTTTGCAATGGCAAGGGTTCCCTAACTTATACTAGAAGGAAGGGAGGGACTAGCTCTATGACCCCACCTATGGGAGGGTCAGGGGAGTGGGTGGCTACACCCACTTCCCTTTGTCCAGTTTCGCGCCAGAGCAGGGGCAGGTAGCCCCTGAACCGGTTTGAGCTGGCATATGTACAGAGGAGCCTACTGCTCCCCCAGTGCAGGACTTCAAAGCACTCTAGGAGTGCACCCACCCAGCCCCAATACACTAATCCCTGACTGGGAGGTGACCACACCTGCCTGTGACAGGATGCCTATTGTTGGGCCTCCTCCACTGCGAGTTTCGGTCATCAGCAGGAGGGCAGCCCAGTGTCTGTGACTGGTGGCATCCATTTTGTGATGCCAGGGCTCTTCAGGATTCTACCGTGTTTCCACAGTGGGTACAGGTCTATCCCTCTAAAAGGGTGGGATCATACTTCCACACCAGTTACTGGTGTGGGGGTATTATTCCAAAGCGTTTGACACCAAACACGACATGTTTTGATGCAGCCATCCCAGAGTTAGCATTTACTGCAAGGTTATAATGCATTTAAGAGTATATGGTTTGACCGCATTCACAAACAGCCCCAGAGAATGGACTCAGAGCTGCAGAGGGGCCCTGCTCAGGCAGAGTCACCCCCTCACATGGAAACTAAGCACCCTGCCCTCAGGATTGATAGGGCCTGCCTTAGGGGTGACTGATAGGTTTATATGTGTGTGCAGGGAGAGATATATTGAACCTATATTTCAGTGAGGAGTGCTAACACTACCTCACCAAGGCTGCAGTAGCAGACCTGTGGTGTCAGATTTAGTCTGCTTCCCAGGGGTGGCATAATACATGCTTCAGCCCCTGGTAGGCCTGTGAAGTACCTATGCCCTTGGTACCTACGGTACCATATCCTAGGGGCTCATAAGGTACCACAGTATCCAATCACTAGTGCATCTAATATGCACTCCAAGTTTGTTTAGAGAGAACAGAGAGGCTGGGGCCCTGATTAACAGGGTCCCAGCCAGACTATAGCCAGAAACCAGTGTAAACATCAGGAAAAAAGTGGGGGCAACATAAGGTGCAGATCCTACTCTCCTACAATTGTGTTGTGGGGTAGACCAATGTATGTTTAAGAAGCTCATAAACAACTGAATGATGCCAACTTTTATTGCAGATGTAATACCGTTGAATATAACCTGAGTATAACTACAACATGGTAGAAACTGTCTAACTGGCAGGAGACAGGGCTTATTACCTGGCAAGAATACTACTTTTAGAAAAAAGACTATCCAAAACTACCAATAATGTACCTGCTCCCCAAAATACACAAAGATCCCTCAAGACCTCCAGGGAGACCAATAGTGTAATCATTAGGGAATGTAAATGAAAACATATCTAAATACGTAGATCATTTTCTTAGAGAATATGTTGTCCATCTACCCTCCCATATAAGAGACACGAAGGATTTCCTAAACAAAATAGAGGGCATCACATGGGAGGATGAATTTACATTGATTACCCTGGACATGAACTCATTGTATACCATCATTGATCACGGCCAGGGTATAGAGGCTTGTATGCACTTCCTTAAAGAGAGAGACATAAGTTACCTGGAACACACCCATATGTTGGCTGACATGATGAGGATGTGTCTTACCAATAACATATTTATGCTTGACGGTGATCTCTATAAGCAGGAGCGGGGCACGGCGATGGGTACATGCTTCGCACCGAGCTTTGCGAACCTCTTTCTGGGCAAGTGGGAGGAGGAAATTCGGAAGGAAGAAATCTTTCAAGCAGACTTTGAACAAGTCAAAGTGTGGATGAGGTACATCGAAAGCGAAAGTGAAGCAACAAACTTCATTGAGGAATTAAATAACAATTTGTACAATATCAAGCTGACATGTAACATGAGCAACAAGCATTTACAATGCAATGGTCTCGGCAATATTATAGGTAGAGCTATTGGTATTGCTCATTATTTTTTTATCATTTTTGTATCCCTAAATAAATGGCATTGTCATTTCTATTGGCATTAGCTTTTTTTTTGCATATGTGATACCTATTGCATTAGCAGAGAGAGAGTGAGGTAGTGAGATAGAGAGAGAAAGCGAGGTATTGAAATAGAGAGTGAGGTAGTGAGAGAGAGTGAGGTAGATAGAGACTTAGGTAGTGAGATAGA
Organism: Triturus cristatus; assembly: GCF_964204655.1. Taxonomy (NCBI): domain Eukaryota; kingdom Metazoa; phylum Chordata; class Amphibia; order Caudata; family Salamandridae; genus Triturus; species Triturus cristatus. The sequence continues at coordinate 282,897,310 of NC_140584.1, read as the reverse complement.
GAGTGAGGTAGATAGAGAGTGAGGTAGTGAGATAGAGAGAGTGAGGTAGTGAAAGAGTGGGGTAGTGAGGGAGAGGGATGTTGTGAGGTAGTGATATATAAGCATAGAGTGATGTGATGTAGTGATGTAGTGAGAGAGAGGTAGTGAAAGAGAGAGTGAGAGTGAGTTAGTGAGATAGAAAGAGTGAGGTAGTGAGATAGAGAGTGATTGAGGTTTAAAGAAACTGCATTGTTATTTACAATGTCAATAGCTTAATCACTCTCAAATGCGAGACCTATTGCATTTGCGCCCACACACAGAGCCACCCACACAAAGCCACCCACACACACACAGCCACTCACATAGAGCAACCCACACACAAATAGAGCCACCTACACACACACACACAGTTACCCACACACAGAGCCACCACGCATAGAGCCACCTACAAAAAAAGCCACACACACAGAGACACACACACAGAGACACCCTCACACACATTGAGCCTCCCACACACACATTGAGCCTCCCACACACACATTGAGCCTCCCACACACACAGAGACACCCATACACACACACAGAGCCACCCATACACACACACAGAGCCATCCATACACACACAGAGCCACCCACACACACAGAGCCACACACACACAGAGCCACACACACAAAGCCACACACACACAGCCACACACACATACACAGAGCCACATACACACACAGAGCCACACACCAACATACAGAACCACACACCTACATACAGAACCACACATACACATAGAGAGCCACACACACAGAGAGCCACACACACACACAGAGAGCCACACACACACATAGAGAGCCACACACACACACAGAGAGCCACACACACACACACAGAGAGCCACACACACACACAGAGAGCCACACACACACACAGATCTAGACACATACACATTGATCTTGGGAGCCAAAGCAGAAGTGGCACCCACTTCACCTCCTGTTTAAATGTTAACTGGTCTCTTTGTTGCTTGTGGCTGTACTTGCATGTGAAACTGGTACCAATGGTGTAAAAACCTTTGTCCATGCAGTTTTAATATGTAAAAATGACAAACTAATTAAGCAATACCATCACTAAATGCACCGCATTATGATGCATAATGTGCCTTGTATTGCCCCATAATTTAGTCAATCCTGCAAGATAATTGGCTCCTTTCCTGTTGCATAATTCAAATGGCTTTGCAGGTACCATATTGCACCAACATCACTACGAGATTAATGGGGAGCCTTAACCGTCCCGAATGTAATATTGGAATTTTTTTCAAGCAGATTACATAAAAAATAGCATGTACGCTCTCGGCAGTGCCACTAAACTCACTAAGCTATCCCTGCACCATAAACTTCACAGAAGTTCTAAACTGCACTTTTTTTGCATCCTATTCCTGTCTTGTTAGTTTCAGTACCGTCTCTTCATCTATTTGCTGATGTAAAGAAATACAAATAAAAGCATGTTTTCTAAGAATTCTTACAGCACTCCAGAAAAGAAAGACATTAATTCTGAAACTGACAGGAGGTAGTAACATCCTGTATTTCAAGGCAGGGAAACAACACAACTTAGTATCAGCCTTGGCAATACAAAACAAAGCCCCCATTTGTGAGTGTAAATGAGGAAGGAGCTCTGACAACGCAGAGTAACGTACTGCCCCTTCTGCAAAGTGCTGCAGCGCCTCACCAAGCGAAGGAAGCGCTATACACATTTTCATAGCATATAATCAAAGCTTGTCCCTTACTTCAATGTTTGTCTGAGGCTGCACACGTACTTGTATGACAATATTGAGTTTACTTGGTGAATGTAGCTGATTTCGGGATGTGTGGCTACAAAGGCTAGTGCATCTTCCGTTCCTCCTGAGCTTGAATAGGTGAATACCAATTAGTTGGCATACCTACTCCTAGACGCCGCCAACAGACCTGTTCAATTCACATCCCTCTAAATCAGTCCGTGCTGATAACGTTAGTCTGAGAAATTAGCACTTTGCGAACCCACTGTATTGCGAGACGCACTTAATCTTTCAAAGCGCAATGTGTTGCATCAAATTCCCCATGAACATTTCGCCTGCATTTTAAAGGTGACGTTTTAATTAATGCACGAAGTTGCGTCGAAGCAGAAATAACCCAGGTAGAATGAAACTGCGCGCTTCAGCCAGAGTAGGAAGAACCTTCCTAAATGGAAAACTAATTCAGTCTGATTAAACTGAAAACATAAAATAATAATACTTAAAAATAAAAATACACACATCGTCAATGGATGACTGCAAGAGCGTTCCCCTTTGTGCAACTCAACTGAGAAACATATACACTGACTTGCACATTGTTCCCGACTCTGTGCCTCTTCCCGCCATTTCTATCAGAGTAGTGCCAGCGCCGGCAGCGCCCATGGGAGCTGCTCCCGCCTGGCCTCCATGTCGGCGCTAGCTCATTAGCATACAGCGCCTCAGCACGGCCGGCTCATTAAATGACAGGAGGGGGGTCGTTCTAGAGGGCAGGATGCATGCTGCAACGCGCCATGTGTGAAGCACCACACGAAACATGACATGAACAGACGTTAACAAGCAGCTTACCTTTTCATAGTGCCAAACTTTCCGCTCAAGGCGCTTCTTTCAAAGCAGACAGACGCCCTCCTTTGCAAGTAGCAGCACTAACCATGACCCTTTATATACAACACGCCACCAAATTAATAATCTGCAATAGGTGCATTTTTCACCGGTGCTTAATTTGCACAGGAATGCGAATAGTGCCCAAAGGTTTTCACAGAAGTGCAGCAGCGCTGTTGTGGAATGACGCGGGTGCCGTATCTCAAGGGTGTTTAATAAGCCATTGCGCCCCCCCACTCCCCAAAAAAATGTCGGTGGGCCCCAAATGTAACCACCGGCTCAAATTAAACCCTCCTCACCCAGCTCATGGTTGGTACGTTTTAGGAGTTTTTTCTCGTCCTAAACTGGCACCAGATGACATAGGGATTGTGACCCAAATAGATGTTTGCCAAACATTACAGCCCCCCGGCAACTCCAGCAGCGGATGGAAACAAAGTAAAGACGCCAGAAGAGTGCGAGTCCGGGGAGGCAGCGGGCAAGGGCAGTCCTGCTGTGCGCCAGCGTGCCCAAGGAACGCCGCGGACACCTCCTGACCTTCTAGCGCTGCTTGCCCCTTCAGGGAGCTTGAGGGATGCTCTGCGTGGGGATGGAACGGACCCCACGCTGATTTAATGGATCGAGCAGGGGAACATTGGGCAGGCTACGGCGGCCCCTTACCTCTCGGTCTTTGGTTCCCTTCGTCTTAGCAGTGCCCCTGCTCACCTCGCGGTCTGCCGTGCTCCATGGCGGCTCCGCTCACACAGGCAGCCGGAGGGTTGGCGGCGCCCCCTCAGCAGCGCGAAAAACAAGTTAATGCATTATTATTGTACGCAGCATGCCTTTTGTAGAAGGAATTAAGCCAGTATATTTACTGTCCCTGTCACGTCCGTAAATGTGGAACTAGTAGATGTGTAGCGAATGTTTGTTCCCTTTAACAGTAGAATATTACAATCAACTTGATTTATTTTCGTGAGGTGTCTTACTGTTTAATTGGTTGTATTGGGACATATATTTTATTTTAAAATATAATTCCAATCTTTCATATTTTAAAATGTGCAGTTGTCAATAGGAAATTCTAAAATCTAACAATCGCGTACTTGTGCTCTGAGCGTCCCTCTTTAACCACATTAGAAAGCTGCGTGGAGGTGAGGTGAGTGATGGTTTGTGGTGAGTAGTAGCTGTTAGGCAACGATGTTAGTTTTGACTGCATGGCAGTGAGGTGGGGTGGCTGTGTGTAAGGGAGGTGCGTGGTGACTGCAATACAAAGTGGGGCGAGTGGGGTCTGCGACGGCGGCCAGAGAAATGAGTAATGGATGTATGCAGGTAAGGTGAGTGAAGACTCTGTGGTGGTAAAATGAGTAAAGACTAGGGCGGTGATGTGAGTGAGGGCTGCATGGCAGGGATGCCAGTGGTGGCTCCGAAGGAGTGAGCTTAGATAGTTGTAGGACAGATTTTTGTTGTTTCTGTTTTATATAGCACTAACTCGACATCGGAGCGCATTACAGACGTACACATTCATGTTTTTCAGGCAAGTTGAGATAACGTGATTTGCCCAGAATCACAGGATGCTTGAGCCTCCACCGGACTCGAACCTGGTTTCCCAGGGTCAAAGTCGGCCGCTCTAGCCGTTAAGTCACACCCTCAGTGTGGTGAGTGGAGGTGTACGGTAACCGGTGGCTACATGGCAGTAAGAAGAATAAGGACTGTGTCTCAGTGAGGTGATTGATGATTGCGTGGCTGTGAGGTGAATGCTCCGCCGGGAGTAGTGGGGTGAATGTTAGCCGTGTGTCAGTTAAGTGAGTGGCGGCTGTGTGTCAGATAGGTGAGTGGCGACTGTGTGACAGTGAGGTGAGTGGCGGCTGTGTGTCAGATAGGTGAGGGGCGACTGTGTGACAGTGAGGTGAGTGGCGGCTGTGTGTCAGATAGGTGAGAGGAGACTGTGTAATAGTGAGGTGAGTGGCGGCCGGGCAGTGCTCATCTGTGTACGGAGCTTCGCATCTGCTTTGCTGGGGCTGCTGGGCCTTGGCAATCCGCATCTAGGGGTAAACAGTGCCGTGCGAACACTGCGTGCCAGGGTCAGAGGCATAGCCTGAGGCTGTGGAGTGGGAGGCCGCGAGCCAAGTGCCAGCTTATAGCGTCCCTGCCCCCTCTGACGCAGGCTGCCCCCAGAGGCACTCCCCCGCAGGTGGGCTGTGTCTGCGCGTACAGACAGGCTGGGGGGCTCTGCCGGAAGCAATCCAGCTCGTCTCCATGAGTTCCATAGCCATTCTGAAAGTAAACCCCCAGGCTCTCGATCATGCCCTCCGTGGCCAATGCCCCGGGGACGAGGTGACCACAGCTCTGTCTAATGATCCGCGCCGGAGCCGCCTCGCAGTGCAGGACAGGAGTGAGCAATCACACCGGAGAGGACACTAAGTTCACAGGGCATCGCACTCATCTAGCGCTTTCTCAGTTTACTTAAGGCTTGTCACTATTTACCCACCAGTGCAGGCCAGAGCAAAGCCTTCTAAACGTTTTGTAAGTGCTTTCGAGGCACACTTATGTAGGACACGTACAGCTGGAAAACAAGCACACCACCGCCTTTCTCCGAGGGGAAGCAGAAATGCCTCGGAGAAACGCAGCGGCGGTTTCAGATTCGGGGGCGGGTTTCTTTTTCTCTCCTCTTGCTGGAGGAGAGAAAGACACGCCTAAAAAAGGGCGTGGCTAAAAAGTGGAAAGAAGAGCACGGAACACGCCCCCGAATCTGAAAAAGACGGAGCCTATTTGGAGGGACGGCTCTCTCCTCCAATGGCTGGCCTCTGTTTAGGAAGCCAGCCAATGGAGGAGAGGCAAAAAGAGAGGCGGGCTAAATAGCCACTCTAAGAAACATAAGATCTCCGGACTTCCGGTTCTGCCTTTGGCAGACCGGACGGTCCCTCGACCTAAAAAAAGGATAGAATTCCTAGACACTTTGATCACAGTGCAGGACGGTGCAATAGTTACAAGCCTACATCGCAAAGAAACTGAAGGAAACAGTCTTCTCCACGCCCTCAGTGCTCATCCTGAAGCACTGAAGTGGAGCATTCCATATGGAGAGCTACTGAGGGCACAACGGAATTGCAGCACAGACGAAACATACATCCATGAACAAGAAACCATGTTAAAAAGATTCAGGGAGCGAGGGTATCCAGAGTGGGTACTCAAAAAAGCCATGGATAAAATAAAAGAAACCAGCAGGTCAAAAGCTTTAGAGTATAATAAGACAAGAATTTGCAATGCAATAGGTCTCGCATTTACAAGAGTTTGTGCTATTGGCATTGTAAATATCAATGCCTTTTAATTATATATTTAAAAAATCTGCAAGTGGTGCGTAAACAGGCACTTTGTGGTCATTGCTTACGAAAAGCAACGCTGGCAGTAACTACACCTCTTTTACTGCCAGTCTTTCTTTTCGTAAGCAGGGACTATAAGTGCGTGTTTATGCACAGCTTGCAGCTTTTCTGAACACATAAATAAAAGGTATTGTCATTACAATGCCAATAGCTCTAATTCTCGCGAATGCAAGACCTATTGCATTGCAAATGCTTGTTTGGAACCCAGAAAGTGCTGGTCACTGTTTTCCAACAAAACATAGATTTTTAAATGAATACTGAGTTATAGCTCACCGTCACAGCGGAGCAGCTACAGTACATTACCCCACCATGTAAATACACATGCACACGTAATGCTTGTTTAGATTTAAAGAAAGCTCTGGAGGGGTAACTCTGCACCTGCTACCATTTGTATGCAACATAGCTCCCAAAGTTTCAGATTGCTACGTGTGACATTTATATAATTTCAGTATAATTATGAGTAACATTCAACGAGTATAAGTGACACTTTCCTGTTTCTGCAAGCAAATGCATGGCTGCATGTACAATTTTTCAAAATGTTTCCAATGCTCCATTGCAAAGACCAAATGAAATGTTTGAGATAGAACCATAGCTGCAGAAGAAGAAAATGTTGTACAAGCAGGCATTCCCTTTCAATCTATTTTTAGAAGAATACAATATGCCATGGACAGTCTAAAAATGTGCCCAAAAATGTAAAGGTAAGGAAATATTAATTGAGCACGTCTTACACATCCATGCCATTACATTTGTGTTAACCTAATACAGTTAGGCCCATGCTGCTAATATCAAATAAACACAGTGCACAGCGTGACTAACCTGCTTGTTCCCATTTCACAAGTGCCTTGGGGTCTCCAAGATGAGCGCTTCGGCCAAGCTTTGTTTACACATCTTCAGATGCCACGTTTCTTGGGTCGTCGGGATGGAGAGTCCGAGGCAAGTCCCCTCTCCTAAGGATTCTCGCTATGGTTGGCAGCAGTTTCAAAGGTTTGGAAACCCTCCGCATGTTGTTTTCCGGCAGGATTTTTGGAAAATTAAAAAGCATGCTGCCTGGTATCAGTCATGGGCGCTGAAAACCCTTTTAATGGCTGGTAGCATACAGAGAGTGCAGAACCAATGAGGCACAGCGTGGACAACAGGATACCAGCCCCACACTCTCTCTGCCTGCTGTGCGCGCCGAAACATGAAAAATAATGTTTTAATTGATTTGCCAATAATCCAACACTAATTATCCAGCCAGTTTCACACTGGCTGTCTCCTACGTCATATGGCAGTAGCTCATTTATCGCATTGATCCCTCTGATGCACTCCGCAGCATTTCAACTCCTAAGACTGAATGGCGGTGCGGCAGGTCAGGCTGGCCCTTTTAAGCCTGTGCATGGCCCCTGCACTGCGCTTAGACAAGACTCCAACTCCATTGCACACACACATGTCCGTGAGTGCTAGAGGGTCGGGAGCAAAGGGAGTGCCATAGGTTTCTGCTCTTCCTGCTAACTTGTGCCACCAAAACAGCCTGCACAGCAGCACCCGTAGTGCCTCCTACAGAGAAGCACACACAGGCAGCTGTGCCGTGGCGGCACCTTGTCTTATCGGGTGTGGGGACAGAGGAGAAGAGTAATACTACTGCTGCCTGCCAAACACGGGATCCAAGTGAAGCTGGGCCCGCTTCTCGGTGTTGTCAGTTTCACGCTGAATGCACATGGCACAGAGAGTCCGGCCTCACATCCTCACGATGCCGATACCATAAACAAATTATCAGGCTCCGACAGTCTGCCACAGCGATCTCTACCCCAGCATAGGCTCTAGCCTCTGCCCGACACTGTGCAGTCCCCAGCCCTCCCTGCCTGCCCTGACACTGATGGTGTCTCACAAGGAGCCTCTGACTGCGCTGCTGCAGTTTTTCGCAGCGCCATGGTTGTAACTTTATTGTTTTTATTTCACCGAGACTTAGCCCGCAGCCAGTCAAGGTGCTGGAAATGCGTAAGCAGTGAAAGCTAAAAATAATGGTGCTTCCGAAACAGGAGTCGGACCGGCTCGATTTACTACAGGGATCCCACGGCCTTAAGCTGCAATGAGATGCATAGCATCTGTACGCAGCGACGGGTGCCAAGCTTTCTCTGCGCCAGTGCTCCAACCCTGCTGGCTGAATCTGGAGTGAAGGTATCACCGCCGCCGGCCCGATTCGGCGCGAAAACCGGAAGTCAGGCAGCGTCATGCCTGTCGTGGGGCGGGACTTCCGCCTTCCGCGGGAAGCCCGCGCGCACGGAGTGGCTGTCCGAGAGGAGAAGTGGTGACGCAGGGCTCCCATGCCTGAGGGAGAGCCCCGCGGTGGCGGCAGAAGTAATGAGAAGCCCTGGGTAAGAAGTGGCAGCAGAGGCCGCCGATGCAAGTGCGGGGCTCCCATGAGTGAGGGAAGCCCCGCGTGTTCCAGGTCATGTGAGGCAGAGGAGATTAGACTAGGGGAGTCCTGAGACGGAGCCTGTAGCAGCCACAAAAGAGCCCGGTGAGTGGGGCTCAGTTGTAACGTGGGGGCTGGTGTGTGTGTTTGTTGTTCAGTGATCTAGTACGCGTGCACTGGCTGGGGGCGGCTGGTTGTGTTTGGTGGCGCAGTTACTGCATGCAGCTGGCTTGCGTGGACGGAAGGGGGACTGGAGATGTGCACACGTGCGAGTTGGTGTACGTGCGCGTACACCAACTCAAATCCGCCAAAGCCTGCGCGTGCCCATCTCCTGTCCCACTTCCGAGGCAAGTCAGCAACAATAGATCTCGCTGGCGATAGCAGCGCTTCGCGCTGCGTTCTCCAGGCGAGACCTAAAAAACGGCATGGATGAAACATCGACTAGGGTGATCACCACATTCAATCATCAATCTAAATATATTCATAAAGTCTTAGCTGACAACTGGAAGATCCTGAAAACAGATAATCTCATAGGTCGTAGCATAAGTGACAGACCGTTGGTGACCTACAGGAGAGGGAGAAGTCTTAAAGATATTCTAGTAAAAGGTGACATTATAGAAACCCGCAGCAGGAACCTACATAACCTTAAAGGTTTTTATCCGTGCAGACATTGCAAAGCATACAAATTTAGCCACATTATTAAGGAATTTGAGGTACCAGGGTTCAAGAATAAGAAGATCATTCCACAGTTGTGAGAAAGTGGCTCTGTATATACTGTTCCCAAATAGGTACAGTGTGTGCAGAGTCCACAGTCCCCAGACGTTTGGCAGAGGCTAAAGTTAGATAGAACCTTTCTCTCTAAAGTGGTAGCTTGGTGGAGCAGTAAGGCAGTATCAGAGGACAGTGTAAAGCATTTGTTGTACACACTCAGTCAGCAAATGGTCTCACACACTCAATAACTGAACTCTAGGCCAATGGTTTACATAAAAAAATATATGTCTGTTTTATTTTAGAACCAACAATAGGTATTAAAATATACTTTCTCAGAATGAGATGCTTTAGGTAAATACTTTTGCAATATGCAATTGACTTTTGTAAATACTGGTTACAGGTTGTTGCAAAAGGCAACACAATTTCAAACACAATAATGCATTGAGCTCAATGGGAATTTGAAGTTATTTACAATAGATTACATTCAGGATTACTTTTGTAACTCCAGGACTGGATCCTAGATTCTGTCCTGGGACTGGGACAGTTCTTAGAAACAAGTGATAAAAGTCGACTTAGTTACTGCTGTGATTTTTAGGCAATATTTACCTATTTTAAAAGTTGACAGAAGCAATTTCATAGAAAAACAGTCAATGATTCCCTAAGGAAGAAAATTCCAGTTGCAGGTAAAGTAGGTTCTCGTTACTTTTGTATTCCAGTACTGGGCTCCTAGACTCAGTACTGGGATCTCTAGCTAAAACAGGTACGTAATTACGTTTTCACAGTTAGCACGATTTTTAAAGAATATTTAAAGTTTGCACAAATCGACAGAAGAAATTTAACAGAAAAATAGTCCATGGTTTCCTAAGGAAGAAAATTGGGTTACTGGTAAGTACGGTTGTGAGTATTTTTCAGGGTCAGTGCTGGGCACCAAGATCCAGCACTGGGATCTCTCTTAAAATAAGGTGAGTATTTTCGTTTTCGTTACTCGGCTGATTTTTGGTGAATATTTAAAGTTTTAGAAACTCCACACTTAGAAGAAATTTCAGAAGAAACCAGTCAATGCTACCCTGTCGAGAAAATGGAGTTATCGGCTGTTGGGTAAGTACTCGACTGGCAAAGTTAAGGTTCTGGGGACAGACTCAGGGGTCTCCCAAGGTCAGGTAGGTACAGTTGTTACACCCTCAGCGGCACAGGGGCAGCCGGGTGCAGAGTGAGTTAGGCCCAATGTTATCCTATGGGAGGCAGGGAGGCCTTGGTTGGTGGCTGCTGACTAGCAGGCCACGCGGCTGTGGGAGCTGTGCTCCTGGTCACTTGCTCAGTGCAAATGGGGAAGTAGATAGGTGTAGAGGTTACACTGCCAGGGCCACTCAGGCGGCTGGGTGCAGGGTGCTTTTGAGCCTTCGGTCGCTCAATTGATTTCAATGGGAAAGCTCCTGGTTGGAAAAAGGCTGCAAGCTCGGGGACGAAGATTTTTCAGGTGCCACCACCACTTCGAGAGGTGAGTTGGGTAGTTGGAGGATAGGTAGGTACCCAGGAGTTGGGCACAGGGGGCCGTAGGGCGCCGGGTGCAGGGGTGCCTTTTGGTGTCGGGAAATCTTACCCTCTGTTGATCGCGGTTGGGGGGGTACCTGGTTCTGAGGCTGCAGGTGTTATCAGGAGCGTCAAGGGAAGACCTTGGGTGCCGGACTCGGGGTCACAGTCGCCAGGGGGGGGGGGGGGGGGGGGGGGTCGTCCACGTGGTCTTTGTTCACTCCGGCACAGGCCAGGCTTGGCGGGTGCAGAGTGTGCAGGGTTTGCGGTTCCGGGCTGAAGCCAGGGATTAGAAGCTGATTTTGAGCAGAGCTTCTGCTCATGGGAGTCCCAGGTGCTTCGAGCCAAAAGGTAGCCAGGTCCTCCGGGGTTTGTGAGGTTGCTGGCACAAGAGGTGCCAGGATGTAGCAGGAGCAGGTTCGAGGTTCAACAGGCCAGTAGGGGTGGGGCCAAATCAGTTGGTGTCTTCCTCTTCTTAGCAGCTGCACGGCAGGTCTTCTTTCTTCTTGCATTTCTTTGTTGTTTGGAATCTGGGGAAGGAAGGTTCCGGGTGCCCCTAAATACTAGATTTAGGGGCGTTACAGGTAGGTAAAGGGCAGGGACCAATGGGTCCCTGTCCTGGGGTGGGTACACCCCCTATTCTGCCACTCTCCTGTGGGAGGGGAGGGGGGGCAGTAGCCTAGTCCTGATTGGGTAGGGCCTCCCATCTTCAAGATGGCAAGCGCCCCGAGATGTGCTTCTCCTCGCCTCCCCCACCTGATGGGTGGGGTTGGCAGGCTGGCACATCCCCTGTCCTTTATTTGTGGTTTTCAGCCAGGCTTCCCGCCAGAGTTGGGGCTGCAAGTGGCCTGGGGAAGCTCACAGAGGCGGCATGCCTTTGAAGCTTCCCCCTGTCCATCCTGGGGGGAAGGAGACCTAGCACCTCGCCCAGGATGTGCATTGTTGCAGGCCCAGGAGAGCAGGGGCTCTCCTACCTAGGGGTCCAGCAACATGTCTGCTGTGTGGCAGCCTAGGCAGCCTCTCAGACCAGACGTGGATTGTAGGTTGGGTTTCAGGGGGCATCTCCAAGATGCCCTCTTTTGTGCTTGGTACATTAAATCCCACACCGGCATCAGTGCGGGTTTAATGTTCTGAGAAGTTTGATACCGAACTTCTCAGTCTTCAGTGTTGCCATTATGGTGCTGTGGAGTTCGTGTTTGACGAGCTCTCAGCACCATGTACTCTTAAATGGCAGCACTGCACTTACAGGGCCCAGGAATGGACTTGGGTACTGTGGGGGCACAGGGCTCATGCTCCTGTGCCCACACCACTGGCATAGGGCACCCAGCTAGAGGGGTGGCTGTGTAGGTGGTGAGCATGGCACACAGGGATGTGTGCCGTGTCGACTCATTGTTTTGTCTTGTACCCAGACACTCAGCCTGCAAGGGCAGTGTGTGTTTTAGGGTACAGGGCCTCTAAGGGTGGCACAATGAGTGCTTCAGCCCTTAGAGGCCTTCCCTGGTCAAAAGGCCCTGGGTACCTAGGGTACCATTTACCAGGGTCTGACATGTGGCCAGGGCTTGCCAATTTGGGTTTGAGGTTTTTGTAGGGAAGCAACATAGGCCCTGGGAACCTGATTGGCAGGAGTCCAGGGCACACTCAGTCAAAGTACATTCAGCAATTCAGCAAAAAGTGGGGGCATACCATGCAAGAAAGATGGCACTTTCTCACACAACCCCCCCCCCCCTCAAACGAAAGGTGATGAGACTAACCTTGCCCTATGGAGTCTTCATTGTCTAAGTGGAAGAACCTGGAAAGTCCATCTGCATTGGCATGGGCAGTCCCTGGTCCGTGTTCCACTTCAAAGTCCATTCCCTGTAGGGAGATGGACCACCTTAGTAGTTATGGATTTTCCCCTTTCATCTGTATTAGCCATCTGAGAGGTCTGTGGTCAGTTTGAACCAGGGAGTGAGTACCAAACAAGTTCCTCACATGCAGCACTAACTACGTCATCTAGGTCCTTGTGTGTCCATGTGGACTCAGATACGTAGGAGGCACAACCTTCATGGTTAAGAAACGTATCCAAGAACATCTGAGAGCCATCACCAATGTGGATCTACACTACCCTATCACCCGACACTTTCAGGAGAAACATCAATCCAATAACTCCCTTCTCCGATTTTTTGCCATTGAGCAGGTAAATCTTAGTAATAGGGGAGGAACAGGGAACTAGCACTAAGGAAAAAAAAGAGTCCAAATGGATAATTGAACTTGAAACTAGATTCCCGGGAGGGCATAACCTTGATGAGGAATTAGTAACTCACTTGCACGAAGACTGAAATGTTTTACTTCCTTGTATTGAACTGTGATGATATACTTCTCATAGGGATCTGCCAATAGTAATGTATATCTACTTACTGGTTTGAGTTGTATATTGGTTTTAATCATTGATCTTGTTTTTTTCTTTCACAGGAGGAAAGGAAGGGACCCATCACTTTTCAAGGAACATCACGGGTTCCCTACCCTTTTCTTCATCAGGACCGACATCAGCACTTTCGATAAGATAAGAGACATTTTAATTACACTCCATCACATTAAGTTCCAGATCTTGTAGTTTTGTTTTGTTGTCACTTTTTCATAGAAGAGAGTACTTGCTTGTTTTAATTGCCACTTGGCTTAAAGGAAACCCTCACATCAAGCTGTCTCTTACAAATCACAGAATAATGTGTAGTGGCCAACAGGTTTTGTCTTATGGCTGGATCAAATAAGACCCTCGGGCACTAGTCCGCCTACAATGTGTAACCCACGTTTGGTAATTTTTTTGCTAACCCTATTTGCACAAAACTGGTCTTTTAAGAGCAGTTAATTTGCTTTGAGTTGTATGGTAATTGTGGCACCAGTCCGCGGTCATTACCATTCTTCCATACAATACGGTATACAGTATTGTTGGGAGTATGCATGCACTGCTAAGATCCTTGGCTCCATGATGATAGTGGCACTAGTCCGCGCTCAATTACGTATCCTAACTATCATAACAAGCCTTATGCAGCAGCATGATTTGACCCTTGAAGTATATGCAAGTAATATGTTGTCTGAACCTTAAACATATGAATGTAATATGTTGTCAGATGCTGGTTATCTATACTGTTAGTAATCAATGAGAACTAGCTCTGGTTTAAATTGTTTGTATGTCTGAGGGTGGAAAAAAAAACATTAGGTTTTTTATGAAGGCCCTCACCCACCAACCTAGTTGGTGGCATGCTTCATCATTGGGCCCCACCCGAGGTACCGAGTGTACCTCAGGTGTGCTTCGACGCCAGATTACTGCGGAGCGGGTTTTTTTGGTTCGTGAGGGTGCTGTGAGTGTGCTCTGAGTGAGGTTTAAAATACTGTCCTGGGTATCCCAAAGACTGTTTTAATGGTGGGCCCCAGGCAGTCGATAAATCAAAGGCTGTGGGACGTGCACGGTAGGCTTATGGCCTCCGACATCCTGTGCGGTCAACTAGTTTCAGCCAGGCCTTTTCTTCTACTGGCTTTCGTCAGGACCTTATATGTGTGGGGTGTTGCAGGGGTAGTTATGAGTTTGTCAGTGCCCTGTGTGTAAAGCACACACTACGGTGCTTATATGTGCAAGAGGTGTTTCCTCTCGGGTTGTACACCCGATTGTAGCGAACAACTCAGCATGGAGCTCAGCCGGGGGCCAGGACCATGAGCACTTGCGCGATGTCGCTGGACCCTCAATGAACCTGTTGTCCGGACAGAGGCTGAGCCTCTGCCCGGACAACAGGTTAATTGAGGCATCGCGCAAGTGCACATGGTCCTGGCCCCCGGCTGAGCTCCATGCTGAGTTGTTCGCTACAATCAGGTGTACAACCCGAGAGGAAACACCTCTTGCACATATAAGCACCGTATCGTGTGCTTTACACACAGGGCACTGACAAACTCATAACTACCCCTGCAACACCCCACACATATAAAGGTCCTGACGAAAGCCAATAGAAGAAAAGGCCAGGCTGAAACTAGTTGACCGCACAGGACGTCGGAGGCCATAAGCCTACGGTGCACGTCCCACAGCCTTTGTTTTTATCGACTGCCTGGGGCCCACTATTAAAACAGTCTTTGGGACACCCAGGACAGTATTTTAAACCTCACTCAGAGCACACTCACAGCACCCTCACGAACCAAAAAAAACCGCTCCGCAGTAATCTGGCGTTGAAGCACACCTGAGGTACACTCGGTACCTCGGGTGGGGCCCAATGATGAAGCATGCCACCAACTAGGTTGGTGGGTGAGGGCCTTCATAAAAAACCTAATGTTTTTTTTTCCCACCCGCAGACATACAAACAATTTAAACCAGAGCTAGATCTCATTGATTACTAACATATAAACTGGGAAAACGGACTAGCCTCTCTAGTTCTCCTCTCTCTTTTTGATTATAACAGGTTATCTATACTGATCATTGAAGGTAATGCATTGAAATACATATTGTATAGATCCTTCGTACATGTTACAAAATGGCCACCACGAAAGAAGTGAGATGAGGGTTAATTTAAACATTAGTCCTTCTTCTATGTCTGTTGTTTATTTATGCACGTCCTTGCAAAGCTGTCTTATCGTGTGATCAAGACACATATGGTGTGGCGGTTAAGGAATAAAACTTATAGTTTAAGCAAACAGACCTCTGAGAGTGCGTTATTTACTATTTGCAATTCTGGATATATACATATATACTGAAAAAAACATGGGTTTCAGGGACATTATAGTTAGAAATTAGTATTTAAAAAAACCTCTGAAATTCACTGAAAAAACCATAGGTTTCAGGGATGTTATAGTTAGTTGGACATTTCACTTGTACAAAACCATAGAAATTCCGCCATTATAGTTAGTTCAGCTAAGCTAAGTAAGCCAAAAAATTACGACACTAAAGAGTTGTTCGGCGAAAGACTATGATCAAACCAATCTTTCATGAACATGCATCCTTCTCTAGGCTCCCAAATGGTAATGATTGCATGCAAAATAGAAAGAAAAAAAAAAGAGAATAAGAAACTTAAAAGAACACCACAGTCGGACTGGTGGCAGCGCCGCCGGAACAATGGTTTGCGGGGCCTAGGAGAACATGAAAGCAGGGTGGGAGAGAGGCCGAGGAGGGGGTGGAACAAATGAAACGGGAGGTGTAGTACAGGCGCCTAATCTGAAAACTCACCCACAGTGTAACACGAGCAGCGTGCCCGTTCACTCTGCAACAACAACAAAAAGAGTGCCCAATCCCAAAGGGAAAAACCCTACAGGGAAAGGATACCAGTAATAGGCCAATACTCCAGGGAGGGAACTAGACACGAGAAGGAGGGACATATAAGTAAAAGAAACCACATAGAAGAAATCTTTTCAGAATGACACACACAGAGCAAGATGACAGTGGAAGACGTACCACTCTCCTGCCCTTCTGAAGAAGTACAACTTGCTCACGGAAGGAGCAAATAAGTCAGCATCGAGGTGAAAAATGGAAACCCGACATAGCTAACTTGAATGACTCCAACAAGTCTGTATGGAGAGCAGTCATTTTACTGGCAAAAAGGAATTAAACCCACCAATATAAGGTAAGGCTCCCCTTGCATACCAACATGGACAAGGCAGAGTTCCTTGCTGATACACTATAAACATCCTTCAAGCCTAATTAGGCCAGCAAAATAACAAAAAGGAGAAGTTGTATCCACCTGAAACAGAAGCTGTGAACATTAAGGAATCTCAAAGGATGAAGTGCTTAGTCTTGTAAAGAAAATGAAAAACTGCAAGGCACCAGAAAGAGATGGAATAACTAACCTGGCTTCAAGATGCTTTCAATTGCAGCAACACTATATCTTGCCGAGATCTTCAATGCATTTGTGTGGCACCAATACTTCCCCAAGGTCTTTAAAGAAACTCAATCAGAAACCTTTGACAGATGCTGCAAACTACAGACCAACAAAATCTGCCATCTGGGTTTATAAAAGCTATTCAAAAAAGTCCTCTTCGTCAGTTTTGGTGACTGTGCATCTAGTGAAGCACTTCTCTCAAAAGAACAGTTTGGGTGCCGGAAAGAACACTCAACGAATCATTAACTACTTAGAGTAGTAGACATTATAATGCATGGTTTTAACGTTAACAGTTCAACCAGAGGATGAAGAAAAAGCCTCTGACTGAGGGGCTGATGTAAATGCTTATTAACCCCTTGTATGCAAAGGACATGGTGGAGCCATCCATCACAGCAGCGCTTGGGTGCTGAGGACAGCTCTAGCACGTCTTTGCATTAGGTGCAGGAAATCCATCTGTTGTGAACACCAGATGGATTTCTTTTTTTGTTTTGAGGTTGGGCTGCTAATGAAAGAGCTTCCCTAACAGCCCAATGCCTTTTTGGTTTCTAATGACAATTGACGTGCTGTCATTACACTGAGAGTGAAATGAGCAGATCGGTTCATTTCACTTCACTGCATCGGTGCTTATGGTAAGTACGTAAGTGCTTATGTGGCTGAGATATGCCACCACTCACCAATTCAGACAGGGTAGATATCGTTGGAAAGGAGGTAATCTCCCCTTTCCAATTGTATCTTTCCCCAGTGGTTCCCTGCTTGTTTTGAGGTCTCACCTACGCAGCGCGCATGCGCTTCATAGGAGACCTGTAGCCGTTGTACAGCTCATTTTCGAAGCACATACTCGTGCTTGTGGCGGCATGCAGCTTGCGGGAGTGCGCAGCGGCGCGCCACAGCACAAGTATGTGCTTTGAAAAAGAGCAGGCTGCACGCGAGCGCACGCACCTTCGCCATGCTTTTTTTTAAAATTCCTTTTAGAGCGCATGCGCGCACCACTCCCGGGCTTGTTGTTAACTTTTTTTGATTGAGGTTTTTTTGTATACCCCTCGTGGCTTCACTGGCTTACTGCGTACTGCCGTTGATTCATGGCTGGCTTGGTTTGCTTTAGAAAATGCTTTTTCAACCTTATGCAGGGTGGCGTCAATGTTGCTATTCTGTTTTCGGTTATTTAGGTCTCTTATTGTACCCCATGTCCTATTGTTTCTAGGCTTCTCAGATTGTGAGTGTTTCAGAGCATATTCGTTTTGGTGAAGTGATTTGGTTTATTTTTGAATTGACCAGGTTATGTCATTCAACTGTCTCTTAAAAATATGTCAGACTTGAAAGACTGATAGCTGTATTTGGCTAAATGTATAAATACAATAATTTTTCATGGCTATGTAGGTTGTAGCTTGATGGGAATGCAGTCTTCATAGTGTGGCGTTTTACACAGCCCATTTTGCTATGCTTTTACCCAGTTGCGTGCCCTGGCATGGGAAAAATTGTATATGGTCGGTAGAGATCTGGGCTTTAATGATATTTATGCATGCTAATAATAGAGTGTGTGACATTTTTTGATTTAATGTTGTTTCAAATGGTTGTATGACACAGGTTTCTTATTTCAGGTCCGCCCTACACTAATTGTTTTCAACAAACGAACAGGGTCAGTCGCAGACAAACATTTGAATATGTGACTTTACAGAAAAAGACTTAGCATTATAATAGTGCATTTGCATATTTATCCTGCACGTGCATCAAGAATGTGTTTTTTTTCTCGTTTGTTTCCATGTCCCCATACGTTTTCTTGTCCTGTTTCTTTGTTCATGAGGGCTGTCATCAGTTCCTCTTTTTATTTCATGCTATAGCTCTTGGGTCTCCTCGTGTGCAAGTAAAGCAGAAGCACTACTTGAGGTGGCCATTATAGTCCTTTCTGTGGGTGTCTTGAAAATGGTGGCATTTATTTAGAATTGCATTAGCAACTATTCTTTTGCAAGGATATTGGGGCTCTTTGGTAAGCAGTGTAAGAAAATGTTGGTTTTCATTTTCTAACACAGTATTGCCCTTACTGTTATTTTTTCTGGTAGGACCTGGGCTTGTTTTGGGTAGAAAGCGGTACAAAAGGGGGTGGTGATGGACGGAGCATCAGAACCAATCAAACACTCACACACAGTCAACAGATCTGGGTTTGATCCATCACCGTTCTTTAGCCCACTCTGCAACCCCAGTTCAGACATGGCCATATGCAAATCAGTCTGACCCTGTGCCTCATGGGAACAGTCCAGCCCGAACTGCCAAGCCATGCCTTCCCTGGACCGGAAACAAGCTTCCTAGGACCGGTTTCTGGCATTTCAGCCGTCTTCAGCCAGGCTTGCTTGAATCCAGTGGCAAAGTAAACAAGGGACTCACGTCTGTTTTGGGTAGTACATAGGTTTCTTCCAGACTTGTGCTTATAGATGGTTGTATTACTTTCAGGCTTCTAGTTTATTTTGGGGGGTTTCTAGCAGAAATTGTCTCCTTTTTATCTAGCAACTAAATGTTACACCACACTTTTTCATAAAATAGAAACGTCCATCGTAAGGAAAAGGTAATATCACCTCCTCTGTGAGTATAGCTAGAATTGTGAGCTACGTATCGCCCAGTTAAAGGAGGGTCATGCTCTATATATCTTGGATATTAAATTCTTTATTTCAAACATGGGCTGAAGTCCCTCAAAGCTTCTCCTTTGGCTATTGATACCACTTATTACAATGCCTAATATCTCTTCTGAGTGACAACTTAAATCCTTCTAATCCACGCCCCTATCTTGCCATTACTAACTCCACACCGATTGAGGAAAGAAGTCGGGAAGAATGTCAGAATAAATCAGTGTGTTGTGGACCATAACCTAAAACAAATATCGTCCTACACAGAAACAAATGGCCAATATTTAATTTACTGCCATCTAGTCCACCTACACCAAAGCACTACATATATTGACTTTTGTCAAGACTAACACCTATTTACTTGATTCACATGAAACTAGAGATTACTTGCCTCATATTAGATACTGGGGTGCTTTGACAAAAAAGGCATCTGTTTGTCAAGTTGACAGATTTTTTTTTTGTTGTTGTAAAAGCGCCCATGCCGTGCTTTCATTTTAATAGCAGCTGCACACCTCTCTTTAGTCTCAGCTTGTCCAAAGAAAGAGGCGCGGCCTCCATGAATGTGAAAGCGCAGCATGGGCACTAGTAAAACAAGCATTGGCATAGCCAATAGGTCTCGCCTTTGGGACCTTATAAGTGTTTAGCCATGCAACAGTTGATGTTGTTGTACCCTGGATATTGTGCTGCATAACTAAATCCTTATAAAGGTCCCAAAAGCGAGACCTATTGGCTATGCCAATGCTTGTTTTGATTGAGCTCTGCATGTTCCTAAAAGCTGAGTGGGTGGTGAATTTAGCACAGCAAACCTTTTGGCAATGCCATTTTAAGCAAGAAAAAAAACGGCACTTTTTTGTGGAGCACATTTTTCCTACTTGGCAGAGGAACACCTTTCATGTAACCGTAAGAGAGAATGCTCCAAAGTATGCCATATCCTTGCTGCGGTTCCTCAGGGATCATTTATTGGACCATTTCTATCCAATCTTTTTACAAAATGTTATTACTACAGACTTGAGGCCGACAGTGAAAAGAAGTATCTAAGAACCTTAAACCATCCCTCAGTAGACTATCTGGCTGGTAGAGTGACTGGCAGATAAACCTCAACACAAGCACAATTACCAAACACTGTTCCCCAGAAAGAAGATTAAAGAGCATCTGCAGATCCTCCTCAATAAAGAAGATAAAAAAAAGTGTAAAAACAGTAGTTGCTACCTTGAGGTGATACTCCACTCTAAACTCAACTGAAGAAACGACACAGAGAAACTATCAAGAAAGCATCAACCAAACTGGTAGCATTGTAGCTTCTCCTCCTGTGCAGAGCAGAGTGTGTGTAATCAATGCAATTATCCAAACCACAATGTCATATGCTTCCCCGATGTGGATCGATTGCCAGGCAAAGTATCAAGTATCAGCAACTTCTACAAAAACAAAGCCCTTCAGATAGAAGCATGTGCTCTTGGTTTCACAAGAACAGCAGACCTCCAAAGAGATAAAAGGTATTGAGATGTTGAACGACCACCTCTGCAAACTTAAGAAAATCTACAAAGCACTTGATTAAAAAGAAAACTAGCTGATAAACTTGCTGATCAAGAAACTTTCTGACATTACTGGAAACCGTTTTGACCGTTACCCCCGATGCATAACAGTTCTCACTCTGCAAATCAACTTATCCATAACAATGTGTTACAGATCAACAAGAAAACACACGTTTGGACAATTTTCTGTTCATCTTAATGGGATTACCCTCATTAAGACCTCACATGACCTGCAATTGTAAGCCAACTGATTGACAGATATGCATTTGCCACTCAAAAGACACCTTTTATCAGGCCCTATACACAACCCTCCAGTTTTTAGTAAAATACACTACAGACTTAAGATATGCACAATGGCATACAACCGTAAATCCATGTGTACAACGCCAGTGTGAGATGAACCACCTCTAAGTAGACATCCCATATTCTCAGGCCTCGAAAAATCATAAAAATGTTATTAGACCTGCAGGTCGAGTCACCTAAATAATCTACTTGACCTAATAGTAATGTACTTGACAGTAAACTGGTGCCAAATTGTGCGATCATTGGCAAATGTTTTATTTTACAGAGACGCTTTTTTGTTTCATTCTCACATACCAGTGCACCTTCAAATATGGGAGTTCAGCATTTCTATTGCACAAAAAAACCCTATTTTGTTTGATTACACAGACTAAACGTTTGTTCCATGTGTAATAAGAATCTAGCTCACATATAGGGAACACATGATCCTTGACTTGCCTCTCTGTTTACTATTAACATTGCCATAAGAGCAGGAGTATTTCTCAGTTCATATTTTAACACTCACTTTTAATAAGTATATTATTAAAGCATGATGTGGTAGTGCACTGTCATTTACAGACAGTAAATTTCCCAAAAATGGAAAAAATCCTTTCCACTGCCTTGCAGCTTTACTGATTAAACAATATAATGTATTAAGGTAAATCTGTGAAAATTGGGTTTCAGAAAACATATTTATCATTAGCACATCACCAAGTAAAGTGTTCTGATTTCTTTTTCATCCTATTAAAATATTTTGTATTACTTAGAAGTACAATATGGGCTTTCACAACTATTGAAATATATTTGAAATTGTTGTACAGTTGACTTCTTAGCTATCTAAATGTGTGCTAGAAAACACGATACCTACAGCCTTTTATTTCACACTTTGCATTTTAAAGTACAAAAATGTAATGTAAAGATGAATGTGTGGTATTACTTGTGTAATAAAGTACCACTGTGCTAAACGCATGAGTGATAACTAATTATATTCCAAAGAAGCACCACCCCCAAGTTACCTCAAGTCATACCAATTGGGTTTGAGTGCTACAACTTGGAAAAGTGCCTGCATCTTGCTCAGTATCAACGGTCCTGTTGACTTTAAGGCCCCCTCACATCTGGGAATCATTTTGGTAGAGGCTTTTTGTAGGCAAAAATATATTCTGTTTTGCTTCTAGAAAGTTGCCTCTTCCTGCTTTGCATAAAAAATAGACCACATAATCCGCATATCTATATTATTGTCTCTAAACCTGCAGTTAGCATCAGCTCCCTCCATTCAAAACATAGTAATGTGGATATGGAGGGGCACTTACTTCCCAAGCCCCTGGCCTGACCCTGGGGAGGCTCATCCTCCTCTCTAGCCTCCTCATCATCATCCTCTTCGTCCTCCTCCTCCTCGTCCTCCTCTTGGGCTCTGCTGTAGGCAGGTCTTCCATCACCCCCCAGCCAACTGCCCAGGGACAAGGACCTGAACATGGCTATAGGGTCCGTGCACCACCGCAGGTAAACACACGTCAAAGCCCAGTGGGCATGCGCGGTAGCAAAGCATCGTGGGAGCTGTTGTCCTAGCAGCTTGGAATAGGTATGGAAAGAGAAGAGAAACACGGGCTGTAAAGAGCAGCCTCAATCCTTCAAATAATGAGTGGCCGTCTTAGAAGCTTGCATTACAACAGTAACATTGGCTAAAGAAAAGCACGAGCAAATGTTGCCTAGGTAATGACATTTATTTATACAAATTTTCATATAAACAAAGCAAAATATTTTAAATAAATATAATGTAGATGGTATATAAATACTTATCGATCTGCCGCTTTATTTGACTTTGACGTGTTTGAAGACGTCTATTTGAAAAATTACTTTTAAAAGTGCTTGCTGTAATTAATTACACTGTTTAGTTTACATTTGAGTACACGACATTTTGCGCCATTTAAATATGTCTGGCGTCTCTACGTTCTTAGTGCGGTCAGACTTCTTAGGCCTAGGAGAAAAATAATTTTCATTGGCAGCATCCGCAGCTCAACGGGCCAATGGGTAAATATTGAGGCGGGGTTTTGGGAGGTTCCGCCTTTATAAGACCCTGGCAGCCGCCTTCATTTCTTTCCGTCTGCAATCTTGGAGCTCAAGAGTGCTCTGGCTGGGAAGGTAACGCGTTTTTCATTTTGCTTGGTAAATTGTGCTTTCGACCACGAATTCTTTGCGACCGATTATGTGAATAGGAAAAAGTTTTAATTGTATTTATAGTACGGAACGTGTACTGAATCTCTCGCTGGGAAGGCGCTGATTTTTTTTATTCTCATTTGATGTTACAACTCAAAATATTTACCATTTTAGTCTAGTATAATGGACTTTATTTACAGCTATGTTTTCGAGTTGCATTTGGTGTGGCGTAGTGCTTTTTGGTGGAGTGGTTTGCGTCTTGGACGAGTGCCACGTGGTTCGGCGACAATGGCGTCTTGTGGAATGTGTTAGTGCTTGTCTTTATTAACTCGTTTCTTTGATGTGCTCTCGTTTGAGGACTTTGTACTCAGTCTGCCCTTTTCCTTGGCGTACTAGATTCAAGGTTATTTTAAATACTTATTATGAGTTTGAAATGCCATGATTCACTAATACGTTTTCCATTTACCAATCTACCTGTTTCGCGTGGGCCAAGTGCGTGCTAATAAACGATATATGCTAACGAAAAATATTATTTTTTGCTATTGCTTCATTTTGCTCTCTATGGGGAAACGAGCTGCTTCGTCTATTTTGATTACCGGCTGGGTTTCTGACATTGCAGGGTAATATACGTCCTTTTAGCCTATTTGTTAAACTCGGCAAGCTAAATTCAGTTTGTGGTAGTCTGATTCCACGCAGCCGAGTTGCTTAGTCGCGCTTTTACTATAATGCAGCTTTAAATCTACATACAATGGAGCAGCCCGTATTGGTTGCTCCGAATAGCGCGTTGCATGCCAGATGCCTAACTTTAACATTTTAAATGTGTCATGGTGAAAGACATGTTATGCAAGTTATCACGCTAACCTGTGGTTTTAATCCAGGCCCTGATCGAAGCCATGCTAGCACTAAATTGGGTTGCTGGTGTGGTCAAACAGGTGCCAAAAGCAAATGTTTCTTTTGACGGTCGCTAGTTTCCATTTGCTGTGTAGTGGACTGGCAACATTGCAGGGAAACACAAACTTGCTAATAGCTGTATATGTAAACTGTAAACTTAGGACGTAAGTGACCCACCAGGGTTGGGCGTATGAGCCATATTTATTGCATGCCATATATGTTCAACCACTGGCTTAATCGGGTTGCTTATTATGTCAGTCTCATATTAATATGAATGACCACCATGTGCTTAATTGACAGTACTTTTAACTTTACTTGTAGATTTCCATTTCGAAAGAGGCATATGCAGCGTGGCCTAGAGATGAACTGGACCCCAAGTAATAGGTAAGTGTTTACCAGGGCGTAGTTGTCGGATATTAGGCCTTAAATGGTGCCACATGGACTACTTTTGTATTGGGGCAGTCACTTGTGTGTAGATCCAACTAATATATAACGTGTAAACGCAAAGTATGGTGGAATGGCTCCATCTAAATGGGCGCCTTAAACACCGGTACAATACCACGTTAACTTTAAATATTGTTGATGCTAACTGGTTCTGCCTAAATGGAGTATGTTTGACCTATTTCACGAATGATGATTCAATAACTGGATAAGCCTTAAACTGCTCCTTCTACACACTATTTGATGTGGGTATAATATGGAATTTTAGGAGTCCTCCGATGTAGTGTCAGTGTATCCTTAAAGATGCTTCCCAGTAGGCGTGCGGCATCTGCCTGTTCAGCTGAAATTGAAACGCAGACTGGCTGCTTCCAATTGATTCACCAGTCCCTAATGGCTTTGTGCCTACACTCCGAATAGCGCTTTGACTAACATGTTGTACTGCAAGTTCGGTTCCTGGCTCACTCGGGTGCAGTGGAACAATGCATTCTATTTGTTAGGTACTATGACTTGAGATGCCCTGACCAGGCAGGCAACTAGAGCCAAATTTCGGGGGGGGCTGAAAAATATTTCGGGGGGGGCTAAGTCTTCCAGCCATAGGCAGAATGGCTGTAAGAAGGGGTGAAGACACAACAAAAGCCTCATTAACGAGTAAATGGTCTTTTAAAGACCCGTGAAGTAGTCTGGTGCGGCTGCAATTAGACGGACGCCAGCCCGCGAGGCTGTCTCGGCCGGGCTGTCACACACGACGGGGGGGGGGGGGGGGCTGAAGCCCGGTGAGCCCAATGGGTGTTGTGCGCCTGGCCCTGACCTATGCCTACATAGCCCCTGGACCATCAAATCTTACTGAATAATGCACATCTAAGCTCCGCTCGGGGTTAATTTTGTGGCTTTCATCCAAGCCATGTAGACTTGCTGTGGTTTATGTGGATAGAATTGAGCCTAGAGAATCGCCTTTTCTTGACGGTCGCTGCTCAGTGTGATGGTTACT
The DNA here is from genome assembly GCF_964204655.1 of Triturus cristatus. Lineage (NCBI taxonomy): Eukaryota > Metazoa > Chordata > Amphibia > Caudata > Salamandridae > Triturus > Triturus cristatus. The sequence continues at coordinate 282,871,982 of NC_140584.1, read as the reverse complement.
GAGGAGCAACATTTCAGGGAAGAACATAACGTGTTGTGTTGGGGTTAGATCACTTTCAAGGTGGCAAGGGCTAGTTTTGATTTACTTTTTTTTTTTTTGCGTAGGAAGATGCCTGAAGACCATACCAAAAGGAGCTGGAGTCCTTCTCTTCAGATACATTGGGTAAGGCTCGAGTTATGTACTCCATATAAATATATCCTGTTCTGAAAAACTTTTTCACATTGAGTGCGGTCCTATTGCCGTGGACTCTGGTTCTATGCGGCGGCAGCGTAATTAGAGATTTGCTATATGCAAAAATAAAGTGCAATGTGTTGCCAGCAGTGGAAGGCCGTTTGTTAAAGCCCTTCGTTGCGTATCGCTACATTTGGGTGTTAAACGGGAACTAAAGTGCAAATTTGCCGCTTACTTTGTCGCATCACTTGGCTTCTGTCAATTCCACTGGCAATGCACATTGCTTTAAATTGTATTTTGGTCACTATTCTAAGGCGAAGTAGCCCCGTTAGTGCGGATCTGCATGATAACCGAGGAATTTAGCTTTGCGGTAGCTGAAGGACCTCCAACGTCATGCAAGAGTAAGCCGGATGGTCTTTGGCAGCTCAGATCTGTATTTGTAGCAGTCACTCTACTGTCCTACAACTGCCGTGAATTAATAACTGCGTATCATACGCGCCCAATCGCTGCCTCCGGGCTTTAGATCGAGAGGCATTGCCTAAACCTTCCTATTGCCTCCTGTTTCCCTTGACTTGGACAGGTAGTCAAATGTGTAAATAATCAATTGCATGCGGCGTGCGTAGATTGTGATGGTTAACTCTGATATTGATTACAAATTCCGTAAACCACTGTTCTCTCGTAGGTATTGGACACCACGTGGTGAGGCAGACCCCGCAGTGCCTCGTGGCTGATAAATGAAGGTGAGTTAATGCCTTGGTACTAACGAAATGTCCTGCGCGTAAAGAAGCCAGCGTACTGCACATTCGGTTCTGGACAGCCAGGTTATGAGTAGTTTGGACGTTGTTGCTGTATGCTGCGTTTTATCTTGGGGTTTGGTGTCTTATGATGACGAGTTCATGCACCACACAGAATGTTCTGTTGATTATGAAACTCTGAAGACACAACACTTCTATTAATCGTTTAGTGTGTAGGCGAGATTTATCTAGCCTACTTTGTCGTGCTTTAGAATGCTTCTACTGACCAGTTAACCCAGTGTAATTGGTCAATTGAGCTATGGTGACAGTAAGGATAGTGCAACGACGCCAATTTGCCTCCGGTTTCAACGAGTGTTTTCTTTTTCAGGTGAACAAATCTAAGCTGTGCCTGGCCCTGCTAGTCCAGGTAAGACATGCAGTTTAGATTACTATAATCTCATTTTAAGATAATGGTTGGTGTTAATGATGATACCACTTAACACAGCTGGAATTACCGGCAGATTGTTTGTGGTGAGACTGTTTTTCTGAACACTGTCGAGCCCGTTACATTGTAGTGTTATGTACCGATTGCATATTGACAGTACATTTTATGCTTGTAGCCCCAGTGGCGACGCAGCGTTTTTGAAGACCGCGCTGCATCAGTTGGTAAGTGTCTCTTAATGTACAATTGGATAGTACTGTTGTAGGTCTGATTTGATGCACTTTCACTACTCCCCCCCCCCCCCCCCCCCCCGCAATCTGAAGATGAGATCTTAATTTTTAGCCTCAGATTTGAAATCCCTGCAGTCTCGTTTTTGAATCTTCGTTTTGCTACTTTGTATAGACTCTTATGCAGTCACGGACCCAGTAGGCTTTGTGGACCAATTCTGTAGAACATTGAATATTTGAAGTATATGGTGAAGCCATGGAATTTTGCTTGCATTAAATGAAGACTGTTAATGTTTAAATTGATCAAAACTTAGACTGCTTAAGTTCTCGCCTTCAGGTAGTGATTAATGGACCCTTAGCCACGCTGCACTAAGCAAGGATGCATATGAGCTAACGCTATGCAAACTGAAAATTGCCAAATATCACGGGCTATACCAGATCTGCCGACCATCTGTTAAATGTATTCTAGCCCCATCCCAGTAACGCGTTATCTGATTAAATGCATGCATTGGTCGGGAGTCATCTTGTCACAACACAGCCTTAAACTACACTATCCAACCTGACTACCACTGAGTGGGTAATTATAACTAGGTTTACCCATGAAGGTGACTTATTAGCACGCAGTGACTTGTCCACTTCTGTCGTATGTCACCTAGACTGAAGGGCTTCAGGGAACTGAACTAGATTATATTCTGGTTACGTGAAGCCTAAAACTTCAAGCAATTTCCTGGATATAAAACCAGCTTTTTGAAACCTTTTCTGTGCAATGAAAGCTTGTCTGAACTTGAGATGGGAGTGCCAGGTCTGCAAGTAAAGTTGCCCCGCCTCCTTTGCACCCAGTTTGTAAGCGAGTCATGGGTTTTGTGGTCACTAAATGTTAATGTTCTCTTTTTGTGCAGAGGTTACATTTGAATTCTAGTTTTGCCACAAATTAAAACCTGCTTACCTCACCTTTAGCCACCGAGTTAGTGGCTTTTTGAGATGTTTCCATGATGAAAACCAAACTGAAATAGCTGGAATTACCGGCTGATTGCCAGTGATTAGAAGGTTTTTCTGAGTCCATCGTAAATCTATAAATCGTAGCTTGTGTAGTTCTAAAATGTCAGTCGCTAACCCTAGTTTTTTCCTTTACAGGGCTCAAGAATTTAAGATTCAGGTGAGATGGCATTTCTCAATTTTCTGGTCTCCCTTTCCTCTGTGCAGAATGATGACCTGGAAAAGCCGTCAGATGCGACAACTGACGAATTTTCTGTTTCTGACTTTCCATGGCTGAACTACCATAGCCTGTTCTGTTCGGCTAGAATCTAATGCCCTGTCCCTGCCTTTCTACAGCAAGGAGTACGGTGGGTGATGAGCGTGCCTTCCCTGGGTCACACCAGCTTCGCTTGCAGTGGTAAGTAGGCTCTCTTGCATATGTCACTGTCTTTAATCACTCGTGCATCAACGTGATGAATCCCAAGGATATAGGAAAAGCCGACCGATGCGATAACTGACGATTTGTAACTTCTGACTTGATGCTGTTTATGGGATGGCTCTAATTTGTGGCCGTCTTGGTTTCTTCAATTTTTGTTTGTAATTGCAGGACCCCTGTTGGTGGTGAAGCCTTGATCTGTGAACAGTGGACCGAGCCCGCCGACTACTGCACTCATGTAAGTAGCAGCAATGACAAGCTGAGGATGCAGACTCCCTTTAACGTAGTCCAGCTGCACCCAGGGTGAACTGCTGGCTTCAAACTTGCTCGCCCCTAGCAGCGGCTAGGATTGTGGTTCTGGAACTAACTAAATTCATGGGGAGCCTTGTATGTTGGCATTACCGAATAGAACCTAAAAGGCGGGCGGTTCCAGGAGCAGCATTTTGTTAGGCCAATTTATCTCAGTCTTGGGGACCATGCCTTTTAGGGTGGTAAATTAATCCCGTCCCAGAGACCTGTTGGTGGGGCTCACGCTTTCTCTTAATCTGAGGCGGGGTACATAATTCGAATCTGGTCGGTGATGATACCATTTCAACCTGCTGACTCACTGGATGAGGCTTGCGGATATGGGACTGAGACCAGCCTGTTTGATATGACTTTGTGCTCGTCGTGTTTTTATGCCACCTAATGTGTTTTTCCCCCTCCCTTTCAGGTCTACTGGAGGTTCTAACACAAGCGTGTTATGGATTGCTAGTGCTGAATGCTCTTACTTGGTGTGGTCCTGTGGCTGCATCTGGTGTTATGGAAAGAATAAAGGACTTTTTTAGTTTTGACACAAAGGAACGTTGGCTGATCTAATGTGTACTGGCCAGCCCTCCATCTTGTCCTGATTTGTAAGTTTAAAATGTGGTGTAGAGCGAGATGTGCTTTACTTGGACTTGATCATTGATGTACCACACTTGACAGAATAAAATGTACCGTTTGACAAATCGCCAACTTCTGTAGTGTTCTGTGGCCCTACAAGCGTATTTATACCTTGATGCATGGTATGCGGGAAGGCAAATTACTTTACCAAAGGTGACACCATTGTGGATGGCTTTCTGAGAACTGTGGTCCTGGACTTTATCCTGGACTTTACCCCTGTACTCACTCACTCCCCTAAGTGCAGCTTAATGAACTGTCCAATTTAGAGACTGACAAGTGACGAGCCATTATTCATTCTTGCATGCTAGGAGGGTATGAAATTGGGAGGTGCTATAAATGATTAGTAGTAGATGAAGGAAATAAGCTCTGGCCAACTGGTGTATACCACCTCTTCGAGCTAGTGTAAATTGGAACCAGCATTCTCACTATAGCTTCCTCAGATGCCTAGGAAGAACATTCTTCTTGGACCCTGTTGGACTTGGCATGGGTTCCCCATGACTTTGTTTTCTGACCTGCTTTATAACTTTTTGTTTAGCTGACCAGTGCTGATATTGAAATTTTAAATGTGATGTCAATTGGGTTATCCATGATTAATATACTTGGTTCATTGAAGCCCCTAGTAACATGGTTTACCAAATTCTACTAGTTAGCCTGCTGCACTGCTTGTGCTACCCATAAGCAGTCTTTCAAACCTGACTCAGGCCTGCCCCTGCAGGGCCTGTGGGCTCCCTTTACTGCCACCTGAACTTGGTATTCCTAACTATTTGCCAAGCCTTCAACTCCTTTTATTACATATTAGTCAGTACTTGGTAGGTAGCCCTAAGCGCGGGATGCTGTGCAAGTGGAAATGTAGCATTTTGTTTTATGGTGACAACCACCCACTTTACAATGAGTCCTACTCTTAGGTTAACATGAATTTCTTAAATGCCCTGCAAGTGACTCATGATTGCAGAGTAGCTGCTATGTTTTATCATTGGTCTAATAATGACAAATCCCCTTGGATCTGGTATTACTTCTCTAGAAACACCACTTCTAGAAAGTGGAAATTTCTCTGCTCTTAAGCTCTTGTGCCTTACAGCCTGTCAATACTATTTCTGGGTGCCTGCTCTGAACAGCAATATGTGCAGGATACTAAGCTGCATCTATCTGCATACTGATTAGCCCTCCTGGGCAAGTGGGGAGGGGGGGGGGTAGAGGAGACTTACACCTGAATGGGTAGTGGCCTGGCCTCACCACCCTACAGATAGTCTAGCAGAGTTGGGCTGAACAAATATTTTTACCAGAAAGGCTTTGCAGTCTCCTACACTTAAAGGACACATTTGGGTACAGAGGACTCAACATCACTAGTTCGCTTTGGGGTCCTAAGGAGGCTCTACCAAGAAGAGCCCTGCTACAGTAGGGACTGCCATTTGTTTGCCTGCTAGTGGGTGGTGAGAATGACCGGGTTCCTGCAACACAAGTAACTCCAAGGGCTTGTTGGCTCGTCCCTGTTCAGAAAATATCAGGGCTTTCAAAGATTTAATTTGTGCAAACTACTGCAGATGGGCTCATTTGCTCTCAGCCAGTCCTGGGCCCTCAGTGTTGGTAGCTGCTTTTGAGCACCGACACATCTGCACGGTGTGCCGATCAAGAACCAGTGCCTGCCTGTTCGAGTGCAGGCATGTTTTTGACCTTTGCCAATGTCTCAGTGCCTGAAGGTAGTCTGGTACACTGCATGCATCAATGAAAGATGCTGACTTAAAATCCCCCCAGTATCCAACATGGGGAGAATCCAGAAAAGCAGGTCCGAGGCTGACTGCACCGCTGCAACCCGTAAGGAATATACGCTCTCAAGAGTTGAATATCTAATTCTGTAGCTTTTGCACATCAAAGGCTTAAAGCGGATTATTCAAATCCCAGTGTACCAGAGATGCTTATTTGGTGACTTGTTAAAATGTGCTGTCTGTGGTTGGCAGAGGTAGTCACCTTGCCAAAGTTACCTCATAAATAAACCTGAGCTCACCCTCTGGTAGCTTAGCACGGAGCAGGCAGGTTTAATATAGGAGGCAATGTGTAAAGTATTTGCAATCCTTCACCAAAACGGTGAACTTCACCAAGTGAAACAAATGAGATTTTTAGGAATATCGAAGTTTAAACTTTTGCAGTGCTTAGAAACCATGCCACCTGGGGTTTTCTGGTTGTGGTGGACTGGGGCAGCCTAAAATTCAGGCACCCACTATTTATTTTGACCGTTTTGTATAGCGCAAACAAGACCCTTGCGGGTATCAGAGCACTTTACATAGGAAAAAAAGACGTACATATAAATACAAAGAATTATGTGAATACAGTATAGCTTCAAATTTCAAATCCCTTCATAATTAGTCTAATTTTATATTTGGCTTTTTCATGCATAATTTAGGAGGCAACACATAATGTATTCTAGTTGACATGTCAGACCACAATAATTCAAAACAGATAAGTGATCAAGAATTTTCAGTGTGGGCATCTTGAGCAGTCTTAATAGGGGATTTCAACTAGTTTCTACCAGCGTACAGTTAAGCTACCATGTTCCGACCCTCATGATCCGACATTAAGTGAGAACCGCCCGCAGAATGCAGCACAACTCTCGGACCCCAGTGCCGATCACGAGCCTGCTGTGCCCTCGTAAAGGGAGGGGGTGAAAATGAATTCATATCTACAGTGTAGAAAATATAGGTAGCGCTCAATTTGCGCCGGAGTCTGATCATGGAGGGTGGTGAGTATCATAGCGGGGTCTAAGAGGCTGAATTTCTAATTTATATAGGCAGGGCCCTAGTACTGTTGTCTAGTGGTGTTGCAATTAACAACCATGGTCTGTTTGTTGCTGGCACATGGGAGTGAATGCGATGAGCACTGGAACTGCAAAGCTTTTAAGAAATGCGTGCATGTGAGGCGTAAAAAAACGTAGTCTAGAACCATTTCAGCTTTCTCCAGTAAGCAGGGCTCACTGGGCGCAGGTCATCCTGCCAAACATTCCCAAAAACGTTCATTACCATTTAAACATAGTGACCATTTCGCTCTTTATAGCTTGGATGACCTTCTTGCCTTCCATATTTTGCGTATCTTACTCTCTGCGCATACCCTACTTTAAGCTATATTCAGATGTGCCACTTCATTGTTTTTCTGCAGTTTTCCAACAAGCCCTTCTTTGAAACCCTATTCCTGCAATCTAACTATACCTCATCTCCAGCGGCCTGACCTTTTGTTGCACGAGCTCACATGCCCACGACTGACGTCTAAATCCTGCCAATTCAATCTAATAACAAAAAGGGGTTTTGAAACCCTATCCAGAGAACCCAATGTAGTATCTTGCATGAAGGTTAGAAAAACGAAATTCCGGAACTGGTGGCCTCTTGCGCCCCTTCAAATTGCCACAATAAAAAAATAGATTCTCCCCTTATCACAATGGAGTGCTGTTCGAATACAGCGACCCGCCTTGGCCTGCTGAACAGTATCTTGGATGCATAGACATGAAGGGTGCTGCATGGAGGGAAGAAAGCTATCCATTGCTATTGGCCCCACAGGGCATAGTTAATTCAAAGCTGTGCTGAATCAAAGATGTAATGGACATAGGACTGATGCATTGAACCTCTGGGCTGTAGTTAGAGTGGCAGAATGTTGGCGCTGAGCTGCACAAAGATTGGGGCGTTGTCTGGATTTTCTAGGGTGCAGCACTGGTACTTGCCTGCAAGGGCCCAGGATTGTCTTGGGACCAACTGTCCGATTCCCCAGAACAGCCATCAAGCCCTTGGTTGTCACTTTGGTTCTGGAGATGTAGAGATGCACTCCAGCCAAGGAGGGAAGCTGGACGGGCACAGCAAAGCAGGAATCCAACAGTGACCTTCCTTTTAGCAGCATGATAGTCCTTTATCCTGGCAGAATGTCCTCTGGTCCAGAAGTGTATTGAATGTGTGGGGGGGGGGGGGTCCTGTACTTGTACCCAGTTGTGCCTTTGAATTGAGGGAAACTGACCCCTTTGAAGTACATAGTCTCCTACCCTGGCTCCAGATTCACTATAGGGGTAGGCAGCTGTTTGTCTGGGGACAGGCACCACCTATTTAGGTGTTTGATCCTACCCAACATCTTGCCCAGGATGTTGATGGCCCATCAGGCACACCTAAGCCCCCTTTGTTTGGCTGTCTGGAGAGAATGCACGAAGCCCAGCTGCCACCCCAGATGTGCACAGAATGGGTAAAGTAGGAAAATACCAACTTTCTAAAAGTGAAAAACAAGCATTTGCAATAGGTCTCGCATTTACGAGAGTTTGAGCTATTGACATTGCAAATGACAATGCCTTTTATTTTTGTTTTTTGAACATAAATAAAAGGCATTGTCATTTACAATGCCAATAGCTTAAACTCGTGTAAATGCGAGACCTATTGCATTGCAAATGCTTGTTCTAATAATGCTAGCCCTGACGCTTCCAATACAGTTCAGCGGAAGGACGTCCATTTCGTAGAGGGATTAACTAGTACACTTTTTCTTCTCCAAGAGAAGCAGCGCGATTGTGTAATGGACTTGACCAATAGTAAAAAGAGGTAGCAAAATAAGACTACAGAATGATACGTAAAAAAACAATGTAAAAAAATAATTGATCATAACTAAATTTATGATACACTTGGTACATTTTTTGTCAATCGTAAATAACAGTTATACAGTTTCTAAAACCACACGCATTATCGATTACATCTGTCCTTCTTAGGCTTCGACGTAAGATTTAGAAAATACAAGATGGTCGCTTAATTTGCAACTAGTTTCTAATATTTACTGGCCTATCATAGCCTTGTTAATGCTGAATCTGGAAATTAACATTACCAACTATATTCTGATAACGAACATTCAAATAAAGATCTAGAATGATTTTAAAATTCATTACAGCGGGTATCCGTAGCATATGATCGCAATTCACACACTGGCGTGATTTAACCTGATTGCTATATGTACGCGTTTCTCGGCGTTTCACTCCATTTGGTGCTGCAGTATCCCCAACACCATATTCTTGTTGCAAAATAGCAGTTGGGTTCGTCTTCCCCATGTCTTGCTGATCAGCATCGATTTGCCTTGTCCGTCCTCCCTTTAGGCGCAGAAGACGTCTTGTTGTAGCCCTACCGAACCTGCAAAGCTCTTGGGCAAGTACAAAGGGTTGGAGGGGGGTTGTGTTTCTTACTAGTTGTACGCAATGGGTGAGAACAATGACTACCCTTGTTTCTTTCCTTTATGGTTTACTTTTCTTCTTCTGTCTACATACATGTATATCTAATTTCCCTCATCCCTTTTGCAAGCTTGCTTTCAGGTAGCCCACGTGTAGTTATCCACCACTTGTATTAAATATTTTACCAGCAGTCAGGTGGCTGACTACTTGTGCAGTCCGTGGGACAGGTATTCGGTTTTGTAAAAAGAAGGGGGCATATCGAGCACGGCGTTAGAATTATCGCCGCTTTAGCTAACGCAGCGATAATGGGCTTGATAATATGCCCTTGAGAATTGCCATAGAAGCCCATGTTCTGATGTCAACATGGGCTTTTATGGGAATTCTCTGCGGCATATTATCAAGCCCATTATTGCCGCTTTAGCGGCAGTTTTCTGCCGCTAAAGCGGCGACCATTTTAACGCCGTGCTTGATAATATGCCCCTAAGTTTTATGCGCGCTCTTCCTATCAGTTGTGCTTTACATTGGCAGGTACTGAGTAATTGCCCACCTTTTTTGTTACATTTTTATATGGCGCAAACTCGACCCTTAGGTGTCGGAGCGCTTTACACGAGCACCAGCTGCATTGCAGATTACATTTCATAATTTGAAAGGGCGAGAGGGAACCAACACTTCTCGGAAGTCTGCAACATGTTTAACGAGAGAATCGCTGAACTTCTCAGTAGCAAATGGGTACACTGAGATGTTCAGTACCTGCACTTTTATAATTCCATTTTAACAACCGCCTGCCACGAGCCATTTTAGCAGCTAAAGCGGAGGCCGCCACTGTACCTGGTAGGCTGAGTGTATATAAAACATACATTAATTATTTAGGGCTTCTTCGATTGCGTGTATCCAAACTCCTGAATACAATTTTAAGGAAACACTCAATGAGTGGAGAGCGTTAAGGGCTGACCAATAATTCGACTTACTGGGACAAAGCAAAACAGAGCGAAACCAATAGCGTGACCAGGAAAGAGCGCGATATTGAAAAAGTAAGGAAATAAAGATGCTTAGAAAACAAAAAGAGGAAATGGGAAGAATGCCGAAGGAAGGAATGTCAGTGCCAAATTATGGAAGGATGAAAGGAAATTAAAGTGAAAGTTAGATTGAAGGAGAGAGTAAACAAGACCAGCCCGGCGGAGCGTGGCGCGCGCTTGGCGGGGGAGCAGACCCTTTGAAGTGCGATGCCAAACGGATTGCATGGCAGCACGATGCGCATGATTGTGTGCGTGCTCGCCATGCAATCCGCTTTTGGGAGCACTTTAAAATGCCCCCTTACAATAGTCTCGCTTTGCGATAGCTTACGCGATAGCAAGGCAAGACCTAACAATTGCTGGACAGAATGCTGCACAATGTCAAACATTCACCCCATACAGAGATCTGTGCCTAAATCCATAGTTTTTGCTCCCCATGCCATTCCAGTGTAGACCCACCCATATGCAGGCCATGTCCTGGACTGGAAACAAGTGTTCTGGGACCAGTTTCGGGGCATCACCTTATCAGCCAGGCTACCTTTACTTCAGTGGCATGGAACCCATGTCTAGGCATACCTGTCTCACTTTGTGTCAAACGCAAAACTTTCTGATTTGCGACTTAATCAAACTTTACCATAAGTTGTGCTTTAAAAAAAAATTGGGACCCGCTTAGCGTTGTATAGCGCCTTCCCTCGACCCTCCCGCTTGACACCCTGAGTTGCGCTGATCACTAGGGGCCCGGGAGGAAGCCTGGCAATCTTTGTGCCAAAGGGGCAAGAACGGGGACCTCTGGTGGCTGTAGGGCCTGTGGCGAGAGCGGCGGCCGCAGCCGGGAGACTTGCGTGGCGACGCGGCTGGGGGCAGTGCCCGGTGCCGCGCTACTGCTACGATGCTGATTGCCGCACCTGACCACCGGATCGGTGAGGCGTGGTCTGGGACCCAGCGGATGAGGAGGGCCAGGTTGAATCTGCCGAGGTGGTGAGAGCGTGCCTGCGGCTGGCAGTGACGGCGCGGAGTGAGGGCCTTGCCTACGAGGAGCCCTGCAGAGGTGCGGAGAGAGAGACGGCTGCCGAGGTCTGAGGAGAGACGCTGGACCGCCGGTGCTGGGGGCCTCTGGGCCTGTGGTCAACTGGCGTGTGGAGTGGCCCCGGCCCTGGGAATCACAGGCCCCGTGGGAGCTCCGTCTGCAGTGGGGGCCCTGTGGAGCTGGGGGCCACCCCCCTTGTGAGGTGCCCGGACCTGAACAGCCCTTCTTTGAGAGGCCTGCTGCCGAGCTGCTCTCGGTACCCGCTGGTGATATCCTTCCCCCCCCTCCCCTCCGGCTGGTTGGACTCCGTGGGGGCCACGCACCTGATGCTGCTGCTGGTGCCTGCTGGAAAGGGGTGAGCTGCCACCTGTGCTGATGTGAGCCTGGGGTGCCGAGTGGGACGCGTGTTCCCCGACGGGCAGGCAGCTGCCGACAACGCTTGGCCGGCCGCCTCCCCCCTGAGACTGCGAGGCCGGAGTCAATCAGTGACAACGTGGGCGCTGGCCGGGTCGGCGGAACGGAGACCTGGAGGCTGGCCCTGGTGACCTTTGAGCCCCCCCTGGTTGCTGCTGCTTGACGAGGGCCCTTGGAGAGTGTGGCCTGGCCCGGGCCCAGACCCCATAGGCGCTGGAGAGTGCTCTCTGTGGAGATTTGGCGGTGGACCGGAGCGCTGAGACACGGTGGCCCCAGGCGTGTGACGGAGTGGGGAGCCCTGGACTCGTGACTGTACGCTAGTGCTGGCCGGGTGAGAGGTATTGGAGTCTGCCAGCCGTGTGGGAGCCGGGGCGAGAGTGGTGGGATCTGCCTGCGGTCTGGAACCCCAGTCACTCATGGTGCTGCATGCGATGTCAACTAGGCCCGCAAGGAATAATCGGGTAAGGAGGGGCCCCCGAGGGGTGCGCAGCCACCGACGCCCCCGGGTCCCAGCGCTTCCCCCAGCAGAAAGCAGATGATGCGCCGGCCACCAAGGCCTTCATGTTGGAGCTTTTTTCCGCTATCAAGGAAGACATCTCGAATCTCCGCTCCCAGCTTGCCTCGGACCTCAGAAGTGCGGCGTGAGGTGGATGGCATTGGCGAGCGCGTGGCAACGCTGGAAGAGCACGATCTGGGTCTGGCGGGTGACGTCCATCAGCTCCAACAGGATGTGCTCCGACTAACGGAGCAGAACTTGGATCTCCAGGCCCATGCGAAAGACCTCGATAACCGGTCTCGGCGGAACAACATCCGTATCCGAGCGGTGCCATGGGGGGGCGAAGCTGGGGATCTCCGTGGGTATGTAGAGGCTCTTTTCTTGCAAATCCTGGGCGAAGACTATCCACGAAGTCAGGATGGACCGGGCCCACAGAGTGGGCCTACCGAGAGGCTCGGGGCTCCACCGCTGGACATTCTGGTCTGCGTCAATGATTTCCAGCTCAAGGAACGTATTCTTCGGAAAGCGCGGAGTATTACTAACCTGCTGTTCAGAGAGCACCATCCTAAACTCTTCCAAGATCTGGCAGCTTCTACGCTGCAGAAGCGACGTGACTTTTGTCCTGACACGGCGTTTTTGCGCGATCAGCAAGTGGCATATTCCTGGGGTCATCCCTTTCGGCTCATCTTCAGGTGGCAACAGACTGGTCCAGATTCGATCTCTGCAGGCTGCCAAAGACCTCCTGGGGCTGGATGACGCCACGGACTCCCCGAGGGGGGGATGCTCGCCATCACGGCGCAGATGGCGCTCTTCCTCCTGGCACAGAGTTGGGCGACTGGGGGCACAGAATGGGCCGGATACCGCGTCCAGTCAACAGGAAAGAGATGGAGCAGTGGCCTCTGTGGTGAGTGTGACGGTGTCGTCGCCGCGGGACAGCTCATCGGCGGCTTGACTGTAGAGGGAAGGCTGCTTGGTGGCGGGGGGACGCCTTCATCCTGTTCAGGTACCGTGGGTAACTATGTACTTTTGGGGAAGACCCCCCGGACCGGAGTGCGGATGGGGCACTGCCTGTTGCCTGCGACCCTGTTCTCCGAGGGTCTCATCACCAGCCCTCCTGGTCGCAGCATTCGTTTTTTTGACTTTCTTTAGGGGGGTTCAGTTGACTCTTCTGCCTGTTGCATTAGGGTTTTTTTTGAGTTTTTGGGGAAGGTATTTTGGGGGTGGGGAGGGGGGACGTCGGGGTGGGAGGTGGGATGGGGGGCAGTGGTGGTAACATGGAGCTGCGGCGTGGGAGGCTCTGTGGGTGGCGCTTAGTGGGGGTTCGGGGGGGGGAGCTCGAGGGGGTGGTGGGGGTCACTCTTGAATGGCAGAGGGGGAGTTGCGCTTACTTTGGAGGGGGCCCTGATCCTAGGCGAGGTGGGGGAGGAGCGGGTTGCTGTCATCGGGGGCGCTGCTCTGGCTGGGTATGGGCTGCGGCCGCCCTCTGAGTTATAACCTGGGATGGTCTGAGGACTGCGGTCATGAGGAGCACTGCGGGCCCGCTTCTGCCGGGACCTTTCTAGACTGGTTGGGTCCCTGGGACGGGGGGCGGCGCTTTGTCTGTGGCTGACCTGAGAGCCGAGTGGGGGGAGATCTGAAGCATGCCTGTTACCCTAGGAACTTGGAATGTGAAAGGGTTGAATTCGCCTCAAAAGCACCAAAAGGTTTGGAAATGTGTACTGGATCATCGCCTGGATGTGGTGGGTCTCCAGGAGACCCACCTGGCTCGGCGGGATGAGGCCAGGTTGAAACATAAGCAGTTCCCCCTTATCTATAGATCTTCGGCGGTTTCAAAACATAGGGGAGTGGCACTGCTGTTCCGCTCGACTCTCCACTTCCAGCCCTTGGGAGTCCGGAGCGATAGGGAGGGTAGATGGCTTCTTGTTAAGGGGGTGCTACTCGGCAGGACTTGTTCCTTCCTTGTGCTGTATGCTCCCAATGTGGGGCAAAATAGATTCCTTTTGAGCTTACTGCGAACTGTAGAGGACTTTGTGGAGGGGGCGCTCTTCGTAATGGGGGACTTCAATCTCGTTTGGGATCCGGACTTGGACTGCTCCCACTGCCGGAGGGCCGAGAATGGGGTATTCTGAGTCGCGCCGCCGGATCGAAGAGCTGGGGTTGCTGGATGGGTGGCGCTCCCTGCACCCCCTCTCCCGGGACTACACTTTCTTCTCCCATGTCCACCAATCGTACTCCCGCTTAGATCATATTTTTTGCAGCCAGTCCCTCCGGGGTTCCATGAGTGAGGCCAAGATTTTTCCTCTTTCTATCTCTGACCATAGCTTGTTTGCGCTGGGGCTACAGTGGGCGCCGGTGGGGGACGTCCCGCGCAGATGGTATTTTCCGGCTTCCCTGGTGCGGGACGATTCCTCTTGCAAGGAGCTCCGTGGGGCTATTCAGGACTTTTCCGACCTTAACCCGGTTCAAGACATACCTGTTTTCACTACCTGGGATGCCTTTAAGGCCTCCGTGAGGGGTAGTTGCTTGGCTATTAATGCGGCACTTAATAGATTGAGGAGAACGGAGCTAGAGGCGGAACTCGCGGTGCTGGAGCGTGCGCATAAAGACCACCCTTCCAAACACACATTGCGACCGCTTACTGCTCTCCGAGGCAAGCTACGGGCTCATTACAATAATAGGTCGGAGTTTACCCTCCTGAAGCTCCGTCATCTCTTATGCTCAGGGGAACAAAGTGGGGAGACACTTGGCCCGCCAACTGTGCCGTAAGCGCGAGCGAGAATACATCGGAGGCATTCGGGATGCAGCGGGCGCACTGCAGCACTGAGAAGCGGCCAAGGCTGCACGCTTCGGCGAGTTTTATGCGACGTTGTACGCGGGGTAATCCCTTGACCCCGCTGCCCAAAGGGACTACTTGCGCACCCTCCCGCTCCCACAGGTTTCTGCGGCCTGGAATGAGTTGCTCTCTGCTCCCATCACTAGAGAGGAGGTGCTGAGTGCCGTCAAGTCCCTGAAGCCTCATAAGGCGCCAGGTGCAGACGGATTCATGACCCTCTTTTATCAGACCTTTGCCGCCGATATCAGTGATTTCTTGGTCCAACTGTTCAATGCGATGACTGAGTCGGGGGGGTTCCTCGGCCTCTATGTTGGAGGCAGTCATCTCAGTCATCCCTAAGCCCGGTAAAGACCCCGCTCTCTGTTCATCGTATAGGCCTATCGCCCTGCTCAATGTCGACGCCAAACTCTATTCTTCCATCCTAGCGTCCTGCCTGCAAGACCTGATGCCGGTACTGATCCACCCGGATCAATCTGGGTTCATTAAAGGGCGACAAACCCATAACACCAGGAGGGTGATTCACCTCATCGAGAAGGCCAACCGATTTAACATTCCAGCAGTTTTGCTTGGCCTGGATGCTGAGAAGGCGTTTGACCGGGTGGACTGGCAGTTTCTCTTCCGTACCTTGGAAGCGTTTGGGTTCTCAGACCGGTTCCTCACCATGCTTCGGGCCAATTATAGCGGGCTCCGTTCCCGTGTCGCGGTCAATGGCTACTTTTCGTCCTTCCCACACTCGCGGGGCACGAGGCAGGGGTGTCCGCTCTCTCCCTTGTTGTTCCCTCTGAGTATTGAGCCGCTGGCGATACGGGAACACCCGGATATCCGGGGGTTACCCTTTACGGGCGAACAGCACAAGATCTCCTTGTTCGTGGACTACATCTTGCTCTCGCTGGCGGACCTGCGCACTCCCTCCCCCACGGGCAGATGACCCTGGCGCGTTTTGAAGTGGTGGCGGGTTTTAAGGTGAACTGTGACAAATCCTATATCCTGAATCTTACACTGTCGCCGATGGAGGTGGACCGCCTTCGGCCGCTCTCGCCCCTGCCTTGGACTAATTCCTCATTACTATACTTTGGGGTGCACTTGACCCCCACAGTGGGGAAACTGTACTCGGCCACTTTCCCTCCTCATGGCAGCGATACGGGCTGATTTGAACCGGTGGAAGCCGTTTATCTCCTGGCTAGGTAGGATCCACGCGATTAAAATGACGCTCTTGCCGAAGCTTTTATATCTATTCCAGGCGCTCCCTATTGTCTTGGACACTGATTTCTTTCGCCGCGTAAAGACTCTAATGCTCCGTTTCATATGGCGGGGGGGGCGAGCTAGATTTTCTTTTGCCACTCTCCGACGCCCTCTGGGAGAGGGAGGGGTGGGCCTCCAGGACTTGCTTCTCTACTATAAAGCGGCGCAGTTGCGGATCTTGGTGGAATGGACCCAACCGCTTTCGGAGAAACACTGGCTCCACCTGGACAGAAGTGTGGCTGGTCGCACGATATGGGATCTGGTATGGAAATCCAAGGGGGACAGGCCCCAGAATGCGTACATCAGCACCCCGACCGGCACCACCCTTAAGGTCTGGGACTCTTTCTGGGGATGAGCGATGGACTACGTTCCCGTCGCCTTTTACTCCCATACATTTCAATCCGGCCTTCCCGCCTGCGCTGCAAGAGGGCCCATTCGACGCATGGAGAAGCGGGGGCTGTCTCGTTCTTATGCATTTGTTTCATGGCTCTGCCCCGCTTACCTATGCCAATTGTGGACGGGATTATGGGGTTCCTCAGACAGAGCAGTTCCGCCACACCCAACTGCTGCACTGGGCTTTGTCTCCATCGGTTCGAGAGGCGGCAGTTAGACCGCCCACCCCCTT
Source organism: Triturus cristatus (assembly GCF_964204655.1). Classification (NCBI taxonomy): domain Eukaryota; kingdom Metazoa; phylum Chordata; class Amphibia; order Caudata; family Salamandridae; genus Triturus; species Triturus cristatus. The sequence goes on along the minus strand of NC_140584.1, from coordinate 282,855,253 downwards.
AGAGGCTTTTGTCTCGCGCAGCTCGACGATGCGCGGACCCATCTCCTTTATCGCCATCTCTTGGCCACCGCTCTCTCTCCGAGGCCGCGCTATATGGGCTTCTGGGAGGACATCCTGGGGAGGGCCGTTGCGGATGAAGAATGGTCTCACTTGTGGCGCGATTTGACCAGCCACAATCACTCGTTTGAACTGCGCGAGGCGCACCTTAAGACAATGATGGACTGGTATCTCTCTCCCGCCAAGATACACCGCATCTTCCCTACCTCCTCGGACAGGTGTTGGAGGGGGTGTGGTCTCTTGGGGGACTTCCGCCATATTTGGTGGGATTGCCCGGTCATCCGCCCCTACTGGCAGGAGATACTGCCCCATATTAAAGAGATCTTGGGTTACCCGATCGTGGACTCCGAAGCTCACGTACTACTGGGTCTCCGGGATCCGCTCCTCGAACACCAGACTCGTGCGCACAAAGATCCTTTGGTTGTTTTTGGGGGCGGCTAAGATCACTCTGGCGGCAGCTTGGAAAAAGGAGGCCCCGGCGATATCTTTGTGGCATGCGAGGTTGTGGAAATTGTTGAAACAATTCAATAGAAGGGGGGTCCCTAGAGGCCAGATGGGTAGACAGAGGAAGTAGGGAACAACAAGAATCAAGGAAGGAGAGCCAGAACCCACTGTCTACACTAAACTGATATCACTATGCCCAATACATGGGTCCGGTTTATAGAAAAAAGCCAAGGGCCAGAACAGACTCAGGTAGGTAAAGAAGACAAAAAGGATATAACAAAGCACAATTTATTTCAGTGACAATCAAAATTGGTAATTTTTGCATAAAGGATAAGCAATATAACGTACATTCAATTTTACACAATAACGCAAGTCCCACACATAGAACAAACATACAGTTGGGAAATTGTTGAGCATGGAGCGGATGGCGGATGTCTACCTGGGGTCCTTTAAGAATTTCAGTTTCCGCTGGGGCCCTCTAGTGCGCTTTCTCTCTAGGGGATTGCCGGCAGCGGTGTGTCCTCCCTCAATTCGAGCCCTTCACCTGTTTCAGGTATGATTATCGATTGGGGAATGTCCTGCGTATGACTGAGAATTACCACCACTGGGGGAAGGGTGGGAGGGTTGGGGAGGTTGCGGGTTGGGGGGGCTTCTCTTTTCTTTTGAGTTTGATTTATGGAGAGGCGCCTGCAGAGGAGGGGAGAGCTGGATCTTTCTCGATTGTTGTGCCCTGCCCGATAGCATGGACTTTTGCAGGGGCATTTTACTGGGCAGAAGTGAGGCCCCACCATTGACATTATCCCTGATACCTCACTCGTTTTGGTCTCTTTCTAGCTATAGGGCTGATTGCTTAACATGGTTGATACACCAGGCGGCTGTTTGGCTCCCTGGCCTCCCCTCCTAATATGCGTCCCCCTGCGAGGGAAGTTGTGCGGGACTGTCGCCGGTGGTTTCTTTTTGTGTTTTCTTATTAATAAAGACATCTGTTACAAAAAAAAAAAATTGGGAGCCCAGTCCAATTGGAAATTACACAATGTAATACAATGTGCACCTGTGGGAGAGATGGGCCTTGCAGTAGTGAAACCATTTATTCACTACCTGGACATGTTAAACTTGAGTACATGTCCAACCTTCTAAATACAATGCACCCTGCCCTAGGTGCGGTCGGGGCCTACCTTTAGGGGTAACTTGTAGGTATTAAAGGCATTTTCAGGCCAGTAGTGTAACAACTTGAGTGGGGCCCTTCTGCGAAATGCATGGGATGTACCCCTTTGGATGAGAGGGCCCCCTGGAGCTTTGCCCCCGCCACCCCCCACACCGCCTTGTGTTACGCCACTGGTTCAGGCCTGGCAAGAGGGTTAACTTATCAGGTTGATATGACAGTTTCAATCTGCTGACAGGCTCTGCAATGGCAGGCCTGAGACATATTCCGGGGGCTATTGAAGTGGGTAGTACAATCGGTGCTGCAGGCCCTCTAGTGCAAAAAACAATGGTTGAACAGAATGCAGAACAATGTCATACATTCACCCAGTACAGAGATCTGGTCCTAAATCCATCATTTTTTTGCTCACCATGCCATTCCAGTTTGGACCCAGCTAGTAGCATTTATTTACAGGCTGTTTGCACATATAGTGCACTTAACTAGGGACTGCACTTTAGCACTGATTAGCAGTGGTAGTGCTCGGAGTTCTAAAGCCAACACATGAATTTGGCAAAAAGGGGAGGAGGAAGGCAGTTTGGGGGTGACCCTGCTGAAAGGCCAAGTCCACCATGAATTAATAACATTTCAAGTGAACTCAACTCCGTTCCATGTTCACATACAAGGACAGATGTTTTTTCCTACTTGCATAGAACAGATTTGTGAATAACCGCCGTAGACAAATCTGACATTCATGCACGAGTGACGGACGTTGTGTCTAGACATGCCAGTGAGAATCAATTTCATGTCTGCTCTACTTCCCATCATGCACATTCAACTTATCTCACTTCCTTTCCCATACTTATCTCCTGTTCTTTCTACTTAGATGGGTTAAGGTAGGTAAATTGACAAATCAAAGTCTGCATACACTCCGCTAATTACTTTTAATACTGCTTATTATGATTTCCCACAAGCCCCCACCACTGCCACCAAGTTTTAAACTATTGAGGTGGGTTCCAACCAGTCATACAACAATGGTGTAATACTAGTTATAAACTACACTGGAGGAGAAAAGTAGTTAACGCTTGCATTAATGATTAGGGCATATATTTACAAATGTCATCTCCGCTTACCTTTTCTCCAGCAAATCTCCCACGGTGTGAATGGGGAATTGGTATGAGAAATGTACATTTGTGAGGCAGTGAGTTTTCTTCATAGGCACAATACATGTATACTTTTTACCTAAATAAAAGCTTCAGTAATTAATGCAAGATATCTATGTAAGCATATAAGGAACTGACCTTTTTATATCCATGAAAAGCCACTGCAAAACAAGCCACAACAGTCCAGCAAAGCAATGCAGTCTGGCACCAAGAAAAGTTCCATTTAATGTCTGAATGGCTAGATTCTTTGGTACTTTCTAGAGTTTAGGTGAGCATCCAATAGAGGAATTTAAAGCTGAAGCAACCTCTGCCTTGAAGCTGTAATCAGTTGTCACTTGGAGACTTAATAGCCATGTTCGAATAAAAAGCATGTGCATATTTATAGGAGCCACAGAGTAGTCTTGAAACCAGAACCTGGATTTGGCTAGCACTTTGGTAATTGTAGAAGACAATGGAATAACTACCTGCCTTGCCATGAATCTGGTACGTTTGAAAATGCATTTATGGGTGGTGGGGAGCGATTTCTAACCCACAACAGGACACTGGTGTAGGAAGCTGGCTCTGTATATACTATACCATAGTAAGGTATAGTATGCACAGAGTCCAGTGGATCCCCAGAGGCTAAAGTTGATAACACTAATGCTCTTTTGTGGTAGTGTGGGTGAGCAGTTGGGTTTATCAGAGGGCAGTGTTAAGCATTGGTTGTGCGCACACAGGCAAGAAATGATTCCACACACTGACTAAATCCAAGACCAGTGGTATGTAAAAATATTACTTTTCGTATATTTAATTTATAGAACCAAGGATACTTTGTTGCAATATCACTTATTCAATGTAAAAAGTGGAACCCGCATTTTTTCAATTAGTACAATGTCCTCCTATTGGAGGAAACCCAATCATCAATATGCAGGTGAGTAAACTATTTCCGGCCTTGAGCTTTTGGATGAAGAATCGGTACCGGCAAAGGTTCAGGTAAGTGACCTCTGCACCACCAGACAATTCTCACCCCATGGATAACTCAAGTCCTAGACATACTCCCACCTCGAATGGGACACTCCCCAACCTATCATTGCCCATCTTTAATTTAACCAAATATCAACTCAATGACTCAGATATCCATACTCAAAGGCCTATCTTTTGTGCCTACCACCCACACTAACTTCCTTGACCTCCAGACTGAGGTACTGAGATTCTTTCGAAAAATAAGACTTCACACAGCTATTTTTTACTGAATCCCCTACCCCCCAAACAATGCAACACCTCTTTGAGACCCGCATCAACATTTTCTCCTTCCTCGAATATGGTTCCACCGGAAATATCTACATTTGAGAAACTTGTACTCCACGACCTTTCGCAAATGGCGAAGGAATGACATTTTATTCCATACAACATTACACTGGCTGAAAAATCGGCACTTGACACACTTAAGACCAACCCCGACATTGTTATCAAACCTTCAGACAAAGGGGGCGTCATAGTCTTGCAAGAAATCACCAGCTATAAGAATGAAATGACAACTAGAGAACACAGACCACTATTGTAAACTTCCCACCAACCCCACTGTTGAACTACCCGAAACTTATCCTACAAGTGACCACATCCGGTCTAGACCAAGGATTTCCGTCCAAATTAGAATACCAGTTTCTCAACTCCAAGGCACCACGCACGCCTGTCATCTACACACTCCCCAAGATCCATAAAGATCAACTCATTCCACCCGGACGCCCTATCGTCTCAGGGTGTGGTTCTATTCTTGAGCCCCTTGGTCTTTACGTAGATTTCTTCATAAAAGACTTCGTACCTACCACCCCATGCAATGTCAGAGACCGTACACAAATGATCACGCTAGTTGAAAACCATACCTTTGACCCCTGTACTGACACCCTTTGCACTCTCGATGTTGAATCACTATACACCAACATTTCCCAAATAGACTTGTTACGTGTTATCGAGGGTATCTTGGACACACGCGCCAGACCACACGCTGTCCCTACCATCTTCATTTTGCAATTACTTGAGATCTGTCTCACTAAAAACTTTTTCTTATTTGATGGCCATTTTTACCAGCAAACGAAAGGCACATCAATAGGAGCCGTTTTTGCCCCAAATTTGGCCATTCTGTACATGAACGCCCTTGAAACCAATCATATACTTGTACAGCAGAACCCCTTTTTCTCTGCAATTTCTCTATGGAAACGCTACATAGATGATATTTTTATGATCTGGCATGACACCCAAACTATGCTTGAACATTTCTTACATTGGTTTAACAACCGCGGCGGGCCTAAATTTACACTCTCTCACAACAAAACAACTATCGCATTTTTAGACCTGTATATAGTACACAAAGACGGTCAGCTAATCACCAGTTTGTTCAGGAAGCCTACGGAACGCAACACTCTGCTTGAATATAACAGCAACCACCCTAGCATTGAGAGATTCCTTACCCTATTCCCAGTTTTTACGCATACAACGTAACTGCACCCTTAAAGAAGATTACTTCACAGAAGCCAAAACGTTAAGCAACCAACTGGCTACTAGGGGATAACCCAAGAGACTGATGCGTACTGCCCGCAAAAGAGCATGGTACTGTCCCAGAGATTGCCTTCTAGTGCCCAAACCTAAGAAAACGCAAAACCGTATTGTATGCGTCACTACTTTCTCCCCTTCAAATAAAGTTCGTAAAAGTGTACTCAAGCATTGGAATGTGATCAATACCGGTATACTTAATCTTGACAGACCTCTCTTTGCATTCAAAAAGAGCAAAAACATCAAAGATCATCTAGTCAGAGCTGCACTTCCCTGTCTGCCCAATACTGGCACTCTCCATGATCACTGGGGGCTTCCACGCCTAAGTAACGCGCTTTTCATTTTGCTTGGTAAATTGTGCTTTCGAGCACAAATTCTTAGCGACCGATTATGTGAATAGGAAAACGTTTTAATTGTATTTATAGTACGGAACGTGTACTGAATTTATCGCTTCTCTCGCTGGGAATGCGCGGATTTTTTATTCTCAATTGATATGTTACAACTCAAAATATTTACCATTTTAGTCTAGTATAATGGACTTTATTTACAGCTATGTTTTCGAGTTACATTTGGTGTGGCGTAGTTCTTTTTGGTGGAGTGGTTTGCGTTTTGGTCAAGGGCCACGTGGTTCGGCGACAATGGCGTCTTGTGGAATGTGTTAGTGCTTGTCTTTATTAACTCGTATCTTTGATGTGCTCTCGTTTGAGGACTTTACTCAGTCTGCGCTTTTCCTGGTCGTACTAGATTCAAGGTTATTTTAAATACTTATGGGTTTGAAATGCCACGATTCACTAATACGTCTTCCATTTACCAATCTACCTTTTCGCGTGGGCCAAGTGCGTGCTAATAAACGATATATGCTAACGAAAAATATTATTTTTTGCAATTGCTTCATTTTGCCCTCTATGGGGAAACGAGCTGCTTCGTCTATTTTGAATACCGGCTGGGTTTCTGACATTGCAGGGTAATATACGTCCTTTTAGCCTATTTGTTAAACTCGGCAAGCTAAATTCAGTTTGTGGTAGTCTGATTCCACGCAGCCGAGTTGCTTAGTCGCGCTTTTACTATAATGCAGCTTTAAATCTACATACAATGGAGCAGACCGTATTGGTTGCTCCGAATAGCGCGTTGCATGCCAGATGCTTAACTCAAATTAACATTTTAAATGTGTCATGGTTAAAGGCATTTTATGCAAGTTACCACGTTAACCTGTGGTTTTAATCCAGGCCCTGATCGAAGCCATGCTAGCTCTAAATTGGGTTGCTGGTGTGGTCAAACAGGTGACAAAAGCAAATGTTTCTTTTGACGGTAGCTAGTTTCCATTTGGTGTGTAGTGGACTGGCAACATTGCAGGGAAACACAAACTTACTAATAGCTGTATATGTAAACTGAGGACGTAAGTGACCCACCAGGGTTGGGCATATGATCCATGTTATTTATTGCATGCCGTATATGTTCAATCACTGGCTTAATCGGGTTGCTTATTAGGCCAGTCTAGTATTAATATGATTGACTGCACCAGGTGCTTAATTGACAGTACTTTTAACTTTACTTGTAGATTTGCATTTCGAAAGAGGCATATATGCAGCGTGGCCTAGAGATGAACTGGACTCCCAAGTAATCGGTAAGTCTTTACCAGGGCGGCGTTGTCGGATTTTAGGCCTTAAATAGTGCCCCATGGATTACTTTTGTATTGGGGCAGTCACTTGTGTGTAGATCCAACTGTAATATGTAACGTGTAAACGCAAAGTATGGTGGAATGGCTCCATCTAAATGGGAGCCTTAAACACCGGTACAATACCACGTAAACTTTAAATCTTGATGCTAACTGGTTCTGCCAAAATGGGAGTATGTTTGCCATATTTCACGAATGATGATTCAATAACTGGATAAGCCTTAAACTGCTCCTACTACACACTATTTGATGTGGGTATAATATGGAATTTTAGGAGGCCTCCGATGTAGTGTCAGTGTATCCCTAAAGCTTTACTTTAAGATGCTTCCCAGTAGGCGTTCTTGCTGCATCTGCCTGTTGTCCAGCTGAAATTGAAACGCAGACTGGCTGCTTCCAATTGATTCACCAGTCCCTAATGGCTTTGTGCCTACACTCCGAATAGCGCTTTGACTAACATGTTGTACTGCAAGTTCAGTTCCTGGCTCACTCGGGTGCAGTGGAACAATGCATTCTATTTGTTAGGTACTATGACTTGAGATGCCCTGACCTATGCCTACATAGCCCCTGGACCATCAAATCTTACTGAATAATGCACATCTAAGCTCCGCTCGGGGTTAATTTTGTGGCTTTCATCCAAGCCATGTAGACTTGCTGTGGTTTATGTGGATAGAATTGAGTCTAGAGAATCGCCTTTTCTTGACGGTCGCTGCTCAGTGTGATGGTTACTGAGGAGCAACATTTCAGGGAAGTACATAACGTGTTGTGTTGGGGTTAGATCACTTTCAAGGTGGCAAGGGCTAGTTTTGATTTACTTTTTTTTTTTTGGTAGGAAGATGCCTGAAGACCATACCAAAAGGAGCTGGAGTCCTCTTCAGATACATTGGGTAAGGCTCGAGTTATGTACTCCATATAAATATATTCTGTTCTGAAAAACTTTTTCACATTCAGTGCGGTCCTATTGCCGTGGACTCTGGTTCTATGCGGCGGCAGCGTAATTAGAGATTTGCTATATGCAAAAATAAAGTGCAATGTGTTGCCAGCAGTGGAAGGCCGTTTGTTAAAGCCCTTTGTTGCGTATCGCTACATTTGGGTGTTAAACGGGAACTAAAGTGCAAATTTGCCGCTTACTTTGTCGCATCACTTGGCTCCTGTCAATTCCACTGGCAATGCACATTGCTTTAAATTGGATTTTGGTCACTACTCTATTAAGGCGAAGTAGCCCCGTTGGTGCGGATCTGCATGATAACCGAGGAATTTAGCTTTGCGGTAGCTGAAGGACCTCCAACGTCATGCAAGAGTAAGCCGGATGGTCTTTGGCAGCTCAGATCTGTATTTGTAGCAGTCACTCTACTGTCCTACAACTGCCGTGAATTCATAACTGCGTATCATACGCGCCCAATCGCTGCCTCCGGGCTTTAGATCGAGAGGCATTGCCTAAACCTTCCTATTGCCTCCTGTTTCCCTTGACTGGGACAGGTAGTCAAATGTGTAAATAATCAATTGCATGCGGCGTGCGTAGATTGTGATGGTTAACATGAGACTTCCCCTCTGATATTGATTACAAATTCCGTAAACCACTGTTCTCTCGTAGGTATTGGACACCACGTGGTGAGGCAGACCCCGCAGTGCCTCGTGGCTGATAAATGAAGGTGAGTTAATGCCTTGGTACTAACGAAATGTCCTGCGCGTAAAGAAGCCAGCGTACTACACATTCGGTTCTGGACAGCCAGGTTATGAGTAGTTTGGACGTTGTTGCTGTATGCTGCGTTTTATCTTGGGGTTTGGTGTCTTATGATGACGAGTTCATGCACCACACAGAATGTTCTGTTGATTATGAAACTCTGAAGACACAACACTTCTATTAATCGTTTAGTGTGTAGGCGAGATTTATCTAGCCTACTTTGTCGTGCTTTAGAATGCTTCTACTGACCAGTTAACCCAGTGTAATTGGTCAATTGAGCTATGGTGACCGTAAGGATACTGCAACGACGCCAATTTGCCTCCGGTTTCAACGAGTGTTTTCTTTTTCAGGTGAACAAATCTAAGCTGTGCTTGGCCCTGCTAGTCCAGGTAAGACATGCAGTTTAGATTACTACAATCTCATTTTAAGATAATGGTTGGTGTTAATGATGATACCACTTAACACAGCTGGAATTACCGGCAGATTGTTTGTGGTGAGACTGTTTTTCTGAACACTGTCGAGCCCGTTACATTGTAGTGTTATGTACTGATTGCATATTGACAGTACATTTTATGTTTGTAGCCCCAGTGGCGACGCAGCGTTTTTGAAGACCGCGCTGCATCAGTTGGTAAGTGTCTCTTAATGTACAATTGGATAGTACTGTTGTAGGTCTGATTTGATGCACTTTCACTACTCCCCCCCCCCCCCCCCGCAATCTGAAGATAAGATCTTAATTTTTAGCCTCAGATTTGAAATCCCTGCAGTCTCGTTTTTGAATCTTCGTTTTGCTACTTTGTATAGACTCTTATGCAGTCACGGACCCCAGTAGGCTTTGTGGACCAATTCTGTAGAACATTGATTATTTGAAGTATATGGTGAAGCCATGGAATTTTGCTTGCATTAAATGAAGACTGTTAATGTTTAAATTGATCAAAACTTAGACTGCTTAAGTTCTCGCCTTCAGGTAGTGATTAATGGACCCTTAGCCACGCTGCACTAAGCAAGGATGCATATGAGCAAACGCTATGCAAACTGAAAATTGCCAAAGATCACGGGCTATACCAGATCTGCCGACCATCTGTTAAATGTATTCTAGCCCCATCCCAGTAACGCGTTATCTGATTAAATGCATGCATTGGTCGTGAGTCATCTTGTCACAACACAGCCTTAAACTACACTATCCAACCTGACTACCACTGAGTGGGTAATTATAACTAGGTTTACCCATGAAGGTGACTTATTAGCACGCAGTGACTTGTCCACTTCTGTCGTATGTCACCTAGACTGAATGGCTTCAGGGAACTGAACTAGATTTATATTTTCTGGTTACGTGAAGCCTAAAACTTCAAGCAATTTCCTGGATATAAAACCAGCTTTTTGAAACCTTTTCTGTGCAATGAAAGCATGTCTGAACTTGAGATGGAGTGCCAGGTCTGCAAGTAAAGTTGCCCCGCCTCCTTTGCACCCAGTTTGTAAGCGAGTCATGGGTTTTGTGGTCACTAAATGTTAATGTTCTCTTTTTGTGCAGAGGTTACATTTGAATTCTAGTTTTGCCACAAATTAAAACCTGCTTACCTCACCTTTAGCCACCGAGTTAGTGGCTTTTTGAGATGTTTCCATGATGAAAACCAAACTGAAATAGCTGGAATTACCGGCTGATTGCCAGTGATTAGAAGGTTTTTCTGAGTCCATCGTAAATCTATAAATCGTAGCTTGTATAGTTCTAAAATGTCACTCGCTAACCCTAGCTTTTTCCTTTACAGGGCTCAAGAATTTAAGATTCAGGTGAGTTGGCATTTCTCAATTTTCTGGTCTCCCTTTCCTCTGTGCAGAATGATGACCTGGAAAAGCCGTCAGATGCGACAACTGACGAATTTTCTGTTTCTGACTTTCCATGGCTGAACTACCATAACCTGTTCTGTTCGGCTAGAATCTAATGCCCTGTCCCTGCCTTTCTACAGCAAGGAGTACCGTGGGTGATGAGCGTGCCTTCCCTGGGTCACACTAGCTTCGCTTCCAGTGGTAAGTAGGCCCTCTTGCATATATGGCACTGTCTTTATTCACTCGTGCATTAACGTGATGAATCCCAAGGATATAGGAAAAGCCGACCGATGCGATAACTGGCGATTTGTAACTTCTGACTTGATGCTGTTTATGGGATGGCTCTAATTTGTGGCCGTCTTGGTTTCTTCAAGTTTTCTTTGTAATTGCAGGACCCCTGTTGGTGGTGAAGCCTTGATCTGTGAACAGTGGACCGAGCCCGCCGACTACTGCACTCATGTAAGTAGCAGCAATGACAAGCTGTGGATGCAGACTCCCTTTAACGTAGTCCAGCTGCACCCAGGGTGAACTGCTGGCTTCAAACTTGCTCGCCCCTAGCAGCGGCTAGGATTGTTTGTGGTTCTGGAACTAACTAAATTCACGGGGAGCCTTGTATGTTGGCATTACCGAATAGAACATAAAAGGCGGGAGCAGCATTTTGTTAGGCCAACTTCATCTCAGTCTTGGACCATGCCTTTTAGGGTGGTAAATTAATCCCGTCCCAGAGACCTGTTGGTGGGGCTCACGCTTTCTCTTAATCTGAGCCGGGGTACATAATTCGAATCTGGTCGGTGATGATACCATTTCAACCTGCTGACTCACTGGATGAGGCTTGCGGATATGGGACTGAGACCAGCCTGTTAGATATGACTTTGTGCTCGTCGTGTTTTTATGCCACCTAATGTGGTTTTTTTCCTCCCTTTCAGGTCTACTGGACGTTCTAACACAAGCGTTATGGATTGCTAGTGCTGAATGCTCTTACTTGGTGTGGTCCTGTGGCTGCATCTGGTGTTATGGAAAGAATAAAGAGGACTTTTTAGTTTTGACACAAAGGAACGTTGGCTGATCTAATGTGTACTGGCCAGCCCTCCATCTTGTCCTGTTTTGTAAGTTTAAAATGTTTAAAATGTGGTGTAGAGCGAGATGTGCTTTACTTGGACTTGATCATTGATGTACCACACTTTACAGAATAAAATGTACCGTTTGAATTTGACAAATCGCCAACTTCTGTAGTGTTCTGTGGTCCTAGAAGCGTATTTATACCTTGATGCATGGTATGCGGGAAGGCAAATTACTTTACCAAAGGTGACACCATTGTGGATGGCTTTCTGAGAACCGTGGTCCTGGCCTTTACCCCTGTACTCGCTCACTCCCTTAAGTGCAGCTTAATGAACTGTCCAATTTGGAGACTGACCAGTGACGAGCCTTTATTTATTCTTGCATGCTAGGAGGGTATGAAATTGGGAGGTGCTATAAATGATTAGTAGTAGATACAGGAAATAAGCTCTGGCCAACTGGTGTATACCACCTCTTCGAGCTAGTGTAAATTGGAACCAGCATTCTCACTATAGCTTCCTCGGATGCCTAGGAAGAAAATTCCTCTTGGACCCTGTTGGACTTGGCATGGGTTCCCCATGACTTTGTTTTTTGACCTGCTTTATAACTTTTTGTTCTTTAGCTGACCAGTGCTGATATTGAAATTTAAAATGTGATGGCAATTGGGTTATCCATGATTGGTATACTTGGTTCATTGAAGCCCCTAGTAACATGGTTTACCAAATTCTACTAGTTGGCCTGCTGCACTGCTTGTGCTACCCATAAGCAGTCTTTCAAACCTGACTCAGGACAGCCACTGCAGGGCCTGTGGGCTCATTTTACTGCCACCTGAACTTGGTATTACTAACTATTTGCTAAGCCTTAAACTCCTTTTATTACATATTAGTCACTACTTGGTAGGTAGCCCTAAGCGCGGGATGCTGTGCAAGTGGAAATGTACCATTTTGTTTTATGGTGACAACCACCCACTTTACAATGAGGCCTACTCTTAGGTTAACATTAAGAATTTCTTAAATGCCCTGTAAGTGACTCATGATTGCAGAGTAGCTGCTATGTTTTATCATTGGTCTGATAATGACAAATCCCCTTGGATCTGGTATTACTTCTCTAGAAACACCACTTCTAGAAAGTGGAAATTTCTCTGCTCTTAAGCTCTTGTGCCTTACAGCCTGTCTCAATACTATTTCTGGGTGCCTGCTCTGAACAGCAATATGTGCAGGATACTAAGCTGCATCTATCTGCATACTGTTTATCCCTCCTGGGCAAGTGGGGAGGGGGGGGGGGGGTAGAGGAGACTTACACCTGAATGGGTAGTGGCCTGGCCTCACCACCCTACAGATAGTCTAGCAGAGTTAGGCTGAACAGATATTTTTACCAGAAAGGCTTTGCAGTCTCCTACGCTGAATTTCTAATTTATATAGGCAGGGCCCAAGTACTGTTGTCTCGTGGTGTTGCAATTAACAACCATGGTCTGTTTGTTGCTGGGACATGGCAGTGAATGCTATGAGCTCTCTGAAACTGCAAAGCTTTTAAGAAATGCGTTCATGTGAGGCGTAACAAAAAACGTAGTCTAGAACCATTTCAGCTTTCTCCAGTAAGAGCTCACTGGACGCAGGTCATCCTGCTCTACACTCCCAAAAACGTTCATTACCATTTATTTAAACATAGTGACCATTGCTCTTTATAGCTTGGATGACCTTCTTACCTTCCATATTTTGCGTATCTTACTCTCTGCGCATACCCGACTTTAAGCTATATTCAGATGTGCCACTTCATTGTTTTTCTGCAGTTTTCCAACAAGCCCTTCTTTGAAACCCTATTCCTGCAATCTAACTATACCTCATCTCCAGCGGCCTGACCTTTTGTTGCACGAGCTCACATGCCCACGACTGACGTCTAAATCCTGCCAATTCAATCTAAAAACAAAAAAAGGGTTTTTGAAACCCTATCCAGAGAACCCAATGTAGTATCTTGCTTAAAGGTTAGAAAAACGAAATTCCGGAACTGGTGGCCTCTTGCGCCCCTTCAAATCGCCACAATAAAAAAATAGATTCTCCACTTATCACAATGGAGTGCTGTTCGAATACAGCGACCCGCCTTGGCCTGCTTAACAGTATCTTGGATGCATAGACATGAAGGGTGATGCATGGAGGAAAGAAAGCTATCCATTGCTATTGGCCCCACAGGCATAGTTTATTCAAAGCTGTGCTGAATCAAAGATGTCATGGACATAGGGCTGATGCATTGAACCTCTGGGCTGTAGAGAGTGGCAGAATGTTGGCGCTGAGCTGCACAAAGATCGAGATATCAGAAATGACTTGTGTTGCACTGTCAGTGATGCAGTGTCTGCTATTCAGGCAAGCTGTGGCAATGAGCCATGTCGAGGTCAATACACCCATTATGATTGGGGCGTTGTCTGGATTTTATAGGGTGCAGCACTGGTACTTGCCTGCAAGGGCCCAGGATTGTCTTGGGACCAACTGTCCGATTCCCCAGAACAGCCATCAAGCCCTTGGGAGTCACTTTGGTTCTGGAGATGTAGAGATGCACTCCAGCCAAGGAGGGAAGCTGGACGGGCACAGCAAAGCAGGAATCCAACAGTGACCTTCCTTTTAGCAGCATGATAGTCCTTTATCCTGGCAGAATGTCCTCTGGTCCAGAAGTGTATTGAGTATGTGTTGGGGGGGGGGGCTGTACTTGTACCCAGTTGTGCCTTTGAATTGAGGGATACTGATCCCTTTGAAGTACATAGTCTCCTACCCTGGCTCCAGATTCACTATAGGGGTAGGCAGCTGTTTGTCTGGGGACAGGCACCACCTATTTAGGTGTTTGATCCTACCCAACATCTTGCCCAGGATGTTGATGGCCCATCAGGCACACCTAAGCCCCCTTTGTTTGGCTGTCTGGAGAGAATGCACGAAGCCCAGCTGCCACCCCAGATGTGCACAGAATGGGTAAAGTAAGAAAATGCCAACTTTCTAAAAGTGAAAAACAAGCATTTGCAATGCAATAGGTCTCGCATTTACGCGGGTTTGAGCTATTGACATTGCAAATGAAAATGCCTTTTATTTTTGTTTTTTGAACATAAATAAAAGGCATTGTCATTTACGATGCCAATAGCTTGAACTCGTGTAAATGCGAGACCTATTGCATTGCAAATGCTTGTTCTTATAATGCTAGCCCGACACTTCCAATACTGTTCAGCGGAAGGACGTACATTTCGTAGAGGGATTAACTAGTACACTTTTTCTTCTCCATCAAGAGAAGCAGCGCGATTGTGTAATGGACTTGACCAATGTTAAAAAGAAAGGTAGCAAAATAAGACTACAGAATGATACGTAAATAAACATAATGTAAAAAAATAATTGATCATAACTAAATTTACGATATATACTTCGTACATTTTTAGTGAATCAATCGTTGTAAATAACCGAGTTATACAGTTTGTAAAACCACACGCATTATCGATTACATCTGTCCTCCTTAGGCTTCGACGTAACATTTTGAAAATACAAGATGGTCGCTTAATTTGTGACTAGTTTCTAATATTTACTGGCCAATCATATAGACTTGTTGATGCTGATCTGGAAATTAACATTACCAACTATATTCTGATAACTAACATTCAAATAAACATCTAGAATGATTTTAAAATTCATTACAGCGGGTATCCGTAGGATATGATCTCAATTCACACACTGGCGATATTTAACCTGATTGCTATATGTACGCGTTTCTCGACGTTTTACTCCATTTGGTGCTGCAGTATCCCCAACACCATATTCTTGTTGCAAAATAGCAGTTGGTTTCGTCTTCCCCATGTCTTGCTGATCAGCATCGATTTGCGTTGTCCGTCTTCCCTTTCAGCGCAGAAGACTTCTTGTTGTAGCCCTACCGAACCTGCAAAGCTCTCTGGCAAGTACAAAGGGTAGGAGGGGGTTGTGTTTCTTACTAGTTGTACGCAATGGGTGAGAACAATGATTACCCTTGTTTCTTTCCATTATTGTTTACTTTTCTTCTTCTGTCTACATACATGTATATCTAATTTCCCATCTCCATCCTTTTGCGAGCTTGCTTTCAGGTAGCCCACGTGTAGTTATCCACCACTTGTATTAAATATTTTACCAGCAGTCAGGTGGCGGACTACTTGTGCAGTCTGTGGGACAGGTATTCGGTTTTGTAAAAACAAGGGGGCATATCGAGCACGGCGTTAAAATTATCGCCGCTTTAGCGGCAGAAAACTGCCGCTAACGCGGCGATAATGGGCTTGATAATATGCCCTTGAGAATTGCCATAGAAGCCCATGTTCTGATGTCAACATGGGCTTCTATGGGAATTCTCTGTGGCATATTATCAAGCCCATTATCGCCGCTTTAGCAGCAGTTTTCTGCCGCTAAAGCGGCGACAATTTTAACGCCGTGCTTGATAATATGCCCCTAAGTTATATGCGCGCTCTTCCTATCAGTTGTGCTTTACATTGGGAGGTACTGAGTTATTGCCCACCTTTTTTGTTACATTTTTATATAGCGTGAACTCGACCCTTAGGTGTCGGAGCGCTTTACACGAGCACCAGCTGCGTTGCAGATTACATTTCATAATTTGAAAGGGCGAGAGGGAACCAACACTTCTCGGAAGTCTGCAACACGTTTAACGAGAGAATCGCAGAACTTCTCAGTAGCAAATGGGTACACTGAGATGTTCAGTACCTGCACTTTTATAATTCCATTTTAACAACCGCCTGCCACGAGCCATTTTAGCAGCTAAAGCGGGGGCCGCCACTGTACCTGGTAGGCTGAGTGTATATAAAACATACATTAATTATTTAGGGCTTCTTCTGATTGCGTGTGTATATCCAAACTCCTAAATACAATTTTAAGGAAACACTCAATGAGTGGAAAGCGTTAAGGGCTGACCAATAATTCGCCTTACTGGGACAGAGAAAAGCAGAAGAGCGAAACCAATAGCATGACCAGGAAAGAGCGAGATATTGAAAATAGGGAAATAAAGATGCTTAGAAAGCAAAAAGAGGAAATGGGAAGAATGCCGAAGGAAGGAATGTCAGTGCCAAATTATGGAAGGAAATATGGAAGGATGAAAGGAAATTAAAGCTTACGCGATAGCAAGGCGAGACCTAACAATTGCTGGACAGAATGCTGCACAATGTCAAACATTCACCCCATACAGAGATCTGTGCCTAAATCCATAGTTTTTTGCTCCCCATGCCATTCCAGTGTAGACCCAGCCATATGCAGGCCATGTCCTGGACTGGAAACAAGTGTTCTGGGACCAGTTTTGGGGCATCACCTTATCAGCCAGGCTACCTTTACTTCAGTGGCATGGAACCCATGTCTGGGCATACCTGTCCCACTTTGTGTCAAACGCAAAACTTTCTGATTTGCGACTTAATCAAACATTACCATAAGTTGTGCTTTAAAAAAAAATTGGGACCCGCCCAGCGTTGTATAGCGCCTTCCCTCGACCCTCCCGCTTGACACCCTGAGTTGGCGCTGATCCACTAGGGGCCCGGGAGGAAGCCTGGCGATCTTTGTGCCCAAGGGGCAAGAACGGGGACCTGTGGCGGCTGTGGGGCCTGTGGCGAGAGCAGCGGCCGCAGCCGGGAGGCTTGCGTGGCGACGCGGCTGGGGGCGGTGCCCGGTGCCGCGCTACCGCTACGACGCTGATTGCCGCACCTGAGCTCTGGATCGGTGAGGTGTGGTCTGGGGCCCGGCGGATGAGGAGAGCCAGGTTGAATCTGCCGCGGGGTTGCCGAGGTGGTGAGAGCGTGCCTGCGGCTGGCAGTGACGGCGCGGAGTGAGGGCCTCGCCTACGAGGAACGCTTCGCAGGTGCGGAGAGAGACGGCGGGCGAGGTCTGAGGAGAGACGTTGGACCGCCGGTGCTGGGGGGCCTCTGGGCCTGTGGTCGACTGGCGTGTGGAGTGGCCCCGGCCCTGGGAATCACGGGTCCGTGGGAACTCTGTCTGCAGTTGGGGGCCCTGTGGAGCTGGGGGCTGCCCCCCTTGTGAGGTGCCCGGACCTGAACAGCCCTTCTTGGGGTGAGGCCTGCTACTGAGCTGCTCTCCGGACCCGCCGGTGAGATCCTTCCCCCCTCCCCTCCGGCTGGTTGGACTCCGCGGGGGCCGCGCACCTGATGCTGCTGCTGGTGCCTGCTGGAAAGGGGTGAGCTGCCGCCTGTGCTGATGTGAGCCTGGGGTGCCGAGTGGGACGTGTGTTCCCCGACGGACAGGCAGCTGCCGACAACGCTTGGCCGGCCGCCTTCCCATCTGAGGCTGCGAGGCCGGAGTCATTCAGTGACGACGTGGGCGCTGGCCGGGTCGGCGGAAACGAGAGCTCGAGGCTGGCCCTGGTGACCTTTGCGCCCCCCCTGGTTGCTGCTGCTTGTCGAGGGCTCTTGGAGAGTGCCCCCATAGGTGCTGGAGAGTGCTCTCTATGGAGCTTTGGCGGTGGACCGGAGCGCTGAGACGCGGTGGCCCCCGGCGTGTGATGGAGTGGGGAGCCCGGGACTCGAGACTCTACGCTAGTGCTGGCCGGGTGAGAGGTATTGGGGAGTCTGCCTGCCGTGTGGGGGCCGGGGCGAGAGTGGTGGGATCTGCCTGCGGTCTGGAACCCCAGTCACTCGTGGTGCTGCTTGCGATGTCAACTAGGCCCCGCAATGAAAAATCGGGCAAGGAGGGGCCCCCGAGGGGTGCGCAGCCACTGACGCCCCCAGGTCCTAGCGCTTCCCCCCTAGCAGAAAGCAGATGATGCGCCGGCCACCAAGGCCTTCATGTTGGAGCTTTTTTCCGCTATCAAGGAAGACCTCTCGAATCTCCGCTCCCAGCTTGCCTCGGACCTCAGAGAAATGTGGCGTGAGGTGGATGGCATTGGCGAGCATGTGGCAACGCTGGAAGAGCGCGATCTGGGTCTGGCGGGTGACGTCCATCAGCTCCAACAGGATGTGCTCCGACTAACGGAGCAGAACTTGGATCTCCAGGCCCATGCGGAAGACCTCGAAAACCGGTCTCGGCGGAACATCCGTATCCGAGCGGTGCCATGGGGGGGGGGGCAAAGCTGGGGATCTCCGTGGGTATGTAGAGCCTCTTTTCTTGCAAATCCTGGGCGAAAACGATCTCCACGAAGTCAGGATGGACAGGGTCCACAGAGTGGGCCTACCGAGAGGCTCGGGGGCTTCACCGCCGGACATTCTGGTCAATGATTTCCAGCTCAAGGAACGTATTCTTCGGAAAGCGCGGAGTATTACTAACCTGCTGTTCAGAGAGCACCATCCCCAACTCTTCCAAGATCTGGCAGCTTCTACGCTGCAGAAGCGACGTGACTTTCGTCCTGTGACGGCGTTTTTGCGCGATCAGCAAGTGGCATATTCCTGGGGTCATCCCTTTCGCCTCATCTTCAGGTGGCAAAACAGACTGGTCCAGATTCGATCTCTGCAGGCTGCCAAAGACCTCCTGGGGCTGGATGACGCCACGGACTCCCCGAGGGGGGGATGCTCGCCATCACGGCGCAGACGGCGCTCTTCCTCCTGGCACAGAGTTGGGCGACTGGGGGCACAGAATGGGCCGGATACCGCGTCCAGTCAACAGGGAAGAGATGGAGCAGTGGCCTCTGTGGTGAATGTGACGGTGTCGTCGCCGCGGGACAGCTCATCGGCGGCTTGACTGTAGAGGGAAGGCTGCTTGGTGGCGGGGGGATGCCTTCCTCCTGTTCAGGTACCGTGGGTAACTATGTACTTTTGGGGAAGACACCCCGGACCGGAGTGCGGATGGGGCACTGCCTGTTGCCTGCGACCCCGTTCTCCGAGGGTCTCATCACCAGCCCTCCTGGTCGCAGCATTCGTTTTTTTGACTTTCTTTAGGGGGGTTCAGTTGACTCTTCTGCCTGTTGCATTAGGGTTTTTTTTGAGGAAGGGATTTTGGGGGTGGGGAGGGGGGACGTCGGGGTGGATGGGGGGAGGTGGGATGGGGGGGGCAGTGGTGGTAACATGGAGCTGCGGCGTGGGAGGCTCTGTGGGTGGCTTAGCAGGGGTTCTAGGGGGGGAGCTCGAGGGGGTGGTGGGGGTCACTCTTGAATGGCAGAGGGGGAGTTGCTCTTACTTTGGAGGGGGCCCTGATCCTAGGCGAGGTGGGGGAGGAGCGGGTT
The DNA here is from genome assembly GCF_964204655.1 of Triturus cristatus. Classification (NCBI taxonomy): domain Eukaryota; kingdom Metazoa; phylum Chordata; class Amphibia; order Caudata; family Salamandridae; genus Triturus; species Triturus cristatus. Next base: position 282,835,535 of record NC_140584.1, on the reverse strand, counting down.
GCTGTCGTCGGGGGCGCTGCTCTGGCTGGGTATGGGTTGCGGGCCGCCCTCGGAGTGATAACCTGGGATGGTCTGAGGACTGCGGTCCTGAGGAGCACTGCGGGCCCGCTTCTGCCGGGGCCTTTCTAGACGGGTTGGGTCCCTGGGACGGGGGCGGTGCTTTGTCTGTGGCTGACCTGAGAGAGCCGAGTGGGGGGAGATCTGAAGCATGCCTGTTACCCTAGGAACTTGGAATGTGAAGGGGTTGAATTCGCCTCAGAAGCGCCAAAAGGTTTGGAAATATGTTCTGGATCATCACCAGGATGTGGTGGGTCTCCAGGAGATCCACCTGGCTCGGCAGGATGAGGCCAGGTTGAAACATAAGCAGTTCCCCCTCATCTATAGATCTTCAGTGGTTTCAAAACATAGGGGAGTGGCACTGCTGTTCCACTCGACTCTCCACTTCCAGCCCTTGGGAGTCCGGAGCGATAGGGAGGGTAGATGGCTTCTTGTTAAGGGGGTGCTACTCGGCAGGACTTGTTCCTTCCTTGTGCTGTATGCTCCCAATGTGGGGCAAAATAGATTCCTTTTGAGCTTACTGCGAACTGTAGAGGACTTTGTGGAGGGGGCGCTCTTCGTAATGGGGGACTTCAATCTCGTTTGGGGATCCGGACTTGGACTGCTCCCACTGCCGGAGGGCCGAGACTGGGGTATTCTCTGAGTCGCGCCGGCGGATCGAAGAGCTGGGGTTGCTGGATGGGTGGCGCTCCCTGCACCCCCTCTCCTGGGACTACACTTTCTTCTCCCACGTCCACCAATCGTACTCCCGCTTAGATCATATTTTTTGCAGCCAGTCCCTCCGGGGTTCCATGAGTGAGGCCAAGATTTTTCCGCTTTCTATCTCTGACCATAGCTTGTTTGCGCTGGTGCTACAGTGGGCGCCGGTGGGGGACGTCCCGCGCAGATATTTTCCGGCTTCCCTGGTGCGGGACGATTCCTCTTGCAAGGAGCTCCGTGGGGCGATTCAGGACTTTTTCGACCTTAACCCGGTTCAAGACATATCTGTTTTCACTACCTGGGATGCCTTTAAGGCCTCCGTGAGGGGTAGTTGCTTGGCTATTAATGCGGCACTTAATAGATTGAGGAGAACGGAGCGAGAGGCGTTAGAGGCGGAACTCGCGGTGCTGGAGCGTGCGCATAAGACCACCCTTCCAAACACACGTTGTGACCGCTTACTGCTCTCCGAGGCAAGCTATGGGCTCATTACAATAATAGGTCGGAGTTTACCCTCCTGAAGCTCCGTCTCTTATGCTCAGGGGAACAAAGTGGGGAGACACTTGGCCCGCCAACTGCGCCGTAAGCGCGAGCGGGAATACATCGGAGGCATTCGGGATGCAGCTGGCGCTCTGCAGCACTGCGAAGCGGCCAAGGCTGCACGCTTCGGCGAGTTTTATGTGACGTACGCGGGGGAATCCCTTGACCCCGCTGCCCAAAGGGACTACTTGCGCACCCTCCCGCTCCCACAGGTTTCTGCGGCCTGGAATGAGTTGCTCTCTGCTCCCATCACTAGAGAGGAGGTGCTGAGTGCCGTCAAGTCCCTGAAGCCTCATAAGGCGCCAGGTGCAGACGGATTCACGACCCTCTTTTATCAGACCTTTGCCGCCGATATCAGTGATTTCTTGGTCCAACTGTTCAATGCGATGACTGAGTCGGGGGGTTCCTCGGCCTCTATGTTGGAGGCAGTCATCTCAGTCATCCCTAAGCCCGGTAAAGACCCCGCTCTCTGTTCATCGTATAGGCCGATCGCCCTGCTCAATGTCGACGCCAAACTCTATTCTTCCATCCTAGTATCCCGCCTGCAAGCCCTGATGCCGGTACTGATCCACCCGGATCAATCGAGGTTCATTAAAGGGCGACAAACCCATGATAACACCAGGAGGGTGATTCACCTCATCAAGAAGGCCAACCGATTTAACATTCCAGCAGTTTTGCTTGGCCTGGATGCTGAGAAGGCGTTTGACCGGGTGGACTGGCAGTTTCTCTTCCGTACCTTGGAAGCGTTTGGGTTCTCGGACAGGTTCCTCACCATGCTTCGGGCCAATTATAGCGGGCCCCGTTCCCGTGTCGCCCTTCTTCCCACACTCGCGGGGCACGAGGCAGGGGTGTCCGCTCTCTCCCTTGTTGTTCGCTCTGAGTATTGAGCCGCTGGCGATACGGGAAAACCCGGATATCCGGGGGTTACCCTTTACGGGCGAACAGCACAAGATCTCCTTGTTCACGGACGACGTCTTGCTCTCGCTGGCGGACCCTGCGCTCTTCCCTCCCCCACGTCCAGATGACCCTGGCGCGTTTTGAAGTGGTGGCGGGTTTTAAGGTGAACTATGACAAATCCTATATCCTGAAACTTACACTCTCGCCGATGGAGGTGGACCGCATTCGGCCGGTCTCGCCCCTGCCTTGGACTCATTCCTCATTACTATACTTGGGGGTGCACTTGACCCCCACAGTGGGGAAACTGTACTCGGCCACTTTCCCTCCTCAAGGCAGCGATACGGGCTGATTTGAACCGGTGGAAGCCGTTTATCTCCTGGCTAGGTAGGATCCACGCGATTAAAATGACACTCTTGCCGAAGCTTTTATATCTGTTCCAGGCGCTCCCTATTGTCTTGGACACTGATTTCTTTCGCCGCGTAAAGACTCTAATGCTCCATTTCATATGGCAGGGGGGGCGAGCTAGATTTTCTTTTGCCACACTCCGACGCCCTCGGGGAGAGAGAGGGGTGGGCCTCCCGGACTTGCTTCTCTGCTATAAAGCGGCGCAGTTGCGGATCTTGGTGGAATGGACCCAACCGCTTTCGGAGAAACACTGGCTCCACATGGACAGAATTGTGGCGGGTTGCACGATATGGGATCTGGTATGGAAATCCAAGGGGGACAGGCCCCAGAATGCGTACATCAGCACCCCGACCGGCACTACCCTTAAGGTCTGGGACTCGGTTTCTGGGGATGAGCGATGGACTACGTTCCCGTCGCCTTTTACTCCCATACATTTCAATCCGGCCTTCCCGCCTGCACTGCAAGAGGGCCCATTCGACGCATGGAGAAGCGGGGGCTGTCTCGCCCTTACGCATTTGTTTCATGGCTCTGCCCCGCTTACCTTTGCCAATTGTGGACGGGATTATGGGGTTCCTCAGAGCAGTTCCGCCACACCCAACTGCTGCACTGGGCTTTGTCTCCGTCGGTTCGAGAGGCGGCAGTTAGACCGCCCACCCCCTTTGAGGCTTTTGTCTCGCGCATCTCGACGATGCGCGGAGCCATCTCCTTTATCTATCGCCATCTCTTGGCTACCGCTCTCTCTCCGAGGCCGCGCTATATGGGCTTCTGGGAGGACATCCTGGGGAGGGCCGTTGCGGATGAAGAATGGTCTCACTTGTGGCGCGATTTGACCAGCCACAATCACTCGGTGGAACTGCGAGAGGCGCACCTCAAGACAATGATGGACTGGTATCTCTCTCCCGCCAAGATACACCGCATCTTCCCTACCTCCTCGGACCGGTGTTGGAGGGGGTGTGGTCTCTTGGGGGACTTCCGCCATATTTGGTGGGATTGACCGGTCATCCGCCCCTACTGGCAGGAGATACTGTCCCATATTAAAGAGATCTTGGGTTACCCGATCGTGGACTCCGTAGCTCACGTATTACTGGGTCTCCGGGATCCCCTCCTCGAACACCAGACGCGTGCGGACAAAAAGATCCTTTGGTTGTGTTTGGGGGCGGCTAAGCTCACTCTGGCGGCAGCTTGGAAAAAGGAGGCCCCGGCGATATCTTTGTGGCATGCGAGCTTGTGGAAATTGTTGAAACTATTCAATAGAAGGGGGGTCCCTAGAGGCCAGATGGGTAGACAGAGGAAGTAGGGAACAACAAGAATCAAGGAAGAGAGCCAGAGCCCACTGTCTACACTAAACTGATATCACTATGCCCAATACATGGGTCAGGTTTATAGAAAAAAGCCATGGGCCAGAACAGACTCGGGTAGGTAAAGAAGACAAAAAGGATATAACAAAGCACAATTTATTTCAGTGACAATAATCAAAATTGGTAATCTTTGCATAAAGGATAAGCAATATAACCTACATTCAATTTTACACAATAACGGAAGTCCCACACATAGAACAAACATACAGTTTGGAAATTGTTGAGCATGGAGCGGATGGCGGATGTCTTCCTGGGGTCCTTTAAGAATTTCAGTTTCCGCTGGGGCTCTCTAGTGCGCTTTCTCTCTAGGGGATTGCTGGCAGCGGTGTGTCCTCCCTCAATTCGAGCCCTTCACCTGTTTCAGGTATGATTATCTATTGGGGAATGCCCTGCGTATGACAGAGTTACCACCACTGGGGGGAGGGTTGGGGAGGTTGCGGGTTGGGGGGGGGTTTCCCTTTTCTTTTGAGTTTGATTTATGGAGAGGTGCCTGCAGAGGAGGGGAGAGCTGGATCTTTCTCGATTGTTGTGCCCTGCCCGATAGCATGGACTTTTGCAGGGGCATTTTACTGGGCGGAAGTGAGGCCCCACCATTGACATTATCCCTGATACCTCAGACTCGTTTGGGTCTCTTTCTAGCTATAGGGCTGATTGCTTAACATGGTTGATACACCAGGCGGCTGTTTGGCTCCCTGGCCTCCCCTCCTAATATGCGTCCCCCCTGCGAGGGAAGTTGTGTAGGACTGTCGCCGGTGGTTTCTTTTTGTGTTTTCTTATCAATAAAGACATCTTTTACAAAAAAAAAAAATTGGGAGCCCAGTCCAATTGGAAATCACACAAAATGTAATACAATGTGCACCTGTGGGAGAGATGGGCCTTGCAGGAGTGAAACCATTTATTCACTACCTGGACATGTTAAACTTGAGTACATGTCCAACCTACTAAATACAATGCACCCTGCCCTAGGTGCGGTCGGGGCCTAACTTTAGGGGTAACTTGTAGGTATTGAAGGCATTTTCAGGCCAGTAGTGTAACAACTTGAGCGGGGCCCTCCTGCGAAATGCATGGGATGTACTCCTTTGGATGAGAGGGCCCCCTGGAGCTTTGCCCCCGCCACCCCCCACACCGCCTTGTGTTACGCCACTGGTTCAGGCCTGGCAAGAGGGTTAACTTATCAGGTTGATATGACAGTTTCAATCTGCTGACAGGCTCTGCAATGGCAGGCCTGAGACATATTCCGGGGGCTATTGAAGTGGGTAGTACAATCGGTGCTGCAGGCCCTCTAGTGCAAAAAACAATGGATGAACAGAATGCAGAACAATGTCATACATTCACCCAGTACAGAGATCTGGTCCTAAATCCATCACTTTTTTTGCTCACCATGCCATTCCAGTTTGGACCCAGCTAGTAGCATTTAATTTACAGGCTGTTTGCACATATAGTGCACTTAACTAGGGACTGCACTTTAGCACTGATTAGCAGTGGTAAAGTGCTCTGAGTTCTAAAGCCAACACATTAATTTGGCAAAAAGTGGAGGAGGAAGGCAGTTTGGGGGTGACCCTGCTGAAAGACCAAGTCCAACATGAATTAATAACATTTCAAGTGAACTCAACTCCGTTCCATGTTCACATACAAGGACAGATGTTTTTTCCTACTTGCATAGAACAGATTTGTGAATAACCGCCGTAGACAAATCTGACATTCATGCACGAGTGACGGACGTTGTGTCTAGACATGCCAGTGAGAATCAATTTCCTGTCTGCTCTACTTCCCATCATGCACATTCAACTTATCATCTCACTTCCTTTCCCATACTTATCTCCTGTTCTTTCTACTTAGATGGGTTAAGGTAGGTAAATTGACAAATCAAAGTCTGCATACACTCCACTAATTACTTTTAATACTGCTTATTATGATTTCCCACAAGACCCCACCACTGCCACCAAGTTTTACGCTATTGAGGTGGGTTCCAACCAGTCATACAACAATGGTGTAATACAACTAGTTATAAACTACACTGGAGGAGAACAGTAGTTAACGCTTGCATTAATGATTAGGGCATATATTTACAAATGGATCATCTCAGCTTACCTTTTCTCCAGCAAATCTCCCACGGTGTGAATGGGGAATTGGTATGAGAAATGTACATTTGTGAGGCAGTGAGTTTTCTTCATAGGCACAATACATGTATACTTTTTACCGAAATAAAAGCTTCAGTAATTAATGCAAGATATCTATGTAAGCATATAAGAAACTGACCTTTTTATATCCATGAAAAATGAAAAGCCACTGCAAAACAAGCCATAACAGTCCAGCAATGCAGTCTGGCACCAAGAAAAGTTCCATTTAATGTCTGAATGGCTAGATTCTTTGGCACTTTCTAGAGTTTAGGTGAGCATCCAATAGAGGAATTTAAAGCTGAAGCAACCTCTGCCTTGAAGCTGTAATCAGTTGTCACTTGGAGATTTAATAGCCATGTTCGAATAAAAAGCATGTGCATATTTATAGGAGCCACAGAGTAGTCTTGAAACCAGAACCTGGATTTGGCTAGCACTTTGGTAATTGTAGAAGACAATGGAATAACTACCTGCCTTGCCATGAATCGGGTACGTTTGAAAATGCATTTATGGGTGGTGGGGAGCGATTTCTAACCCACAACAGGACACTGGTGTAGGAAGCTGGCTCTGTATATACTATACCATAGTAAGGTATAGTATGCACAGAGTCCAGTGGATCCCCAGAGGCTAAAGTTGATAACACTAATGCTCTTTTGTGGTAGTGTGGGTGAGCAGTTGGGTTTATCAGAGGGTAGTGTTAAGCATTGGTTGTGCGAACACAGGCAAGAAATGATTCCACACACTGACTAAATCCAAGACCAGTGGTATGTAAAAATATTACTTTTCGTATATTTATTTTATAGAACCAAGGATACTTTGTTGCAATATCAGTTATTCAATGTAAAAAGTGGAACCCGCATTTTTTCAATTAGTACAATGTCCTCCTATTGGAGGAAACCCAATCGTCAATATGGAGGTGAGTAAACTATTTCCGGCCTTGAGCTTTTGGATGAAGAATCGGTACCGGCAAAGGTTCATTGAAGTGACCTCTGCACCACCAGACAATTCTCACCCCATGGATAACTCCAGTCCTAGACATACTCCCACCTCGAATGGGACACTCCCCAAACTATCATTGCCCATCTTTAATTTAACCAAATATCAACTCAATGACTCAGATATCCATACTCAATAAAGGCCTATCTTTTGTGCCTACCACCCACACTAACTTCCTTGACCTCCAGACTGAGGTACTGAGATTCTTTCGAAAAATAAGACTTCACAGCTATTTTTTACTGAATCCCCTACCCCCCAAACAATGCAACACCTCTTTGAGACCCGCATCAACATTTTCTCCTTCCTCAAATAGGGTTCCACCGGAAATATCTACATTTGAGAAACTTGTACTCCACGACCTTTCGCAAATGGCTAAGGAACGACCTTTTATTCCATACAACATTACACTGGCTGAAAAATCGGCAATTGACACACTTAAGTCCAACCCCCGACATTGTTATCAAACCTGCAGACAAAGGGGGCGTCATAGTCTTACAAGAAATCACCAGCTATAAGAATGAAATATTAAGACAACTAGAGAACACAGACCACTATTGTAAACTTCCCACCAACCCCACTGTTGAACTACAGAAACTTATCCTACAAGTGACCACATCCGGTCTAGACCAAGGATTTCTGTCCAAATTAGAATACCAGTTTCTCAACTCCAAGGCACCACGCACGCCTATCATCTACACACTCCCCAAGATCCATAAAGATCAACTCATTCCACCCGGACGCCCTATCGTCTCAGGGTGTGGTTCTATTCTTGAGCCCCTTGGTCTTGACGTAGATTTCTTCATAAAAGATTTCGTACCTACCACCCCATGCAATGTCAGAGACAGTACACAAATGATCACCTTAGTTGAAAACCATACCTTTGACCCCTGTACTGACACCCTTTGCACTCTCGATGTTGAATCACTATACACCAACATTCCCCAAATAGACTCGTTGCGTGTTATCGAGGGTATCTTGGACACACGCGCCAGACCACACGCTGTCCCTACCATCTTCATTTTGCAATTACTTGAGATCTGTCTCACTAAAAACTTTTTCTTATTTGATGGCCATTTTTACCAGCAAACGAAAGGCACATCAATGGGAGCCGTTTTTGCCCCAAATTTGGCCATTCTGTACATGAACGCCCTTGAAACCAATCATACTTGTACAGCAGAACCCCTTTTTCTCTGCAATTTCTCTATGGAAACGCTACATAGATGATATTTTTATGATCTGGCATGACACCCAAACTATGCTTGAACATTTCTTACATTGGCTTAACAACTGCGGCGGGCTTAAATTTACACTCTCACACAACTAAACATCTATTGCATTTTTAGACCTGAATATAGTACACAAAGACGGTCAGCTAATCACCAGTTTGTTCAGGAAGCCTACGGAACGCAACACTCTGCTTAAATATAACAGCAACCACCCTAGAGCATTGAGAGATTCCTTACCCTATTCCCAGTTTTTACGCATACAACGTAACTGCACCTTTAAAGAAGATTACTTCACAGAAGCCAAAACGTTAAGCAACAAACTGGCTACTAGGGGATAACCCAAGAGACTGATGCGTACTGCCCGCAAAAGAGCATGGTACTGTCCCAGAGATTGCCTTCTAGTGCCCAAACCTAAGAAAACGCAAAACCGCATTGTATGCGTCACTACTTTCTCCCCTTCAAATAAATTTCGTAAAAGTGTACTCAAGCATTGGAATGTGATCAATGCCGGTATACTTAATCTTGACAGACCTCTCTTTGCATTTAAAAAGAGCAAAAACATCAAAGATCATCTAGTCAGAGCTGCACTTCCCTGTCTGCCCAATACTGGCACTCTCCATGATCACTGGGGGCTTCCACGCCTAAGTAACGCGCTTTTCATTTTGCTTGGTAAATTGTGCTTTCGAGCACAAATTCTTAGCGACCGACTATGTGAATAGGAAAACGTTTTAATTGTATTTATAGTACGGAACGTGTACTGAATTTATCGCTTCTCTCGCTGGGAAGGTGCTGATTTTTTATTCTCAATTGATATGTTACAACTCAAAATATTTACCATTTTAGTCTAGTATAAGGGACTTTATTTACAGCTATGTTTTCGAGTTACATTTGGTGTGGCGTAGTGCTTTTTGGTGGAGTGGTTTGCGTTTTGGTCGAGGGCCACGTGGTTCGGCGACAATGGCGTCTTGTGGAATGTGTTAGTACTTGTCTTTATTAACTCGTATCTTTGATGTGCTCTCGTTTGAGGACTTTGTACTCAGTCTGCGCTTTTCCTGGGCGTACTAGATTCAAGGTTATTTTAAATACTTATTATGGGTTTGAAATGCCACGATTCACTAATACGTCTTACATTTACCAATCTACCTGTTTCGCGTGGGCCAAGTGCGTGCTAATAAACGATATATGCTAACGAAAAATATTATTTTTTGCAATTGCTTCATTTTGCCCTCTATGGGGAAACGAGCTACTTCGTCTATTTTGAATACCGGCTGGGTTTCTGACATTGCAGGGTAATCTACGTCCTTTTAGCCTATTTGTTAAACTCGGCAAGCTAAATTCAGTTTGTGGTAGTCTGATTCCACGCAGCCGAGTTGCTTAGTCGCGCTTTTACTATAATGCAGCTTTAAATCTACATACAATGGAGCAGACTGTATTGGTTGCTCCGAATAGCGCGTTGCATGCCAGATGCTTAACTCAAATTAACATTTTAAATGTGTCATGGTTAAAGGCATTTTATGCAAGTTAGCACGTTAACCTGTGGTTTTAATCCAGGCCCTGATCGAAGCCATGCTAGCACTAAATTGGGTTGCTGGTGTGGTCAAACAGGTGCCAAAAGCAAATGTTTCTTTTGACGGTCGCTAGTTTCCATTTGCTGTGTAGTGGACTGGCAACATTGCAGGGAAACACAAACTTACTAATAGCTGTATATGTAAACTTAGGACGTAAGTGACCCACCAGGGTTGGGCGTATGATCCATATTTATTGCATGCCCTATATGTTCAATCACTGGCCCAATCGGGTTGCTTATTAGGTCAGTCTAGTATTAATATGAATGACCACCATGTGCTTAATTGACAGTACTTTTAACTTTACTTGTAGATTTGCATTTCGAAAGAGGCATATATGCAGCGTGGCCTAGAGATGAACTGGACCCCAAGTAATAGGTAAGTGTTTACCAGGGCGTAGTTGTCGGATTTTAGGCCTTAAATAGTGCCCCATGGATTACTTTTGTATTAGGGCAGTCACTTGTGTGTAGATCCAACTGTAATATGTAACGTGTAAACGCAAAGTATGGTGGAATGGCTCCATCTAAATGGGCGCCTTAAACACCAGTACAATACCACGTAAACTTTAAATCTTGATGCTAACTGGTTCTGCCAAAATGGAAGTATGTTTGCCATATTTCACGAATGATAATTCAATAACTGGATAAGCCTTAAACTACTCCTTCTACACACTATTTGATGTGGGTATAATATGGAATTTTAGGAGGCCTCCGATGTAGTGTCAGTGTATCCCTAAAGCTTTACTTAAAGATGCTTCCCAGTAGGCGTTCTTGCGGCATCTGCCTGTTGTCCAGCTGAAATTGAAACGCAGACTGGCTGCTTCCAATTGATTCACCAGTCCCTAATGGCTTTGTGCCTACACTCCGAATAGCGCTTTGACTAACATGTTGTACTGCAAGTTCAGTTCCTGGCTCACTCGGGTGCAGTGGAACAATGCATTCTATTTGTTAGGTATTATGACTTGAGATGCCCTGACCTATGCCTAAATAGCCCCTGGACCATCAAATCTTACTGAATAATGCACATCTAAGCTCCGCTCGGGGTTAATTTTGTGGCTTTCATCCAAGCCATGTAGACTTGCTGTGGATTATGTGGATAGAATTGAGTCTAGAGAATCGCCTTTTCTTGACGGTCGCTGCTCAGTGTGATGGTTACTGAGGAGCAACATTTCAGGGAAGTACATAACGTGTTGTGTTGGGGTTAGATCACTTTCAAGGTGGCAAGGGCTAGTTTTGATTTACTTTTTTTTTTTTGGTAGGAAGATGCCTGAAGACCATACCAAAAGGAGCTGGAGTCCTCTTCAGATACATTGGGTAAGGCTCGAGTTATGTACTCCATATAAATATATTCTGTTCTGAAAAACTTTTTCACATTCAGTGCGGTCCTATTGCCGTGGACTCTGGTTCTATGCGGCGGCAGCGTAATTAGAGATTTGCTATATGCAAAAATAAAGTGCAATGTGTTGCCAGCAGTGGAAGGCCGTTTGTTATAGCCCTTCGTTGCGTATCGCTACATTTGGGTGTTAAACGGGAACTAAAGTGCAAATTTGCCGCTTACTTTGTCGCATCACTTGGCTCCTGTCAATTTCACTGGCAATGCACATTGCTTTAAATTGGATTTTGGTCACTACTCTATTAAGGCGAAGTAGCCCCGTTGGTGCGGAGCTGCATGATAACCGAGGAATTTAGCTTTGCGGTAGCTGAAGGACCTCCAACGTCATGCAAGAGTAAGCCGGATGGTCTTTGGCAGCTCAGATCTGTATTTGTAGCAGTCACTCTACTGTCCTACAACTGCCGTGAATTAATAACTGCGTATCATACGGGCCCAACCGCTGCCTCCGGGCTTTAGATCGAGAGGCATTGCCTAAACCTTCCTATTGCCTCCTGTTTCCCTTGACTGGGACAGGTAGTCAAATGTGTGGATAATCAATTGCATGCGGCGTGCGTAGATTGTGATGGTTAACATGAGACTTCCCCTCTGATTTTGATTACAAATTCCGTAAACCACTGTTCTCTCGTAGGTATTGGACACCACGTGGTGAGGCAGACCCCGCAGTGCCTCGTGGCTGATAAATGAAGGTGAGTTAATGCCTTGGTACTAACGAAATGTCCTGCGCGTAAAGAAGCCAGCGTACTACACATTCGGTTCTGGACAGCCAGGTTATGAGTAGTTTGGACGTTGTTGCTGTATGCTGCGTTTTATCTTGTCGTGGGGTTTGGTGTCTTATGATGACGAGTTCATGCACCACACAGAATGTTCTGTTGATTATGAAACTCTGAAGACACAACACTTCTATTAATCGTTTAGTGTGTAGGCGAGATTTATCTAGCCTACTTTGTCGTGCTTTAGAATGCTTCTACTGACCAGTTAACCCAGTGTAATTGGTCAATTGAGCTATGGTGACCGTAAGGATACTGCAACGACGCCAATTTGCCTCCGGTTTCAACGAGTGTTTTCTTTTTCAGGTGAACAAATCTAAGCTGTGCCTGGCCCTGCTAGTCCAGGTAAGACATGCAGTTTAGATTACTATAATCTCATTTTAAGATAATGGTTGGTGTTAATGATGATACCACTTAACACAGCTGGAATTACCGGCAGATTGTTTGTGGTGAGACTGTTTTTCTGAACACTGTCGAGCCCGTTACATTGTAGTGTTATGTACCGATTGCATATTGACAGTACATTTTATGTTTGTAGCCCCAGTGGCGACGCAGCGTTTTTGAAGACCGCGCTGCATCAGTTGGTAAGTGTCTCTTAATGTACAATTAGATAGTACTGTTGTAGGTCTGATTTGATGCACTTTCACTACTCCCCCCCCCCCCCCCCCCCCCGCAATCTGAAGATACGATCTTAATTTTTAGCCTCAGATTTGAAATCCCTGCAGTCTCGTTTTTGAATCTTCGTTTTGCTACTTTGTATAGACTCTTATGCAGTCACGGACCCCAGTAGGCTTTGTGGACCAATTCTGTAGAACATTGATTATTTGAAGTATATGGTGAAGCCATGGAATTTTGCTTGCATTAAATGAAGACTGTTAATGTTTAAATTGATCAAAACTTAGACTGCTTAAGTTCTCGCCTTCAGGTAGTGATTAATGGACCCTTAGCCACGCTGCACTAAGCAAGGATGCATATGAGCTAACGCTATGCAAACTGAAAATTGCCAAAGATCACGAGCTATACCAGATCTGCCGACCATCTCTTAAATGTAGCCTAGCTCAATCCCAGTAACGCGTTCTGATTAAATGCATGCATTGGTCGGGAGTCATCTTGTCACAACACAGCCTTAAACTACACTATCCGACCTGACTACCACTGAGTGGGTAATTATAACTAGGTTCACTCATGAAGGTGACTTATTAGCACGCAGTGACTTGTCCACTTCTGTCGTATGTCACCTAGACTAATTGGCTTCAGGGAACTGAACTAGATTATATTTTCTGGTTACGTGAAGCCTAAAACTTGAAGCAATTTCCTGGATATAAAACCAGCTTTTTGAAACCTTTTCTGTGCAATGAAAGCATGTCTGAACTTGAGATGGGAGTGCCAGGTCTGCAAGTAAAGTTGCCCTGCCTCCTTTGCACCCAGTTTGTAAGCGAGTCATGGGTTTTGTGGTCACTAAATGTTAATGTTCTCTCTTTTGTGCAGAGGTTACATTTGAATTCGAGCGAGCGGTGAGAGCCCTGACACCTGACCTTCTGCAGGGACCCGCGGGAGACACAAAGAGCCGGGAGGACCTGCAGGGAGCTACGGGGAGCCGCAGGAATCGAGTCGAGCGGCGTGAGTGGTGAGTGGAGACGGCAGAGCTGTGGGAGGGCCGGACCTGCAAATCCGGAAGGCCCATTTTAAAACCTGACAGCCTGCAGCAGTTGAGTCTGTGCTCCTCCTGATTGTGTACGGGGGAGACAGGAGCACCACAAAGTCTCTCCCACCATATGAGGAGCCTACCGTTTGGTTCACCGCGCAGTTTGGCATTCGGCGGAAGCCAGGAGCACTTTAATCACCTACCGCAGCTGGCGTCTTTTGCTGGTGGCTCGTTGCTCTTAGTCTTAATTATTTGGGGCGCTCTCAGCCAGTTGTGGACACACTATCCTGCCCGTGCCCTGGTTGTGCTCTTGTCAGTGCCTTTGGACCCACGCTTGTGCCTGTGACTTTCAGCGTTTTCCTGCCGCCGCCGCCGCTCCAGCCCCTGCGGCCGCAGAGTGCAGCGGGACTACAGTCCCCAAGAACCCTTGCGGGGGAAGCCCGCCAACGTCATCGCCATTGCGCTCAGAGGCGCATAAATTAACTGCAAGCCCCCGCGACGCGGGATCACACGCGGGTCGGCGCCGGGAGAAGCCCGGGACAAGGGCGGGACAGTCTGTGGCCGTCCGTGGATGGACGAGGCTGGGCTGGGCCACACTCATTGCATCCAGCTACGCCCCACTAGATAAGTTGATATTATCATTATCATTAATCCCTTGTCTTAGGGGGGCTGTGCTGAGTGTGTTGGGACTTGATTTGGACTGAGCTCCCGTTTGCAATGTCAACTCACTCCGGTAAAAGTCTGAGGGGGGGAGGCGGGGGAGGGGAGGGAGACGGGGGGAGTATGATTGGCACTATGGATCGTTTTATTACCCGCGTAGCCAATGTAATTGATAAGGAAATTGTCATGGCTGAGCGCCGTTTGTCGCAAGGGCCCCTTGGTACTCGACGTTCATCGTTGGGACCGCTAGCTTTGGTGCCTTCACCTGAACACAGCCAGGAGCCCCACCTCCATGTCCCCCCTCCCCTGGACCATCCCCGGGTGGCAGCTTTGAGAGCCAATATAGATAATCTTGAAGTGCTGACAGATTCTGTACTACAAGTGGAATACAATATGGCCACAGATATAACGATTAATGAGGCGGACACTATGCTTCCGCCCTTGGCTAGTCCCCTAAACCTCGTAAAAACAAGTGTTGTTCCAGCCCCAGTGGTACAGGCGGAAAGTCACCCTGCCTCTACTAAAAGGAAAAGGTTGCTCACTCCGCAGAAAGGCAAATTGGTTAAAGATTATAAGAGGCGTAGGCAGGCTGGTGCAAAGTTGGGTGGCCCTTACAAGAAAGTGGGGCGAGATTCTTGCCCGTCGCAGAAAGATGCAGAGGAGGGTATATCAGGAGGGACAGTGAACACTGGTTGTGGAGTACCGCTTGGAGGCCCTTTAACCCAACCACTCCCGGATACCCTACTTGTAACACACCTAGAGAAAATGATGAAAATTATGCTTCTCCCGGTGTTGGACAAAATTGGAGGGCTCTTACAGCGGGTGGATAAAATGGAGCAGGTAACCCTGGATAATTTTTTCTCGCTAAAAACATTTATCAAATTACAGTTGAGAAATATGGAGGTCGGACATGGGAGAGGGGATGACAGTGGGGAGCCTTATATAGTCCCTCAAAGTCCAGCCTTTTCAACAGGTACTCCAACAGTTGCTCTGGAGGCATCTGTTTGTGCCCCACAGCCTACCCCTCCAACTCTAGGGATAGGAAGGAAGTCCGGTCCGTTAGTAACTAAGTCCGTAAATAAAACTAAGCCCACTAAAATATCCAACACTAAGTTAAGTAAAAAGAAGGCCTGTCCCACAGTTTCTGGTACTGCCTCTAAAGATAATCCCAGTACCTCTGCCCTTACGCCTACGGCTTCTAGCCCATCCATGATTCCAATCCCTGAAGCATTTAAACATGTTAAGGCCTGCACTCACTCGACTGGCGAGGGACTAAGAGAGGGAAGGGGGACCAACGTTAATCTCCCCCCTGCTTGCCAGCCTTATGTAGCAGTTTTGACTGGGGTGCCTGAGCTTAGCCCGGGCAAGCGGGAGACCTTCGAGGATTTGTATAACAAGACTCTCTTTTGGTTCAAAGAAAATAGGCCTTTGCCTAAACCCTTGGAGGGAAGGATCATACACGTTAGGAGAGTTGGTTGGATTGGCTCTAAACAAAAAACTATAAATGGGGACTGCATTATTGTAAATTTCAACGACCCAAGGTTGGCCAGTTATGTATGTGGTGGACCCCAGAGGGCATATAGTCCACCCGCCCGTGGGGGCCAAATTGATATACATGACCTCGGTTATTTCTATTCCCCTAACTTGCCAGGGAAGACAGTTGGTCCTTATGGGTGGGAAGTGAGGGACGGCAGGCAGCTCCGTCTACCCCTCCTCCATCCTAGCTTTTCCGACAAGTTTTCGTACCAACCACGAGACTGGCCTTTGCAATATTATTGACATCCTACTTGCCCAATATGGGAAACATATTTTGAGGTATCAGAGGAGTCGCCAAGCATCAGTCAACTGACTGGCGCAGAATTGGTGAGGCCTCCCACCTGTATTCCATCTAATATAAATTCCCCTAGGGAACAATTGCAGTTGCCTTTGCCATGTCCCGAACCACTTGTCCTGTCCGTTCAAACTAAGGCTGTTCCGAAGGAGGTCACTACACCTAAAGAGACTATGTCACTGCCGACTATTGAGGCAACCGCGACCTTTGCTAGCGCCCCCCTCGTCAGTAATTTGGAGTCGGGACGGGAGGAGGGAGGTAGTGCCCCACTGAAGGTTGTTAGTTGGAATATAGCAGGACTTGGACGGAATTTAGGTTTGCCAGATTGGAATGCCATGATCGAATCATATGGGATTTGCTTGTTCCAGGAGACTTGGTCCCTGGAACCCCAACACAAGATGGGCTATACCACTTATTCTGTCCCCGCTGTACGCCCAAAGGGAGGGAAAGGCCGTCCTTCGGGAGGGCTGACAATCTGGGTGAATATTTCCCTGCGATATTCTATTAAACTTATTATTACGAAGTCTCCCGATCTCCAAAGGCTAACAGTTAGAGGTCCATGTGGTGGGAAAGTACTTGAAATTCTGAACATCTACGTTAGAGGAGCACGGGGGGGTTCATCTACGTTATCCTCAACTGGCCTCGATGAGGAACTCAGGAATATTAAATCCGACGCCCTTATCTTGTTAGCAGGGGATTTTAATTGTACGTTTGAACCCCTTGCCCTGGACGATGTGTTGGGTACGAGGGAAGATGATAATAGGAGAGGTATTCCAACATTGCAAATTCCACCAATCAGGAGATGGAATCAAGGTGCCATTGATCTCAATGCACTTTGTTTGGAGTATCATCTTAGAGCCACTAATGGTAGATCCAACTCAGATCAAATGGGGGCCCATACGTTCAATAGAGTGGGTCATTCCTCACGGATTGACTACATTCTGCTGAACTACTGTCTATGGCCCTACTTGTTGGATATGGTGGTCCTGCCGTCTACTGACAGTGACCATAATCCATTGTCTCTATCCCTGTGCCTCCCTTGGTCAGGCCACCCCTCACCTCGATTCCCTCACACGTGGAGAGCTACACATGAAGTATGCCATTCAAACTGTGGTAGGCGCCTAAAGTGGAATAACTTTGATGCCAGGGAGTGCAAGATCCAGGAGGTTAACCTAATAATGTCAAATGTTCCCCACCGTCTGGATTCCCCGCTTTGTAGTGCCCAGGAGATCTCATTATTATTCGATGAAACTACGCATGCACTGGGTGATCTATTTTTAGTCCGCTCCATGGGAAAGAAACCCAATGCAATAGGTGCCTCAAAGGGCAATGTCGGGTGGTTCACTCCTGTTTGCCGTGAGGCTAAAAAGGAACTAATTAAGGCAGTTAAAACTAAGAACAGAGCCTTGAGTAGTGCAGCGAGGGGTAACCAAAGGAGGATTATAAAGGAGGCCAAAATAGCATGGGAGGATCAGTTTTGGCATGACCTAAAGGCTGCTAGCACAAGGAAGGACTCTAAGGGCTTCTGGGATTTAATAAGAGCAAGGGATAATATACCAGAGGACGCGTGGTTTGACCACTTTTCCCAGCTCTATACTGTGGCTCCGAGTACGGAGACTGAAAGTTATTCTGTAATACCCTGTGGTCTCTCTGAGGAACATTTGTTCACTGTTAATGAAGTGGTGGGGGCTATTACTTGTCTTGTCCCTAATAAAGCCGCAGGCCCGGATGGCTTGCCTGGGGACTTGCTTCGTATTAACCCAGTAGAGTGGGCGAAACTTATTGTCGCCCTACTGAATGCCAGCTTCAGTGGGGCAACTCTCCCAGATTCATGGAAGGGCGCTGAAGTTGCTCCCATTTTTAAGAAAGGGAGCCGGTCTGACCCCGCCAACTATCGCCCTATAAGCCTTCTAGACTCCTCCCAGAAAGTGGCAGGCAAGGTGGTCCTAGGTAGGTTATTACAATGGATTGAGGAAGAAAGTATCCTTTCGGATTTTCAGGCCGGTTGTAGATCAGGTATGGGGACGATAGAGCAATCCTTTCGGCTTTTGATGCTCTATTGGAAAGTGGTTGTACTGGGCAAGGGCAGTCTGTATCTCGCATTTATAGATTTGCGGACAGCCTTTGACCTGGTTCCGCGCAACCAACTTTGGGGTGTGTTGAATGACCTGGGCATCCCCCCCTATCTCCTAAGTCTATTGGTAAAGTTGCATGCCGACAACTTTGCGCAGATCAGGTGGGGTAACCAGGGTCAAAAAACAAACCGAATACCTGTAAATAGAGGAGTACGCCAGGGGTGTGTTTTAGCCCCCACTCTGTTTTCCTTGTATGTGAATGGAGTGGTGGACCACTTATCGAAAATTCCATCAGATGCACCATCCCTGGCTGGTAGAAGAATACCTACTCTCCTATTTGCAGATGATACCTCCTGATCTCCAAAACCCCGGTAGGCCTGCAGAGCTTGCTAACCAGGTTCAAATCCTTCTGTGATGTAAGGGGGCTGGTTATCAATACTGGGAAGACAAAATATCTAGTCCTCAACCCCCCAAAAAAGACCATTAAACCGCCAATTCTAGATGCTGTTTCCCTAGAGAGGGTTACTGAGTTTGACTATCTTGGTATTCGCCTTTGCGACTCGATGAGTTGGGAATGTCACCTACATAAGATGTTGCTGACCCATAAAAGGGTATTGGGTGTCCTTCTCAAGGAACAACGAGCCTCAACCCTAAAACCCATTGCACCAATTCTTGACATTTACAGGGCTAGGGGTGTCAGTGCAGTTTTATATGGGGCTGAACTCTGGGGGACACACAAGGTGGACCAGTTGTCTCACTCGGAAAGCAAGTTTTTGAAAGATCTAATGGGGCTTCCCTATAGCACCCCAACCCTCCCTCTGCTACTAGACATGGGGTTAAGATCAATTGGCGACCAAGTTAGGCTTCGCCCTCTTCTTTTATGGGCAAGAATTTGGAGAGTCCCAGAGCTGTCTTGCTTTGCGGATGGCCTAACGGATGTACTGGAGTCGCCGGGTTGGTCCAAGATACATTGGCTGAGAGAAGTTAAGCGTCTTCTCCTCAGCAATGCCTGGCTTAATAGAACTGCTCCCCCAATACCCGCGCTCAAGAAAATATATTGGAATTGGGTAGCTGACAGCAGATCTAGTAATTCTAAATTGTGTAGAACCTCCTTAGACTTCCTATTAATAAAAGATATACCCTTTTGTGAATCATATCTGGACATCGTTACAAAACGTTGTGATAGGGCACTGTATTTTCAGTTTAGGATAGGCCTACTCCCTGTCGGGGATCTTACCTCTAGGTGGAAGCACCTGACCCATACTACCTCCATGTGCCCATTTTGTGAGCACAGGATAGAGTCAATCCCGCACTTGTTTTTTGAATGTCCGGCCTACGTTCTTCCCCGTAGTAGATGGTTAAAACCACTATGCAGAGATCTTGGGACAAGGCATTTTAAGGAGGCCTTACGCGTCTTAAAAAATGATCCACGCCCACTTTATGCCTGTGGCATAGCCAAGTTCCTGGGTTGGGCCTGGCGCATAAGATCATCTAGGCGTTCCTATCTTGTTTAATTTGTTCTTAAATGATTTTATCTAATTTATTGGGAATATTTTTATAATGAATTGTATGGTAATGTATTGGCCATTTTTATTGTTCTATTGTTCTGTGCCAAATGTACTGCTTTTTAAGATATTTTTTATATCGAAATAAAGCCTATGATGATGATGACATTTGAATTCTAGTTTTGCCACAAATTAAAACAGGCTTACCTCACCTTTAGCCACCGAGTTAGTGGCTTTTTGAGATGTTTCCATGATGAAAACCAAACTGAAATAGCTGGAATTACCAACTGATTGCCAGTGATTAGAAGGTTTTTCTGAGTCCATTGTGAATCTATAAATCGTAGCTTGTATAGTTCTAAAATGTCACTCGCTAACCCTAGCTTTTTCCTTTACAGGGCTCAAGAATTTAAGATTCAGGTGAGTTGGCATTTCTCAATTTTCTGGTCTCCCTTTCCTCTGTGCAGAATGATGACCTGGAAAAGCCGTCAGATGCGACAACTGACGAATTTTCTGTTTCTGACTTTCCATGGCTGAACTACCATAGCCTGTTCTGTTCGGCTAGAATCTAATGCCCTGTCCCTGCCTTTCTACAGCAAGGAGTACCATGGGTGATGAGCGTGCCTTCCCTGGGTCACACTAGCTTCGCTTGCAGTGGTAAGTAGGCTCTCTTGCATATGTCACTGTCTTTAATCACTCGTGCATCAACGTGATGAATCCCAAGGATATAGGAAAAGCCGACCGATGCGATAACTGACGATTTGTAACTTCTGACTTGATGCTGTTTATGGGATAGCTCTAATTTGTGGCCGTCTTGGTTTCTTCAAGTTTTGTTTGTAATTGCAGGACCCCTGTTGGTGGTGAAGCCTTGATCTGCGAACAGTGGACCAAGCCCGCCGACTACTGCACTCATGTAAGTAGCAGCAATGACAAGCTGTGGATGCAGACTCCCTTTAACGTAGTCCAGCTGCACCCAGGGTGAACTGCTGGCTTCAAACTTGCTCGCCCCTAGCAGCGGCTAGGATTGTTTGTGGTTCTGGAACTAAATTCACGGGGGAGCCTTGTATGTTGGCATTACCGAATAGAACCTAAAAGGCGGGCGGTTCCAGGAGCAGCATTTTGTTAGGCCAACCTCATCTCAGTCTTGGACCATGCCTTTTAGGGTGGTAAATTAATCCCGTCCCAGAGACCTGTTGGTGGGGCTCACGCTTTCTCTTAATCTGAGCCGGGGTACATAATTCGAATCTGGTCGGTGATGATACCATTTCAACCTGCTGACTCACTGGATGAGGCTTGCGGATATGGGACTGAGACCAGCCTGTTAGATATGACTTTGTGCTCGTCGTGTTTTTATGCCACCTAATGTGTTTTTTTTCCTCCCTTTCAGGTCTACTGGACGTTCTAACACAAGCGTTATGGATTGCTAGTGCTGAATGCTCTTACTTGGTGTGGTCCTGTGGCTGCATCTGGTGTTATGGAAAGAATAAAGACGACTTTTTTAGTTTTGACACAAAGGAACGTTGGCTGATCTAATGTGTACTGGCCAGCCCTCCATCTTGTCCTGTTTTGTAAGTTTAAAATGTTTAAAATGTGGTGTAGAGCGAGATGTGCTTTACTTGGACTTGATCATTGATGTACCACACTTTACAGAATAAAATGTACCGTTTGATTTTGACAAATCGCCAACTTCTGTAGTGTTCTGTGGTCCTAGAAGCGTATTTATACCTTGATGCATGGTATGCGGGAAGGCAAATTACTTTACCAAAGGTGACACCATTGTGGATGGCTTTCTGAGAACCGTGGTCCTGGCCTTTACCCCTGTACTCGCTCACTCCCTTAAGTGCAGCTTAATGAACAGTCCAATTTGGAGACTGACAAGTGACGACCTTTATTTATTCTTGCATGCTAGGAGGGTATGAAATTGGGAGGTGCTATAAATGATTAGTAGTAGATACAGGAAATAAGCTCTGGCCAACTGGTGTATACCACCTCTTCGAGCTAGTGTAAATTGGAACCAGCATTCTCACTATAGCTTCCTCAGATGCCTAGGAAGAAAATTCCTCTTGGACCCTGTTGGACTTGGCATGGGTTCCCCATGACTTTGTTTTTTGACCTGCTTTATAACTTTTTGTTCTTTAGCTGACCAGTGCTGATATTGAAATTTAAAATGTGATGGCAATTGGGTTATCCATGATTGGTATACTTGGTTCATTGAAGCCCCTAGTAACATGGTTTACCAAATTCTACTAGTTGGCCTGCTGCACTGCTTGTGCTACCCATAAGCAGTCTTTCAAACCTGACTCCGGACAGCCACTGCAGGGCCTGTGGGCTCATTTTACTGCCACCTGAACTTGGTATTCCTAACTATTTGCCAAGCCTTAAACTCCTTTTATTACATATTAGTCACTACTTGGTAGGTAGCCCTAAGCGCGGGATGCTGTGCAAGTGGAAATTTACCATTTTGTTTTATGGTGACAACCACCCACTTTACAATGAGGCCTACTCTTAGGTTAACATTAAGAATTTCTTAAATGCCCTGTAAGTGACTCATGATTGCAGAGTAGCTGCTATGTTTTATCATTGGTCTGATAATGACAAATCCCCTTGGATCTGGTATTACTTCTCTAGAAACACCACTTCTAGAAAGTGGAAATTTCTCTGCTCTTAAGCTCTTGTGCCTTACAGCCTGTCTCAATACTATTTCTGGGTGCCAGCTCTGAACAGCAATATGTGCAGGATACTAAGCTGCATCTATCTGCATACTGTTTATCCCTCCTGGGCAAGTGGGGAGGGGGGGGGGGGGGGTAGAGGAGACTTACACCTGAATGGGTAGTGGCCTGGCCTCACCACCCTACAGATAGTCTAGCAGAGTTAGGCTGAACAGATATTTTTACCAGAAAGGCTTTGCAGTCTCCTACACTTAAAGGACACATTTGGGTACAAGGGACTCCACATCACTAGTTCGCTTTGGGTTCCTAAGGAGGCTCTACCAAGAAGAGCCCTGCTACAGTAGGGACTGCCATTTGTTTGCCTGCTAGTGGGTGGTGAGAATGACCGGGTTCTTGCAACACAAGTAACTCCAAGGGCTTGTTGGCTCGTCCCTGTTCAGAAAATATCAGGGCTTTCAAAGATTTAATTTGTGCAAACTACTGCAGATGGGCTCATTTGCTCTCAGCCAGTCCTGGGCCCTCAGTGTTGGTAGCTGCTTTTGAGCACCGACACATCTGCACGGTGTGCCGATCAAGAACCAGTGCCTGCCTGTTCGAGTGCACACATGTTTTTTACCTTTGCCAATGTCTCAGTGCCTGAAGGTAGTCTGGCACACTGCATGCATCAATGAAAGATGGGCGTCAGCCCTGACTTCAAATCGCCACAGTATCCAACATGGGGAGAATCCAGAAAAGCAGGTCCGAGGCTGACTGCACCGCTGCAACCCGTAAGGAATATACGCTCTCAAGAGTTGAATATCTAATTCTGTAGCTTTTGCACATCAAAGGCTTAAAGCGGATTATTCAAATCCCAGTGTACCAGAGATGCTTATTTGGTGACTTGTTAAAATGTGCTGTCTGTGGTTGGCAGAGGTATTCACCTTGCCAAAGTTACCTCATAAATAAACCTGAGCTCACCCTCTGGTAGCTTAGCACGGAGCAGGCAGGTTTAATATAGGAGGCAATGTGTAAAGTATTTGCAATCCTTGAAACCAAAACGGTGAACTTCACCAAGTTAAACAAATGAGATTTTTAGGAATATCGAAGTTTAAACTTTTGCAGTGCTTAGAAACCATGCCACCTGGGGTTTTCTGGTTGTGGTGGACTGGGGCAGCCTAAAATTCAGGCACCCACTATTTATTTTGACGGTTTTGTATAGCGCAAACAAGACCCTTGCGGGTATCGGTGCACTTTGCATAGCAAACATAGGAAAAAAAGACGTACATATAAATACAAAGAATTATGTGAATACAGTATAGCTTCAAATTTCAAATCCCTTCATAATTAGTCTAATTTTATATTTGGCTTTTTCATGCATAATTTAGGAGGCAACACATAATGTATTCTAGTTGACATGTCAGACCACAATAATTCAAAACAGATAAGTGATCAAGAATTTTCAGTGTGAGCATCTTGAAGAGTCTTAATAGGGGATTTCAACTAGTTTTTACCAGCGTACAGTTAAGCTACCTTGTTCCGACCCTCGCGATCCGACATTAAGTGAGAACCGCCTGCAGAATGCAGCACAACTCTCGGACCCCAGTGCCGATCACAAGCCTGCTGTGGTCTCGTAAAGGGAGGGGGTGAAAATGAATTCATATCTACAGTGTAGGAAATATAGGTAGCGCTCAATTTGCGCCGGAGTTTGATCATGGAGGGTGGTGAGTATCATAGCGGGGTGTAAGAGGCTGAATTTCTAATTTATATAGGCAGGGCCCAAGTACTGTTGTCTCGTGGTGTTGCAATTAACAACCATGGTCTGTTTGTTGCTGGGACATGGCAGTGAATGCTATGAGCTCTCTGAAACTGCAAAGCTTTTAAGAAATGCGTGCATGTGAGGCGTAACAAAAAACGTAGTCTAGAACCATTTCAGCTTTCTCCAGTAAGAGCTCACTGGACGCAGGTCATCCTGCTCTACACTCCCAAAAACGTTCATTACCATTTATTTAAACATAGTGACCATTGCTCTTTATAGCTTGGATGACCTTCTTACCTTCCATATTTTGCGTATCTTACTCTCTGCGCATACCCGACTTTAAGCTATATTCAGATGTGCCACTTCATTGTTTTTCTGCAGTTTTCCAACAAGCCCTTCTTTGAAACCCTATTCCTGCATCTAACTATACCTCATCTCCAGCGGCCTGACCTTTTGTTGCACGAGCTCACATGCCCACGACTGACGTCTAAATCCTGCCAATTCAATCTAAAAACAAAAAGGGTTTTTGAAATCCTATCCAGAGAACCCAATGTAGTCTCTTGCATAAAGGTTAGAAAAACCAAATTCCGGAACTGGTGGCCTCTTGCGCCCCTTCAAATCGCCACAATAAAAAAATAGATTCTCCCCTTATCACAATGGAGTGCTGTTCGAATACAGCGACCCGCCTTGGCCTGCTGAACAGTATCTTGGATGCATAGACATGAAGGGTGATGCATGGAGGAAAGAAAGCTATCCATTGCTATTGGCCCCACAGGCATAGTTTATTCAAAGCTGTGCTGAATCAAAGATGTCATGGACATAGGGCTGATGCATTGAACCTCTGGGCTGTAGAGAGTGGCAGAATGTTGGCGCTGAGCTGCACAAAGATCGAGATATCAGAAATGACTTGTGTTGCACTGTCAGTGATGCAGTGTCTGCTATTCAGGCAAGCGGTGGCAATGAGCCATGTCGAGGTCAATACACCCATTATGATTGGGGCGTTGTCTGGATTTTCTAGGGTGCAGCACTGGTACTTGCCTGCAAGGGCCCAGGATTGTCTTGGGACCAACTGTCCGATTCCCCAGAACAGCCATTAAGCCCTTGGGAGTCACTTTGGTTCTGGAGATGTAGAGATGCACTCCAGCCAAGGAGGGAAGCTGGACGGGCACAGCAAAGCAGGAATCCAACAGTGACCTTCCTTTTAGCAGCATGATAGTCCTTTATCCTGGCAGAATGTCCTCTGGTCCAGAAGTGTATTGAGTATGTGTGGGGGGGGGGGGAGGGGGGGTCCTGTACTTGTACCCAGTTGTGCCTTTGAATTGAGGGATACTGATCCCTTTGAAGTACATAGTCTCCTACCCTGGCTCCAGATTCACTATAGGGGTAGGCAGCTGTTTGTCTGGGGACAGGCACCACCTATTTAGGTGTTTGATCCTACCCAACATCTTGCCCAGGATGTTGATGGCCCATCAGTCACACCTAAGCCCCCTTTGTTTGGCTGTCTGGAGAGAATGCACGAAGCCCAGCTGCCACCCCAGATGGGCACAGAATGGGTAAAGTAAGAAAATGCCAACTTTCTTAAAAGTGAAAAACAAGCATTTGCAATGCAATAGGTCTCGCATTTACGCGGGTTTGAGCTATTAACATTGCAAATGACAATGCCTTTTAGTTTTGTTTTTTGAACATAAATAAAAGGCATTGTCATTTACGATGCCAATAGCTTGAACTCGTGTAAATGCGAGACCTATTGCATTGCAAATGCTTTTTCTAGTAATGCTAGCCCGACGCTTCCAATACTGTTCAGCGGAAGGACGTACATTTCGTAGAGGGATTAACTAGTACACTTTTTCTTCTTCATCAAGAGAAGCAGCGCGATTGTGTAATGGACTTGACCAATGTTAAAAAGAAAGGTAGCAAAATAAGACTACAGAATGATACGTAAATAAACATAATGTAAAAAAATAATTGATCATAACTAAATTTACGATATATACTTCGTACATTTTTAGTGAATCAATCGTTGTAAATAACCGAGTTATACAGTTTGTAAAACCACACGCATTATCGATTACATCTGTCCTCCTTAGGCTTCGACGTAACATTTTGAAAATACAAGATGGTCGCTTAATTTGTGACTAGTTTCTAATATTTACTGGCCAATCATATAGACTTGTTGATGCTGATCTGGAAATTAACATTACCAACTATATTCTGATAACTAACATTCAAATAAACATCTAGAATGATTTTAAAATTCATTACAGCGGGTATCCGTAGGATATGATCTCAATTCACACACTGGCGATATTTAACCTGATTGCTATATGTACGCGTTTCTCGACGTTTTACTCCATTTGGTGCTGCAGTATCGCCAACACCATATTCTTGTTGCAAAATAGCAGTTGGTTTCGTCTTCCCCATGTCTTGCTGATCAGCATCGATTTGCGTTGTCCGTCTTCCCTTTCAGCGCAGAAGACGTCTTGTTGTAGCCCTACCGAACCTGCAAAGCTCTCTGGCAAGTACAAAGGGTAGGAGGGGGTTGTGTTTCTTACTAGTTGTACGCAATGGGTGAGAACAATGATTACCCTTGTTTCTTTCCTTTATTGTTTACTTTTCTTCTTCTGTCTACATATATGTATATCTAATTTCCCTTTTGCGAGCTTGCTTTCAGGTAGCCCATGTGTAGTTATCCACCACTTGTATTAAATATTTTACCAGCAGTCAGGTGGCGGACTACTTGTGCAGTCCGTGGGACAGGTTTTCGGTTTTGTAAAAACAAGGGGGCATATCGAGCACGGCGTTAAAATTATCGCCGCTTTAGCGGCAGAAAACTGCCGCTAACGCGGCGATAATGGGCTTGATAATATGCCCTTGAGAATTGCCATAGAAGCTCATGTTCTGATGTCAACATGGGCTTCTATGGGAATTCTCTGCGGCATATTATCAAACCCATTATCGCCGCTTTAGCGGCAGTTTTCTGCCGCTAAAGCGGCGACAATTTTAACGCCGTGCTTGATAATATGCCCCTAAGTTATATGCGCGCTCTTCCTATCAGTTGTGCTTTACATTGGCAGGTACTGAGTAATTGCCCACCTTTTTTGTTACATTTTTATATAGCGTGAACTCGACCCTTAGGTGTCGGAGCGCTTTACACGAGCACCAGCTGCGTTGCAGATTACATTTCATAATTTGAAAGGGCGAGAGGGAACCAACACTTCTCGGAAGTCTGCAACACGTTTAACGAGAGAATCGCAGAACTTCTCAGTAGCAAATGGGTACACTGAGATGTTCAGTACCTGCACTTTTATAATTCCATTTTAACAACCGCCTGCCACGAGCCATTTTAGCAGCTAAAGCGGGGGCCGCCACTGTACCTGGTAGGCTGAGTGTATATAAAACATACATTAATTATTTAGGGCTTCTTCTGATTGCGTGTGTATATCCAAACTCCTAAATACAATTTTAAGGAAACACTCAATGAGTGGAAAGCGTTAAGGGCTGACCAATAATTCGCCTTACTGGGACAGAGAAAAGCAGAAGAGCGAAACCAATAGCATGACCAGGAAAGAGCGAGATATTGAAAATAGGGAAATAAAGATGCTTAGAAAGCAAAAAGAGGAAATGGGAAGAATGCCGAAGGAAGGAATGTCAGTGCCAAATTATGGAAGGAAATATGGAAGGATGAAAGGAAATTAAAGTGAAAGTTAGATTGAAGGAGAAGAAAGAAGAGTAAAACAAGACAAGCCCGGCAGAGCGTGGCGCACGCGCTTGGTGGGGGAGCGGACCCTTTGAAGTGCGATGCCAAACGGATTGCATGGTGGCACAATGCGCGTGATTGTGCGCGTGCTCGCCATGCAATCCGCTTTTGGGAGCACTTTAAAGTTCCCCCTTACAATAGTCTCGCTTTGCGATCGCTTACGCGATAGCAAGGCGAGACCTAACAATTACTGGACAGAATGCTGCACAATGTCAAACATTCACCCCATACAGAGATCTGTGCCTAAATCCATAGTTTTTTTGCTCCCCATGCCATTCCAGTATAGACCCAGCCATATGCAGGCCATGTCCTGGACTGGAAACAAGTGTTCTGGGACCAGTTTTGGGGCATCACCTTATCAGCCAGGCTACCTTTACTTCAGTGGCATGGAACCCATGTCTGGGCATACCTGTCCCACTTTGTGTCAAACGCAAAACTTTCTGATTTGCGACTTAATCAAACATTACTATAAGTTGTGCTTTAAAAAAAAATTGGGACCCGCTCAGCGTTGTATAGCGCCTTC
The DNA here is from genome assembly GCF_964204655.1 of Triturus cristatus. Classification (NCBI taxonomy): domain Eukaryota; kingdom Metazoa; phylum Chordata; class Amphibia; order Caudata; family Salamandridae; genus Triturus; species Triturus cristatus. The sequence continues at coordinate 282,807,122 of NC_140584.1, read as the reverse complement.
CCTCGACCCTCCCGCTTGACACCCTGAGTTGGCGCTGATCCACTAGGGGCCCGGGAGGAAGCCTGGCGATCTTTGTGCCCAAGGGGCAAGAACGGGGACCTGTGGCGGCTGTGGGGCCTGTGGCGAGAGCGGCGGCCGCAGCCGGGAGGCTTGCGTGGCGACGCGGCTGGGGGCGGTGCCCGGTGCCGCGCTACCGCTACGACGCTGATTGCCGCACCTGACCACCGGATCGGTGAGGTGTGGTCTGGGGCCCGGCGGATGAGGAGGGCCAGGTTGAATCTGCCGCGGGGTTGCCGAGGTGGTGCGAGCGTGCCTGCGGCTGGCAGTGACGGCGCGGAGTGAGGGCCTCGCCTACGAGGAACGCTTCGCAGGTGCGGAGAGAGACGGCGGCCGAGGTCTGAGGAGAGACGCTGGACCGCCGGTGCTGGGGGGCCTCTGGGCCTGTGGTCGACTGGCGTGTGGAGTGGCCCCGGCCCTGGGAATCACGGGCCCGTGGGAGCTCTGTCTGCAGTGGGGGCCCTGTGGAGCTGGGGGCCGCCCCCCTTGTGAGGTGCCCGGACCTGAACAGCCCTTCTTGGGGTGAGGCCTGCTGCTGAGCTGCTCTCCGGACCCACCGTTGAGATCCTTCCCCCCTCCCCTCCGGCTGGTTGGACTCCGCGGGGGCCGCGCACCTGATGCTGCTGCTGGTGCCTGCTGGAAAGGGGTGAGCTGCCGCCTGTGCTGATGTGAGCCTGGGGTGCCGAGTGGGACGTGTGTTCCCCGACGGACAGGCAGCTGCCGACAACGCTTGGCCGGCCGCCTTCCCATCTTAGGCTGCGAGGCCGGAGTCATTCAGTGACGACGTGGGCGCTGGCCGGGTCGGCGGAAACGAGAGCTCGAGGCTGGCCCTGGTGACCTTTGCGCCTCCCCTGGTTGCTGCTGCTTGTCGAGGGCTCTTGGAGAGTGTGGCCTGGCCCGGGCCCGGACCCCATAGGTGCTGGAGAGTGCTCTCTATGGAGCTTTGGCGGTGGACTGGAGCGCTGAGACGCGGTGGCCCCCGGCGTGTGATGGAGTGGGGAGCCCGGGACTCAAGACTCTACGCTAGTGCTGGCCGGGTGAGAGGTATTGGGGAGTCTGCCTGCCGTGTGGGGGCCGGGGCGAGAGTGGTGGGATCTGCCTGCGGTCTGGAACCCCAGTCACTCGTGGTGCTGCTTGCGATATCAACTAGGCCCCGCAATGAAAAATCGGGCAAGGAGGGGCCCCTGAGGGGTGCGCAGCCACTGACGCCCCCGGGTCCTAGCGCTTCCCCCCCCCAGCAGAAAGCAGATGATGCGCCGGCCACCAAGGCCTTCATGTTGGAGCTTTTTTCCGCTATCAAGGAAGACCTCTCGAATCTCCGCTCCCAGCTTGCCTCGGACCTCAGAGAAATGCGGCGTGAGGTGGATGGCATTGGCGAGCACGTGGCAACGCTGGAAGAGTGCGATCTGGGTCTGGCGGGTGACGTCCATCAGCTCCAACAGGATGTGCTCCGACTAACGGAGCAGAACTTGGATCTCCAGGCCCATGAGGAAGACCTCGAAAACCGGTCTCGGCGGAACATCCGTATCCGAGCGCTGCCATGGGGGGGGGGGGGCGAAGCTGGGGATCTCCGTGGGTATGTAGAGGCTCTTTTCTTGCAAATCCTGGGCGAAAACGATCTCCACGAAGTCAGGATGGACAGGGTCCACAGAGTGGGCCTACCGAGAGGCTCGGGGGCTTCACCGCCAGACATTCTGGTCTGCGTCCATGATTTCCAGCTCAAGGAACGTATTCTTCGGAAAGCGCGGAGTATTACTAACCTGCTGTTCAGAGAGCACCATCCCCAACTCTTCCAAGATCTCGCAGCTTCTACGCAGCAGAAGCGACGTGACTTTCGTCCTGTGACGGCGTTTTTGCGCGATCAGCAAGTGGCATATTCCTGGGGTCATCCCTTTCGCCTCATCTTCAGGTGGCAAAACAGACTGGTCCAGATTCGATCTCTGCAGGCTGCCAAAGACCTCCTGGGGCTGGATGACGCCACGGACTCCCCGAGGGGGGGATGCTCGCCATCACGGCGCAGACGGCGCTCTTCCTCCTGGCACAGAGTTGGGCGACTGGGGGCACAGAATGGGCCGGATACCGCGTCCAGTCAACAGGGAAGAGATGGAGCAGTGGCCTCTGTGGTGAATGTGACTGTGTCGTCGCCGCGGGACAGCTCATCGGCGGCTTGACTGTAGAGGGAAGGCTGCTTGGTGGCGGGGGGACGCCTTCCTCCTGTTCAGGTACCGTGGGTAACTATGTACTTTTGGGGAACCGGAGTGCGGATAGGGCACTGCCTGTTGCCTGCGACCCCGTTCTCCGAGGGTCTCATCACCAGCCCTCCTGGTCGCAGCATTCGTTTTTTTGACTTTCTTTAGGGGGGTTCAGTTGACTCTTCTGCCTGTTGCATTAGGGTTTTTTTTGAGGAAGGGATTTCGGGGGTGGGGAGGGGGGACGTCGGGGTGGATGGGGGAGGTGGGATGGGGGGGGCAGTGGTGGTAACATGGAGCTGCGGCGTGGGAGGCTCTGTGGGTGGCTTAGCGGGGGTTCTAGGGGGGAGCTCGAGGGGGTGGTGGGGGTCACTCTTGAATGGCAGAGGGGGAGTTGCTCTTACTTTGGAGGGGGCCCTGATCCTAGGCGAGGTGGGGGAGGAGCGGGTTGCTGTCGTCGGGGGCGCTGCTCTGGCTGGGTATGGGCTGCGGGCCGCCCTCGGAGTGATAACCTGGGATGGTCTGAGGACTGCGGTCCTGAGGAGCACTGCGGGCCCGCTTCTGCCGGGGCCTTTCTAGACGGGTTGGGTCCCTGGGACGGGGGCGGTGCTTTGTCTGTGGCTGACCTGAGAGAGCCGAGTGGGGGGGCAGATCTGAAGCATGCCTGTTACCCTAGGAACTTGGAATGTGAAGGGGTTGAATTCGCCTCAGAAGCGCCAAAAGGTTTGGAAATATGTACTGGATCATCACCAGGATGTGGTGGGTCTCCAGGAGACCCACCTGGCTCGGCGGGATGAGGCCAGGTTGAAACATAAGCAGTTCCCCCTTATCTATAGATCTTCAGCGGTTTCATAACATAGGGGAGTGGCACTGCTGTTCCACTCGACTCTCCACTTCCAGCCCTTGGGAGTCCGGAGCGATAGGGAGGGTAGATGGCTTCTTGTTAAGGGGGTGCTACTCGGCAGGACTTGTTCCTTCCTTGTGCTGTATGCTCCCAATGTGGGGCAAAATAGATTCCTTTTGAGCTTACTGCGAACTGTAGAGGACTTTGTGGAGGGGGCGCTCTTCGTAATGGGGGACTTCAATCTCGTTTGGGGATCCGGACTTGGACTGCTCCCACTGCCGGAGGGCCGAGACTGGGGTATTCTCTGAGTCGCGCCGGCGGATCGAAGAGCTGGGGTTGCTGGATGGGTGGCGCTCCCTGCACCCCCTCTCCTGGGACTACACTTTCTTCTCCCACGTCCACCAATCGTACTCCCGCTTAGATCATATTTTTTGCAGCCAGTCCCTCCGGGGTTCCATGAGTGAGGCCAAGATTTTTCCTCTTTCTATCTCTGACCATAGCTTGTTTGCGCTGGTGCTACAGTGGGCGCCGGTGGGGGACGTCCCGCGCAGATGATATTTTCCGGCTTCCCTGGTGCGGGACGATTCCTCTTGCAAGGAGCTCCGTGGGGCGATTCAGGACTTTTTCGACCTTAACCCGGTTCAAGACATATCTGTTTTCACTACCTGGGATGCCTTTAAGGCCTCCGTGAGGGGTAGTTGCTTGGCTATTAATGCGGCACTTAATAGATTGAGGAGAACGGAGCGAGAGGCGTTAGAGGAGGAACTCGCGGTGCTGGAGCGTGCGCATAAGACCACCCTTCCAAACACACGTTGTGACCGCTTACTGCTCTCCGAGGCAAGCTATGGGCTCATTACAATAATAGGTCGGAGTTTACCCTCCTGAAGCTCCGTCATGTCTCTTATGCTCAGGGGAACAAAGTGGGGAGACACTTGGCCCGCCAACTGCGCCGTAAGCGCGAGCGGGAATACATCGGAGGCATTCGGGATGCAGCGGGCGCTCTGCAGCACTGCGAAGCGGCCAAGGCTGCACGCTTCGGCGAGTTTTATGTGACGTTGTACGCGGGGGAATCCCTTGACCCCGCTGCCCAAAGGGACTACTTGCGCACCCTCCCGCTCCCACAGGTTTCTGCGGCCTGGAATGAGTTGCTCTCTGCTCCCATCACTAGAGAGGAGGTGCTGAGTGCCGTCAAGTCCCTGAAGCCTCATAAGGCGCCAGGTGCAGACGGATTCACGACCCTCTTTTATCAGACCTTTGCCGCCGATATCAGTGATTTCTTGGTCCATCTGTTTAATGCGATGACTGAGTCGGGGGGTTCCTCGGCCTCTATGTTTGAGGCAGTCATCCCTAAGCCCGGTAAAGACCCCGCTCTCTGTTCATCGTATAGGCCGATCGCCCTGCTCAATGTCGACGCCAAACACTATTCTTCCATCCTAGCGTCCCGCCTGCAAGCCCTGATGCCGGTACTGATCCACCCGGATCAATCGGGGTTCATTAAAGGGCGACAAACCCATGATAACACCAGGAGGGTGATTCACCTCATCAAGAAGGCCAACCGATTTAACATTCCAGCAGTTTTGCTTGGCCTGGATGCTGAGAAGGCGTTTGACCGGGTGGACTGGCAGTTTCTCTTCCGTACCTTGGAAGCGTTTGGGTTCTTGGACAGGTTCCTCACCATGCTTCGGGCCAATTATAGCGGGCCCCGTTCCCGTGTCGCCCTTCTTCCCACACTCGCGGGGCACGAGGCAGGGGTGTCCGCTCTCTCCCTTGTTGTTCGCTCTGAGTATTGAGCCACTGGCGCTGGCGATACGGGAACACCCGGATATCCGGGGGTTACCCTTTACGGGCGAACAGCACAAGATCTCCTTGTTCATGGACGACGTCTTGCTCTCGCTGGCGGACCCTGCGCTCTCCCTCCCCCACGTCCAGATGACCCTGGCGCGTTTTGAAGTGGTGGCGGGTTTTAAGGTGAACTATGACAAATCCTATATCCTAAAACTTACACTCTCGCCGATGGAGGTGGACCGCATTCAGCCGGTCTCGCCCCTGCCTTGGACTCATTCCTCATTACTATACTTGGGGGTGCACTTGACCCCCACAGTGGGGAAACTGTACTCGGCCACTTTCCCTCCTCAAGGCAGCGATACGGGCTGATTTGAACCGGTGGAAGCCGTTTATCTCCTGGCTAGGTAGGATCCACGCGATTAAAATGACACTCTTGCCGAAGCTTTTATATCTGTTCCAGGCGCTCCCTATTGTCTTGGACACTGATTTCTTTCGCCGCGTAAAGACTCTAATGCTCCATTTCATATGGCAGGGGGGGCGAGCTAGATTTTCTTTTGCCACACTCCGACGCCCTCGGGGAGAGAGAGGGGTGGGCCTCCCGGACTTGCTTCTCTGCTATAAAGCGGCGCAGTTGCGGATCTTGGTGGAATGGACCCAACCGCTTTCGGAGAAACACTGGCTCCACATGGACAGAATTGTGGCGGGTCGCACGATATGGGATCTGGTATGGAAATCCAAGGGGGACAGGCCCCAGAATGCGTACATCAGCACCCCGACCGGCACTACCCTTAAGGTCTGGGACTCGGTTTCTGGGGATAAGCGATGGACTACGTTCCCGTCGCCTTTTACTCCCATACATTTCAATCCGGCCTTCCCGCCTGCACTGCAAGAGGGCCCATTCGACGCATGGAGAAGCGGGGGCTGTCTCGCCCTTACGCATTTGTTTCATGGCTCTGCCCTGCTTACCTTTGCCAATTGTGGACGGGATTATGGGGTTCCTCAGAGCAGTTCCGCCACACCCAACTGCTGCACTGGGCTTTGTCTCCGTCGGTTCGAGAGGCGGCAGTTAGACCGCCCACCCCCTTTGAGGCTTTTGTCTCGCGCATCTCGACGATGCGCGGAGCCATCTCCTTTATCTATCGCCATCTCTTGGCTACCGCTCTCTCCGAGGCCGCGCTATATGGGCTTCTGGGAGGACATCCTGGGGAGGGCCGTTGCGTATGAAGAATGGTCTCACTTGTGGCGCGATTTGACCAGCCACAATCACTCGGTGGAACTGCGAGAGGCGTACCTCAAGACGATGATGGACTGGTATCTCTCTCCCGCCAAGATACACCGCATCTTCCCTACCTCCTCGGACCGGTGTTGGAGGGGGTGTGGTCTCTTGGGGGACTTCCGCCATATTTGGTGGGATTGCCCGGTCATCCGCCCCTACTGGCAGGAGATACTGTCCCATATTAAAGAGATCTTGGGTTACCCGATCGTGGACTCCGTTGCTCACGTATTACTGGGTCTCCGGGATCCCCTCCTCGAACACCAGACGCGTGCGGACAAAAAGATCCTTTGGTTGTGTTTGGGGGCGGCTAAGCTCACTCTGGCGGCAGCTTGGAAAAAGGAGGCCCCGGCGATATCTTTGTGGCATGCGAGGTTGTGGAAATTGTTGAAACTATTCAATAGAAGGGGGGTCCCTAGAGGCCAGATGGGTAGACAGAGGAAGTAGGGAACAACAAGAATCAAGGAAGAGAGCCAGAACCCACTGTCTACACTAAACTGATATCACTATGCCCAATACATGGGTCAGGTTTATAGAAAAAAGCCAAGGGCCAGAACAGACTCGGGTAGGTAAAGAAGACAAAAAGGATATAACAAAGCACAATTTATTTCAGTGACAATAATCAAAATTGGTAATCTTTGCATAAAGGATAAGCAATATAACCTACATTCAATTTTACACAATAACGGAAGTCCCACACATATAACAAACATACAGTTTGGAAATTGTTGAGCATGGAGCGGATGGCGGATGTCTTCCTGGGCTCCTTTAAGAATTTCAGTTTCCGCTGGGGCCCTCTAGTGCGCTTTCTCTCTAGGGGATTGCTGGCAGCGGTGTGTCCTCCCTCAATTCGAGCCCTTCACCTGTTTCAGGTATGATTATCGATTGGGGAATGTCCTGCGTATGACAGAGTTACCACCACTGGGGGGAGGGTTGGGGATGTTGCGGGTTGGGGGGGGGTTTCCCTTTTCCTTTGAGTTTGATTTATGGAGAGGTGCCTGCAGAGGAGGGGAGAGCTGGATCTTTCTCGATTGTTGTGCCCTGCCCGATAGCATGGACTTTTGCAGGGGCATTTTACTGGGCGGAAGTGAGGCCCCACCATTGACATTATCCCTGATACCTCAGACTCGTTTGGGTCTCTTTCTAGCTATAGGGCTGATTGCTTAACATGGTTGATACACCAGGCGGCTGTTTGGCTCCCTGGCCTCACCTCCTAATATGCGTCCCCCCTGCGAGGGAAGTTGTGCAGGACTGTCGCCGGTGGTTTCTTTTAGTGTTTTCTTATCAATAAAGACGTCTTTTACAAAAAAAAAATTGGGAGCCCAGTCCAATTGGAAATCACACAAAATGTAATACAATGTGCACCTGTGGGAGAGATGGGCCTTGCAGGAGTGAAACCATTTATTCACTACCTGGACATGTTAAACTTGAGTACATGTCCAACCTACTAAATACAATGCACCCTGCCCTAGGTGCGGTCGGGGCCTACCTTTAGGGGTAACTTGTAGGTATTGAAGGCATTTTCAGGCCAGTAGTGTAACAACTTGAGGGGGGCCCTCCTGCGAAATGCATGGGATGTACCCCTTTGGATGAGAGGGCCCCCTGGAGCTTTGCCCCCGCCACCCCCCACACCGCCTTGTGTTACGCCACTGGTTCAGGCCTGGCAAGACGGTTAACTTATCAGGTTGATATGACAGTTTCAATCTGCTGACAGGCTCTGCAATGGCAGGCCTGAGACATATTCCGGGGGCTATTGAAGTGGGTAGTACAATCGGTGCTGCAGGCCCTCTAGTGCAAAAAACAATGGATGAACAGAATGCAGAACAATGTCATACATTCACCCAGTACAGAGATCTGGTCCTAAATCCATCACTTTTTTTGCTCACCATGCCATTCCAGTTTGGACCCAGCTAGTAGCATTTAATTTACAGGCTGTTTGCACATATAGTGCACTTACCTAGGGACTGCACTTTAGCACTGATTAGCAGTGGTAAAGTGCTCTGAGTTCTAAAGCCAACAAATTAATTTGGCAAAAAGGGGAGGAGGAAGGCAGTTTGGGGGTGACCCTGCTGAAAGGCCAAGTCCAACATGAATTAATAACATTTCAAGTGAACTCAACTCCGTTCCATGTTCACATACAAGGACAGATGTTTTTTCCTACTTGCATAGAACAGATTTGTGAATAACCGCCGTAGACAAATATGACATTCATGCACGAGTGACGGACGTTGTGTCTAGATATGCCAGTGAGAATCAATTTCCTGTCTGCTCTACTTCCCATCATGCACATTCAACTTATCATCTCACTTCCTTTCCCATACTTATCTCCTGTTCTTTCTACTTAGATGGGTTAAGGTAGGTAAATTGACAAATCAAAGTCTGCATACACTCCACTAATTACTTTTAATACTGCTTATTCTCCAGTATTAGGGTGTCTTTCATAGATTCACATGCTTGAATATTCCCCGTCGTCGGAGTGGGAGTCCCACGGTAAATAAAATAGCAATATATATATATATATAATAAAATATATACATAAGTAATCATATAATTAGCGCATGTAGGTGTAAAACACACATAGTGTACCTATAAGAGAAAACTCCATAGGAATACAATGGAGAGAGACAAAAGACCTTTGTAGTCTATCTCTGTCATTATGTAAGTCCGAACTCCAGCCAATCAGGTGTCAGCCCCTCTCTAGAACCTTCTCCTCAGAGCTTCTCACCTCAGATTTTCTACCGCACGTCGTGTGACAGGGAGTCTCCCTGAGCTCTGCTCAGTTTTTGTCAGTGAGGATGTCTTCTAGTAAGAAATCTTTGTTTAGACCATGTTCTTCATGTGGAAAACTGCGTTTGTTCTCTGAGGACCCACACAGTAAGTGTATTTACTGTTTATATCCTGACCATGAGGTGGCAAAATGTAAGTTTTGTAGAACTTTTTCTACAAAAACTCTAAAGGACAGAGAAGGCCGCCTGCTATTATGGCTACAGAGACTGAAGGACAAGGATAACCCTCTCTCTGATGTGGAAAGTCTCTTTTCTGGTCGTTCTCAACCAGCCTCTAAGCGCAGTAGTGTGCAGGAGTTACCATCTCCTTTCCTGAAGAAAAAGAACCTGGCTTTGCCTCTGACAACTGCCACCTTTGTGGTTTCACCTACTGCTTTGTCGCCTAAGGGACACTGTTCTCAGGCTGCTGAGGCGTCTACTTCCCATTCCTCGGGGAAAAACTTGTCAGCCTCGTCGACGATGCTCCCGACGACGAGATCTGCTGTTTCTACCTCGTCGACGGTGACCCCGACGACGACGTCAGCTGCTTCGTCGTCGACGAGCGTTATGTCGACGTTATCCTCGTCGACGATTACCATCAGTTCTTCAAGGGCGGTGACTTCTGTTGTGCCCATTACTTCGACGTCGACGAAGAAGGTAAAGGTTCCGTCGACGAAGACTGTCGTCGACGAAGACGTCGTCGAGCTCGTCGACGCCCATTCCGTCGGCGAAGAAAAAGAAGATCCCGACGACGACACTGTCGACGGTGGTTCCGTCGACGAAAGCCTTGTCTACGAAGACCTCGACGACGGCTCCGTCGGCAGCGGCTCCGTCGACGGTGGCTCCGTCGACGATGGCCCTGTCGACGGCGGCTCCGTCGACGGCGAATCCGACGACGGCAATTTTGTTGCCACAGACTTCGTCGACGATAATTCCGTCGACCATCATTCCTTCGACGACGGCTCCATCGACGAGTACATCTCCACAGACATTCGTAAGGGTACGAATAAGCGGTGTGGCGGCTACCCAGAAAACAAGAAGGGAAGGAGTTTCTTGGACACCATTACCTCCTACTGTGGGCTCGGAGAGCCAGGAACATAATATTCCTTTGGGAGTTGCACAGCCTCCCTCACCATTATTCGCTACAGATTCGGATCAGGAATCCGAGGGGTTACCGGAGTCTTTCGGAACGGCACAAAGTCCATCCGACTTGGTTATTAAGTGCTAGGATGTCAGTAGTGAGGATGAGGATCCGGTATATATACACCAGGCCCCTCTGAAGCATAAAACGGCGACTCTTCCTCTGTCGCTCATTACTAATCTCCAACGCATGTTGGACGACTACAACCAACGGTTCCCTCTATCCCCTCAACGTTCAGAGGTTCCGTCAACCCCGGTGATTCCAGCAATTATTCCACCGGTACCTATTGTAAATCCTGCTCCTCAGATGCCGCCTGTACCTCCACGACAGGTTCCGGAAAGGTTGTTGCCTCATTATGAGCCTGTAGAGGAAGGCCCTCAGGACACAGAAGAGGGTGAAATCCCAGATGATGATGGGGATGTAGATGACAATGATGATGATATGGCGGAGTGGGACAATTACCAGGCACAAACACCATCCCCCTCACAGATAGTAACAGGGGATTCACCTCCAGTGGACATAGCCAATTTTCACCAACTGATGGAAAGGGCATCACACCGTTTTAAGTTAACAACGGAGCGCAGGGAGGAAGATTGCTTCCTTTATGATTTCAAGAATCAACCCTACAAACAGACTCATGCTATTCCCATAGTTGAATTTATTTGGGAAGAAGGCAAGAAATTAATGCAGACACCGAATACCTTGCCAGCTCAGGTGCCTCGATTAGAAAAGAAATATAAGGCACCAATAGGAACCCCAGCATGCCTCACGGGTCAGGCTAAACCTGAGTCGGTCGTTACGCAGGCAGCGCAACGTAAGGCGAAAAATCCGGCATCTTCTATCACCTCGCCTCCGGATCGTGACGGACGTCGGATGGATGCCATAGGGCGTAAATTCTCTTCTATGGCCTCTACGGTGGTTAGAGCAGCTAATGCCTTGGCCATCCTGGGACGATATGACAGACAAGTTTGGGCTGATATCTCGGATGTGGTTCAGGAGTTACCAGAGCCATCTAAAGTGGAGGCAATGAAGTTGCTCCAAGAGGGAGAAGCGGCATCGGCGGAAATAATCGATTGTGCAGTAGACATCGCCTGCATGGGTTTCCGTCAGCTTGCCGGAGCGGCTGTTCTGCGTAGGCAAGGATGGTTAAAATCTACATCCTTTCGTCAGGAGGTTCAGTCTATGATCCTAAACATGGCATATGACGGCGAGTCTTTATTTGGGAGCCACGTCGATGAAGCTCTACAGTCCATAAAGAAAGACACTGAAACAGCTAGATCACTAGGAAACCTTCAATTTCAGCGGAGTAATTTTCGTGGTGCACGCGGACGCGGCACCTCCTCAAGTTTTCGAAGAGACAATAAACAATACAAACCTTACAATCAAGGGTCCAACCGTTACTCTTATGGACAGCAACAGCAAACATCACGACAGCAAACCTCCAAGTCATATAGAGGAAAATCCTCATACAGAGGAACCGCATCAAAGAGACAGTGACTCTTACCGGACAGACAAGGTTGGAGGTCGAATCTCTCTGTTCTTTTCCCAATGGTCCTCCATCTCAAAGGACCGTTGGGTTTTGGACATTGTGAAGAAGGGACACGCCTTAGAATTCACCAAATTCCCTCCTCCCACTCCACCCTCCGGACCGCCACCAGCTCACATGAAAGAACTGTTGCATCAAGTCCGACTTTTAAGGCAAAAAGGAGCTATAGAACTGGTACCAGTGTCTCAGAAGGGAAAAGGTTTTTATTCCCGGTTCTTTTTGATCACAAAGAAAAACGGAGAGTGGAGGCCCATCCTCGATCTAAGAGCACTAAACAAATATATAAAGAGCCAATCCTTCCGTATGATGATGCTGGTAGACATCTTGCGCTTACTCTTGCAGGAAGATTTTCTGGCGACGATAGATCTCCAGGATGCCTATTTTCATATCCCTATTTTACAGCGGCATCGAAAGTTCCTGCGTTTTCGAGTGGGTCAACACGATTACCAATTCAAAGTGTTACCATTTGGCCTGCGCTCGGCCCCTCGAGTGTTCACGAAGGTACTGGCTCCAGTAATAGCGTATTTGCGCCTCCAGGGAGTGCAAATATTTCCATACCTGGACGATTTTCTCCTGAAATCTCAGTCAAGCACTCACCTGCGACAACACACTCTTCTGTGCCAGAACGTGTTTCGCTCTTTAGGCCTGTCCGTAAATGTGGAAAAATCCCAACTTCATCCGTACCAACAAAGAGATTTCCTGGGCGCAACTCTGGAGACTGTGTCAGCGAAGGCATTCCTCTCCCAGGAGCGTCTCAAAAAGATGCTGCGACTGGTGGCTCTGATCAGATCAAGAGAGTCAGTTTCTGTGAGACTATTAAAATCATTTCTGGGGATGGCGTCATCATCCATTGCCTTGATCCCTCATTGCCGGCTGAGGACACGTCCTATACAGGAAGCTCTGGATGCTCAGTGGCGTCAGGTAACGGGATCTTTCCACGACATGATATGTGTCACAGATCAGATGAAGTCAGCACTCGCATGGTGGGCAATTCCAGCCAACTTGACGGAAGGCATGTCCTTTCTGTCGCTGCCACCGGACAGAACACTCACAACAGACGCCTCATTGGAAGGATGGGGCGCTCATTTGGAGGATCTCTCTGTGAAGGGAAGATGGTCCACACATCAAAGATCTTGGCACATCAACAAGTTGGAGCTCATGGCGATTTTTCTGGCTCTAAAATCGTTTCTGCCTTTGCTCCAAGGAGAGTCAGTGCTAATACAGACAGACAACACAACCTGTATGCACTATGTCAACAAACAGGGCGGAACAAAATCCCCAAGTCTCTCCAGGCTAGCTCAAAGAATTTGGGACTGGTCTCTCAGTCATCAGATCTTGCTTACGGCAGTCCACCTGCCAGGAGTATCCAATGTCCTAGCGGATTCCCTGAGCAGGTCCTCCTCGTCGACCCACGAGTGGGAGTTACACCAACCCACTCTAGAGAGGATATTCCAACTATGGGGCCGTCCGCAACTCGATCTCTTTGCCACGCCGGAGAACCGGAAATGCCGAAATTACGCAAGCTGGCATCCCCACAAGCAATCACAAGGGAATGCCCTTTTGATAAACTGGTGCAATCTATTTGCGTACGCCTTTCCTCCAATACCCCTCATACCTCGGGTTCTTTGGAAGATGAGGAGACAACCTTGCCACCTGATCCTAATAGCCCCGCGCTGGCCACGGCAAGCGTGGTTCTCAGAACTGCTCCTCCTGTCCCAATGCCAGCCAATCCTCCTGCAACATCGGTCGGATCTGCTCACAATGAGCGAAGGGAGAATTTGTCATCCAAATCCCTCCTCACTGAGCTTATCAGCATGGAACCTGAACACCATGAGTTCGCCCACCTAGACATCCCCCAGGATTGTAGGGATATTTTGGCCCAGGCAAGAGCACCTTCTACAATCAGGACGTACAAGTTTAAATGGAAACGATTCTGCCATTGGTGTGCTGCTAACGGAGTCCATCCGATACATTCCACGGCAGAGCAATTGCTACCATTCTTCTTGCACCTAGCCAGTTCTGGACTGTCGCATGCAACCCTAAGAGTTTTTCTAGCAGCCATTTCCCGTTTCCGGCAAGATGGATCAAGTTCCCTTTGTTCCTCAAGAATAATCCGCCAATTCTTTAAGGGCCTATTCCGGAAATTTCCGCCAGTTCGGCGTCCTCCTCCGTTGTGGCACCTCAACGTTCTGTTGGCACAATTGATGAGACCTCCGTTTGAGCCCATTCACAAGGCCGACCTAAAATATCTCACTTGGAAAGTAGCTCTACTTCTGGCACTAACGTCTTCTCGTCGTGTCAGTGACATCCATGCTTTTACCATCAAACCTCCGTTCCTGCAGTTCTAACCGGATGCTGCAGTGTTACGCACCAATCCATCATTTCTACCCAAGGTGCCTACTGACTTTCACATTAATGAGCCAGTAATATTAAAGACCTTTTTTGCCAATCCTCAGACACCTGCAGAACAAAGATTACATTCTTTGGACGTCAAGCGGTGTCTTAAGTTCTACATCAGTAAGACAGCTTCTTTCAGGAAATCCGATCAACTTTTTATAGCATATGGACGCTGTCATAAAGGACGTCAGGTTACTAAACCAACGATTGCACGCGGGATCTCGGCAGCTATTGTCTTTTGTCACCAAAGGGCAAATAAGCCTCTGCAGTCTCCAGTGAGGGCACACTCCACTAGGGCAGTATCATCATCTACTGCCTTATTTGCTGGAGTATCTTTGCAACACATCTGCAGAGCAGCTACGTGGTCGACCAGACACACGTTTACTAAGCACTACTGCTTGGCAACTTTAAGCGAGGAGGATGCTGCAGTGGGACAGGCAGTGCTGCGCAATCTTTTTAAGTAAGGTGAGCCTCTTCCTTCCGCCTCCATATTGTTTCCATATATGTATATTATGCATTTACAATGTTACAGTTGTTCAATACTGTTTTTATGCATAAGAAGATTGATTATCTATATATGTTGAATCTATTTTGGCATGGAAACAATGGTGATTGTTACTGCTAGCTATTCTATATTCAAGCATGTGAATCTATGAAAGACACCCTAATACTGGAGAAGAACAATTGTTACTTACCTGTAAACAGGTGGTTCTCCAGTATTGGTGTCTTTCATAGATTCACATGCGACCCTCCCTCCTCCCTTCAGAGGCTCTCTTCTCCTCATGCACTTTACAGTCACTCTTGTGCTACGAAAATCTGAGGTGAGAAGCTCTGAGGAGAAGGTTCTAGAGAGGGGCTGACGCCTGATTGGCTGGAGTTCGGACTTACATAATGACAGAGATAGACTACAAAGGTCTTTTGTCTCTCTCCATTGTATTCCTATGGAGTTTTCTCTTATAGGTACACTATGTGTGTTTTACACCTACATGCGCTAATTATATGATTACTTATGTATATATTTTATTATATATATATATATATTGCTATTTTATTTACCGTGGGACTCCCACTCCGACAACGGGGAATATTCAAGCATGTGAATCTATGAAAGACACCAATACTGGAGAACCACCTGTTTACAGGTAAGTAACAATTGTTCTTATGATTTCCCACAAGACCCCACCACTGCCACCAAGTTTTACGCTATTGAGGTGGGTTCCAACCAGTCATACAACAATGGTGTAATACAACTAGTTATAAACTACACTGGAGGAGAACAGTAGTTAACGCTTGCATTAATGATTAGGGCATATATTTACAAATGTATCATCTCAGCTTACCTTTTCTCCAGCAAATCTCCCACGGTGTGAATGGGGAATTGGTATGAGAAATGTACATTTGTGAGGCAGTGAGTTTTCTTCATAGGCACAATACATGTATACGTTTTACCGAAATAAAAGCTTCAGTAATTAATGCAAGATATCTATGTAAGCATATAAGAAACTGACCTTTTTATATCCATGAAAAATGAAAAGCCACTGCAAAACAAGCCATAACAGTCCAGCAAAGCAATGCAGTCTGGCACCAAGAAAAGTTCCATTTAATGTCTGAATGGCTAGATTCTTTGGCGCTTTCTAGAGTTTAGGTGAGAATCCAATAGAGGAATTTAAAGCTGAAGCAACCTCTGCCTTGAAGCTGTAATCAGTTGTCACTTGGAGATTTAATAGCCATGTTCGAATAAAAAGCATGTGCATATTTATAGGAGCCACAGAGTAGTCTTGAAACCAGAACCTGGATTTGGCTAGCACTTCGGTAATTGTAGAAGACAATGGAATAACTACCTGCCTTGCCATGAATCGGGTACGTTTGAAAATGCATTTATGGGTGGTGGGGAGCGATTTCTAACCCACAACAGGACACTGGTGTTGGAAGCTGGCTCTGTATATACTATACCATAGTAAGGTATAGTATGCACAGAGTCCAGTGGATCCCCAGAGGCTAAAGTTGATAACACTAATGCTCTTTTGTGGTAGTGTGGGTGAGCAGTTGGGTTTATCAGAGGGCAGTGTTAAGCATTGGTTGTGCGCACACAGGCAAGAAATGATTCCACACACTGACTAAATCCAAGACCAGTGGTATGTAAAAATATTACTTTTCGTATATTTATTTTATAGAACCAAGGATACTTTGTTGCAATATCACTTATTCAATGTAAAAAGTGGAACCCACATTTTTTCAATTAGTACAATGTCCTCCTATTGGAGGAAACCCAATCGTCAATATGCAGGTGAGTAAACTATTTCCGGCCTTGAGCTTTTGGATGAAGAATCGGTACCGGCAAAGGTTCATTGAAGTGACCTCTGCACCACCAGACAATTCTCACCCCATGGATAACTCCAGTCCTAGACATACTCCCACCTCGAATGGGACACTCCCCAAACTATCGTTGCCCATCTTTAATTTAACCAAATATCAACTCAATGACTCAGATATCCATACTCAATAAAGGCCTATCTTTTGTGCCTACCACCCACACTAACTTCCTTGACCTCCAGACTGAGGTACTGAGATTCTTTCGAAAAATAAGACTTCACAGCTATTTTTTACTGAATCCCCTACCCCCCAAACAATGCAACACCTCTTTGAGACCCGCATCAACATTTTCTCCTTCCTCAAATATGGTTCCACCGGAAATATCTACATTTGAGAAACTTGTACTCCACGACCTTTCGCAAATGGCTAAGGAACGACCTTTTATTCCATACAACATTACACTGGCTGAAAAATCGGCAATTGACAAACTTAAGACCAGCCCCCGACATTGTTATCAAACCTGCAGACAAAGGGGGCGTCATAGTCTTACAAGAAATCACCAGCTATAAGAATGAAATATTAAGACAACTAGAGAACACAGACCACTATTGTAAACTTCCCACCAACCCCACTGTTGAACTACAGAAACTTATCCTACAAGTGACCACATCCGGTCTAGACCAAGGATTTCTGTCCAAATTAGAATACCAGTTTCTCAACTCCAAGGCACCACGCACGCCTGTCATCTACACACTCCCCAAGATCCATAAAGATCAACTCATTCCACCCGGACGCCCTATCGTCTCAGGGTGTGGTTCTATTCTTGAGCCCCTTGGTCTTTACGTAGATTTCTTCATAAAAGATTTCGTACCTACCACCCCATGCAATGTCAGAGACAGTACACAAATGATCACCTTAGTTGAAAACCATACCTTTGACCCCTGTACTGACACCCTTTGCACTCTCGATGTTGAATCACTATACACCAACATTCCCCAAATAGACTCGTTACGTGTTATCGAGGGTATCTTGGACACACGCGCCAGACCACACGCTGTCCCTACCATCTTCATTTTGCAATTACTTGAGATCTGTCTCACTAAAAACTTTTTCTTATTTGATGGCCATTTTTACCAGCAAACGAAAGGCACATCAATGGGAGCCGTTTTTGCCCCAAATTTGGCCATTCTGTACATGAACGCCCTTGAAACCAATCATTTACTTATACAGCAGAACCCCTTTTCCTCTGCAATTTCTCTATGGAAACGCTACATAGATGATATTTTTATGATCTGGCATGACACCCAAACTATGCTTGAACATTTCTTACATTGGCTTAACAACTGCGGCGGGCTTAAATTTACACTCACACAACAAAACATCTATTGCATTTTTAGACCTGAATATAGTACACAAAGACGGTCAGCTAATCACCAGTTTGTTCAGGAAGCCTACGGAACGCAACACTCTGCTTAAATATAACAGCAACCACCCTAGAGCATTGAGAGATTCCTTACCCTATTCCCAGTTTTTACGCATACAACGTAACTGCACCTTTAAAGAAGATTACTTCACAGAAGCCAAAACGTTAAGCAACAAACTGGCTGCTAGGGGATAACCCAAGAGACTGATGCGTACTGCCCGCAAAAGAGCATGGTACTGTCCCAGAGATTGCCTTCTAGTGCCCAAACCTAAGAAAACGCAAAACCGCATTGTATGCGTCACTACTTTCTCCCCTTCAAATAAATTTCGTAAAAGTGTACTCAAGCATTGGAATGTGATCAATGCCGGTATACTTAATCTTGACAGACCTCTCTTTGCATTCAAAAAGAGCAAAAACATCAAAGATCATCTAGTCAGAGCCGCACTTCCCTGTCTGCCCAATACTGGCACTCTCCATGATCACTGGGGGCTTCCACGCCTAAGTAACGCGCTTTTCATTTTGCTTGGTAAATTGTGCTTTCGAGCACAAATTCTTAGCGACCGATTATGTGAATAGGAAAACGTTTTAATTGTATTTATAGTACGGAACGTGTACTGAATTTAACGCTTCTCTCGCTGGGAAGGGGCTGATTTTTTATTCTCAATTGATATGTTACAACTCAAAATATTTACCATTTTAGTCTAGTATAAGGGACTTTATTTACAGCTATGTTTTCGAGTTAGATTTGGTGTGGCGTAGTGCTTTTTGGTGGAGTGGTTTGCGTTTTGGTTGAGGGCCACGTGGTTCAGCGACAATGGCGTCTCTTGGAATGTGTTAGTGCTTGTCTTTATTAACTCGTATCTTTGATGTGCTCTCGTTTGAGGACTTTGTACTCAGTCTGCGCTTTTCCTGGGCGTACTAGATTCAAGGTTATTTTAAGTACTTATTATGGGTTTGAAATGCCACGATTCACTAATACGTCTTCCATTTACCAATCTACCTGTTTCGCGTGGGCCAAGTGCGTGCTAATAAACGATATATGCTAACGAAAAATATTATTTTTTGCAATTGCTTCATTTTGCCCTCTATGGGGAAACGAGCTGCTTCGTCTATTTTGAATACCGGCTGAGTTTCTGACATTGCAGGGTAATCTACGTCCTTTTAGCCTATTTGTTAAACTCGGCAAGCTAAATTCAGTTTGTGGTAGTCTGATTCCACGCAGCCGAGGTGCTTAGTCGCGCTTTTACTATAAGCAGCTTTAAATCTACATACAATGGAGCAGACCGTATTGGTTGCTCCGAATAGCGTGTTGTATGCCAGATGCTTAACTCAAATTAACATTTTAAATGTGTCATGGTTAAAGGCATTTTATGCAAGTTACCACGTTATCCTGTGGTTTTAATCCAGGCCCTGATCGAAGCCATGCTAGCACTAAATTGGGTTGCTGGTGTGGTCAAACAGGTGCCAAAAGCAAATGTTTCTTTTGACGGTCGCAAGTTTCCATTTGCTGTGTAGTGGACTGGCAACATTGCAGGGAAACACAAACTTACTAATAGCTGTATATGTAAACTTAGGACGTAAGTGACCCACCAGGGTTGGGCGTATGATCCATATTTTTTGCATGCCATATATGTTCAATCACTGTCCCAATCGGGTTGCTTATTAGTTCAGTCTAGTATTAATATGAATGACCACCAGGTGCTTAATTGACAGTACTTTTAACTTTACTTGTAGATTTGCATTTCGAAAGAGGCATATATGCAGCGTGGCCTAGAGATGAACTGGACCCCAAGTAATAGGTAAGTCTTTAACGGGGCGGCGTTGTCGGATTTTAGGCCTTAAATAGTGCCCCATGGACTACTTTTGTATTAGGGCAGTCACTTGTGTGTAGATCCAACTGTAATATGTAACGTGTAAACGCAAAGTATGGTGGAATGGCTCCATCTAAATGGGCGCCTTAAACATCGGTACAATACCACGTTAACTTTACATATTGTTGATGCTAACTGGTTCTGCCAAAATGGAGTATGTTTGACATATTTCACGAATGATAATTCAATAACTGGATAAGCCTTAAACTGCTCCTTCTACACACTATTTGATGTGGGTATAATATGGAATGTTAGGAGGCCTCCGATGTAGTGTCAGTGTATCCCTAAAGCTTTACTTAAAGATGCTTCCCAGTAGGCGTTCTTGCTGCATCTGCCTGTTGTCCAGCTGAAATTGAAACGCAGACTGGCTGCTTCCAATTGATTCACCAGTCCCTAATGGCTTTGTGCCTACACTCCGAATAGCGCTTTGACTAACATGTTGTACTGCAAGTTCAGTTCCTGGCTCACTCGGGTGCAGTGGAACAATGCATTCTATTTGTTAGGTACTATGACTTGAGGTGCCCTGACCTATGCCTACATAGCCCCTGGACCATCAAATCTTACTGAATAATGCACATCTAAGCTCCGCTCGGGGTTAATTTTGTGGCTTTCATCCAAGCCATGTAGACTTGCTGTGGTTTATGTGGATAGAATTGAGCCTAGAGAATCGCCTTTTCTTGACAGTCGCTGCTCAGTGTGATGGTTACTGAGGAGCAACATTTCAGGGAAGTACATAACGTGTTGTGTTGGGGTTAGATCACTTTCAAGGTGGCAAGGGCTAGTTTTGATTTACTTTTTTTTTTTTTTTGGTAGGAAGATGCCTAAAGACCATACCAAAAGGAACTGGAGTCCTTCTCTTCAGATACATTGGGTAAGGCTCGAGTTATGTACTCCATATAAATATATCCTGTTCTGAAAAACGTTTGAGTGGAAGGCCGTTTGTTAAAGCCCTTCGTTGCGTATCGCTACATTTGGGTGTTAAACGGGAACTAAAGTGCAAATTTGCCGCATACTTTGTCGCATCACTTGGCTCCTGTCAATTCCACTGGCAATGCACATTGCTTTAAATTGGAGTTTGGTCACTACTCTATTAAGGCGAAGTAGCCCCGTTGGTGCGGATCTGCATGATAACCGAGGAATTTAGCTTTGCGGTAGCTGAAGGACCTCCAACGTCATGCAAGAGTAAGCCGGATGGTCTTTGGCAGCTCAGATCTGTATTTGTAGCAGTCACTCTACTGTCCTACAACTGCTGTGAATTAATAACTGCGTATCATACGGGCCCAATTGCTGCCTCCGGGCTTTAGATCGAGAGGCATTGCCTAAACCTTCCTATTGCCTCCTGTTTCCCTTGACTGGGACAGGTAGTCAAATGTGTGGATAATCAATTGCATGCGGCGTGCGTAGATTGTGATGGTTAACCTGAGACTTCCCCTCTGATTTTGATTACAAATTCCATTAACCACTGTTCTCTCGTAGGTATTGGACACCACGTGGTGAGGCAGACCCCGCAGTGCCTCGTGGCTGATAAATGAAGGTGAGTTAATGCCTTGGTACTAATGAAATGTCCTGCGCGTAAAGAAGCCAGCGTACTACACATTCGGTTCTGGACAGCCAGGTTATGAGTAGTTTGGACGTTGTTGCTGTATGCTGCATTTTATCTTGTCGTGGGGTTTGGTGTCTTATGATGACGAGTTCATGCACCACACAGAATGTTCTGTTGATTATGAAACTCTGAAGACACAACACTTCTATTAATCGTTTAGTGTGTAGGCGAGATTTATCTAGCCTACTTTGTCGTGCTTTAGAATGCTTCTACTGACCAGTTAACCCAGTGTAATTGGTCAATTGAGCTATGGTGACAGTAAGGATACTGCAACGACGCCAATTTGCCTCCGGTTTCAACGAGTCTGTTTTCTTTTTTCAGGTGAACAAATCTAAGCTGTGCTTGGCCCTGCTAGTCCAGGTAAGGCATGCAGTTTAGATTACTACAATCTCATTTTAAGATAATGGTTGGTGTTAATGATGATACCACTTAACACAGCTGGAATTACCGGCAGATTGTTTGTGGTGAGACTGTTTTTCTGAACACTGTCGAGCCCGTTACATTGTAGTGTTATGTACTGATTGCATATTGACAGTACATTTTATGTTTGTAGCCCCAGTGGCGACGCAGCGTTTTTGAAGACCGCGCTGCATCAGTTGGTAAGTGTTTCTTAATGTACAATGACGATTCTCCAATTATTATGCAGAGAGAAACGGAGGCTAACATTATGCAAATACTTTTATTTGCTGCCCAAACATGCAGCCCTTTAAAGAATGTAAATACATCATAATAAGTAGAACGTTGACAATATGATGAGTGGACTGAGTAGGCTCTCATCTTCCTCGTGGGCTGCGATGACACAGCTGAACAACTTGAAACTCCAGAAGAATCCAATTAGTCTTTAATATTGTTATCTGAAGATAAAAAAGGGGATACAATGTATAGTCAAATGTATAAGGACTATTAAAGTAAGGTATACAACAATAATCTTAACAAAATTAGTGAAGAAATACTAATACATTCAAAATGTAAATGAATTGAACCCAAACCTCTTCAGGGATAGGAGGGTGGGATAATGTTAGCCTCCGTTTGTCTTTAATGAAATCAAGATTCTCTCTGCATAATAATTGGAGAATCGTCATTTCATTACAAGACCGGAGGCTACCATTATGCATGTTTAAAGCTATGTAGTCACACTGCTAACATGCTCAATAGGTCTCAAGTAAAACTTAGAGAAGGTAGCTGCGTTAGACCAATCTGCTGCTTTAAGTATTTCGGGAAGGGAACCTCCTGCCCAGAATACTTTGCTAGCCATTGCACCCCTTGAAGAATGAGCTCCAAATTTGGAAAGGTCAATATCAGCTTCATGCATGATCGTCCTTATCCACCTGGCAAGGGTGGCTGAGCTTACAGGTTTAAAAGGTCTAACAGAGGATAAAAGAAGTTGATCAGAATTAATCTCTAAAATTCGAAATTTTGTTTTCATAACATTTCATACAATTAACAACGCATAGTTTTTCACATTCGTAGAAATAAGGATAAAAGATAGATTTAGACATAGTTTTCGTTCTTTTCCAGATATCAAAATGGACCCCTTCAGAGGAGTAAAATCGGTTAGAAATTTCTAGAGCTCTAATATCAGAAACCCTTCTAAAGGAAATTAAACATAAACGGGTAGCCAATTTCATTGAAATCCTTTTAAGGGAGAGCACTTCGTTGACAGGCCAGGAAAGGAAGAGATTAAAAATAAGATTAACATCCCAAAGGGAATGGTAACGGGCCTTGGGAGGTCTTTTTAGTCTAATACCCTTCATAACTCTTTTAACAAGGGAGTTGCTACCGATGGCAATATTATTAATGAGAGCGTGACCTGAAGAAATTGCAGATCTATAGCAGTTAATAGTTCTAAAGGAAAGACCCAAGTCAAAGAGGTGAGCAAGATAGTTAGCTATTTGTTGAAGAGAGCAAAGTACGGGATCCAAACCCCTCTCCAGGCACCAACAAGACCATTTTCTCCATATGCCCTTGTATCTTTTCCTTGTACCTGAAGCCCATGAATCTTCCGATAGGCTTTTAGCTTCTCTTGAAAGATCAGAATATCTTTCTGAATTCCTGATATCCTCCAAGCAAGAAGGTTCAAATTCCCTTCTACGACCAAGGGGTGTTCTTCTCCGTCTGGCCCCTTGAGAAGGCCCGGGGATGAGGGAATCAGAAGAGGAAAGTCTACTGCCAACTCCATCACCCCCGGGAACCAAACCTGCGATTTCCAGAAGGGGGTTATCAGAATGATTGAGTAAGACTCGAGTTTGACTTTCCATAATAGTCTCTGAATCATTGAGAAGGGGGGAAAAGCGTAGGCTTTGAACCCTGCCCAAGATTGTAGAAAGGCATCCACTCCTGATGCATATGGGTCCGGTCTCCAACTGAAGTATCTCGTTACTTGGTGGGTCAGCCTGCTGGCAAAGAGGTCTAATTCTATTGGGCCCCAAATCACTTGAATCTGAGAGAAGATCTCCTTCCTCAATTTCCAATCGCTTGCATCGTGGAGGAAACGAGAGTTCCAATCTGCTCTCACATTCTGAGACCCAGGGATGAATTCTGCTCTTATGGTAATCTTGTGTTCCCAACAAAAATACCATATTCTTTGGGCAAGTTCCGATAGAATTTTTGATCTTGCGCCCCCAAGGCGATTTATATAGGAGACAGCTGAGAAGTTGTCTATCCGTATTAGTATGTTTGAGTTTTTTAACATTTCCTTAACTCATAATTGCATTGAGAGCTGCAAGCATTTCCAAAGAATTTATGTGAAGGAGTTTTTCTTCCAGAGACCACCCTCCACCTGTCTCTAAGTCTTTTAAGCGGGCACCCCATCCCTGGTTGCTCGTGTCTGATTCTAAGGTAAAGTCTGGTACATTGCCGAAGATAGCTTTCCCGTTCCAGGCTTGGAGGTTTTTCAACCACCAATGAAGATCTTCTCGGGCATCCTGAGAGAGAGGAACGGAGTCTTGGTACCAGAGCCCCTTCCTCAGGCCTAAAGCCTTTAATCTTTGTAGGCCCCTGTAATGGAGCGGACCCGGTGATATTGCTTGGATGAAAGAAGAAAGGAGTCCTAGTATCCTGGCCAGGTCTTTTAAATGGATAGACTCTTTGGAAAGAGTATGAGAAACATTTTTCCTTATTTTGGCAACCTTCTTGTGAGGGAGGGTTAGATTGGAAAAACGGTATTCACGTTGAAGCCCAGGAACTCTAGACTTTGAGAGGGAATCAAGATGGACTTTTCCATATTTATGATGAATCCCAAATCTTGAAGGAGATTCATGGTTGTGTTTAAATGTTTCGTAATTTCCAGCTTGTCTTGAGACATAAGGATACTGTTGTAGGTCTGATTTTTAACCATGACCGTATCTTATACTACTGTTTTGATTTGATGCACATTCACTCCTCCCCCCCCGGCAATCTGAAGATACGATCTTAATTTTTAGCCTCAGATTTGAAATCCCTGCAGTCTCGTTTTTGAATCTTCGTTTTGCTACTTTGTATAGACTCTTATGCAGTCACGGACCCCAGTAGGCTTTGTGGACCAATTCTGTAGAACATTGAATATTTGAAGTATATGGTGAAGCCATGGATTTTTGCTTGCATTAAATGAAGACTGTTAATGTTTAAATTGATCAAAACTTAGACTGCTTAAGTTCTCGCCTTCAGGTAGTGATTAATGGACCCTTAGTCACGCTGCACTAAGCAAGGATGCATATGAGCAAACGCTATGCAAATTGAAGATTGCCAAAGATCACGGACTATACCAGATCTGCCGACCATCTATTAAATGTAGCCTAGCTCAATCCCAGTAACGCGTTATCTGATTAAATGCCTACATTGGTCGTGAGTCATCTTGTCACAACACAGCCTTAAACTACACTATCCGACCTGACTACCACTGAGTGGGAAATTATAACTAGGTTCACCCATGAAGGTGACTTATTAGCACACAGTGACTTGTCCACTTCTGTCGTATGTCACCTAGACTGAATGGCTTCAGGGAACTGAACTAGATTATATTTTCTGGTTACGTGAAGCCTAAAACTTCAAGCAATTTCCTGGGTATAAAACCAGCTTTTTGAAAGCTTTTCTGTGCAATGAAAGCATGTCTGAACTTGAGATGGGAGTGCCAGGTCTGCAAGTAAAGTTGCCCCGCCTCCTTTGCACCCAGTTTGTAAGCGAGTCATGGGTTTTGTGGTCACTAAATGTTAATGTTCTCTTTTTGTGCAGAGGTTACATTTGAATTCTAGTTTTGCCACAAATTAAAACAGGCTTACCTCACCTTTAGCCACCGAGTTAGTGGCTTTTTGAGATGTTTCCATGATGAAAACCAAACTGAAATAGCTGGAATTACCGGCTGATTGCCAGTGATTAGAAGGTTTTTCTCAGTCCATCGTAATCTATAAATCGTAGCTTGTGTAGCTCTAAAATATCACTCGCTAACCCTAGCTTTTTCCTTTACAGGGCTCAAGAATTTAAGATTCAGGTGAGATGGCATTTCTCAATTTTCTGGTCTCCCTTTCCTCTGTGCAGAATGATGACCTGGAAAAGCCGTCAGATGCGACAACTGACGAATTTTCTGTTTCTGACTTTCCATGGCTGAACTACCATAACCTGTTCTGTTCGGCTAGAATCTAATGCCCTGTCCCTGCCTTTCTACAGCAAGGAGTACCGTGGGTGATGAGCGTGCCTTCCCTGGGTCACACCAGCTTCGCTTGCAGTGGTAAGTAGGCTCTCTTGCATATGTCACTGTCTTTAATCACTCGTGCATCAACGTGATGAATCCCAAGGATATAGGAAAAGCCGACCGATGCGATAACTGACGATTTGTAACTTCTGACTTGATGCTGTTTATGGGATGGCTCTAATTTGTGGCCGTCTTGGTTTCTTCAAGTTTTGTTTGTAATTGCAGGACCCCTGTTGGTGGTGAAGCCTTGATCTGTGAACAGTGGACCGAGCCCGCCGACTACTGCACTCATGTAAGTAGCAGCAATGACAAGCTGTGGATGCAGACTCCCTTTAACGTAGTCCAGCTGCACCCAGGGTGAACTGCTGGCTTCAAACTTGCTCGCCCCTAGCAGCAGCTAGGATTGTTTGTGGTTCTGGAACTAACTAAATTCACGGGGAGCCTTGTATGTTGGCATTACCGAATAGAACCTAAAAGGCGGGCGGTTCCAGGAGCAGCATTTTGTTAGGCCAATTTATCTCAGTCTTGGGGAACATGCCTTTTAGGGTGGTAAATTAATCCCGTCCCAGAGACCTGTTGGTGGGGCTCACGCTTTCTCTTAATCTGATGCGGGGTACAGAATTCGAATCTGGTCGGTGATGATACCATTTCAACCTGCTGACTCACTGGATGAGGCTTGCGGATATGGGACTGAGACCAGCCTGTTTGATATGACTTTGTGCTCGTCGTGTTTTTATGCCACCTAATGTGTTTTTTTTCCTCCCTTTCAGGTCTACTGGACGTTCTAACACAAGCGTGTTATGGATTGCTAGTGCTGAATGCTCTTACTTGGTGTGGTCCTGTGGCTGCATCTGGTGTTATGGAAAGAATAAAGAGGACTTTTTTAGTTTTGACACAAAGGAACGTTGGCTGATCTAATGTGTACTGGCCAGCCCTCCATCTTGTCCTGATTTGTAAGTTTAAAATGTGGTGTAGAGCGAGATGTGCTTTACTTTGACTTGATCATTGATGTAACACACTTGACAGAATAAAATGTACCGTTTGACAAATCGCCAACTTCTGTAGTGTTCTGTGGTCCTACAAGCGTATTTATACCGTGATGCATGGTATGCGGGAAGGCAAATTACTTTACCAAAGGTGACACCATTGTGGATGGCTTTCTGAGGACCGTGGTCCTGGACTTTACCCCTGTACTCGCTCACTCCCTTAAGTGCAGCTTAATGAACTGTCCAATTTGGAGGCTGACAAGTGACGAGCCTTTATTTATTCTTGCATGCTAGGAGGGTATGTAATTGAGAGGTGCTATAAATGATTAGTAGTAGATACAGGAAATAAGCTCTGGCCAACTGAGGTATACCACCGCTTCGAGCTAGTGTAAATTGGAACCAGCATTCTCACTATAGCTTCCTCAGATGCCTAGGAAGAAAATTCCTCTTGGACCCTGTGGACTTGGCATGGGTTCCCCATGACTTTGTTTTTTGACCTGCTTTATAACTTTTTGTTCTTTAGCTGACCAGTGCTGATATTGAAATTTAAAATGTGATGGCAATTGGGTTATCCATGATTGGTATACTTGGTTCATTGAAGCCCCTAGTAACATGGTTTACCAAATTCTACTAGTTGGCCTGCTGCACTGCTTGTGCTACCCATAAGCAGTCTTTCAAACCTGACTCAGGCCTGCCACTGCAGGGCCTGTGGGCTCATTTTACTGCCACCTGAACTTGGTATTCCTAACTATTCGCCAAGCCTTAAACGCCTTTTATTACATATTAGTCACTACTTGGTAGGTGGCCCTAAGCTCGGGATGCTGTGCAAGTGGAAATGTACCATTTTGTTTTTGGCTCTTATTTGCTCTCGGCCAGTCCTGGGCCCTCAGTGTTGGTAGCTGCTTTTGAGCACCTACACATCAGCACGGTGTGCCGATCAGGAACCAGTGCCTGCCTGTTCGAGTGCACACATGTTTTTGACCTTTGCCAATGTCTCAGTGCCTGAAGGTAGTCCGGCACACTGCATGCATCAATGAAAGATGGGCGTCAGCCCTGACTTCAAATCGCCACAGTATCCAACATGGGGAGAATCCAGAAAAGCAGGTCCGAGGCTGACTGCACCGCTGCAACCCGTAAGGAATATACGCTCTAAGAGTTGAATATCTAATTCTGTAGCTTTTGCACATCAGAGGCTTAAAGCGGATTATTCAAATCCCAGTGCACCAGAGATGCTTATTTGGTGACTTGTTAAAATGTGCGTCTCTGGTTGGCAGAGGTATTCACCTTGCCAAAGTTACCTCATAAATAAACCTGAGCTCACCCTCTGGTAGCTTAGCACGGAGCAGGCAGGTTTAATATAGGAGGCAATGTGTAAAGTATTTGCAATCCTTGAAACCAAAACGGTGAACTTCACCAAGTGAAACAAATGAGATTTTTAGGAATATAGAAGTTTAAACTTTTGCAGTGCTTAGAAACCATGCCACCTGGGGTTTTCTGGTTGTGGTGGACTGGGGCAGCCTAAAATTTAGGCACCCACTATTTAGTTTGACGGTTTTGTATAGCGCAAACAAGACCCTTGCGGGTATCAGAGCACTTTACATAGCAAACATAGGAAATAAAGACGTACATATAAATACAAAGAAATATGTGAATACAGTATAGCTTCAAATTTCAAATCCCTTCATAATTAGTCTAATTTCATATTTGGCTTTTTCATGCATAATATAGGAGGCAACACATAATGTATTCTAGTTGACATGTCAGACCACAAAAATTCAAAACAGATAAGTGATCAAGAATTTTCAGTGTGGGCATCTTGAGGAGTCTTAATTGGGGATTTCAACTAGTTTCTACCAGCGTACAGGTTTTAAGCTACCTTGTTCCGACCCTCGCGATCCGACATTAAGTGAGAACCGCCCGCAGAATGCAGCACAACTCTCGGACCCCAGTGCCGATCACGAGCCTGCTGTGGTGTCGTAAAGTGAGGGGGTGAAAATGAATTCATATCTACAGTGTAGAAAATATAGGTAGCGCTCAATTTGCGCCGGAGTCTGATCATGGAGTGTGGTGAGTATCATAGCGGGGTCTAAGAGGCTGAATTTCTAGTTTATATAGGCAGGGCCCAAGTACTGTTGTCTCGTGGTGTTGCAATTAACAACCATGGTCTGTTTGTTGCTGGGACATGGGAGTGAATGCGATGAGCTCTCTGAAACTGCAAAGCTTTTAAGAAATGCGTGCATGTGAGGCGTAACAAAAAACGTAGTCTAGAACCATTTCAGCTTTCTCCAGTAAGCAGAGCTCACTGGACGCAGGTCATCCTGCTCTACATTCCCAAAAACTTTCATTACCATTTATTTAGACATAGTGACCATTTCGCTCTTTATAGCTGGGATGACCTTCTTACCTTCCATATTTTGCGTAGCTTACTCTCTGCGCATACCCTACTTTAAGCTATATTCAGATGTGCCACTTCATTGTTTTTCTGCAGTTTTCCAACAAGCCCTTCTTTGAAACCCTATTCCTGCAATCTAACTATACCTCTCCAGCGGCCTGACCTTTTGTTGCACGAGCTCACATGCCCACGACTGACGTCTAAATCCTGCCAATTCAATCTAAAAACAAAAAAAGGGTTTTTGAAACCCTATCCAGAGAACCCAATGTAGTATCTTGCTTAAAGGTTAGAAAAACGAAATTCCGGAACTGGTGGCCTCTTGCGCCCCTTCAAATCGCCACAATAAAAAAATAGATTCTCCACTTATCACAATGGAGTGCTGTTCGAATACAGCGACCCGCCTTGGCCTGCTGAACAGTATCTTGGATGCATAGACATGAAGGGTGCTGCATGGAGGGAAGAAAGCTATCCATTGCTATTGGCCCCACAGGCATAGTTTATTCAAAGCTGTGCTGAATCAAAGATGTCATGGACATAGGACTGATGCATTGAACCTCTGGGCTGTAGAGAGTGGCAGAATGTTGGTGCTGAGCTGCACAAAGTTCGAGATATCAGAAGTGACTTGTGTTGCACTGTCAGTGATGCAGTGTCTGCTATTCAGGCAAGCGGTGGCAATGAGCCATGTCGAGGTCAATACACCCATTATGATTGGGGCGTTGTCTGGATTTTCTAGCGTGCAGCACTGGTACTTGCCTGCAAGGGCCCAGGATTGTCTTGAGACCAACTGTCCGATTCCCCAGAACAGCCATCAAGCCCTTGGGAGTCACTTTGGTTCTGGAGATGTAGAGATGCACTCCAGCCAAGGAGGGAAGCTGGACGGGCACAGCAAAGCAGGAATCCAACAGTGACCGTCCTTTTAGCAGCATGGTAGTCCTTTATCCTGGCAGAATGTCCTCTGGTCCAGAAGTGTATTGAGTATGTGTCGGGGGGGGGGTGGGGGGGGGGTCCAGTACTTGTACCCAGTTGTGCCTTTGAATTGAGGGATACTGATCCCTTTGAAGTACATAGTCTCCTACCCTGGCTCCAGATTCACTATAGGGGTAGGCAGCTGTTTGTCTGGGGACAGGCACCACCTATTTAGGTGTTTGATCCTACCTAACATCTTGCCCAGGATGTTGATGGCCCATCAGGCACACCTAAGCCCCCTTTGTTTGGCTGTCTGGAGAGAATGCACGAAGCCCTGCTGCCACCCCAGATGTGCACAGAATGGGTAAAGTAAGAAAATGCCAACTTTCTGAAAGTGAAAAACAAGCATTTGCAATGCAATAGGTCTTGCATTTACGTGAGTTTGAGCTATTGACATTGCAAATGACAATGCCTTTTATTTTTGTTTTTTGAACATAAATAAAAGGCATTGTCATTTACAATGGCAATAGCTTAAACTCGTGTAAATGCGAGACCTATCGCATTGCAAATGCTTGTTCTAATAATGCTAGCCCCGACGCTTCCAATACAGTTCAGCGGAAGGACGTACATTTCGTAGAGGGATTAACTAGTACACTTTTTCTTCTCCATCAAGAGAAGCAGCGCGATTGTGTAATGGACTTGACCAATGTTAAAAAGAAATGTAGCAAAATAAGACTACAGAATGATACGTAAATAAACATAATGTAAAAAAATAATTGATCATAACTAAATTTACGATATATACTTGGTACATTTTTAGTGAATCAATCGTAAATAACAGAGTTATACAGTTTCTAAAACCACACGCATTATCGATTACATCTGTCCTTCTTAGGCTTCGACGTAACATTTTGAAAATACAAGGTGTCGCTTAATTTGCGACTAGTTTCTAATATTTACTGGCCAATCATATAGACTTGTTGATGCTGATTAATCTGGAAATTAACATTACCATCTATATTCTGATAACTAACATTCAAATAAACATCTAGAACGATTTTAAAATTCATTACAGCGGGTATCCGTAGCATATGATCTCAATTCACACACTGGCGATATTTAACCTGATTGCTATATGTACGCGTTTCTCGACGTTTCACTACATTTGGTGCTGCAGTATCCCCAACACCATATTCTTGTTGCAAAATAGCAGTTGGTTTCGTCTTCCCCATGTCTTGCTGATCAGCATCGATTTGCGTTGTCCGTCTTCCCTTTCAGCGCAGAAGACGTCTTGTTGTAGCCCTACCGAACCTGCAAAGCTCTCGGGCAAGTACAAAGGGTAGGAGGGGGTTGTGTTTCTTACTAGTTGTACGCAATGGGTGAGAACAATGACTACCCTTGTTTCTTTCCTTTATTGTTTACTTTTCTTCTTCTGTCTACATACATGTATATCTAATTTCCCTTCTCCATCCTTTTGCGAGCTTGCTTTCAGGTAGCCCGCGTGTAGAGTTATCCACCACTTGTATTAAATATTTGACCAGCAGTCAGGTGGCTGACTACTTGTGCAGTCCGTGGGACAGGTATTCGGTTTTGTAAAAACAAGGGGGCATATCAAGCACGGCGTTAAAATTATCGCTGCTTTAGCGGCAGAAAACTGCCGCTAACGCGGCGATAATGGGCTTGATAATATGCCCTTGAGAATTGCCATAGAAGCTCATGTTCTGATGTCAACATGGGCTTCTATGGGAATTCTCTGCGGCATATTATCAAGCCCATTATCCCCGCTTTAGCGGCAGTTTTCTGCCGCTAAAGCGGCGACAATTTTAACGCCGTGCTTGATAATATGCCCCTAAGTTTTATGCGCGCTCTTCCTGTCAGTTGTGCTTTACATTGGCAGGTACTGAGTAATTGCCCACCTTTTTTGTTACATTTTTATATAGCGCGAACTCGACCCTTAGGTGTCGGAGCGCTTTACACGAGCACCAGCTGCGTTGCAGATTACATTTCATAATTTGAAAGGGCGAGAGGGAACCAACACTTCTCGGAAGTCTGCAACATGTTTACCGAGAGAATCGCAGAACTTCTCAGTAGCAAATGGGTAAACTGAGATGTTCAGTACCTGCACTTTTATAATTCCATTTTAACAACCGCCTGCCACGAGCCATTTTAGCAGCTAAAGCGGGGGCCGCCACTGTACCTGGTAGGCTGAGTGTATATAAAACATACATTAATTATTTAGGGCTTCTTCTTATTGCGTGTGTATATCCAAACTCCTAAATACAATTTTAAGGAAACACTCAATGAGTGGAGAGCGTTATGGGCTGACAAATAATTCGACTTACTGGGACAGAAAGAAAAACAGAAGAGCGAAACCAATAGCGTGACCAGGAAAGAGCGAGATATTGAAAAAGTAAGGAAATAAAGATGCTTAAAAAGCAAAAAGAGGAAATGGGAAGAATGCCGAAGGAAGGAATGTCAGAGTGCCAAATTATGGAAGGAAATATGGAAGGATGAAAGGAAATTAAAGTGAAAGTTAGATTGAAGGAGAAGAAAGAAGAGTAAAAATGACAAGCCCGGCGGAGCGTGGCGCGCGCGCTTGGCGGGGGAGCGGACCCTTTGAAGTGCGATGCCAAATGGATTGCATGGCGGCACGATGCGCGTGATTGTGGGCGTGCTCGCCATGCAATCCGCTTTTGGGAGCACTTTAAAATGCCCCCTTACAATAGTCTCGCTTTGCGATCGCTTACGCGATAGCAAGGCGAGACCTAACAATTGCTGGACAGAATGCTGCACAATGTCAAACATTCACCCCATACAGAGATCTGTGCCTAAATCCATAGTTTTTTGCTCCCCATGCCATTCCAGTGTAGACCCAGCCATATGCAGGCCATGTCCTGGACTGGAAACAAGTGTTCTGGGACCAGTTTCGGGGCATCACCTTATCAGCCAGGCTACCTTTACTTCAGTGGCATGGAACCCATGTCTGGGCATACCTGTCCCACATTGTGTCAAACGCAAAACTTTCTGATTTGCAACTTAATCAAACTCTACCATAAGTTGTGCTTTAAAAAAAAAATTGGGAGCCCAGTCCAATTGTGTATTACACAATGTAATACAATGTGCACCTGTGGGAGAGATGGGCCTTGCAGTAGTGAAACCATTTATTCACTACCTGGACATGTTAAACTTGAGTACATGTCCAACCTTCTAAATACAATGCACCCTGCCCTAGGTGCGGTCGGGGCCTACCTTTAGGGGTAACTTGAAGGTATTAAAGGCATTTTCAGGCCAGTAGTGTAACAACTTGAGGGGGGCCCTCCTGCGAAATACATGGGATGTACCCCTTTGGATGAGAGGGCCCCCTGGAGCTTTGCCCCCGCCACCCCCCACACCGCCTTGTGTTACGCCACTGGTTCAGGCCTGGCAAGAGGGTTAACTTATCAGGTTGATATGACAGTTTCAATCTGCTGACAGGCTCTGCAATGGCAGGCCTGAGACATATTCCGGGGGCTATTGAAGTGGGTAGTACAATCGGTGCTGCAGGCCCTCTAGTGTAAAAAACAATGGATGAACAGAATGCAGAACAATGTCATACATTCACCCAGTACAGAGATCTGGTCCTAAATCTATCACTTTTTTTGCTCACCATGCCATTCCAGTTTGGACCCAGCTAGTAGCATTTAATTTACAGGCTGTTTGCACATATAGTGCACTTAACTAGGGACTGCACTTTAGCACTGATTAGCAGTGGTAAAGTGCTCTGAGTTCTAAAGCCAACAAATGAATTTTTATCAAAAAGGGGAGGAGGAAGGCAGTTTGGGGGTGACCCTGCTGAAAGGCCAAGTCCACCATGAATTAATAACATTTCAAGTGAACTCAACTCCGTTCCATGTTCACATACAAGGACAGATGTTTTTTCCTACTTGCATAGAACAGATTTGTGAATAACCGACGTAGACAAATCTGACATTAATGCACGAGTGACGGACATTGTGTCTAGACATGCCAGTGAGAATCAATTTCCTGTCTGCTCTACTTCCCATCATGCACATTCAACTTATCATCTCACTTCCTTTCCCATACTTATCTCCTGTTCTTTCTACTTTGATTTGTCAATTTACCTACCTTAACCCATCTAAGTCTGCATACACTCCGCTAATTACTTTTAATACTGCTTATTATGATTTCCCACAAGCCCCCACCACTGCCACCAAGTTTTACACTATTGAGGTGGGTTCCAACCAGTCATACAACAATGGTGTAATACAACTAGTTATAAACTACACTGGAGGAGAACAGAAGTTAACGCTTGCATTAATGATTAGGGCATATATTTACAAATGTATTATCTCAGCTTACCTTTTCTCCAGCAAATCTCCCACGGTGTGAATGGGGAATTGGTATGAGAAATGTACATTTGTGAGGCAGTGAGTTTTCTTCATAGGCACAATACATGTATACTTTTTACCGAAATAAAAGCTTCAGTAATGAATGCAAGATATCTATGTAAGCATATAAGGAACTGACCTTTTTATATCCATGAAAAATGAAAAGCCACTGCAAAACAAGCCATAACAGTCCAGCAAAGCAATGCAGTCTGGCACCAAGAAAAGTTCCATTTAATGTCTGAATGGCTAGATTCTTTGGTACTTTCTAGAGTTTAGGTGAGAATCCAATAGAGGAATTTAAAGCTGAAGCAACCTCTTCCTTGAAGCTGTAACCAGTTGTCAATTGGAGACTTAATAGCCATGTTCGAATAAAAAGCATGTGCATATTTATAGGAGCCACAGAGTAGTCTTGAAACCAGAACCTGGATTTGGCTAGCACTTCGGTAATTATAGAAGACAATGGAATGGGGCGTGGCTTGGACGCCGATTAAGATGGCCGCCTAGTTCCGGAGCTCCGCCGCACCGGGATGGACCCGGATTGATTATACCAGTTTCCAGCCTCTTTTCTCAGCGCCGCAGAGACGGTCCAGCTTGCAGAACGGGATGTGCACCTGGGGAGCCAAGGGTGATCCCTCTTGCGTTCAAAACACGCTATCTTCGTCGCGTTGAATGCGCTCCTCAGAACGCCCGCCATTTTGTCTCCTCAGCAGCGCTCGTCTGTAACCAGCGCGCGCACCTGGAACAGCAGTTTTTTTTTTTTTTCCCTGTTTTCAGACGCGCTCTGCTTTCCAGGACAATGTGGAGTAACTCCCACTTCCTAATCGCTTCTCAAGGAGCAGCTGTGTGAAGAGCTCATTGCAACTTCCCTGGTAGGTGAATATCTCTGTGGTTTTGAGCTGTTCCCCGAGGATTACATGATTACATGTCTACTTTAATCCTTCAGAGAATGACTTCACTTATTTTTCTATGCTTTTTGTGACGCTTGGAGATGGATTTTAAACCAGGGGCTCTTTCTCTATGACTTACATGTAATCTTGAGGATACCTCTGCCAAGCCTTATGTGGTACTAAACGTGGTATTGGACATCCATATTTAATTGCTTACTATGTGTGGAAACACCTCCTAATATTCGCTCACATCATTTTCAACCCCGGAGTTTTTCAATGACCTTTCCAAGTCTCCTCTATCACTTCGGATAATCGCTGGGCTATTTGGTTCTGGTCTGGTCATGTAGGCACATTGATAACCCCTGCCTCTGAACCCAGATTGTTTGTGTTGGCCTGCTTATTTGACTTTCGCTCACTATCATTGGCACATCTCCAGCTTCTATGGGCAAACTTCGCAATCCGAAGTTTGTCTTTGTGCCTTCGAAGGCTCCGCCTTCCTCTGCCTCCTCCTCACCATCAGGCCCTTCTCCTCAGTCTCCTTCCACAGAGCAAATGGCGACAGCAGGTCCCTCCCGCTCTTCTTCAGCACAATCTTCTTCCAGTAAGTCTTCTCCTCCTGCCTCCTTACCTAAGCGCATGAAGCCGGACGCCTCTCCTCCTCCTCCTGAGTCATCTCCACCCCCTATCTCTATGGAGTTGATACTTGAGGAGATTCGCGCCTTGCGCCCATTCGTGGAGGAGACTAACGCTAAGATGCAGCTTTTTGAGGACAAATGGTCAACTATGGAGGCCCGTGTTTCTTCTGTGGAGCAGCAGGTTCCAGATATTCAGTCAAATTCCCATCGCATTTCCTCTTTGGAGAGGTCTCTTCTTGCCCTTCAGCAGCATACTGAGGATTTGGAGAACAGGAACAGGAGGAATAACCTGCGCGTTTATGGCCTACCGGAATCTTTGGAGGGGGATGATCCTGTCACGTTCTTCTCTTCTTTTCTCCTGAAGTTGTTAGACCTTCCTGCTACCACCTCTCTTAGCATCCAACGAGCCCACAGACTTGATCCTCGTTCCTCCTCCTCCACCAAACCGCGGGGGGTCATTATCCTCTTTCTTAAATTTACTGACCTCCTCCTGATCCTCTCCACAGCTCGAGCGAAACGCCAAATTTCTTGGATGGGTCAGAGAGTCTATCTCTCTCAGGATGTCTCTGGTGCCACTGCTGCTAGAAGAAAAGAATTTCTGTCTCTTCGCGCTCCCCTACGTTCTA
Organism: Triturus cristatus; assembly: GCF_964204655.1. Classification (NCBI taxonomy): domain Eukaryota; kingdom Metazoa; phylum Chordata; class Amphibia; order Caudata; family Salamandridae; genus Triturus; species Triturus cristatus. Next base: position 282,770,429 of record NC_140584.1, on the reverse strand, counting down.
TGGGTGCTAGGTATGGCCTTTTTCACCCCTGTACTTTCAAGGTAACTCACCAGAACAACACTTGGACTTTTCAAGACCCGGCTGAGCTCAAGAAATTCATCCACACTCAGACTAATGCTGGCATGGACACATCCAATCCTCCTACTGGTTGATTATTTACTTGATTGGTCTTTTTTCCTTACAGGTTCTTGCTGGAGTTTTTCCCTTCCTAGTTGATCCTCCTTTTATCTGATGTGATTACATAACGATTGTCGTTTGGGGTTTCTGTTTTTGCATTTAATTGTTTGTGTACTGTTTACCTTCCCATGATCCCTGCATATCATGTTTCTTTTTCCTTCCCCAGATTCTCTGTTTGACCAACCCTCGTGTAATCCTCTCCATACCATTTAGTCCGTCTTCCTCATAATCCGTCCTGTTGCGGTGAGTTGTTGCTCTCCGGCTCGGAGGGCTGTTCTTGTCGAATCCTCCCACACCCCATCGTCGTCATCTTCTCATCTCCCTTCCCCCTTCAGGTATGTTTCCTTCAGTCGTCCGTTTTGGATATGTACTGTATCTTCTTCTTCTCCTTTTTCTCGCCCCTCTCCTTCCTTTCCTCTCTTCTTGCTCTCTTTTTCACCATGTTCTTCGACTTTCTTTTGTCTTGCTCTTGTCTTTCCTCTGTTCGCTATTCTTCTTTGTGGCGTTTTTTGGTTTTACTCCTTTTTTCTCTGTTCCTGACACACTTTATTGTGATTTAATTTAAAGTTATTTCATGGAATGTGAAAGGTTTTATTAGCCCTATTAAGCGGCAGAGAGTGCTTTCCCATCTAGCCTCTTATACCCCTGACTTGGTTCTTTTGCAAGAGACTCATCTCTCTGAGGCGGAGTCTCTTAAGTTAAAAAGAGGTTGGGTGGGAACGGTTTTATTTTCTCCTACCTCTAACAAAAAGAATGGTGTGGCCATTTTGTGTCACAAGAAGTTGAAATGTAAAGTTCTCTTTCAAGAAAATGACACTGAGGGTCGTTGGGTCTTAGCTAAGTTGTTAATTAATTCTGTTTCCTTGACTGTTTTTAATGTATATGGCCCCACTCACCCTGATTGTCATTTTTGGCCTCTAATAACTTCTAAATGTTTCCAACACAGCGATTCTTTGTTCATTCTAGGGGGGGATTGTAATCAAATTGTTGATCCGTTTCTTGATCGCAAATCCTCTGCCCGCTTCACCCCCCACAAATCACATACACAGTTCCTTGACACTATTTCCAAATCTCACCTTCTTGATTCTTGGAGACTGTTCCATCCTGACTCTTTAGACTACTCGTTCTTCTCACCCCCTCATGCCTCCTTCTCCCGGATTGACTATATATTCCTCTCTCAATCTCTCTCTCAAAATCTTCTTTCCTCATCTATAGAGCCGATAGTTATCTCAGACCATGCTCCTATTGTCACCGTTTTTGATCTTCTTCCCCCTCACCCCAAATCCTCCCGCTGGCGCTTTAATAACTCTCTCCTCCTAGACCCCCTTTTTTCTTCTTCCTTCCTTTCCTTTGCCACAGAATTTTTCCTACTTAATTCTGATCCTTCTCTACCCCCTCATGTTATTTGGGACTCTTTCAAGGCTACGGCTCGCGGTTTTGTGATTGACTTTGTCTCAAAGAAAAAGAAATCTTATCTTAAGAAACAAAAAGACCTTCTCTCTCATATCAAATCCTTAGAACATAAATTTTACACTTCTTCTACTCCAACTGTTGTACCAGACCTTATACGTGCCAAACTCGAGTTCAACAAAATTTCTACTGACAATGCGTCCTCATTGCTTCTCCGCAGCAGCGCCCGCTACTACGGAGGTCGTAACAGGTCAGGTAAGCTTTTGGCCAACTATCTTAAGTCCCGCAAGGAGCGCAACCTGATTGATTCAATATACTCCAACGATAACCGTCTCCTCCACAAGGAAGAGGATATACTCGCCCAATTCCAGCAGTTCTACCAATCTCTTTATACCCCTGAATCCCCCCCTTCGGCTACTCTCATTCAATCCTACTTGGACAAAATTCCTGCCCCCTCTACCTCTCATCTTAATTTCCCTGATCTTGAGCTTGACCTCTCTCTCACCGAATTGGACAATGCCTTAACATCTCTAACCAAGGGTAAATCTCCGGGTCCGGATGGTTTTTCTGTGGAATTTTATCTACATTTTTCAGATCTTTTGCTTCCCAAACTTCTCTCTCTTTTTCAATCCTTCTTCACCTCCGGCACGGCTTCTGGTACCTTTCACGAGGCTACCATCTGCTTAATACCCAAAGATGGTCGTGACCCGCAATTCTGTAAGAACTATCGCCCAATATCCCTCGTTAATGTAGATTATAAATTATTTGCTAAACTTCTTGCCCGACGTTTAGATTCTTTCCTCCCACACCTTATCGGTAAGGAACAATGCGGTTTCGTAAAGGGTAGACTTACCTCAGATAACTCCCGTCTTTTTCTTAATGTTCTCAACAAAGTACCTTCTCTTAACTCCTCTCTAGCTGCTATATCAGTGGATGCCGAGAAGGCTTTTGATAGAGTAGATTGGTCCTTTATGTTTGCCTCCCTTCGTTGGCACGGCTTTGGCCCTAATTTTATCTCTCTTGTTTCTCTACTTTATTCCTCTCCTAAGGCGTCTGTATTAGTTAACGGCCGAACGTCCTCTTACTTTCCTTTGCAGCGTGGTGTCCGCCAGGGCTGTCCTCTCTCCCCTTTACTTTTTGTTCTGGCTTTAGAGCCGTTTCTCTCGTCCATTAGAAACAACATTTCTATCTCTGGCTTTCCTTATGGTAAAACCCACTTGAAACTCTCTGCGTATGCAGATGACATTCTTTTGTTTATTTCCGATCCTGACCAATCCATTCCGGCCTTATTAATTGAGTTTAACTCCTTTTCTCAAGTTTCTGGTTACAAGATCAATTCCGATAAAACTGAGATTCTGCCTCTTACTAAATTTTGTCTCCCTCACCAGTTTTCAGCTACCGGGTTTGCATGGAATCCCTCTAAAATTAAATACCTTGGAATCTGGTTCTCCAACTCCATTTCTTCGTCTATTCGGCTCAACTTCACTACCGTAGTATCCCGTATAGATAAGTTGCTCTCTTCTTGGAATCCCCTTTTTCTCTCCTGGTGGGGTCGGCTAGATTCGATCAAAATGATGATCTCTCCCATTCTCATATACATTCTTTCCATGCTCCCCGTTCATATCCCTGATGTCCATTTCAAACGCATAGATTCCTGTCTCTCTAAGTTTCTTTGGAATAATAAAAAATCGAGAATTGCGCTTACTGTCCTTCGTAAACCAAAGGCTAACGGCGGAGTCAACTTTCCAGATTTCCGTCTCTACCATAAATCCTTTTCTCTCCGTCAGGCTTCTAATTGGCTGGTACTCACGCCTTCCCCTCTAGCTCCTCTTTGGCTCTCCATTGAACGTTCACTCCTCTCTCCTTTTTCCCTTTCTGAAGTTGTACACTTCACTGCTAAGAATTTAACCACCCCTCTACCCCTGTTTAAACATACTACCTCTCTGCTACATGCTCTAGTCCGCTCGGACCCGATCTCTCGCGAATCTTTTTTGGCCTCCCCGATTTGGTACAACTCACTTATTCTCCTCCATAATCGCCCTATTTGCTGGACTGCGTGGAGATCTAAAGGGCTGATATGGGTTAACCAGCTTTTTGATGGCTTTCTCCCGTGTTCTTTTCCTCGGTTCCGACTCTTGTTTCACTGTCCTCAGTCTTTCTTCCATAGATTCTCTGTCCTAATGGCCATTATCCTTGAGGTCTACTACTCTCTCCCCTTGTCACCCTCTTCTGTTTCCCAGTCCTCGCTTCTTCAGATTCTCTCTGCTCTTCCCAAAGCCTCTCTTATTTATAAGTTTTTCTCTTCCCCCAATCCGACTCGTCCAAAATCCAAATTGGAAATTGCTTGGGAACTTGATATGGGCTGCGAATGGTCTATAGTTGTTTGGGACAAGGTCTGGGTCAGATCCTTGAAAATCTCCCGTTCTGCCTCTCTAACTCAGTCTATGTTCTTTCTATATCATAGACTTTATCTCTCTCCCCTCTCTATTTCTCGCTTCTCTCCTGATAAAGACTCTACCTGTTGGACCTGCTCTGCCCCTAATGCTGATCTGTATCATTTACTTTTTCTGTGTCCTTCTGCTTTAGCACTTTGGGATCAGGTGTGGCCTTATGTCTCTCGCTTCTTCTCTATCTCTATTCCGTATTCTATTCCTCTTCTTTTCTTAGGTAGTATCTCTGACGCTCTTGACATTCCTTCTAGTTCCTCAGGCCTATTAGATCTCATGTTGGCTCTGGCTTTCCAACACATTACTTCCAACTGGAAGGATCTCTCTAAACTCACGATACAATGTTGGTGGAACTCCCTCTGTCACTATCACAGGCTTGATGTTCGCTTCGCTGCTGCCTCCACTCCTACTCTCAACAGAGATCTATTCTGGTTGCCTCTCACAACTTATCTTGATTCTAAAGCTCTAAACTCGAAGTCTGTTTCTCCTTTATCCTCTGAGAACTTCAAGCCCCCATGAAGCACACCGGCTCTACCCTTCCTCTTTCTTTCTTCTTCTCTATTCTCTTTACCTTATTTATATTTACATTCTTATTCCCTGCCTTTCAAATATTCCCTACTCTTGCCTTATCTGTTCTCTCTATCTTATCTATCTTCTGTCCGACTATACCATTTACTCTTCACTAAGACGCCTCATATCTCCCCTTTCCTTTCTTTTCCCTTCTTTCCTTTCTCCTTCCCCTTTTCTCTCCTTTCCCCCTCTTTCTTTTTCCTTTCGGTTCCCTTTAAAATTTTATAAAATGCTTTTCGTATTGTTTCCTCAGGTCCCTAAGGTTTTTGAGCTTATAATGACCCTGTAATATTTTTTCTCTCCTTTTGACTTTGTATGACAATGCTCTTAATATGACCTGTATTTGTCGTTCGCTATGTTTCTCTTCAAATAAAGCATTTCAAACATAAAAAAGAAGACAATGGAATAACAACCTGCCTTGCCATGAATCGGGTACGTTTGAAAATGCATTTATGGGTGGTGGGGAGCGATTTCTAACCCACAACATAGTAAGGTATAGTATGCACAGTCCAGTGGATCCCCAGAGGCTAAAGTTGATAACACTAATGCTCTTTTGTGTTAGTGTGGGTGAGCAGTTGGGTTTATCACAGGGCAGTGTTAAGCATTGGTTGTGCGCACACAGGCAAGAAATGATTCCACACACTGACTAAATCCAAGACCAGTGGTATGTAAAAATATTACTTTTCGTATATTTATTTTATAGAACCAAGGATACTTTGTTGCAATATCACTTATTCAATGTAAACAGTGGAACCCGCATTTTTTCAATTAGTACAATGTCCTCCTATTGGAGGAAACCCAATCATCAATATGCAGGTGAGTAAACTATTTCCGGCCTTGAGCTTTTGGATGAAGAATCGGTACCGGCAAAGGTTCAGGTAAGTGACCTCTGCACCACCAGACAATTCTCACCCCATGGATAACGCCAGTCCTAGACATACTCCCACCTCGAATGGGACACTCCCCAACCTATCATTGCCCACCTTTAATTTAACCAAATATCAACTGAATGACTCAGATATCCATACTCAATAAAGGCCTATCTTTTGTGCCTACCACCCACACTAACTTCCTTGACCTCCAGACTAAGGTACTGAGATTCTTTCAAAAAATAAGACTTCCCAGCTATTTTTTACTGAATCCCCTACCCCCCAAACAATGCAACACCTCTTTGAGACCCGCATCAACATTTTCTCCTTCCTCGAATATGGTTCCACCGAAAATATCTACATTCGAGAAACTTGTACTCCACGACCTTTCACAAATGGCTAAGGAACAACATTTTATTCCATACAACATTACACTGGCTGAAAAATCGGCAATTGACACACTTAAGACCAACCCCGACATTGTTATCAAACCTGCAGACAAAGGGGGCGTCATAGTCTTACAAGAAATCACCAGCTATAAGAATGAAATATTAAGACAACTAGAGAACACAGACCACTATTGTAAACTTCCCACCAACACCACTGTTGAACTACAGAAACTTATCCTACAAGTGACCACATCCGGTCTAGACCAAGGATTTCTGTCCAAATTAGAATACCAGTTTCTCGACTCCAAGGCACCACGCACGCCTGTCATCTACACACTCCCCAAGATCCATAAAGATCAACTCATTCCACCCGGACGCCCTATCGTCTCAGGGTTTGGTTCTATTCTTGAGCTCCTTGGTCTTTACGTAGATTTCTTCATAAAAGATTTCGTACCGACCACCCATGCAATGTCAGAGACAGTAGACAAATGATCACGCTAGTTGAAAACCATACCTTTGACCCCTGTACTGACACCCTTTGCACTCTCGATGTTGAATACACTATACACCAACATTCCCCAAATAGACTCGTTACGTGTTATTGAGGGTATCTTGGACACACGCGCCAGACCACACGCTGTCCCTACCATCTTCATTTTGCAATTACTTGAGATCTGTCTCACTAAACTTTTTCTTATTTGATGGCCATTTTTACGAGCAAACGAAAGGTATATCAATGGGAGCTGCTTTTGCCCCAAATTTGGCCATTCTGTACATGAACGCCCTTGAAACCAATCATATATTTGTACAGCAGAACCCCTTTTTCTCTGCAATTTCTCTATGGAAACGCTACATAGATGATATTTTTATGATCTGGCATGACACCCAAACTATGCTTGAACATTTCTTACATTGGTTTAACAACTACGACGGGCTTAAATTTACACTCTCACACAACAAAACATCTATCGCATTTTTAGACCTGAATATAGTACACAAAGACGGTCGGCTAATCACCAGTTTGTTCAGCCTACGGAACGCCACACTCTGCTTAAATATAACAGCAACCACCCTAGAGCATTGAGAGATTCCTTACCCTATTCCCAGTTTTTACGCATACAACGTAACTGCACCCTTAAAGAAGATTACTTCACAGAAGCCAAAACGTTAAGCAACAAACTGGCTACTAGGGGATACCCCAAGAGACTGATGCGTACTGCCTGCAAAAGAGCATGGTACTGTCCCAGAGATTGCCTTCTAGTGCCCAAACCTAAGAAAACGCAAAACCGCATTGTATGCGTCACTACTTTCTCCCCTTCAAATACATTTCGTAAAAGTGTACTCAAGGATTGGAATGTGATCAATGCCGGTATACTTAATCTTGACAGACCTCTTTGCATTCAAATAGAGCAAAAACATCAAAGATCATCTAGTCAGAGCTGCACTTCCCTGTCTGCCCAATACTGGCACTCTCCATGATCACTGGGGGCTTCCACGCCTAAGTAACGCGCTTTTCATTTTGCTTGGTAAATTGTGCTTTCGAGCACAAATTCTTAGCGACCGATTATGTGAATAGGAAAACGTTTTAATTGTATTTATAGTACGGAACGTGTACTGAATTTATCGCTTCTCTCGCTGGGAAGGGGCTGATTTTTTATTCTCAATTGATATGTTACAACTCAAAATATTTACCATTTTAGTCTAGTATAAGGGACTTTATTTACAGCTATGTTTTCGAGTTACATTTGGTGTGGCGTAGTGCTTTTTGGTGGAGTGGTTTGCGTTTTGGTTGAGGGCCACGTGGTTCAGCGACAATGGCGTCTCTTGGAATGTTAGTGCTTGTCTTTATTAACTCGTATCTTTGATGTGCTCTCGTTTGAGGACTTTGTACTCAGTCTGCGCTTTTCCTGGGCGTACTAGATTCAAGGTTATTTTAAATACTTATTATGGGTTTGAAATGCCACGATTCACTAATACGTCTTCCATTTACCAATCTACCTGTTTCGCGTGGGCCAAGTGCGTGCTAATAAACGATATATGCTAACGAAAAATATTATTTTTTGCAATTGCTTCATTTTGCCCTCTATGGGGAAACGAGCTGCTTCGTCTATTTTGAATACCGGCTGAGTTTCTGACATTGCAGGGTAATCTACGTCCTTTTAGCCTATTAGTTAAACTCGGCAAGCTAAATTCAGTTTGTGGTAGTCTGATTCCACGCAGCCGAGTTGCTTAGTCGCGCTTTTACTATAAGCAGCTTTAAATCTACATACAATGGAGCAGACCGTATTGGTTGCTCCGAATAGCGCGTTGTATGCCAGATGCTTAACTCAAATTAACATTTTAAATGTGTCATGGTTAAAGGCATTTTATGCAAGTTACCACGTTATCCTGTGGTTTTAATCCAGGCCCTGATCGAAGCCATGCTAGCACTAAATTGGGTTGCTGGTGTGGTCAAACAGGTGCCAAAAGCAAATGTTTCTTTTGACGGTCGCAAGTTTCCATTTGCTGTGTAGTGGACTGGCAACATTGCAGGGAAACACAAACTTACTAATAGCTGTATATGTAAACTTAGGACGTAAGTGACCCACCAGGGTTGGGCGTATGATCCATATTTTTTGCATGCCATATATGTTCAATCACTGTCCCAATCGGGTTGCTTATTAGTTCAGTCTAGTATTAATATGAATGACCACCAGGTGCTTAATTGACAGTACTTTTAACTTTACTTGTAGATTTGAATTTCGAAAGAGGCATATATGCAGCGTGGCCTAGAGATGAACTGGACCCCAAGTAATAGGTAAGTCTTTAACGGGGCGGCGTTGTCGGATTTTAGGCCTTAAATAGTGCCCCATGGACTACTTTTGTATTAGGGCAGTCACTTGTGTGTAGATCCAACTGTAATATGTAACGTGTAAACGCAAAGTATGGTGGAATGGCTCCATCTAAATGGGCGCCTTAAACATCGGTACAATACCACGTTAACTTTACATATTGTTGATGCTAACTGGTTCTGCCAAAATGGAGTATGTTTGACATATTTCACGAATGATAATTCAATAACTGGATAAGCCTTAAACTGCTCCTTCTACACACTATTTGATGTGGGTATAATATGGAATGTTAGGAGGCCTCCGATGTAGTGTCAGTGTATCCCTAAAGCTTTACTTAAAGATGCTTCCCAGTAGGCGTTCTTGCTACATCTGCCTGTTGTCCAGCTGAAATTGAAACGCAGACTGGCTGCTTCCAATTGATTCACCAGTCCCTAATGGCTTTGTGCCTACACTCCGAATAGCGCTTTGACTAACATGTTGTACTGCAAGTTCAGTTCCTGGCTCACTCGGGTGCAGTGGAACAATGCATTCTATTTGTTAGGTACTATGACTTGAGATGCCCTGACCTATGCCTACATAGCCCCTGGACCATCAAATCTTACTGAATAATGCACATCTAAGCTCCGCTCGGGGTTAATTTTGTGGCTTTCATCCAAGCCATGTAGACTTGCTGTGGTTTATGTGGATAGAATTGAGCCTAGAGAATCGCCTTTTCTTGACAGTCGCTGCTCAGTGTGATGGTTTCTGAGGAGCAACATTTCAGGGAAGTACATAACGTGTTGTGTTGGGGGTTAGATCACTTTCAAGGTGGCAAGGGCTAGTTTTGATTTACTTTTTTTTTTTTTTTGGTAGGAAGATGCCTAAAGACCATACCAAAAGGAGCTGGAGTCCTTCTCTTCAGATACATTGGGTAAGGCTCGAGTTATGTACTCCATATAAATATATCCTGTTCTGAAAAACGTTTGAGTGGAAGGCCGTTTGTTAAAGCCCTTCGTTGCATATCGCTACATTTGGGTGTTAAACGGGAACTAAAGTGCAAATTTGCCGCATACTTTGTCGCATCACTTGGCTCCTGTCAATTCCACTGGCAATGCACATTGCTTTAAATTGGAGTTTGGTCACTATTCTATTAAGGCGAAGTAGCCCCGTTGGTGCGGAGCTGCATGATAACCGAGGAATTTAGCTTTGCGGTAGCTTAAGGACCTCCAACGTCATGCAAGAGTAAGCCGGATGGTCTTTGGCAGCTCAGATCTGTATTTGTAGCAGTCACTCTACTGTCCTACAACTGCTGTGAATTAATAACTGCGTATCATACGGGCCCAATTGCTGCCTCCGGGCTTTAGATCGAGAGGCATTGCCTAAACCTTCCTATTGCCTCCTGTTTCCCTTGACTGGGACAGGTAGTCAAATGTGTGGATAATCAATTGCATGCGGCGTGCGTAGATTGTGATGGTTAACATGAGACTTCCCCTCTGATTTTGATTACAAATTCCAATAACCACTGTTCTCTCGTAGGTATTTGACACCACGTGGTGAGGCAGACCCCGCAGTGCCTCGTGGCTGATAAATGAAGGTGAGTTAATGCCTTGGTACTAACGAAATGTCCTGCGCGTAAAGAAGCCAGCGTACTGCACATTCGGTTCTGGACAGCCAGGTTGAGTAGTTTGGACGTTGTTGCTGTATGCTGCATTTTATCTTGTCGTGGGGTTTGGTGTCTTATGATGACGAGTTCATGCACCACACAGAATGTTCTGTTGATTATGAAACTCTGAAGACACAACACTTCTATTAATCGTTTAGTGTGTAGGCGAGATTTATCTAGCCTACTTTGTCGTGCTTTAGAATGCTTCTACTGACCAGTTAACCCAGTGTAATTGGTCAATTGAGCTATGGTGACAGTAAAGGATACTGCAACGATGGCAATTTGCCTCCGGTTTCAACGAGTCTGTTTTCTTTTTTCAGGTGAACAAATCTAAGCTGTGCTTGGCCCTGCTAGTCCAGGTAAGGCATGCAGTTTAGATTACTACAATCTCATTTTAAGATAATGGTTGGTGTTAATGATGATACCACTTAACACAGCTGGAATTACCGGCAGATTGTTTGTGGTGAGACTGTTTTTCTGAACACTGTCGAGCCCGTTACATTGTAGTGTTATGTACTGATTGCATATTGACAGTACATTTTATGTTTGTAGCCCCAGTGGCGACGCAGCGTTTTTGAAGACCGCGCTGCATCAGTTGGTAAGTGTTTCTTAATGTACAATGACGATTCTCCAATTATTATGCAGAGAGAAACGGAGGCTAACATTATGCAAATACTTTTATTTGCTGCCCAAACATGCAGCCCTTTAAAGAATGTAAATACATCATAATAAGTAGAACGTTGACAATATGATGAGTGGACTGAGTAGGCTCTCATCTTCCTCGTGGGCTGCGATGACACAGCTGAACAACTTGAAACTCCAGAAGAATCCAATTAGTCTTTAATATTGTTATCTGAAGATAAAAAAGGGGATACAATGTATAGTCAAATGTATAAGGACTATTAAAGTAAGGTATTACAACAATAATCTTAACAAAATTAGTGAAGAAATACTAATACATTCAAAATGTAAATGAATTGAACCCAAACCTCTTCAGGGATAGGAGGGTGGGATAATGTTAGCCTCCGTTTGTCTTTAATGAAATCAAGATTCTCTCTGCATAATAATTGGAGAATCGTCATTTCATTACAAGACCGGAGGCTACCATTATGCATGTTTAAAGCTATGTAGTCACACTGCTAACATGCTCAATAGGTCTCAAGTAAAACTTAGAGAAGGTAGCTGCGTTAGACCAATCTGCTGCTTTAAGTATTTCGGGAAGGGAACCTCCTGCCCAGAATACTTTGCTAGCCATTGCACCCCTTGAAGAATGAGCTCCAAATTTGGAAAGGTCAATATCAGCTTCATGCATGATCGTCCTTATCCACCTGGCAAGGGTGGCTGAGCTTACAGGTTTAAAAGGTCTAACAGAGGATAAAAGAAGTTGATCAGAATTAATCTCTAAAATTCGAAATTTTGTTTTCATAACATTTCATACAATTAACAACGCATAGTTTTTCACATTCGTAGAAATAAGGATAAAAGATAGATTTAGACATAGTTTTCGTTCTTTTCCAGATATCAAAATGGACCCCTTCAGAGGAGTAAAATCTGTTAGAAATTTCTAGAGCTCTAATATCAGAAACCCTTCTAAAGGAAATTAAACATAAACGGGTAGCCAATTTCATTGAAATCCTTTTAAGGGAGAGCACTTCGTTGACAGGCCAGGAAAGGAAGAGATTAAAAATAAGATTAACATCCCAAAGGGAATGGTAACGGGCCTTGGGAGGTCTTTTTAGTCTAATACCCTTCATAACTCTTTTAACAAGGGAGTTGCTACCGATGGCAATATTATTAATGAGAGCGTGACCTGAAGAAATTGCAGATCTATAGCAGTTAATAGTTCTAAAGGAAAGACCCAAGTCAAAGAGGTGAGCAAGATAGTTAGCTATTTGTTGAAGAGAGCAAAGTACGGGATCCAAACCCCTCTCCAGGCACCAACAAGACCATTTTCTCCATATGCCCTTGTATCTTTTCCTTGTACCTGAAGCCCATGAATCTTCCGATAGGCTTTTAGCTTCTCTTGAAAGATCAGAATATCTTTCTGAATTCCTGATATCCTCCAAGCAAGAAGGTTCAAATTCCCTTCTACGACCAAGGGGTGTTCTTCTCCGTCTGGCCCCTTGAGAAGGCCCGGGGATGAGGGAATCAGAAGAGGAAAGTCTACTGCCAACTCCATCACCCCCGGGAACCAAACCTGCGATTTCCAGAAGGGGGTTATCAGAATGATTAAGACTCGAGTTTGACTTTCCATAATAGTCTCTGAATCATTGAGAAGGGGGGAAAAGCGTAGGCTTTGAACCCTGCCCAAGATTGTAGAAAGGCATCCACTCCTGATGCATATGGGTCCGGTCTCCAACTGAAGTATCTCGTTACTTGGTGGGTCAGCCTGCTGGCAAAGAGGTCTAATTCTATTGGGCCCCAAATCACTTGAATCTGAGAGAAGATCTCCTTCCTCAATTTCCAATCGCTTGCATCGTGGAGGAAACGAGAGTTCCAATCTGCTCTCACATTCTGAGACCCAGGGATGAATTCTGCTCTTATGGTAATCTTGTGTTCCCAACAAAAATACCATATTCTTTGGGCAAGTTCCGATAGAATTTTTGATTTTGCGCCCCCAAGGCGATTTATATAGGAGACAGCTGAGAAGTTGTCTATCCGTATTAGTATGTTTGAGTTTTTTAACATTTCCTTAACTCATAATTGCATTGAGAGCTGCAAGCATTTCCAAAGAATTTATGTGAAGGAGTTTTTCTTCCAGAGACCACCCTCCACCTGTCTCTAAGTCTTTTAAGCGGGCACCCCATCCCTGGTTGCTCGTGTCTGATTCTAAGGTAAAGTCTGGTACATTGCCGAAGATAGCTTTCCCGTTCCAGGCTTGGAGGTTTTTCAACCACCAATGAAGATCTTCTCGGGCATCCTGAGAGAGAGCAACGGAGTCTTGGTACCAGAGCCCCTTCCTCAGGCCTAAAGCCTTTAATCTTTGTAGGCCCCTGTAATGGAGCGGACCCGGTGATATTGCTTGGATGGAAGAAGAAAGGAGTCCTAGTATCCTGGCCAGGTCTTTTAAATGGATAGACTCTTTGGAAAGAGTATGAGAAACATTTTTCCTTATTTTGGCAACCTTCTTGTGAGGGAGGGTTAGATTGGAAAGAACGGTATTCACGTTGAAGCCCAGGAACTCTAGACTTTGAGAGGGAATCAAGATAGACTTTTCCATATTTATGATGAATCCCAAATCTTGAAGGAGATTCATGGTTGTGTTTAAATGTTTCGTAATTTCCAGCTTGTCTTGAGACATGATAAGGATACTGTTGTAGGTCTGATTTTTAACCATGACCGTATCTTATACTACTGTTTTGATTTGATGCACATTCACTCCTTCCCCCCCGGCAATCTGAAGATACGATCTTAATTTTTAGCCTCAGATTTGAAATCCCTGCAGTCTCGTTTTTGAATCTTCGTTTTGCTACTTTGTATAGACTCTTATGCAGTCACGGACCCCAGTAGGCTTTGTGGACCAATTCTGTAGAACATTGAATATTTGAAGTATATGGTGAAGCCATGGATTTTTGCTTGCATTAAATGAAAACTGTTAATGTTTAAATTGATCAAAACTTAGACTGCTTAAGTTCTCGCCTTCAGGTAGTGATTAATGGACCCTTAGTCACGCTGCACTAAGCAAGGATGCATATGAGCAAACGCTATGCAAATTGAAGATTGCCAAAGATCACGGACTATACCAGATCTGCCGACCATCTATTAAATGTAGCCTAGCTCAATCCCAGTAACGCGTTATCTGATTAAATGCCTACATTGGTCGTGAGTCATCTTGTCACAACACAGCCTTAAACTACACTATCCGACCTGACTACCACTGAGTGGGAAATTATAACTAGGTTCACCCATGAAGGTGACTTATTAGCACACAGTGACTTGTCCACTTCTGTCGTATGTCACCTAGACTGAATGGCTTCAGGGAACTGAACTAGATTATATTTTCTGGTTACGTGAAGCCTAAAACTTCAAGCAATTTCCTGGGTATAAAACCAGCTTTTTGAAACCTTTTCTGTGCAATGAAAGCATGTCTGAACTTGAGATGGGAGTGCCAGGTCTGCAAGTAAAGTTGCCCCGCCTCCTTTGCACCCAGTTTGTAAGCGAGTCATGGGTTTTGTGGTCACTAAATGTTAATGTTCTCTTTTTGTGCAGAGGTTACATTTGAATTCTAGTTTTGCCACAAATTAAAACAGGCTTACCTCACCTTTAGCCACCGAGTTAGTGGCTTTTTGAGATGTTTCCATGATGAAAACCAAACTGAAATAGCTGGAATTACCGGCTGATTGCCAGTGATTAGAAGGTTTTTCTGAGTCCATCGTAAATCTACAAATCGTAGCTTGTATAGTTCTAAAATGTCACTCGCTAACCCTAGTTTTTTCCTTTACAGGGCTCAAGAATTTAAGATTCAGGTGAGATGGCATTTCTCAATTTTCTGGTCTCCCTTTCCTCTGTGCAGAATGATGACCTGGAAAAGCCGTCAGATGCGACAACTGACGAATTTTCTGTTTCTGACTTTCCATGGCTGAACTACCATAACCTGTTCTGTTCGGCTAGAATCTAATGCCCTGTCCCTGCCTTTCTACAGCAAGGAGTACCGTGGGTGATGAGCGTGCCTTCCCTGGGTCACACTAGCTTCGCTTGCAGTGGTAAGTAGGTTCTCTTGCATATATGTCACTGTCTTTATTCACTCGTGCATCAACGTGATGAATCCCAAGGATATAGGAAAAGCCGACCGATGCGATAACTGGCGATTTGTAACTTCTGACTTGATGCTGTTTATGGGATAGCTCTAATTTGTGGCCGTCTTGGTTTCTTCAAGTTTTGTTTGTAATTGCAGGACCCCTGTTGGTGGTTAAGCCTTGATCTGCGAACAGTGGACCAAGCCCGCCGACTACTGCACTCATGTAAGTAGCAGCAATGACAAGCTGTGGATGCAGACTCCCTTTAACGTAGTCCAGCTGCACCCAGGGTGAACTGCTGGCTTCAAACTTGCTCGCCCCTAGCAGCGGCTAGGATAGTTTGTGGTTCTGGAACTAACTAAATTCACGGGGAGCCTTGTATGTTGGCATTACCGAATAGAACCTAAAAGGCGGGTGGTTCCAGGAGCAGCATTTTGTTAGGCCAACTTCATCTCAGTCTTGGGGACCATGCCTTTTAGGGTGGTAAATTAATCCCGTCCCAGAGACCTGTTGGTGGGGCTCCCGCTTTCTCTTAATCTGATGCGGGGTACATAATTCGAATCTGGTCGGTGATGATACCATTTCAACCTGCTGACTCACTGGATGAGGCTTGCGGATATGGGACTGAGACCAGCCTGTTTGATATGACTTTGTGCTCGTCGTGTTTTTATGCCACCTAATGTGTTTTTTTTCCTCCCTTTCAGGTCTACTGGACGTTCTAACACAAGCGTGTTATGGATTGCTAGTGCTGAATGCTCTTACTTGGTGTGGTCCTGTGGCTGCATCTGGTGTTATGGAAAGAATAAAGAGGACTTTTTTAGTTTTGACACAAAGGAACGTTGGCTGATCTAATGTGTACTGGCCAGCCCTCCATCTTGTCCTGATTTGTAAGTTTAAAATGTGGTGTAGAGCGAGATGTGCTTTACTTGGACTTGATCATTGATGTACCACACTTGACAGAATAAAATGTACCGTTTGACAAATCGCCAACTTCTGTAGTGTTCTGTGGTCCTACAAGCGTATTTATACCTTGATGCATGGTATGCGGCAAGGCAAATTACTTTACCAAAGGTGACACCATTGTGGATGGCTTTCTGAGAACCGTGGTCCTGGACTTTACCCCTGTACTCGCTCACTCCCTTAAGTGCAGCTTAATGAACTGTCCAATTTGCAGACAGACAAGTGACGAGCCTTTATTTATTCATGCATGCTAGGAGGGTATGAAATTGGGAGGTGCTATAAATGATTAGTAGTAGATACAGGAAATAAGCTCTGGCCAACTGGTGTATACCACCTCTTCGAGCTAGTGTAAATTGGAACCAGCATTCTCACTATAGCTTCCTCAGATGCCTAGGAAGAAAATTCCTCTTGGACCCTGTTGGACTTGGCATGGGTTCCCCATGACTTTGTTTTTTGACCTGCTTTATAACTTTTTGTTCTTTAGCTGACCAGTGCTGATTTTGAAATTTAAAATGTGATGGCAATTGGGTTATCCATGATTGGTATACTTGGTTCATTGAAGCCCCTAGTAACATGGTTTACCAAATTCTACTAGTTAGCCTGCTGCACTGCTTGAGCTACCCATAAGCAGTCTTTCAAACCTGACTCAAGGCCTGCCACTGCAGGGCCTGTGGGCTCATTTTACTGCCACCTGAACTTGGTATTCCTAACTATTTGCCAAGCCTTAAACTCCTTTTATTACATATTAGTCACTACTTGGTAGGTAGCCCTAAGCGCGGGATGCTGTGCAAGTGGAAATGTAGCATTTTGTTTTATGGTGACAACCACCCACTTTACAATGAGGCCTACTCTTAGGTTAACATTAAGAATTTCTTAAATGCCCTGTAAGTGACTCATGATTGCAGAGTAGCTGCTATGTTTTATCATTGGTCTGATAATGACAAATCCCCTTGGATCTGGTATTACTTCTCTAGAAACACCACTTCTAGAAAGTGGAAATTTCTCTGCTCTTAAGCTCTTGTGCCTTACAGCCTGTCTCAATACTAATTCTGGGTGCCAGCTCTGAACAGCAATAAGTGCAGGATACTAAGCTGCATCTATCTGCATACTGATTAGCCCTCCTGGGCAAGGGGGGGGGAGGGGGAGGAGACATACACCTGAATGGGTAGTGGCCTGGCCTCACCACCCTACAGATAGTCTAGCAGAGTTGGGCTGAACAGATATTTTTACCAGAAAGGCTTTGCAGTCTCCTACACTTAAAGGACACATTTGGGTACAAGGGACTCCACATCACTAGTTCGCTTTGGGGTCCTAAGGAGGCTCTACCAACAAGAGCCCTGCTACAGTAGGGACTGCCATTTGTTTGCCTGCTAGTGGGCGGTGAGAATGACCGGGTTCCTGCAACACAAGTAACTCCAAGGGCTTGTTGGCTCGTCCCTGTTCAGAAAATATCAGGGCCTTCAAAGATTTAATTTGTGCAAACTACTGCTGATGGACTTTAATTTGCTCTCGGCCAGTCCTGGGCCCTCAGTGTTGGTGGCTGCTTTTGAGCACCTACACATCAGCACGGTGTGCCGCTCAAGAACCAGTGCCTGCCTGTTCGAGTGCAGGCATGTTTTTGACCTTTGCCAATGTCTCAGTGCCTGAAGGTAGTCTGGCACACCGCATGCATCAATGAAAGATGGGAGCAGCCCTGACTTCAAATCGCCACAGTATCCAACATGGGGAGAATCCAGAAAAGCGGGTCCGAGGCTGACTGCACCGCTGCAACCCGTAAGGAATGTACGCTCTCAAGAGTTGAATATCTAATTCTGTAGCTTTTGCACATTTATTAAAATCCCAGTGTACCAGAGATGCTTATTTGGTGACTTGTTAAAATGTGCGTCTCTGGTTGGCAGAGGTATTCACCCTGCCAAAGTTACATCATAAACCTGAGCTCACCCTCTGGTAGCTTAGCACGGAGCAGACAGGTTTAATATAGGAGGCAATGTGTAAAGTATTTGCAATCCTTGAAACAAAAACGGTGAACTTCAAGTTAAAAATATTTTTAGGAATATAGAAGTTTAAACTTTTGCGGTGCTTAGAAACCATGCCACCTGGGGTTTTCTGGTTGTGGTGGACTGGGGCAGCCTAAAATCCAGGCACCCACTATTTATTTTGACGGTTTTGTATAGCGCAAACAAGACCCTTGCGGGTATCAGAGCACTTTACATAGCAAACATAGGAAAAAAAGACGTACATATAAATACAAAGAATTATGTGAATACAGTATAGCTTCAAATCCCTTCATAATTAGTCTAATTTTATATTTGGCTTTTTCATGCATAATTTAGGAGGCAACACATAATGTATTCTAGTTGACATGTCAGACCACAATAATTGCAACACCACGAGACAACAGTACTTGGGCCCTGCCTATATAAATTAGAAATTCAGCCTTAGACCCCGCTATGATACTCACCACCCTCCATGATCAGACTCCGGCGCAAATGGAGCGCTACCTATATTTTGTACACTGTAGATATGAATTAATTTTCACCCCCTCCCTTTACTGGGCAATTTACGAGACCACAGCAGGCTCGTGATCGGCACTGGGGTCGAGAGTTGTGCTGCATTCTGCGGGCGGTTCTCACTTAATGTCGGATCGCGAGGGTCTGAACAAGGTAGCTTAAAACCTGTATGCTGGTAGAAACTAGTTGAAATACCCCATTAAGACTCCTCAAGATGCCCACACTGAAAATTCTTGATCACTTATCTGTTTTGAATTAACAACCATGGTCTGTTTGTTGCTGGGACATGGGAGTGAATGCGATGAGCTCTCTGAAACTGCAAAGCTTTTAAGAAATGCGTGCATGTGAGGCGTAACAAAAAACGTAGTCTAGAACCATTTCAGCTTTCTCCAGTAAGCAGCTCTCACTGGACGCAGGTCATCCTGCTCTGCATTCCCAAAAACGTTCATTACCATTTATTTAAACATAGTGACCATTTCGCTCTTTATAGCTTGGATGACCTTCTTACCTTCCATATTTTGCGTATCTTACTCTCTGCGCATACCCGACTTTAAGCTATATTCAGATGTGCCACTTCATTGTTTTTCTGCAGTTTTCCAACAAGCCCTTCTTTGAAACCCTATTCCTGCAATCTAACTATACCTCTCCAGCGGCCTGACCTTTTGTTGCACGAGCTCACATGCCCACGACTGACGTCTAAATCCTGCCAATTCGATCTAAAAACAAAAAGGGTTTTTGAAATCCTATCCAGAGAACCCAATGCCAATGTAGTATCTTGCATAAAGGTTAGAAAAACGAAATACCGGAACTGGTGGCCTCTTGCGCCCCTTAAAACAGCCACAATAAAAAAATTGATTCTCCACTTTCCGTTTCTATGGGGCACCAGGGATACCATTTAATGCCAAGTTTACATTTCTAAACTTACTGTTCCGAGCACCTGGGATGGGGAGCAGAGGCGGCTGACTGTGCATTCAACTTATATCAGCAAAGGGAACGAGGCCGCATACTCACGCTCGCCTAATTCCTCCCCTTCCTCCGCATACTGCGTCACTGAATGTAAACGTCCAAGAGCATTTGCCCTAATATGCCTGTGGAAGTCGTCGCGAGACACACCCGCACATGGCAGGCGACAGTACTTTGTCACAACAGTTTGGAAAGCTCACTGTGGCAATCACAAAAAGCAAGTGTCCTTTAGAACATACAGAAGTATGTTGGAACCTGGTAGCCTACTTGTCTTTGCTCAGTACACACAATGTCCCAGCCTTGCAGGTGAATCTGGGTTCAGTCAGGCAGCGTTCCCTGGAGATGGGAGGTAACTGGCTATGGCTTTTGTGAAAACACGCCTCCTGGCAGAAGTTAAGCGGTTTAAGAACCCAGCACCGGAAAATAAGTCTTGTTGACCGGTAGCATGTTATAATCTAAGTGATTAATGCATCCTCTGTTGCTGCCCTTTGCCTTGCTGCTCAGTCTATGTGATGTCATCGGATTGTTGAGAGTGCTTGAGTGGAAGAAGGAATCAGTTGGTGTGGAAGGGCCGAGCAGCAAGGAGGCTGCTCCTGGTGGGGCATTGAATAAGGTAAGGATCTTTGTATTCCGGTTCACATCTTGAGGCGTTTTCTGATGCCGCCGACCGCCTGCTTTCCTCATAGACCTTTGGTGATCCAGTTAATTCAAAAGAAGGAACTGAAGACGTTCTAACAGTCACGATTTTCTGCTGAACTGTGGTTGCTTGATCCTCGTACAAGGTACTATTTTTCCTGGTTGTGGCTCCAGACTTTAGTTGTTTACTGACAACGGTGGACTACCTTCTTTATTTTAGTTTGTTGTTTTCTTGGGACACTGTATTTTTCAGGATGTTTGTGTAGTTTGTTATGGCTGTACTATACGTTGGCTCCGTCACTTGCACCTTATCCTGATTTTGTTTGAGAGTAGGTGAGAGTGGTGTTTTGTTTTGCATTTGTATGATTAGTGCAAGATAGTGTAGTGTCCCGGGTCATGTTAGTTTATACTTTTGAGTAAGTTGTGTCTGTTGTGTGGTGTTTGGACTGCGTGTGGGTGCGCACATGAGAAGACTCCTTCTTTTGAAGCTTCTCTGACTTGCCTGTTTGGTTTTACCCTTTGAATTGGTGGTTACCTCATGTGAGGTGTTGGATTGTGCGTTACGGGTGCGCACATGAGAGGTCTACCTTTTGAGTAGCTTCTCTGATTTGCCTATTTAGTTTTACTCTCTGAATTGCTTGTTTCCTCATGTGAGGTGTTGGACTGTGTTACGGGTGCGCACAAGAGAAGACTATTTCCTTTTTAGCTTCTTTGGACGTACCCTTGTTTTGGAAAGATGAGAATGCTCTTTAGTTTCTCTGGATTTACCCTTGTTTGGGAAGATAAGAATGCTTTTTAGTTTCTCTGGATGTACTCTTGTTTTGGTTGAAGTATTTGTATCCTCCTGTTAGGGGTTACAAAATGACCCTTTAGTGTTGCGTCTTGAAGCTTTGTGTTCTTGAAGCTTGTTGACTTTTTGTATTTCCATCAACGCACATTTTATTTATAATTAGTCTTATTGCATGCATGTACATCTTGCATGCTCGTATTTTTACAATTCTGATGGGGGGGGGATGTGTTATAATCTAGTAAGTGATTAATGCATCCTCTCTGTTGCTGCCCTTGCCTTCCTGCTCAGTCTGTGATGTCATCAGAATGTTGAGAGTGCTTGAGTGGAAGAAGGAATCAGTTGGTGTGGAAGGGCCGAGCAGCAAGGAGGCTGCTCCTGGTGGGGCATTGAATGAGGCCTAGCATGAGACTGAATGTGGATCCTATCTGAAGACTACGTATCTTTCATTTCCTTGTAACATAGCACTTATCACAATGGAGTGCTGTTCAAATACAGCGACGCGCCTTGGCCTGCTGAACAGTATCTTGGATGCATAGACATTAAGGGGGATGCATGGAGGAAAGAAAGCTATCCATTGCTATTGGTCCCACAGGCATAGTTTATTCAAAGCTGTGCTGAGTTAAAGATGTAATGGACATAGGGCTGATGCATTGAACCTCTGGGCTGTAGTTAGAGTGGCAGAATGTTGGCGCTGAGCTGCTCTATGTCAGAAATGACTTGTGTTGCACTATTCAGGCAAGCGGTGGCAATGAGCCATGTCGAGGTCAATACACCCATTATGATTGGGGCGTTGTCTGGATTTTCTAGGGTGCAGCGCTGGTACTTGCCTGCAAGGGCCCAGGATTGTCTTGAGACCAACTGTCCGATTCCCGAGAACAGCCATCAAGCCCTTGGGAGTTACTTTGGTTCTGGAGATGCAGTCAGTCTTCACTCCAGCCGAGGAGGGAAGCTGGACAGGCACAGCAAAGGAGGAATCCAACAGTGACCTTCCTTTTAGCAGCATGATAGTCCTTTATCCTGGCAGAATGTCCTCTGGTCCAGAAGTGTATTGAGTATGTGTGTGGGGGGGGGGGGGTGGCCTGTACTTGTACCCAGTTGTGCCTTTGAATTGAGGGAGACTGAGCCCTTTGAAGTACATTGTCTCCTACCCTGGCTCCAGATTCACTATAGGGGTAGGCAGCTGTTTGTCTGGGGACAGGCACCACCTATTCAGGTGTTTGATCCTACCTAACATCTTGCCCAGGATGTTGATGGCCCATCAGGCACACCTAAGCCCCCTTTGTTTGGCTGTCTGGAGAGAATGCACAAAGCCCAGCTGCCACCCCAGATGTGCACAGAATGGGTACAGTAAGAAAATGCCAACTTTCTAAAAGTGAAAAACAATTGCTGGACAATGTGCACAATGTCAAACATTCACCCCGTACAGAGATCTGTGCCTAAATCCATAGTTTTTTGCTCCCCATGCCATTCCAGTTTTGACCCAGCGATATGCAGGCCAGGTCCTGGACTGGAAACAAGTGTCCTGGGAGCAGTTTCGGTGCATCACCTTATCAGCCAGGCTACCTTTACTTCAGTGGCATGGAACCCATGTCTGGGCATACCTGTCCCACTTTGTGTCAAACAGAAAACTTTCTGATTTGCGACTCAATCAAACTTTACCATAAGTTGTGCTTTAAAAAAAAAATTGGAAGCCCAGTCCAATTGGAAATTACACAAAATGTAATACAATGTGCACCTGTGGGAGAGATGGGCCTTGCAGTAGTGAAACCATTTATTCACTACCTGGACATGTTAAACTTGAGTACATGTCCAATCTTCTAAATACAATGCACCCTGCCCTAGGTGCAGTCGGGGCCTACCTTTAGGGGTAACTTGTAGGTATTAAAGGCATTTTCAGGCCAGTAGTGTAACAACTTGAGGGGGGCCCTCCTGCGAAATGCATGGGATGTACCCCTTTGGATGAGAGGGCCCCCTGGAGCTTTGCCCCCGCCACCCCCCACCCCGCCTTGTGTTACGCCGCTGGTTCAGGCCTGGCAAGAGGGTTAACTTATCAGGTTGATATGACCGTTTCAATATGCTGACAGGCTCTGCAATGGCAGGCCTGAGACATGTTCCGGGGGCTATTGAAGTGGGTAGTACAATCGGTGCTGCAGGCCCTCTAGTGCAAAAAACAATGGATGAACAGAATGCAGAACAATGTCATACATTCACCCAGTACAGAGATCTGGTCCTAAATCCATCACTTTTTTTGCTCACCATGCCATTCCAGTTTGGACCCAGCTAGTAGCATTTAATTTACAGGCTGTTTGCACATATAGTGCACTTAACAAGGGACTGCACTTTAGCACTGATTAGCAGTGGTAGTGCTCTCAGTTCTAAAGCCAACAAATGAATTTGGCAAAAAGGGGAGGAGGAAGGTAGTTTGGGGGTGACCCTGCTGAAAGGCCAAGTCCAACATGAATTAATAACATTTCAAGTGAACTCAACTCCGTTCCATGTTCACATACAAGGACTGATGTTTTTTCCTACTTGCATAGAACAGATTTGTGAATAATTGCCGTAGACAAATCTGACATTCATGCACGAGTGACGACGTCCAAGTGGGCCGCATTGTACTGCCTCTGGGTGTGTGTTCATGTCTCGGAGGGGTGTCATCATCCAAGGGCAGAGTGCATATCCTTGATCACCTGTGACAGTGCAGGGAGAAAAGAGTCAATACCTGTTTCGTCAGGATGTGATGGCAGGCCCACCAATACAGGGACTCCTGTGCTGGCTCTGTGTGGGGTAAGTGTAATTCAGCCCTCAGAGAGTAGCTGGTGCTGGCAACAACTCCAACAGTCATCAGGCACTCAGTAATGCAATGTCAGAGCAACAAGGGGGAATGACTCCAGTCGCACAGGGCTAGTGGCCCCAGATGCACAGCGGCTGACTCGGGACCCTGAACTGCAGGGGGCAGGTCCAGGGGGTGGTGGAGGTCCTGGGGGGTGGCTGTGGGTGTTGTGGCCCTGTTGGGGCTCTGAGCTGCACAATGAGTAACTCCATGGTGTTGTTTGTTCGGTTGTGGCTGTGTGCGGGGCTTCGTTGCCTACTGCAGGGAGTTGTCTGTCTTTACACCTGCTTGTGGCAGGTGTTAAATACCTGCGGCTACGGCGGCTTAGCTCGTGGTTTTGACTCGCATCGCGGATCTGGCAGTTCATTGTGAAAGTGGTGTGGTTTTTCCACGTGTTTTTGCAGGGGAACGCCTACTCTGCATCTCATTAGCGTTAGTTGCCGGTGTCACCCGTGGTGTAGTTTTTTGTGGCTACTATCGCAGGTAAATTGGTGATATCAGCTGTTAGCACCAGCTTGTGAATGGTGCGATGATTTTATTACCACTTTGGCTGCGATAAAGTGCCGCTAACTTGGCAATAGAACCTTGTGAATATGTCCCCCAGAGTGCTGACTTTATCTCAAAGTATACTGTGAATTGATAGTGTGCCTGATTGATAATGAAGACCAGGAATCTCTTGTGCTTCTTGATCATTAGCATGTGCAGCTATGCATTCTTGAGGTCCATAGTTGCTGGGCAGTCCTGAATCCGCAGAATGGTCTTTTGAAGTATCATTTTGAGCCTCTGTGTCTTTAGGAATTCTGGTCCCAATAGCAGACACAACTTTGAGTTGATTCCCTGGTTGAACTTTCCTTGGCTTTTACCAATTCTTGATTTTGCCGGAGTTCCTTTACCTCCTGTTGCAAGTGTTGAGTTCTTCATTTGTTACTTGGAGGATTTTTGATACAATAAGCGTGCTGAACAGTGTTAAGTATCCTTTTGTCTTGAGGTGATGGACCTCCACTACTGGAGGAAACCTACTCTGTCCCCCCACTGGTGGTGTGATTGGACTGTTAAGTCATTACCTGAATGGGGCTGCCCCCTGATTTTACTACGAAAGGGCTGTCTTAGTGTTTGGAACTGCTACTTTGGTAGTTGGGTATCTGCTTGCTGGTTGGTCTGTGGCATTGACGCTAGGATTCCTTCCTCCAGATCATCTATCTGGGTAGCTCCCTTCATATGTTGCTGCAGAACTACAGGGCCCTTGTGGTTCTTTATTTGGTGAAGCTGTTGTGTTTCCTGAATGGCCCATGGTCGTCTTCCCTATATTAGCCTTACTGTGCATGTTGTAGGCCGCTTTTACTTTGCAAACGTTACCCCATATCACGCTTGCCTTTGTGCCACATTATATTTTCACACACAACCTGCACGTTTTCATATTTTTTTATTTTCCTGGGATTTGATCTGAACACACTAGACCAGGTCAGACAACAAAGCCCCATGTTTATTCTCTCTGGTGGACACTAGCACTTAGACATGACAAGAGAATGCAGCTGCTGATTGTGAGCACACATCTTGCTATTTTGAGGCCAGGGGTTCTGGAAAAAACAGACACTGAGCGAAGGTACTGAAGCAAGAGTGCTGCGTCAGCTGAAATGTAGAACATCTACCTATGTATGCTAAGGTATGGTGCTACTAATCCCCAAAATAATTGCCATATAATAAAGCTTCAGGAGAAAGGGGGCGAGGGGGAAATAGTCTAAACGGTCTTATAACATGACAGGGCTTATTATGGTATATGGTTTGTTAACCATTGCAGTTGTATTTTTGGTATGCATTTGTTGTTTAATTGTTGCACAAATACTGAATCTTAGAGCACAATAGCGGTCACCCCTCATAAGCATAGATTTTAGTGCAACTGGTTGAGTGTGGAGATGGGGACACCAGTACCTGGTATTGCTGGGTGTCCATTACATTTAGACGTGCCGGTGTCATCGAGGACCTTGACTATGCTCCCCTCAATACTTATGGTGCAAATGTGCTGTGGTTGTCGGCCCTAGACTCCTGCTCTCAGGTACGATATGAGGAACACCTCGCTCTCATCCTCTCGTGTTGCGTCCTGCTACGAAGGCTTGTCTCACAACTGTCATCTTCCAACGTTGTCAAAGCTCCTGGGTCATGCGTGGACAATGGGTGGCTCTGCGCTCCTTGACACTACCCTTGCATTCCTTCACAAAGTTGTTCTTACCACACTACATAGTGGTCTAGGCCACAGTTACTGCACTTTCTTCACATGGTAGTGGAGGGCTTGGCTGTGGTTCTGCATGGTTGGTGCAAGAATACTGCATCATCATTGGAGGAGCCAAGATGGCGACCGGGACGGCAGCGTAGGCTCCCGGCTCCGTGAACCTCCGCATCCCGCACAGATATCCTGCAAGAGATCCTTAGCTTGCGCTATATGCCCGTGTTGGTGAATGAGAGCGGCAACCGATCGTATGACTCCGAAGTTTCTGGCGGCGGTATCGCCGGAGAAATGTCCACTTGAAGTTTGCGGCCTGTGCAACCCTGGAACCGGGACCTCGAGTGGATAACATGGCCGGGCGGCAGTTCAACAACAGCGGCCTTTGGTGACTGGGTGGAGTCGGACTAACCGGAGCGGTGTGAATATCGGCCTACGTTTCGCCGTGGTCGTTCCTACCACTAAGAGTAGCGGAACGAGTGCATGCCCGAGGTGGCTAATCCAAGATTCCCCGGTGATTGCCTCAGCCTTCGCCGGTGAGCTGCCCGGCCGCCGCCCGTAACTCGCCCTGATTCTTGCGGCCTGCTCCCGGATTTTCGCGGGCGCAGGTCCATGGTGGGGATGATGGTTGCCCGTGACCACACACCGGATATATTTTTTGCCTGCCCCCGAAACCCTGATTCCAGTGACGTGGAACCTGAGGCGCTTGTCCCCGAGTCCTGGTCCCAATCTGGGTTGGACCTACCCGGCGGCCATCTTGACAGGATGAAGTCTACCATCCTGTACACTGGGTCGCAGCACGACTGGAAGTGTGCGACTATGAGGAGCGTAGCGGAGCGAGCGCCGAGAGCTGTGCTGGGGTATGGTGATCTTCTCGAGGCTCTCGGTGCCCTTCATTCCACCTTGGTTCACGGCGCCTGGGTATTGGGGAGTAAGCTTGATGGGGTGGCATCAGCGCCGGAACAGTTGCTGCCTGCCTGTCCCCAGGTGCACGGGGACTTCCTACACTGCACACAGGAGGACAGTGTCGTGGCCGCCCCTGTGGATAGTGACCAGCTGGAAACTCCGGACAGTATACTAACGTGTGATCGGCTGGCTGTGGGTCTGGTCTGTTCCGGAGGTCTTGGACCTGAGTGGGGGGTGGTGGCCTTGTCCCGTACGCGGCCTCCGGCGACCCAGGCAATATTCAAGCAACGGTCGCCTGCTCTGGCTGATTTCGCCTTCTTGGACCTTGTGTGCAGTGCAGATCCTGGGGCAGCACTGGGAAAGACGACTCTCCATACTGCTGACTGTGTTGGTATTCAGAGACTTCCACCCTACCTGTGTGTGTCGCTTCCTGTTCTTTTTTGGACGCTCCCCTTCTTTGTAACATTGGACATGGCACTGGGTCGATGGGTATGCATGGGTAGATTCGTAAAGAGTGGCCAAGGATAAGGCTGATCCTTCAGAGGTGGTCATCTAATAGGCGGGCGGGCTCAGGGGTTGCGTGCTCTCACGGCATAACTGTCAGTGTAATAGGCGCATAATGCTCCCCATTCTTCTTTGACATGGTCGATTCTGTGTTGCTTATTGTTTGCTTTGGGGGAAAACATATTGTGCGGGAGGGAGAAGCCGGGGGCTTGTTTTGAAGGCCCTCCTCCAGTTTATTAATATTCTCTCTACCCCCCGTCTGGTGGGGTTTCTTTTCTTACTCCTCTTTCTCTGTTTCTTCTATATTTCGGGTCTGGTTTCGGGGCGACAGGCACACTGCTGGGGGGGGGGGGCCGTACTCATCTGCAGAGGTGCAGGGTGGGGGGTTGGGGGAGGAGATCCGTTAGTCTTTAACCCCTTTTTTTCCATGGCCTCCTTTTTCTTCTCTTATTCTTCTTTGTCTTTCTTTTCTGGGATCAGTATGGTAGAACTCCTTCGTTGTTAATCGCTGCGTTTTCATGTGTGCCACAATTTCCGTGGTGTTTTCTGGGTTTTAGGGCAGGGGACTGCAGGCGCAAATGGCCGTGATATTCCTCCACATCCTGAACTTCCTGTTTCAGCGCCATTGACTAGATAAATTGCTGTTTATTGTCGACGTTTATTATTCTGCCTGCCATTTCTTGCTGCTGGGAAACTGTTTGGCACCTGATCCTTCCATCCTCCCTTATTATAAAATGAAAACCTTTTGTATCCTGGTCTCCTACTTGGGCTGTTCAGTGGCCGAGAGTACACTAGCATGGAGATTCTGCTCCCCGAGGTGCTGCCTGTGATAAATGTTGATTTCTTTACTCTGATTGCTTAGCGGCCGGCCCCGGGGGTTGTAGGCCCATACTTGTTATTGGTTGAAATGTCAAAGGTTTTTCAAAAAAAAAAAAAAAAAAAGAATACTGCATCTATCATCTCTTGTCTGTAGTGGGCTTTGGCGGTCCGGACCGTGGGAGAAGGCCAGCTCCATCTCCTATGCTCGACTATTGAAAAGTTCTTGCGATCTGACCAGAATTAAGATGTCTTCTAGTTTTATGTAGGATCATTCTCCTCAAAACAGCATACCAATACCCTTGCATGAACTGGGCCCTGACTTCCCTAGGCTGGTCGTTGTCTGTGCAGGTGCTGGCAAGGGCCCGAGGCAGGCGTGAAACCCATCCATCGTTTCTGCTTTCTGTTGGTGTGCCTGGCGCAACTTGAAACAATCATAGTCTGGCTTGAGCTGCGTATCAAAATAGCATTGAGAGCGGCAACCACTGCCTCATAGTCTTGGTCATCTCATGTGTTGGGCAGGTGTTGGAGCAGCTGGTATACTTCCTCTCCCCCAAAATGGAGCAGTAGGGATCTTTGAACAAATTTTTCAGGGCCACAAATGAGATGGAGGGCATGGTGAAATCTGCCACCCCACATTTTTCAGCGAGGGGTGGCTGTGGCAGGATCAATAAGCTCTCTAAATAAAGGCAAAGCCGCTACTGATGCGTTCGCAGGTCGACCTGCCACAGCCAGTGCAGTGGCTTGGGAGGTTGGCCATTCGCATGACACTTGTGGTGAGTGTATGCTCATGCTGCGTGGCAGCACTCTTCCTCAGGGGGGGCATAGTGAAAAACGGGAAGCTTGGCAATGTGTAGTAGCCTTAGCACATGTGCTCAGGAGAGTGCCTCTGGCAGGCCCTTAGGTGGAAATCAAAGTGCCCCTGCTTCACCCCCACATAGGCAGTACCCAGTAGAAAAGTCCCGGCGGGACCCCTTCTTGCCATTAGGGGTGAGGCAGGGATGGCTGCCAGCACAGATGACTGCTGCAGGTACAAGGCTGAGTCCTGAGCAGAAGGAGTGCGGAGAAGACAGTAGTCCAACAGGTGGTACGTCAAGCACCATCATGCAAAAGTGGTCCGTCGCGGGAGGCACTGCAAGGAGAAGGTCTGTCTGCATGCGGTGGCTGAGCAAGTAGGGGTTGCCCTTCGTGGGCCTGGTCACCGGCGATGCTGGGTGGCTACCGCAGTGAAGCCCCACTGGCTCTGGCGGTCTCACGGCAACTAGATATGTGCGGCCAAGTGGGTGGGCTCCGCCTTGTCGCCAAAATGTTAGGTCTTGGCCTCACTGATTGCCCCTATAATGCAAGGGTACCTGTGTTATGGAAATAATTATTTGTGTGCCAGAAGGGACACCTTCCTGCACAAAAGCAATCCCCAGAGACGTATTACTCCTTTTTTTTTTTTTTTTGTGTTATGCAAAATGCAGCACACGTGGAAAGAGGAAGTAATGAGGAGAAATAAATATATTTCTCCTTGTTACATCTTTCGGGTAGGCACACCATTTTGGAGCAAGTCTTCGTAAATCTTGGTCTCTGTCAAAATACATGAGTGGATGCATGGGAACATCCATGCTTCACCCATGTAATGCCTACCTAATGCAAAGTAACACAATATTTTGTATTTTCTAAACCCTACAAAACCATGATGTGTGTGGCTTAGCAAATACCAAAGAGGATTTTGTGGTGGGCCGTGTTGCAAAAGTAATGCCTCACCGATGCAAAATGATAGTAAATCTGGGCCTGTATACACACACCTATGGCTATGCAGTGCACTACTTGATTGCCAGCTCTCTACATTAGGTCAGTGTTCTTTGGTCAAGGACTTCACCCCATTCAGAAAGTCTTAGGAGTGTTCTTCGTGTCATGCTTTCATGAAGCAACTGCAAGTTGCTCTGTTCCATGCTCGGTATGACCTTCACCTACCAATATCACTCATACTATCTATTTTTGAAAAGAAATTTGAGAACTAAGGATGTTCAGGCTACACCCTGGGTATGCAATTGGCATTGCCTTTGGTGACCTGATGCAGCCCTCTATGGAATGCACATAATGTAGTGGTCTCAGCAGCCTTAGTAAACAATATTACAGAACTGAGCTGGTTGAATCCACTCCAAGTTCCAGTCCACCATTCCCCTCCATTGTGATGTCCTGAACAGCACATCTGAAGACTGTGTGGCTTGTGGTTGGTGGCACTACAGCATGACTTTCCGGGATCATGACCTACACCTGTCATAAATATTGAAACCTGGTTAGGTGAAACTTCAAATCCAGATCTATATATTGCTATCCCACCAGGCTTCCCTGTTTTATGTAATTAGATTGGGAAAATGGGGTAGACGAGTGGTCATCATATTTAGAACCTCCCTAAATCTTTCCACACCTGCTGGCCTATCCGCTCTGCAAAATTATCATCTGTAAGGCTACTTTTGCTGCCTTCCCTTACTTTGACTTGTGTTCTTACATACTGCCCTCCCATGATTGCTACTGAATGGATAGACACATTTCTGGTTTGAACGGGAGAAGAGACCATTTATTCTTCCCACATTATAGCTTTGGGGGACTTTCATGCTGAGGTTGCTAATAATATCAGAAACACTCTGGGGCCTGTGCAATGCATCTATGATCATGTTCATGTATACAGCTAGTCCTTGTTTTAATCTTTGCTCCTGTTCCCACAATCAGGACACCTTCGCTCTCTCTCTCCTAAGCAGGTTGGATCGCCATCTTCTGTGTATCCAAGGGGTTAGTTCACAGTGTAAGAAAGTGCCTCTTTTGACATGGTTACCCCCACCTTTTGCCTGTTATCTGATGCCACTTTGACTGAAATGTACTGGTCCCCAGTAACGGTGTTGTTTCCATAAACTGTACTGTTGTTCAACAATTAGCACCACTTTAGACTCCATGGAAGTCCCTAGTAAATGGTAGCCCTGGTACCCAAGGCATTGGGACTAAAGAGGGTCCCTAAGAGCTGCAACAGGAATTGTGCCACCCTAAGCGACCCCTCACCAAGTTCATGCAAATCGGACATTGCACTCTTCTCTGCAACAAGACATGCAGGCTGCAGAGTTGACATAGCACACATGCCTGTGTGCCATGCCTGCAAAACATTACATGTGGTATAGGTAAGTCACCCCTACAGCAGGTCTTACAGCCCCAAGGCAGGGTGCACTATACCTCATCTGTGGACATATCTGCGTGAATGGCTGTGTCCCCGTGATATCTAAGTCAATTATTTGATATCACAAGTGCCCAGGGAAGCCATAGTGAGTGCTCAGGCAGGACACTCATGAATACGAGTTCCTCAGCTACTTGATGGCTTCTCTGTAGCCCCAGATGTTCAGTACCAAACATCTTGTCTTAATAAACCCACACTGATGCCAGTGTTGGATTTATTAATAAATGTACCCACAGGGAACTTTAGAGGTGCTCCCTGAAATCCTACTGACTACTAGTGTGTTGACTGACTGGTCTTGTCCAGTTAGCCACCACAGACAAGTTTCTGACCCCCTGAGGTTAGAGCCCTCACTCTCGGTGGTTGGGAACACAAAGCCTGATCTGGGCAGAGGTGTTTACACCTCTTCCACGCAGGTTCTGCATTCCAGGGCGGGTAGCTTTGAAGGCTCTGCCGCCTTTAAAATGCGACCCAGGCCTGTCCGGATAGTGGAGATGACCACCCCATGACCAGAACCCACTTTTGGGGACAAGACAGGCGGGAAAATTAGTAAGATTAGGCGGTGTGTCCCACATCAAGCCAGAACCACCCCTAAGGTGAACTAGCTAAAGCGGAACCACCATTTCAGATTCCTCCATCTTGTGTTGAATGGAACTAGCTTTCTAGGGTCAGGGTTATGCCCACTTCCCACAAGAAGTGGTCATATAGAAGGTGTAGACATCCTAAAGGTAGGGAGCCCATTGGCTACTACCCGTCACTCCCCTTAACGCCCCTAAATGGAGTATTTAGGTGGCACCCCTGAACCCAAGATTTGACGGATCAAGAGAAGGACGAAGTCACTGCCTGGCGAGAACTGCTGAAGCACTGCAAACGTTTTGCGAGAAACCTTGCCTGCATGCAACTTTCTCGACAATCACAACATAGTGACTTGTCCTGCAAGCTGGAGAACTACCACAGCCGTGGGTAGCCTGCCAGCACTTCGAAAATCGCCTAGTCTCCCTTGGAGTAGAGGCGCTACTTCCCTGCAGTCCGCAGGCACCGACAAGCAGAGTACGGTCCACCGCTTTGCAGCTCACTGGCCCGAACAACGCCGCAGACGACCAGGAAGAGGTACCTGTGCTCTGGATGGTCAGCTCTGTTTCCTTACCCAGTGTGAAGACACCAGTACCAACTGGAGCCATGCAGCACCAATACCCAGTGTTCCAGATGCCCTGCACTGAAGACCAACTCCGGATTCTCACTGCACCACTACTGAGCAGCCGTCGAGGGACGTCAGCATCACTAGGTTGGTGCCTAACTGTGAGAATCAACTTTGTGCACCAGGGCCAGCCGACCTAACCACTCTGCACCCGAGCTGCCTGGCTTGGGTACCGAAGAACTGGCTGTGCCCCTGTGCTCCAAGAACTCGTTTGGGAGCTCTCTGACTGGTCCCCAAGTCTCCCTGTACAGCCTCTTTTCAGGTAGCCTCCCTTCACCATAGCGCTTATAGCTACCAACCTCACCAGCACCCTGCTCCCGGTTAAACCTAGGCAGTTCCCAAATACTGCTGGTAGTACTTTGGACCATGCCCACTACAACTCGAAACCCATAAGGTGAACCCCTGAAACCGATTGTACCTGCCGTTATGTATGTAAGACTTTTCCTCCCATAGGATTGCATTGTGTGTAAAGGTCACGATTTTGAAAAATGTACTTACCTGTAAAAATTGCTTACAAAGTTCTTGGCTTTACAAAATATATAAAGAAATTTTCTTTTTCTAATTTGGTCTCTGATTTATTCTTTGAGTGTGTGTCTCATTTATTGCCTTTGTGAGTACAATAAATGCATAGCAATATCCTCTGAGAAGCCTAACTGCTCGCCCCCCCCACCACAAAAGCGAGCGTTAGTATTATCTACTTTAGCCAATTGAGGACCCACTGGACTCTCCACACAATACACTTCTTTTTAGTGCACTATATAGAGGGCCAGCTTCCCATACAGCACGCTTCTATGAAGGTTAAGCTTCGTAAATGGAGAAAACCTGACGCCATAGCTACTCTTGATGACTTCTCCCCTTTTAAATTAAATAATCAGGGAAAGCACTAGCTAAATCAGAGGTCTTCAAACTGTGAGGCCCGCCTCCGCCTGGGGGTCCGTGGCTACATTCCTAAGGGGCGCAAATGCCTTAATAAGTATTTGTAAATGAAGATGGCCTAAAAGCGTGTCTTTGGTGAAAGGCTGCCTTCAATTACATGCATTGTTGTCAGTGCTTTTAAACAAGCATTGGCAAAGCCAATAGGTTTTGCCTGTGCAAAACCTATTGGCGCTGTCAATGTTTTTTTAAAGATGTTGCACAGGAGCGTCTATCATTTGGTCTGCCCCAATATACTGTGGTCTTCCTGTATGGTGAACCATCCAATTACAGCAGCCGAAGTTAAAGAGTCTTGGTGTGTGGTTTGACTATAAGCTATCCTTTGAACTCCAGGTTCCAGTGTTTTGACCCTCCTGTTTTGAGCTGCTCCATTCTCTGTAATCTCTGATATTACCTTTTATCCTTATGAACAAACATGCAGCTGCAGTCTACTCGCCAATACTGTTGTGAGGATTACAGAAATGCACTTTGTCTTAGGTTACAGAGGATACAAAATATGATAGCTGGTACCTGGGCAATGTAAATGTCATCAAATCCTCTTTGCATATCTATAACTCCATTGGTTCAAGCCTGTTCTCACACTGATCCTAAGTTGATCCTAAGTTGCTCTCATTTAGTTTCACCCCATGTCCCTACCAGATTCCTTAGATCAGAATCCCTAGTTCTACCCAATTTATCACGTTACTACAAAGAATGACAGGAAGGAGGAGGTTTATTCAGGATTCAGGATTTATTCAGGATCATGAGCCCTAAGCTTTGAATGCCCTTCCTATCAACATGCTGCAGACTTCTAATTTGACCCTTTTGTTTTGTAGAAAGTCAAAACCTACTTATGTTAATCGATCTCAGACCTGTCTTGTAGTGCCTCTTTCTGTTTGCCCTTTGTCTATCTTCTATGGACAATGTACTAGAGCCATGATGTCCTTGGGCAACTGTTTGACTTTACAAGTAGAGATAGCGGCCGTACAATTGTGAGCACCAGCTACAATTCCCCTGTGCCCCCTAATCTTACCAGTCATCTCGGATTAGCAGAGGAGCACTACACATGAAAGTTTAAAGGTAGTGATCCCAGTGGACTCGGGTGATACCTCATGATAGACGGAGCACGTGTGGTAGGTATTACTTCCACCTCTGATCATTATCGAAAAGAGCTCTTGCATTTAAAGAGCATACCACTGACCGTCTCACAGAGCTGTTTAAACTCTGGGTCATAGTTTGTGCCAAGAGGGCAATTCGTGCCACTGATGTGCATTCACTATTCATAACAATGCTCAACGATTGGGCATGTCAGTCAGTTGACCTCAGCAAGGAACAGACCCCAGCTCATGAAAATATCTGCATCAGTGACCTCAGTGCCATCACAAGGATTACTTTTTTGCCTTTGCTACTGGGAAGATCTAGGGGACCAAAAATGCCAATTGCCACCCATTGAAAGGCTACCCAACCACAAAAACAGAGTTCAGGAAGATTTAGACTTTTCCAAAACCTTTTAGAGTTCCAGGTTGCCAGAAATAGGCAGACAGAAAGAAACTATTCAGTAACCGGGCATTTATTTCAGACAGGTCTAGGTAGCTCTCCACTGATATTTTCTAGGAGTTCCACTCCACATCGATTTAAACAGATATCCTCTGCTCAAAGCCAACTGAATGGGCGTCTTCAGAACCAGACAATCGGCAACAAGTGTGAGGCTCCGTTTTGACGCCTGGCTTTACAGAGTTTCCTTCCCCTGTAATTAATGCCTAGAGGTGCCCAAATCATGGAATTACCTTTTCAATGTGTAAGGATTCCAGAGACTGCCTTTTAAGTGTCTCCTGTAGCAAACCGGCATTGGCAAAGTTAATAGGCCTCACCTATGTGAGAGCTATTTGCTTTCCCAATGTCTTTTAGCCATGTTGTACAGGAGGGTGGCTACTGGTCAGCATGGCTAAAAGTAAGTGGTGTGGCATAGAGGGGAGTGGAATGGCGTAGAGTGGAGTAATAGAATGGTGTAGGTTCGAGTGGCATAAAGTGGAGTAGAGTGGCACAAACTGGACAGACGTAGTGACAAAGTGGAATGGAGTTGCAGAGTGTAGAGTGGTGTAGAATAGAGTGGCGTAGAGTGGAGTGGTGTAGAGTGATTACCATGGAGTGGCGTAGAGTAGATTGGTCATAGACTTGACTGGCATAGAGTAGAATGGAGTAGAGTGGGGTGGAGTAGAGTGGCCTAGAGTAGAGCGAAGTGGTGTGGAGTGGCGTAGACTGGGAGTGGCATAGAGTAGAGTAGCACAAACTGGAGGGACATAGAGTGACAAAGTGGAATGGCATTGCAGAGAGTAGAATGGTGTAGAGTGGTGTAGAATAGAGAGGCGTGGAGTGGTGTAGAGTGATTGGTATAGAGTTGACTGGCATAGAGTAGAATGATGTAGAGTGGGGTGGAGTAGAGTGGCCTAGAGTAGAGCGATGTGGCGTAGAGTGGGACTGTATGAAATGGCGTAGAGTGGAGTTCAGTGGCGCAGCATGGTTTAAAGTGGTGTGGAATAGAGTGGATTTCAGTGGAGGGGCATAGAGTAGACTGGCATTGAGCACTGGCGTAACAAAACTTGAGGGGGGCCCCCTGCAAGGTACGTGGATGGGCCCCCTTCCGGACTCAATCAGGAGCTCTCCGCACAGAGTATTGCACTGAGGGCACCCCTAGATCTTGGGGGACCCCCCTGCACCGTGGGGGCTGCAGGGGCCTATAAATTCTGTTCAAAACTATACGAGTGGCTACAAGCTTTTGATAGCCTGATACCACTCAAAACCACACAACACAATAAAACAAGCACCGTGGAGAAATACAGAGATTAAAGACATACAACTACAAATTAGAAAGCTGCAACGTGCCTGGCTCAAAACAAAAAACAAACTTTACCTACAGAAAATGAACAGATTATATAAGTCAGCCATACAAAAAAGCAAAGAAAAGGTACTATTCAGACAGAATTCAAAATGCTAAATGTGCAAATAAAGAATTCTATTAAATACTCAATGAATTCCGTAAACCAAATTGCCTAGAAGGAACTTATCCCGTTACTCAAGATATCACAGACAATCTGGCAAATCATTACACGGACAAAGCAGGAATACTCTAACTCAGCCTCTACGTTCCTTCCAACACATTTCACACGATGAATTCATGGACCTGGTCAAAGCAAGCAGGCTTTCCGGCAGCCCTTCTGACCCATGTCCACCACAAACTTTGAAGACAATTCTTCTAACAACCTCTGCTGCCACTCCAGTAAGAATCATCAACGATTCCTTAACTACCAGAATATTTCCAGAAGAACTCAAAAAGTAATTCATATGCCCGTTACAGAAGAAAACAAACTTGGACCTGCTGAACCCTGACAACTACAGACCCATTACAAATTGACCTTTCCTGGGCGAACTGATAGAGCAGCGTTCGCCCAGAAGTCCCAATTCATTGAAGACCATGCCATACTTTCAGACTTCCTGAGGCACAGAATCTGCCCTCCTTGCCATCTGGAATGACATGAGGAACACAGTTGACCGCAATGAGGTTGCTGCACTACTCCTCTTGGACCTCTGGGCTGCCTTTGACAAGGTTGACCATTGTTATGTTAAATATATTTCTAAAGCGCGCGTACACCCAAAGGTTTCATGGCGCTGTTGCAATGTCGTACTGGATCAGGAGGATTACTGGTAGGCTTGAGTGAATAAGAGGGTT
Organism: Triturus cristatus; assembly: GCF_964204655.1. Lineage (NCBI taxonomy): Eukaryota > Metazoa > Chordata > Amphibia > Caudata > Salamandridae > Triturus > Triturus cristatus. The sequence continues at coordinate 282,733,177 of NC_140584.1, read as the reverse complement.
TTGAGGAGGGATCTGAAGTGAGGCAAAGATATTTCAAGTCTGAGTTCTGGAGGAAGGGCATTCCATGTTTGAGGTGCTAGGAAGGAGAAACTAAGCCCGCCGTGTCTTTTCCGGTTGAAGCGAAAAGGGGTGAGGAGATTGGCATGCGACGAGCGGAGAGGACGCGTGGGGGAGTAACGGGTGATTAGGGAGGAAATGAAGGCGGGCCCGCTACCAGTTAGGGCTTTGAATGTAGTACAGCCCAATTTAAACAAGCAGCGTTTGGCAACAGGGAGCCAATGAAGAAGTTTCAGCAAGGGGCGGACATGTTTGGTACGAGATTGGTGGGTGATGAGGCGAGCGGCCTGATTCTGGACCAACTGAAGGCGATGGAGTTGATAGATAGGAATGCCAACATAGAGGGAGTTGGCATAGTCAATCCGGGAAATGACTAGAGCCATGAGTATCACAGTGAGGGCCTCGGTGGTGAAAAATCTTGCAATCTTCAGAATTCTGCGTAGGTGGAAAAAGCATGTGGAAGTAACTGCACCGATCTGGGGCTTCATGGACAGGTCATTGCTAATTATTACTCCAAGGCTTTTGACTGATTTGGAGGGTGTAGGGGGAATTCCTAACGAGGGGGGCCAAAAATTGTCATTCCAGGGGTTTGTAGGGCCAGTCAACACCAGCTCGGTCTTATCAGGGTTGAGTTTTAGTTGGCTGGTATTCATCCAATCCCTGATAAAGCATAGAGTAGCCTGAAAGCTGGATACAGACGCAGTAGTGGGATTAATGTTAAACACGAGTTGAAGATCGTCCGCGTAATTAAAGCAGACTACTTCAAAGTTGCGGAGTGAGTAGATTAAGGGAGCCATATATAGATTAAATAGTAAGGGGGATAGAGAAGAGCCCTGTGGTACACCGCAGGTGAGAGTGGTTTTTTTTTTGTTTTTTTTGCACTGCACTGTGATACAAAGACTATACGAAGCCGGTAAAGAGGGGACTGCTTTAGATTGGATCACGTCCTATCTTCGAAACAGAACTAATTTCATCCATACCCCTCTTTTCTCATCCTAACCGTACTCCACAAAAGCTGGGGTCCCTCAATTTCACCTCATGTGCTTTAACTTTGCAGATGACACGCAAATACTCCTTCAACTAGAATGCCCCAAAGACACTGGAAACTCACCAATTTTCAGTTGTCTCAGAGCTGTGGATTAATGGATGACTTGGAGCCATCTAAAATTGAATGCTTACAAAATGGAAATACTCACGTGTGGCGATTGGAAACATTATGACCCCCTTACCACTTGGCCTGAAGAACTGGGATCACCGCCTAAAGTATCGAAGGAATTAAGAAACCGCGGAATGACCATGGACTCCAAGCTAGCGATGAATACCCAAGTGGACAAACTAGCACAATCAAGCTTTGTTACTACAAAAACTCTGCGACGAATCTTCCCCCATTTGGGATTTCCACACAAGGTCCAAGCTGCCATCGCTCTTGTTCTGTCCAAACTCGATTACGCCAATAGCCTCTACCACGGCTCACCTTTAACGACTATGAAAAGACTACAACAGATTCAGAACTCGGCTGCCAGACTACTCTTACATATCAAACCGCGAGACCAAATCTCCCCTGCCTTGAAAGCCCTGCATTGGTTACCGGTTGCCAGAAGATCCACGTTTAAGCTGCTTTGTATCACCCACAAAGCAATACATGGAATGGGACTGATCATCAGGAATAAAATCACCAAACACATTCATCGTAGGAATCTCCGCTCTAGAGTGGCACCTCGCCTCAAAATCCCAAGATACAAGAAAAAAACCATAGGTGGCACATCCTTCTCTGTTCAAGCAGCCAAAATATGGAACTCTTTACCACCCCAACACTAGATCCACCGACAATCACCTTATCTTAAGAAAACTACTCAAGAATTAGCTCTTCCCCACATAAGCACCATATGCAAACAGAAATATAAAGCATATCCCTCTGTTTATAAGCATTTATTTGTACTATAGATATGTACCTATATATGTGTATCGCTTTGTATAAACATGCAGAATTATTTTTTTTTTATAAATAAAATAATTTTTTTCAGTACAACACTTGAAAACCAGAGCTTCTCGAATGCATCTTTAATCTACATATACTTACTTTCTTTATACCTTCCATGTACTTGGATCTATATATTTATTACTTTTCTTTAAAAAAAAAACATATTCAATGCACTACCCTATACCTCTATCAACATCTTTAATCTACACATACTTACTTCCTTTATGCATCTATAAACTTTTCATGTACTTATGGATCTATATAATTATTACTTTCTTCTAATTAAGCATATTCAATGCACTACCCTATTTCTCACCCTATACCTCTATCAATATATCCTCTACGTCTACTCTCTCATTCCTCTCAAACCCCATACCACTACTATGATCCCCAAAATAGCCCTTTCTAGACTCGCTCCTACTCTACCCCTCCTTGCACCATCTGGCACCTCTTTTATTATACTGATCCCCCAAAAAAAGCCTTTCTATACTCTTCCATCTGACTCTTCCCCTCCACATCCCTTTTTACGCATCCCAAGCCTCCCACTACTGCTATGACCTCCCCCAAAACAAAAAAGCCTAAATCCTTCACTCTTCTATCCCTCCACTATCCTTTTCAATCAAAATAACAGTCCACTTCTCAAATTTCATATTTCACTATACTAATTCACCACTAATCCTTTATGGGTTCCACAGTAGAGTGCTACTCGCCGAAAAAAGCTCTTCAACGCCTCATCAGGCATAGCAAGCACTATATAAATGCAAACCTTTTTTCCCTTTTCTATCCCTTCGCTATCCTTCTCAATCCAAATAACTGACTAATATCCACCACTCAAATTATTTTCATATTTCACTATACTAATTCACCACTAATCCTTCATGTGCTCCGGAGTAGCGTGCTACTCGCCGAAAAAAGCGCTTTAACACCCCATCAGGGGTAACAAGCGCTATATAAATGCAAACCTTTCTTCCTCTTCTATCCCTCCGCTATCCTTCTGAATTCCAAATAACTGACAAACCTATCCACCACTCAAATTACATTCATATTTTACTATACTAATTCAACACTAATCCTTTATGGGTTCCGGAGTAGCATGCTACTCGCCGAAAAAGCGCTTTGACGCCTTGTCAGGGGTAGTTAGCGCTATATAAATGCAACTACAATACAATATGTCCACACATGTAGTATAGTGCATTCTACCTTAGGGCTGTAAGGCCTGCTGTAGGGGTGGCTTACCTACACTGCATGCAGTGTCCACAGACAGGGCACACAGGAGGTATGCCATGTTGTGTCTACACTTTTCTCTGCACCATGGCACACAGCCTGCAATGGCAGTTGGTGCTGAGGGTTCCCTTAGGGTGGCACAATACATGCTGCAGCCGTTAGGGACCCTCTTTAGCCTCCTTACCCTAAGTACCAGGGGTACCATTTTCAAGGGGTGCTAAAGGTATTGCCAACTAGGTGAAAAATCGTACAGTTTTAGGGAAAGAGACCTGGCATTGGGGACCTGGTTAGGTGGAACGCAGAACACTTCTGTCAAAATAGCATCAGATACCAGGCAAAAAGTGGGGGTAACCATGTCAAAAAGGGGCACTTTCCTACTCAATCTCCTCTCCTCCTCCCCCTCCCCCCCCCATGAAAGAGAAAGAAACTAACCTTTCCCAACTGAATTGGCATGGTAAGATACCCTGTAGTTCGGAGTTTTCACCTTTCATCTGCATTAGCCATTTGAGAGGCCTGTGGTCAGTTTGGACAAGTGACGGAGTATCAAACAGGTATGGTCTCAGCTTCTTCGGGGACCAAACCACAGCAAAGGCTTCCCTCCCTTTGGTAATGGCACTCCCACACTGCCCTCTGATGAGTAACCTCCTTCTAATGAAAGCAACAGGCTGGTCATGGCCATTATCATTGGTCTGGGAAAGGACCGCTCCAATCCCATGTTCAGAGGCATCAGTCTGCACTATGAACTGCTTTGAATAATCTGGAGCTTTAAGAATGGGTGCAGAGCACATGGCTTCTTTCAGGGTGTCAAAAGCCTTTTGACAACTCACTGTCCAGTTTACTTTCTTTAGCATCTTCTTGGGGGTACGTTCTATGAGGGATACCACAATGGCACCATACCCCTTCACAAACCTCCTGTAGTACCCAATCAAGTCAAGGAATGCCCTGACTTTGGTCTGGGTTGTTAAGAGACCAACACTTGTCCTGGAGGGCCCTAGATGCCACAGCCTTACAAAACATATACCTTCTGCCCTGGTTGGCACTCTACCAGTGCAGCCTCTTGGTCATACCAATGCTTCCAGGGCTCTTGGCTGGCCTCAAGGGTTTTGGATGCTTTACCCATGTACAATGCCATCCCAGAACATAGGAATAGTACATAGTCCATAATGTCTTGTTTGGGCTTTTTGAGAGGTCTCGCCCAGCCTTAACTAGAGACAGTGGTTCCCTTACAGGGTGCCCAAACAGAAGTTCAAAGGGACTGAAACCTACTCTCTTCTGAGGGACTTCTCTGTAAGCGATAAGCATGCGTGTCAAAAGGACAGCCCATCTCCTTCTGAGTTTTTCAGAGAGTCCCATGATTATACCCTTTATGGTTTTGTAGATTTTCTAAACTAAACCATTGGTTTGTGGATGATATGTGGTAGTGGACTTGTAAGTCACATCACATTCATTCAACATTGCTTTGAGGTACCCAGACATGAAATTGCTACCTCTGTCTGGCAACCCCTCCTTAGGAAAACCCATTCTTGTAAAAATACTTAAGAGGGCTTTGGCCACTGCAGGAGCAGTGACAGTCCTATAGCTTCAGGGTACCTGGTGGCATGATCCACTACCACCAGTATAAATCTGTTCCCAGATACTGTTGGAGAGTCCAGGGGGGCAACAATATCAACCCCTACCCTTTCAAAGGGAACCCCAACCACTGGAAGTGAAATCAAGGGGGCCTTTGGGTGGTTACCTGCTTTGCCACTGGCTTGAAGGTAAAACAGGAGTTGCAGAACTCCTTCACTTTCTAGGACGTTTAGCCAATAGAAGTGGCTGACGAGCCTACTCTAAATCATGCTTTGACCAAGATTCCCAGCAAGGGGGATGTCATGGGCCAATGAGAGTAACAACTCTCTGTACTGCTTAGGCACTACCACTCTCCTATTGGCACAGAGTTTGGGGTCTCTGGCCTCAGGGTACAGGAGTTCCTCCTTCCAATAGGTCCCATGGGAGCCACTGACATTTCCCTTTTTCTGTGCAGCAGCTTGCTGTCACAAGCATTCAAGAGTAGGACAGATCCTCTGCCCTTGGTACAGCCTTTCCCTAGAGGGTCCCCCTGGGCCTAGGAGCTATGCCATGTAATGCCCAAGTTCCTTAGGCTCAGTTCCCTCTGGAGCTGACAGGTCTTTTCCCTGGGAAGAGTAGACCTGAGCTTGTGGCTGTTCAGAAGCTGGCTTGCCAGACTTCATACCTTTTTTCTTGAAGGGTTGGGTCAGTCTTTCAGTCTCCAACTCCTCTTTTTCATCCTGGGCTTTGCTCTGTGCTCTGGTTTTTACGCACACCAATTCAGGGATTCCCTGCATGGCTGCATGGGATCTTAGCTCTACCTCAGCCCATGCTGAGGACTCCAAATCATTCCCTAGCAGACATTCAACAAGAACTGCAGAGGACCCGACCACCTTTTTATGGCCACTAACTGCTCTCCACTCCAAGGACATCATAGCCATGGAATGAACCTTGGTCATATTACCAGCATTGGCGGCTGGAGAAGCTTGTCCAGTCAGGTACCGTTTTGGAGATACCAGTTTTTCAGTCACCATGATGACATGTGCACCCGCATCTCTCAGTGCTTCCACTCGAATCCCATTAATATGAGGGTGTTGTTTGTATTTCGCGAGGTTAATGGGGCCAGACAGCCAGAGGAGCTACATCCACCCAACCCTCTGAAACTAAAGTGGCTTCAGTGTGCTCTCTGGCAGGGTAAGGGCACACAAAGGATCCCATCTGGAGACTTACCACTGCAGGAGTACCTGCAGGTGCACTATGGTGACTCTTCTTGGGACAGAGAGGGTCTCCAGATCGGTGCCCATTGGCTTTGCAATTAAAGCACCAAGCCTTCTTGGGATCCCAGTTCTTACCCTGGTACCCTCCCTTGTTCTGTGTATTGTCTCGGGCCCGCCCTCCAGAACAAGTTTTTGTGGGCCTTTAGAAGGCTCTTTGTCTTTAGACTGGTCACCATCTTTCCCTGGAGGTATTTGGAGGGGGTGCTTAGCAACCCCTTTTTTCTGGTCACACACCATAATTTGTCTCAGTTAACCTAGTCTTGACCCAGTGGTCAGCCTTCTTTCCCAATTCTTGGGGAGATGCTGTACCTAGGTCTACCAGTACCAATGCAACTTTTCAGAAGCACAGTTACTTAACAGATGCTCTTTCATAATAAGATTATAAAGTTCATCATATTCTTGCACCAACATCTACCCAGGTCTGACTCAAGGTTTTACAAGTTTCCCTGAACCTGTACTCCTCAGTGGTGAGTCCAACGCCCTCAATCAAGATGTCTTCCATTAGGTCATAGGACTCCGCATCTGCCTCATTCAGTGTCAGGAGTCTATCCCTACACTTTCCAAAAACAGCTCCCAGAGTAGAGAGCCCAACTACCTCTGGTTGAGTTTGTTCTTTTTACAAGCCCTCACACAGGCTGTAAACTATTTGGTGATATCACCTGCTACATATTTGGGGACCATCCCTTTGGGGATTTTAGGGTCAAAAGTGTCATCTTTCTATTTATAATTTAGCTGCCACCAAAGATGGGTCCTAGGCCCATCTCTGCTCTCTCTATTTCTATGGCTAAGATTTTGTTTTTTAAAGCTAGCCTTCTAGCTAGCTTCTGAAGTTCAGCGTCCTCATCTTCGACTTCAGCTGCAGTAGTACTTCCAGTAAAGGTGCTGCTAGTGGGGGCAGGAGGGGGACAGGGGGGCAAGGACTTAGCAAGCCTAGTCCCCATGGCAAGGTTCCATGCTGTGCAGAGGCCCTTAAGTTGGGTCAACGTAAGTTTCTTGTAGGAATCCAAATGAGCGCCTAGGTACCACCCTCTATCTCAGACATGGTATTTATATCATTTGGGACCTTTTTATAAAGTTAGAAAAAATCTAGCACCTATACTTTTGGAAGGCCCAACTGTCTAGGATAGTTTTAAAAATCTACTACAAATGGACTGGAGATTTAACCAATGTTCTAACAGTGCAAGTTTGAAAAATTGTGATTTTTTTTAACAAGAAATCAAAAATCAATGTTCACTAATGTCAATTGTGGATTTACTTTGTGGAGTCACTCATTGACCAAGTTGTTTCAGCAAATGTAAAGTCTTGTATCCCACCGCTGAACCACTAATGTAGGGAGCTGGCTCTTTATATAGTGGACCAAAACAAGGTACACAGTGTAAAAAGTCCAGGCACACCCCAATTGGTTTACAGAGGCACAAATTATATCCCAAATGCTCTCTTTTGTGGTAGTGTGGGTGAGCAGTTAGGCGTGTCAGAGGTTGACACACACAGGCAATAAATGAGACACACACTCAAGAATAAATACAAGACCAATTTAGAAAAATAAGTTTTATTTTTATATAAATGTTAATACCAAGAACTTCAATAGCAAGCAAGCACTTTTTAAAATATTGAATTTTGCAGTTAAGTAAGCAATTACTTACCGCGCCTTTACGCACAATGCTTTCCTATGGGAGAAAAGGCATAGATAGCATATAGGTATTTACGGTCGGCTTCTCTGGGTCTTCTTCGGTTCTTAGGGTCATAGAGGGCCAAGGTCCAAAGTACTACCAGCAGTTTCTCGTTACCTGCCCTGGGGGCATCCAGGTGCAGAGGTGCTGGTCTCGTTGGTAGCTGTGTGCGCTACGCCAGTAAAGAGAAGGGCAGCCACCTAAAAACAGGATGCAGAGGGGGACTTTGGGACAAGTCTGGGAGCTCCCAAAGGGTGGCTCGGGTCACAAGGGTCTGTGGTACAAGGGAGCACAGTCTGTTCACCAGTACCCAGGCTGGGGGGCTCGGGTGCAAAGCAAAGAGTTCAGCTGAGCTCTCTGCATCCTGGAGCCTTGGGGTCATGGTCTTGCCGGCTGAGGGTGCAAAATCAGGATCGCTGTGCCTCTTTCAAAGTGGGTCTCTGCAGTGCTGGCGTCCTCAGCGGCTTCTCGTGTCGCTGGTATGACCCTCACAGTCTTGGCTTGCTGCAGGTGGTCCAGTACCCCGGATATTGGTTCCTGTGCAGTTCCAGTTGGTCCAGGGGTCAACGTTCAGGAGTACTGGTTCCTCTTCCTGGGGGGCTGCGGCATTGGGCTGGTAGGTGAGCTGCAACTCAGTGAACCGGACTTTGCTTATCGATGCCTGTAGACTGCAGCGGAGTAGCTCCTTTACTCCAAGAGAGATTATTTGGCGATTTGCAAAGGCTGGCAGTCTCCTATGGTTCTTGGAAGCTGATCAGCTGCAGGATGAGTCGCTGGTCACAACTGTTGAGATTTGGTGCAGGCAGGCAGGTTTGGTGCCAAAAGTCCACAGCAGTCTTCAGTTCTCGCTCTTTCTTGCGGCTTCAGTGTCCTCTTCTAGATCCATCGAATCTGAGTTCTTGGTGTCAGGGGTGCCACCCAAGAACTCAATTTTGGGGTGTTACAGGGAGTGACAGGTAGTAGTCAAAGGGCTACTTACCTTTAGGGTATCCACACCCTCTATATGACAACTTCCAGGATCTGTTTCTGCCCTCAGAGAGCACAGGCTCTCACCTGCAGGGGGTCTGAAACCTGGCAGGCTGATCTGCACCAGTTAGCCAGTACACAGGTAGTCGGTAGGTTTTCATGGGGCACCTTTAAGGTGCCCTCTGGGTATATGTATTCATAAATCCATCACTGGAATCTGTGTGGGCTTATTAATACGAGATGTTTGATAGCAAACATCTCTAGTTTCAGTGAAGCCATCATGTAGCTTAGGAACTCAGAAACAGAAGTGTATAGCACATGGGTACTCACAAATTTTCTGTTGGGGGCCAAAATTACTGTGTGGTTTGTGGCAGAGGGCCGCACTGGTAGGGGTGGGGTCCGTGGGAGGCTAGGTCAGTGGGAGGCGGGGCTAGGGTAAAAAAAATGAAACCTGTTTTAAAACATTAGACAATGTGACAATGCTGTGTTTCAAAAGCAGATGTAACTACAAAGAGCACATTTTGATAATACATTTTTTATTAGCAGACAATACCAATCTTAAGAGGCATTGCATAGCTTCATACACACTTTGACCCCAATTCCATCAGTCTCTCTCTCTCTCTGTCAGTCTCTTTCTCTTAGTCTCTCTGTCAATCTCTCTCTGTCAGTCTCTCTCGCTCTCTCTCTCTGTAAGTCAGTCTTTGTCAGACAGTCTCTCTCTCTCTCAGTCAGTCAATCTCTCTCTGTCAGTCTCTCAATCAGTCTCTCTCAATCAGTCTCTCTCTCTGTGTCAGTCAGTCTCTCGCTCAGTCTCTCTACTCTCTTTCCACTCTCTCTCTTCAGTCTCTCTCCAATGTCTGTCTCTCTCCATTCTCTCTCTCCACTCTCTGTTTCTCTCCACTCTCTCTCCAATGTCTGTCCCTCTCCACTCTCTCTCTCTCTCTCTCTCTCTCTCTCTACTCTCTCTGAGGGGCCATGGGCCAGCCGGGCCGCTGGCGGTCCCCGGGGCCGTACTATGAGTACCAGGGGTCTAGCACATATACTCAAAAAGACTTCCCTGTCCACTTGTAATATCCAAGAATCAACTTTGACTCCACAGGGGCATATTTGCTCATGCAGATATGTTCACACATGTAGCATATGTACACACTGTCTTAGGGCTGTAGGGGTGGTTCACTTATACTGCTGCAGTGTCCGCAGGCATGGCACACAGGAGGTGTGCCATGTCCTGTCTCCACTTTTCTCTGCACCACTGCACGCAGCCTGCAGCGGCAGTTGGCATGTTGATGCTGTTGGGGTACAATACATGCTGCAGCCCTTAGAAACGCTCTTTAGCCTCCTTGCCCTAGGTACCAGGTGCCCCATTTACTAGGGACTTACAACGGGTGCTAACGGTATTGCTATTTAGGGGAACAATTGTACAGTTTTTGGGAAAGAGATCTGGCACTGGAGACCTGGTTATCAGAAACCCAGTGCACTTCTGTCAAAACTACATCAGATACAAGGCAAAAAGAGGGGTAGACCATATCAAAATGGGGCACTTTCCTACATAACTTTATTAATAATATTTCAATTTTCCCATTTACATTACTACTACATTCTGAAAAAGCATCGACAGCAAAGGCTGTAGGTAAACTACAGGAATAAAACTTTAAACCAAAAAAGGTCAAATATACTCTGTTTTACTGTAAAGTCATTATTTGCACTAGTTTGCACACATGTAAAAAAGCGAACACATTGTGTCCTCTTCAAGGTTGTGCTCTCAGGTTTTTAAATGCCTCCAGAGGTTACCAGCTCATAGAGATACAGACACACAGTGAAGAGCAGGAAATCAGATGTATCAGTTTAAATATAACAATGTGAAAAAAAACACACTTTAAAGTGACACTATGTCCAATCCAGGTAAGTCCAGTGAGCTTTCAGGGGACAGTAAAGGGGGCGACTAACGTTTCGGGTGGGCAATATTCTCTCTGAATTATTCCCATCAGTGTTTAACAGTAGTGATAACCATGGATAATGAGAATGATCCATTTTGTGATTAAAGTTTGTGCTCACTCTACCGTTTTTCCAAGGTAATAATGTCCATGAAAACTAAATGAGTCTCTCCTCATGTTTTAGATGTTAATGCTAACTTTCCATAAAAAATCCTAAAGAAGCAAGCTTGTACATTGGAAAAAAGCTTGCAAATTACAAGCAAGCTCACAAATAGCTTGATAGGTATTTAGAACAAAGCATTATGCAAGTCTCTCGAAGCATTAATGGTAATGTGAATTACAACCACTCCCAAAATGGTTATCAGGGCCTTCATCAGTGCACACTCCTTTGGCACCTTAATCAATAAGGGAAAAGACTGTTATGGTCAAGAGCTGGTAGGCGAGTGTGCCACTGCCCATGGAGTGGACTCTGTCACAAGAAATGGAATAAGTCTAGTAGTCACTCCCAGAATAAAGTCTGTACTGAAAGTCAACACTATGAAAGCATTCCTTGAGGTCACCGGTTACCAGCACTGCAAAGACCTACCTACCAGGCTTCTACGGTGGACAGCAAATGCCAGTTTACACCAATCAGGCTTACATCACAGCAGTGTGGGGAGGGGCATCATTTATGGTTTCTCGGTCAACTGACAAAATTCCTGGATGGAAATAGCTACATGAAGAGCTATGAACATATGTTATTCATTTATAATTAAGGACAACAACCTCCATTTCCATAGCATAGGCCAACTCATGGAGAGCATTACCAAACCCTTTCAACATTGATACCATCAAAAAAGCCTTCAGTGGTCATTGGCTGAAAATAGACCCTGATAAACAAACTTTAATGTCGTTTTTCCATAACTGCTATACAGCTGGCAGATTCTCTGAATCACACACTACCGGCATCTTAGTCCTGTGTACTCAAACCACCACAGGCTGTTAAGCCGGAACTCTAGCGGTACTCAGAGGTGGTCATCAGCATTAATTCAGCTCCTCTTGTTTGATGAGAACTAGTTCCTTGGCATTGATGCCCGGTATGTAACCATATCTTCCCTTCTCAAAGAGCATCCACTCAGTTGATACTGTCAAAAATAGGTCCACACCTATTGGTCCAAGTTTTAGCTTCTTTACAAGTTCCCATATCACTAATAACAGATCACCAGTCATCAGTCCACCTTTGTGAATCGAACCCATTTCACATCAGGGAGATGGAAATCCAGGAATGGTTTTGATGAAAGTAATTAGACACCAAGAGTAACCTTCTCCTTGCTGGAGTTGCTGCAACTTCTAAAGAGACCAACAGGGAACACAGCCCGAGTTCCTTGTCTGGGAGGAATCACAGTTAAATAACCATGATAGAGGCCTCACCAGCAACCAGCGCAGCATATATGTCCTTGTATCTACTGCAACTGATAAATTCAGTCCTCCACACGGCGTTCAGAATTCCCAATACCAGGTAGTCTATCTACCAACAGCAGATAAAGCTGGAGAGAACTGCAAGTGAAGTCCGTAAAAAGAATCACAACTGCCATTTTGTAATGCAACAAAGAAAAAAGAAACAAAACACCATAAATACTGAATCCATATCTCAGTCTTAAATATTTGTCTGCGGGTTCTTCTTGGTGCTGGGTGCCCCTTGTGAAGTTCCTTGGGGCAGTAAGTGACTGTAGGCAACTGTGTTTCAGAGACTAGTTAAATTTCAGCAGGGATTTCGGAGGTGACAGTGTCTAATGGCTGCCAGTGACAGTTCATTAATGCATCGTATAGCTCCTCACTCTGCTCCATAAACTGCTTGTTGGCCTCATTCACATCTAGTGGTGGATTTGGATCTACAATGAAAAAAGATAATAAGCCATTAAAAGGTGTGGATATGTGTTGCGTAGCATGCACAATGTTAATGTTAACTAGGCTTAATAGCATTTGTATAAAGAAAAACAATAAGTAGATATATTGACTGGCTAAAAAACAAAATCTCTTGCTAGCTAGAGTGATCACATCAGGTCACTTCTTTAGGTGATCGAAAAAGGAAAAACAATGTTTCATTAAGCCTTCTATGAAGATGTTTTCTAGACAGTGAATAGCAGTGTGCAACCCTACACTCAGGCACGGGTCTGTGCTACAACTAGGGCGGGTGGCATGGCAGACACATTTGTTTTTCCCCCTCAACACATTTTCTAGAATCTTTTGAGAACGAGTCTAAAGAAGCCCTTAAAGCAGGTATCATTTTCACCAAGAACAATGAAAGCAGAATGTTTCTGTATCACAAGCTATCTATGTCAAGACCAACTATCACGTAACTTGGCTGTAGAGTTGGGTAGATTGCAATAATGTAATATTTAACCCCTCCCTTTGATTTTCTTGAATTTTGCGTGGCCCAAAGTGGTCTTAATTCTTTCCTTTTTTGAGGACGCCCTTGGGTTTCAGTACACTATATAAATTACTTTTCATTGTATGTATTTCCTGCTAAACATACATTAGAAAAAAGAATCCTTGTCTATCCCAGGGTACTGCTTCTACCTCCTCGAACACCCAATGCACTAACTCATGCACAAGGGGAAGGTGTTGCGTTCAATTTGATAGTAAGAAGTGAAAAAGGCTCTGATAAAGGATGGGTGAGGCCTAATCCACTGCCTCCAATGGCATTAACGGCTAGGGTATGAATCCTGAACGTGTGAAACCACTAGTTATTGTTTCTATTGTTATGCATGACCTTCATAGGAAGCCTCAATATTTTACCCCAGATTCAAAATCTGGTAATTCACTGCTATGGCAAAGCCACAGTTGATAATAAACCTTGTTACCTACTGGGGCTACGTCATGAAGGACTTCAAGGGCAGGCTGACCAAGGTGTCTCAGTGCTTGTCAGCGGAGTGCTCTTTGTCTGATTTGACTGAAAGCAGAAAGGACAGATGCAGGAGAGGGCGGTGGATGAAGGTTGGTTAGGGATTGCAGATAAGTATGTTACTTACCCTGTAAGTATTTGTTTGTTATGTGTAGTGCCATAGATTCACATCTGCTGCATACTCCTGCAATCTAGTGTAGGGCTCGGATGTTTGCAACTTGTTTTTTTCAGAGGAAGTCTTTCGAGTCACGAGGTATAGTGACTACCCTCCTTAGTTGGTAATGCACATGGGCACTCGCTGCATTTTTAGATTGTTTTCCGCACAGCGGGTGAGCATTAAAATGGGACGATAGAAAGGAAATCGCTGTGACCATGCAAGAAGTTTGCACAGAGTATAGGTGAAGGAATATGCTACTTACCAGTATGCATCTGTTCTTGGCATGTAGAGCTGCAGATCTATACACTGTGCATAGATTGCCATCTGGTGTTGGGCCCGGATGTTTGCAGTTTGTTTTTTCTCTTGGAAAGTCTTTGGGAGTCACGAGGTCGGTGACTCCTCCTCTGGTTAGTATTGCGCATGGGCTTCGGCTCCATCCTCAGATTGTTTTTCGCCAGCAGGGAAAGATGGAGCGTAGTAGAAACAGTAAAGAAACCCATGTGTATTGTATCTAAATAAGATGAGACTGGAACGGATACAGGTAGCCGGGGAGGCGGGTGGGCGTGTATAGATCTGCAGCTCTACATGCCAAGAACAGATGCATACTGGTAAGTAGCATATTCCATTCGAGGCATATGCGCTGCAGATTATACACTGTGCATAGATCATATAGCAGTACCCAACCCTAGCGGCGACCACCGGTATCCGTTGCAGTTGTCTGAAACACTGTTTTTAGTACAGCTTGGCCCACACTAGCTTGTTGCTTGGTTTGCACATCTACACAATAATGTTTTGTGAAGGTGTGTGGTGTTGACCATGTCGCTGTCGAAAGCCATAGAAGCCCCTATCTTCCTTGTAGAGTGGGCTTTAGGGGGAACCGATAGCGTTCGTTTTGCTTTGTGGTAGCAAATCTGTATGCATTTTACAATCCACCTAGCTATCCCTGATTTAGAAATAGGGTTGCCTTTGTGTGGTGGGGAGAAGGAAACAAATAGCTGTTTTTTGTTTTCCTGAAAGGTTGTGTTCTCTGGATGTAGTAAAGTAAAGCCCTTTTAACATCCAGTGTGTGTAAGGCTCTTTCCGCAACTGTTTGGGGTTGCGAGAAAAAGACTGGTAATTCTACCGACTGGTTTAGATGGAATAGAGAAATGACTTTGGGTAGAAACTTGGGATTGGTGCGCAGTACAACCTTGTTGTGATGCATCTGAAGAAAAGGTTCCTGTATAGTGAGTGCTTGTATTTCACTAACTCTTCTGAGGGAAGTGATGGCCACTAGAAAAGCTGTTTTCCATGTGAGGAATTGCAGCTCGCACTTATGTAATGATTCGAAAGGGGGTCCCATTAACCGTGTGAGGACTATATTCAAGTTCCAAACAGGTGAGGGTGGCACTCTGGGCGGAAGAACAAGTTACTTACCTTCGGTAACGATGTATCTGTAAGAAACATTAGTTAGTTAGATTCCTCACCTTAGAATATCCCCAGGCGTCAGACTGGATCCGGAAGATTTTCGTCAGCAATACCCCTTGCGCGTCGCTAGGCGTCGTCTGCGGCTCCGCGTCCGGCGTCGTGCGCCGGAATGACGTCGTCGGAGTACTTAGACGCCGCCCTCGCGCGCTGACGTCAGTTCTTGTACATAGATTTCCGCGCCAGGAACGCAGAGCCATGCAAAGACCGACACTGGTGCCAAAAATAAAATCTAGGGGCCTGAAAAGGATAACCTTAACCCTAGATGTCAGTTCGCAGAACGGGGAGGATGGGTGGGTCGGTGAGGAATCTAACTAACTAATGTTTCTTACAGATACATGGTTACCGAAGGTAAGTAACTTGTTCATCTGAAAGAAACACGTTAGTTAGATTCCTCACCTTAGAATAGATACCCAAGCAATACCATCCCCGGTGGTGGGTCTGCGAACCAAGATCACACCAGAAAGTCCTGGAGGACAGAACGGCCAAAGAAGCCATCCCTCCGGACTTGGCGGTCAAGGCAATAATGCCTGGCAAACGTGTGTAGCGAAGCCCACGTCGCCGCCTGACAGATGTCCTGCAAAGGGACACCCCGTCCCAAAGCAGTAGTAGCCGCTGTGGCCCGAGTAGAATGGGCGCGCAGCCCAACAGGAGGGTCCTTTTTTGCCAAGGAGTAACAAATTTTGATGCACAAAACGACCCACCGAGAGATGGTCCGTTTGTGTACAGCTTACCTCTTCTTAGCACCCACGTATCCAACGAAAAGTTGGTCGTCCACCCGGAACTGCTTTGTGCGGTCCAAATAAAAGGAGAGAGCACGTTTTGGGTCCAGACGGTGGAGCCTCTCTTCCTCTTTGGAAGGATGCGGAGGCGGAAAGAAGGTGGGCAAGGTGACAGACTGCCCAAGATAAAATGGAGTCACCACTTTCGGAAGAAAGGAGGGACGAGGCCGAAGGACAACCTTGTCTGGATGAACAGAGAGAAAGGGAGGCTTTGAAGATAAAGCCTGGAGCTCACTCACCCGTCTAGCCGAGGTGATGGCTACCAGAAAAGCAGTCTTAAGCGTCAGCAGACAAAGAGGACAATTATGAAGAGGCTCAAAGGGAGCACACATTAGAAATGTGAGAACAAGATTCAAGTCCCACTGAGGCATTACAAAAGGGACAGGAGGGAACGTGTGAGTAATGCCTTTTATAAAGCGTGTAACAACAGGGGACTTGAAAAGAGAAGGCTGATCAGGAAGCCGCAAGAAGGCAGAGATGGCAGCAAGATAACCTTTCAGGGTGCCCAGGGCAGAGCCCTGCCGGGCCAAAGAAAGAAGAAAGAGGAGAACCTCAGAAAGAGGGGCGGAAAGGGGATCCACAGCCTTTGCTGTGCACCATGCCACAAATTTGTTCCACCGGCAGGCGTATACCGTCTTTGTGGAGGGACGCCTGGCTGCCAGAATGATATCACAGACTTCAGGAGGCAAGTCAAATGGCATCAACTGCCGCCGCTCAATCTCCACGCATGGAGGTGGAGGCTGGACAGGTTCGGGTGGAGGACCGTCCCCTGCTGCTGCGACAGAAGATCCTCCCGAAGGGGCAGACGTATCGGAGGATTGGTCAACATACTGAGTAGCTCGGGATACCAGTACCTTCGTGCCCAATCCGGAGCCACCAAGATGACTCGGGCCCGGTCGTGCCTGATCTTCTTCAGCACTCTGGGCAGAAGTGGTGTAGGCGGAAAGGCGTACAACAGACCGCAACTCCACTCGTGACGAAAAGCGTCGCCGAGCGAGTGCCGCCTTGGAAATTCCAACGCGCAGAACTGCTGACATTGCGCGTTCTCGTCGGTGGCGAATAGATCTAACCAAGGCTCTCCCCACTGCTGAAAGAGACCTTGCGCCACTTCGGAGTTCAGACGCCATTCGTGATCCATCATGCACCGGCGGCTGAGTTCGTCTGCTCTGGCGTTCAGAGAGCCCGCCAGATGTTGAACCACTAGGGTGACGCCCTGGTGTTCCAGCCATGTCCAGAGGCGCAGAGCCGCCTGACAAAGGGTCCACGACCCCACCCCGCCCTGTTTGTTGCAATACCACATGGCGGTGGTGTTGTCCGTGAACACCTGCACGACACTTCCCCTGACAGAGGGAAGGAAGGCTTTCAGTGCAAGTCGGATCGCTCTCAACTCCAACAGGTTGATGTGGAGACGAGACTCCGCCGGAGACCAGAGGCCTCTGATCTCCGCCTCTCCCATATGGCCACCCCATCCCAGGAGGGACGCATCCGTCACTACGACATGCTCCGGTTGGGGAAGGAAGAGGCTCTTGCCCTTGACCCAATCTCGGTCCGTGAGCCACCACTGCAACTGCTGTGCAGTGCCCTCCGAGATCAAGACATGGTCGGACAGGTTGCCGTGATGCTGGGCCCACTGAAACTTCAGGTCCCACTGCAGAGCCCGCATGCGCCGCCTGGCGTGATGCACTAGTAGGATGCAGGAGGCCATCAGCCCCAGAAGCCGCAACACTAGCCTGACCGAAACCCAGGATAGAGGCCGAAAGATGGGAATCAGGGCCTGTATATCCCGGACCCGCTGTTCCGGTGGATGGACCCGGAACTGCGCCGAATCGAGAACCGCTCCGATGAAGAGGAGCTTCTGAGAGGGACTCAGGTGTGACTTCGGCACGTTGATGGAAAATCCCAGCAAATGCAGGAGATCCGCCGTAGTCTGGAGGTGGGAGACGACTGTCTGGGGCGAGCCCGCCATCAACAACCAGTCGTCGAGATAGGGGAAGACTGGAACCCCTGATCTGCGCAGATGAGCTGCGACCACCGCCATCACTTTCGTGAACACCCGAGGGGCACTGGTGAGGCCGAAGGGGAGCACGGTAAACTGAAAGTGCTCTTGGCCCACCGTGAACCGCAGGTAACGCCGGTGGGCCGGCAGGACGGGGATGTGGAAATATGCGTCCTGCAAATCCAACGCTACCATCCAGTCTCCGGGGTCTAGGGCAGCTAGAACCTGAGCCAAAGTTAACATCTTGAACCTCTCCTTCCGGAGGAAGGCATTGACGTTCCGGAGGTCCAAGATAGGGCGTAGGCCCCCTTTGCCCTTCTTGGGAACCAGAAAGTAGTGGGAATAACAACCACGACCTACTTCTGGGCTCGGAACGCGCTCGACGGCCCCCTTGGCCAAGAGGGCCGAAACTTCCTCGTGGAGAAGATTCAAATGATCCCCCGAGATACGGTGGTGCTGCGGTGGCATGGCTGGAGGGGTCGTCTCGAAGGGGAGGGAGTAGCCCCTTCGGACGATTTGCAGCACCCACCTGTCCGATGTGATGGACCGCCAGTGGAGCAGGTGATGGCGAACTCTGCCGCCCACTGGCGTGGAATGGGCCTGAAAGCTCGGACTAGGAAGGCTTTGAGGCGGATGCTGCCGGGGTGGATGTGGGCTGACCTCGTTGTCCTCCAGAACCGCCTCGGCGGAAACCACGTCCACGCGCAGGTTGGTTCTGCGGCTGGTGGCTAGGCGCACGTGAGGAGGCACCCCTTCCTTGGCCACGAAAGGGGCGAAAGGCGGAAGTTTGCGACCGCGGGGCCGAGAGGCCCAAGGACTTGGCCGTAGCCCGGGAGTCCTTAAAGCGATTCAGCGCACTGTCCGCTTTCTCGCCAAAGAGGCGAGTGCCATCAAAGGGCATGTCCATGAGAGTGCTCTGGACATCGCCCGAAAATGACGTGCACCGCAGCCAGGCGTAACGTCGAAGCGCCACTGTGGTAGAAATGGCCCTACCCAGCGAGTCCGTAGTGTCAAGCCCACATCGGATAGCATGTCGCGCTGCATCCCTCCCATCGGCCAGAGCCTGGGTAAGGCGTGTCCGGACCTCCTCCGGACACAGGGGCAGCACGTCCTCCACCGCATCCCACAGAGAGTGGGAATAACGGTCCAAGAGACAGGCGGTGTTCAAAGACCGCAGGCCCAAACTAAGGGAGGAGAACAGCTTCTTGCCAAACTGTTCCAGTCTCTTGGAATCCCGGTCCGGCGGGGCGGTCGGGAAGGAGGATTGGGAGGTAGAGGCCTGGATAACCAGGCTCTCAGGGGTAGGGTGTTGGGACAGAAAACTGGGGTCGCCCGGAGCAGGGCGGTGGCGCCTGGCGACGTTCCTGTCCACAGGAGGAACTGTGGAGGGCTTGGACCAGGTGCCCTGCAGAACGTCAATGAGTGCCTCATTGAATTGCAGCAGAGGCTCAGTGGAGCTTGCTGCAGACTGAAGCACCTCAGTAAGGACGTTAGTCCTCACAGCCACGGCAGGCAGCTCGAGCCCAAGGGCTGCGGCCGCCTTGCGCAGCACCACAGAGAAAGCAGCGCCCTCCTCCGAAGCCACAGTCGGAGGAGAGACGAATCCAGTGTCTGGAGAGGTATCCAGGCCACTGGCCTCCCCCAGTTCATCTGCCCAGTCCTGTGACATTTGAGCCTGAACGGCCATAGGATCCTCGGATCCCTCCCAGTTGTCCCCATCATCCGATTCCTGGTATACAGGAGGAAGGAGCGGAGCCGGGCGATAGACATAATGGGTCTCCAGCGGCGCCGAACGCGGCGTCCATCGACGCCGGGCCCGGAGTGGGGTTGAACTGGGGCTCGACGTCGAGCGGAGTTGACGTCGGCGGTGGTACCGGTGTCGACGCCGGCAGAGGAGGCGTTACGAGGTCGACCGGCGGGGACTCGGGAACGGGTCCCTCGGGCGCTTGCGGCGTCGAGGCCGGAGCCGTCAACGGCGCCGGGGCCGGAGCCACCGGCAGGCAAGGCAGCCCAGTCGGGTCCGTGGGGCCCGAAGGCGCGCCAGCGGGCGTCGACGGCGGAGCCAGACTCCTCATGGCCGAGAGGAAGGCACTGACTTCCGCCGGCGTCACGTCAGTCCCAGGGACCGGAGGGTATGGGGACTTGCGCGGCGCCTGCGGCTCCGCCGGAGCCGCGGGGGTGGAACCACCCTGACCCTTGGCCGAGTCGCGCGACCGGCGAGGGGAGTCCGAAGAGCGGTGTCGCCTCTTGGACTTCTTGGAATGCTTCGACTTACCCGAAGACTTGGATCCCGACGACCGATGGTGACGTCGGCTGCGGCTCCGAGTGGCGAATCTCGAGAAGCTTACGGGACCGCTCCCGTCTAGCCTTCGAGGTCAGGGCCTTGCAGTCCGAGCATGACTCCGCGTCGTGGTCGAGGCCCAAGCAGTAAAGGCACCAGCGGTGATGGTCGGTAACCGACATCAAGCGGCTACAGTCAGCACAGGCTTTAAAACCAGGCATCCTACCGGCACCGGAGTCGAGACAAGATCAAAAAGGATCAAAAAAGTTAGTAAAAAATTGACTAAAGGGGTAGCTCTCCCGGATCTGCGCTTACTGGCGCGGAAAAAAGAAGAACTGACGTCAGCGCGCGAGGGCGGCGTCTAAGTACTCCGACGACGTCATTCCGGTGCACGACGCCGACGACGGACGCGGAGCCGCAGACGACGCCTAGCGACGCGCAAGGGGTATTGCTGACGAAAAATCTTCCGGATCCAGTCTGACGCCTGGGGATATTCTAAGGTGAGGAATCTAACTAACGTGTTTCTTTCAGATTTACTCTTTTGAGGCCTTCCATAAAGGCTTTGATGGCAGGCACTTTGAAAAGTGAGAGGTGCTGCCTGTTTTGTAAATAGGCAGCAATTGCAGCAAGGTGTAACCGAATGGAGGTATATGCTAGGTTACACCTTTGTAAATGGAGTAAATAACATATAATGTGTTGTATGGATACATTTAAGGGATTTATTGTGTTGTTGTGGCAGTAAACAACAACAAATCTTTTCCACTTTGCTGCATAGCACGCCCTAGTTGTAGGGCGTCTAGCTTCCCTGATAATGTTCATGCAATCAGGGGTAAGGTTAAGGTATCCAAATTCTAGGACCTCAGGAGCCAGATCGCAAGGTTGAGTTGAGCTGGGTCCGGGTGCCTGATCTCTCCATGGTTCTGGGTTAGGAGGCATGGTGAGAGGTGTAGCTTTTGGTGTGGTACTACTGAGAGCTCCAGCAGTGTGGTGTACCACGGTTGTCTGGCCCATGTTGGAGCTACTAGGATCAGAGTCAGGGAATGCTGCTGTAGCTTTCGCACCACTAATGGAATTAGTGGGAGAGGTGGAAAAGCGTATGCAAATTTGTTTGACCAGTTCATCCATATCGCATTGCCTTTGGACAATGGGTGTGGATATCTGGCGGCGAAGCTTGGGCATTTTTTGTTTTCGCGGGTGGCGAATAGGTCTATGTGTGGATGCCCCCACTTCTGAAAGAACGGGTGAAGAACCTGTGGGTGAAGTTCCCACTCGTGGATCTGCTGTGTCTGTCTGCTCAGCAGATCTGCCACGGTGTTTTGTACTCCTGGGACGTGTTGGGCTAGGAGAAAAATCTTTTGTGGAATTGCCCATCTCCATATGCTCTGTGCTAACTGAGAGAGCTGTGGAGAGTGTGTGCCCCCCCCTGTTTTTGAATGTAGTACATGGCAGTCATGTTGTCTGTGCGAATGAGGACTGCCTTGCCTGAAATCTGCGCCTGGAAGGATTTTAGGGCGAGGAAGATTGCCAGTAACTCCAGATGGTTTATGTGGAGTAACTTCTGTTGCGGCGTCCATGTGCCCTGTGCTGTGAGATGTAACAGATGAGCTCCCCAGCCGGAGAGCGATGCATCTGCCGTTAGGATTATTTGTGGGACCGGGTCCAGGAACGGTCGACCTCTGGAAAGGTTTGTGGTGTTCCACCACTGCAGAGAGCGATGGGTGCGACCGTCTACCAACACCAGATCTGTCAGTTGCCCCTGGGCCTGGTTCCACTGGCGCGCCAAACACTCTTGGAGTGGGCGCATTTGGAGTCTTGCATGTGGCACTATAAAGATGCAAGAGGCCATCATCCCTATGAGCTGCATAAACACTCTTGCTGGGAGAGAGTGTTGGGATAGGAATTTTTGACGCAGCGTCTGTATTTTTGCAATCCTGGCAGGGTTGGGATAGGCTATGGCCTTTGAGGTGTCTATGGTGGCACCGAGATATTGTTTTGTGTGTGATGGTACCAGGTGGGATTTTTGATGGTTCACCGTGAAGCCTAGCTGGTGAAGTAGTTGGACTGTAGCGGCGGTATGTCGCACACACTGTTGGTAGGACGTGGCTTTTATCAGCCAATTGTCCAGATAGGGGAAGACGTGAATGTGCTGTCTTCTGAGGTGTGCAGCCACTACTGCCAGGCACTTGGTGAACACCCTTGGTGCTGTTGTTACCCCGAACGGGAGCACTTTGAACTGGTATTGTTGTCCGTCTACCACAAACCTGAGGTACTTTCTGTGAGATTGGTGTACTGGGATGTGAAAGTACGCGTCTTTCAAGTCCAGAGTGGTGAGAAAGTCGTTCTGGGAGAGAAGTGGAAGAACCTGTTGGAGGGTTACCATGTGAAAATGGTCCGAATGAATGTAAGTGTTTAGAGGTCTGAGATCTAAGATAGGGCGTAGGGTCTCGTCTGTCTTTGGAATTAGAAAGTACAGGGTGTAGACCCCTAAATTTCGTTGATTTATGGGGACCTGCTCTATTGCTCCTTTTTGCAGGAGGGAGATCACCTCTTGTGTCAGTAGCGCAGTATGTTCTTGCGACATAGGGCGGTGCCTGGGTGGAATGTTGGGGGGTGTAGATGTTAATTCTAGGCAATACCCTGACTGAATGATTTGTGTCACCCATCTGTCTGAGGTGATTGTCTCCCAGACGTGAAGGAAATGTCGTAGTCTGCCTCCGACCGGAGTGGAATGGTCTGGAGGGAGCGGGGGAAAGTCATTGGGCAGGAGGTGTGGCAGAGCGGGCGGTATTTGTTTTGCCTCTGCCCTTATTATTATTGCCTCTGTATCCGCCTCTTTGATTACCCTTTGTGAAGGTAGACTGAGGAGGGGATTTATAGGACGTGGATGCACTGTCCGATGAGTAGCCTCTGCCCGTGCCCCGAAAGGAAGAACGGCGAAAGGAGCGTCTGGGAGTCTGTGTTTGTAGGGCTCCCATAGATTTCGCCGTGTCTGTATCTTTTTTCATTTTTTCCAGGGCTTCATCTACTTTAGGGCCAAATAGATGATCTTGGTCGAATGGGTGATTTAATAAAGAGGCTTGAACCTCTGGTTTAAACCCTGAGCCAGGCATGGCGACGGAGAAGGACACTGGTGTTTATGGCCCTGGAGGCTGTATCTGCCGCATCTAGGGCACATCGTATCGAGGTATTGTTTATTGTTTTTCCCTCTTGAATAAGTTCATTAGCCCTAGTCTTGTACTTTTCAGGGAGATGGTGCATGATGGTCTCTAGCTCATCATAGTGCGCCCTGTCGTTTCGGGCCAACAGTGCTTGCGTATTGGCAATACGTCATATATTGGCCGCTTGTGACGCAGTGCACTTCCCTGACGCATCTAGGATCTTGGACTCTTTGTCAGGTGGGGGTGCCTCGCCTGACGCCTGAGAATTTGAGCGCTTCCTGGCTGTAGATACCACTAGGGAATCTAATGGTGCAGGGCCCTTAATGTAAGAAGGGTCTGTAGGGGCGGCTTTGTACTTCTTTTCTATCCGAGGGTTTAGGACCCTGGCCCTGACTGGGTCTTTAAAAACCTCAGGGGCATGTTTAATTACGCCCTTTAACATAGGTAGAATGGCAGTGGACCTATGTGTATCATCAAAGGTGTCTAGGAGGAAGTCCTCCTCCACTGGGTCGGTATGTAACTCCACCCCGTGGTAGTGTGCCGCCCGTTGTAACAAGTGGTGAAAACCCAAGGAATCTTCAGGAGGGGATGGCCTAGATGGATAAAGGTCATCCTGTGGGACATCTGGGATGTCCGGATTGTTATAATCATCCCATGGGTCTGGGGATCCAGTAGGGGTGGGATCTTGTGGCACATCTGCTGGATCATAGTAAGGGTCCCCCAAATCGTCTGGGACAGGAGACAAGGTGGGGGAACGATGAGGGGGTGGAGAGGGTGGAGGAGGTAAAGGAGGTGGGGAAGGCACCCTGAAAGGAGAGGTAGCAATATCCTTTCTCTTTGGAGGTGGAGGCGGAGCCGGCTTGTCCAAGTGTCTCTTTTTTGAAGACAATGTCAAGTGTCCGGTCTTTGGATCCTTGGTGAGGGTTTTCTGCAAAGGATCCAGTGTGAAGAGCTCCTGTGACACTGGTTGTTCGGTCGGCGCCGAAGGTTTCGGGGCCGACGGCTTCTTAGGTTTGTCGAAGCCGTGCTTCCTGGGAACCTCCGGTTTTTTGGTCGGTGCCGAAGGGGGTCTCGGCACGGGAGTGTCGGTGCAGAGGGTCTTGTGATGTTTGGTCGGCGCCGGAGCAGGTTTCGGCACCGAAGACTTCGGTGCCAGGTTTGGTGTGGAGGTGGAGGCCGATTTTTTTCTCCGGTGCCGAAGGGTGTTTGTCGGCACCGGTGGCCGGCTGGCTCGAGCTGCCGGAAGGCTTAGAAGGCTTCTTTACCGGGCCCGAAGGTGGGGTGTGAGAAGCAGTGTCCTTGGTCTTGCCTAGGCCCGGATGCGAAGGTGTGACTGAAGCCTTTTTCGGGATCGACGTGGGAGGGGGAATTGTACTCACGACCCGCTGCGCCGGGGTGATGTCCTCCACATCTGAGTCGTCGGCCTCGGAAGCGCTGACGAGGTCGTCGTCCTCCTGTTCGATGTCCTGCTGTCTCGGAGCTTCGACGTCGTCCCCGAAGATGTCGACTGGAGCGGAGGTCGAGGAGTGCGCCATGTTGCTTCAAGCCCGACGATCTCGAATGGTCTTTTTTGAGCGAAAAGACTTGCAGGCGGGACAGTCTCGGGCCTCGTGTTCTGGGGAGAGGCAGAGGTTGCACACCTCATGGAGATCGGTGTGGGGAAACTTGGACCCACATCGAGGGCACTTCTTGAAGGAAGTTCTTTCCATCAGCCGAGACCGGAGCCGGAATAGGCCCGAAGGCCGCCGTCGACCACCGGAATCGAAGAAGTGCCGAAGAGAAGATGAATAAGATGATTTATGTCTTTGAAGAAGCTCGATGAGCGAGGATTTGTGCGTCGATCGGTGAACTGGGAAGTTCGGAACCAGAGCGCGAAGTTTTACATCCGAGCCCGATGGCGGAAAAAAACAATCTGAGGATGGAGCCGAAGCCCATGCGCAATACTAACCAGAGGAGGAGTCACCGACCTCGTGACTCCCAAAGACTTTCCAAGAGGAATAACAAACTGCAAACATCCGGGCCCAACACGAGATGGCGATCTATGCACAGTGTATAATCTGCAGCTCATATGCCTCGAACAGAATGTACATCTGCAACAACCAAGGTTTTGGGGGTAGGTAGATGGGTGGGGGGGGATAGCGGCGCATGTGAATCTACAGCACTACAAGCTACAAACAGATGCTTACATGGTAAGTTACATATTTCGTACATAGCTTGTGTGGCTTTAGATACACATGCTCTGCACATATTGTAAAGCAGTACTCCCCTAAGCAATATTTAGATGTTGCAGAAGACTAAAACAGAGTTCTTAGAACAGCCTGGCCAACTCTTGTTTGTTGACTTGCTTAGACTTCCACACAATAGCGCTTGGTAAACGTGTGTGGAGTGGACCATGCAGCTGCCTTACAAATGTCAACTATAGGGATATTTCAAAGGGAAAGTCACAGTGGTTCCTTCTTAGGTTGAGCCTGGGCAGTGCATGTGCTACTCTGCCAGCCATGCTGTATTGGAGTATGTACCTCAAGCCCTGCCCACTCCCTGCCCATATTTGTCATTGGCTTGTGTCATTGTCATTTGTAAATGCTGGCTTCTGATCCCTTAATAGGCTTGTTAGTCCCCTTAGTACTGCATTGTCTTCATTTGTAACCTCCCATGAGGACTGGATCTATTACTGTGTCCTAACTCGGGAGCTTACATTAGCAGTTCCGAGAACTATTTACTTCATTAAGGGACACAGCACGCACAGGATGCCAGCTTTGGTAATGGCGGCTGCTTCCTAACCTACTTTGCATTTCTTTTAAAGTTTTAAGTAAGGTCAATGGATGCAATAGTCTGAATGGACGCTTCCTCCTTTGTTCTCCCTCCAAAGCAGACCCCTCTCACCACTCACATGCCCGCACGCCTTTATTTCTTTAATAGCTGTCCTATGTGCTTCAAATCGCTCCTCTCCTAGGCTGACTCCTCCTCCTCCCCCTACTTCTTATTTGAAGGTGCGCGCCTTTTAACACTCCAGCCCGCTCGTCTTCTTGGCTGCCTCCTCCTTCCCCCTGCTTATTATAACAGGGAATTTGCCTTTTAACAACGTTTGAGAAGGGCTTGCACACAGCTGCCACTCGCTCATCTCCTTGGGTGCCTCCTCCCAGTATGTCCAGCATAAAGATCACCTATCCTGCTGGCATGTGACTTGCAGCCAAAGTCTCTTCTTTAATGCGCACCCATCACGCATGGCGGCTGACTAATAGTAATAAGTATGTACCCAAGGAGATGAGCGGGCGGCACCTCTTATTCTGCCTTGGATTTCCCATAAGAAGTCACCTGTGCCCCGCGGCAGGACACCTCTCTGACATAATGCCTAGTTACAGATCTAGACATGTCAGTTTGTCGTATATTTGTATTACTTTAATATTTTATTATACTGTTTATGGCGTCGACACGAGATATGCCCCAGATTGCCTCATTTTCTAACAGGCTCACTGAAAAAAACATTCATATCGATGCAGTGCGCTTTCAGAGTGCAAGTCGGTTCAATAGATTCGTTTTAATTTAAACCCAGGTAGTTCAGAAAGTTTCTCATTGTCATCGTATGTTGATCTAAAGAACGTGCACTGAAAACCCTTCTTCGTGATCACAATTGGCCGAGTTGAATGTAAAAACTGCATTAGGTTTAATCGTCTCTTAAAATTGTATTTCTTTTAATTATCCACCCCCCAAACCTCCCGGTTAGTGCGTTTGTTTTGGCAGTGAATCGGTGAAATACGTTCAGGTAACTACTCATGGTGACATCTGTCAATGAAATCCCCAGTTCTGCGTGCTATCAAAGAAAATGTAATTGTAGGCTGCGGTGAGATAATGCCTGTTTTCACAGCCATGGGGGTCTAATTAGTGACACGGACATGCCATACATCAATGGCAGGGTGCATTGTAGGTAAAAGGTAGGACATACCCTGGTGTGTGTGGCATGTCCTAATAGTGAATTACAGCCATTTTTGTTTTTCACTATTGCAAGGCTACCTGCTCCCATAGGCCAGAATGGGCAGTTCAATTATAACACCTTATAATCATATCTGACCCAGGGAACATGGTAGAAAACCGAATTTAGTATGTCTGAACTCAGAATGATAAAATACATCTTTTAGTGAAGTTGGTTTTACCATTCTGTGTTTGAAAATACCACTTTTACAAAGTAGGTATTTTCTTGCCTAACTATCCAAGCCTGCCTCTGCTAGGTTGTGTATTCCATGTCTGGTTTCTGAGTGACAGGGGCTGGGGGGCTCCAGGAGACAGGGTGAGTCAGCACAAGGCTGAATAGACCTATCGGCATGAGGAGTGGTGGGAGGAGTAGCACCTGGGCTTGAATAGGGCTGTGCCTGCCTTCCACAATGCTGGCTCCACCTCCTGTGGTGTGTCTGAGGACCCTGGCCCACACTGACAAAGGAAGAAGTTGTACACTGGCAGTATGCACCCAGAACGGGTTTGGACTTGGTACAGACACTCTCTGCCTTCAGAGACAAAGGATTTTGATGTATAAAAAGGGGGACCCAGATCCCAGAACTTTAGATCACTGCTGGGAATCAAGACTAACCTTTGCTGAGGAGAAGAACCAAGAAAGCGGAAGGAGGAGACTACCCCTATGCTGTGTGTTTGGGGGTTGGGCTGCAGTGGTTGCTTCATTACCAAAGAGAGGAGTACTGAGTGTGCTTTTCATCAACTTGATGAAGAATCTCCAAGGGCTTGAACTTGAGTTTGCCTCCTGCCTGAAGTCTCAGGGATACAAGACTTCACCAACCAGCTCCCCCTGAATTCCCTTGCTGGGAAATGAAGTGCCTGCTGTTGTGCAGGGCCTTCTGAGAGACTGCGTGTTGCTGGGAGCTGGAAGTGAGACTCAACGACGAGAAGCGTGTCGCTGCCGCAGCAGTTGCATCGCCCAGGAAGCGTGCCGCCGCTGCCGCCATCACATCACCGAAGCGCATCGCATCACCGGAGAAGCGTGCTGCCGCCGCAGAGTTCACCGTAGAAGCGTGTCGCAGGGCCGGACGTGGCTCAGAAGATCATCGAGTCGCCGCTCGGCTGTCGGGCGTGCACGCATCGCATCAACGTTGTCGCATCGTAACCAAGACGCCATTTTGTGGCATCGCACCAGGGAGAAGTATCGCATCGAGGCACCCTCGTGTCGCATCATACCGGAGAGCAGTAAGAAACTGACTGATCACCTCCCCACACAGTAAGGAAGCGAGCATCAACTCCCCTGCGCAGCAGTAAGGAACTGACGCATCCACTCCCCCGAGTGTAAGGAACCGACGCATCACCTTCCCTGCGACCCTTTTGTTTGCTTTGCGTTACGCATCCAAGGTACATTGAGAGTAAAGTGTCGCATTTACAATCTTTAGAGAACTGAGCTATTTCCTACCATTTTAAAGTCTATTTTTGAGTACAGTATTGTGGATTTTTGTGGTTTGGTCTTGTGATAAATCTGTGTATAAAAATACTTATTTTTATGATACAACCTGTGTGGTGTCCATCTGTAGTGTTGTCACAGTATTACTGTATGTGTTCACAAATGCTTTACACACTGCCTCTGAGATAAGCCTGCCTGCTCGTGCCAAGCTACCAAGGGGGTGAGCAGGGGTTATTTTAGGAGTGTAGCCCCTTATCCTGACTAGATGCGAGGGTCCCTATTTGGTCAAAGGTACCTACCTCTGCCAACTAGAGACCCCCCAAATCTAACAGTGTCCCCTCTCACAAACACTATCATCCTTTAAAGCCTTCGAAAACGTGTACAGAGACCGCTATGTCCTGTCTATTGAATGAAGGTTTTCGACTAGATCACCCAACACAACAATTCAAACTCGCTATCACCCACAACATAATTTCAAAGTTTCTATCCTTCCTAGACGCTCGTAATCTGACATTTCATTTGATCATATCCTAAACTTTGTCCTAGCTTTGTTAGTTGCTGCTGTTTAAGGGACAGTGCATGCAACATTGCCATACTTCACTCTCCATTTTACAACCTTTAATAAAGGAAGTCTATGCTATGTTCAGAGACTAAGTAGGTCAGCACACTTTCTTTCAGTGTTCACTCCCATGCGCCCAATCCTAAAATTAAAATTATCCTAACTAGCTCACTTTTTATGTTAGGCCTAGAGACCACTTTAGCTGTTCATTAGCCTTTTAATAAGAAATCACAAACAATACATACATGAATATACAGGCATAGTGGCTTTGGGCCTGGCTTCTTCATCTATTGCTTTGTTCAAATTGTTATCTACATTTTGCTTCCACCCAGTGGCGTAAAGTGGTCAGTAAGAATTTGGGGTGGTGCAGGCTTCAGATTTCCCAACAATCACACTGGCATATCTTTTCCAAGATCTGTGCAATGCTCCAAGGAGGGAGGAGCTTAGCAGTTCCCAGACTTAGCTGTTCCCACCCCTGAACAAGCAGATTATTTCTGCCCACTACGCTGTGGACTATTTTCACTTTATTATGTTTCTCTAGCACTGCGTCGGGAAATTGTGAGACCGCAAGAGAAAGGTACACATGGGGATGTGCACATTCTTGTGTACAGACTACTGAACTGTAATTGGAAAGAGTAGAAGGATTTTGAATTACTGCTGCACATTATCTATGTGTACGAGTAGACTATGTACTACTGCTGCAATGTTGGTATTGCTCTTTTTTCTAACTGAGGCTTGCACTGCTGCAAAACATTTTGTACTGTGTGTGTATGTGTGTCTGCATTGCTCCTACATGTTTTTACTTGTTTCAGAGTGCAATGTAACCTGGGCTGGGCAGGCACATTTCTTTTAGCCTTAACGTGGCAGCTGGAGATACATCTGACAATCCATCTGGCTACGCCTAGTTAAGATAGAGTGTTCCCTTTGTGAAGTTTGACTGAAGCAACAAAAATTTGCAGAGTTTCAAGAAAGGGCTTTGTCCTATTGATGTAATCCAGCTGGGCACGCTTGATAATAAGGGTGTGAAGGGCCCTCTGCTGCTGAGTCTGGCTAAGGGAAAAAGACCCGAGAGCTCAAAGGTTTGGTTGAGCTGGAAGAGAGGTACACAACCATGGGAAGGAATTTAGGATTGGTTCTGAGGGCAATTCTGCTGTTATGAACTTGAAAGAAAGATTCTTCCAAGATGAGGGCCTGCAATTCGCTAATAATCCTTATAGATGTGATCGTGAGAAGGAAAGCAACCTTCTACGATAGGAATTTTAAAGAGCACAAATGTAAGAGTTAAAAAGGTGGGCCCATGAGTCTGGTAAGGACAATGCAAAAGTTCCACATATGTGTGGAAGGGGAAGGGATGCATCGGTGGAATAACCTGTTTGAGTGCTTTTGTTAAAGCTTTGATGACAGCATTTTTGAATAAAGAAGAGTGTCAATGTTCTGCATGTAGGCTGCAATAGCGGCTAAGTGAAGGAAGTGTAAGCTAGACCTGATTTCTGTAAATGAAGAAAGTAACAGACAATATCCTGAACTTCAGGATGAAGCGGGCAATGCAGTAATGGACTAATCTTTTCCACTTGGCAGCATAGAAGGCCCGCGTAGTTGGTCTGCCTTCTTCTTTAAGGATAGACATGCACTCTTGAGGGAGGTTGAGATAGCCGAGATCTCGTACTAGGAGCCAGATCACTAGATTGAGTTGCCTCGGGTTGGAGTGCCTGATTGTGTCTTGCTTCTGCGTGAGATGGTCTGGCCTGTTGGGAAGCTTCTTGTGGGGAACCACTGATATCTATCTCTAAAACCACAGTTGTCTGGCCCACATGGGAGCCACCAGGAAGGAGGGAGAGAGGAAGAAAACCATAGGAAACGATCCCTGACCAGATCATCCACAGAGCATTGCCCATGGACAGTGGGTGTGGAAACCTGGAGGCAACATTTTGGTATTTTGTGTTTTTGGGCAGTGGCGACACGGTCAACCTTGTAAACCCTGCAACAGCAGAATTACAGGAGTGAAACTTGTGGGTGGAGTTCCCACTTATGGAGTTGTTGCTGCATCCGGCTGGCCAGGTCGGCAAAATCGCTGTCCACTCCCAGAAGTTTCTGCCAGAAAGAGTATCTAGTAGTAAAGTGCCCAATGCCAAATGCTTTGTGCTAATGCGGACAGCTACGGTGGGTGTGTGCCACCTTGCTTTTGGAGATAGTACTTGGTGATCATGTTGTCTGTTTTTGTCAAGTCTACTTTGTGCTGAATCTCCGGAAAGAATGCCCTGAGAGCTCGCTGGATGGCCAGGAACTAAAGCTAATTGTTGTGGAGGACCCTTTGTGTGGCGACCACATGCCCTCAACAGTCAGTTTCTGACTATGCAGGCCCCACCCATTAGGGTTGTCTGTGGTGATTGTCTCCTGTGGAACCCCGTCTATAAATGGCAAGTTCTGCAGCAGATTGTTGCTGTTCCAGCACAGATAGAGGGATGGATGCTAGCCTGTATCAACACTAGATCCTCTCAGTGACCCTCCATAGGCGATCACTGAGCTGATGGGCACTGTTGGCGCGGACCCATGTGAAGTCTGGCATGGGGAACTATGGCAATTCATGAGGTCATCATTCTGAGCAGGTACGAAAATGTTCTGTCAATTGATGATTTGGCTGAAAAAAAGGCAATGTCTGCTAGAATGCTTGCACCTGTGCTTGACGGGAGTAAGCCTTGCAGGTGACAGTATTGAGTACGGCTCCTAGAAAAGGTTAGACCTGAAGGGGTTGAAGGTGGGTCTTGACGATATTAATAGTGAAGCCCAGAATGTGGAGGAGGAACACAGTAGTCTGTGTGAGCAAGACATGCTGTTTGCTTGAACTCTTCATCGCTTAAGTAGGGGGACAGGTGAATGCCGCTCCTTCTGAGATGGGTGACTACCACAGTGCCACATTTTGTGACTACTTTGGGGGCTGAGTTGATCCTGGATGGCAGCACTTTGAATTGATAAAGCTGACCACTTATCACGAAATGTAGGTTGCAGAGATGAGCAGTATGGATGAGTATGTGGAAGGAGGCCTCCATCAGATCGCGGGCACTCACAAAGTTGCCTTGCTGAGGTAGAGGCATGACATCCCTCAGAGTGACCATGTGGAAATGTTCTGACAGGATGTACTTGATGTGGGGACTGAGGTCGAGTACTGGTCTTAAAGACCCATCCTTTTTAGGGAATGCATGCCCATTGCCAACTTAGAGAAGAGTCACTATACGTCGTACCTTAAAAAACGTCTTAGAAGAAAAACGAATTGCAAACGTATGGGCCCAACACCAGATGGCAAAGCATGTGTATCTACAGCCACACATGGTACGCACAGCTTTTGTTTCACATTTGGGACAGAGAGGACGGACCATACTATTTACGGCTATCCATTACACCTTTGCCTCAGCCCAGAAGTAATAAAAAGGGGAATGATGGCTTTGGGGTCCATACCCAATATAACATTGATGGGAAAGCATGAGTTACTGGGGTGTTTTTCACCTCGGGGTTCTTGTGACAGACAACTCAATCTATACTTTTGTTATCTACTTGATGTCACTCAGAACTCTTTAGTGAAAAATATCCTCGTAACTCACACTTACCCATGTATAACTCTATGCTGATTTCAGGGCGAGTGTATATTTAAGGGAGAGAATGGGATGATATTCACCTTCCCTGAAGAATGCTAACTTAGCAATAATTCAGAATTACAGAAAGCTTTGACAAAAGAGGTTGCTACTAAATTGTTGCTGCTCGTCGGCGATATAAAAAGTCATTGCTTTTGTGACAGCTTAATTGACAGACTAATGTGCAAAATGTAGGCAAGACTTTTAGGAACGATCCAGATCTAGGTCTATGACCTCAAAAGTTATGACAAGAAGTGCTATCCTAAAGTAATTCTGGAAACCTGGCACTTGGCTACAAGGACCATCTCTTTTTGACACCCGGAGCTGGGAGCCTTCTTGCAGTTAGTTACACAATGACAAATGTTCTTGCCATCTCACAGTCTTGATGAGCTAACTGGTCAAACAGACCTTTGCTTTAAGTAGACCAGCCTCTTCATTGCCTTTCCAGGTAACATCCAAGGAAATGTTAAAAAGTGGTCATGACCGCAGCTGTCACAATATTCTCTGGTTTTGATTCACTCCCCTTAATGAACCTCTCACCGAAAATCCACATCCTTCAACACAATTATTGCTTGATAATCGAGGAGAAAAGATTGCACTTTACTTGCCATGGTGCCCATTGGAACGAGGAAAAAGACAAATATTTTGTTTTTTGCCAGGGACTGCCAGTGGTCAAGGAGTATGCAACACAGGGTAGATTCTTGTGTATTTGTAAGCTTTAGAATTATTTTCCACATAATCCTACACTATAAGACCTTGGCAAAGCTGACATTTTTCCAACTAATGGTAAGTTTGTTAAGAAAGCAAACTGCATTATGGGTTATTACAAACTTTGATACTGAACTCTGAATACGGGAGTAGCCAACTTTCAGTTTGTAAACTGAACGTTCAAATCACACCGTATCCTCTCAAAACATTTAGAATGGTGGACTCTCTTCGATGAGGCAAAACAGATACATGTAGCACAACAGTCACACCATTCAAGAAAGGCCCAATCCGGATAGAGTGTTGTGCATGCACAGCCCCCATGCAGCTTCATATTGATAGCCTCTTTCTTTTCCGACAAGGGAGCTTTTGTAAATATGTTTATGGATTTTGAGAATAACATTTGATCCTCCAAGCACTGCTAAATGTTATGTCCATCAGAAATACACGCATTCATGTAACAGAGCAAATGCATATTCTCACCTTCTAATGCATCATCAGCAACTTCCTCTGGTACCTGGGGAGAGAGAGAAAAATGTCCCTTTTCATCTAGGATAAACAAAATACATCAAATAATCTTGTGCTGAGTATTTCAAAACAAATATACTTTACATCTGTTTCCAACCAAGGTGGCACATGATAAAAACAGCTACCTATATAAATTCAGGCACAGTAAAAACTAAAACAGGTTACTAACGGGCGAGATTCACACAGAAAGCAAAAAACATCACTTCAGAGGACACGCAGCACAGGAAAGCACTCCGCAAGTGCAGTTAAGAACCAGGATCCTATGGAGCCCCACTTAAATCCAGGCCATGACTATCTACATTACCTATACGGTACAAAGGTCATATAGTTGCTGTACCACCCCCTGAGGTGCAAGGTGCTCTAGGCAAATGCCATGCAGTGAGACTCTGTTCCTTCTCAGGTGTATCCAAAAGGCAAATTGCTCTTGCCTTCTTTTCTAAATTGTTCCTGTCCTCAGCCTTCCCACAGATTGGTTAAGGTGTACTCAGCAGCTTTCCACACTGTGATCTTGTCCTGAAGGGGCCATGTCAGTTTAGCTCTGGTCTTTCAATGTGGTGTCCTTAGTGATTTTACAGTACAGCCCTGTCAATGATGGCATGCGATAGGACCATAGACATTCTCAGCAATAGCTATTTTTAGTGTTTTATAATCCAAAAAGGGGACTGTTCATATTGGAAGACTTTACTGTGATTAGTATTACTCACCTCAGATGTACTTGTACATTTTTGCTTAAACCAAGCAAGTTCTGTGGTTTCATTGCCTCGCTCATCTGGATACTGTGTAACACTCAAATCTCTTCCTAGGAACCCAGGGATGTTTAGCATTGTATTGCTCTAGAGGCAGGAGCTTCACATCTTTGTCTTTTCTGAGTTTAACCCTGAGGAATGAGGACAGTCAGAGGTTTGCTTCCCTTGGTTGGGGCTTGTTCTGACAACAAACTGTCTCACTTAATTAAGCGAGGCATCACAAGCGTTAGCCAATCTTGGTAGAATCTTTCCAGGTTCCATAATTTGGTTGGAATCTCCATCATGATACCTTTCTTTGCCATCATCTAAGATTAGGATGGCTTTAAACCTTTACATATGTTTAAAAGAATGAGTCAGGATGCACCAGTAAGGGAAGTTACTCTCCTATTGGAGGGCATCACAGAAGATGTCACCAAATGGTAAGCATTATTCTTCCCCCTTTTATCCAGGCGACCTATCTATCCCACCTTTGACGAGTAGACATTTGTTGGACAAAATATACTGGGGAGGAAGTGCTAGTGCGTTGTACAGGTGGAAGCCTGGGCTTGGTGGAGCCAAAAGTGAGCTTCCAAGTTATTTTAAGCAGGCAAAAACATTATTCAAAGATCTTCACTCTGCTGTGGATTTCCGACAAGTCTAGATGAAGTTTCCTCTGCTCAAACTACAGGTAAACCAGTGACTATCATGTATAACTTTTATGTCGTCTTGCATTTGTATCCTTTATAGCAGTGTTGCTCTTTCACAATACACTGTTGGAGAATCGATGAATACTACTTTGAACACTATGACATGAAGGAGCTCAGCCAAATGACCTATACAAATGCAGACATCTCGCCTGCACAACCATCTTAATATTAGTAGGAATAGTCATTGCCACAGAGTAGTATCTACAAGAGCATCCTCTTTCAAGACTACCAGTCCAAGCTGAAAACCTAAAGCAGCAGTACACAAAGTAGGCAGCACACTCCAAGCCAGGGACGCAATAAAAGCAGCAGTCATTGCCACCTCACTCTACTGGATCTCTGCACCCTTTAAATTGATGTTCAAACCATACTCAATATCTTACCAAGAAAGGTTTTAATGACACCATCCTTCATTGGTTTGCTTCCTACCAGAACAGATCAGAGCGTGTCCATATGGGGATATCCAGATCTGACCCCATTGCTGTGCCATGCACAGTCCCCAAAGGGTCTATCCCACCTGCAGTAACCTTTCAACCTCTACATGCATCTCCTGAGACCATTAAGGTAATCGAGCACAAGGGCGTTACCCAAATCAATCTAAAAATCACATCAGGAAATGACATCACCAGGCCAAAAGATTGCCTTGACTTCAATTAAAGCCTGGCTATCTAAGTAGTACTTGAAGCACAGCCCTCTGAATACAGTGTCTGTGCTTATACAAAGGTACAATCAGAAAGAACATGTACAGAAATGTTTTTCAGCTATAAACCATGATCCCTACAACTGCTCAACCGGTCTAAATCCCTAGAATTCTACTGACACTATCCTAGCTTTAAAAGCTCTCAATAAACTGCCTGCTACAATTCCTTTTGCTTAGCAAAGTGAACGTTTTTCTCCTTGAAACAGATTTCGGAACAAAAGTTCATCCCTCATGCCACTGGCCAACTAATCAAGGAAATCAGGAACACTGACAGAATCTCACTTACCCTCAAGGAGCTCCATGGGAGGATAAAGGCAATCTGTGGGACTTCGTGTCCCAGTTTACCTTGGGGGCCCAGGAGGCGACGCCTTCAACTGTCAGCACCTTTGCTCACTGCTTCGCACTTATAGCACTTCCACGGGCCTCGAAGCACGGGATGCACCTGGGCAAAGCCCGGGCAAAGAGCAGGCCGTCCTGTCCCCGTCAGCGACCGGAAGAAGCTGGGCCACCACTCTTGTCTCTTCCTTAATCATCAACTATGGCTAAATGAAAGACAACATTGATACTAATTCGGACCCTTGCAAAGGTGCCTCCAATATTTCATATCTTACATCAGTGGTGGGGGCGTTAACCGAAGACATTCAAAGCGCAGTAGAAAAACTGGGGCTTGGGGCAGATAAAAGTTTAATTGATTCTGGACACAAGGGGACGAATAGGCTTCCGGGGTTCAAGGAGGGGGCGCCACAATACCCCCCAAGCCTGGAGTAGAGGGACTCGCTGGGTGGCTGAACCCTGCTAGAAAGACGCACCATTTCTGAAGCCAATCCAAATTCTCATACGTCTGAAAAGTTCCCGTTCGGGCACAAAAGGAAAAGAAGCGACTGAAGACCAGAAACATCTTCAGTATGATGCCTGTGGACCCGCACAAGGATAACGATTTAATTAATAACTTGATGGCACTCCCTACTGACGCCAATCATATAGGTGTTAATTTATCCAATATGCAGTTAAAATTGTTTTGGATCCTTTGTTTAAAGCCTCACATAATGTTGAAAGTACATCATCTAGTTTACCGGAGGGTTTCCAATTAAAGTTGGGTGCAACAGAATCCTCAGTTGTTGAGTTGAAATCAATGATAGCTGGAAATGTTTGCAGGCAGATGCCCCCTGATGCTCAGAGTGCTCATGGAGTATATAAAGCCAGCCCAATTTTGATACCACATCCTTCATGTCCGAAGCCTACTGGCCCATTGCCCATAGATGCGGAGGAAGATTACAGAAGTCATAGGATTGCCTCTATGCAACATGCTAGTATAGCGTGAAAAATCTTAAGGAGGTCTGAGGCAGAGGGACCCTCCCCTCAAGTCTCATGGCACCCTAAAGTTGCCACCCGAACATCATGAGGTCTGAAGAAGTTCCGCTGAGAAAAAAGGAGGAGTCGTATGGGAGCACCGTTAGATTGCAGCTCCCACCAGAATCTACCCCGCTAGTAGCCATTTTGGTGGGTGTCCCTCCCTTGAAACATGGCGTAGCTGCCGCAGCAGAACCAACATCTGCATTAAGACAAATACTGGTGTGATAACTTCTTGATGGATGGGCATTAGGTTTCTTCTCACTTAAGAATGGCCAGAAGAGTGGGTGGTTGGGAGAAGGAGATAAAGAGGATAAGGAGGATTGTATCGTTGTGGCCTACATAGCAATGATTTACTGAAAATTGTACCTACAATGCTAACCCAGGCAGGGGAAAGCAGTGTGAGATAGGGCTGTCCCTCACTGAGGATCACCACATAGGTCTGGCCTTGCCCTGAAAGTAGCTAGCTGGAATATAGCAGACATAAATAATAAAAGAGAAGATGAGAGGTGGATTAATACTTTAGTTATAGATTCCTTACCTTAGAATTACCCCCAGGGTTCAGACTGGATCCGGAAAGGTTTTCGTCAGCAGTACCCTGCGCATCGGACGGTGGCGTCAGTCGACTCCTTGTCCGTCGTCGGCGTCGCCGGGATGACGTCACGGTAGCTAAATAGATGCCGCCCTTGCGCACTGACGTCAGTTCTGTACATGACTTTCCACGCCAGAAGCACAGAGCCATGCAAGACACTGACCACTGGTGCACAAAACTAGGGCCCTGAAAGGATGTCTTTAACCCTAGAAGTCAGTTCGCAGAACGGGGAGGATTGGTGGGGCGGTAAGAAATCTATAACTAACCTATGTTTCTTACAGATATATTTACTGAAGGTAAGTAACTTGTTCATCTGAAAGTAACAGTTAGTTATAAATTCCTTACCTTAGAATAGATACCCCAGCAATACCAACCCCGGAGGTAGGTCTGCGAACCAAGTTCACACCAGAAAGTCCTGGAGGATGGTTGCGTTCTAAGGATGACCTTGTCCGGATGGACAGACAGAAAGAGAGGCTTGGAAGACAGAGCTTGCAGCTCACTCACCATGTGTGCAGAGGTGATGGCCATCAGAAAAGCAGTTTTCAATGTGAGAAGTCTTAGAGGACAGTTATGTAGTGGCTCAAAGGGAGTGCACGTAAGATATGTCAGAACCAAGTTCTAGTCCCACTGGGGCATTACGAAAGGAACAGGAGGAAAGAGGTGAGTAATGCCCTTAAGAAATCTATTTACAACAGGGGACTTGAAAAGAGAAGGCTGATCAGGGAGCCTGAGTAAGGCTGAAATGGCCGAGAGATAGCCCTTAAGAGTGCCCAGAGCAGAGCCCTGCTGGGCCAAAGATAAGAGGAACAAGAGAACCTCAGAAAGAGGGGCAGAAAGGGGATCCACAGCCTTTGCTGTGTACCATGCCACAAATTTATTCCATATTTAGGCGTATTCCATTTTAGTGGAGGGACGTCCAGCTGCCAAGATTACATCACAGACTTCGGAGAGGCAGGTCAAACAACGTCAACTGCCGCCGCTTAATCTCCACGCAAGGAGGTGGAGGCTGGACAGGTTCGGGTAGAGGACTGTCCCCTGCTGCTGCGACAGAAGATCCTCCCCAAGAGGCAGTCTGATATCAGAGGATCAATGGCCATTTTGAGTAACTCGGGATACCAGATTCTTCGTGCCCAATCCGGAGCCGAAAGAATGACTTGGGCCCGGTCGCACTTGATCTTCTACAGCACTCTGGGCAGAAGTGGTATAGGCGGAAAGGCATATAGAAGAGTGCAACTCCACTCGTGATGAAAAGCGTTGCCTAGTGAGTGCCGCCTTGGAAATTTCAACACACAAAATTGCAGACATTGCGCGTTTTCAGTGGTGAATAGATCTAACCAAGGCTCTCCCCACTGCTGAAAGAGACCTTGCACCACCTCCGAGTGAAGACGCCATTCGTAATTCATCATGCACCTGCGGCTGAGTTCGTCCGGCCAGAGAACCTGCCAAGTGTTGAACCACCAGGGATATGCCCTGATGTTCCAGCCAAGTCCAGAGGCGAAGGGCCTCCTGACATAGGGTGCACGATTCCACCCCGCCTTGTTTGTTGCAGTACCACATGGCGGTGGTGTTGTCCGTGAACACCTGCGCTACTCTTCCCCGGATAGAGGGAAGGAAGGCTTTGAGTGCAAGCTGGATCACCCGAAGCTCCAGAAAGTTGATGTGGAGCCGGGACTCCGCCGGAGACCAGAGGCCTCTGATCTCCGCCTGTCCCATGTGGCTGCCTCAACCCAGATGGGATGCATCTGTCACCACTGTGTGTTCTGGTTGGGGAAGGGAGAGGGATCTGCCGTTGACCCAATCCTGGTTTGTGAGCCACCACTGCCATTGTCGTGCAGTGCCCTCCGAGATCTGGACGCAATCGGACAGATTCCCCTGATGCTGCGCCCACTGGAACTTCAGGTCCCACTGCAGAGCCCGCATATGCCACCTGGCATGATCTATCAGCAGGATGCAGGAAGCCATGAGGCCCAGCAGCCTCAGGGTCATCCTGACCGAAACCCAGGACAGAGGCTGAAAGATCAGAATCATAGCCTGAATATCCCGGATTCGCTGTTCGGGAGGATAAACCCGAAACTCAGTCATGTCCAGAACCGCTCCGATGAAGAGGAGCTTCTGAGAGGGGATCAGGTGCGACTTCGGCACTTTGATGGAGAACCCCAGCGAATGCAAGTCGGCCGGCCGTAGTCTGGAGGTGGGAGACGACAGCCTGGGGCGAGCCCGCCTTCAAAAGCCAGTCGTCGAGATAGGGGGAAGACTTGAACCCCTGATCTGCACAGATGAGCTGCGACCACTGCCATCACTTTCGTGAACAAACAAGGGGCACTGGTAAGGCCAAAGGGGAGCACGGTAAACTGAAAGTGCTCGTGGCCTACCGTGAACCGCAGCTAACGCCGGTCGGCCGGCAGGATGGGGATGTGAAAGTAAGTGTCCTGCAAGTCCAACGCTACCATCCAGTCTCCAGGTCTAGGGCAGACAAGACCTGAGCGAGCGCCAACATCTTGAACTTCTCCTTCCGGAGGAAGCGGTTGACGTTCCTTCTTGGGAACCAGAAAGTGGTGGAAAAAGCAACCATGACCTACTTCTGGGGCAGGAACGCGCTCAATGGCACCCCTGGCCAAGAGTGCCGAAACTTCCTGTTGGAGAAGGGCCAGGTGGCATGGAGGGAGGAGTAGTCTCGAAGGGGATGGAGTAGCCTCTTCGAACTATTTGTAAAACCCACCAGTCTGACGTGATGGTGCGCCAGCGGGGGAGGTGATGGCGGATCCAGCCGCCCACTGGCGTTTGGTGACCCTGAAAGGTAGGACTAGAAAGGTTTAGAGGCTGCTGCAGAGGGGGCTGTAGTGGACTGGCCCGCCCGCTGGCCCCTAGATCTACGCCAGTGGTTCCCACGTCTCCCAGCCGAGCTGGGGCTGAATAGCTTGCGCCAGCCTGTGGCTCTGAGCGGGACGTAGTGGGGCAACCC
Source organism: Triturus cristatus (assembly GCF_964204655.1). Classification (NCBI taxonomy): domain Eukaryota; kingdom Metazoa; phylum Chordata; class Amphibia; order Caudata; family Salamandridae; genus Triturus; species Triturus cristatus. The sequence goes on along the minus strand of NC_140584.1, from coordinate 282,691,952 downwards.
TTCCGTAGCCACGAAAGGCAGACTGTGCAGGGCGGATGGTGGAGAGGCCCAAGGACCTGGCTGTAGCCCGAGAGTCCTTTAAGCGCTCCAGGGCGTTGTCTTCCTTGTCTCCGAAAAGGCGACGGCCATCAAAGGGCATGTCCATAAGGGTGGATTGGACATCCCCGGAAAAAACAGTTGATCGCAACCAGGCGTCACGTTGAAGGGCTACTGACATTGAAATCCTGCCAAGTGCGTCAGCAGTATCCAGCCCACAGCAGATGGTAAACTTCGCAGCGTCTTTCCCCTCGGCAACTGCACGGGAGAGTATGGCCCGGGACTCCTCGGGGCACTGAGGCAGCACCTGTGCCACTGTATCCCACACAGAGTGGGTGTAACGGCCCAACAGATATGCAGTGTTTACCAACCGCAGTCCCAAGTTGGCAGAAGAAAACATCTTCTTCCCAAGGTGGTCCAGCTTTTTGGATTCCCTTTACGGTGGTGCGGTAGGGAAGGCGCCTTTAGAAGTAGGGGCTTGAACCACTAAGCTCTCAGGGATGGGGTGGTGGGAGAGGAAAGTGGGGTTGCCCGGGGCAGTGGCGTCTGGCAATCATCCTGTCCACAGGAGCCCCTGTGTTGGGCCTGGACCACGTGCCCAAAAAGATGTCCGTGAGGGATTCATTGAATGGCAGCAGGGGCTCCGAAGAGCTCGCTGCCGGTTAAAGGACCTCTGTCAGGAGGTTAGTCCTGACTGCCACCGTAGGTAGCACAAGGTGGAGAGCCTCGGCCGCTGTAAGCAACACCACTGCGTATGACGCTCCCTCCTCCATAGCCACGGTAGAAGGAGACAACATGTCTAGGTCTGGTGAGGTATCCAGACCACTGGCATCCCCCAATTCTTCTCTCCAGTCTGGATTGTACTCCAACTGGTCTGTCAAAGGGTCCCCAGACCCCTCCCAGTCTTTCTCACCCTCCTCTGGCTGCCAAACTGGCTGAAAATGGCCAGGGTGGAAACACAGGGACAAAAGTATTCATCGGCGCCAGATCCGGTGTCGGCGGACGACGGTCCGGCTCCATGTCCATGTCGGGGTGGAAGCCGGGGTCGACGCCGGCTGGGGTTCCAGCTGGCGTCGGCTGCAGATGTGGTGCCGGTGAAGTTGGCGCTGATGGAACTGTCACAAGGTCGACCTGCATTAAGTTATGAGTCAATTCACGCCTTCTTGATTTGGTTTTAAAATGAAGAAAATCAGTATAGATTAATAAGTCCAAATTATTATTTTATTTTGTTCAAACGAAAAAGTTCTGTTTCAGGTAATCCAATCATTCAGGATTGTATCCTATATTTCTTTCTTTCTTCACATTTCAAACAAGGTGAACAGTCATATTTGAAGCAGAAGTGAACAGCCAACAGCCGACACGTGTTTCACCCATGGCTCAATATCGGGCCAGGGCTTTTTCAAGGCTGAAAGAAGATATTTGTGAGGCGGTATTATATGGATTAAGATCTCAGAATAATCCAATGACACCCAGTGGTGTGTGAATAAAGCAACCGTGATTTACAAGACCGAAATAGTGACACTGCAAAAGTGCTCAAAGGGATGTGAAGGGGAAGAAAAGAGAAGAATACTCCCATTATTCAAATAAAAGAAAGGATTATTATTTTCGCAGATGCAACAGTAATGAGGGCACTGGGTGATAGTTTTGTTTTTACATATAAAGAAAATATCGAATTCAAGGAATAGGCAACCTTAGTGACAATTTAGTATTCATAGATATGCTTATAAGATCAGATGATGTTAATACATGCTTTCAAACTTAAAAGAGGGGTTAATTATATCATTCCCGTGATTAAGCTAGTTTGATCATGCTTCAATAAGGCAGGTGCGACAATTTATAACACATATGTCAGATCAATTATATACCTTAATGTTCAAGGATGCAACATAGCATATTAGCTTCGCGTTTCACTGTTCAGAGAAGCTGCACAATACAATAGGTCAAATGTCTACGCCGGAGTGAAACGAGAAAGAAAAAAGAGAGAAAGAGGAGAAATGAGTATAGATGCCAACAGGATTGCTCAGATTACGTTCATTTAATACGTTATACTAGGGGTGTCAAGCCAGAGAAAAAGAGAACAGGACCAAGGTGACAATATATTTCCGATTCATTCTAAGTCAAAAAGGTATACATTGTGCGGGTAAATTTATACTTATTTTGCATAAGTAATATTGAGTACTTGAGAGGCTAGTGTTTAGCACTTAGCGTAATAGTAACTCACACTCTAGTAGAAGGAGATTATCATACGTTCCATGAACTCATAGGGCAAAACATTCAAGGCTCTACAGGAAATTTGATACGTTGTTTTGAATAAATAGAAAGGTAACTGCATAAAGAATGTTATACTCTATGTTCTACTTTTCTTAGGCCGTTATTTATACCTGGCACTGAATCGTGAAACGGGTCTGTATCGTTACGAGTCAAAACCGTTATTTTTTTTTTTTTTGTAAAACCGTTTTTATTGCAGAACAATAATAGCAGCAGCATACATTATTACTTTGCCTGCATCACTGATACCAATGCCACATATCCTGTGGCCATTCAGACAGCCGTACACAGCTCATGAGCCCACATCCCGGAGGCCGGGCAGCGATAGTCAGGGATCATCAGACTGAACTGTAATTTGAGCTTTACTTTTGCTGCTAACAAGATAGGGTGACTACGTTCTGCTTTAGAGTTTCTCCCCCCCTCCCCGTCCCTCGCCCCCAACACTGCCCCTCCCCCATCCCATTCCCCGTTCCCCTCCCTCCCTCCCCACCTCCCGTGCTCACTCCCGCAACTGCGACTTTTCCCGGCTCTCACTTGTAAACTGGGTACCATTCAGAAGTACATAACTATTCACTGTGTTTGTGTGGCTGGATTGCTCCGGGGGGCCCCTTCGGGCTCGGACGGCGCCTCGTCCTCCTCCAGCATACTATTTCGCAGGGCTTGCACCAGTCCCTCCTATGCCGCGGCCGCCTCTAGCGCCCTGTCATCCGCCTTGCGGGTTGCTAATTGGTATCGGAGCGTGCTTTCGCTCGCTGCCCATTTCTGCAGCTCCCTGACCCACCTCCCGTGCGTGGGGCCCGCTTTTGACTTCCAGAGTCTCGTCACCTCCCTTTTAGCTAATAGGAGGCCCATGTCAATAAATCTACTTGTATTTTTGTTCTTGGATGTGTGAGGAAACCAGTGTCAAAACCGTTATCGATGGCTCAAGAAAGAGGCGGTCTTATAGTCACTTACTTATTACGAGACTCGTAGTCCCGGGATAATTCCAAACGCTGTTCTTCCCACTGAAGTGTTTGCGTTGTGATCCGCGGCCATCTTTAAAAAGGCTACAAAGTCCGAACACGTGTTTGCAGCATTCAGAATAGTATATGCGCGCCGTATAGAGCGCCATCTTAGAATGTGTTATTTTAATATAACGTTCCCCCGTCATTTATTTAAAGAGAACATTGAGGATTCGAGTTTTACTTTAGTTATTGACAAGTTCTCTTTTTATGTTTTTTTATATCAAAATCCAGGACAAAAAAGATTTCAACGTATTTTAGACATCTACAACTGTACCACGGGCACGTGTTTTCAAAGGCCCAATATGCTGCAGTAGAAACGATATACAAGTCATGATATGTGGGTCCAACAGATATGTTACGGCCCGAAAAATCATTATATTATTTTATATATATAATGTATTAAAGGAAGCTATCTTTCTATCAAAATAGATTGGTTAATTATCAATCCGTCAAATAACTCCTAGGTCATAGCCGGCTTAGATCCCGGTTTATTACATAAAATATATTTTCTATATCAGTAATTGCTATTTGTTAAGTTCATATTTTAGGGGTCTCGGATAAGAGTAATATTCTTTCTATATTTCATTTTAGTGATCAGTATTGATGATTCTAGAGGTTTGTCATACGCATTTTACGAGGGAGGAGGGCTACTGAGACTAGATAATAATGGGTGCTGTCCCTCTCATATCGTTGTAGTCTTCATAATATAGGAAAAGATTAATGCAGTGCTGCAGGGCGATATGCGGTAGACATCGATTGGACAAAGCTAACAGACTCAAAAAGGTGTACACAATGTAATATTTGTGCAGAGTATGTAACTAATTGAAAAAAAGGAAAGTATGAGATAAATAACAAACTAAACAGAAAAAAGAGAATGAGCCATAAAAATAGAAAATTCTTTAGAAACATAGATGGTTCAAAAGAAATACGTCACAAACATAGCATTTCTTCTATTTTCTTATAGAAACAGTACTAGTTCAGGCACCCCAGAAATGAGTTCTTCTCTGGGTGTGCTTGCATTCCGCTCCTTCTGGTGGTCTCTCACACCAACCAGTCTCATAATAGTTCGTGGCGTAGGGCATCTTACAGCCAGTGATGCCATTCATGATCTTTATTTAGACCTGTTTCCACGGTCCCATAGCGTATGATAAAGGCACTTTCTTTCTGCCGTAGTCGCCGTCCCAAATTGCCTCCTCTCTCATGTTGTTTTACTTTTTCCAGACCACAGAAAACAAAATTGCGATTATGTTGGTAGTGTGTTACCAAGTTTTCTACCAAGGGTTGTCTTTCATCAGATTTATGAATGTTCCGATAATGTTCCTGTATCCGCATTTTGAGTGGACGAATCATACTCCCTATATAGGGTTATCCACATGGACAGGTGATTAGATAGATCACGTTCTTGCTTTCACAGTTTATAAAGTCTTTGATCTGGAAGCACTGACCACTTATCATGATGTTCTGAATTTTTGCATTTCCCAATTTACATACTGAACAGTTTGCACAGGTGTAAAAGCCAATTGGTTTCTGTAAGAAAGTCATGGTCTTATGTTGAGTTTGAAAAAATGATGGGCACAAGGAATCACGAAGATTTTTACTTCTCATGAAGCTATGTTGAGGTTGATCTTTAACTGCATCTCTTACTGTTGGATTGAGTGTCAACAGGTTCCAATGTTTTTTCAGGATCTTACGTATATAGTGATGACCGTTGCTGAAATGAGTAAGAAATCTTATAGTAGATTGTTTCCTATTTTTTGTCCTATTTAGCAAAAGGTTGTTTCGTTCCAATTGGGAAACATGTTGTTGTGTGTCTCTAAGACAGCGTTATTATATCCTCTCTGTGTGAGTCTTGTTGTGATCTCTTTTGATTTTGTATCAAAGATTTTATCTGAACTGCAATTAATTTGAGCCCTGCGATATTCTCCTGATGGAATGTTCTTGATAGTATGCTGGGGATGGCTACTTGATGCATGTAGAATAGAATTGGCGGCAGTACTCTTTCTATGGATCTTTGTCTGTAAAATGTTATCTTCAACATAAATGCTTAAATCCAAAAACTCAATTTCTTTTTTAGATATGGTATATGTTATGTTGATGCCCCATTGGTTGGGGGTCAAAGTCTGGATGAAATCTTGTAAACGAGTCTCAGATCCTTGCCATATCATCAATATATCTGCCCCACATAACTATATTGTCGGAGAAATTATTCTTGTTGTCATTCCAGATCCAATGGCGTTCTACTTCTCCCATGAATATACAGGCATATGGGGGAGCAAATTTGGCCCCCATCGCTGTACCATGCATTTGTAAATAATAATCTCCATTAAAGAGAAAGTAGTTGTTATGTAGACAGAACTCCAAAAATTCCAAAATCATATTGTTTCTTGCCGTGAAATGGACAGATCTGCCTTGTAGACATTTTCTTACTGCTGCTATACCATCCGGATGTCTAATAGACATGTACAGACTGACAACATCTATAGAGGAAAGTAGATAGTCTGATTGCCATGTGATATTATTTAGTTTCAGGAGAACATCTTTAGTGTCTCGTATAAACGGGAAGATCTCTCATGAACGGCTGTAATTCCTCATCAATATATGCCCCTATCCGGGAGCATATAGAGTAAATTCCCGCAATAATAGGTCTTCCTTTTGGGGGTGTACCTGATTTATGAACTTTTGGCAAGAGATACAGAGTAGGAGAAACTGGACTTTCTATAGATAAGAGTTATTTTTCTTCTAATGTCAGTAGGCCTTTTTCATACCATTTATTCAGCAGAATATCCAGGTTTTCTTGTATTTCCTTAGTTGGATTGGTGTTAAGTTTTGTATAGCAAGCATGGTCCCTCAATTGGCGTTCCGCTTCTTGGAGATAGTCTACTGTACCCAAAAGGACAACATTTCCACTTTTATCTGCCTCCTTTATGATTAAAGATGGATCATTTTTAAGCTCCAACAGTACTTGGTTTTGAGGAAAGTATTTTTGTTTGGACTGGTATTTGTGATGTTCGAGTTCTAGGTCTTTGTTAACGGCAGAAAAAAAGGTGTCTATTGTGTTGCCTGCATGTAGTATTGGTGTAAATTTTGATTTTCTCTTGAGCGATGTGGTTTTACAATGAAAGATATCTATATCCAATTCCTCTGCTGTTGTTGTCAGAGATTCCAGACCATCCGTGGCACCATCTGTAGACAGATGTGTCAGCAAATTGATATCCTCCAGATCTTTTACCGAAAGCTGACTTGTAATGACAGGGTGACTTTCTTGTCTTCTTCTTTGGGTTTCATCAGTAAAGAAGGAATGAAGTTTTAACCTTCTTGTGAATTTAAATAGGTCAATTTTTGTCTGTGCCAGATCCCAACTTGCTGTAGGACAGAATGATAGACCTTTATTTAAAATTTGATGATGAGTTTCAGTCAAGATCCTATTTGAGAGATTGACCACCAAGTTACTAGGAGTTATTTCTGTTCTGAAGGTACTGGTTTTGTCAGTTCCTTGCTTCGTGCTCGCGTTTTTACTCCCACAATACTTGGTTTTATAATTTTTGTACTTGGTGGCCGGGTTCGATTGTCTTGTGCATTGCCCAGACGGTGTCTGCGCACTTCCTCGCGAAAATTTACTTTTGGCCTCACACTTGTACCGTCCTCTGGGTTTTCTATAGAATCTGCATCGGAAGATTGAATAATTTCTGATGAGCTGCTTGCTTGGGTTGGAGCCGTAGTCGGGGTGATATTGTCATATTTTTTTGCAAAAGTATAGACTCTCCCTAGTTGGTAATCGGTCATATCCCGTCTAAATTTGCGGTTTTTCCTTTGAATAATATCTTCCTCGAAATCATCAAGAACTTTGTTCAATATGTCAAGATGCCCTACGCCACGAACTATTATGAGACTGGTTGGTGTGAGAGGCCACCAGAAGGAGCGGAATGCAAGCACACCCAGAGAAGAAATCATTTCTGGGGTGCCTGAACTAGTACTGTTTCTATAAGAAAATCGAAGAAATGCTATGTTTGTGACGTATTTCTTTTGAACCATCTATGTTTCTAAAGAATTTTCTATTTTTATGGCTCTTTCTCTTTTTTCTGTTTCGTTTGTTATGCTCATCTCATACTTTCCTTTTTTCAATTAGTTACATACTCTGCACAAATATTACATTGTGTACACCTTTTTGAGTCTGTTAGCTTTGTCCAATCGATGTCTACCGCATATCGCCCTGCATTAATCTTTTCTTATATTTTGAAGACTACAACGATATGAGAGGGACAGCACCCATTATTATCTAGTCTCAGTAGCTCTCCTCCCTCGTAAAATGCGTATGACAAACCTCTAGAGTCATCAATACTGATCACTAAATTGAAATATAGAAAGAATATTACTCTTATCCGAGACCCCTAAAATATGAACTTAACAAATATCAATTACTGATATAGAAAATATATTTTATGTAATAAACCTGGATCTAAGCTGGCTATGACCTAGGAGTTATTTGACGGCTTGATAATTAACCAATCTACTTTGAAAGAAAGATTGCTTCCTTTAATACATTATATATATAAAATAATATAATGATTTTTCGGGCCGTAACATATCTGTTGGACCCACAGATCATGACTTGTATATCGTTTCTAGTGCAGCATATTGGGCCTTTGAAAACACGTGCCCATGGTACAGTTGTAGATGTCTGAAATACGTTTAAATCTTTTTTGTCCTGGATTTTGATATAAAAAAACATAAAAAGAGAACTTGTCAATAACTAAAGTAAAAATCGAATCCTCAATGTTCTCTTTAAATAGATTACGGGGGAACGTTATATTAAAATAACACATTCTAAGATGGCGCTCTCTATGCAGACACGTGATCGGACTTTGTAGCCTTTTTAAAGATGGCCGCGGACCATAACGCAAACACTACAGTGGGAAGAACAGCGTTTGGAATTATCCTGGGAATACAACTCTAAGTGACTCTAAGACCGCCTCTTTCTTGAACCATCGATAACGGTTTTGACTCGTAGCGATACGGACCCGTTTCACGATTCAGTGCCCGGTATAAATAACGGCCTAAGAAAAGTAGAACATAGAGTATAACATTCTTTATGCCGTTACCTTTCTATTTATTCAAAACAACGTATCAAATTTCCTGTAGAGCCTTGAATGTCTTGCCCTATGAGATCAGGGAACGTATGATAATCTCCTTCTACTAGAGTGTGAGTTACTATTACGCTAAGTGCTAAACACTAGCCTCTCAAGTACTCAATATTACTTGTGCAAAATAAGTATAAATTTACCCGCACAATGTATACCTTTTTGACTTAGAATGAATCGGAAATATATTGTCACCTTGGTCCTGTTCTCTTTTTCTCTGGCTTGACACCCCTAGTATAACGTATTAAATGAACGTAATCTGAGCAATCCTGTTGGCATCTATACTCATTTCTCCTCTTTCTCTCTTTTTTCTTTCTCGTTTCACTCCGGCGTAGACATTTGACCTATTGTATTGTGCAGCTTCTCTGAACAGTGAAACGCGAAGCTAATATGCTATGTTGCATCCTTGAACATTAAGGTATATAATTGATCTGACATATGTGTTATAAATTGTCGCACCTGCCTTACTGAAGCATGATCAAACTAGCTTAATCACGAGAATGATATAATTAACCCCTCTTTTAAGTTTGAAAGCATGTATTAACATCATCTGATCTTATAAGCATATCTATAAATACTAAATTGTCACTCAGGTTGCCTATTCCTTGAATTCGATATTTTCTTTATATGTAAAAACAAACCTATCACCCAGTGCCCTCATTACTGTTGCATCTGAGAAAATAATAATCCTTTCTTTTATTTGAATAATGGGAGTATTCTTCTCTTTTCTTCCCCTTCACATCCCTTTGAGCACTTTTGCAGTGTCACTATTTCGGTCTTGTATATCACGGTTGCTTTATTCACACACCACTGGGTGTCATTGGATGATTCTGAGATCTTAATCCATCTAATACCGCCTCACAAATATCATCTTTCAGCCTTGAAAAAGCCCTGGCCCGATATTGAGCCATTGGGTGAAACACGTGTCGGCTGTTGGCTGTTCACTTCTTCTTCAAATATGACTGTTCGCCTTGTTTGAAATGTGAAGAAAGAAATAAATATAGGATACAATCCTGAATGATTGGATTACCTGAAACAGAACTTTTTCCTTTGAACAAAATAAAATAATAATTTGGATTTATTAATCTATACTGATTTTCTTCATTTTAAAACCAAATCAAGAAGGAGTGAATTGACTCATAACTTAATGCATGTACTCTTTTTTGAGACCATAGAGGTCCAGTGTCTCGAGTCAACCTCCGCGAGATATAAGTTATATATAAATTCGGTAATTTCCTCTGGAACTGGGATCCCTGGACCTTGGTATTCCTGCACAAGGTCGACCTGCGCCGATCCGGATCCAGGCCTGGATCCAAGGGGGCCCTGCGGTGCTGAGGCCGGAGCTGCCTAGGGCCCCGAACTGAGCCCGCTGGTCCCAAAGGGGCGCAGACGGAGTGGGGCTGCCCAAAGATGGCGTGCATCACTTTGACGCAGCTGGGCAGGGGTCGCTCCCGGTCCCAGGACGGGAGAGAAGGCCGGAGTCGACCCTGAAGGCTTCGCACATGGAGCCGCGGAAGGGGCACCACCCGCACCCTGTGTCGCCTCGGCCGACGGGCGAGGGGAAGTCAAAGAGCGACAATGCTTCTTCGACTTCTACTTACGCTTCAACTTACCTGACCCAGAGTGCGGAGACTTAGAAGAGGAGTGATGATGACTCCGCGATTGGTCCCTCGACCTCCCACGCGACTGGGACCTTGCGCAAAGACTTCGGGCCATGGTTCGACAGTCGGAGCACGACTTGGGGGTCGTGGTCGCACTCCAGGCAGAAGAGACACACGCGGTGCGGATCCGTCACCGACATCAGTTGAGTACAGGAACAGCATGCCTTGAAACCGGGCATCCCTCGTGCACCAGGAGTCGGATGAAGACTCAAAAACGGATCTGCACTTGCTGGCGCGGAAAAAGAAAGAACTGACGTCTGCGCGCGAGGACGGTGTCTATGTAGGTACCGCGACGTTATCCTGGCGACCACAACAACGGACGTGTAGTCAACCGACGCCACCTTCCGACGCGCAGGGGTACTCCTGACAAAATATTTTCCGGATCCAGACTGACCCCTGGGGGTAATTCTAAGGTAAGGAATCCATAACTAACTGTTTTCTTTGAGATGGACCATCACATTGTAGGCCTACAGGAGACTTGGGATAGGGACAATTAGTTTTATATGGACTGGTTTCAGTCTTACTTTGAGCCTGCCATACCCTCAAATTCTAGAAGAGCCAAAGGGACCTTACTTACTCTAGTTTTAGTGGAGATATCATGCACCCCCCCCCCCCCCCCCCCAAAAAAAAAAACCCAGAAAAAGATGATGGATAGAATGTTGAACATTGTTAAACATTCACCCCAAATACAGATCTGGGTTTAATCCATCGTTATTTTGCTTGTCACGCCATTCCAGTTTGGACCCATCCTTATCCAAATCAGCCTTGACCCTGCTCCCATGGGAACAGTCCAGGCTTAACTGCCAGGCCCTCCCTGGACCAGAAAACATGCATCCTAGGACCGGTTTCAGGGTCATCAGCCAGGCTAGCTGGAAACCAGAGTAGCGAGCAAGGGACCCACGTCTGGGCATACCCTTCCCACTTAGGGTGAAAATGCAACACAGAAAGATGATGGACGGAATGTTGGACAAACATTCACGCCAGTCACAGATAAAGATGATGGACGGAATGTTGGACAAACATTCACGCCAGTCACAGATATAGGTTTAATCTGTTGTTATTTTGCTCGCCCCGCCATTCCAGTGTGGACTCGACCATATGCCTTGACCCTACTTCCCATGAGACACAGGGTCATGACTGATTTGCATATGGCTGGGTTCAAACTGGAATGTCATGGTGAGCAAAAAACGATGGATTTAGGCCCAGATATCTGTACTGGGGTGAATGTATGACATTGTTCTGCATTCTGTCCATCAACTGTTGTTTTTGCAACAGCCCAGCCCGAACTGCCAGGCCAGGTACCCCCTGTATTGGAAAACAAGCATCCCCGAGCGATCGCCAGTGGTTAGACAAATTGCAAGCATTCTTCCTCTCATCTTTTGTGTTTTTCAAGTACCGCCCTAAGTGACATGGGTATGCCCAGAAGTGGGTCCCATGCTGACTGTGTCACTGGATTCATGCTGGCCTGGTTGATTTATTTATTTATTCATTTATAGAGCGCATGGTTATACCTTTCGGTGTGTCCCCGCGCTGAGACATCGAGACGAATAGATTAAAAAAGAGACTGAACAATCGCTCAGAGGTTTTTATTCAGAAATAGGCATGTCTTCAGTTGACTGCGAAAAGCGCGTTCGCTAGGTTCAGTTCTCATGGTTATAGGTAGCGTATTCCATAGTTTTGCCGCCAGGTACCTAAAGGAGCGGGCTCCCATTCTGGCTCTGAAAATTCTCGGGATAGTCAGTAAGGCCATATCCCTAGATCGTAGATCCCGACCTGGGGTGTATCTTGACACCAATGACTTGAGGTAAAGGGGGCTTTTACCTGTCAGAATGCGGTGTACATAACACATAGCCTTGAACAGGATTCTCTTTTCTATGGGTAGCCAGTGTAGGGTAGCCAAAGCTTTTCTAGTATTAGTTCTCCTAGGGAGGCTGAGGACTAGGCGGGCGGCTGCATTTTGTATTCTCTGTAGTTTCATGAGTCCTCTCTTGGAGGCCCCCAGATACAATACATTGCCATAGTCTAATTGGGAAGTAATTACAGCATGGACTACCGTTCTCCTGGCTTTTACAGGGAGCAGGTCAATGACTTTCCTCAGTGTTTTCATTGCTCCATAGCACTTTACAGCAACTTTCCGTATCTGGCTGTCGAAAGATAATTTGGAGTCGACCCAGATACCGAGATTCTTCACTTCTTCTTTAGGGAGAGGGACCTGTCCTAATGTGTCTGGCCACCAAGCCGAGGACCAGATGTTAGGTGTTTTTCCGACTACTAATACCTCTGTTTTGTTTCCATTCAGTTTGAGGCAGTGGTCATTCATCCAGACTGCCACTTCTTCTAGGCATTCAGAAAAACGAATAGCAGCCTGATCTCTATTTTGAGATAATAGCACAATTAGTTGGGTATCGTCAGCGTAGGATACAATCGATACCTCATGCTTTTGTACACATTAAGCCAGAGGTCCCACATATATGTTAAACAGGGTTGGGCTTAGAGTAGAGCCCTGAGGGACTCCCTGTTTTAGAGGATGGCTGTCAGATATGTGTGAGAGTTGTGCTACTTGAAAACTCCGTTGGGCTAAGAAAGAAGTCAGCCACTGAAGGGCACATCTCCGTATGCCACACGCCTCTAGTCTTTGTAATAGTAGGGGATGTGAGACAGTGTCAAAAGCTGCGCTCAAATCCAACAGGATGAGCGCAGCTGTCTTCCCCTCATCCGCAAATTTTCTAAGGGTCTCGGTAGCCATCAGCAAGGCTGATTCCGTGGAGTGTGCCTTTCTAAAACCTGACTGCGAGGGATGAAGGATTGCGTTAGCATCCATGTGTTAGCTGTTTATTAACGATTTTTTCTGCTATCTTTGCCGTCAGAGGTAATAGTGAGATGGGACGCAAGTTCTCCAATACGGAGAAGTCCAACGAGGGTTTCTTCCTCAGCGGTTTGACAATGGCCCTTTTCCAGCTTAAAGGAACTATCCCAGTCTTGAAGGAGTAGTGGATGAGTTCAGAAATATATGGTAGGATCGTATTGATTCCCATCATTATTCTATCAGGCCTTGCTGGGTCACGGGGGGATCCTGATTTTATTCCCTTAATCGTGACTATCAATTCCTCCCTTTCCAGTATTGTAAATTCATTTAGTGTCGTTCCCATAAACTCCTCCGGGCTGCAGAGGTGTTGATTACCTCCCATTTGGGCCTCAGTCGGGAATGACTCATATATCTTAGTGACTTTGTCAGCAAAAAAACCTGCTATTTTATTGCAGATCTCTTTGGAGGAGGTTATTACTTCTTCCTCATCCTTGTTTTTGAGTGATTTTAATATAGCGAATAATTCCTTATGGGAGTTTTCTGCACTGTCAATTTTGTCCGTATAGAAATCACGTCTAGTTTTCTTTATTAATGCGTGGTAGGCTTTTAATTCCTTATTGTATTTATCTTTGGACATAGTACAATAGGTTTTCCTCCAGGCTCGTTCTGTTTTTTTACATCCTTTTTTAGCCGTGCGGAGTTCTTCGTTAAACCAAGGTGCCGTGGTTTTTATTCTCTGAGGGGTTCTAGTGCTCCAAGGAGCAGCTTTGTCTAAAGCCCCTGAAATCCAGGTCTCAAACTGCTCATTCGCTAGATCCATATTATTGTCTAGCGTAGGCATCGTTGCCTTCAATGCGTGTTCAAAGGATGAGGAGTCAACATTTTTCCACTTTCTAGTAGTGATTGTCTCCTTCGCGGGTAGCGCTCTCATTCTGTGTACTGGCATCGTAAACGGGACCATGAAATGATCTGACCATGGTACCGGCCAGGGTACTCCTATTTCGATCTCCTTCGAATTGGTAAAGATAGGGTCTAATATGTGGCCTCCTTGGTGAGTATGAGATTCTACTTTCTGAGTTAGCTTCAGAGTCAACATATCTTTGCAGATATCGTTTATTTCTTTGTTTTCCGTATCGTCAAAATGTAAATTTAGGTCTCCAAGAACCAGCAATTTATTATGCCTCAGCGCTGGGTGTACTATCTTTTCCTCCAAACTGGCTACGAACTGATTTGACTGGCCCGGGGGGCGGTATATGAGGAACCCAGTCAAGGTATTACCTATTTCAGTGGATAGGGTGAAAAAGAGAGCTTCGCATTTTTCTAAACCTGCTGGTTGGATTTCACAGGATATGTTCTCTCTATAAATAATGGCGATCCCTCCTCCTCTTTGGCCCTCTCTATCCTGTCTAACTATCCGATATTGCTTGGGGACAGCATCTTTAATGTCTGGCATTGCATGTTCATTGAGCCAGGTCTCTGTTAAGAATAGGACATCAATGCGTTTATCCGTAATGAGATCACCTATCTCATATTTATGTTTGATTAGCGACCTGCAGTTTAAGAGGGCAAGTTGAGTTGTCGCTTTTATATGTGAAGGCACTCTATGTAGCAGTCTCTCATTACAGTGTGCGCATACGGGCTCCATGTTTTCCACATTAGTGGTATGACTACAAGTAATGTTAGCCATAGTTCGTAGAGCCAGTAATTCATTTTTGGAATAGTGTACCCTTGTTATAGGTGTCGTTGTTTCAGGGTTTATGGCCCTAGGTCCCGGTCGGGCGCGGACGGGCGCAGACGGGCTTGCCTTAGGCGCGCCAGCGGCGCGCGTCCGCGGCGCAGTCGCGAACACATTGGTAACTTAAAGGCAGTCCGGCGGAAGCCCTGCCTCTGCCGCCCAGCACCGGAAGTAATGTGCCCGATTACGTTCTGCCACGCCCTCCACAACAAACGGCACACAGCCGGGATGGACCGGGGCGGGCAAAAGAACGGTAAGCTTGCGACTTCACATCAAACTTTACATGTGCAAAATACGCAGGGGCTATTAAAAGGAACACAGTATTAAAAACAATTAAAAGTACTTTTCTTACTGCTTAAAACTTAATTAAAAGCACGTCTGAAAATGTACAACACAGTTCGCTGATATGTTCGCGCTCTCTAAGTCTCACCTAGAGTGTCTCTGCGCGGTCGCGAACACATTGGTAACTTAAAGGCAGTCCGGCGGAAGCCCCGCCACTGCCGCCCAGCCCGGAAGTAATGTGCCCTATTACGTTCTGCCACGCCCTCCACAACAAACGGCACACAGCCGGGATGAACCGGGGCGGGCAAAAGAACGGTAAGCTTGCTACTTCACATCAAACTTTACATGTGCAAAATACGCAGGGGCTATTAAAAGGAACACAGTATTAAAAACAATTAAAAGTACTTTTCTTACTGCTTAAAACTTAATTAAAAGCACGTCTGAAAATGTACAACACAGTTCGCTGATATGTTCGCGCTCTCTAAGTCTCACCTAGAGTTGATGAAAAGTGAAACCCCAAAACCGGTCCTGGGGTGCTTTCTTACGGTCTGGGAGGATCTGGTCTGCCAGTTCAGGCTTGACTGTTCCCATGAGTAGCAGGGTCAAGACTGATCTGCATTTTGATAGGTCCAAACTGAGGTGCCATGGAAAACAAAAGAACAATGGGTTGGGATGCTACCTCGAGCGATGGCCAGTGGTTAGACAAACTGCAAGCATTCCTTCCATCACCTTTTTTGTGTTTCTGATATCATGAATACCCCTTTTAATTGAGACAGTTTCTGGTAACCTGTTGGAGGTTCAGTTTGATTTTAAGAAAATCCCGAGCCTACCGGTTGTAAATGTTTTATAATTCTTTTGTGTGGGCCGATACCACAGATCACTTGCTAAGCCTAAAATCGTTTCTTGACCTATATGCTGAAAAACAGAAATCAGTTTATTCAGTTATCATTTTAGGCTATTTTGACATTAAATTATGTTGAATGGGTTGTTTTACATACGATGATTTGTCTTGAAAGTTGAGATACTGTACATTTTGAGCACACTCTGCAGGGAGACTTGCTTGGGAGCATTATTGCTGTTAGTAACTAGCAGTGCATTAATGATGAGACAAAGGGTGGAGATATTTCAACTGTCAGTGGGAGAGGCTGTAACTCAATGATTGATCACGTTTTATTATCGGTTGCCCTCGTCCCACATGTAACACACTTCGAGACTAAATGGAGCTAGTTCAGCTATCATAACCCTTTATTCATGGAGTTGGAATGGGATATAGGGGATCGCTGATAGTTTGATAGCTGGGCCGAGGAACTCTGACGTTACCTCTAAGGACCAGGCTTGAAGATTAAAATGAAACAAAGTTGTACCTGATTCCTCAGTAATATCTATATTGAATGTGGACATGACATTAGTGCCTTTGTAAATGGGAGCACTAATGATGAGGATGTTTTGACTGCCTTTAATAGGATATGCGGTCAGGTCGCAATCAATGTACAGAGAACAAATTAGATGGGGAAGATGGTTTGGTCACAGTTGCTCAAAGGCCCACCAGAATTTACTGAAGGCACTAAAGCAAAATCCCAGAGGTAGGCATCAGATAACTCTAAGAAGAAAAATATATAAAAAAGCCCTGGTAGCTCTGGCAAGAATTAACTTTAATAATGGTTTAACTAGATGCATGAGCTATACGGTTCTAAGTAGCCTTGGATGTCCATAGGTTAGCATCTTCGCGTATACGGTTTCAAGATGGGCGCCATTGAACTATCCAATAAGTATGAAATTTAATTGCAATTCATCGCGGAACAAAGTGGAGCGGGTTTTATTTCTTCAGATTTGGATAATAGATTTTGTAATAAAGAGCCATTTCTCATTTTTTAAGTGGATAGCAATATACTTTCAGTTGCGATGACAAGGTGCTGATAATGACGTAGGTACGTTCCCTAGTCACGTTATTCGGTCTCGCTCGTTATCAGGAGTATGGCGGAGTCTTTGAATCAAACATGCCAGGTTGTGGAAGTGAGTAAAGAGGAGGAGATCGGTAAGCTTGGCTTCTAGTTGTTTTCTACGCGGGTTGTAAGTGGCTTCTTTTACCTTCGCCTGGTAAAAGTGAAACGAGTGACGCTCACGGTTTCTCTCTTTGGTTTAGGGGCGCAGCTTTGTGAAAAGGGACGAGCACATAGAGTAAGAAGCCCGGTGGGCAGTTGGTTTTATTCTCTGCACTCTGTGGTCATAACAGAGGGGCAGTAATTTACTGTCTCCATTATATTACAGATATAAACACTGCTAGAATTGCCAGAGATAGCTTCCTGTGACATATCGCTTCTACCAGAAGGTATGGGTTATTTAGATTTTACTTGCCATTGAATGTTGGAAACCTGTCATTAGCTTATCGAGGACATTATTGAATTCTTTTCACAGCGATATTTAAGACAGTTCAGATTCTATTTGTTGAATCTTAGAATCAGATATACACCGAGTGAGCACAATTCTTCTTGAAACTGGTTCTTTTTCACTCCTTTCTCTTGCCTCATATTATTTGCTTTGATTAATGCCTGTTTCACCATTCACATTTTCACACGGTAGATATTTTTCAACAAGTGTCCTTAGCACGATACTGGTGACGTACTTTTTTTCAACTCGGATCACACACTTCACATGGGAATTGCTGATTACTGTTCTGCATCAATGTACATTGTATAACAATGTTTCGTTAATTTTATGTTTTACCCCTGAAGAAGGGACTCTTTAGTCCCGAAATGCATTGGGCTTAAGTCATCCGTGATATGTAAAATGTTGTGATGGCAAAAGATCACTAAAGAATTGTTAATTTCATGTGTTTTGTATTTGTATATAGTGATTTTGCTATATGTATTTCCATGGCTGATATAGCATGGCTCACAAAGTGAATACAAGATAAAAGTATTGTTTGAAAGAATATTTTCTAAGTGTTTATGTTAAAATTACGAAAGGTTGTATATCACACACAGATGTGTGCACCTGAGCCCGGCAGGCAGTCTTGCTGCTGGCCCTCCTTATAATGTGTTAGAAGAGCCTCAACCCAGATCTAGTTCCCGCTAGGGGTGAATATGCCCTGACTTTTTCCAAATGGGAGGTGTTCGAGGCCAATGCAAAGATAAAGGGACGGGGTCCCTGCAGACTTATATAAAAAAATAAATGGACCCGCCAACTTGGGCCAAAATCTTAGCTCGTGTTTTCACTGCAGTGTCCAGAAAAGGTCTCCCATTGTCTAGGTCTAGGTCCATAATTATCCCAGTCTTTAAGAAGGGCTTAAGATCAGACCCAAGATGTTATTGTCCAATCTCCCTAATAGACGCGTCAGTAAAGTTCATGGGGAAAGTGATCCTCTCTAGATTAACGGAATGGCTGGATCATAACGTTATTTCCAACTTACAATATGGGTTCAGGCTGGGGAAAAGCACGTTAGAGCTATGCATAAATCTGCAACTAATTATTAGAAAATATACAATGGTGGAGAGAGGCACATTACACTTAGCATTGATGGGCTTAACATCAGCGTTTGACCAAGTTAACAGATCCAAACTCTGGTGTTTGTTGTTTAATATGGGAATGGATCATAACTTAGTAACTTTTTTGCATGATCTTCACTCGAACCTGGCAGCGGTAGTGAGATACAACCAGGATGGGAGCCTGTCAGATCCCTCAAACATGGATTAGGGTAAGACAAGGCTGCATTTTGGCTCCAATCTTATTCACTCTATATAGTAATAATTTGTGCCCCACTCTATGTGCAGCTTGCAAGGATATACTCCGGGCTGGAACTCGGTTGATACCCATGCTGTCACATGCAGATTACGCAGTTTTGATTGCCAGAACTGCCGTGGGTTTGCAGCAGCTGCTGAACTGTTTAATAGCCTTCATGGGCTCGCTAGATTTAAGTAACCACATAGCTAAATCCTACACCATGGTTGTTGGCCCCAGAAACAAATGTCTGAAAAAATGTTTTGGAGGAGGCACTGAAATATCTATGGTGTCCACTTTTCCTTATTTGTAAGTCCTTTGCGATGAGCGGGGCTCATGGGTCCCCCAAAGGAAGACTAAAAGGAATTTATTGTCAAAAGCTGTAGCTGCGATCTCTGACTTTGCAAAAAGACTGGGAGTGAAGCCTGTTCCAGCTCTCATTAAGGTTTACCAAGCAAAGGGTATATCTATTGCCAGCTACAGGAGTGCTATCTGGGGCTATAAGGATACTATGGATCTGCAAACTGTGGAAAATAAATTCTTAAGATAGTTGATAGCGGTCCCATTTCTCCTCTATACCGCAGTTGTGGAGGCTCTTATTCTTTCCCGCCTAGGCTATTGTAACGCCCTGTACCTAGGCGTTGACAAACACCAGCTGTCTAAACTTCAATCCCTACAGAATGCGGCTGCACGTACCCTGCTAAACATTCCAAAATATAGACACATTTCTGGTGCCATTAGAAATCTACATTGGCTTCCACTTAAGCAGGGAACTGAGTTTAAGGCACTATGCCCGGTTCATAAAGCCCTATATGGGGAGGGTGAGGGGAAGGGGGGGGGGGATTGGGGGGGGGAGGGGGGGCCTAACGGCTACTACAAATTATTCCAATGGCATGCCCTCTGCCGGATGTTAAGATCTGCCAATAAAGCTCTGGTCCACGTCCCTAGAATTAAGAAGATCAGATGGTGAAGCAGATGTCTCTTTTATTGCATTTAAGATCTGGATTGAACTTCCACTCAATATTAGGCTCTCATCTTCCAGGTCCCAGTTCAGGAGCCAGGTTAAAACCTGGCTTTTCCCTTCCCAATAGCGACCAAGCGCCTCCTGACTTTTGCACCTTCTTGCTTCCTCCAGCGCCAAGACACCTAGGCATTCGCACGCTTTATAAGCTCTTTACTTACTTACTATAAAAAATTGGATATGGGGTATATCTCTGACCAATTAGCCCTCACTCCTTTATTGAGATGGGTGAGGATTTGGATTAGCCTGGATTAAGATCTGAATCGGTAGTAAAAAGTAACTCTATGACTTTAGGTAGGGCGGTTCATATCCCGTGGCTCAAGTACATCATGGAAGTAATGGTTGAGCGGGACGCCCACAGTTATTGGAAAATCCGATGGACATCATAAAGAGAGACGCGATTTTTGTGAAATGAACTTTCTCTCAATTATGGAGTCAGAAAGGAAGGTAAGAGAACTCAGTAAATCTTCTGTCCGGGCCCATCTATTATTAAAAACGTGCCCATCTCTAGAGCCCTACCTAGTCACAGTCAAAATATCTCACCATCATTTTTTATTGACAAGATTCAGATTAAATCTATTACATTGGATACGGGGGCACCCCAGGCTCGACAAAAGGTGGATGAGTAGGGCCCCTGTTCCTGTGATAACTTTTCTTCACAAGGTACTATGCATTTTATCATATTTTGCGATACATTACTGTGTTTTTACAGCAATGATTTACATCTGTTAAGTGGCTAACACTTTCAGCAAGCAAGACCTGCTTTAGTTTATTTACAAATGCTCTTAAGTTCCTTAGTATGTTTTTATGTTGCTAGTTTGTTAGTAGGTGATCTCAGAATTAATTAGAGGCAATTTAGTTAAATAGAACGCTGAGGCCAATATAACAGCGACGTGTAGCTGCATTAGAACGGACTTTCAGACAATTGTATTTGTAAAAGAAGCACTTGCTACTCAAAAAATTCCTTTTTAAGACAGCTAGTATGTTCCTATGTTGTTAGTTCTTGGCAGGAGTTTTTTTTTTTAGAATCAATAAGAAACATTTGGTTTTATATCATGTCGATGTTATTCGCCATGTGATATGTAGCTGTATTGGGACATCTTTTTTCTGATGCTACTATTTGTAAAATGCATTTTTTAGGAAATGTTATTGTAAAACGAAAGTAAAAGTTACTTACCTTCGGTAACGATGTATCTGTAAGAGACATAGGTTAGTTATAGATTCCTTACCTTAGAATTACCCCCAGGCGTCAGACTGGATCTAGAGAATTTTTTTTTTAGCACCCCTGCGCGTCGGTAGGTGGCGTCGCTCGACTCTGAATCTGTCTATGCCGTCGCAGGGATGACGTCACGGTGCCTACTTAGTTGCTGCCCCGGCGCGTTGATGTCAGTCCTGACATGACTTTCCGCGCCACAAGCGCAGAGCCATGAAAGACACTGACCACTGGTGCGCCACAACTATGGCCCTGTAAGGGAGTCCCTATCCCGAGAAGTCAGTTCGCAGAGCAGGGAGGATGGGTGGGGCGGTAAAGAATCTATAACTAACCTATATCTGTTACAGATACATCATTACTGAAGGTAAGTAACTCTTATATCTGAAAGAGACAGTTAGTTATAGATTCCTTACCTTAAAATAGATACCCCAGCAATACCAACCCTGGAGGAGCGACATAAGGTGAGTCAAGAAAAGATTCAAGTCCCACTGGGGCATTATGAAAGGAGATGGAGGAAAAAGATGAATAATGCCCTAAAAGAATCTATTTTTAATAGAGGACAGGAGTAACAAGCATTGGCATAGCCAATAGGTCTCGCCTTTGGGACCTTATAAGTGTTTAGCCATGCAACAGTTGATGTTGTTGCACCAAGGATATTGTGCTGCATAACTAAATACTTTTAAGGCCCCAAAGGCGAGACCTATTGGCTATGCCAATGCTTGTTTTTTTTTAGTCCCAGCGCCTGTCGGAGGCTTAGCTGTGTTTACTTTTTAGACTGAATAGCGGCTGAGGGAACAATAAAGGCGAGGAATGGATTAAAGAACAGAAGAGGGTGAAAGAACGAGGAGGAGGTCAGGAAAAGGTGACGAAAATGGAGAAGGTGCAGTGATACCGGGGTACAGGGGTGTGTTGGGTGCTGCACCTCATTTATGGCAGCACTTTAATACCGGCTGGGAGCTTAGATTCATTGCTTGGACTAGGGACCATGACCCCCAGGCTGCCACACTGCCAGTCTTAGGTGGCTGTACGGGTCCATTTTCACTTCCACTTGCTGTGTACCAAGCTCATCAACCATAGTACTGCGCCCACAAAGCCACAGAAACCCCAAGGCAAGAAGGGAGAGAGAAAGAGAGGGGGGAGGGAGGGAAGCGGGGAAAGGGAGAGAGGCGGAGAGGGGGAGAGAGACAGAGGCAGAGAGGTAGAAAGAGAAGGAGGGGGAGAGAGAGGGAGCGAGAGAGAGAAGTGGAGAGAAACAGAGGGTGAGAGAGAGAGAGTGTAAAAGAGGGGGTGAGAGAGAGAGAGAGAGAGAGTAAAAGAGGGGGAGAGGGAGAGAGAGAGAGGGGTGTAGAGAGAGAGACAGAGGGATAGAGAGGGGAGAGCGAGAAGGAGGGGGAAAGAGAGAGAAACAGTCGGCGAGAGAGGGGGAGAGAGGCAGAGAGATAGAAAGAGAGGGAAAGAGAGAGGGGGAGAGGGAGAGAGAAAGGGGGAGAAGGAGAAAGAGCGAACGGGGAGAGACAGAGAAAGAAAGGGGAAAGAGAGAAACGGAGAGGCGGAGAGGCAGAGAGAGAGAGAGAGAGAGAGAGAGGCAGAGAGGTAGAGACAGAGTGAAAGTGGGAGAGAGGGGAAGAGAGAGAGAGAGAGATAGAGAGAGAGGGGAAGAGAGAGAGAGAGAGGGAGAGAGAGAGAGAGGGGAAGAGAGAGAGAGAGAGCGAGCGAGCGAGAGAGAGAGAGAGAGAAAGAGAAGCTTCCAGAAGTCTCCGTGTCTCAAACGAGTGTGGCGCTCTTCCAGGGCAGCTCGGATCTGGCTTTAATTTGCTAATGCGTGCTTGCGCATGTTGCAGTCCCTAAGCTTGTAGTGCCAAAAAACATGGCACCGGCGTATGAGACAAAGTACAAATAGCCTCCACATATTGGTGCATTTGTGTGTCAGTGAATGTTTGCACATCAAAACTAACCAATTGGCGGGTTTAAGTGAGGCAAAATATTTTCAATCAGCCACTTGTAAAGAGAGGCTTAAATATCATGGATGCAGCATACAATTTAACAGATTTACGGTTATGTTGAATTATTCAAAAACCGTGTGCCTGAATGTTCTTACATTTTCGAAATCCCGCTGTTGCTCAGGTAGCTTTAACTCAATTAGTCCAGGCGCAGCAGTCATAAAGCGGAATGTTGCGGGTTTATCGTAGAGCGTGTATGTAGCCCGCATCACCATCGCCATTTGTGCTGCAGTAAGAGTTACACCGCGAGTTTAGTTAAGGCAAGAACTGAAAGGTCTTGAAAGAGTCCGCTGCTGTGTTCTGTGAAGTGTTTTTATTCAGCTATGCTTATGCATCTTTGAAATCACGCCAGGTGCATAAATCAATTATACAACAAATTGTCAAACACGGGGCAAGTCTGCATAACCCCTTTTAACTGAATATGTCTGCGGGAAATACTTTGACGGTGCTGTTTTGCCACTTACTGGATGCAGTTTTGAGACAATGCCGAATAGTTTTCTTTTTGACCTGCTGCATTTTTGAACAAGCAAAAGTGACGCGGCCGCCCGTGAAAGCAAAACTGATCGCGATCATGTAAAAGGGGAGGTGGGGGGGGGGTAGGAACAGGGAGGCAGAAGCAAAATCAAGTCATTAAAGGGTGGGGGCAGAGAAGGAAGAGAAAGCCGGGGAGGTGGAGGGCGAGGGCTCTCTGTAAACATACTGAGGGAACCACACATGTGTGTGGCCGCGAAAGTAATTAGGCCAGCGATGTGTAGGAAGAGATAAGAAAGGCAGATGGCGGCGTGCACGCAAGCTTTATGTCAGGAAAAGCTTGTGGGTAGCACTTTGAAAAGCCCCTTACTAAAAGTCAAGCAGCAGCGCACACGCTGCTCTATGCTCGACCTAAAAAACAGTAAATCAGCCCACGGTAATCCTAGCCCTCCCAAGAGATGTGCGCGTTCAGAGAGCCAGTTCCAGCAGTGAGAGGGGGTGGGAGGAGACAGAGCTCATTAATGCATGAGCAAAACAAGAATTACAGGCCTATTCACAATTGTTAAATCTAAAGGCAGGGGGAGCAGCATTGTGGACAGAGAGCCTTCCCATGCCGCTGAAGACACCTCGCAACAACACTACAAAGGAAGTGCTAAAAACAAAACCCATCGGATGAGTGTGTTTAAATCCGAATACAACAACAAACTTTACCGTTTTGGCATAAAAAAAACCCATAAACGCACGAAAAAAAGAAGGCCTAAACAAAGGACTTTACAATAACACTTTTTGTTTTTTTTTTAAAAAGAGCTCCCGTCGATTGATCGCATTTTGGCCTGAAAGCAAAACACAAAATCTTGACAAAAGCTACAAACTGGAAGATTTACCAATACAAAGCAAGGCGAACAGCAAGATGTACTGTATGTGCTTTCACAAAGTTTATTTTAGGTGATAAAGTGCCCTTTTACTTTCAACAGCACACCAGAATCAAATGCAAACATCAAAAGCTTTGCACGCAGACTTAATAAACAAAAGTTATTATAATCCGAATTTAAAAAACAAAACCCGTCAAATGAGCATGTTTAAATCCGAATGCAACAAAAAGGTTTTGTGTATTGAAAAAAACCCACATGTAATGTCTTGCTAGCTGTGGTAAAGCATGAGTGTACAGAGCATACGATAATTCAGGTGGAGTAAGTAAAATTGACAAGTAGGCACGTTAGTTCAAATTGCTTGCATGCATTAGTTTATGAGAATGTGTTACCGGTTATACAAGAAAATGATGTATTTACGAAAAAACACATGTAATGTCTTGCTAGCTGTGGTAACTGAGGGGTGTATGGGTAGAAGTTCACAAAGCTTACACCGGGAGACAACCTAATAAAATATTTATTTGATACACGTGCTTTAGCTTTTGGGAAGACTATGCCACCCCCACCAGCCCTCCGGCTCTACCTAGACAAGTAAACTGGACTAGAGGAGGATGAGAGTACTTGTGACAGATACTCGCACACTTCAGGGTTATAAATCTAGCAGAAGGGCGGATGATGCTCCATGGAAGATGCCGTTTTAGAAGAAGGTTCAATAGAAGATTTTTCGATTGGGGCAAAACTTAATCTGAGCAGATGATTTGTGTGCCGTGCTAAGTGGAAAGTGCTCAGTCTGAGGTAACACTTTAGGGAAGTGTTCGATTTAATTAATGCTGTTAGTGGGTCCCAAAAAGCAAATGCCTACATTAAAAGCAAATCGCACAAAGCAGAGCGTCCCTGAACTGAGTTCCGTGCTAATAAAGCATGAACAAAGCACACAAACGGACCCTTGAGTGAAGTGGTGGCGGTGAACCCTAAAAGCCTACACATACATGAAATGCTGAGGGAACCACACATGTGTGTGGCCGCAATAGTAAAAATAATTAGGCCAGCGATGCGGAGGAAGAGATAAGAAAGGCAGATGGCGGCATGCACGCGAACGTGCACGCAAGCTTTATGCCAGGAAAAGCTTGTGGGTAGCACTTTGAAAAGCCCCTTACTAAAAGTTGAGCAGCAGCGCATGCGCTGCTCTAGGATCGACCTAAAAAGGGCTGATCTGGTAGCCGAAGGAAAGCAGAAATGGCTGCTAGATAGCCTTTTAGAGTGCCCAGAGCAGAACCCTGCTGGACCAAAGAAAGAATGAACAAGAGAACCTCAGAAAGAGGGACAGAGAGGGGATCCACAGCCTTTGCTGTGAACTATGCCACAAATTTGTTTCATTGACAAGCGTATAATGTCTCAGTGGAGGGACGCTTGGCTGCCAAGATGATGTTACAGACTTTGGGCGGATATTCAAAAGCTGTCAACTGTCTCAATCTCCAAGCAAGGAGGTGGAAGCTGGGCGGGTTTGGGTGAAGAAGTGTCCCCTGCTGCTGCGACAGAAGATCCTCTTGAAGGGGCAGTCTGATCAGAGGATCTTGGGGTAATAAACTCTTCTTGCCCAGTCCGGAGCCACAAGAATGACTTGTGCCTGGTCGCGCTTGATCTTCTTCAGCACTCGGGGCAGAAGTGGTACAGGTGGAAAGGCTTACAGGAGGCTGCAGTCACAGTCGCGATGAAAAGCGTCACTGAGCGAGTGCCGCCTCGGAAACTTGACTGACTCACTGTCAGTGAAACTGCTCTCCCACTCTCACAGATCCACCATTAAGTGAGGCCTCTCTGAGCCCTGCACTCCCATAGTGTTGGTGTTCGAGGCCCTCCTCCACCCACAGGTTATAAAGGGTGCCTCATCCCTGGTGGTCCAGTGGACCTCTGACTCCTTTCTCTCGCTCCACTTTCTGCCCCCTTCTGCTCCGTTTTCACACTTCAGCTTTTTCACCCTTTCACTCTCTATAGCACTTTTTTCCTGCTTTCTGCTCCGTTTCACCCTTTATTCTTCTCATCCCTGTACTCCTTATACCTTTTTCCTTTTCTTTTTCACCCTTTTTCCTCTATTGCTTTCTTTTCCCCCGTTTTTCCTGCCACTGCTGCCCCAGCGGCCCCTCCCCCCAGCGCGACCAGCCCTAGCCAATTCCCTTCCCCGCTCCCGCCTCCCAGCTGTCCAGCCCTTCCCGACCCCTACTTAATGGTGGATGCGCCGCTGGCACGCCAAAGGCAAGCCCGTCCGCGAATAGCGCCAGGAATCCTTGACCTCCGCACCGCCAACACTACAACCCAGCGGCACTCCACGCACTCAACCGAGGCCGTAACAACAACTGCAAGCTAGCCGACACCCATGGACCCTTCAGTTGTCACCGCTGCCGGCACACTTGCAGCACCGCCAGGAACATGGATCCGGCACAACCCGCCCGCAAGAACACAACCGAACCGAAGACCATGCAATGTATCCTCCTCAACGTCCGATCACTCCACAAACACGCCATCGAAATCTGGGACCTCCTCAACAGCATCACCCCGGACGTAGCATCATTCACCGAAACCTGGACCAACACCACCTCGGGACCGGACATTGCCATCGCCATTCCCCAAGGATACAAGATCTCTCAGAAGGACCGCCCCACCCACCCGGGAGGAGGAATCACCATCCTCCACAAATCCACCCTCCGGCTGAGCACACTCTCCGACAAGCCAACAGACCTGATGGAACACCTACACTTCATGATACAGGCCAGCCCTACCACCACCCTCTGAAGAACCCTCTTCTACCGACCCTCCCGGACCCTGCGGACCTTTCACCAACTTCATCACGGATATCATCTCCCCACAAGCCATCGCATCCACCAACTACGCCCTGCTGGGAGACCTCAACTTCCAACTCGACAATCAACTAGACCCCAACACCACATCCCACCTGGACAACCTCCACAATATTGGACTCCACCAGATCATGACCGAACCCACGCACTCAGCAGGACACACCCTCGACCCCCTCGTCACAACCGGAAACTCCATCACTTTCAGCCACACCACCGAACTCCCTTAGACAGACCACGATGCAGCCACTTCACTGTCAGAACACCCACCACCCACAGACACCAGCACCTGCTCCTACGAAGAAACTGGACCAAAATCACCAACGACCAGCTCACCTCCTCCCTCAGCAACTCCACCCCAACCATCGCATTCACCCCATCGGGTTTACACTCCATCTGCTTACAGCAATTCTAACGTACACCTTTGAGCCAGTCTGTCGCGCAAGGCGAAGATGGATCAGTCCAACACTTACAGATCTCCCTCCTGGCTAGGAGCATACTATAGAACAGAAGGCTCCTCTGAATTCTACTCAGCAGACTACAAGAGGCCGTATCAACTCCCATTAGCACCATCACAAGACTTAAAGTGATACTGACAACCAAGATATCCTTGACCACGTTCTCAACGCCTAGCTAAAAACCCTTCACTCCAGAACAGGTGAAAAAAAAGAATTGGTCATTATTTCTTACAAGACCACACCTCCTACATCTGGGGGTCGGCTCCTGTGCAAACTTTGAAGTCTTTTGAGAGGTACAGTTGAACCACAGAATACAATAACTTCAGGGAGGTTTGCCACATAGGTTGAAGTTCGGTCTACTGGATAGTTCCATCCCAGTCTTCCCAAAAACTTCCAGTACCACATTGCAACCTTTAGGTCTCAAATCCTGTAGTTCCGACTCAAATTCCCAAGCACCCCTGTCTCCTGAATAGCGCTTGCAAACAAAGAAGACAGCTACAGATATTTAAACCTTGATAGGGAGCCACCAGTCGTGGCACTTAAAACTTTACAGGGTAATATCCCCTGCACTGCTGACAATTCCCCATAGGTAGTTGTCCCAGCCCTCCTTAGTGGAATACTGAGCCCCTCCCTCAAACACTCTGGGGGGGGTACCCGGGGAGTCCCAGATTGGTCCAAAATCGGAATAGTAGCCAATATCAAGATCCTCCTTACTCTGAGCCATAAACTCAGTACTGCCTTTAGAACCTTTAGGCGTACTTTTTTTTTTTTTTACGTTTGGGGCACTTATATAGGAACCCAGTGGATTCCACCGATCATGTCTGCCATTAACTCCCCCCAAGTTGACATATCCAGCTTACCCAGAAGCATCCTACAGCTTTTAAACTGAAAGCCATGCAATACAAATTCATATCAGGCAAAGCTAGGCCAGCCTTTTCGAGCCTACGCCTCAATTTTTACCACGTTAGCCTAGCCCCTCCTGAGGCCCATATAAAATGTAGTTGTCCCTGGATCGTATCAATAGCGGGTATACATACTATGTGAGAGGTATACAGTTAAAAGGATACACCAATTTGGGGAGAATCATCATCTTAATTAAGTTCACTCGCCCATACATTGGCAGGGGCAAGTTCTTCCATCTGGCGAGTAAAGCATTCACCTCCTTCGCCACTCTCACCAAATTATACTGCGTATCGCCTCCAGAGGATTAACAGTAATGCCCAGATACTTAATATCCGCCCGAGATTCCCCCTTCCAATCTGCTACATTTCAACACATCACATCCTGCTTAGAATTATTCACTTGATTTCCCGATAGGGCCCCAAATTACTCTGCCAAGCTTTTCATCCTAGGGCTAGTCTGAGCAAGATAAGATGTGTAGATTATCAAATCATCCGCATATAGCGCAATCGTATTACTAAAATGGGAAGAGCTGAAAGGAGTAACCTACACATCCCATCAAAGTAGTTGGGCAAACGGCTCAATATGAATATCAAACAATGGAGGAGGACAAGGGGCAACCCTGCTGAGTGCCTCTAGAAATGCCCGGTCAATGACCCATTAAGCAAAAGTCTGGCAAAGGAACTTTCATTTAACCTCTGTAGCGTTGAAATATAGCAGGGGTTGAAGCTCAATACCGCCAATATCTCCCACAAGCAAGTCCAACAGACTTGGTCAAATGCCATGGCTGCATCTAATATGACTACAGCCAAGGAAATCGATCGAGCTGTGGCAAGATCTATAGATCCGATCAGCTGCTGAGTAAGCTTGTGAAAATGCCGCTTTGGGACAAAGCCCCTTTGACCTGGGTGTATTAGCTTGGGGGCTAGCTTGGCCAGTCTCCCAGGTAGAATGCTTGTAAATACATCATAATCCGCATTCCGTAGGGATATTGGCTGATAAGAATCAGCCTTACTAGGATACTTTGACAGTTTTAAAACCATTACTACTGTGGCTTCCTTCCATGAATTAGGAATCTGCACCTTACCCAGATATACTGAATCAAAAAGTGTCACCTACACTAGTACAATATCCTTTTTTAGGAGCTTATAAAGCTCCGAGGGGATGGCATCGGGCCCATCGCTTTTCCATTTTTAATATGCGACAAGTGCCCCTGGATATCCTCCTGGGTAGTCTGTGCTTCCATACACTCCTTATCTTCCTCTGTTAGCTCAGGGAGATCAATGCCCCCACCCACCACTATCTAAGCCTATGCGGCACCGGGAAGACCTCTTCCGTGTATAGTGTAGAAAATAAGGAGACCAGATGTCCCAGCATATCCGGAGACATCTCCCTGGGGATTAACAACCAGTTCCTTAATAGTATTCCTGGGTCTCTCAACCCTCGTCTTCCATGCCTGTAATGCCCCAGCTCACTCCCCATACTCGAATTAACTCATACATCGAGCATGCCACTGCTCCCTGCACTTCAGATCCAACTTGATTTTATAGTTTAGCTGCACCTCCTCCAACTGTTTTAATGTCCCTTCCTTATCCATCCCCATACTCTGCTTCTGAAAGTTAGCCCCCAAAGCCCCCACTTCTTGCTCCAATCTGGCCAATTCCACCCTTTCCACCTTATTCTTAAAATGTACGTGGCTTCGCAGGACCCCTCAGATAAAAGCCTTAAAAGCATCCCATATTACTTGTAGTGAAACAATGCCTGCATTATCAAGAAAAAAAATCAACATTGGTTCTTTTCAAGGTGGACACCACCCCAACATCAGATTATAGCTCGTTTTAACGTCTACCTTAAATTTTGCCTATTATAAGGGCATTGCAGTGACATATCGACCGCAGAATGACCCGGAGTATGACGCGGAAGATGATTAACCTCTTTAAAATTTGTTGCCAAGTCTCTATCGGCCAAGAAATAGTCCAGCTTAGAGTAAGGGCCATATTTTTTGCTGTGGAATATATAACCTCTTATCTGGCTCTTTAGAAGTTGCCATACATCCGCTAACCCTAAATCCTGGAGCATATTCCTAAGAGTTTGTCTTGTCCGGGGTGCTTAAACACAGTCTCTCTGAGTTGATCTACCTAGAATGTGGTCTAATAGCGTATTAAAATCAGCCCGTGTATTCAACTAAATTCCATTCCAAATTTACAATATAATGGGGATTATCCAAGTTTGGACCATAAATTCCTACACACACAAACTCAAAACCTGCACATCTCATACTAGCCAGGGCCCACCTACCAGAGCTATCAGTTTTTGAAAATGTAATTTCCACCCCAGCACCATTCCTTACCAAAATCACCACCCCCTACAACACTCTGCTTGGCCCGAAACCATGTAACTCTCCAACCATCTGCACCTGGTAAGGAGAGCTCTACTCTCACTTGCAATCAAATGGGTCTCCATCAAAATGATGATGTGAGTGAGACTAAATTCAAGATACTGAATCACAGGACTCTGCCTACCCCGGGTCCTAAGACCATTAACATTTCAACTTAAAAAACATGTTCTTACCGCCTCCCATCATCTTCAACTAGGTTTTAGCCCTTCTTCCAGGAGAGTAAATGGGACTAGAACACTTACATGTTGTTTTGTGTGCACTTCATGGTTAATTGCTTGGTCTGTGAGCTGCATGCTTATTTGGGAACAACTCATACAGTGAGCTCCATTAGTTATCTGAATGGTGCTCTCTGTAAACCTCAAGAGGCCCAATGTCAGGTACCGTAAAGCAGTCATCAGTGTTTTGTGAGTCAAGGTTGCCCCAAGGTCATCGTGCCAGCAGTGCTCCCATTCATTTAACTGACAGGAATACAGAGTATTTGCCTGGTGTCCATTCTGGTGAAATGGCTCTGTGATTGTGCTACCATAGCCTAGACACTGTGTATAAATGGATGTATGTAGCATCTCTGTACGTAAGCCATTCCAGTGATCCACACACAGCTGCAAAATAGCAGCTATCATTTTCCACTAAACAAAAAGGCCACTCAAAGACTGTGCCAAAATGTTACCTTGGTCTCTAAACAACTGTCTTTTCTCAGCACTAGAAAGGCTCCTAAGAAGAGCCTGAGGTAGTATGTCACCTTTACAACACATGTTTTACAACACAGCACCTTTACTGCACAGTGTTTAACTTCAGCCTATTTTTTTTTTTTTAAACCTTTATTACAGAAGTCAAAAGAGTTACAAAAATGGGCCTACAACCTTCGGGCCGGCCGCTAGCAAACGATAAGAGCATAGAATACAAGTGGGAAACACACGCTGCAGCGAGAGAGAGATCACAGGAGTTGGAAAGAAAAAACATTGGCGGCCACACCGTCCGGACCCCCCAGATGGCGGTTCCATTTTTATATAAGAAATAACAAACAAATCCACAAGGCAGCAAAAAATCGAAGCAGCAGTATGCGCTCCCCCGGGGAGGACCCTACCGATACACAGGAAAAGCGGGGGGGGACAGGCCAGAGCGGAGACAAAGTGGACTCCGTACCCAGAACCAAGGAGACAAGGAGACTAGGGAGACGGGGCCAGTGCCAGTTCAGGCGTCAGCAGCGGGGTACAAATTCCGCCACGGTAGGAGTTCCAGGGGCCCCACACTTTCACCCATTTCCCAGGCTTACCTCTCGCGACATACACCACTTTTTCCCGAAACATACACCAATCCATGTTGTCCTTCCATGCCGAGATCGTTGGCGACCTCTGGGAGCCCCACAGTTGCGCTATATCACGCTTTGCCACCATATAGCCCAGAGTCACCCACCACGTCTGCGGCACTGAGTAATCAGTCGGCTCCCACACATTTAGCAGACACCTCCTCCCCTCAGGAAGCAGCGGCACATGTGTGACCGCCCGCAACACCGCATGCACACCACGCCAGAATCGCGCCACCTCCGGACATTCCCACAAAATATGGACGAAGGTCCCCAATGAACCACACCCACGCTTACACAACCCATCCACGGAATATCCCATACGCCGCAAACCCGGCCCCGTAACATAGACCCTATGGAGTATTTTGAGCTGGACGAAGCGAAGGCGGGCCGGTATGGCCACCTCTTTCGGTGAGGCCACCGCAGACACCCAGTCCTCGTCGTCCAGCTCCAATCCATCGGCGACCCACGCCTCACGAAGGCTAGTCAACAGTCCCGAGCGATCATTGATGAGCTTTTTGTAGATCAAGGAAATCGTGCCATCCGGCACATGCCCATCTAGCACTCTATCTTCCAGAGGGGAGTACTCCGGGATGGAGGCAACATCCGGGAATACGGAGACCAGCGCGTGACGGACCTGTAGATATCGAAAGTACTCCCTGTCATGCAACTGGAATTCCGTCTGCAGCACATCGAATGTTTTGAATCCCCCCCTCGTCCAGAGATCGCCCACCCTGCTGATGCCTATCATGTCCCACTTCTCAAAGCCCTTCGAGGTCCACAGGGAGCCCAGCCGCTCAGAGGCATACAGTGGCGTCGCCCGGGTCAATCGATCCTTCCACCCCATCGCCAAGTTTGCCGCGTGCCACACCCGTACCATGACCCGCGTAGGGCCCGTAAGACGCGCGTCGAGCGATCGAGAATAAAGCGCCCGATTGTAGTCACCACCCGGCAGTAATAGTTTATCCATCTCAAAGGCCGGGTTTAAAGCAGGCCCGTAAAGGCCGTGGTTTATCGCGGCCAGCTGGGAGGCCCAGTAGTACCGTTTGATGTCCGGGAGGGCGACCCCCCAGTCATACCACGGGAGCGTCAGCTTCGCAAGGGCAATACGCGGCCTCCCATCCCAGAATAGTTGGCGCTGCAAACTCTCTACCTCGCGAAAGTAGCGCGCCGGGACAACATCCATCGTGTTCTGTAAAGCATATAGGAAACGTGGCAGCGACATCATCTTAAACAATGCCGCACGGCCAAGCGACGAGAGCGGCAAGCGCCTCCAACGCGCCACGTCCTCCTTCAGGCGCTGGAGGGGGGGGAGCAAATTTTGTTTATATCGGGCCTCAGCATCCAGGGTAATAAAGATACCCAGGTATTTAAATCCCTGCGAGGCGACCTGGATAGGGCAGCCCCGCGGTAGGATAGGAGTCTCCCCGGAGAGGACATACACACAGTATTTAGCCCAGTTGATAACTAGGCCAGAATTACGGCCAAAGGAATGCAAAACATCCACTAATACAATCAGCGATTTACGCGGGGAAGCAAGGTATAAAAGGATATCATCTGCGTAAAGAGATACGCGATCCTCATACTCAGGGGTCCAACGGAGACCACGAATGGAAGGCTCCCACCGCAGCCACTCCGCCAGGGGTTCCAAGGCAAGCGCGAAGAGGAGCGGCGACAGCGGGCAGCCCTGCCGCGTACCCCTGCCCAGCTCAAACGGAGCCGACACTCTACCGTTCACCACCACCTGCGCCAGAGGTCCGGAGTATAACAGTTTCACCCAGCCAATGAATCCCGGGCCAAAACCAAACTTCGCCAGCATCGCCCAAATATATGGCCATTCAAGCGTGTCGAACGCCATAGTGGCGTCCAAGGACGCCAAAATGTCTGGCTCTCGTATGAACGGGACCCGCGCGAGCACCCCGTGCAGACGCCGCAGGTTAAGCGCGGTGTTGCGATGAGGGATAAAGCCGGACTGGTCCTGGTGAATCAGATCGCACACCATGCTAACCAGCCGATTAGCCAGCACCTTGGCGAGAATTTTGGGCTCCGCATTCAACAGAGAAATGGGCCTGTAGGACGTGACCCGATCCCGCGGCCTCCCCTCCTTATGAATAACCACGATAGTGGCCAGACGCTGCTCCAGCGGGAGGGAGCCCGCCGAACGGGCCGCGAGGAACATAGCGCGGAGATGTGGCGCCAGCGTATCCGGTCGCAGCTTGTACAATTCGATGGGAAGGCCATTAGGACCCAGGGCCTTGCCGGAAGCGACCGAACGTATGGCGAGGGCAATCTCCTCAGATGTAGGGGCGGCATCCAACGACACTTTATCCTCCTCCGAAAGGGAAGGCAGCGCAATGTCTTTAAGCAGGTCATGGGAATCCTCTTCCGAACGGGAAGATACCGGGGAATACACCCCACGGAAATACTCAGCGAAACATTCAACAATTTCCTCCGGCTCAGTGACACACACACCATCCAGTCTCTCAATCGACGGGACAACTCGACTCGCTCTCTCCTTTTTATCCAGCCACGCAATCAATTTACCAGCCTTATCACCCACATCATACAGTCGCCCTTATTGCTCTCTACTCAGGCCCCTGGCTGCCTCCGTGACTAGGGCCTTGTAGTCCGCCTGTTTGAGTCGGAGAGCATGCAGTTTATCATCCGTTACCCCACATTCCAGATCACCCTCCAATTCAGTTATCTCAGTTTCAATACGGGTCACCTCCTCCCGCCCGCGCCTCCGGGAATGGGAAATGAGGGACAGGGCCTCCCCCCGGATTACCGTCTTAAACGCCTCTCACAGAGAGACCGCGGACAATACAGACCCCACATTATCTTCAAAATACCGCTCCAGAGATTTAACCAAATCTGCGCGAATTGTGGGGTCGCGCAGATACCAGGGATTGACCGGGACCACCCTCCCCTCCCCCCTCGGGACAATGTCGAAATGCAGCAGGAGCGGGGAGTGGTCCGAAATACCCCGCGCCAAATGTCGTACCTCCCCAACCCTCCCCGCCTGTGCCGCTGGCATCAGAACATAATCAAGCCTTGAAAGACTGCCATGAGCCCCGGAATGAAAGGTGTACTGTATCTGCGTAGGGTGTTTCAGCCGCCAACAATCCACCAGCCCCAATGTATCCAAGAGGCCGGACAGCCACGCTTGGGCACGGGGGAGATCCCTAGGAGGGTGACGGTCCTCAGTACCGAAAACTACAGCGTTAAAATCTCCCCCAACCACTAGAATCCCCTCCGGAAGGCCAAGGAGGAGGCGTCCCAGATCAGCGAAAGTAGTTGTTTGCAACCCTGGCGGTACATAAACAGAAACTAAAACAATCACTCTACCCTCCAATCTACCCACCAGAGCCGTGTATCGTCCCCTGTCATCGTGGAACACCTCATCCATCTCAAACGGGAGCGAAGTTTTAACCATAATGCCCACGCCCCTCGAGCCAGAGGTGAAGCCCGAGTGGGCTATAAGGCGATAGCCCCGTCTATTCATAGCACGAAAGGAGTTTCCAATGAGGTGCGTTTCCTGCAGAAATACAATATCGGGAGAAATACGTTTTAAAAACTGCAGGACCACACCCCGTTTTATCCTGTCCCCCAGTCCATTGACATTCCAGGACAAAAGACTCAGTCCCCTACCCCCCATCATAGCCGAAATCGAGCCATCTCCCCCCAGGGAGCACTGTAGAAGTAGCACAACAATACATCTGCCTTGTGGTACAAATAAACAATACCCAACCCCAACCCAACAGCCCCAACAAAACTTCCCCCTCCCTGCACCCCTGCATGAGCCCAAACAGCCCCCCCAACTTGCAGTGTGCCTGTCGCCCCTATGTAAATGGAACTACTAAGACCCCCTAGAGGAGGAGGGAGAACCCCCTCGAGACCCAGCACAACCTCCCATGGAGGGGAAACAAGGCACAATAGGCAAAAGACCCTAAGCATGGCCAAAAGTGGCATCACCCGGGTTGAGCCACGGTGTCAGTACCTCAGACCTGGTCCGGTGAGCGCTCACCTCCCGTCGCCCCCCCCCCATCCCGACCATGTCCCCCAGTCAAAGTGTCCAGCCAGTCCCCGGCCATGTCAGGACGGTCAAAGAAGTGAGTGCGACCATCCGCCTCCACCCGCAGCCTGGCCGGGAAGAGCATGGCATATTTTAGGTTCATGTCCCGAAGCCGCCGCTTGACACCCAGGAAACTCAATCTCTGCTTCTGGACCGCCTGCGTGAAGTCAGGATAAAAGTTCACCTCCATGTTTTCCAGCTTAATCGGCCCTTGCAGTCTGGAAGCTTGCAGAATCGCATCCCTGTCCCGAAAGTTAAAAATACGGGCAATAAGAGGCCGCGGAGGGGCTCCGACCTTCGGCCTGCCTCCGGGAACTCTATGGGCCCTCTCCACCGCAAAGAATTTACTCAGCCCCTTAGGCTGGAGATGGGTAGAGATCAGGTCCTCCACAAAGAGATCCGCCGCCGACTCCTCCCGTCCCTCGGGCACTCCAATAATGCGGATATTATTCCTCCGGGCCCTGCTCTCGGAGTCCTCCAGGCGCCGATCCAAGAGTGCACTTGCCTGACGGAGCCGATGCACCTCCGTCTGAAGGGCCGCTACCTCAGTCGTGAGGCCCGACGCGGTGTGGGCCAAAGAGTCGACCCGGTCATTTGTCTTAGAGAGATCGGCTCTAACAAGGTTGACATCGATGAGGACTGCGTCGAGTTTATGTGCCAAGGTGTCGAATTGCTGGCCCACTGAGGTCTTCATCTCAGCAATGGCGCCCATAACATCCTGCAAAGTCAGATCCGCAGGCAAATCCGGGGCATCCGAGGGGCACTCGGAGGACTTGTGCGATCCGCCGGGAGACCCCTTCGGGAGGGTGTAGCGGTCCATAATGTTGGCCTGATGCGCGGTGCCACGCCGGGTAGACTTGGCCTTCAACCGATCCCCTTCCTGCTTCGTGGCCATCGTCGTGTGGCTCGCGACCTCACCAGGTACGCAGTGGAGAGCAAGCAATCAATCAAGGCCGAGAGCCCCGGGGGTCACCCCAGGACGGCAGAGCGGGCCACCGCAGGCAGGCAGGCAGGCAGGGTCTCCCAGCGAGGCCACCCCAACACAAAGAAACGCCGTAATCCCACTTGCGATGACGGCAAGGGGAGTCAAAAGCGAAAGTGAAAGTGCGGGGTGCGCGACTCGCCAGGCCCAGCCCGCCGTTGTTGTTCACTTCGCCACTGGGTTACCCCCAAACTCGAATCCGGGGTCAGGAGGGAGGTAGGCCGCAAACTTCAGTCGGTGCTCACCCCGGCACCCGGGGTCCGATTCAAAAACGGAAAACGGGTACCACCTCGGCTCAGGCTCACCGACACAGTCCCCTCAACCAATGCAGGATGAAGACAGGATAAACGTAGGAGGTTGCGGAGGTCCTCGGGAGCCTCGCACCTACGCGGCCATCTTGGTTGAGCGCTAGGCTCCTCCCCCCCAACTTCAGCCTATTTTAAAGGTACCTTTACAACACAATATTTTACTATGCAGGTAATTTTGTTTAATGACAG
Source organism: Triturus cristatus (assembly GCF_964204655.1). Lineage (NCBI taxonomy): Eukaryota > Metazoa > Chordata > Amphibia > Caudata > Salamandridae > Triturus > Triturus cristatus. The sequence continues at coordinate 282,654,272 of NC_140584.1, read as the reverse complement.
TACACAAACACTTATGTCATTTAAAAAATATGATTTGGGTGTTGGTAGGGTTATTCTGTAGTAAAGAGTTTTTATTGATCATGGATGGATAGGGGTAAGGTTCTTAATAGGTTTAAGTAATGATTAGGAGTTAAGGATGGTAAGGGTTTGTAGGTTTAAAGGATGGGTAAGAGTAAAAGGTAGTAAGAACCTTTAAGGGTTTATGAATGGATAGGGCTACAGGGGGTAGAAAGGGCGTTTTTAGGTGTAAGAGAGGGTAGGGGCTAGTAAGGGGTTTTTACATATAAGAGCTGGTTAACGAGTAGCATGGAGTTTTTGGGGGTGGGGAGAGGAGTTTAAAAAATGATACAGGATTCTTCAGTATTTCTAGCCATACTGAAGCACCAAGTTGTTTGAAGGTTTTTCAGGACTATGACTTTTCCGAATATTTTCATGTGGGTATCAGTCAATCTATGAGAAGATCTAAAGTGAGCTGGCAGAATGTATTCAGGGACAGCTTGTCCTTTCCTCTGCACTTACCAAAAGGAAAATAAAGACAGACTGATGAGCCGAGTGTGACAACTCGAACACTTAATTGTATGATGAGCTAGGTGTACTTCTAATTAGAAGGCACAGACATTAACCTTCATTGCGTTCTGGTTTTACCATATACTCAGGGGTTTAATCATTCATACCTATGGTTCTCATGATATGCCCTACTTAAGTTACTGGTCATGAACATGTTACTCTATTTGCGTGCCATAATTGAATGTTTGGTCCCCAACATGTGGTGTGCTACTCTGTGTGTACCAGGTATTGTAAGAAACCCTGTAACTCTCTCATTCACAGTGCAGCTTTGACTGTATGTTGCACTGGTAGGAAGGCTCTTCCGTTACCTGCATGGTGCTCTAGGTGTATCATGAAGTGACAGGTTAGACTTGGTCTCTTACCTGAATGGAGGTCTGGGTGTAGCCGTACTGTGGACAACTGTAGCTGTAGCTTCCTGTGTTCTGATCATATCCCCACTGGGCGAAATAATCCTGGTACTGCTCATAGTACTGGTTGAACTGATAGCCGTATATCTTGGTGTAATCTATAGTTTTTGCTTTTGTACTAAAAAAAAAACAAAAAACTTTTTCAACAAATTCAGACAGGTTTGAATCAACAATATACCACACACAACACAGGGTGTAGCTTTTTCAAAATCATTCCATGTGCCATCAACCCATGCACTGAAACAGCTTCTAAAAGTACGGAGTAGAAATACTGGTTTTTATTTGCAGACACAAAAGTGTAGAATTTCCCACAAAGAAATCCAAATGTTAATTCTATAAAAAACATTTTAACTGTTCATATGCTCTATTTTTTTTAAGCCCCCATTTTTTGTTTTTATTAAAAGAACAACATTTTTATACCAATATTCTCTTTTGTCCTGCTTTTCCTCCTTCCCAGCTCGTTTGAACTGCCTGCACTACTAAGGACTAACAAAAAGTGTTTTTAACATTGTGATCAGGCTGAAAATCCTAGATAATAAATGTAAAAATAGCAGTGATTATAAACACACATACAGAACATTGCACCTTGTGAAGTCTATCCACCTCACTGTATTGCACAAACTAAGGCCAATAATGTGGAGAGCCTCTGCGATCCGCTTTCATAGCTCAGGCTGTCTACTGAACTACACAATGAAGTCAGCTCAGAGAAGACTTACTTCGCTTAACACAGTATTTGTTTTGACCTTCTCTGGGATTGTTTTCTTGCAAACCAACAAATTCTTTACTCACAGCAATGGAAAATAAATTAACTTTCCTCCCCTATTTCCGGGAGGCTGGGCACAATTAAACTATCATCATGGCTGAGACTTCTTATAAACTGGAGGGCAGGGAGGGGAGGAACTCTTTTACCCCCTATATCATATGTGGAGGAAAGTAAATATTTGCATATGATCTTCACGTTAAGGGCATTTATATTTTTCATTCTTATTACGATCCTCAGTACTGTGACATTGGTAAGACTTTTAAAGCAAAAGCTTGTCGAGACAGGGAGAGAAGATCGTTTTCTGCCATAGAAGAGCCTTCTTAAAATGAAATATTACAAAAAGAGGAACTGGCTAGAGCTTGTAACTATTGTGGGGAAAAATAGAAAATCTTCCTCCTCTAAATATACTGCCTACGTTGGCCTCTAAATTCTTGATACTTGTCAGGAAGGCAGACATCAAGTTTACCACCTGAAAGGTGATTGTCTACTCAACAGAAATTGAGTACTTCCACAGGGACCAGGCAACAGCCCCCTCATTGCAGACTATGTTAACATCAACTCTATCATAGTTAATGACAACCTCGACAACCCTGCATTTTTCAGTGCAGACTCAACAACACAGCACATCAAGACCACTTTGTCCACAAAGACAATATAAAGGGAACCATTGTCAACGTCAATTACCTTGTACACTAGGCCCTGCTCATCAACTACTTTCATGTTCTTGTTGACCATGCACAACACTTTTTGTCATAAGCACTCGAGGATGTTGACTATGTCCACCACTTAGAAGAGAGATATAAAGAAGAGAAGGAGTAAGAGATTCTAGTCTTCTTCAGTGAGGATGATGGGAAGAGAGAGAGACATAAGTGGCAAAAATCCTACCCGAGATTGTAGGATGTGAACGTCACGATAACTGTATACACTGTTTATGCTTCTTGGCAACGAATCATCAATCAATACAATTGTTAAGTATCCTTACAGGATGTATGATCGAACACGACCACTTGAAGAATATACATGATGTACAATGTATGCACTGTGAAAATGGCAATAAAAATAAGTTTTAAAAAAAAGTGGCAAAAGTCCTAATGAAATAAACAAGCACATACAGAGACTATCTACTTTATGGTGAACATCTTTTCTATCTAAAGCTTCCAAAGGACCCCATTTGTGGTAGATTACCGGGACAATTTAAAGATGATGCCGAAGGAGTTATCGGTTTACATATCAAATCCCTTCAGATAAAGCAAATGTGGCTGTGCCCCTGGCACCAGAGCAGACATTAGTAATCTCACTGTGGTCAGACAGTATTCAGATCCAGCCGCTGCAAGCTCTTTGAGAGACTAAGCTACCACAATGCCATACCCACTCTTAAACGAGGAGACAATGAATGGGATAATTATAATGCCTCTGATAAGTAAAGGGCTCTAAAAACGCCCTAACACAAAACTTCCTTCTTGAAAACACAGCCAAGCTATGCAGTTCGATGGAAATGTCTTCCCCATAGTTCAATCTGCCAATGTCTGCTAATGAGAAGCTTTGTTTCCTATTTGATGTCAAGGGCAAGTCCAGATGATTGATAAGCTCCATCTCTACAAAAAATCATAAAACTTTTACTAGACCTGCAGGTCTAGTGATTTCAAATTATGTGATCCTTGGCAAATATTTAATTCACTGAGCCGCCATTTTCTTCTTTATCACATATGAGAGCACCTTCAAACACGCAAGTTCAGCGTGTCTGCTGTACAAAAACACTTTTGTTTGATTTAGTAGACTAAACTTTCACTCCATATAGAAAACAAATCTAGCCACATGTATGATACACATGGCTGCTGACTTGCCTCTTAGTTCATTAACAGCATTGTCATAAGGACGGGGGCAGCAATGTTTCTCAAATCATGTTTAAAAACTATCATTTTTAATAAATACATAACTAAAGCATGAAGTGATAACACATTTGCAATTACAGATTTTTCATTGAAATGGCCATAACACCTCCCACTGACATGCGGTTTTATTTAAAGAACTATGTAGTGTACAACAATGTTTAGAAATCTAGTTTCTGCAAATATTTGTCATTTGCACATCACCAAGTAAAGTGTTCTGAGTTGTTTTGCTCCTAATGAAAACTTTGTTCGCATCACACTTAAAACAAAAAAAAGTGATTTTGTAATTCCTGCTATATGTTTAAATATTTGCACGATTCATTTACAAGCTGTTTAAATGTTGTGCATTTAAAAAAACACGGCCTTTGGTTTCACAATGATTATCAGATAGATCCCTTGACAAAAATCTCAAACTGTAGAAAGAGAAAGAAAAGTAAACACCATTTTCGAGGATAAGATGAGCAGCAATTAGTAACAAGCATTTGCAAAGCAATAGGTCTCGCATTATAAAAGTGTGAGCAGTTGGCATAGCTAATAATGCAACACTAGCTATTGGCATTTTAAATGATAATGGCATTTATTTATGTGTTTGTTTTATAAAATAGATAAAAAAGGCATTGTCATGAACAATGCCAATAGCTTAAACTTTTGTAAATGCGAGACCTATTGCATTGCAAATGCTTGTTTAAATATAAAAAATGCTGCCTAATAAGAGACCCGGCACCTCTTTCATCACAAATTAGGCTGTGGAAAAGCGGCTGTAACAACACTGTGAATGCGGCTGTGCCGCCTAATAAGAGCCCCAGCACCTCTTTCATCACAAATTAAGCTGTTGGAAAGCGGCTGTAACCAGCACTGTGAATGCGGTTGTAGCTAAGCCACAAACAACAAGGAACTGCAGCTGGCTGGACATAGGTGCATTGTAAGTGAAGTTGCCTCTTACAGTAAAATAAACACGAGTGCTGAGTGTCTCATTTTTTTGCCTTTAAGGAACATGCCCTCCAGAATTGTACAGTTTCTAGGATGTTTCTTAGGCAGGCTAACACAAAAAAATTCCTTTAAAATCTGCCACCTAATAAGAGCCCCGGCACGTATCCTGTCACAAATTAAGCTGTATAAAAGCAGCTGTAACCAGCACTGTAAAAGCGGCTGTAGCTAAGCCCAAAAAAACAAGGAACTGCAGCTGGCTAAGTACACGTACATTAAGAAAGAAGTTGCTTTTGAAATTTAGTTAACCGCAAGTGCTGAATTTCTCATTGTTTGCATTTAAACGTGCCCTCCCCAATAATACAGTTTCTATTTTGTTTTTTAGGCAGGCTAACACCCAAAATTGTATTTAGAAAGCAGCCTCCTAATAAAAACCCTGGCCACAAAATGTACGATAAGGGTACATTTAAAAAGTAAATAACGCGCTCAGATGGACTTGTTTTGTGCTAAATTAATCACACGCAACAAACAAAAGAATAAAAAATTCCGTTAATTATCGGCAGGAGATACGTGCGAACAGAACAACTGTAGCCACATGTTTGCAACTACACACAACCAAAATTAGTAGCGTTAAATATTAGCAAACAAAATTGTAAAAATACGCTACAAATATTTAGAAAATACCTTGCACGTTGCTTTTGTAATGGGGTTAAAATAATGTAATAGATCTACGTATGTTTTGTGAATAAAGGTCTGATGAAGTGTGCGTTGCTGTGAATTTTCCGACACTTTAGAAAGGAAACCAGGCCAGGCTAATTAAGCGTAAACAAGCCGACCGAGAAAGATTGGAATCTATTTGTCTGCAGCATCTGTGGGATGCAAATTAATGACAGCAGGACGCTAAAGTTCTTAAGGCAACAAAGGTCACTACGAAACATCAAGTAACTGTAGCTGCCTAGACCACATGCATTGTGCGTGAAGATACTTTTAAAATTAATATACACGCAAGTACTAATTGTCTCATGTTTTTATGTACTTCAAATCATAGACAACAACCAACAATGAACTGCAGACAGCTGAACATTGCAAATACTTGTTTCTCTAGATGCTCTTAGACTTGCTTCTAAGTCAAAAAAACCTCCAATGAGCAAAGGTCTGCTAATTTTGGACCTTCTCACTTGCTTCATTATCCGGCAGTGTACTGCACTACAGGGCTTAGGGAGCAGAAGCTGTGAGGAGGACCCGTGCAACTCTCGGTTAATCAAACAAAGAAGGAGTCTATTTAGCTGATCGTAAATCGAAACACTGAGAGACCGCAAATTAAATATGGCTCACTTTCATCCTGCTTTTAACAAAGGGACGGTGCACTCAAGGAAAAGTCTTTTCAAATATCCCAAAAGTTGTTTCTTTATTCTTATTCAAATCCAAGAACAGTCAAACTCAGCCAACGCGTTTCGTTCTTTACGAACTTCGTCAGGGCTGTAAATCAATACAAATAAAAACATACATTTATATAGAAACACGTCTCATACCACAAAAAACACAACAACCTACATTACCAACAATACACATACATCATGACAGTACCGTATAATACATACAGATGATTAAAAAACACAAAACACAAACATAATAGATCTCACATATAAATACATTATATACAGTTTTTATAGAAAAAAGGGACATACTAGTCAAATGTACGCACAGAACAAGAGTTAAAACTTTCACAAAAAACATACACATCCTGCCTCAACATGTATGTTATCTAATCTTCTAAAAGAGGAAAAAATTCCATTTAAAGTGTATATATATGAAAACCTAAACCATAAGTGAGTTTTTAGGTATATGATAGGGAGATGGGTCTATGCGCCTCATAGGTAACGGTGGTTTGTATGACCAATACCTTATTAAGTAAAAATTTTTATTATAATTTATACACAAATTCTTACCATGGAAATTTTAAGAAACGAACTTCACGAACTTCAAAAGGATCGGCTTCCAATAGATATAAATGTTCATGTAAAAAGGTATATGACCTAATGAAAATGAATTTTTAGAAACAATTATTACAGCCCCTTGTGGGCATGGAAGACCGAGATCAGATAAGAATATGTACATTACAACGCTATCCATTTGAAAGTGAAAACTGCCTTACCTTTCCAAGTAGCTGAAAGGTATACGTGTGAGTACAATCGCATTTGCGTCACCAGGTAATATAAATGACAGTCAGCTTCTTTTTTCATCACTACGTATCAAAAGCATAGTTCTGTCAACATTGTTGTTGTATATTTATGCCCAATGTGTGGGCTGCATATTTCTAAAAGGAACAACACGAAATGGAAAATTATACGAGAATCCATCCATGATTATATTTTAAATCACAGATTCCCATTTCGAAGCCCATCTCCTAGTGTCAACCTTAACCGGAAAAGAAGCGACAACCTATGTCTCCCATTCTAACTTATGTACATGAATCTAGAAACATATAACTCCTACATCTATTGTGCACCGTAAAAATCAATATCCGATTTCAAAGGCATATCTTTCAATGATAGTGGACAGCATGTTACAAGCAACAATTCTCTATAATACATTCAATATATTTACGCGTTCCCTACGTAATTATACTTGCGCTGAACGAATCGTGTCATAATTCCCGCCATAGAAAAAGACACACATAAAAGACCAACAAAATATCTTCTTAAATCGTAAAGTAGTAATTCATGATTTCCTGAAAATATTTGTGCCATCGGCGTTATCATAGCGCAAAGTCCACACAACTTACGCCATAGATAGAAACACCCAAAAGGACCAAAAGAGATCTCCTTATAAATCATAAAGTAGCGATTCATGATTGCCTGAAAAAGTTTGTGCTAACGGTGTTATATTAACGCAAAGTCCGCAGAAACATAGTCACCAACAGCATAACATCCAACCATATCACATAAAAAAGTCAACATGGATTAATATCAAAAGACTCAAAAGACTCAAACCTATCCGACTAATTCATTACTTTTAATCCACTGTATACATCTTGTCTCACCTTTAAAAGAGCGCGCTTCTCCTGATTACCGGCGAACCAAATCCAATAGGTCCGATGTCTTAAATACGCTCCACCTTCATATCCCGTGATGATACCGGAAGTGTAAAGGGGCTATACAGGATATTGGAACATCGTTTATACCCTATGGGCGCCATGTTGGAGTGGTGTACGGACATAGAGAGCCAGACATATATAGTATTGTCCTAAATAAACGCAAGGTCCGTTCACGTATATCTACATAGTTTTAAGATATAAATCTCCCGTTAGGATCAAAATCGAAAAAACTGTATTTTCCATCAATATTAATACACCCCATAGACATGATGATTGTTGAGGCATTTAAGAAAGCCAGATATGTACAGTATTGTCCTAAATAAAAGCAAGGTCCGTTCGTATGTATCTATATATATATTCGAGAAATAAATCTACCGTCATAGTTATATAAGAAAATCGGTATATTCGATCAATATTGATTCACCCATGGGCGCCATATTGAAGTAATAAACGAGAATAGTGATCCTAAGTAAATATCAGCAAGTCAGTTGTATCCAAATCCTAATTTAAACTAAACGCGCGCTTCAGTCATATATATTATTGACAGGCGGAAGATTCCAACAGCTGAAGTATAGAAACATATCAGTTTGGCGGAAAGAACACGTAAGAAAAAAGGGGGGGGAGGAATCCCCGAATATATACGTATTTATAATGCGATAGTTGTCCACTATAATTTCAGATTCCAATGGGATAGGGGGAGTCGCCTGCCCAAATGGGCAAAAGAAACCAAGAAAAATTACTACCATGCCCAGCCGGGCTCGGTATGTTGAATTTTATGCTTCTATAAAACAGTGAGTGAACACAAATCAAAACGACAAAGGGGAAATTAAGGAGTCATAAAAACCAGACATAATATCAGCATGCAACTTATATATAGGTGCCCGAAGAAAGTATAGGAGCACAAAATCATTCATTCAGGGTCACCATTAGAAAGGCCTTATGGACAAAAAAAGCCAATTGATATAGCCAGCAGGACTTGTAACAAGTTGATTATCACTAAGTATAAAAAAAGGTTATTTTTTATATATGATAAATCTATTTTAAAAGACAGGGGAATACGGAGAATACAAAGTAAGACGGGGCAGATCGATCTGTTAATACTAATGGATACAAGGGAACTCATATTAGTCTACCTATATTGTAATATAATATCCAGAACCCTGAGTCATGAAAATCGCTCAGACCTGACAATATGGGTGATTATCAGTAAGAATCTTAAACAATCCAAAAGTTAGTAGAACAACTAACTAACTTGTAACAGAAAATGATGTATTGAATGTACTAACACCCCAACATATTCACCTATAAAAAATAGTGCATTTCCCCATCCGTGTTATGCCCCAGGCTGATTGCTCTCAAACGACAAATCCATTTGGATTCTTTTTGTCTCAGCAACAAATCCCTGTTGCCGCCTCTCTTAGGTTTGGGAACATGTTCTATGGCATGAAACCAAAAATTATTATCCTCTGGATGTTCCATGGTGTAGTGGTTGGTGATAGGATATCTAATATCTTTGGTTTTAATGGCCCTTCTATGCTCTTGAATCCTGAGTTTTAAACTCCGGATAGTGCTCCCGACATAGATTATACCACATCTACATCCCAAGACATACACCACATAAGTTGTGTTACAGTTTATGAAGTTTTCAATCACAAACTGTCTCGAGCTGTTATAACAGAAAACCGAAGTCTTATTCTTACCCAGCGGACAGATATTGCATGTTCCACAGGTAAAGAAACCTTTGGGTTTATCTGGTAACCAAGTTTGCGTACTTTGGGGACTGGTTATATAGCTCGGACAAAGTGTTCTTTTTAAAGAAATGCCCTTTCTGTACGTAATGGATGGTTTGTTGTTAATCACGTCTCTTAAACCAGGAACTCCCATCAAAAGGTGCCAATGTTTCCTGAAAATGTTGAAAATGGTGTTGCTGTGGGAAGTATACTGAGTTATAAATCTAGCTTTGGTGTTAATAACAGGCTTTTTTGGTTTGTCCTGTAGTGTCATGTTCCTACTCATCTTGCTGACTCTAAGTTCGGCTTTATCCAAAGTCGTCTGATCATATCCCCTCTTGAGGAATCTATTCTTAGTATCATTGATATGTGTGTGAAACATATCTTCCTCGCTGCAATTACGTCTGACCCTCACCATTTCACCGAAGGGAATGTTTTTCTTTACAGAGTGGGGATGTGCACTAGTCGCGTGCAACACCGCGTTACACGCAGTCTCCTTCCTGTACAGATTACTATGTATTTGTCCTTGTCTAATATAGAATTGAATATCAAGGAAATTAATATGTTCTTTATGATGCATCATAGTAAACTTGACATTGTACATGTTGGTATTCAAAAAAGATACATATTGATCAAGTTGGTCGACCGATCCAGACCAAAGGCAAATCACGTCATCGATATACCTCCCCCAGTACACGATGTAATTGGTCCAGGAGGAGGCATCTCTTTTCCATATATGGCTCACTTTCATCCTGCGCTGAGGAAAGCAGCTGGACATCGACGCAATCTCGAATTAACATACATTTCCCAATCTTTTATTTTGTAGTCAAGCGCCCGAGTGAGGGCGGGTTCTGTTCACATTGCAGCACTCTCTGGAGTGGCCTCCTGTTCTGTCAATGATTCACTCCCTTCTGTAATGACTGCTAGGCAGACCCTGCTCTAACCCGCAGGACAGATCTTTCAAGAGGACAGACGCGATTAACCTAGCCATGGAGTGTGTTAAAAGTGCACCATATAATCCAATCCAAATTAACTTTATTGTTTGCATTTTACAGCCTCATAGTTCTCTCGGCAAGAAAAAATTATTCTGGGCATGTTTTATTTAAAAAAGTGAAATATATATAAAGATCAGCACATTAGTAACCACGCATATATGACATATTTCCATTAGCAGGAAAGCAAAACAGTGATGGATGGAAATGCCTGAATGAGTCAAAACTATGGGTATGGGGTGGCAAATGGCGTGTACATTTCGCGGGCGCTTTGATGTTCGCCGTGGCCGCCCGGCTCACTGAGAACATCAAAGCGCCATCGAAATGTACACGCAGGCTGCCAAATGGTGAGCGCGCTGTGTGAAACTGATCGCAATCGCGATCTCCGTGCGGCCCGCGAAAGTGAAAGCAAACGAGTGCTTTCAGGCCTCCAAATGGTGCGCGAGCCCGGCGCACATGCACTGTATTTGGAGGCCTGAAAGCACTCGTTTGCACTTCCAAAACTCGCTTACTATAAGTCTCGCCAGAGCAGCGCTAAAGCGCTGTCTCAGGCGAGACCTAAAAAGAGAAACTGATATTTGACCTCTGATCTTGAACAGAGCAAATGTGTTAAGATAAAAACAAGATTTAATGCCGATTTAATTGCTCATTCACTTTCTGAATGAACAGAATACCTCTTCTTTTCCAGTTTAAATTCACTTGCCAGATCCGAGTAGGTCCTATAAACTGCTCGACCTGATGAAATCTGACTCGCCTTAGGAAGTGGGTGAAAAGATTCTTCGAGGCCTGCCCATATGTTTTACCACTGATGTGAAGAGGGCTTTCAACCTATCCTACCCCCACAACAGCCACGGCAAATGTTACCCATATGGAGAAAACATACAATCCTGGATAATTCTACTGTCTGTTTGATAAAGCAACTCAACACAGACTCTGACATCTTCACTGCAGCACAAAGGAGCTGAAGGAACATCGCCTGAACATGAAGAGTACTTCTGAAATGAAAGAGAAGTAAAATGGATGCTATGAGGAAACGAGTGAATGACTTAACCCCAACATTGCTCATATCACATGTCAATAGTGAGAGAAGGAGAACAAACTTTATCGAGTAAGACTGTTGCTTCTGTAGATGCAATTTCTACCAACAAGCTAACGGCCAGGTTCTTAAAGAAGGTACAGTTTGCTTCGTGATACTTCCCTCAGAGATGATGTGTAATCCAATACTTTAGGCATGTTTGCAGCAGCCAGAGCTTATTTGTTGACGATGCATTGCAATTTAGTACAATGAAAACAGAAGTGACAACCTATCTTGCATCACTTTAGAGGAAACATCCTTATTCTTAATACAGGAGCGTGTGTTATCGACAGGGTGGGGAAATCCAAACTGGAAAAACCAACTATGTGAAACTCCTAAAACAAGCTAGAACTATCCACAGTACCACAGGCCTCAATATAAGCATAGAGGTGGATGAACCCAAAAAACGAAATCTGCTCCAACCAATAACAGTAGAGCCATCAGACCAAATGTTTCCATCTCCCCTCAAATCCATCTCCTCTTTTGACCTGCCAATAAGAGGTGGCCCGTTCAACATCGTAATGAAAGGAAATGTCAGATGAGTGGAAGTTGGACATCGTTCGCTTAGGACATTCTCTGGAATACACCAAAAAGCATGTGAACTGTGAGCGGTGATGCCTATTTTGCAGATAGGCAGCCATTGCAGCGAGGTGTAACCTAATGGAAGTGTAGGCTAAATTAGCCTTTTGTAAATGAAGTAGGTAGCAAATACTGTCTTGCACTGTGGCTTCAATTGGATCAATTAGTTTAGGTTAGCAGTAGTAAACAACATGTTTCAATTTTCCAGAATAACATGCTCTAGTTGTGGGTTTGTGTGCTTGCTTAAGAATGTTCATACATTATTGTGGTAAATTATTATAGCCAAACTCTATGAATGAATGAATGAATGAATGATATCTGATTTATAAAGCGCAACTCAGCCCACAGGGCGTCAAGGCGCCTAACCAAAAGCTAAAATAGATGAAATAAGTTTGCTTACTGATAGGCCTTAATAAAACACCATGTTTTTAGCGCTTTTTTAAACTGGCCTATGACCTCAGGAGCCAAGCTGTTTGGGTGTTTTGGGGTCTGGGTGTCTGATTTGTCCTTGATTCTGAGTGACAAGGTCTGGTCCGTTGGGGAACTTCTTGTGTGGCACTACTGATAGATCTAGTAGTGTTGTGAACCAGGGCTGACTTGCTCAAGTGGGAGCTACTTGGATCATGGCGAGAGATGTTTGCCTGAGTCACCGAACCAGAAATGCAATGAGAGGGGGAGGTGGAAAAGCATAGGCAAATATTGTAGGAAGCTGGCTCTGTATATATAATACCAAAGTAAGGTATAGTGTGCACAGAGTTTATTGAATCCCCAAAGGCTTACAGAGGTAAAAGTAGATAATACCTTACTATTGATTTGTGGTAGTGTGGGCGAGGAGTAATGCTTTAGCATAGGGTAGTGTTAAGCATTTATTGTACACACTCAGGCAAGAAAAGATGTCACACATTCAAAGACTGATCTCAGACAATTGATTATAGTAAAATATTTCTTTAGTTATTTTTTATTGTTAGAACCAAGCAGGACTTGGTACAGGTAAATAGAATTGTACTTTTCTAAACAGATTGATCAACAAGCAAGCTGGATGATAATGACTTTTGTTACAGATTTGTAAAATATTCAAATACAGTTGAAATTACTTTTGGATTACCAGAATACTTTTTCTACTCAGTGTGATATGCCTACATATCACACTGGGACATTTTGTAGATAAAAGGTAAGTAAAACAGTTTTCATAAAACCACAGTTTATTATGTTTCTACACAAACACCCTCAACACTTGGAAGTTTTTCAGAGGAAAATAGTCAATGCAATCCTATGAAGAACAATGAGGTTATCGGTTTGCAGGTAAGTAAACGGTTTTTGGGGTTGAATTTCTGGGGTTAGAACAAGGGTTTCCCCAGGGTCAAGAATGCACTCAAAAAGCACCCTCAGCGGCACTAGGGCAACTAGGTGCAGAGTGCTGAGGCCCAATGTTATCCAATGGGGGATAGGGGTCCTCCGGGTGGTGCCGGCTCACGGGCATGCCCCTTGGATGTGGAAGCAAAGCTCCTAGGGTTTAGCTCAGAGCAAAGGGTGATCCAAGATAGCATACAAAGTAAACGCACAGTGGCACTGGGGCGGCCTGGTGCAGGGTGCTGGATCGACATCAGGAGCCATGTTGGTTTCAATGGGCAAGCTCTGATCAGAACAAACACTTCTGGCTCGGGCACAAAGATCTTCTGGAGGTGACCACTTGTTGGAGAGGTAAGTTGGGATGCACTGGGATGCAGGGACACTGTCGGTTGAGCCACCCAAGGCCGTGGGGCGTCCAGTGCAGGTTGTCTTTTGGTGTCGGGGTTTCCTTACTGGCGCCAGTCACGGTCGGGGGGTGGGGGGTGGGGGGGGGTGGGGGGGGGTTCTCCAGATAGGGGCTGCAGGTGCCGTCGGGAGACTTGAGGTAGGTCAGGGATCACCAGAGAGACCTCCTCATGGTGTTGGGCCACTCGGTCCATGGGCGTCGGGTGCAGAGTAGTGCAGACTTGAAGATTTGGCCGGAGCCAGAGTCTGTTGGTGAGCAGGTCCGGCGCTCATGGGGGACAGTCTTTTTAGTGAAGGCAGGGCTGGTCCTCCGGGTTCTGGGGGGCTGCTGGCTGCAAGATGCACCAGGATTCCGCTGGAGGTGGTTTGGACAGATCGATAGGGCTGGGGCCAAGTCAGTTGGTGTCCTCCTCTTACTCTTTCAGCATGTCCCTTCGGTCCTTCTTCTTGTCTGAGGAGGCAAGGTTCTGGGTTGACCCTATATACTAAATTTAGGGGGGTTTCAGGTAGGTACAAGTTGGGACCAATGGGTCCCTTCCTTGCTTTGGGTACACCCCCTATTATGCCACCCTTCAGTGGGAGGGGGGCATAAGCCTCACTCTGATTGGCTGGGTCTCCCCATCTTCAAGATGGCGGGGACTGAGAGTTGTGCTTTGCCTCGCCTCCCCACCTGGTGGGGTTGGCAAAGGTGGGCACACCTCTCCTCCAATCTTGGTTTTCCCGACGATTCTCCCGCCAAAAGTAGGGGTCAGAACCGATGGGGGCCAGTTGCTGGGAGCAGCAAATGGCTGGGTCAGCTCACAAAGGCAGCAAGCCTTTGAAGCTTCCCCTTTGTGGACCCTGCCCATCCTGGGGGAGGAGGCCTTTCACCTCTACCCAGGATGTACTTTGTTTCAGGACCCCAAGACTGGGAGGCTCTCGATCCAGGGGTCCAGAATCCAGAAACATGTCTGGGGGTGTCAGCTGGTGAGCAGCCAGGACACAAGTGTATGTCGTTTTTTAGGGGGCATCTCTAAGAAGCCCTCTAAGTGCATTTGGCATTAAATCCCACTCTGGCATCACTGTGGGTTTAATGTGCTGAGAAGTTTGATATCAAATTTCCCAGATTTCAGTAAAGCCATTATTGTACTGTGGTGTTCGGAATGACAAACTCCCAGACCATATACTCTTTATGGCTTTATAGCACTTAACAATGTCTAAGAATGGACTTAGACACAGTAGAGGTACAGGGCTCATGCATCTGTACCCTCACCAGAGCTATAGTGCACCTAGATAGAGGGGTGGCTTACCTATGCCATGACAGTTGATTGTAGACGTCGATTCTTCACTTTGCTCTGCACCAAAACACACAGCCTGCAATGGCAGTGTGTGTGTGTTGAGGTACAGGGCCTTTATGGGTGGCAGAATATGTGTTGCAGCTCTTAGAGGCCTTCCCTGGTCACCATGCCCTTGGTACCTTTTAAAAGGGACTTACAAGTGGACAAAGAGTTGCCAATTGGGTTTTCAACAGTACAGTTTTAGGGAAAGAACATAGGCCATGGGTATATGGTTGGCAGGAACCCAGGGCATACTTAGTAAAAGAGCATCAACATCAGGCAAAAAGTGGGGGGCAACCATGCAAAATGGGGCACTTTCCTACAAATATCCCTGACCAACTCAGTCATAGTGCGTTGCCCTTGGATAGTGGGTGTGGGTACCTGGAGGCAAAGTTTAGGCATTTTGTGTTTTCGGCTGTGGCGAAAAGGTCTAACTGAGGAAATCCCAACTTTTTAAAGTAGGGAAGGAGGATTCGCGGTAGGTGTTCCCACTCTTACTTCTATTGCTGCATCCTGCACAGCAGGTCTGCAAAATCGTTGTCTGCTCCTTGAAGATATTCCACCAAGAGGTGAATGTGGTGGTGAACAGCCCAGTTACATAGGGTCAGAGACAGTTGAGAAGACCGTGTCCCCCGTTTCTGTAAATAATATAAATAGTATGGCTGCCATATTGTTCTTCCAGACTAGGACTACCTTGTGAGGAAGGAAAGCCTTTAGTGCTATGAAGATTGCCTGAAGCTCCAAGTAGTTGATGTGTAGGGATTGATGTTTGGCATCCCACAGACCTTGTACTGTGAGGTCTTGTAGATGGGCACACCAACCTGTCTCTGATGGGTCTGTAGTGAGAGTGATGTGAGGAACATGGTCCAGAAAAGGACGCCACGTAGCAGGTTGTTTGTGTTCCACTAGTGAAGCGAACGGTGAGTGGGGCGGTCTAACAACACTAGATCTTCGAGGTGACCCTGTGATTCAGACCACTTTTGTGCTAGAAATTGCTGCAGGGGGCACATGTGCATCCTCGCATGGGGAGCTATAGCAATACAAGAGGCCATAATTCTTAACAGATGCAGGACGGTCCGAACAGTGACAGTTTTGTTTGGTTGGAATTGTGGTAGTTATCTGAAAGTTCTGAACTCAAGCGGGATTGGGATAAGCTAGCTCTAACTGTGTGTTGAGAATTGCTCCTAAGTAAAGTTGAATTTGGAGAGGCTGATGGTAAGACTTGGGGACAGTTATTGTAAATCACAGTCTGTGAAATAGAACCACTTGCAACTGAGTGTACTGTTGGCACTGTAGGTGGGTATTGGCTTTGATGAGCCAATAGTCCAGGTATGTGAATGTTTAATCTTCTCAGATGTGCTGCATCTACTGCCATTTTTTAAAATAAACTCGAGGTGCTGTGGTCACCCCGAACAGTGGAACTTTGAATTGGTAATGTTTGCCTGCTATAACAACTCTGAGATATTTACGGTGTGCAGGTTGTATTGGAATATGGAAATAGGTGTCTTTTAGATCCAGTGTTGCTATAAAGTCGCCCTGTTAGAGAAGTAGAATAACATCCTGTAGAGCATGGGTACTCACAAACTTTCTCTCGGGGGCCAAATTTACAGTGTGGTTTGTGGCCGAGGGCCGCACCGGTGGGGGCGGGGTCAGAGGGGGAGGGGCGGGGCTAAAGCAAAACAAATTGTGACCATGAGGTTGAACACAGGTCCCTGCAGCAGATGCCTTCGTCCACTGAGCCACCAGACCCGGCATACACACATCTATCTCTCTCTCTCCCCCCCCCTCCCTCTCTCTCACTCCCCCTCCCTCTCTCCCTCCTTGTCTCCCTCCCTCTGTCTCCCTCCTCCCTCTGTCGCCCTCCCTCTGTCACCCTCCTCCCTCTGTCGCCCTCTCTCCGTCGCCCTCTCGCCGTCTCCCTCCTGCCGTCTCCCTCCTGCCGTCTCCCTCCTGCCGTCTCCCTCCCTCCCTCCGTCTCCCTCCCTGTCTCCGTCACCCTCCCTGTCTCCGTCTCCCTCCCTTAGTCTCCCTCCCTCCGTCTCCCTCCCTGTCTCCGTCACCCTCCCTGTCTCTGTCTCCCTCCCTCAGTCTCCCTCCCTCCGTCTCCCTCCCTGTCTCTCTCCCTCCCTCTGTCTCACTCCCTCTGTCTCCCTTCCTCTCCCTCCCCCTCTGTCTCTCTCCCTCTGTCTCCCTCTCCCTCCCTCTGTCTCCCTCCCTCCCTGTTTCCCTCCGACTCCCCCCTCTGTCTCCCTTTATCTCCCTCCCTGTCTCACTCCCTCCCTCTGTCTCCCTCCGTCTCCCTCCCTCCCTCCGTCTCCCTCCCTCTGTCTCCCTCCCTCCGTCTCCCTCCCTCCGTCTCCCTCCCTCCGTCTCTCTGTCTCCCTCCCTCTGTCTCCCTCCCTCTGTCTCCCTCCCTCCGTCTCTCTGTCTCCCTCCCTCTATCTCTCGCTGTCTCTCTCCCTCCCTCTGTCTCCCTCCCTCTCCCTCTGTCTCCCTCCCTCCGTCACTCTGTCTCCCTCCCTCTCCCTCTGTCTCTCTCTCTGTCTCCCTCCCTCTATCTCTCGCTGTCTCTCTCCCTCCCTCTGTCTCCCTCCCTCTCCCTCTGTCTCTCTCCCTCCGTCTCTCTGTCTCCCTCCCTCTATCTCTCGCTGTCTCTCTCCCTCCCTCTGTCTCCCTCCCTCTCCCTCCCTCCCTCCGTCTCCCTCCCTGTCTCCCTCCCTGTCTCCCTCTCCCTCCCTCTCTCCCTCCCTCCCTTTCCCTCCCTCTGTCTCCCTCCCTCCGTCTCTCTCTCTGTCTCCCTCCCTCTATCTCTCCCTGTCTCTCTCCCTCCGTCTCCCTGTTTTCCCTCCCTGTCTCCCTCTCCCTCCCTCTGTCTCCCTCCCTCCCTCTGTCACCCTCCGTCTCCCTCCCTGTTTCCCTCCCTCTCCCTCCCTCCGTCTGTCTCCCTCCCTCCGTCTGCCTCCTTCCCTCTATCTCTCCCTGTCTCTCTCCCTCCCTCCCTCCGTCGCCCTCCGTCTCCCGCCCTCTGTCTCCCTCTCTGCCTTCCTCTCTCTGTCTCCCTTCCTCTCCCTCCCTCTGCCTCCCTCTCCCTCCCCCAGACTGCGCCTCTCTGTCTCCCTCTCCCTCCCTCCGTCACCCTCTGTCATCTCACCCCGTGTGTGTGTCAGCCCTCAGCCCGGACTGAGACAGCTTCCCAGCGCGCACACACAGCTGCACTGAGACAGCTTCCCAGCGCGCACACACAGCCGCACCCGAGTACTTCACAGGTCTTTAAAAGACCATTTAAATGTTAATAAAGCTTTTTTGTATTTCACCTCTTAGGCCCCTGCATCTCCACTTTGACAATCACTGGAATCCCCCAGCCCCACAGAGCAGAGTCTCAGAATCTGGGCTGCTGCACCCGGCAGTGTTTGCTAACACTATTTAATTTTTTTTTTTAAAACACAGGTAGGTTGTCTGCAAGGTCCCCGGGCCGCCAAGGAAGGCTTTCCGGGCCGCTGGCGGCCAACGGGCCGTACTATGAGTAACCGTGCTGTAGAGTAACCATATGGAAATGTTCTGATAGGATGTATTGTTTGAGGGGTTGGAGATCTAAGATTGGCCTTAGTGACCCATCTTTATGGGAATTATAAAGCATAGAGAATATACCACTGATCCCTGCTGTTGGAGCGGGACAGGTTCTATGGCCCCTTTGAAAAGAAGGGCTTTAACGTCTTGCTTGAGAAGTGTTAGATGATCCTATGACAACCTGTGCGTGCGAGGTGGGGTGTTGGGTGATATGGTAATTAACTCCATACAACAGCCATGTTGGATAATGACTAGTACTCCATTAGTTTGTGGTGATGGATTCCCAGACAGGGTGTAGATTGTAGTCTACCTCCGACAGGTGTGGAGTGGTCAGGAGGGAGGACTGGGTGATCACTGATTTGGAGTGGGTGTTACTCTGTGTGCGGAGGCACCCCTGCCCTTGCTGTTTTCGACTCCAAATGAACCTCTAAAATAGCTCTTACTGTAGACAGACTGGCTTTATTTTTGTTGGAAGTGGAGGCGTCTATGGTGGTGGATTTATATGCAACCCTGTAGCCTGTGCGACGAAAGGACCCCGTAGGAGTTGTTGTCTGGAATGCTCTCATGGCCTTAGCTGTGTCAGTATCCTTTTTCATTTTATCATGGGTAGCGTCTACTTGTTGGCCAAAAAGGTGCTCTTTGTCAAAAGGCATATTTAGTATTGCCTGCTGAACCTCTGGTTTAAACCCAGAACACCTAAAACCATGCATGTCGTCTAAGAAGCACGTTGGTATTTACAACACTAGAAGCTGCATCCGCCGCATCTAGTGCACCTCGGATGGAGTTATTTGTAATGGCCTGTCCTTCTGTGACAATTTGTTGTCCCCTTTTGCTGTGTTCGTCCAGGAGGTACTAGTTGTGTTGCATTCTTTCACTCCAGTGGTTGTGCGCTGGAGGAATGCACAAAATGTTGAGGGGAGGGATTCGAGAATTTCAGGAGTAGAGTTGGCCGTTACTGTGATTGCGAGGAGGAGGCTGGCATGGTCCTGCTGGCTTAATAAATCTTACATTCCACACTGAGTGTCTGGATCTTTATACTGGCGACGAGTGGCCAGTCAGCAGGCCCTGCCACGCATCTTCCCTGGCTGCGGTGTGCCAGAAGACATCTCTACTCGGACGGTCCCGTGCTGCACCATTCAGAACTGCCACTGAAATTAGTCTTCAGTGCAGCTGCCGCAGTGGAGGAACCGACTGCCTAATGTTCTGCTCTTCAAGGTATTTTTGTTTTATTTGCGAAGCTATTCTGACATTGGCACAGCTTCGTTACGCCACGCACATATGTAAGGCGACCAACTTGGATTGAGCCACTTACAGGCCCACATAAGTGCAGTTGGGTACGCATTTTTTAGTACAGTTATGGTGTACTGCTGAGCTGCTGCAATTTGACATTGGTGACACACACCGTATCCATGTCGCTTGTGTCATTCTGCAGTGACACGCACACCAGTACAGCTCATATTTTAGCGTGTTTATGCACCAATTAAGTATTGGAAAGGCTCATTCTTCTGTTTTCAGTGCAGTTCACATTTTTGGTGCACACATGCACTTTTGATACATTGGATTTCTTTCTTTCTTCATTTCAGCATCTACCTAAATACTGTGCGTTCCATTATGGTGACTCGCACGTCACATATTTGATTCTCAGGAAGGATTAGTTTTCAGTGCAATACGTGTTTATGGTACATGCAAGCACTATTGCATCATTAGTATACTGTTTATTTATTCATTAATTTATTGTTTTGCACAGCAAGGATATTCGCTTTAGTAGCATCATCATGTAACAGGCAATATTGCCACCAGTGGCATTTGTGCCTAATCCTGTGTCGGATTGGGAGAGGTGGAAAGAAGGTTTTGAAGCATACCTCGATGCTCTTGAGGGGGAGTCTTTTACACGTAAAAATAAATTTGCTATTTTGAGACTCTGGTCAGGTTCAGAGGACTGCAATATCTTGAAACACATTCCCAAGGTAGTGGTTCTTATATTTGAAGGCGAAGGGGGTGGTGTAGAAGATGAGTATGCTACAGCCATCAAATCCCTAAATACACGATTCAAAGTGTGTAAAAATGTGACGTTGGAGAGGCACAAATTTTACAAAAGAGAACAGCTGCCAGGAGAATCTGCATCCAGCTACGTAGGTCCATTGTGTATTTTGACTGTCTAATGTGAATACAAAACGCCTGAGGAGGAGATGATAAGGGACCAATTGGTGGAGAAAACAAGTAACAGGTAGGTATAAGAGGCTTTGCTGTCTAAGCCTGACTTAACATTGTAAAAAGCCTTATAGATAGCAACCAGGATCAAAAGCACGT
This sequence comes from Triturus cristatus, assembly GCF_964204655.1. Classification (NCBI taxonomy): domain Eukaryota; kingdom Metazoa; phylum Chordata; class Amphibia; order Caudata; family Salamandridae; genus Triturus; species Triturus cristatus. The sequence continues at coordinate 282,633,298 of NC_140584.1, read as the reverse complement.
TGTCTTACTTTGAACAAACGGCAATTTCTAGTCCTAAAATGTCTTCCCAACGTGTACTGGCAGTTAAAAGCAAGTACAAGAAGTCAATGGAAAAATCATACCAGGAAAAGAGTAATAAGAACGAGAAAACTAACAACACTAAACCAGCTCACAAATGTTGGGAGTGCTACCGGTGTGGCAGCACATCCCATCTTGGTAATGCCAGTGTGCGCCCTGCGATGGAAATAACGTGCCAAATGTTTTTAAAAAGGGCATTTTGCTAAAGTCTGCAGATGAACTAGCTGGCAGTCATTCGGCAAGGATTCCTCCAAGAGAGTACTTAATGTGGCACAATCTACAGAAGGAGAATCATCATCCAGAGAGGAAGATCAGATCTTCACCATCATAGAATCTCGTGGACATTCGCACATGATGGGCCTGTGCGGTGTGATTTCACAAGAAGCTAGGCCACTCTTGTGTTTGGTGAACATCAATGGTGTGGATGTTAGAATTTTGGCAGATTTAGGGTCTACTTTCACCCTTATCAGTGAGAAAGTATGGGAGCAACTGTTCCAGGCTCAGGGAATTGTTTTGAGGCAATCGTCCATACGACCAGTCGGCTATGGAGGAAAATCTATCGATGTAGTGGGTGAATCTGATACTGATTTATGTTTCAAGAACAGTGAATACTGGGGTTTGTGTATGTAGCACGAGATGATGCATGTTTGTTGGGGCGGTATGAGCAGGGTAATTTGGGTATTATACTGGATCCCAATGATCCCCATCAAGTTTTACTGAAGAGGGACAGTAGTTCAAGCAGTTGAGGAGTAAGCATGGGAGTCAATGTATTCTGGAGTTTTCAGGAATGAACTGGGTCTATTCAAAGGATTTAAACACAAGATAAGGTTGGCTGAACAGGTCCAAGTGGCTGTGCACAAGGTCTGGAGAGTACCTTTGTCCTTGTGGGATGAGTTAAAACAGGAATTGGACAAGTAGGGTGCCAGTGATGTAATAGAACCGATTGAGTCGTCTGATTAGGTTGCTCATGCAGTTCTGCCTAAGAAAGCTAATGGAGCTCTGAGCATGTGTGTTGACTTACCCGATCTCAACCAGCAAATATGGGTAGACCAATACCCCTTGCCCAACATGACGGCAATGACTTCCATTCTTAAGGGTGGAAAATGGTTTAGTTTGTTAGACATGACATTTGCATATAACCGGATTGATCTGCATCCTGATTCAAGGCATTACACTGCATTCATCACCCCTAAAGGTTTATTCCAATTCAAATGCATGCCCTTTGGACTTGTTTCCGCTTACATCGTTTTTCAGAGGATTGTTGAGAGTATGTTCAATGGGATGTCCCGGATGATGGCTTTTCAAGATGATGTTTTGGTGTATGGTGTTGATAAGAAGCAACACAACAAAAGGCTACACCGTGTATGATCTATTCTAGACGGTAAAGGAGTTCCTCTTTGCCTTGAAAATTCAGGTTGAATGTGACCACGGTGGAGTACTTGGGCTACAAGTTATCTGCGGAGGGGGTGGAAACTAAGGCCAGTTTAGTTAAAGCAATAGAAGATTTTAGCACTTCAGGAGATAAGGACCATTTGAGGTCTTTTATGGGACTCATTGAATTTATGCAAGATTCGTGCCCAATTGTGCTGCAAAAACTTTTCAAATGAGGAAGCTCCTCACACAGAACGCTAGGTTCAAGTGGGAAATCGAGTGTGCGGAGGAATTTGATCTAATCAAAAAAGAAATGGTACATGATATTCCTATCAAGCCCTTTAACACTAGGAATCAGACCATAATCATAACAGATGCCAGTCAAAAAGGGTTGGGTGCGGTACTTATGCAATGTAGGGGTGGCAAAGATAAAGTAATAGCCTTTGCATCCAGAGGCTTGACGGGAGCTGAGGTAACGTATTCTGTTGTTGAACACGAGGCATTGGCCTGCTGGTGGGGTATCGTTCATTTCAAGCCTTATTTGTAGGGTTCGAAATTCACTGTGAGAGTGGATCACAAACCTTTGGTTCAACTCTTCACCACTAAAGGAGGTGAGAAGGCGACCCCCAGGATTGCCAAATGGCAATAAAGTTTTTTAGAGCACAACTTTAGCGTTGAGTACATGCCTGGGAAGAAGAATTTGTTAGCGGACTGTCTTTCTAGATTACCAGGTAGTGAGAACAATGGAAGTGGTGAGGAAGAAAGGGACTGTGATACTGAGATCATTTGCTGTGTCGAGTCATTGAGAAGGTGCTGTGTCAGAACATGAATGGAGAGATACTTATGAGGTGGACGAGGAAGTCAAGTAGGTCAAGAAAATCATAAGCATAGGCTGGACAGGAGGGAATTTGAAGGATAACTCAGTCAGCAAATCCAAACACGTTTTTGGTGAATTGTCTATTGTCAATGGGTTATTATATCGGCCGCTTTGCTGGTGGTCCCCAAAGCTATAAGGATCAAAGTAATCACGTTAGCCCATGAAGGTCACATTGGCATGCATGCCATGAAGAGAAGAGTACAAGAACAATTCTGGTAGCCAGGTTTAGATAAGGAGGTGGAATACTTTATGAGAGAATGTAAGAAACGGACTCTATATATACTGCACCAAAGTGAGGTACAGTGTGTATAGAGTCCAAGAGTCTCCAGAGGTTTGACAGAGGTTAAAGTTAGATAGAACCTTACTCTCCAAAGTGGTAGCTTGGTCGAGCAGTAAGGCAGTATCAGAGGACAGTGTTAAGCATTTGATGTACACACTCAGTCAGCAAATGAATTCACACACTCAAGAAATGAACTTTAGGCCAATTGTTTTTGTATAAAAAATAATACTGTTTTATTTCTAGAACCAAGCAAGCCTGGTATAGGTAAGCATATAAATACTTTGCAATAGTAATTGTCTTGCTTGAACACAGTTCACAATTGCAATATAACTGGTACTGGTTTTGATTACAGATTTAAGAAAGCAGATTGCAACACAGGCGTCGTCTGGAGGCTTGAGGTAGGTCAGGGGTCGCCAGATCTCGGGTCAGGATCACTGGGGGGGACCTCCTTGCGGTGTTTGTTTACTCAAACACGGGCCAGGCTCGGCGGGTGCAGAGTGTGCTGGATTCGCGGGTCCTGGCTGACACCAGAAGCTGCAGTTGAAACACGTCCGGTGTTCACGGGAGAAACAGCTTGGAAAGTGAATGCAGGCAGGTCCTTTGTGGTTTTTGAGGTTGCTGGCCGCTGGACAAGCCGGGGTTTTGCAGGAGCAGGTTCGAGGGTAGACAGGCCTGTAGGGCTTGGGCCAAGTCAGTGGGCGTCGTCCTCGTTAGCTCTGCACGGCTTCTCGTCCTCCTTCTTTTCTTCTTGTGGTTGCTGGATCTGAGGAAGGAACGTTCAGGGTGCCCCTAAATACTAAATTTAGGGGCGCTACAAGTAGGTAAAGGGCAGGGACCAATGGGTCTCTTCCCTGGGGTGGGTACACCCCCTATTCTGTCACTCTCCAGTGGGAGGGGGGCAGGAGCCTGTCCCTGGTTGGCTGGGTCCCCCCATTCTCAAGATGGCGGGGACTCGAGGTTGTGCTTCACCTCGCCTCCCCCACCTTAGGGGTGGAGTTGGCAGAGGTGGGCACGCCTCTCTTCCTCACTTGTTTTTCCCGCCGGTTCTCCCGCCCAAAGTGGGGGGTAGAACCAGTGGGGACCAGTTGCTGAAAGCAGCAAATGGTCTGGAGAGGCTTACAAAGGCGGCATGCCTTTGAAGCTTCTCCTCCGTGAACCCTGCCCATCCTGGAGGAGGAGGCTTGGCACCTCGTCCCAGGATGTGCATTGTTTCAGGCCCCAGAGAGCAGCAGGCTCTCGACCCAGGGGTCCAGAAACATGTCTGGTGGTGGTAGCCTGCGCAGCCACTCAGTCAGGTCACTGGTAGTTGGTCGTTTTTCAGGGGGCATCTCTAAGATGCCCTCTGTGGTGCATTTTACATTAAATCCCACACTGGCATCAGTGTGGGTTTAATGTGCTGAGAAGTTTGATACCAAACTGGCCAGTCTTCAGTGTAGCCATTATGGTGCTGTGGAGTTCGTAATGACAACCTCCCAGCACCATATACTCTTAATGGCAGCACTGCACTTACAGGGCCCAGGAATGGACCTGGGTACTGTAGGGGTACAGGGCTCATGCACCTGTACCCTCACCACTGGCATAGGGCACCCAGCTAGAGGGGTGACTGATGTATGCCAGGGCAGTGGTTTGTGGGCATGGCACACAGGGATGTGTGCCATGTCGACTCTGTTTGGTTCTGCACCTAGACACCCAGCCTGCAAAGGCAGTATGTGTGTGTCAGGGTACAGGGCCTCTAAGGGTGGCACAATAAGTGCTGCAGTCCTTAGGGGCCTTCTCTGGTCACAGTGCCCTGGGTACTTATGGTACCATTTACAGGGGCTGACATGTGGCCAGAGATGCCAATTGGGTTTTGTTTTGGGGAAAGAACACAGGCCCTGGGGTCCTGATTGGCAGGGACCCAGAGCACTTCAAGTCAAAGAGCATCAGTAGTCGGGCAACAAAAAAAAAAGGGGGGGGGCTTACTGCAACAGAAACCCACTTTCTCACAGAGAATGCATGTGTTGTGCCGTTAGTGACAAGTAACCGTGCCCAGCTCTGTAGAAGCGGTTCAGGTACCTAATAGAGCATGGGCTAAACTAGCAATTGACATTATAGGTCCAATTTTGTTGTCTGGCAGCAGTGTTTCAGAGTATGGCATCGTCCTCGTGGACTAATCTAATCGCTGGCCAGAAGTTACGTTTTTGAAAGTTCCCAGTGCGGCATGTGTGATTGAATTTCTTGAGTCGCTGTTTGCAAGAGAAGGGGTGCCTGATGAGGTGCTTTCTGATAATGGATGCCATTTTACTTCGACACAATTTGAGGAATTTATGAAGTTCATGGGCATAAAAAAACACTAGAACGTTCCTTTACCATCCCAGGAGCAATAGTCTTGTTGAGACATTTAATAGAGTAATCAAAGAGAACATGCAATTGTTCAAGGCCAATGGGTTGAAATTAAGAAACTGTTGCGGTAAGTGCCCACGACAGCCAATACGGATACTGATGTTTCTCCATTCATTTTGTTGAGAGGACAAGTTCTCTCTTCTAATATGTTGAGGAGGAGCAAGGGCGAATATGAGTTACCCGATAGGAAAATAGGGGATTTAGGCAGGAAGAGAGTAGAAGCTCAAAACAAAATATGTTCAGACTCACCTCAAGCCAAGGTCTAGAGAACTGAGAGTGAAAGTCGGTGATCTGGTAAGGGTGAAATGTTCTAGAATTTTACCCAAGGGGGAATCTAAGTTCTCAAGTCAGGGGTGAGAGTTAACAAGAGTGCAGTGAGATTGGAGGATGGCAAATGGTGGAACAAGAGTAAAATTGTGGTGACTCCGTTACATCAGAAGAGTGTGCCTGGGGAATATGTGTCAGAAGGAAGTCATGGAGACGAATATCCTGGGGAGAGGGGCCGTTTACCGTCTGCCAGGGCAACTAGATTGCCGACCAGGTTCCGAGAGTATGCTATGCATTAATACAAGGATGATGATATTGTTTTTATCCTATTTTCGCCATGCCAATGCGAGTGTCAGAGCCCACGGAGCCCAGGATCCACATCTGGGCATACCGAGCGCACTTAGGGCAAGAAAGCAAATGACACACAAATGACAGACAGAATGAGGAACAAATCAAAAATTCACCCCCAGTCAAGAGATCTGGGTTAAATCCAGGCGTGGGTCTCATGCTCGCTGCACCGCCAGATTCAAGCTAGCCTGGCTGATGAAGGGTGATACCACAAAACCTGCCCGAGGATGTTTGTTTTCCGGTCCAGAGAGGACTTGGCCTGGCAGTTCGGGCTGGACTGATCTCATGGGGAGCAGGGTCAAGACTGATTTGCATATGGCTGGGATGGCATGGCGAGCAAAAAAACGATGGCTTTAACCCACATCTGTGACAGGGGTGAAGGTTTGATTTGTTCAGCATTCCGCCCATCATTTGTTTGTGCTACAGATTTCCCTTGAGCACATGGCATTTATTGAAGGAGTACCTTACTCACAAGAAAACTGTTGGCTCGGATATTCCAGCAACTTCCATATATAGTCACCTCTTTTGGTCACCTACACACTTTAGCTTTCTTAAAAAAGAATCTGTGCCATGATAACTGTCTTTCAGGCAACTTTGGTAAAGAATTGTGCAGATCTAAATGGACTTCTTCTCCACACTATTGAAAACTGGAAAAGAAAAAAAATCAACATGACTCTGCTGCTACATTCTAGCAGACGTAGCCTTGCTAATCATGCAATACAGTAATTATCTGCTAAAAAAACTACAAGTCGGCCAAAGAAGTTCCAAATCAAACAAGTGACAAAAACATAATCCAAAATAAAATACATAGACAACATGAAGACAAAACTTAAAAGTTGCCCCCCAAAAAATCCAGAGACCACAATTAGCTGCTTTCCTCAGAGAGACAGTGATGAAGTTAAACAATTGCATTTTAAAACAGGAAATAGGAGTCCTAAAAAGTGATGGGCTCTATGGTCTAGGACGAGATCCATGAACTGAACATATTCTGCCACCAACAGTTGATGTAGTGAACTTCGTACCACGAAAATGAATGAACCCTTAACTCTCCTGGAGATGGGCTGCTACATTCTAATCACTCTGAAAGAAGCCTTCTGAGGCTATACTGCAAAAAGTGCCCCAGAGGCTAAACCAACTTTGCACCCACGTTTTTCACCCCCCGGGCACTTCGTTTTTATAAGCGAGGGCACAGATGTTTGTTCAACAATTTCTATATAATGGTTTGTGTCTGTGCACATTTAGTGCTGTTGGGATTACAAAGGGGCGTGGTCTCATGCACAGGAGGGAACACATTTCTTTTGCTTCTGCATCATACTACAGATGTAGGCACAGAGACAAAGAAGCTGTTGGGAGGTGCACAGACTATGCGCAAAATAAAGCTGGCACACAGTCAGTGCCCCACAAGGGCAACCCTTCACAAATGGGCACCCTATGTAACTTTCCTTGTTCAGAAGGTCCATAATATGGATCTCAAATTTGACTGCAACCTGCTTTTAGGTCACAAATCAACAAGACAGCAGATCTGTTTTACAATGAGGAGTATAATGAGGAAGATCTTTCATTTACTATCTTCTGAATCAAGGAAACCAGTGGTAATGCTTCAATATCCTCACACTGAGGGTCCTGTAACTCCCTGCATCTACGACTTCCAGCAAGACCCAGTAATCCAAATTCACGCAGCACATATTCTACAACAACTGCTAATAACTAGTCATTTAATTCATTTTCTTTTTTTTTTAATAAATCTTTTTTTATTGAAAACAAGGCATGACATATGAAAAACCAAATTACACGTAGATTCGCAATATTGTTACACTGGAAGTGATACATTGTAATTAGGTCCCATTGATAATATCTTCTCTCGATCTTGGAGGTTCACATATCTCTCCCCTGTGGACATTACATTGCCCCCATACTTGCGTCCATTTATTCGGGCACCCCCTGGCTTCGTATATAGACTTTTCCGTGACCATACACCAGTCCATATCTTTACCCCATTCTTCTATACTTAGTGGGCACTGAGCCCTCCACAATCTCGCAATGTTTCGTTTTGCCACCATCAGCACCAAGGTCACCCATATTCGCTCCTTGGAGTTCATGTCGGTAGGGCCTATACATTCAGGAGGGCCAATTTAATATATTGCAATCAATCTGCTGCCCCAACGCTTCCTCCATCAGGTTCACCACCGCCTCCCAATATCTATGGATAGCTGTGCACTCCCAAAGTGTGTGGAACAAGGTTCCCTCCTTCCCACACTGTCTTACACAGCCACCATCTGAACTATATCCCATGCGAACCAGCAGAGGCCCAGACAGGTAGGATCTATGGAGAAGCTTTGGCTGCAACAGGCGAAGCCTGGAGGGGATGGCGACCTCCAGAGGGGAGGCCACCGCCGCCAGCCATTCTTCATCGTCCAATCCCGCTACATCGTAGTCCCATTTAACCCTCAAGCGAGTCAAGGGATCTGTCATGTTGTTGATCAGCTTTTTGTAAATAAGTGATATGGCCTTCTCCGGTAGGTTGCCATCTAAATCTCTATCTTCGAGTGGGGAGTACTTGGGGAGTGCACTACCTTTAGGAAGAACTGCAAGTAAGGCATGTCTAATTTGGAGATTCCTGAAATGTTCCGATTGCGCTAGTTCGTATTCCTGCTGCAGACGAGAAAAAGGGACCCGACTTCCACAAACCACCCACCCTGGATATACCTATGAGGTCCCAGCGATCGAAGCCCCTCAAGCGAATCAGCCTGCCCAATTGCTCACTGTGCCAGAGTGGGGTAGCCTGTGTGAGTTTCCCCTCCCATCACAGGCTTTTGGTAGCCACTTTCCACACATACACCGCATGCCCAGTCGGACCAGTCAGAGCAGGCTTCAATGACCGCACATAAAGAGCCCCTTCAAAATTGCCACCCGGGAGGAGCCATCTGTCGAACTGGAAGGCTGGGTCGCCCTATACATACATTGGTTAATTGCTGCGAGATGTGATGCCCAGTAATACTTCCTTATGTCTGGAAGTCCCATGCCCCCATTAAACCACCCAAGCGTGAGTTTGTGTGTTGCAATACGAGGTGGCTTACCCTCCCGGAGCAAGTCCCATATGATACAATCAAGTTCTTCAAAGTACGAGGAGTCAACAGGGTGCGGAGTATTTTGCAGCGCATATAAGAATCTGGGAAGGGACATCATTTTGAACAGGGCCGCATCCCCCAAGAGGGACAACGGAAGCGATTTCCAATGTATGACATTCAATTTAAGACGCACTAGAGTGGCGGCAGGAGATTACGTTTGTAAAATCTGGACAGATCTTTAGAGACCCAGATCCCCAGGTACTTGAAGCCGTCAGTGGCTTCCGTCTGTTGATAGCCCTGAGGAAGTGAAGGCCTCTTGCCATAGAGGACATATAGCACTGATTTAGTCCAATTTATAGAATAACCAGCATATCTACCAAACACCTGAAATATGTCCAGGACCACATTGAGGGATGCAGCCGGGGAGGCCAGATAAAGCAAGATATCGTCCGCCTATAGCGATATACGGTCCTCCCATTCAGACGTCCATTTGAGGCTCCTTATAACGGGGTCCTTGCGGACCCACATTGCCAAAGGCTCAAGGGCCAGGGCAAAGAGAAGCAGGGACAAGGGGCATCCCTGTCTGATGCCGTCTGGTGCCCCTGCTGAGAACGAAAGCGGACGATTTCCTATTGTTGACTACTACTTGGCCGAGCGGTTTTTGGTAGAGAAGCCGAACCCAACTGGTAAATTCGGGGCCAAAACCCAATTCATGAAGGACTGCAAACATGTAGGGCCACTCGATGTTGTCGAATGCTGACGCAGCATCAAGAGAGACCACGACAGCATCTTCTCTAATTGGGTCGGCACAGCACAGCACCCCATGGAGCCCGCGCAAGTTGAGGGAGGTGTTTCTAGCAGGAATAAACCACGACTGGTCCGGGTGGACAACGCGGGTAAGGACCCTAAGCAGACAGGAGGCCAGGATTTTCGCTTCGCAGTTGAGCAACAAGATGGGTCTGTAGGATGAACACCTATTGGCCGGTTTGCCCACTTAATGAATGACAACGATATTGGCGAGCCTCTGATCCTCGGGCATGATACCCCCCTTCTTACTTTCGAGGAACATTTTGGTGAGATAGGGTGCTGTCTTGTCCGCTGTAGGGCCCGATACTTTTTCCACCACGTAAGTTGTGAATGGCTTTTTCGACCTCCGTAACTGTGATATCTAGGTCAAGATCAGAACTCTCCTCTTCAGTGAGTGAAGGCAATGAAATATCCCGCAAAAGCGAGGAAGCCTCCTCCTCCGTGTGCGGTGTTTGGGACGTATATAGTGCCTGATAATATTGGTCAAATGCATCCGCTATATCCTGGGGGGCAGTGAGGTGGGAGTGAGAGTCCGTATCTATCTCAAAAACAACGCGATGAGACTGATCCCTGCGATCTAGCCAAGCTAGCAGTTTGCCAGCCTTATCGCCAACGTCAAATTCTGCTGAGCGTGGCCCTATGGTGCGACCTGGCAGCCTCGGTTGCCAAGTCGGTGTATTCCTTGACTTTAATCCACAGTTTCTGTCGCACCTCCGCAGAGTCATGTAACCGAAGTGCCTCCTCTAAATGTAAGATTTCCCCCTCCAAGCGAGTCATGTCTGCACCCTTCTCTTTCCACTGTCCCGAGATCTGGGCCAAAGCCACCCCCCATTTAACAACATTGTAGGCCTCCCAAAGCGTTGTCATCGAGTCTACCGACCCGTCGTTGTCCTGGAAGTAGAGGTCTGACTCACTTAAGACTGTGTCCCTGATTTGGAGAGTCATAAGATACCAAGAGTTAATCGGGGCTGTACGGCCAACCATGGGCTCCCCCACTTCCAGGCAAATGGTCGGAGATTCTCCTGGCAAGGTGCTGTATTTCCTTTACACTGTTGAGTTGATGTTCTAGCGTCAGCACATAGTAGTAGAAAGTGTATTGTTGCTCGCTCGGGTGTAGTCCTCTCCAGACATCCACCAGGCCTATCGCTCCAAGAAAGCTGTGGATCCGCGTGCAGGATGGCAGCAAGGCCTTCTGGGGCCATTGGTCGAGGGAATCGGAGACAATGGAATTGAAACCATCCCCGATCAGCACTCTACCGTCTGGCAAATCTAAAAGGAGATCCCCAAGGTCTGTGAAGGCCTGGGTGTGCAGTGCCGGCGGTACGTGCCCCTCCCAGGTCCCGGAGGCAGCAACGAACCTACCAAGGACATCAGTATGGACAGAGTCAATTGTCATGGGGAATGACTTCCGGACCAGTATGCCCACTCCCGGAAGCCAGAACCAAAAGCCGAGTGTGCCACCAGCTGAAAACCCCATTGCGACATGGCCTTGCAAGCATTCCGAAGCAAGTGCGTCTCTTGTAAGAGGAATACATCAGGGGAGTGTCTTTTAAAAACATTGGTGCACTATGCCCCGCTTGATCTGGTCATTGACATTCCACGACAACAGCTTGAGCCCTTGTCTAGTCTTCGTGCCCATCACGCACTATTTCGTGTTCACTCAGTCGCGGGGGGAGCCACCCGTGAGCGCCCCCAGGAGGGGACACATAAGTAGACCACTTCCCCTTCATAAACAGAAATACCAAAAGCATGTAACCAGTGATTGCCCTTCCACGGAGCCAGTCATGTGTGTCATACCTGTGAAACAAAAACAATACAAACTAGAACTACCCCTCCCCCCAACCCTTTGCAGGAAAAAGAGCACTGAACAGTACACTGAGTATGGTTCATGACTGAGAGATGCTGCGAGCAGGATGCCCACCCCCCAAACACCCAGAACCCAACCCCCCTCCCTGCACCCCTGCGTGGCGGATTATGATGCATCAGATCTGCTCAGCAAGAGTGTTCTGGAATATACGATACAAAGTGTGTCACAGCCATTGCGAAAGAACAGAATTCAAAACAAAAGAAACATTCCCCCAACCCCCAACGCCCACCCTGCCTCCCTGCACGAAGGGCACAGAAGCACCCGCCACCCCCAACTTGCAGAGTGCCTTTCGCCCACCCTAAACAGAATTGGGAACATGATCCAACCCCACTCCCTGGGGCATTTGTTTGTGTGAGTACTTGCATCCCCGGCCTTCAACCCCATAGTATGTGAATCAGACATAGTGAGAGATATTTGTCAAGAAGTAAAAACAACAATGTTACCTCTACAGGAAACCAGGAGAATTGTAGAGCCGGACAGGCAGGATCCATATGGTGCTGGAGTTCAAATAGAAGACGGTTGACCAGAAAACAGCCAGCGCCTGTTGAGGCTTTGTGCAACAAGTCGTGTGGACCAATGACCAATCACTCGCACTTTTCATACCCTTGATCTATATTCGACTGAACCCTGCGTCGCTGATTCGCTGCCTGGCTTAGACCCCAACCTCTGGCTTGAGCTGCCGTTACTGCCATTTTCACAAGCGGGTCTATGAGGACGTTGGCCAACAGGGCGCCAGCCGTCGAGCCAGTCCCATGCGTCCTCGGGTAAAGTGAAGAACATACTTTCCCCCTCATATTCCATCCGCAGCTTAGCGGGGAACAGCATGGCATATTTGATTTCTTGGGCCCGCATTGCACATTTTACATCCAGGAAGCTAAAACGTTGTTTCTGGACCCGTAGAGTAAAGTCTGGAAAGAAGGCGACTTTGCTATTGTCCAAGGCCAGCGGCGGGGCCACTCTCGCCGTCTGGAGTATGGCATCCCTGTCACAAAAGTTAAACACTCTTGCAAGAAGCGGTCGGGCGGTGCACCAGGCTTGGGCCTACCCCCGGGTACCGGGTGTGCTTGTTCAATCGAAAAACATTTGGATAGACCCTTTGGCTGGAGTCGCTGGAGTATTATATTCTCGACAAATAGGTCTGCGCTTGCCCTTCAGCCCATTCTGGCACTCCTAAGATACGGATGTTATTGCGCCGTATGCGGCCTTCGTAGTCGTTGAGCTGTAGCGCCATTGCATCCTGCAGGGTTTGGAGTTCAGTCACCTGGCGTTTGAGAAGGTCCGTATCGATCAACAGGTCCTTGGTGGTGAGTTCGACAGCATTGATGCGTTCAGACATTTTCCTCATGTCCGCTCTGAACAAAGTAACCTCCGTGGCGACATTATCGATCTGGTCTTCCAGAGAGGTGCGCACCGTCGTTATGGTAGTTAAAATGTTCTGCAACGTGGGGTCCGGTTGATCCCCTCTAGGGTTTGGGGTTGGATTGTGTCTCATCCTGACCTTTCTGCCATGCGAATTTATCTAACTTTGCTCGCACCGTGCCTCGACCACTGCGACTGCTCGCCATGATGTAGCCGGTGGGTGGGTTATAGCAGAGATGGGACCAGGCCGCACCAGCTACTCACCGCCGCCTGCCGTGAGACCAAGCCCACACCGGCCTGTCTGTTTCCGTCAGCAAGGCTCAGACCTGGAAGTACCGCTATACCAGAGAAGTCCCACACCAGTAGGGGAGGGCGGGGGAGAGAGAACAAAGAACTTGAGGGAACAATCGGCCTGAGGTGAAATTAGTGTTGGATTCCAGCTCCCCCCTCCCTTGCAGAGAGTCTATGTGGCCGCTGCCCACACGGCTGATACACTAGTGGTCGGTCAAATCCAGGCGTGGCACTCACCCGACCACCAGAAATGCTGAGTGTCCTGGGCCCTTTGGGCCTCGCCCCCACACCAAGGCCGTCAGAGTGCTGCAGACTCCAGTCTACACTTTGTCGTTGCGGCGCTTTCCCCCAGCACGGCTGCCCAAAATGGCTTCGAGGGCCGCACTCGGGGCCCGATCCCCTGCAGTGGCGCTGGGCCTATCGTCAGGGGCGCTGTCGAAGGCACCGCAGCCGTGGTGCACAGCTCCTCGTTGTTGGGGCCCAGGATGGGTTATGAGGCAGAGTATGGAGCGGTAATGTGGGGCCGGCCGGCATCCGGTGATGCCCAGGAGTGGGGGCAGGTCAGGACCGGCACACAGGGCCAGACGGTGCACTGTGGACCTGCGCTGCTGGCTCCAACTGAGCCCGTGTCCTCGCTTTGACAAGATATGCGGACCGCAGTCGACCTGCAGGGCACACTGGGAAGCAGTCCAGGAGTTTTGGGGGCCAATAGTGGGGGCGGCACACTCACCGGTGGTACCGCTGAGACAGGGAGCACAGCGCGGCTCCTCCGACACAGGCGCAGGCCCGAGGCTTCGCCGCAGCGGGGTAGATTCAGTGCGCGCGGCCGGGCAGCGACGTGACATGCCCCAGTCCTCTGGCACCGTCGCACAGCTCCAGTCGTTTTCGGCCTTTCGGACACCTCCGATCGGGACAATCTTCCTCCCAGCTGTCGGGCACAATTACGGGGCCAGGTGAGCTCCAGCACAGGCAATTTCGGCCGGGGCAAATTTTTTATCCTGATGTATCGGGAGTGGCGGAGATAGGCTACCATGCGGTCATTTCCCTTGGCTGTTGGCCACGCCCCAAACCCCCCCCCCCCCCCCCCCCCCCCCCCCCCCTTAATTAATTTTCACTGAAATACAGTGTCTATGAGGATAATGTTTACGGTCCTGTGTACAGTACATCAGGTAATTAACCTCCCTGGCCCCTCTATCAAACCGAAGACCTATCAACCACAGTCTGTTAAGATTGCTTTTACAAGCACATAGAGTAATAAAAGTCAGATTGGCTGGTAGATTGTTTTTGGGCCCTGTGGAACTATCTTTTTATTGCGACTAAAATACCTTGAACAAACTGCTTTCAGGGGGGAAAAAGACATTTTTTGCCAGTAGATTCTTGAATCAACAGCTGTCAAAAAGGAGGCAGATGAGGTTTCAGGAAATCTACAGGATGAGACACAATCCAACGCCAAGACGCCTACGGGTATATGCAGCGCTTTACAAATATTATAAATAAATAAATAAATAAATACTGTCTTTTGAAGGCCTGTCATTTTAGGTACTTCACACCTTTTCAAGGCATGGGAGGAGCCATGACTGAACCTCATTAAAGCCTCACTACAGAAGTGCTAAGCTTGGTAGCAGAAATGGCAGAACTGTTTATTAGATAACAAAACCTGTATGATTATGCAAGGATTCCAAGTGCACTACTCTGGAGTCAGAATCTAGAACATCAATAATCCAAATAAATATCTCCACAATCTTGAATCATACTGAAAGTTACGAACACAAACAAAATCATAGGGAGCTCATTAGAAAGAAAGGCTAGAGATAGAAATGACGCTACTTCTCTGACAGGTGGCAGCTGAGAAAAAACAAAAGGAAACAAACCTGTGGCTATGAGAGTAAAGTCTCTTGAGAAAACCTTAAAAAATGAAAAACCCAACATGCAGTGCTGTAATAAAAAATCATTAGTGTACCTGCTGAGACCGCCAAGATCTAGACACACTCTAAATGTACAGGCACAAAGCTGTGCGATCAGCTGTGAAAATAGATAAATGTACTGTGTGAACTAACTCAAAACGGGTCTGTGAATAACACCAGTGCTCAACGAAAAAACGATTTGTACCTCTCGTAATGGCTGTGCAACCTCAACGATAAGTTGAGAATCCTGTAAAGTGAAAGTGCGAAAAATAGTAAATCCTACACACAATGTCAAAGCTAAAAACCAGCGCGTGGTGCAAATTCAAAAATGCTAATCTTACCGACCCGAAAAAGTGCACTCCCGTGTAGATTCAGAGCCGATATCTCCGACGCAGAAGAAGCGTCTCACCAAAGTTTGTAAAACAGTGAATTTTAAATAAGAAGACGCAGTGATGTGCGCCAGACGTTAAATGTGATGAAATGGAAAACGGACTGACCGTGCACCACTCAAAACAAAAGAAGGATACCATAATGCTCAAAAGTAAACACAACCCGGCTAATAACTACAATAATATGTCTTAAATCCAGAATGAGCTCAAGTACAGAAAAGAATATCGAAAAAAGAAAAAGGAAAAGAAAAGGATGTCCGAATGCTAACAATGAATGCAATAAATTCTAGATGACACCTGCCTATACAAAACTGTAACATAAAATCCTGCCTATACAAAACTATCTTGAGATAAACAACAAAACCATTGTAAGAGATACCATGAAATCAGGGACTTAAATAAACAAAATTAAAAAATAATGCAATTGAACCAACAAACATGAAATATGAATAAATTGACTGACACCAAATAGTGAATGAAAACATGATTTCCACAAATAAAGCTCATAGGTCAATACAATGCTAATGAACCAATCCAGTATTTTATTTACAAAAAACACGACAATTCTAACTTATCATTCAACCCTTTAAGGTAAAGGGTCTCCAGAAACCACATCCAGTGAGTTTCACGCTGTAATAGAAATCTAGAAAGATCCCTTCCTGGTGATGATTTGATGACTTCAATTACACTGAATCTGAGTTGCGCTATGGTATGATTATTGTCTAACCAATGCTGTGACGAGGGAGAACTCAAGGTTCTGGTTCGTATTCTGCTTTTGTGTTCTGTAATCCTGGTACGTAG
Organism: Triturus cristatus; assembly: GCF_964204655.1. Classification (NCBI taxonomy): domain Eukaryota; kingdom Metazoa; phylum Chordata; class Amphibia; order Caudata; family Salamandridae; genus Triturus; species Triturus cristatus. The sequence goes on along the minus strand of NC_140584.1, from coordinate 282,617,230 downwards.
AGATCTCTCAGTTTTCCCAACATAATACAAACCACATGGACATTTCATAACATAAATGACATGTGAACTTTTGCAATTAGCGGTAAAATTGAGTCCAATGTTCTTGCCTGATCTAGGATGAGTGATCTGTTTACCCACTATCACAATGTTGAAATGGAACAATTTAAACACTTGGTCATACCCTTGTGTGAGATCTTTGTGGTAGATAAAGGTGATGTGAAAACTGCTGGTGAACAGACACCAGTGTACTGAGTGCACAGCTGGGGCAATCAAAGAGACAATTGTATCACTTTCACAAAAAAGCAAAATAAAATTAGCGTGAATTATAACTCTCTAGAACAGCAGTCTGTTAAACAAGTAAAAACAAGAGTATTTGAAAGAAACTCTTTTTATGTATCAATCCAAAAAGGCAACAAAAGAATTGCACATAGCATCCATGTTGAAATCACATAGAAGACAAGAATACATCAATACATTCAATGTAAAACTGCGCAAAGGCAGTAAAGTTGAACATCAATTCGTAAGGAGGTGCCCAATGCATTTCGGGATGAAAAGCATCCCTTCTTCAGGGGCAGCTGAGGAAAAAAACGAAATTCAATTGAAACTTATGCAACTTAGATAAAAACGATGTCAAAAACACTGAAACAAGTACAAGATGCATCGTGATTAGAACTCTGAAAAATGGGAAGCTGGTCTAGAGAGTTATAATTCACGCTAATTTTATTTTGCTTTTTTGTGAAAGTGATACAATTGTCTCTTTGATTGCCCCAGCTGTGCACTCAGTACACTGGTGTCTGTTCTCCAGCAGTTTTCATGTCATTTCGCGAGGTGGGCTTCCTCGTTTTTGAGTTGCACGCCTCATGTGTTTAATTGTATGATTAGTCATTTGTTATTACAACAGTTGGTGTGCGCTAACTTATATATATCAGATCATTATCTTGCCAGCCCGGTTTTAGCTAGCTGCACCCCCTAAACTATCCCTAAAAATGTCCTTTGAGAGTATTACTAATCTCACTGACAATAGAGCTGATACCCTCACGTACTCATCATCACAGGTTAATGACATTTATTCACTCATACAAGATGCACCGTCCTTTAACGCTCAAAGTGGCGCAGTATCACAACAGATTCGTCAACTTGAATTTGTTACCCGCAGAGCCTTACGCCAAAGATTACACGCTTCTACACTCATCCAGTACCACAAAGTTCAGCGCATTCCACGTGGACTTCGGTTGCCCATTAAACCACTGCTTTACAAGTTCCAATTCAATAAAGCTTTTATGGAAAAGTGGCAGGCTGTGTTGAATAAATGTTCACTTGACCTGATCTTATTACTTATTGAAGAACTTGCTCGAACAATCCGAGAACTTGATGAAGAAATAGTTTCTTTAAAAGTTGACCTCTCTAAACGCTGCGAGGCTGATTACTGGAAATTGACTCTGGATGACATTAACAACAAACTCGAGACGTACGGCAAAGAACTACAAGAGCGTAAATTACGTAAGTTTCGCAGAGACACAATAGATTATAAGCTTAATGAGGTTTACACCTGGGCGGAGGTATATGCCCGCAGAAGACCGTTCCAAAAACCCAACACCTCATCACAGGAATCTGTTGTTTCAGACCGCGAGCTTGATACCACACGCACACCAGTTTCGCTTCCAGATGAGATACCAACCACAAGTTCGCAACCCACAGACAAGGATACAAATATCCAATCAACCTCTTCTTTTTTAGCCAGCGGCCCATCCTCCAGTCGACCACCGGATCCAAAAAAACCAGGAGGAGCAAAAGAAAAGGAATTGGAAGCTCGGAATCTAAGGAGCAAAGGCAAACCCTTACCATAAACATCTCGTCTGTCACTATCTCCAGCACAAGAAAAAGTTCTCAATAAAGGCCTGTCCTTTGTCCCGGTCTACCACACCAACCTACTAGATGTAGAGGTTTCCGTTTTCAAATTCATGAGAAATCTCAGATTGAAACATTTCTTTTCTAACAAAGTACCCTCTCAAGAGATTATTGATGGACAAACTGAGGACCTTAGTTCAGAAATGCAACGATTCAAACCCAAGTCCACCTTCATGTATCCAGTTTCTCACAAAACCCTTGATTCGTTTGAAACGCTTATCTGCAGTGACCTTTCTAAATTGAATTGCCGTCCACCATTTCCTACTAATTTGAAAAAACATGAAATTGCTATTATCAACAAATTAGCCACGGATGACAGACTCACTTTGCAACCTGCAGATAAAGGCGGTGCCTTGGTCATTATGGATCGCACTTTCTATGAACAGAAAGTCTATCTTCATTTGCAAAATACCACCACCTACATAAAACTTGACCAAGATCCCACCACTTCATTCCAAAACACTTTGACTCACATTCTCGATCATGCAGAAGAAATGGCTTGGATCACCCAAAAAATCCGAAGTTTTCTGACTGTGTCTTATCCTAGACGACCCAAACTTTATATGTTGCCGAAGATACACAAAAATCTGCAAGATCCGCCATTCAGACCCATCGTTTCTGGTTGTGATTCTATTTTCATGCCTGTGGGTCAATTTGTTGATCATTTCCTTCAAAAGTTTGTCCAGTCATGGAAAAGTTTTATCAAGGACACCACTCACTTTTTATCCCTCCTGAGTGAAGCGAATAACAACTTCTCAGAATCATGGCTGCTGTGTTCGATTGATGTTACATCTTTATATACATCGATTCCACTGTCTGAGGGCCTTGAAGCCAGCGAATGGGCTCTACTCCAATTACCAGAAATTGCTACAGAGAAAGTTTTTGTCCTTGAGCTCCTCACTTTTTGCCTTCAACATAGCTATCTACAATGGAAAGACGATTTTTATTTGCAGATAAGCGGTACATCTATGGGTTTTTCTGGCGCACCTGCCTAAGCAAACACGTTCATGGCCAAGTTTGAACACGATCACATCTTTTCCAACCACATCTGGACTGATAACCTTGCATTTTATGTAAGATTTATTGATGATATCTTTTTGATCTGGCAGAACTCTGAAGTTTCATTGGCCGAACAAATTGCTGAATTGAACCTCAAAAACCCACGCATCCAGTTCACGCATAACATCAGCACTGAGCAATTGTCGTTCCTGGATGTATTGAACACAAAACAATCCAACAATTTGTCCACGACAGTCTACTCTAAACCGACCGACAGAAACAACCTCCTGTTGCACTCCAGTTTCCACCCCCCTTCTCTCATTCGTAATATGCCGTATTCCCAGCTCATTAGGATCAAGAGAATTGTTTCTGAGAGTCAACACTTGGATCCAGCGCTCCAGAGACAAGTCACTAAATTCAAAGAGCGTGGTTATCCCGAGACTGTTCTTGAGTCTGCCATATCTAGAACTTGCACCAAAACACGCACAGAACTTCTTACTTCCTCAGCGAAAAATGCTCACAACCGTCATGTTTTTGTATCTACATTTTCTACCAGCTCCCGTCGTATCCGCCAAATCATCAAAAACAGATGGGACATTCTAAAACACGAACCAGATTTCAATGGACTGTTCTCCACAGATCCTATTTTTGCATACACTCGCAGCAAAAATATTAAAGACATGTTGTCAGTCACTTCTTCAGTTAATCCTGACCAGTTCAAAGTCATGCAGAGATGCCACAATTGCGTTAACTGTCACAATGTTATAACTGGCAATTCCATTCATCACCCACGTTCAGGTAAAATCATCAACCTCAGATACACTGGCACTTGTGACAGTACCAATGTAATCTATACCATCAAATGCCCTTGTGGTCTATTGTACGTTGGCAAAACCTCGGGTAAAGTGAAAGTCAGGATTTCTGAACACAAAAGCTCAATCCGCACTAAAAGCCTCAAATCCCCTTTGACCACACATTGGTTAGAACACCATCACACCATTGCACAATTGAGATTCACCATTCTTGAAATGATGCCTTGCAAAACGCAAATTAACATTGACAGGCTATTAGCGCAGAGAGAAGTCTGGTGGACCAAGTTCTTACAAACCTTGTTACCACATGGGCTCAATGATAAACTGGAAATGCAATGTTTTCTGTAACAATTTTGCATGTCACTTTGCCTCATCCTTCCCCATCCCTGTTAGATTGTACGTCTGTTTCAGTCCAAACAATTTAACAATGTCTTTCATCTGACCAGCCACGATTTCCTGTCTCTTTTACCAGTCATGTTATTTTCATCATCACACAATTTTTCCTCGCCACCACCCAGTCTCAACTTCTAGATTGTACGTTTGCCATTAGTTTGAGTTTCTCAACTATGTCTTTCCTCTGACCAGTTACGACTTTCTGTCCCTTCCACCAGTCATGTTATTTCTGCTATCACACAATTTGTCCTTTCTTTTTTACGTCTGTCGCGGTCTCACGGTTTGGTTGTCTGTTTGTTTCCCCTATACTGTTCACTTTTCTTCTGTTTCACAGTGATTCTGTTTTCATTGCATTACACTGAACTATCTTCCTCTTGTTTCTGTCTGTATACTTCCAGCGTGTTTTTTCTTTTTATTCACATATGCCCTTTAGACCATTATAATGCCCCGGGCTCATATTTATAATCTTTCTCCTTTTTCACTTTGGTATCTGTTGGTCTATTTTCCTCCACATTTCTGATTTTGTTTCTCTCCAGTCACAGCCCATCAGTAAATTTTACTTGTGTTTTCATTTATTTTTCCCTGTTATTTCTCACCACGTAAGCACATCGTTCATTTAGATTAATCCAGTCTGGTGGAGGTTTGCTTCAACAACACCCCACTTTTCTAACTCATGTGCATTATGTTCTCATCACTACCGCGTTTTTCACATGCCGATATCACCTGGTGACACAGTCTTCTTTCCATGTCCTTGATGTTTCCTAGGCATTACGTCATACCCTTTGTCATTTGGACGCACATTGCGATCCACATTTCCTTGACTTTATTGTGTTACCATTCTGCACATTATTTTTCTTTTTTTATTTTGTTTCACGCGCCCCCCACACCATGGAGTGAACCCATCTTTTGATGCCCGTTTCACTTGCTGGTGACGCAGTCCTCTTTTCATTTCTATAATTTTTCTTCCGGTGTCACGTGTTGATATGCTCGTTCCTTTTTATCCCTGGATGTACACGCAGTTGTTGTTTTCTCGTCCGGTGGTCCGCGGTGGTCTTATCATTCTGTCCTTTCTCCTCACGTTCTGGTGGTAAGTTGTTGTCATTTTGTTTTCAGTTTCTCTCGCTCGTGATCAAAGACGAATCTGTTGGTTTCAGTCCATGTTTTTTCTTTTCCCCCACACCAGTTTCTTCATCATACTCAGCACTTGCTTCATGCCCGTTCAGGTATTCCTCTTTTTCTGCATGTACTCTTTTTTACACGGCTATTATTTTCACTTTGTTCTGTACTTCCATACATTTTCTGTTATTTTGTTTTTAGAGTAGTTAGGATTTTGCCATGCTGCTCCGCAGTACCCCATCATCAAATTGAATAACCTTTTTGGATTGACTCTAGTAAGTCTTTTTTCTCACTTCTCTCTGTCAGTAATGTAACCGTTTTTTTCCGGCTTTGGGTTTCATTTGTGCATTTTCTGTGTTTTAGTGTACTTCTCCCGAAGCTTCTCATCCATTTGATAGACACTGTGAACTTCGTGTTCAATTGAACATCTTTGCTCGCCTTTTCATATCAGTAAGAGTTTGTGGAGTTTTCTTCGTTCCTCACAGTTGCAAGCATGACAGTTCACTATTAACACACAGCAATCACGTCTTTACGTTCATTTGAGCATTTTCACAGTCTTTCTTTCTGTCACTTTGTGCACGATTTTAATCTCTCTTAATTTTCCTAAAACGATTGGCTTGTTTCTGCTTCTTACACACACGCTCAACGTGAGTTCTATTCTTTTCCGCCTTTCTTGCAGTTTGCACGTTGAATTGTTTCGGCTTGACTCAGACCAGCTTCCCATTTTTCAGAGTTCTAATCACGATGCATCTTGTACTTGTTTCAGTGTTTTTGACATCGTTTTTATCTAAGTTGCATAAGTTTCAATTGAATTTCGTTTTTTTCCTCAGCTTCCCCTGAAGAAGGGATGCTTTTCATCCCGAAATGCATTGGGCACCTCCTTACGAATTGATGTTCAACTTTACTGCCTTTGCGCAGTTTTACATTGAATGTATTGATGTATTCTTGTCTTCTATGTGATTTCAACATGGATGCTATGTGCAATTCTTTTGTTGCCTTTTTGGATTGATACATAAAAAGAGTTTCTTTCAAATACTCTTGTTTTTACTTGTTTAACAGACTGCTGTTCTAGAGAGTTATAATTCACGCAAATTTTATTTTGCTTTTTTGTGAAAGTGATACAATTGTCTCTTTGATTGCCCCAGCTGTGCACTCAGTACACTGGTTTCTGTTCACCAGCAGTTTTCATGTAATTTCGCGAGGTGGGCTTCCTCGTTTCTGAGTTGCACGCCTCATGTGTTTAATTGTATGATTAGTCATTTGTTATTACAACAGTTGTTGTGCGCTAACTTATATATATCAGATAAAGGTGATGCCAATCTCCTTGAGATTTTGTGATCGTTTGTATGCAAACAATGTGGGATTGGTGAATAAACCATGAAAATCAGATTCCGATTGAAGCAGTTCCCATCGATTTAACACTATTCTCTTAATCAAGTGCGAATGAGATGAAAAAGTGGAAACAAACACTTCTCTGGGTATGTTTTACCTCTATTTTAGATTTTTTCAATAAATCTCCTCTTGTCACCTGCAATGCTTTGCCCTCAGGTTGATCAACAATATAACAAGGGTAGCCTCTTGCCATGAATTGTTGCTTATATTCCTGTATAGTCTTGTCACTTAAAACTGGATCTGACGTAATACTCCTAATCCTTGTGAACTGGGAATACGGAAGGTGGCGTTTGAGAGACCAAGGATGGAAACTTTGGTACAACAAAGCGTTATTTTTATCTGTGCTTTTCTTGAACACCCTTGTGCTCATCTTAGAACCATTGCGTTCTATGCAAACATCCAAATAAAAAATAGTCTGGGAATCTATAATGGAGGTAAACTGAATTCTGGGGTTCTTATTGTTTAACTTCTCAATCATGCTTTCCAGATGTGTGCGTGTGCCATGCCAAATGATCAAAATATCGACAATGAAGCAAAGATATGTGATCAAATTGCTCTTCCAGTAGGTGTTAGACAATATGTGTTCAGTTTCAAATTTCATCATATAGATATTAGCATAACTGGGGCCCCCTGAAAAACCCATCGAGGTACGATTGGACTGAAGGTAAAAACAGTCCTTCCATTTGAAATAACTATGAAATAAACAAAAATGTAAAAGTTCCATCAAAAAGATTTTGTTTACCGCGGGTGCCTCATATTGCAATAGAGCCCACTCAATGGCTTCTAAACCTTCCATGTGGGGGATCGAGGTGTACAAAGCCACCACATCCACTGTACATAACCATACATCATCAACATCTGGGATCTGAACATCGTTCAAAATCTGTAACAAATGAGTAGTGTCTTGAAGATAAGAACAACCCGCTTGTACAATTGGCTGTAGAAATGTATCTAAATACTGACCATGAGGCTCGTGTATAGACCCGCACCCTGATACTATAGGTCTGAGAGGTGGATTCATCAGATCCTTATGTATCTTAGGTAACATGTATAGCCCTGGTCTACATGGATATTTGGTCGTGAGGAATTCCTTAGTTTTATCTGTGACCCATTTCATCTCTTTAGCATGGGACAATATGGAAGAAAGCAGAGTCATGAAAGAATTAGTAGGATCATCAGGCAGAGGAATATAGGTAGATTCATCCATCAAAATAACTTCAATCTTGTTTTCATAGAATGTTGTGTCCATCACAACTAGTGCGCCCCCTTTGTCAGCCTTAGTGAAATGTAGCTCTTCATTCTGCCCGAGTTCTTTCAACGCAAGACACTCACTTTGAGACAGGTTGGCTACCACTGAGGTATTAACTGGTAATTTTGATAAATCTTGTCTGACTAAAATCTCGAAAGGGTCTATAGTTTTGTGCAAAACGGGAGAATTGAAAGTACTCTTGGGCTTGAACTCGCAATATTCAGACTTTTGTTCAACCATGGAATCAGAATACATTGTTGAAAAGAAATAGCGCAACCACAGTTTTCTGGTGAATTTGTATAGAGCAACTTCTGAATCTAAAGGTGTAGAATGAAATGTAGGAACAAAGGAACTACCTTTTTCTAATACTGCCAATTGTTTAGTTGACAGACTATGTGATGAGATGTTGATAACTAGTGTTTCTTTTGGCGACCTGGCCTGCCTGGTTTTGCTGAATCTATGCCCTCTGCGGGTTTGGCTGTTTCTACACTGGGTTGTGTTGGAGGGTTGTTCGCTGCTGGACTTGTCTGTAAAAAAGACACTTTGGAACCACTGGATCCAGCTGTCGTGGTGACAATACTCAATGTAGATGGGGTTGGAGAACGATTTAGATGGGTATCACTAATGGAAACCGAACTTTCTTCAGAGGAGGTGGTCCCAGTTTTGTTCCAATTGCGTTTTTGTGCATACACCTCCGCCCAGGTGTATACCTCATCTAACTTATAATCAATAGTATCGCGACAAAACTTTCTGATCTTTCGTTCGTGAATCTCCTTCGCGTAAACATCCAGTTTGGTATTGATATCAACTAAAGTGGATTGCCAATTGTCTGCCTCCATATGCTGTGATAAAGCTTATTTTAATTCTTTAATGTCCGTGTCTAACCCCGCCAAGACTTGTGATAATTCTTCCACAATAAGTAAAATGAGTTCTAAAGAACACTTGTTCAAGATGGCGTGCCATCTATCCATGAATTTTTATTCATCTTGAATAGCATTGGTTTTATAGCTAAACGTAACCCTTGGGGAATTCTACTTGCCTTATGATATTGAATCAGAGCAGTAGCATGCAAACGCTGATTAATTTAATTACGCATTAGATACTCTAATTGTCGTATTTGTTGTTGTATCGGCCCATGAGTTGTATCAAAAGCCCTGACCTCTCTAATGAGCTCATACATGTCATTAGCTTCAGATAAAGTGTAAGCTTTAGTTTCAGCTTTGTTCTCTGTAAGATGTACAATCTCTTTGAAAGACATGATGGCGGTGCAAATTAAGCTGTTAGACAGAAACAGGTTAAAAAACAGTTCTATAACAGAAGGAAATTACATCTTGAATGCACTCAACAAATAACCTAGTTCTAACAGAATATTCTTTTCCTCAAAATTCATCATTTGAAAGTGTGCACCCGGTAGGGGGCTCTGTCAACCTCCTCATACAATTATAGATAACAAAACCTGGATGATTATCCAAGGATTCCAAGTGCACTACACTGGAGTCACTTAATCCTAAGTGTCCTAATAATTACATTTACCTAGATTCATATTTCATATATAGTACTCCAATCATAAATTGAGTTAAACTTGGAGTCCAACAAGTGTATCAGAACACTTCAGAAATCATCAGATGCGGAAAATGTCGAGTAACGAAATCTGCTTTTATTCAGTCGATTGCAGATACTCTTCATAAAAGAACACAATGGTGCTTTAACTCAGCAATCCAAGTCAGCTGAAAACATCTTTTCCCAATGCATTTCGGGCCTGAAATACGCCATTTGTCAGGGGAATCTAGAACATCAATAATCAAAATAAATATCTCCACAATCTTGAATCATACTGAAAGTTACGAACACAAAAATAATGATAGGGAGCTCATGAGAAAGACAGGCTAGAGATAGAAATGACGCTACTTATCAGACAGGTGGCAGCTGAGAAAAAACAAAAGAAAACAAAGCTGTGGCTATAAAAGTAAAGTCCCTTGAGAAAACCTTAAAAAACGAAATAGCCAACATGCAGTGCTGTAATAAAATAAATCATTAGTGTACCTGCTGAGACCGCCAAGATCTGGACACACTCTAAATTTACAGGCACAAAGCTGTGCAATCAGCTGTGAAAATAGATAAATGTACTGTGTGAACTAACTCAAAACGGGTCTGTGAATAACACCAGTGCTCAACGAAAAAACGATTCGTACCGCTCGTAATGGCTGTGCAACCTCAACAATAAGTTGAGAATCCTGTAAAGTGAAAGTGCGAAAAATAGTAAATCCTACACACAATGTCAAAGCTAAAAACCAGTGCGTGGTGCGAAATAAAAAATGCTAATCTTACCGATCTGAAAAAGTGCACTCCTGTGTAGATTCTATGGCAGGACCGGAGGCTTTGGATTATGCTATAATCTCTCTTCGCTTTATTACAAATGAAACATCCAGCAGCCAGAAAGATAAAGAAACATCGTCATCAACAACAAAAAACTACAACTCCCTACAACCAGGGAGATACGCAAGTCCATAGTCCTTCCACTATTTCCAGTAACCGGCAATCATAGTCCCGTTTGTCTCCTCTCCTCCTCTTTCTTCGCAGCCAGTTAAGTACTCTCCTATTCTTATTCTTTATTGTGGCTATATTTGACAGTTTTGCTTATGTTGGGGGCTTCTTTAATGTGTATTGTCTGATATTGCAGTTTTGTTGCAGATTCCCCCGCTGGCCGCGGGAGCGTTTCATCTCGCTCCTTACGTGGCTTCATCCCTGTAAGTGTGGTGCGTGCAAAGCCCGCTAAAGGGACTCGGCCCTCTCGTTGCTCTTGCGGCGGCGCTCCTCACAGAGGAGTCGCACTGCGAGAGACACGAGCGGTTCGCCTTGCCCCTGCCTGCCTCACCTGGATGCCCGAATAGTCGGGTTGTATTTTCCCGCAGGTTCTGCCCTGTACGCCCCGGCGGGGGTCCGTAATAAGCTTTTTCACCTGGAATTTTGACGCGCTCGTTCGAGCGTTGTAGTAAGCACAAGTCTCGCTTGCACAGTAGCGCGTGATCGCGCACCTGCTAAACATCACCCATCTGGCGGTACGCGCGTAGGGAGGCAGCAAGCCTGGTCAGGTTATTGAGGGCTACGCGCATAAGGAGTCTGAGCTGCTCCTATTGTGACCTTTTGGTTGCCCAAACTTTGTGCAGTCTACCAGCCTGCCTTGGCTTTAGTTGGGGTTTCCCTCCCCTGTAAAATTGGCGGTGTTTTCACCTCTGGGTTACTTCCCTTATCCTGAGCCTCAGCACGTTTTTTTGATTGTGGGTGTGCTATTGGTATAACTATGGCTGATCAGGCTGAATACTATGAAGAAGAGGTCCAGGTTTTTCCCCCTGGGACGATGATTTCTTTGAGGCGGTAGACACCTCCATTTATAGAGTCGTCAATGAGGTAGTGGGACCCATGGAGCAACGTCTTTCTCAGAAAATTGTCCAAGAGTGCGTGAAATTGGCGGCGCAACGCTCTGATTCCCCTGCCGATCCTTCCCAACAGTCCGGGGAGAAACCTCCACCTCTTAAAAAGCATTGTATCAAAGGGGTAGACGTGGGCGCATTCGAACGCCTCAGGTCAGCTTTTGGCAATTCGGCAGGGCCCACTGTTCCTCTGCCTTTACCGGCGGACGTCCCGCCTGAGCCTGTAGAACCCCCCCCTCCCCTGCGACGGACGATGATGGCACGCAAGGGGATACCGATGATGAGGCGGGGTCTTCACGGCCGTGGCTCCCGTCGGCGACCCCTTCCACCTCCACTTCTGCGGTTCCGGAGGATTCGGACATGCTTAATCCAGATGAAATTATGCACCCCCGTTCGGCGGCTTGGGTCCTTGGGGATACGGTGGCTAGGTTTATGGCTAGTAGGCTCTGGAAGCCCCTGGAGAAGGAGGCTCGGGGTTGCCTTCGTGCGGAATGCCCGAGGCCCTCGTTGGAGAACAAGATTGCTTTCACGCCAGAACTAGACCCGAAGATGGCCACCTTTTTAGCTAAGTTTGTGAAAGATCCGCGGAAAGGTATTGACAGGTCCTGGCGGTCCTGTCAGGTTAAGTTGCTGGATGCCATCGGCCCCATGACAAAAACACGAGATATGGCGGAAGAGGCGAAGGTCTCGGGGTCTCCCATCTCTCCTGAGGTCCTTTCTAATTGGGCCCAGTGTGCCCTCATATTTCTGGGCAACGCTAATTGTGCTTTATCTGCCGAGCGCCGTCGCTCGCTTCTGATCAAACTAGACCCCAAACTAGGGGACTTGGCATCCTCGGAGGCCGGTGCTGTGGCACAAGGTGGTCTCTTTGGAGACCCCTTTGTTAAGGAGCTTGGTAAGTTTGTGGCAACTTTCACGTCGTTGGACAAAGCACAGACCAGTATCAAGCGGGTCTTTAACCAGCGGGGCCGGGAGAGGCAGGGGCCGCTCTCCCGGCCGAGGCTTTCAACAGAACTCCGGAAGGGGGCAAGGCTCCGCTAGTGGTCAGTAGAATACCTCCACAAACTTTAACAACTCCTACCTGACAAGAGGGTAACGTTTCCGAGGACGCGGGGGCTTCAAGACCAACTCTGGTGCCAATTCCTCCGGTAAGTGTACTTCCCGCATCTCCGGTCCGCATTGGAGGTCGACTAGCGGCTTTTCAGGACTCTAGGGCGGACATAACTTCAGACGCTTGGGTTCTCCAGACCATTCGAGGCTTTCATATAGAGTTTCAGGGGGAACCTCGGCAGGAGTTTCCGCCTCGCTGGATTTCTTTCTGCGCACTAGATGCTCAGTTGATCGACGAAGAGCTCTCCGTGCTGCTAGACAAGGGAGCTGTTTGCCAATCAACGCTACATCCCCGGGGGTTCCTCAGCAATATATTTCTGGTGGACAAGGCCGATGGTGGCCGTCGTTCGGTGATCAACCTCAAGGACTTCAATGGATGGTTGGTTTATCGAAATTTCAAGATGGAGGTAATCCATCTTCTACGAGACGTCCTTCTGCCGTCCGATTGGATGGTGCGCCTGGACTTGAAGGATGCCTATTTGGTGATCCCCAGCCATCCTCCACATCGTCGGTTTCTGCAGTTCTGCTGGAGGGATATGGTATACGAGTTCACCGCCCTTCCGTTCGGTCTGTCTTCGGCACGATGGTGTTTCACCAAGGTGCTCCATCCGGCGGTGGAGTTCCTCCGCTCAAGGCATTCACATGATCGTTTACTTGGACGATCTACTACTCATGGCGCAGTGCCCGCGGGTCCTCGCCTCACAGCTTCGGCAGACGGTTTCTCTTTTGCAGGGCTTAGGATTCGTGATCAATGAAGGAAAGTCCATTCTCCAACCTTCCCAAAAGGTGACCTTTCTTGGGTTTGTGATAGATAGTAGGCCTTCTTTCTTCGTCGATTCAGGCGATCGTTCCGGGCCCCTACATTATCGGGCGCTCCAGCGCCTCAAGGCGTTCCATTTGAGGAAGGGGAGATCTTACGACCATGTCGTTCTCCTCTCAGAGGAGGCCAAGGGAGAGATAACGTGGTGGTTGTCCCACATGGTGGCCTGGAACGGACGGGCTATTTTCGGTTCAGTTCCAGATCTGGTCATAGAGTCCGATGCCAGCAAGTCAGGCTGGGGCGCGAGGTGCAGGGATTTTTCCACCGGAGGGTTGTGGTCTGCAGACGAACAGAGTCTCCACATCAATTGTCTGGAACTTTTGTCAGGGTCCTTCGCAGTTCGATGTTGGACCAAGGACAGAGTGCAGTCCTGTGTTCTTCTTAAAATGGACAACGGCTCCGCGTTACGTCAATCGCTTAGGGGGTTCCCGATCTCGGGCACTTGCGAATTTGGCAAAAGATTTGTGGAGTTTCTGTCTGGACCACCACATTTCGGTCACGGCAGAGTGTCTTCCGGGCCAGACCAATCAGGTAGCGGACTGGCATTTTCGGAACCTGTACGATTCCAGTCTTTGGAACTTGGACCCCCGGGTCCTTCAGTGGCTCCAGTCGTTATGGGGTCCTTTCTCGGTGGACCTCTTTGCCTCCCGCCTGGACAACCAGATTCCCCATTACTTCAGTTGGAGGCCGGATTCGATGGCGGCGGCCACGGATGCCTTCCTTCAAAATTGGACGAAAGAGAGCGGTTATGCGTTACCTCCGTTTTCGATGATCACAAGATCTGCGGCCCAGATCCGCTGTCAGGGGGCGGAAGTGACCATGGTAACCCTGTGTTGGAGATCTCAAGTCTGGTTTCCGGTTCTTCTGGAACTTTCTTGGGATTTTCCAATCCTACTCCCCCTGTGTCCTCATCTGCTTCGGAGTCCGGACGGGAAGCCACACCATCTGGTCACACAGGGGCGGCTCCGTCTCATGTTGTGGCGGCTTTCTGGCAACGCTGGTCGCTGCCAGGCCTTTCGAAGCCGGCTGCAACCCTCTTGTCTAAGGCTTGGGCAGATAGCACCACGAAACGTTACAGGTCCGCCTGGACTAGATGGGTTCGCTGGTGTTTTCGAAGGGACTTGGATCCCGTGGTCGCGGATGTTGTTCATGTCTTGAATTTCCTGGTGGATTTGGTGGCCGACGGACTGGCGTACCGTTCGGTTAACGCGATTCGATCGGCAATTTCTGCAGGTCATATTCCATTGGATGGTAAGCCACTCGGTGAGCATCCTTTGGTTTGTAGACTCTTGCGGGGAATCAGTCTGTCTTTGCCGCCGGAACCTCGGTATTCGGTCCTTTGGGACGTTAACTTGGTGCTGAATCTCTTTCTATCTTGGCAGCCCAACAAATATCTGTCATTGAAGGAACTGCCTTCTAAATTGGCTACGCTGCTGTGTTTGCTCTCATGCAGGAGAGTTTCGGATGTCCGAGCTCTGGATATCTCGGCGCGAACTTTTTCGCCTGAAGGGGTCGTTTTTACAATAGGGCGTCATACTAAGTCCCACACCCGAACAGTGTCATATCCAGCGTTTCGGGATTCCCCAAAATTGTGTGTGGTGGATTCAAGGCTTAAGAGGACTTGATTCTAGAATTTCACCCTCCAGCTGAGCGACAACTCTTGATTGCACTCCGGAAGCCACACAAAGCTGTGTCTTCGCCTACAATTGCCAGATGGGTGCGTTGGGTCATGCAAGAAGCGGGCATTGATACGAAACAGTTTGGTGCTCATTCGGCCAGAGGAGCCATGGCCTCTAAGGCGTTTGCATTGGAAGCACGCTCGGAGGATCTGATGTGAGCGGCGGATTGGTCCTCGGACTCTACGTTTAAAAGGTTTTATTTTAAACCAGTCCTGGATGTAGCTCAGTTGGTGGTAAGTAAGCTTTGAACTGGCATAATTCGAAGCCTCCGGTCCTGCCATAGAATCGGAATTTGCCAAGCAGAGTGAGGGTAAGTTCCAATTCTATTAAGGACACGGAGACGAGGATTATCCCACCCGGAGCACGATGGTGCAAACCCGCCAGTACAGTAGTAAGTAACCACTTTTGGGTGCTGCTTGCTTTGCCTAAGATGTTGTTCTTTCCTATGCGGTTGTTTTGTGATGCTTTACTCTCGTGGAGATCTCCGCTCCCCTGATGTTTGTTTTTTTCCTTCCAGGAACTGATGGGTCGGAGCAGGACCAGTAATAAATTGGCGTGACTCGCGCGAAGAAAGAGGAGGAGAGGAGACAAACAGGGGACTATGATTGCCGGTTACTGGAAATAGTGGAAGGACTATGGACTTGCGTATCTCCCTGATTGTAGGGAGTTGTAGTTTTTTGTTGTTGATGACAATGTTTCTTTATCTTTCTGGCTGCTGGATGTTTCATTTGTAATAAAGCGAAGAGAGATTATAGCATAATCCTCGCCTCCGTGTCCTTAATAGAATTGGAACTTACCCTCACTCTGCTTGGCAAATTCCGATTCAGAACCGATATCTCGGACGCAGAAGAAGCTTCTCACCAAAGTTTTTAAAACAGTGAATTTTAAACAAGATTACGCAGTGATGCGCGCCCGACGTTAAAAGTGAAGAAATAGAAAGCGGACTGACCGTGCACCACTAAAAATAAAAGAAGGATACCGTAATGCTCAAAAGTAAACACAACCCGGCTAATAACTACAATAATATGTCTTGAATCCAGAATGAGCTGAAGTACAGAAAAGAATATGGAAACAAGCATTTACAATGCAATAGGTCTGGCTTTGCAAAAGTTTGAGCTATTGGCATTTGTAAATGACACTGCCTTTTATTTATGTCTTGTTTTTTAAAACTGATAAATAAAAGGCATTTGTCATTTACAATGCCAAAAGCTTAAACTCTTGCAAATGCAAGAACTATTGCATTGTAAATGCTTGTTAATTTATGGGAGCATTTTTACAACCATCCATGCAGCCCTTTATAAATAAATTCCTGAGAACCTTGTCAATCCTCCATGGTGGGATTTAACTGCGTTCCACCTGTGCATTGTAGAACCACGGAACCAAGCACAAGCCCTCCCCGGCATTCCACCTTTAGGCTGCGCAGCTTTACGTAATTCACCAAACACGCACTGTGGTTTAGCACATACTTTACAAACGCCGACGCTGCCCCCCCCCCCCCCCTCCCCCCAGTGCATGCCTGCTCTTTTAATGCTAGGCTTGTGTCTAACTGTAATGCACTTGGTGCTGATTTAAAGAGCTCTGATACCTTTGTGTAAAGATTGCGCTATATAAAAGTGCAAACAAACAAATAAAAGCCTACCTGTACCACGTCCATTCTTATTCTGCATTGCCGCATGCCTTTGGGTCCCTGTACTGATTAACTGCACCCGGCTGTGGGAAACCTCCACGGCAGGAACAATGTAATGCAGTCCCAGTTTCGGACTTGCTCCCTTGTTTTGTCATTGTACCAAGTTCCCTTTCGCGGGTTGTGGGACATGCTCCCCAGTTCTGGACATGTTTCCGAGTTTCATGCAGGGGTCAGTAGACATGCTCCCTAATTCTGGACATTATCCTCGGTTGTGAACATGGGGCCCCGAATTGAGGATATATTGCTCACTTCTGGACATGCTCCCAGTTCCAGACATGCACCCCCCTGGACTCACCTGTGCTTTAAGGGACACCCTGCCCACACCAGCTCTTCTGCGGCCCTCCCCACATACCATCCTTCCCTGCTCCCCCTCTCCATTCACCCCCTGTCCAAAAATACATTTAATTAACTCCCAGCTCTTATCCTCTCACTATCTGAGCTCGTAAAAACGTTCTTTAAACACAAATGTTAGCATCAGTGGGCGGGCAGACACTAATTTACGCTGTTCAGAGGACGCCTCAATTAGCTGCTAATTAATGCTCATTGAGGTGCCTGGGATTGGATGGTCACCAAACATGGGCCTTATAAACAATTTCAAACCCCCTTTGTGTTCCCTCATCTCTACACTCCATTTTGTAGTGCATGTGGGTCTGGAGAACCAATCCAGTATTTTATTTACAAAAAACACGACAATGCTAACTTATCATTCAACCCTTTAAGGTAAAAGGTCTCCAGAAACCATATCCAATGAGTTTCACGCTGTAATAGAAATCTAGAAAGATCCCTTCCTGGTGATGATTGGATGACTTTTGTAAATAAAATACTGGATTGGTTCATTAGCATTGTATTGACCTGATAGCTTTATTTGTGGAAATCATGTTTTCATTCACTATTTGGTGTCAGTCAATTTAGTCATATTTCATGTTTGTTGGTTTAATTGCATTATTTTTTAATTTTGTTTATTTAAGTCCCTAATTTCATGGTATCTCATACAATGGTTTTGTTGTTTATCTCAAGATAGTATTGTATTGACAGGATTCTCTGTTACAGTTTTGTGTAGGCAGGTGTCATCTAGAATTTATTGCATTCATTGTTAGCATTCGGACATCCTTTTCTTTTCCTTTTTATTTTTTCCATATTATTTTCTGTACTTCAGCTCATTCTGGATTCAAGACATATTATTGTAGTTATTAACCAGGTTGTATTTACTTTTGAGCATTATGGTGTCCTTCTTTTGTTTTGAGTGGTGCACGGTCAGTCCGCTTTCTATTTCATCACTTTTAAATTCGGGTGCGCATCAGCGCATCTTCTCGTTTAAAATTCACTGTCTTACAAACTTTGGTGAGACGCTTCTTCTGCGTCCGTGATATCGGCTCTGAATCTACACGGGAGTGCACTTTTTCGGATCGGTAAGATTAGCATTTTTGAATTTGCACCCCGCGCTGGATTTTAGCTTTGACATCGTATGTAGGATTTACTATTTTTCACACTTTCACTTTACAGGATTCTCAACTTATTGTTGAGGTTGCACATCCATTACGAGAGGTACGAATCGTTTTTTTGTTGAGCACTGGTGTTATTCACAGACCCGTTTTGAGTTAGTACACACAGTACATTTATCTATTTTCACAGCTGATCACACAGTTTTGTGCCTGTACATTTAGAGTGCGTCCAGATCTTGGCGGTCTCAGCAGGTACACAAATTATTTCTTTTATTACAGCACTGCATGTTGGGTAGTTAGTTTTTTAAGGTTTTCTCAAGGGACTTTACTCTAGCCTGTCTTTCTCATGAGCTCCCAATGATTATTTTTGTGTTCGTAACTTTCAGTATGATTCAAGATTGTGGAAATATTTTTTGGGATTATTGATGTTCTAGATTCCCCTGACGAAGGGAATATTTCAGGCCCGAAATGCATTGGGAAAAGATGTTTTCAGCTGATTTGGATTGCGGAGTTAAAGCACCATTGTGTTCTTTTATGAAGAGTATCTGCAATCGACTGAATAAAAGCAGATTTTGTTACTTGACATTTTCTGCGTCTGATGATTTCTGAAGTGTTCTGATACACTTGTTGGACTCCAAGTTTAACTCCATTTATGATCGTTGTACTATTTATGAAATATTAATCTAGGTAAATGTAATTATTAGTACACTTAGGATTAAGTGACTCCAGAGTAGTGCACTTGGAATCCTTGGATAATCATCCAAGTTTTGTTATCTACATTTGTATGAGGAGGTTGACAGAGCCCCCTACCGGGTGCACACTTTCAATTGATGAATTTTGAGGAAACGAATATTCTGTTTGAACTAGGTTATTTGTTGAGTGCATTCAAGCTGTAATTTCCTTCTGTTATAGAACTGTTTTTTAACCAGTTTAAGTAGTGAGTAAGTAACGTTTATACAGATCATTCTTTCGACTTTTGAAATAAAAACCCATATTGTAAAACTATTGTTATTTTTCTTAAACAGTAAAATGTCAGAGGAATGGCTAATCCAAAGCCTGGTTTAACTCATGCACTCACACAGTAGTTACTGCTGGTGGTTTTACAAGGAACAAGATAGGCATCCTATGTTTAAGTCCCACAATTGCACATGTTTGCACACTGTACAGCTGGATCTTGCTGGTACAAAGTACAGTTCAATTGACTTATTTAATAGCAAATACATTATGTCAATGCAAAAAATATTTGATTGACACTAGAACGCTGAAGCCTCCACTCTCAGTGTAACACAGTTTAATGCTGGCCTTTGTAATGGCAGTTTCAGACCAATATGTGTCTACACTCTACCTTCTATGACACTGGCACACTTTTGAGAGCACTTTAATGCGGTCTTTCATAAAAGTAAAATATGCCAACTGGATTACCAAAGCTGTTACCAAGTTCAATGGAAAATACAGCATACAGTGAAAGCATGTTCAGCAGTTTCTCACTGCTCAGAGATCTAGGTACAAAAAGATCAAAAAGCACAGGGAGAACATGCAAAAAGGCAGATTTTCTAAACTATTTCATTCTCTGCATTTAAATTCATAGTCCAACAAGTTCAAACATCCTTTTATCAGGTCTAGCTGGTATCAAAACTCAATGTTATCATGGGGTGGTGGGCCTCTGATGTCACAGGACTGGATTTTGGAACAACGGCAACAGAAAGCATACAAAAATTGATCCCACTTCCAACAAAAGGGCGGTTTAAAATGGTGTGTAGTACAGGCTCAAACACTGGACGCACTTAGAATAGGAAAAAAACATGCTTGTAACTGTCAAAAATACTATAGGAGAATTTATTTTCTCTTTTTCAGGAAACTTCTTTTATTTAAAAAGGAATGTCATTCTAAAAACAAAAGTGGAGTACTTGCATAAAGGGTGAGAATGAACAAAACATTTAGCATTTTTCCATTTACTTTTTGGATTTCAGGTTCTGAAAAGTCACAATTACACTGGTAACAGTGGGGTAACTGAACTGCCCAGCTGCTGCAGGGTACTTACGGTTTGGCTATGGCCACACGCAGACGGATGGGTAGAGACCCCAGGCCAGGACTACCCTGGCACTCTGCCAGAGCTCGCTTCTGGTCCAATTCATCTGAAAACTTCACAAATCCATAGCCCCTATGGAGAATAAGCAGGCTGCATTACAGATGGCAAAGGTACCACCAACAGTAAATACGGTGGTATCACCTAAGTGTGGGCATAGTGGCAGTTAGGGGGCGGTGAAAAGCTGACCCCCTACCCCTCCTTTGGGCATGAAAGGGGAAAAACAGTCTCCATGGGTGCGACAGGCGAAAAACAGCCCCCACAAGCACAACGTGGGAAAAGGAAAAGCAGCCCAAGCAGAATAGATGAAAGAAGCAGCCTTGGGAGATGGGTTTGGAGGAAAAGCAGCCTTGGGCGATGGGGTTTGGAGGAAAAGCAACTGGGAGGGGACATGGGGGGGGGGGGGGGGGGAGGGTTTAACAATACATGCGTAAATTAGCCTCATTCGAGATGGGCAAGTGAAATTCAGCCTCAGGTGGAGGCAGATCAGGGAAAAGCAGCCTCTGGGGGGGGGGGGGGAGGTCGTGGGGGCAACAAGGAACAGCAGAATCTAGGAAGACAATCAAAAAGCAGCCTGAGAGAAACAAGGGAAAAGCAGGCTCGAGGGAAAGATAGGGAAGAGCATGCTTGAGGAGGCATGAAATATAGCAAGCCTAAAGGAACAAAGAAGAGCAGGCCTAGGGGGACAAGAAAGAGCAGGCCTAGGGGGACAAGAAAGAGCAGGATTAGGGGGACAAGAAAAAGCAGGATTAGGGGGACAAGAAAGGGCAGGCCTAGGGGGGACAAGAAAGGGCAGGCCTAGGGGGGACAAGAAAGGGCAGGCCTAGGGGGACATGAAAGAGTAGACTTAGGGGAACAAAGAAGAGCAGGCACAGGCAAGGGAGAAGTGGGGGAGCTGAGGACTACATTGAGGGGAGGAACAGGAGGCTGAAGAATAGAGGTGCCAAGAACAGAAGTAAAGAAAGGGTGGCTCGGAAAGCTGGGACAGCGGACTCAAAATGAGCGGGACAGGAACAAGGTGGCTGGCATAACAGCAGGAAAGAGTCTGTTCAGCGGTGGCAGGGAAGATCCGTCATCAAAGGGATGATGAAGATGAGGCTTGTACAGCAGGGCGGGCAGAGACGGTTCACGTCAGCATTAAGAGGGTGGAACGAGAGGACAATCTGCTATGAGAGAGGGGTTTTAAGGTAGAATCAGTCCACAGAGGAAACTATGAAAGCCCACAGCTATGGAGGGGAGAGTTTTAAAACAGCTAGCAAGCTCTGGCAGGGAAGCAGGGAGGTTTTAGCTGTGGGGCCATATACAAGAAGGTTCAGGTGGGGCAGGGAAAAGCAGGCTCGAGTATGCGGCACAAAAAAGCCTGACTAGGAAAAAGCTGGCTTGGGGGAAACAGGCAAAAGTGGGCTCAGAAGAAGTAAAGTGTACACATGCCAAAGGGTGAGTGCAAGATTCGGGCCATTGATAAATTCTAGGAATGGGGAGTCCGAAAGTAGGCTATTGGGCTATAGGCCACGACAGAAGTAACTAAGAGGTGAAAAGTGTCCCAATTTACTGTGGGTATTTCATACTTTTACTGAGCACAACAGAACACTAAAGAACATTTCTATTATTATTGCTAGCAGACACAAGCTCAAACTGAGAGCTAAGCAAATGCCGCTTTCACTGCTGTAGTTTGACAGACAGGACAAGTGATGAGGGTAAAAAGCACATGAACTATCAACTCACCAAGAGGGTCAGAGAAATAACTGTATTGGAAAAGGCAAACAGTAGGAACACAAGTCCCAGCAATGTTTAAATGATTGGATGAACTTTGGCAGCGAAGTAAGAGGATCACATAAGAAAGGCACAGGTTTGGAAAGGCAGTTAGAGAAGGGCTAAGTGAGGATGAGAGAGACCCATCTCAAACAGGACAAACCCTTACATTGTGATCCACACTCTTGCCAGACTTATAAATCGTTCCTATCCTTTAAACAGCCTTGTGGTTTCTTTGCAAATGGGCACCCTATTTTGAACACAGTCCCTTTTAAGGTGAGATATTGACCTAATCATCTAATTCAGAAAAATGCTGTGACCCTGATTGTCCTTAAGTGGCAGAACGTGGCCCTGCCTCCAGGACCCATCCTAAACGTGTAATAACTATTATGTACATCAATCAAAGTAAGAAGAGTAAAACGATGAACGACATCAGTTTTAGTGCAATTACATCCTCAAACAATGGTTTGTATTGCAGGGCAGGAGGGGGTCTGGGTGGCACTCAACCCACGAAATTGCATTCTCTGGTTATGAGCCTCGATTGGGTAGACACCTGGCGGCACGTGCACGGGGATAGGAGGGAATTTACGTACCTCTCAGCGGTCCATAAGACTTTCTCCAGGATAGACTATGTTTTCGGCCCCCCCGGGCGACTGCAACGCGGGTAAGGTCCGCTGGGATCCTTCCTAGGGGACTGTCGGACCACTCACCAGTGTTCGTGGCGCAGCAGCTGGGTAGGGGGCTGCAACCCTTTCGCTGGCGACTAGCAGTATGGAACTTGCAGAATGACGACTACGAGAGGCTTATGAGGGAGGCGGTTGCGGACTACTTTGTCGCTAATGTGGGGTCGATCTCCAGTGCAGTAACACTTTGGGAGGCGCTGAAGCCCACTCTAGGAGAGGTGGACATTGCATGGTGCGTGGCGGCTCGTAGAAAGCGTCGAGATGAGTTGGTTAGGGCTGAGGCGGAGGTGGAAGCACTTGAGCGCGGAGCCGGACCAGAGGTGTGACAGCTACTGCTGGCGCAGCGGTCCTATGCCTCTCTCCTGATGGATGAGGCTCGCCAAATATGGCTAGCAACACATAGCAGAATTTGTCAATGGGGCGACAAGTCGAGCAAGATGCTACATCGGCTCTGCCAGGGTGCTTTTCATCCCCAGGCCATCCCGGGGGTGCTGGATGAGAGGGGGGGGGCGCCGATAATTGACCCTATGACCATAGCGGAGAGTTTCACCACCTACTACGCGGATTTATACGCCCCTCAGGAGTGTTTACCGGAGGCAACGGTAGACAAATTCATTGAGGACCTCCCGCCCAGAGCGGCGTCCGATGAGACGCGCCAGCAGCTGGAGCTCCCCCTCTCGGAGGAGGAACTGGGTAAGGCCCTGGGTGAGCTCAATTCAGGGAAGGCACCGGGACCCAATGGGTTCCCCAGTGAGTTCCATCGTCGATACAATTTACAACTAGCATCTTATTATCGGGCAGCGGTTGAGGAGGCCAGGGAGGCCGGTCGGCTCCCACCGGACTGGCGACATGCAGAGGTGGTGGTGTTCCATAAGCCTGGTCGGCCCCCGGAACAGCATGCTTCATACCGCCCTATCTCCCTCCTTAATGTTGAGGCCAAGGTTTTGGCCAATGCCCTGGCTAATCGCCTCCTGCCCCACATTTCGGCTTTGGACCACCCGGACCAGGCCGGGTTCATGCCTCAGAGGGCGACGCAGCACAACATACGGCGGGCACATGTAGCACTGGCAGCGGTCCGACAGACGGGGAGCCGGCTGCGCTCCTACTGGCGGACATGGACAGGGCATTTGATTCCCTGAGCTGGGTTTATATGTTCGCCCTCCTTCGTCGGCTTAATCTTGGCCCTCGGTTCCTGTCGTATGTGATGCTCCTGTATACCGAATTGACAGCTTCGGTCCGCGTGGCGGGAGCGGTCTCGTCCAGCTTTCCCATCCGACGGGGCACCAGACAGGGGTGCCCCCTGTCGCCCTATCTATTCGCCCTCGCCATGGAGCTGTTGGCGGCCTGGGTGCGTATAGATACACAGTTGAAGGGATTTGTGTGGGACCCAGGTCTATCTGACAGGATCGCATTATATGCGGATGATGTACTCTTCTTTTTAACGGCATTGGACAGGTCGGGGCCGCGCATCCTGGAGATCATGCAAATATTCGGGGAAACGACCGGGTTGTATATGAACCCCTGCAAGTCCACGCTGTGGGTCTTGGGACCTCGGGTGAGAGTGAGCCCGTGGGCGTCTGCGCTACGGGTAGCGGAGGGAGGACTTAAATATCTGGGAGTCTTCCTGTCAGAGGTGCCGGCGATATTGTGGGAGCGGAACTTGGCACCGGTATGGGAGCGCGTCCGTGCAGACATTAAGTCCTGGTCCCGAATGCCTCTAACTATATATGGTAGATCGGCGATCTTTAAGATGGTTGCGCTCCCCCGCCTGCTATATCAATTACAGAATCACCCATTCCCGATCGCGCCTCGCTGGTTCCGACTGCTGAATTCAGTGCTGGGCCGGTTCCTTTGGGGGCAGGTGGCGGTGCGTGTGGCGTTGCGCACATGCTTTTTCTCCACCTACTGTGGAAGCCTGGCGACCTCAGATATTCTTTCATACTACCAGGCCTCACATCTGTTAGTCCTCAATGAGTGGTGGTATGGGGACAGGGGGGACCCGGCCTATGCATTGGAGCGGCACCTAATGGGTCATTACACTCTCCACACAATCCTCTACTCGGCGACGTTTGCGGGGTGCGCTGCCGCCGGTGTCAAAGGTAGTCTTCCAAATCTGGCGGCAGTCTCTAAGAAGAATGGGGTGGTGGAATACACTAACTAGGGAAACTCCTCTGTGGCACAACGGATGCCTGCCTGACCTGGTGGCCCTACAGGGCTTCAGGGGATGGGATGCCATGGGTATTTCCACCCTGGGAGATGTAGTGCGGAATGGGTTTTGCATGCCTCGGACACAGTTTTACCGGTACCTCCAGCTCCGCCATGCGCTTTCCCCCAGCCTGGAGGGTCTCTATTCCATCCCAGAGTTTAGCCCGTTGGAGGCGAAGGTCTTCATGTGTGACCTCGAAACCAAAAAGATCTTGCGGATAGATCTGTCCCTGGCCACCCACAGTGTGCCTGCGTTGGAAAAGCTACGGAAGGTGTGGGAGGAGGATGTGGGTACGTTGGAGGAAGAAGATTGGAGGGCCATAGCGATGCGCCTCCGACTCATCCAATTGAAGTACCTCCACTGGTTTACTATACTCGGGTTCGACTGTATCGGGCGGGCCTGGTTGCCTCCCCGGAATGCCTCCGGTGTGGTGGGGCAGAGGGCACATTCCTGCATACGGTCTGGCAATGCTCGTCGCTGGATCGTTTCTGGAGGGGAGTTTTTTCTTGCCTATCTGAGGTTTTGGGGTGGTTGCTCCCACGCACGCCACAGCTCGCCCTGCTGCATGTGATGGACGGGATCGGGGGCAATATTTATAAACGGCATCTTATGCAGCTGGGCCGCACGTTGGCGAAACGTGATATTGCCAGGATGTGGAAGGACACGTGGGCCCCCTCGGTGGCCGCCTGGAAAAATGGCCTGGACTTCTGCATGGGGCTGGAGCAGCCCGTCTTTGTGGCCCGGGAATGTCCACGTAAGCATTACAAAATATGGAAGCGGTGGGCAGACTATAGAGGCCTGTGGCTGGAGCTTCCGATTGCAACAGAGGATATCCCAGTGGAATGAGGGTAGAGATAGGGTGGTTGGGCCTGGCACCTGGGGGGTTGCCTGGGGCGTGTGTGTGCTAAGAGCGGGATGGTCTTTCTTCATTTCTGGTATTTTGTCTGTTTCTCTCCTTTTTGGTCCTTGGTTATCGGCGGGTGGGCGGTCATCAGTGGGGATTGTGCAACACAGGGGGGGTTGGGGGAGTTAGGGTGAGTGGGGTTGATATCCGGAACGACACTCAATGTCAAAGATTGTGGTTGTTTTGTTTATAAAAAGGTCAATTGCGGTCATGCCAATGTATAACTGGATACTGCAGTGATCTCTGGGGTACAGAGCCCTGCGTTTATTGTGCAAATTGACAATAAAAATTTGTTTTTAAAACAATGGTTTGTACTTTTCAGGCCACTGTTTATTGGCTCCCATTTATTTGATGGTTCTGTTCACCCAGACAAACATGTTTGCAAAGGAAGATGAGAAAAGGCCCTTGTGCTTCCAGAGCAGATTATGAAGTGTTGCAAAAGAGAAACAAAAGAATATTTAATTACTCAGAAATAGTCGGGAGTTCCTTTGTTTTTTGGCTGTATCCGAATGGCTTGTGGCTTCAAGAATTAATCACTATGGATGTTTTCATCAATGGATGTTTTAATCACAGAAGCTTCAATGAGTAACAGTCTGGAATTCTTTTTCAATAAGAATCTTGACTGGTAGTTCATTACTTTGGGTCACAGTGCTTAGCTGGACGAAGCTTAGTGACTCATTTTCACTTGGGTAATCAGGCAATTAAACTAACATGAATGCTATAAACCATAAGGCCCAGCAATAACCTAAAATAAACAAAATTGCTTCTACTTGTTTGGCACTTTTGAAGATATTGGTGAAAGAGAGAGAGAGATGGAAACCTATGGTATTACATTATGTCATGAGTACGACAATGCAATTTATCTGTGACTTTTTGTATCGCCTGCAGATTTTACAGGATGAAGCGGATAGGTCTATTCAATGTGGTTTTGGAGGATGTGATTAGTGACAAACTCTGGCTCCTGGTGAGGAAGTCTAATCTAGGCCTCAACAAGAGATTTTCTGTTTTATCTCATCTTCACACTCTCCCTTGGCCCCCAGTTCATAAATGGGCTCTTTTAAAATCCCTTTCCTTTTCCAATAAATGCCTTACAACAATCATCCAGTATTTCTATCCATATAGCTTGTTAGGTGTAGCCCTAAGCATGCTTTTAACTTTTCCTCTCAGAATTTTTAGAAATTCCGAAAGGTAATAACATTAGAATTTAAAGAGATTCTTTCATTCTTATGGAACCTAACCTTTGGTAGGGATTGCCATTTTCCTCATGATCCCAACCTATTCGATCTACATTCAGCAAACCACTCACAAGTTGAGTCTTTCAAGAGACAAAATGTAACGTAGTTTCCTGCCTGTTTCTCCTTTTGGTGTTATTATCCCTAGGGAGCCTTCTAGGATCAGAGTACGCTTTACCAAATTCACATTAATCTGAGTGCTTGACCTGAAGTGTCCGATAGTTTGCCTTAAGGATTCTACCCTCTCTGATGAAGCATAGGACAATTCTAGAGATATATTGCAAATTGCATACTGAAGCTTTTGACAAGGGACACTTAGGACTTCTTCATGTATACAGAGAGTTGTGAACAGTATCACAAACAAACTGAAGGTTTTTGTCCACATTCTACAGAAACTGCACACTCATAAGCCTGCTGCTCGGGCAAGGATAACGGTGAACTCATTGAAGAGGAATAAAGGATGCTACTATACTAGACTTGATGTAACTCCAAAATGTGAGTGACATAAACTATGTGGAATGTATCCACCACAAAGTTCTAAACGTATCTATCTGAAATAAAACTATTGTCTGGTTAATT
This sequence comes from Triturus cristatus, assembly GCF_964204655.1. NCBI lineage: Eukaryota > Metazoa > Chordata > Amphibia > Caudata > Salamandridae > Triturus > Triturus cristatus. The sequence goes on along the minus strand of NC_140584.1, from coordinate 282,589,750 downwards.
TTTGCGACGATCATGTACCTAGAGTAGAACCACTTTGGTAGAAACACAACCATCTCTATGTTTTTCATAGACTACTGAATGAGGTCTGGAGAAGTTTTCTGAAATGTTGTAGTGAAAAATGTAAGGAACTGGAGAAGATATTTTTAGGACTACATTAAGAATGCACTGGTCCAGTGGGACGGGGGAAATCGCAGCAGTTGAAAAAGTGAGAGGTGACTTCCAACGAGAGATAGATCTTCCTTGATTTGCAGAGAAATGTACCAGGGTTTTAGGGCAATTCACTGAGGAAAATCCACCAAAGCACGCTTCAAGCCAGTGGCTATTCCACAGAGAAATATCCTAAAGGCAAGGTTGTTTGCCCCGAAACTAAGGCAGTGTTCATCACTACCTACAAACCTACTAAGCAGTAATTAAATATTGTGCTGTGCTCCCATTGCCAGTATATAGCTAAGCGAATGGCTGAATCTTAATTATCCCAAACAAGGAGGGCGTGGCCTAGCCGCCGACCGTGATGGCTGCGTGGGCTGGTAGCTCTGTTGTAGCCCTTCTTTCCAGCTCCATCTGTGGCGGCGCTGATTTTGATATCGCCGCGAAAATGTCCCCTGTCCCCTGAAGGCGAGTGAGGTCGGTGGGAAGCGGCAGCTGCAGCTCCGGACCGCTCATTGCTTGTGGAGCGGAATGGCGCCGTGAGTGGAAAGATGCTGAGTGGTTGGGCCTAGGACTGGACCTGAAGCCGGGGCCTTGCGTGCTGCGGTGGGCTGGGCCTCGGTCGGTGGCGGTGCCGCATCGGAGGAATTGCCGTGACGCCGGTTGCAGAGGCGGTAAGCGGCGGCGGGGGGGGGGGGGGCTTCGGGGGTTGGCAGCAGCCCCTTAAATACTGAGGCTGTATGTGGGCTTTAGCGGAGGCCCCCCGGAGGCCCCACGGTGTCAGGGGCCGCGTGTGTGTTGGCAGACCGGCGCCCGGCTGGAGCCCTGCCCGTGGCTGTGACCGGGACCCCCCCCGCCCCTCAGTTTCATCTATGGCCCATGACTGCGGATGCCACATGAACCCATCCTGTGAGGCCCCCACTGAGGCCCCCGTTGAGGCCCTCCTCCACTGCTGCCTATAGTGAAGTTTACTGGTGCCCCGCCCTGTGTTTGGCCTGTGTGGATGCCCTGCACCTTCTCTTCTGGCACTGCGTCATTGCTCGCCTGTGGAGCCTGTGTTTGTTCGGATGTGCTGCCTATTGGTGCCACACGGCTCGGGCTTCTGTCCTTCCCCGCCGTTGGTCACTCTGGGTGCTGCAGGGGTGACTGACGGCATGATAGCTGCCCAGGGGACTGCGACCCTGCCTCGTCTTTGTCCTCTACGTATCTGAGACCACAGTGGCCGGTGGCTGACTCGTTGTACTGCTTCTAGCCGCCCCTCCTCACGCTGTGCAGCCAGTACAGGGGGTATGGGGCGTAAGGAACCCCGACAGAGTACACTCCCTTTCAAAGCTTCGGGGCCCAGCACAGCGGCGCAACAGTCTATCATGGCGGAGGGCGGCGAGGTCCCGCGATGGCGGCGGGCACGGAGAGTCTCCTGGCTGAGCTGCGGGCAGGATTCAAGGCCCTCGACACCAGATTTGATGCCCTCGACCAGCGTCTGTATGCGATGGGGGCCCGGTTGGACAAACATGAGGGGCGTCTGACAGCGGCAGAAAGTAGAATTTCAGACCTGGAGGATGGTGCGGCCCAAACTGCCAAAAAGTATGAGAGGATGGAGAGGCTCCTTAAAACGGTGGCGATGAAGAATGAGGATTTGGAGGCCCGGGGGCGCAGGAATAATATCCGCATTTAGGGTAGTGGCTGAGTCAACAAGCACCGGCAGGGTCGATCTGTTTGTTGAAAAACTGCTCACAGAACTCTTTGGCAGGGACTCATTCACCGATACTTTTGTTGTAGAACGTGTGCACCGCATCCATGGGCCTCGACCGAATCCGGGGTGTCCTCCACGCCCAATTCTAGCACGCCTTTTGAATTTTAGGGACAGGGATGCTGCTCTGCGGTTGGCCAGAGAAAAGGGGCAACTGCACTGGCAGGGCTCTACCATCTCCCTCTTCCCTGATTTCACAGCGATGGTGCAGGAGGCGCGCCGGAAATATGCGGGGTTTAAGGCTGCACTGCGGAAGCTTGGCCTGCAATACGGAATGCTGTACCCTGCGCGTCTAATGGTGGATGTGGATGGACGGTCTCGGGTTTTTGACACCCCCCATGCAGCTCAGGAGTTTTGCCACCAATATGCGAACGCTGCGAAGAAGAACTCTGGTGCATCTCCATCGCACTCTCAGGGCATTCCGAACTCAAGAGCAAGTGCGGACCTGTTTGGTACCGGTTAGCTCCATCTGTTGTGCTCCTCTATTGTAGCTGTAGACATTGCTCACCACGTTACAATTTTTGTTGAAGCTCCTCCTAGTAACGCTTGATGGACCCACAGGTTGTGCCGCCACAGATGTGTGACTATGTTGTTCTGTTATGATATGGTATGGGGTTATGGCGGGGTGTTGCCACCTCCCACGTGCGGATGCACATTTATTTGCTGTTTTGGGGGTTCATTGCTGGGGTTTTTGGTTTGCAGTTATATTTTGAAGTTGTGATGTGGGATGGGGTCCTTCCCCCCACATATGGTGGGGCGGATGAGTGGGGTTTGGGACAGTCAGTCACGTTTGCGTGCTATATGTGGTATTATGTACACCTTGCGGCTTAGCATACCTATTGTGCGAATAGGGAAGTTATTTACTCTTTTTGCAGTGGACTATGGCTAGTAATGTTTTGGCAGCGGCTGATGTGTCTCTGATATCTTGGAATGTCCGAGGTCTTAATAACGCCCGCAAATGTAAGCTAGTGACAAATTATTTACAGCGCCACCAGGTGGATGTCGCCTTCCTGCAGGAGACCCATCCGACTAAAAATTTCACCCCATTAGTTGCTGCTGCCTGGGGATCCCATAGATATTTTGCTGGTTATAGCGCCTATGCCAGAGGAGTGGCTGTGCTCATCCACAATAGACTGCCATACAGGGATGAGGGCGGCAGATGTGTTGGTTAAGGGCTGCATGCTGGAGCACTCTGTACTTTTTGTCAACATTTATGCCCCGAACATAGAGGACCCTGAGTTTTTTCACATATTCTTCGCATAGGGGCCGATTATATATATTTGGGAGGTGATTTTAATTTGACCCTTAACCCGGAGCTGGATAGTACTTCACGCACCACAGCCACTAAACCACGCGCGCGGCGTGCCCTGTGGGGTGTCCTTGAACAATTGGATCTGGTAGATGCCTGGCGCCACCATTCTGGCAGCGACTTAGGATACACGCACTATTCTGCACCCCATAACACGTGGACGCGCGTTGACTATTGGTGCCTTTCGGCGGCCGCGTTACTTTGGCTCAAGGATGTTAAGCATTTGCCACGTACATTGTCCGACCATTCCCCGGTACTGGTACACTTACTGATTCCAAGGGCTGGGGGGGCACTTGGCGATTTCCGGACATGGCCCTACAAGACTCTGTTTTTGCAACTGAACTGGGAGAAGCTATTGTGGAATACTTCCAATTGAACGTGGGTACCGTTGATTCCAAGGCCACCCTTTGGGAGGCGTTTAAGGCATACGCTAGGGGTATCTGCATTTCTAAACATGCTGGTGTGCTCCGGTCGCTTCGCCTCACACTTGCGCAGGTAGAGACCAAACTTCGGGACCTTGACAGTAGCGCATGTGCACTGGACTCCCCTGATATGCTTAGGCGCGCTACTCTGCTAGCTGAGTTCAATGAAGCAGCGGACAGAGAAGCCAATTTTCTGGGTAAATACGCCATAGCTCGTAGGTACGGGGAGGGAGAACGGCCCGGTAGGACACTGGCACGATTGATGCAATGCACTCGTAAACCCACATACATAGCTGCATTGACTGGGGACTGGATAACAGGGAACGTGGGGGTGTTGCGTGAGGTGCTGAAATATTATATGGAACTATACACCTCTAGGACTGACTCACCCCTGGAAGACTGCCAGGAGTACCTGGACGAGGTTTCCCTCTCCTGGTTGGGCAAGGCACATCAGGAGTTCCTGGCTGAACCCTTCACGGAGGGGGAGATTTCAGATGCCATTGACGCGCTTGGTGGCACTAAAGCACCTGGGTTGGACGGTTTTACGGGCTGTTTTTATAAAAAGTATAAAGATCTGTTAGTCCCCCATCTTATTGACGTTTTCCAGGAGGCAGTGGATAAGGGGATACTTCCGCCCACTCTAAGGGAAGCGGTCATAATTCTAATACCTAAACCCGGTAAAGACCATTTGAACTGCTCCTCATACAGGCCCTTGTCACTATTAAACTTTGACAATAAAATCCTTGCTAAAGTAATTGCCATCAGGCTTTCATTGATTATTGAGCAACACATCTCCCCAGCGCAATCGGGCTTTATTCCGCACAAATCCACGGCCCTGAACACGCGCACACTGTTTACCACTCTTGATAGGATTGAACCAACTTTACCAGCTGTAGCGGTGCTGGTGAACACCGAAAAAGCGTTCGATTCACTGGGATGGCCATTCCTTTATGCCACCATTCGCGCCCTGGGGATCCCTGAACGGTTTTTGGCGGTGATCAGACTGTTGTACACCCAGCCGACGGCCTGCATCCGCCTCAATGGCACGCGGACTAGGGCATTCCCTCTTACCCGTGGGACGCGGCAGGGATGCCCCCTGTCCCCCCTCCTTTTTATACTGGCGCTAGACCCGTTGGTGCGCCATTTACAGAGTAAGCACAGCCACCGTGGTTTACAATTCAAGACGCGACCGTTGTTGCTCACACTGCATGCCGACGACATAATATTATATGTACGGCGCCCTGATGAAAACTTACCACCGCTGCTTGGCGAGGTTACTAGATATGACACCATGTCAGGTTTACACATCAATTGGGGTAAATCAGAGGTGCTCCCGCTGACCGATGCGGTTTGCGCCAGAACGGGGGACTACCCATTAACTTGGAGTGACGACTCGGTCAAGTATCTAGGTGTCCATATCCATAGGGACCGGGATCGTGTCTTGCAGTTGAACTATGGCCCAGCGGTTGAGAGGCACGAAAGCAACGTGGAACGATGGTAGCGACTCCCCCTGTCCATGGTAGGCCAAATAGCCCTGATAAAAATGGTGGTGTTGCCACAGTTTCTGTATCTTTTTGCGAACATCCCAATCCCTCTCTATAACATTTTTTTTACCAGACTGCGCACTTTGCTTGGGAGGATGGTGTGGGGTGGGGTGGGAGACAGCCTCGAGTTGGATGGGACACCTTGGTGCTACCATATGAGAGAGGTGGTTTTGGCGTACCGAACTTGCACATTTACTATTTGGTTGCCCAGGCCAGTTTTGCTCGGCACTGGTATAACACGGATATCCGGATCCCATTCTATCGGCCTGAGGCGGACTTGGCCCTTCTGGATCCGCCTCACACATTGCTGCCGCGCGGCTTCCCTCGGGATCCACGTGATATTCAAACACTATCTACCACGAGTTGGGCTTGGCGCAAGCTGGCGAAGGTGACTGGCATGAGTGCCCTGTACTCTCACGCACTACCCTTGGCCGGCAACGGTTGGATACCTATCTTGCAGGAGGCGCTAGTCAAACGCACACTATCTAAATTTCGGTTACACACCTTTGGGGACTTGTTCCCTGGGGGGCATATATTCTCGCGCACGGAGGACCCTCGACTCCGGGAGGCCACGACTTTAGACCATTTTGTGCTAATGCGTGTACAGAAGGCGCTCCGTGCCTGCATTGAGAGCTACCCATTGGCGCCCACTGAATTTCCTCTTCTTACTGGGATCATTAGCGGAGATGGGAATCACTTGGTTGCTAGACTGTACAAGGGAGCGATAGAACGACCACCAAGTAGAGACACAGGGGTGAGGGCTGCCTGGGAGGGCGATCTTGGACATCCCTTAACTGATCTTCAATGGCGGCGTTGCTGTGAGCAAACGCGAAAAGTCTCGCTGAACCATCGTCATAAATTGCTACATTTTAAGTTTCTGCGGCGTGTATATCTTACCCCCAGTAAGCTACACCGCATTGACCCAGCGCGGTCTGATGCCTGCCCGAAATGTAATGCCCCGCAGGCGGACTTTGCCCATATGACGTGGACGTCTCCCAAGTTGGAGGTATACTGGACATCGATTTTCAGTGAGATGTCTAAGATGGTTGAAATGGACATAGCACCATCGCCTCTCCTTGCCCTATTGGGGTATGTCCATGACCTCTCCAAATCCCAGCGTCGCTTTGTAGCGATAGCGCTTCTGCTAGCCAAACGCGAGGTGGCCCTTAGGTTGGCAGGTAAAACTAGACCCACACTCCACACATGGTTGCACAGCATGACATATTGCAACACTACCAGCGATACATATGCTCAATTGCAGCCACCCGCCTCTAGACCGGTGGACATTTGGCAACCCCTATTAGCATACCTACGGCGTTCACAGGAGCCTAACAATACGCCCCCACAGACATCATAGGTACTGTAGGGCCAAAGGACATGATTAGCGCTGCCTCCTGATCCTAACTATGTTGTACAGTGCTACTGCACATGATGGTAATCATTGCATGTTCATGACACTCGCCGTATGGTCGAAACGGCAGCGTAGATGTGGTTGCATACCATGGGTTATTCGTTAGACATGTACTAGCCACTGGAGATATTCCTATTGATTTAAACGTGCTCTTTGTACTACCACAGATTATGTAAGTTATGATCATGACTGCCTGTTTCTTTTTCTTCTTTTGTATGTCATTTTTTTGTAAAATGCAAATAAAAAAAATAATAATAATAATTTATCCCAAACAACACTCTTGGCAGTAAGGAGTTTTAATGGTTAAAGCACCCTCTCATTCCTTTAGAATGTAGTGCTCCCTTATTTTGACGGACAACTGCTCCTACCACTGTAATAGTTTCCACATGTTTTTTTACTGTAGTTAAGTTATGTGACATATAATTTTCTTTCTGACATATTGGTAGCAATCTTGACTGCTGTGGGTAATTTTCAAAAAAATTGCACATTTCAGATTAGAAGCTATTTTGGCCAAATTTTGCTCAGCCAACTCCTTGCTTAAAATCTGGAGTCACCCACTGCTACAACCATATCCCTGGTCTGCTTTTTGGTGCAGCTTCCCTGCAAGAAATGAATATGTAGCTTACATTTAGTTTATATTTTGGTGTTTCGTTTAAACTTAGCATTGTTTTCTAATGTTGGTTTTCTTCATACGAGAATGTGCCATGTACAAATTTCTGATAGCCACTGTCACCCTGCAGTCTGCACATTTAGTTCCAGGATCGAACAACTGCAAACACGATTTCTTGTTTTATTTTTCTTGATTTTTTGTTTGTGGGAGACAACTATTTCTACCCAGACAAAGTAAGACGCTGCTCTGCACCTTTGGCACAGTGTGATAAGCTTGCGGTTTTATTATTTTAACAGCGGCCATGCTGAAGTCGATGAGAAGTTAACTTTTCACCAGAGACGTCAGGGAACGCTGCTGTGACTGAGATGCAGTTCTGCTGTACCTGACCTTCATCCTAAGAAGGAAGATAACCGCGCAAGAGAAGTGTGCAGGCCTGCACATTGAGATGGGTGCATTTGTTAAATGCACAGAGGCCAGCTTCCTGACACAAAGTACAAAGGTATGAGACTGGGTCATTCTGATAGGCCTGACAGATGGGCACGCCCGTCATCCTCTCTGTAGCATAGCCAAATTAGTGATAGATAGGAGTAACCTTAGTAACATTATGAACAATTGACATGGTTGAATTATTTGTGTTTTTCACCACTCTAATAATTGCTTATAACAATGAGGTGTCTCAACTTTCTAATGATTGCAGTTGATGCTTTAATTACAAATGTTAAGAGCTTTTCAATACACATTTGAAAAGGCATTTTCTATCTTTTCTTTGTGACACCTCAGGCATGCAAAAGTGACAAAACGAAAGGGTTAGATCTGTTTCATCGATTTCCTTGGGAATCAGAGTGGTCATGCTCAGAGTTATTAGTAACAGCGATAACTCTGAAAGGTTAGGGGTTTGGATGTGGTGCTGTGAGCTAGCCAAAAGACCAATATTTACTGATTATATAAGAAGACTCAGTCTCAACATTATGAAGTTTTCTGTTCTAAATACACAGTCCTAAGTTTGTAGGAACCGTATAACAAAATGACATTTTTCTGTAGACTCGTCCAGGATTGGGAGAAATAAACAGGTGTGTTACTACATTACTCAAATTATGGTGTGCAACAGAGAAATAAATTAGTATCTACCTTGGGAATGGAGAAAAAGTTAGTTACTAGTAACTTCAGTTCTCCTGAGTTTATATCTTTCATATATTTACCTGCTTGAATCTTTCCCATTCGTCAAGCTGGGAATCCCGGTTATTCTTTAACAACAGTAAACATTGTTAAAATGGAAATACGCCTCAACAGTGTGTTTACTAGCACATTTACCAAATGTGAAGTAACCAAAGCTTCAGCCAATTATGCGGAAGAGCTAGCGCTCCTACTCCCCCTAGAGACCACCATAGCTCAGACTTCATAGCACATGTTTGAGAAGAGTATGTAATGAAAGAGCCTCTGACCAGGGAGGAGGGAGGGTCGCATGTGGATATATGAAGGATGCCAACACTGGAGAACTGAAGTTACAAATAATTAACTAATATCTTTTCCCCCATTGGATCTTTCATATATTCACATGCTTGAATCAACACAGCAAGCGGTTCATAACAATTAGAAATTGAAACATAAGAAAGTGGGAAGCAGACTCATCTTTACTGAAACAGGTTTTGAAGGACTGCCTAATACACTGCTGTGTTGGCTTCTGCATTGAAAATGAGTGTAGTGTTTGGTGAAATTGTGGTTGCTCCTTAAGGTAGCTGTACTGTAGATGTCTTAAAGGCACATACCTACAGAGTAGAGCAGTTGTAGCCACTCTTACCTGAAGTGGACACTTGGTTTTGTTGTAGCAGAGGGTGATGCATGTTGAGAGTCAACGTGCTATGCTCCGTTTAGTGTGTGGACCCCTTCCTGGTTGGTAGAAAGACACAAACAGTTGGTATGATGAACATATGCTGTGTCGTCTGTGTAGAACTTGATCCATCTACGAATGCCTAAAAAATGCAACTATATTTCTGTTGGCGTTGTTGGATTGGAAAGAGTGAAAGTAGTATTATAGGTTTGTTCAAGTGAAAGTCAGTAGTATACATTTATAATTAGTTCTCAGGAGGACCGTGTCTCTTTTGAATCTGAGAAAGGATTTTTTGACAGTGAATGCTAGCATCTCCCCTACCCTCTTTGTGGATGTAAGTGGTAGAAGGGCTGGTTTCAAGGATATCAACTTGCGGATTGGTTCAAAGTGTGGTATCATCGCTTGACTAGAGATTATATTGAGCTCCCACAAAACTGGAGGGCATGGTATAGATGGAAACACTTGAAAGTGTCCCACAGTCTCTTCATAAATTGTTTTATGATTCTCGGAGAGAACAGAGAGGATGAGGCGACTTGTGTTTCTCTAAATCTTGATATTGCTGTAAGGAGGACTAGCACAGATTAATATTTCAGACGCTTTTTACTTAGATCCAAAAAGTATAGGAGTATTTGGTGAGTTTGGATGAAACCCTTTGTCTTTGCACCAGAGACAGGAACCTTTAATTTGATGCTGTAGGTCTTTACAGTAGCTGGTGTTTGTGCATTTGCTAAGATGTTCCTACATTCTGTTGGTAGCATTCGCTAGGATGTTCCTACATTCTGTTGGCAAATGCAAGTGGCTGAATTCTAGGTGATCAGGTTCCATGCTGTCAGGTTCAATGAGTTGGGTCAGGTTCAATGAGTTCGGTTTTGCTGGAAGAGCAGATAGGTGCAGTAGTTTGCTCCAATACTGGTGGGCCACGCCAGAGCAATGAGGATAAGACTGCAATGATCTGTCTTTGCCTTCCTCAAAAGTAGGGATGGGTGATAAATTCTGCTTCGCCGGTAAAGTTTTGTCCACTCTGCGGTATGCATATAACTCAGAGTTTCGGCCAAATTTCGCCAACCACTGCCTGGCAGAGTTATTTCTCACGCACAGCTTGCCAACGGGAAGTTGGCAAGCGGAAATTGGCATCCTGTAGCATGATTTTCGGGAGCTGGGACAGCAAGCGAGATTTTTCCAACGCGGGCGGTTGAGACCATTCGCGGTGAGAAAGCAGCCACTTGAACAGAAAATCTACTTGAGCGCCCTCTGGCGCGCCACGTGGTATAGTTAGCGCTGATTTCCGCCCATTCGCGGAACTCCGCAGAACCTCGTGGAGTTTTCATGTAACTTCGCGAAATACCGTGGCGTGAAACTCTGCGAAATTCCATAGAGTGAAACTCCGCGAGTTCTGCCCACCCCAGCTCAAGAACCTTGGGTTCAGGGGAAATGGAGGACAGGCAAATACAAACATACTGGACCATGTAAGTCGAAAAGGCATTGCCCAAGGTTCCTCAATCAATCAATGAATCAGTGTTTGTTAAGAGCATGTACTCATCCATGAGGGTCTAAGGGTGCTGGGAGGGGGGAGACTTCATTTCCTGATGGGCGCTGAGATTCAGTCAAAGAGCCATGTCTTGAGATTCTTCCTGAACTGGGTCTGCAACAAGTATAGCCTGAGGTGGAGAGGCAGGGAGTTCCAGGTTTTGGCGGCAAGGTAGGAAGGGTTTTCCTCCAGTCCTGGTCTTGTGGGTCCGAGGGACGGTGTCAAGGGGCAGTTCAGCGGAGCAGAGGTGTTCCTGGCTACCAAATCCTGCTGGGGAAGCATTAGAGTTTTTTGTTGCAATGGGTGGCAAACAGTTTGATCGTCGGCTGACCACATTGCTGGAAGATGCAGTCGTCTTGGTCCTGGTGGTGGTCCCACACATCGCAGTCTGACTGTTGTCGACTGAGAGCATTCCCCTGATCATTTTGGCATCCTGGCAGGTGTTTCAGTGCAATGCTGATTTTGTGAGAAAGGGCCCAGTCCCACAGAAGATGAGACTCTTCTGATAGAGGCCTGGAACGCATTCCTCCCTGCTTGGCTATGTAAAACATAGATGTTGGCAATCAGGAGTGTTTCATCTGCTAGTCTTGGCAGGAACACTTGAAGGCCCAGTCTTATAGACGAGAGCTCTAGTATGCTGATGTGTAACATCTTTTCTGCGTCTGTCCACAGGTCTCTGGTGGACAGCTCTTGCAGCAGAGCTCCTCAGCCTTCCATGGACGCAACCTTTGTTAGCACTACTCTGTTTGATGTAGGCTGGAAAGGGAGAACTGCGTACAGGTTTGCAGGGAAGCTGTGCCACAATAGTGCTCATTTCAGTTGACTTATGACTGTATTGTCGCATGAGCCATAGATTGGTTTTCATTGAACGCCCAGTTATTGTTGGACAAATCTTATCCGAAGCCTGAAAAAGAGACTGACACCTATGCAGGATGACATTAAGCCATAAGAGACTTGTTCTGTCAGACCATGACTGATTGTCTGGTAGATAGGTTCTGTGCCATGGACTGAAGCTTCAGCGCTCTTTATAAAGATGGGAATAGATTTCCCAACTGTGTGTTGAGTATCGCTCTCAAGAACTGAGTCTTCGTGCAGCTTCAAAGAAGATTCCTCTTTGTTGAGTGTGAGGCACAAACTCTGACAAAGACTGATGCAGGTAACCGTAGAAGCCTTTGTCTCTTCCTTTGATTTTACTAGCCAGTTGCCCAAGTATGGGTACACTTGGTGACCTTATTGTCTGAGGGAGACAGCAACTGGGGCTAGGGATTTGGTGAAAGTACAAGGTGCTGATTTGAGGCCGAATGGAAGTTTCTTGAATTGGTAGTGCTGACCTGCCACTGAAAAGCAGAGGGACTTCCAATGCTTTTGCTAGATAACATGGAAACGCGCATCTAGAAGGTCCAGGGACATCAGGTATCTCCTCCCTGGATCGCCAGGGAGACGTGAAAAGTAACCATCTGCAAAGATTGCTTTTTTAGAAACGTGTCCAGTTGCCTGAGGGTTAGCATTGGTCTTAATTGCCCTGTTGCCTTTTTTTCCCCCCCAAGAAGAATGCAGAATAAAATCCCTGGTTTCTCTGGGATTTGGGGACCTTCTCTATCAATCCCTTGAGGAGGAGAAAGATCATTTCCTCTTGCAGCCCCCTCCTGTGGAGATGAGGTCCCTTCTGGGGAGGGCTGGCAGGTGGTCTCTGTACAAATTCCGACAAATGTCCTGTGTGTACCGTTTGCTGCAACCATTCAAAAAGAGCAATCCTCCTCCCTGCTTTCTGAGGATGAGCTAGAAGGAGGACATCTGCAGAGTCAAGGCCACTTATGATTTTGGTTGGAGTACGATTGGGAGGCGCTCCTCCTCTGTCCAGATATCCCATTTCCTTGCCTTTAGTTGAAGTTGGGGGTATGTCCTTTGTCATAACTGATTTGCTGTTGGGGATATTATTGTCATTCTTGATTCCCATGTTGACTAAAACCTCCCCTGTAGGCCTGGGACATACAAGTGTCACGAAAAATGGCTGAGGAGGGCCATCAGTAATGAAATAGTCCTAGTGATTTTGATGTATTCGTCTTGATACTTTGGAAGGCTTCATCCACATGCTTCCCAAACAGGGTGAGGCCATCAAAGGGCATGTCAAGGATCTTTGAGTGTACCATGGTTGGAAGGCTATGGATCAGAGCCAACCTTGGCTTCTCAAAACTGCTGCCCTCCTAGCTGGAGGAAACCTTCATTCGAAGCATCCGTGGCAGCATTAATGATGGCCGTTGATGTTATTTACCCTTCCCTGAGAATCGCCTTAGCAGCCTCTCTTTAACCTCTGGGATGATATCAAGCAGTGGAGAGATGTCAAGCCGGATTTGTCAAGCATAACATCCTAAAATTGCTAAAGCATTTGCAACCTTAATTGAACGTTGCCACTATCAAACTCATTCTGCAGCCAAAAATATCTATTCACCTGCTGTCTCTGTCTGCAGGAACGGACAATGTTATAATAGGGTCCTTAGATCCACATAGGGCTACTGGTGCAATCACAAGAGTCCAGCTTTGGGTGGACAGTACGGTAGGTTGGGCTGCATCTGGAGCCATATAACTCTTCTCCACTCGTTATTAATACTGGATATGTAGCTGGAGTCTTAATTAGTTTTATTCTTTCCCACTAGACAAAATCGAGTATGGGTTTTTGATCTTTCATGGCTGTTCTTTAAAAATCATAAAGGAAGCATTGTTATTCTACCAAAGTAATTGGTAAATTGAACTTTTTTAGTAGCTCTCTCCATCAGAGCATGAAAACAAGCTATATAATCTGGGGGTGGACTTGGCTGACTGGGCAGGTTAACATTCTCTTTGGGAATGATGTAGTCTTCTCATCCATCGTTACCTTAGATAGCTGCCAGAAAAGCTGTTTATTGATAGTGTTGCCGACAAAGACAAAGGTATCATTGTTGAGGATGTGTACATCGATGGCAGAAGGAGTGACATTCTTGGGATGTTTTCAATGGTGTCGTCTCCTACGCTGTTGGCAGTGCTGGTGTCATTGACGGGATAGATGTTGACAAGATCAAATCAAATCAAACACATTTTTTTAACGCATGGCTGCACTAGCTAGTGCGTCCCAGCGCTGCGACAAGGACAAGAACCCAGAAATAGACAGCGAGGAAAGAAAACAGCACAGGGATAGAGAGGTCAAACAGAGTAGTCAGATGGGAAGAGCCACGTTTTGAGCTTTTTCCGAAAAGCAAACTCCGACGATTCCAATTGGAGCTCTGTAGGAAGCATATTCCAGTGGGTGGCTGCTAGAAAGCGAAAAGAGCGTCCGCCCATCCTGGCTCTCCTAATTCTTGGGATGCTGACCAGACCCATCCCACTGGATCTTAGGTCCTGTGTGGGAGCATATGGAATAAGGAAGTCATGCAGATAGGAGGCTCCCTTCTTCTGTATAATACGATGGCTAATACACATGGCTTTAAACAAAACCCGCTCCCTCACCGGGAGCCAATGCAGGGAGGCCGGGGCCATGCTAGATGATGCTCTTCTTGGGAGCATTAGTACGAGGCGTGCAGCCGCATTCTGGATGTGCTGGAGTCTCTGAACACATTTCATATTAGCACCCAAGTACAGAACATTACTGTAATCAAGACGTAACGTCACAAGGGCGTGAACCATCGTTTTTCTGGCTGACACGGGAAGTATATCCAATGTCTTACGAAGGGTGCGCAGGACCCCAACACACATTCCTGTCACTCGCCTGGTGTGAGTCTCAAAGGACAATGTGGTATCCAACCACATCCCCAGGTTCTTTACCTGATTCTTGGGAGATGGAGTCGGGCCCAAGGTTTGGGGCCACCAGGCAGAGGACCAGATCGAGGGGGCCCTACCCACCACTTAAACCTCAGTTTTGTTGCCATTCAATTTAAGGCCATCCAGGACGCCAATTCCTGAAGACACATTGAGAAATTCAGTGCTGCCTCATCTGAATCTTGAGTAAGAGTCACCACAAGCTGAGTGTCGTCAGCATATGACACCATACTGACTCCAAACTTCCCCACAATCTCAGCCAAAGGGGCAATGTAGAGATTAAAGAGAGTTGGGCTCAGTATGGAGCCTTGAGGTACCCCTTGGTCCAACTTCACGCTTTTAGGTTTCAGTACCACCTGAAAGCTGCGATCACATAGAAAGGAACAGAACCACTCCAACGCCCTGCCCCCCACACAATTTTCTCTCAGACGTTGTAGTAGTGTGTGATGGGCAACAGTGTCGAAAGCGGCACTGAGACCTAAAAGGACTAGAGCAGCTGTCTGTCCTGCATCTACCTGCCTGCGGATCGCTTCAGTAGATAGAAGCAGAGCCGATTCGGTAGAATAAGTGGCACGGAAGCCAGATTGAGTAGGGTGGAGAAGGTCATGATAATTAATGTGCACAGTCAGTTGGATATTGACCACCTTCTCCGCCACTTTCGCAAAGTGGGGCAAAAGAGATGGGGCGGAGATTATCCAATTGACTAATGCAAACGTTAGGTTTCTTTTTTAGGGGAATAACAGTGGCCGTTTTCCAACTTTTAGGGACAACTCCTGATGAGAAAGAGCTCAAGAAGATGTCTAACGTAGGGCTCTATAACATCTAAACTCTCACAGAGAACCTTAGGGGAGGCTGGATCACTAGGTGAGGCGGACTTAATACCGTGGATTATTTTGTTAAGTATGTCCCTACTGGGGACTCCAAGGTCACAGAGGCAGTCCGCCTCAGGAACCCGGCAGACCTCCGTTACTGTTTATACCACCCTGTTGAGCAGAAACGTGGAAAGCAGCGTAAATCTTTCCCACCTTCTCCGCAAAAAAATCTGATATCCTATCACAGAAGTCAGCAGAACTGACATCAGGAGCAGTTACTTTTGCCAAAGATGTGATCTCTTTGAAAATAGTAGAGATCTCTTTTGAGGAGTTCTCGGCTGTCTCAATCCTCATACTATAATAGGTGGCCCGCGCTTTTTTAATCATGGCATGGTATTTTTGTAGGCTAAATTTATAATCAGTTTTAGCAGATCCATCATAGTTTCTCCTCCAGGCTCTCTCAAGGCGCTTACAAGCTGATTTAGCAGTTCTGAGTTCATTGCTAAACCAGGGAGTGGTTTTACGCTGCCTACCTGGTGCTTTCAGTGACCAAGGAGCCGTGCTATCCAGTGCCATCAGGATGCGTTTATCAAGTGCCTCACATGCAGATTCAACATCAGTACCCCAGGTGGCCCACCCCTTGATAGGGCCGTATTGAAGCCGGGTGTAGAGAATTTAGCCCAATTCCTCACCAGTTTGGGGGGACCCTTATTATTCAACACAACGGATTGTGGCAAAATGATCCTAAAAGGGACCAAAAGTGGTCAGACCATGTAACTGGGATCGGGTTTTGAATTTGCAAGGCATCCCAGTTGGCAAAGATCGGATCCAATAAGTGGCCAAGTTGGTGAGTGGGAAGATTGGATCCGAGTGTCAAATGGAGGTCAGCCAATGCCTGGCAGACCTCCTGTGCACCATTGTTCGATGGGTCATCAAAATGCAGATTCAAATCCCCCACCAGTAGCAACTTGGCATATCGTAGAGCAGGCTGCATTATTTGCTCCATCAGGCTGGGCGCAAAGCGTGTGTACAGCCCAGGAGGGCGATATATCAGGAACCCCTTAATACAACAATTTAAGGGTACAGTGATAGAAAAGTGCCCAGCTTCACACTCCTCAATCTCTGTGCGCTCCAGGGTGCATTGGATAGCTAGCCTATAAATAATAGCGATTCCTCCACCTCTATTGGACATGCGATCAATTCTAGTAATGCCATAATCCTGAGGGAGGGCTTCCAGAATACCAGGAGCTGAGTCCTCATTTAGCCAGGTTTCCGTAAGGAATAATACGTCTGGCTGGGCATCTCTCAAATAATCACAAATTTCATGTTTGTGTTTCCGTAGGGACCTACAATTGATCAAAGAGCAGTTAAGCGCTTGGTTGCTATTTCTGGTTCTGAGGCTAGTCGCAGACATAAAGGGGCGATAGCTGCACTTATGCCATTTGCTCCCAGCCGGGATGCTATGTTTACACTGCTCCAAGATTGGGAGGTGTAAAGGCCATAAGTTGCTCAGAGGTATACCTACAGGTGGCTCTCAAACGGGCAGGGGTTCTGGCCCCGGCTCCCTGCCGGGCGCAGACAGGCTTGCCTTTTGCGTGCCCGCTGCGCATCCACCCAGGAATGCGCAATATATATCTCTCTAGCCAAGCCCCCCCGGAAGCGGAAGTGCTGCTCAAGCCTAACCCGCCCTCCGCGCAACAGCACTAATTGCCGCGTCGGACCGGGGCGGGAAGGCAGAGACGACAGAGCAAGCACCCGCAGGTAAGAGCAGCAAAGAATGGTGACCCACAATGTTAAAAAGATCAAAGATTTAAAAGATTAAAAGCAGTAAAAATCAGAGGCAAATGAAAGAAGTACCGTGCTAGGAGTAAGGTACAAAACGAGAGTGACCGCCTCTCTCACAGGCCGTCCTTGTCGCAGAAGATTTTCTTTGTGGTATTCGTTGAAGATGGAGTTTCTGGGTAAGGTCTTTTCTTCTTCAATGATGGATGGTCCTCAAGAAGAAGGATATTTGTGTGCAGTTTCTTTACACAGAAAGGCATTCTTCTTTTCTGGAGTGTTTTTCTTAGAAAACACCAGGTTTTTGTCTGTGAGGAGGTGACCGCAGGTACTTGAAGAAATAAGCCAAATTCAGGAAACTCTATAGGTCTCTTTTTTGTAGTGCCTTCATGGAAGTACTTGGTGGGGCAATTTTCAATTAATCATACCCAGAAGAGGGGGCATCACAATTAGGAGGGTATTTCTTATTACTTTCTAGAAGATATAGTGCCAACCTCCTATCCCGGAGTTTCAGAAGGAAATGTCTTAGAAAACATGTGAAGTCTTATGAGTAGGGTAAAGGCAGTAAATACACTGGTTATGTGAATCATCAGTGTAATTTTTTTATGTTCACAGGCAGATCATGATTTGAATAAACATTCTTTTCTCTCTATCAGTCATGGTGACAGTTGGTGATAGAGAAGAACAATTGTTACTTACCTGTAAACAGGTGGTTCTCCAGTATTGGTGTCTTTCATAGATTCACATGCTTGAATATTCCCCGTCGTCGGAGTGGGAGTCCCACGGTAAATAAAATAGCAATATATATATAGCAAAATATATACATAAGTAATCACATAATTAGCGTTATATAGGTGTAAAAACACACATAGTGTACCTATAAGAGAAAACTCCATAGGAATACAATGGAGAGAGACAAAAGACTTTTGTAGTCTATCTCTGTCATTATGTAAGTCCGAACTCCAGCCAATCAGGCGTCAGCCCCTCTCTAGAACCTTCTCCTCAGAGCCTCTCACCTCAGATTTTCGTAGCACAAGAGTGACTGTAGAGTGTATGAGGAGAAGAGAGCCTCTGAAGGGAGGAGGGAGGGTCGCATGTGAATCTATGAAAGACACCAATACTGGAGAACCACCTGTTTACAGGTAAGTAACAATTGTTCTTCTCCAGTATTAGGGTGTCTTTCATAGATTCACATGCTTGAATATAGAATAGCTAGCAGTAACAATCACCATTGTTTCCATGCCAAAATAGATTCAAAATATAAAGATAATCAATCTTCTTATGCATAAAAACAGTATCGAACAACTGTAACATTGTAAATGCATAATGTAAATGGAAACAATATGGAGGTGGGAGGAAGAGGCTCACCTTACTTAAAAAGATTGCGCAGCACTGCCTGTCCCACTGCAGCATCCTCCTCGCTTAAAGTTGCCAAGCAGTAGTGCTTAGTAAACGTGTGTCTGGTCGACCACGTAGCTGCTCTGCAGATGTGTTGCAAAGATACTCCAGCAAATAAGGCAGTAGATGATGAGACTGCCCTAGTGGAGTGTGCCCTCACTGGAGACTGCAGAGGTTTATTTGCCCTTTGGTGGCAGAAGACAATAGCTGCCGAGATCCAGCGTGCAATCGTTGGTTTAGTAACCTGACGTCCTTTATGACAGCGTCCATATGCTATAAAAAGTTGATCGGATTTCCGGAACGAAGCTGTCTTACTGATGTAGAACTTTAGACACCGCTTCACGTCCAAAGAATGTAATCTTTGTTCTGCAGGTGTCTGAGGATTGGCAAAAAAGGTCTTTAATATTACTGGCTCATTAATATGAAAGAAAGTAGGCACCTTGGGTAGAAATGATGGATTGGTGCGTAACACTACAGCATCCGGTTTGAACTGCAGGAACGGAGGTTTGATGGTAAAAGCATGGATGTCACTGACACGACGTGAAGACGTTAGTGCCAGAAGTAGGGCTACTTTCCAAGTTAGATATTTTAGGTCGGCCTTGTGAATGGGCTCGAACGGAGGTCTCATCAATTGCGCTAACACAACGTTGAGTTGCCACAACGGAGGAGGACGCCGAACTGGCGGAAATTTTCGGAATAAGCCTTTAAAGAATTGGCGGATTATTCTTGAGGAACAAAGGGAACTTGATCCATCTTGCCGGAAACGGGAAATAGCTGCTAGAAAAACCCGTAGGGTTGCATGAGACAGTCCAGAACTGGCTAGGTGCAAGAAGAATGGTAGCAATTGCTCTGCCGTGGAATGTATCGGATGGACTCCGTTAGCAGCACACCAGTGGCAGAATCTTTTCCATTTGAACTTGTACGTCCTGACTGTAGAGGGTGCTCTTGCCTGGGCCAAAATATCCCTACAATCCTGCGGGATGTCTAGGTGGGCGAACTCATGGTGTTCAGGTTCCAGGCCGATAAGCTCAGTGAGGAGGGATTTGGATGACAAATTCTCCCTTCGTTCATTGTGAGCAGATCCGTCCAATGTTGCAGGAGGATTGGTTGGCATTGGGACAGCAGGAGCAGTTCTGAGAACCACGCTTGCCGTGGCCAGCGCGGGGCTATTAGGATCAGGTGGCAAGGTTGTCTCCTCATCTTCCAAAGAACCCGAGGTATGAGGGGTATTGGAGGAAAGGCGTACGCAAATAGATTGCACCAGTTTATCAAAAGGGCATTCCCTTGTGATTCCTTGTGGGGATGCCAGCTTGCGTAATTTCGGCATTTCCGGTTCTCCGGCGTAGCAAAGAGATCCAGTTGCGGACGACCCCATAGTTGGAATATCCTCTCTAGAGTGGGTTGGTGTAACTCCCACTCGTGGGTCGACGAGGAGGACCTGCTCAGGGAATCCGCTAGGACATTGGATACTCCTGGCAGGTGTACTGCCGTAATCATGATCTGATGACTGAGAGACCAGTCCCAAATTCTTTGAGCTAACCTGGAGAGATTTGGGGATTTTGTTCCGCCCTGTTTGTTCACATAGTGCATACAGGTTGTGTTGTCTGTCTGTATTAGCACTGACTCTCCTTGGAGCAAAGGCAGAAATGATTTTAGAGCCAGAAAAATCGCCATCAGCTCCAACTTGTTGATGTGCCAAGATCTTTGATGTGTTGACCATCTTCCCTTCACAGAGAGATCCTCCAAATGTGCGCCCCATCCCTCCAATGAGGCGTCTGTCGTGAGTGTCCTGTCCGGTGGCAGCGACAGAAATGACATGCCTTCCGTCAAGTTGGCTGGAATTGTCCACCATGCGAGTGCTGACTTCATTTGATCTGTGACACATATCATGTTGTGGAAAGGTCCCGTTACCTGACGCCACTGAGCATCCAGAGCTTCCTGGATAGGACGTGTCCTCAGCCGGCAATGAGGGATCAAGGCAATGGATGATGACGCCATTCCCAGAAACGATTTTAACAGTCTCACAGAAACTGACTCTTTTGATCTGATCAGAGACACCAGTCGCAGCATCTTTTGTAGACGCTCCTGGGAGAGAAACGCCTTTGCTGACACAGTTTCCAGAGTTGCTCCCAGAAAATCTCTTTGTTGGTACGGATGAAGTTGGGATTTTTCTGTATTTACGGACAGGCCTAAAGAGCGAAACACGTCCTGGCACAGAAGAGTGTGTTGTCGCAGGTGAGTGCTTGACTGAGATTTCAGGAGAAAATCGTCCAGGTATGGAAATATTTGCACTCCCTGGAGTCGCAAAAACGCTATTACTGGAGCTAGTACCTTCGTGAACACTCGAGGGGCCGAGCGCAGGCCAAATGGTAACACTTTGAATTGGTAATCGTGTTGACCCACTCGAAAACGCAGGAACTTCCGATGCCGCTGTAATATAGGGATATGAAAATAGGCATCCTGGAGATCTATCGTTGCCAGAAAATCTTCCTGCAAGAGTAAGCGCAAGATGTCTACTAGCGTCATCATACGGAAGGATTGGCTCTTTATATATTTGTTTAGTGCCCTTAGATCGAGGATGGGCCTCCACTCTCCGTTTTTCTTTGTGATCAGAAAGAACCGGGAATAAAAACCTTTTCCCTTCTGAGACACTGGCACCAATTCTATAGCTTCTTTTTGCCTTAAAAGTCAAACTTGATGCAACAGTTCTTTCATGTGAGCTGGTGGCGGTCCGGAGGGTGGTGTGGGAGGAGGGAATTTGGTGAATTCTAAGGCGTGTCCCTTTTTTACAATGTCCAAAACCCAACGGTCCCTTGAGATGGAGGACCATTGGGAAAAGAACAGAGAGATTCGACCTCCAACCTTGTCCGTCTGGTAAGAGTCACTGTCTCTTTGACGCGGTTCCTCTGTATGAGGATTTTCCTCTATATGACTTGGAGGTTTGCTGTCGTGATGCTTGCTGTTGCTGGCCATAAGAGTAACGGTTGGATCCTTGATTGTAAGGTTTGTATTGTTTATTGTCCCTTCGAAAACTTGAGGAGGTGCCGCGTCCGCGTGCACCACGAAAATTACTCCTTTGAAATTGAAGGTTTCCTAACGACCTAGCTGTCTCAGTATCCTTCTTTATGGACTGTAGAGCTTCATCGACGTGGCTTCCAAATAACGCCTCGCCGTCATATGCCATGTTAAGGATCATGGACTGTACCTCCTGACGAAAGGATGTCGATCTTAACCATCCTTGCCTACGCAGAACAGCCGCTCCGGCAAGCTGACGGAATCCCATGCAGGCGATTTCTACTGCACAATCGATTATTTCCGCCGATGCCGCTTCTCCCTCTTGGAGCAACTTCATTGCCTCCACCTTAGATGGCTCTGGCAACTCCTGAACCACATCAGAAATATCAGCCCATACTTGTCTGTCATATCGTCCCAAGATGGCCAAGGCATTAGCTGCTCTAACCACAGTAGAGGCCATAGAAGAGAATTTACGCCCTATGGCATCCATCCGACGTCCGTCACGATCCGGAGGTGTGGTGATAGTAGATGCAGGATTTTTCGCCTTACGTTGCGCTGCCTGCGTAACGACTGACTCAGGTTTAGCCTGACCCGTGAGGCATGCTGGGGTTCCTATTGGTGCCTTATATTTCTTTTCTAATCGAGGCACCTGTGCTGGCAAGGTATTCGGTGTCTGCATTAATTTCTTGCCTTCTTCCCAAATAAACTCAACAATGGGAATAGCATGAGTCTGTTTGTAAGGTTGATTCTTGAAATCATAAAGGAAGCAATCTTCCTCCCTGCGCTCCGTTGTTAGTTTAAAACGGTGTGCTGCCCTTTCCATCAGTTGGTGAAAATTGGCTATGTCCACTGGAGGTGAATCCCCTGTTACTATCTGTGAGGGGGATGGTGTTTGTGCCTGGTAATTGTCCCACTCCGCCATATCATCGTCATTGTCATCCACATCCCCATTATCATCTGGGATTTCACCCTCTTCTGTGTCCTGAGGGCCTTCCTCTACAGGCTCATAGTGAGGCAACAACCTTTCCGGAACCTGTCTTGGAGGTGCAGGCGGCATCTGAGGAGCAGGATTTACAATAGGTACCGGTGGAATATTTGCCGGAATCACCGGGGCTGACGGAACCTCTGAACGTTGAGGGGATAGAGGGAACCGTTGGTTGTAGTCGTCCAACATGCGTTGGAGATTAGTTATGAGCGACAAAGGAAGAGTCGCCGTTTTATGCTTCGGAGGGGCCTGCTGTATGTAAACTGGATCTTCATCCTCACTGCTGACATCCTGGCATTTAATAACTAAGTCGGACGGACTTTGTGCTGTTCCAAAAGACTCCGGTAACCCCTCGGACTCCTGATCAGAATCCGTAGCGAATAATGGTGAGGGAGGCTGTGCATCTCCCACAGGAATATTGTCTTCCTGGCTATCCGGGCCCACAGTAGGAGGTAATGGTGTCCAAGAAACTCCAGTTAAAGATGAAACCGACGCTGCAGTTAGCTGAGGTAGTTGTTCCCTCTTTGTCTTCTGGGTAGACGAAACGCTGCTTACTCGTACCCTTACAAATGTCCCTGCCGTCGACTGCTGCATGGTATGTTCTGCAGACGCCTTTGGAGATGCCCTCGTCGACGGAGCCGTCGTCGACGGAATGATGGTCGACGGAATTATCGTCGACAGAGTCTGTGGCAACAAAATCGATGTTGACGGATCCGCCGTCGACGAAGCCGCCGTCGACGGGGCCACCGTCAACGGGGCCGCTGCCGACGGAGCCGTCGTCGAGGCTTTCGTCGACAAGGCTTTCGTCGACGGAACCACCGTCGACAGTGTCGTCGACGGGATCTTCTTTTTCTTCGTCGACGGAGTGGGCGTCGACGAGGTCGACGACGTCTTCGTCGACGACACAATCTTCGTCGACGGAACCTTTACCTTTTTCGTCGACGTTGAAGTAATGGGCAAAATAGAAGTCACCGCCCTCGAGGAACTGATGGTAATCGTCGACGAGGATAACGTCGACAGAACGCTCGTCGACGACGAAGCAGCTGACGTCGTCGTCAGAGTCACCGTCGACGAGTTAGAAACAGCAGATCTCGTCGTCGGGAGTATCGTCGACGAGGCGGACAATCTATTCCCTGAGGAATGGGAAGTAGACGCCTCAGCAGCCTGAGAACAGTGTCCCTTAGGCGACAAAGCAGTAGGTGAGACAGCAGAAGTGGCAGCTGTCAGAGTCAAAGATAGTTTCTTTTTCTTCAGGAAAGGAGATGGTAACTCCTGCACACTACTGCGCTTAGAGGCTGGTTGAGAACGACCAGAAAAGAGACTTTCAACATCAGAGAGTGGGTTATCCTTATCCTTCAGTCTCTGTAGCCATAATAACAGGCGGCCTTCTCTGTCCTTTAGAGTTTTTGTAGAAAAGGTTCTACAAAATTTACATTTTGCCACTTCATGGTCTGGGTATAAACAGTAAATACACTTACTGTGTGGGTCCTCAGAAAATAAACGCAGCTTTCCACACGAAGAACATGGTCTAAACAAAGATTTCTTACTAGAAGACATCCTGACTGACAAAAACTGAGCAGAGCTCAGGGAGACTCCCTGTCACACGACGTGCGGTAGAAAATCTGAGGTGAGAGGCTCTGAGGAGAAGGTTCTAGAGAGGGGCTGACGCCTGATTGGCTGGAGTTCGGACTTACATAATGACAGAGATAGACTACAAAAGTCTTTTGTCTCTCTCCATTGTATTCCTATGGAGTTTTCTCTTATAGGTACACTATGTGTGTTTTTACACCTATATAACGCTAATTATGTGATTACTTATGTATATATTTTGCTATATATATTGCTATTTTATTTACCGTGGGACTCCCACTCCGACGACGGGGAATATTCAAGCATGTGAATCTATGAAAGACACCCTAATACTGGAGAAGTATAGGGTCTCACTTTTTGAGAGTAAAATAATTTACCCTAAAAACAGCTCACATTACTCGGGGTGCTGTAGGTGGGACTAGTTCAGTTCCAGGGTACACCAGAAAAGGTAACTGGATAAAGTCAGTGAGAGGTTACAACAGAGCTCTACTTGGGGACTTCCTTATAAACGACATCTAGTAGAAATCTGAGCTATGTTGGCATGGGGAGGGAGAGAGAAGAGCTGGCACTTCCACACCCTTGGCAGAAGTTTGAGATGCTTTAAATGAGGTGGATGTACTACTAAACAAACACTGTTGCTGTTGAGTCTGCTAGATATTTTAACTCCGTTTAGTGCTATTTAAGAGTGCTGATAATTCCCAGTTTGACAACAGGGAATGATTCAAGCTTGTGAACAAGTGAAAGATCCAATACTGGAGAAGGGTTGATTATAATGGTCAAACATCTGCTTCATGTTACCAGGGTGGATTGTCTGTTCCCACAATGGCTATAGAATTAAGGGCTACAGGGAAGGGTGGAGTGTTTCTGTATTGTGCTGGAAAAGGGTTGGGGAAGGATTAAGTGCTTTTACCACATCTTTGCTGTAGAACAGAAGTAGCCTTGAGGAAAGTATACATGCTCTAATTACAGATTTCACATTGATGGGGAGGGAAGAGAGGTGTTATGAAGTAATATTTCTGCGAGAGATAGAACTATTTAGAAAACATGGGGCTTTGGCGAAAGGTAGGATTTTTAGTCGTCTATTATTGGAACAGAAGAGTCGGTGGAAAGGGTTTCTGGGCTTAGTTAGGTATCTGCCAAGGATCAGAGATTTGAGTTCAACCAAGAGACCTATTTTCTGATGCGTTGGAAGAATCATAGGACAAACCACAAAGAAGTTATCAAAGAGTTGGAGCAGGCAAAAGGCAAGGATGGTTAGATGCTATCAGAGGAAAACACAGACGCAAGAGAAGCCAGAGAGGATCACAAACATTAATAAGAAAAAAGACTGGGAGCAGAGCGTCAGGTTGTGAAAGTTGGGAATAGAAGCTTACCTGGAGACTCCAGATTGGTCCACAACAACTTTGCCTCCTCTACATGATGGGTAAACTTTAACAAAGAAATTGAAGAGCATCTCATTGTCCACATCAGATGTCAGGTCTCCAACAAACAGGGAGTATTCTTGGCTGAAAGCAGTAGGAAGTTGTCTGATTAGAAGTGTTTATAGAATTAGCTTAGACACAACACCAGACTAATTCAGACATTTCCTAGGCTGCTCTGTTAATTTTGCCTCCATATTTCACATGGTCCTATTTGTATGACACAATAGAAATAAGCATTGGCATAGCCAATAGGTCTCGCTTTTGGAACCTTCTAAGTATTTAGTTATGCAGCACAATATCCTTGGTGCAACAACATCAACTGTTGCATGGCTAACCCCTTATAAGGTCCCAAAGGCGAGAACTATTGGCTATGCCAATGCTTGTTTAACCTAACGCTGTCACCTTTTATTTTTTACAGTGTATATATGCAACTTGTTAACGTTGCAACTGTATATACATATAACTTGTTAGCGTATTTAGTCTATCTTGTGTACCTTTTGCAAGTTACCTAGTTCTTTAGTGAAGCACTCTGACACCTTTGGGTAAAGTTCGTGCTATATAAAACTGCATTAAATAAATAAAAAATAAATAGAAATTGTGGCGGGGGAATCCTAGAGCTGCAAGTATGAGTGTTATCAGAGATGCTTCAGAAGCCCACACCACTTGACAACATTTTTTAGCACTTTTGTAGCAGAAAGAGGGAACTTCGTATTTACCTGCTAACTTACATTAGAAATAGTAAGGTTTAGCAAGGTAACGAGGCACATCTGATAAATAGCTTATTTGACAATTAAACGTGCTAGAAGGATACAGAGTATGCCGGAGGGGCGTGGGGTGGACTCGTACATGCAATGTTCTAGAGGGAGGGACGTGGATGAAAGGTTCACTTCCTTCACTGCTTCGAAGCCACGGTTATGAAGAGGCAAAGCTTAGTTCAATCCTTCGCCACCACTCTTACCCCTGTTGCTCTGACGCTGATGGGCTCCGCAAGGCATGCATGTCAGGCTATTGATGTGGAAGAAATGCTGTGGTCCGCAGTTCTCGGTCAGTAGCAGCGGGAAAGAGAGACTCTGACCGGCACATGAGACTGCCCGCAGCAGCAGCACCAAAAAGAATACGTGGGGCGCTATATCCAAGCTGCACGTCGCCAAGGCACTGCCACCGCCACCCTAACAATGCACCGGGTGCGCCGGATGTCTCTACTGTATGTAGCTGCAAGAAGCAGTCTTTCTTCTATTTCTAAAGCAAGAGGCTCTCAAGCTTGGCACAGGCTGCGGCTTAAAGATTGGCGCAGCCTACGCTAGGTACGCAGTGGTGGAGACAAGAGAAAAGTATTCACATTCTCTGAGATTTCTCGGCGTACGGAGAGATATTCTAGTGAAATGATAGAGCGGCGAGCTGGACATTAATAGAAGGGATGAGTATTTCAAGATGCCCCCAAATGTGGTAATACTGTAAAAGGAGGCACCGGGAAATGAGGTAATTGCGCAGGATCACCTAATTTTGTCAAGCTGGGAATTGAAATTTAACCCTGGTTTTGTGATTGCGTGATTCAGCCACTGAATGGGTTACCCTCCCGTTTTTTATCAAATGTTAAAATCTACGATTCTTTGAGGAGTTAAATCAGTACACCTAAAACAAATGCAATAGGTAGGGAAGAAAATGAAAGTGAGCGGCCGCGAAAGTGATCGCGCGCTGTGAGTGGGCTTTAAAAAGCCCGACCACAGCTTTTTGGGTGCCGCGAGCTATGCGATGTGCACGCACCATGATGAGAGAGGAAAGCCAGATGGCGCCTCTGCTCGTGATAGTGCGCGTAACCGCACGCTCCATGCCACCCAAAAAGCTGTGGTCGGGCTTTTTAAAGCCCACTCACTAAATGTCTTGCCAGAGCAGCGCATGTGCTGGCTCAGGCAAGACCTAAAAAGGAAAAAGAATTGCAATTGGATAAGCAAGCATCCTGTGTTTGTGAATTTCTGTTGCTAGATGGTCAAAAAGCACCCTGTCCAAGAGCTGATGGATGACTGCCCCTAGAGATGAAAGAACAGAGGAACTTGCTTTGTCTCTTATATTGCCACACCTTAAGATTGTTAACTAACTTGTCACCACAGATTACCATGTACAATTAAACAATGGAGCTAAAAATAGCAAAGGATTGTTACCAGGTTTTAAGCAGTCGGGTTTACATCTTTTGTATCTGTTTTCCAGATGAAAGCATTTACACAAAGTGCAATACGCAAGGAGCAGTGAAAGTTGATACTCTGGAGATTTTCTGATTGACTTTTGCTTTTGTAATGTTCTAAAACCATCTAACCTTAAATGGATTATGGCTGTAACTCATTTTGGGGTGTATGCAATGTGACTAGTGTGTTTGCCAAAAGAAGACCTCAATTCATAAAGAGACTACACGTGTCTTATACACTAATTAAAAAAATATAAAATTTACATTATGGAGACACTCCAGAAAGAATAAAGACACATTCAAAGGACAGATGGAAAGAACAGTCAATTTGGAACTACAAAAATAAGATCTCCATTTCACCAGATCCTTCTGGTTATTTGTGTAAGGTTCTTGGGCTCATATACCCACATTTGATCATGCCTGAATTCCACCAACAGTCATTTAAGTAATGGACACATGGAAAAAAGGAAAAGTCATGAATGCAAAAAAAAACAATGGCACAGCAAATGAAACCATAAGATCAAATGGAGGCATTGCCAAGCTCAAACTTGCTAAGATCCAATGGAGCAACAGAGTCATTTATAATAATAAGTGAGAGTCAATGAGCTGCCTAACTAGGTAGTTTGGTAAGGAAAAAAACCCTCAAGTATTTATGTAAATTGCAACAGATGGGGGTGTGGCCTGGGATCATGGCCACCAGGAGGTAGCTTTTCGAGCTCAGTTCTAGCCCCTAGCACTCCTCCTTCTGTGGGATCACCTGATGACTGTATATAGAGTGTCGGAGAGGGGCTGGCTGGTGGAGACCTGCTGTTTTTTAGATGGCTTGGTGGTTTCTGACTTACGGTGGAACAGATAAGTGGGACTGGAGTGGGAGCTCCAGGTGGAGGAGCTGCAGGAGGCAGTACGGCAGATGGCTCGCTGCAAAGCACCAGGCCCAGATGTGCTCCCAGCTGAATATTATCAAGTGTTTTCTGGGCTACTAGTCCCCTGCTTGTTGGAGGCTCTCTAGAAGGAAAGAAACAACAGGATGCTGCCGTAATCTGTGTGAGATGCCCAGATCATTATGCTCCCCAAGCTGAGTAGGGACCCTGCAGACTCTAGCGCCGATTAGCCCTTGTCTATGTTTGGGGTTGACACTAAAGTCCTTGTGAAAGCTCTTGCAACCACGCTGCGAAGAGTGGTGAACCACCTAGTGCATGGTGATCAGTGCGATTTCATGCTGGCCTGAGGCACCCAAATGAACCTGCAGCGATTGTCCCAAGTGTTGCACTCTGTGGCTTATGGAGACCTGGAGATAGATACTGAGAAAGCGTTTGATATGCTTAATTGGGAGTACCTCTGGGAAATTCTGCAGAGACTTTTCCATCATGGGTGTGATTGCTCTATGCTGGACCAATTGTGCAGGTTCGCACCAGAATTGTGGTGTCAGAGTACAGGCATACTGAGAGCGGTACAATACAGGGTTGCCCCCTCTACCCGCTCCTGTTCACTTTGGCTATGGAGCCGTTGGTGACTTAGCTCCACCGCAATATGTGGGGTATTGAGGTTGTGAGCAATACCCATGTTATCTCGCTCTATGAAAACAACGCACTCGTCTATGTCACCCACCCAAAGCAGTCGGCTGGAGTACTTTTTTTTTTTTTTTAACTTTTCTTTATTGAGTTTAATAACATAGTATGGTTAAGTAAAGCCTCATCAGGCAATACAGTACATTTAGGCATTCAAAGTGGCTCCGCACGTAGCAAAAGTATATCATGGCTTATAAAGAGACACAGAGTAAAAACAAATTAGCAGAGAAAGACATGGTTTGCATCCATTATCCCCCCCAAAAACCCCACACATCATAAGATTTTTTAAAAAACAATCATGGAGGAGGAGCCTAGCGCGCAACCAAGATGGCCGCGTAGGTGCGAGGCTCCCGAGGACCTCCGCGACCTCCTACGTTTATCCTGTCTTCATCCTGATTCGGTTGAGGGGACTGTGTTGGTGAACCTGAGCCGCGGTGGTACCCGTTTTCCGTATTTCAATCGGACCCCGTGTGCCGTTCTGGGCATCGATTGAAGTTTGCGGCCTGCTCCTCTCCTGACCCCGGACTTGAGTTGGGGGGTGATCCAGTGGAGAAGTGAATAACAACGGCGGGACGAGCCTGGCGCGATGCGTACCCCACACTTTCACTTTCGAGCCCTCTTGCCATTGTCGCGAGTGGGATCACGGCTCTTCTGTGTGTGGTGGTTGCCTCGCTGGGGGACCCTGCCTGCCCTGCGGGGACCTGCTCCGCCTTTCTGAGGCGACCTCTGGGGTCCTTGGCCTCGACTGTTCGCTCTCCGCGGTAGGACTCGTGGGTGTACGGGATACAGGACAATGGCGACGAAGCAGGATGGCGAGAGGCCAAGGGCCAAATCGACCCGGCGTGGCGCTGCAACTCAAGCCAACATTATGGATCGCTACACCCTACCGAAGGGTTCTCCAGGCGGGTCGCATAAGTCTCCTGAGTGCCCCGCAGATGCCCCGGATTTGCCGACAGATCTGACTTTGCAGGACATCATGGGCGCCATCGCGGAGATGAAGACCTCGGTGGGTCAACAATTTGATACCCTGGCGCACAAACTCGACGCGGTTCTCATCGATGTTAACCTTGTCAGGGCAGATCTTTCCAAGACAAATGACAGGGTGGATTCTTTGGCTCACACCGCGTCGGGCCTCACGACTGAGGTGGCGGCCCTTCAGACAGAGGTACGTCGGCTCCGGCAGGCCAGTGCGCTCACGGATCGTCGACTGGAGGATTCCGAGAGTCGGGCCCGGAGGAACAACGTTCGCATTATCGGGGTGCCAGAGGGACTGGAGGATTCGGCGGGGGATCTCTTTGTGGAGGACCTGATTTCTAATCGTCTGCAGCCTCGAGGTTTGAGTAAATTCTTTGCGGTGGAGAGGGCCCATAGAGTTCCTGGTGGCAAGCCGAAGGTCGGAGCTCCCCCGCGGCCTCTTATTGCCCGTATCTTCAACTTTCGGGACAGGGATGCGATTTTACAAGCTTCTAGAGTGCAGGGGCCGCTTAAGCTGGAGAACGTGGAGGTCAACTTCTATCCTGACTTTACTCAAGCGGTCCAGAAGCAGAGGCTGGGTTTCATGGGCGTTAAGCGGCGGCTCCGAGATATGAACTTGAAATACGCCATGCTTTTCCCGGCCAGACTGCGTGTGGAGTCCGAGGGTCGCTCTCATTTCTTTGACCGTCCGGAGACGGCCGGGGACTGGTTGGACACTTTGCCTGGGGGACATGATCGAGAGGGTGTGGGGGCCGCGGGAGGAGAGTGCCCACTGGACCGGACCAGCGGTATTGATACTGGGGCTAATTCCTGATTATGCCACTTTTCGGCTGTGCTCAGGGTCTCTTGACTGTCGTGCTTTGCTCCCCCTCCCGTGGAGGTTGTGGTGTGTCTCGAGGGGGTTCTCTTTCCTCCTCTAGGGGGTCTTTGCAGTTTAGTTCATGCAGGGGCGACAGGCACACTGCAAGTTGGGGGGGCTGTTTGGGCTCATGCAGGGGTGCAGGGAGGGGGGAGTTTTGTTTGGAATGTTGGGTTGGGGTTGGGTATTGTTTGTTTGTACCACAAGGCAGACATATTGTTGTGTTCTATTCAAGGTGCTCTCTGGGAGGGGACAGATTGGTTTTGGCTGTGATGGGGGGTAGGGGACTGAGACTTCTTTCCTGGAATGTTAACGGACTGGGGGACAGGATAAAACGGGGGGTGGTCCTGCAGTTCTTAAAACGGATTTCACCTGATATTGTGTTCTTGCAAGAAACACACCTTATTGGTAATTCCTTCTGTGCTATGAATAGGCGGGGCTATCGCCTTGTGGCCCATTCGGGCTTCACCTCTGGTTCGAGGGGTGTGGGCATTATGGTTAAAACCTCGCTCCCGTTGGAGGTTGACGAGGTGCTCCATGATGACAGGGGGCGATATACGGCTCTGGTGGGTAGATGGGAGGGTAAAGTAGTTGTTTTGGTTTCTGTTTATGTCCCACCGGGGTTGCAGACGACTACTTTTGCTGATTTGGGGCGCCTTCTTCTTGGGCTGCCGGTGGGTATCTTAGTGGTTTGTGGGGATTTTAATGCTGTGGTCTACGGAACTGAGGATCGCCACCCACCCAGGGATCTCCCCCGGGCCCAAGCTTGGTTGTCTGGCCTCTTAGATACCCTGGGTCTAGTGGATTGTTGGCGGCTAAAACATCCTGCGCAGGTACAATACACCTTTCATTCCGGGGCTCATGGTAGTCTTTCGAGACTTGATTATGTTCTGATGCCAGCGGCACAGGCGGGGAGGGTCGGGGAGGTGCGGCATCTTGCTCGGGGTATTTCAGACCACTCCCCTCTCTTGTTGCACTTTGATATTGTCCCGGGGATGGAGGGGAGGGTGGTCCCGATCAACCCCTGGTACCTGCGTAATCCCGCAATTCGCGCAGATTTGATTAAATCCCTTGAGCAATATTTTGGAGATAATGTGGGATCAGTGTCGTCTGCTGTTTCTCTGTGGGAGGCGTTCAAAACGGTACTCCGGGGGGAGGCCCTGTCCCTCATTTCCCATTCCAAGAGGTGTGAGCGGGAGGAGGTGACCCGTATCGAGTCTGAGATAACTGAGTTGGAGGGTGACCTGGATTGTGGTGTCACGGACGACAAACTGCATGCTCTCAGGATCAAACAAGCGGACTACAAAGCCCTAGTCACCGAGGCGGCCAGGGGCCTGAGTAGGGAGCAGCAGGGGCGACTGTATGATATGGGTGATAAAGCTGGAAAACTGATCGCGTGGCTGGATAAAAAGGAGAGAGCGAGTCGAGTTGTTCTACTGGTTGAGAGAGTGGAGGGTGTGTATGTTACTGATCCGGGTGAAATTGTTGATTGCTTCGCAGAGTATTTTCGCGGGGTGTATTCCCCGGTATCTTCTCGCTCAGAAGAGGATTCCCGCGACCTGCTTAAAGATATTGCGTTGCCTTCCCTTTCGGAGGAGGATAAATCGTTGATGGACGCGACTCCGACGTCTGAGGAGATCGCTCTGGCCATACGTTCAGTCGCCTCTGGCAAGGCCATGGGTCCGAATGGCCTTCCCATTGAATTGTACAAATTGCGGCCGGATACATTGGCGCCGCATCTTCGTGATATGTTCCTTGCGGCCCGGGCGGCGGGTTCCCTCCCGCTGGACCAGCGTCTAGCCACTATTGTGGTTATTCACAAGGAGGGGAGGCCACGTGATCGGGTCACTTCTTACAGGCCCATTTCGCTTTTGAATGCGGAACCGAAAATTCTGGCCGAGGTGCTGGCTAATCGGCTGGTCAGCGTGGTGTGCGACCTGATCCATCAGGACCAGTCCGGTTTTATCCCTCATCGCAACACCGCGCTTAACCTGCGGCGTCTGCATGGGGTGCTCTCGAGGGTTCCGTTCATACGTGAGCCAGCCATTTTGGCGTCCCTGGACGCCACTATGGCATTCGACACGCTTGAGTGGCCATATATCTGGGCGACGCTGGAGAAGTTTGGGTTTGGCCCGGGATTCATTGGCTGGGTGAAATTGTTGTATTCCGGACCGCTAGCCCAGGTGGTGGTGAATGGTAGAGTGTCGGCTCCTTTTGAATTGGGTAGGGGCACGCGACAGGGTTGCCCGCTGTCGCCTCTCCTCTTTGCGCTCGCCTTGGAGCCCCTGGCGGAGTGGCTGCGGTGGCACCCTTCGATTCGTGGTCTCCGATGGACTCCTGAGTATGAGGATCGAGTCTCTCTCTACGCGGACGATATTCTTTTGTATCTTGCTTCCCGGCGTGAATCGTTGATTGTGTTAGTGGATGTGCTGAATTCCTTTGGCCGTAACTCAGGCCTAGTCATCAACTGGGCTAAATCCTGTGTATATGTCCTCTCAGGGGAGGCCCCTATCCTCCCGCGGGGTTGTCCTATCCAGGTTGCTCAACAGGGATTTAAGTATCTGGGTATTTTTATTACCCTGGACTCGGCGGCCCGATACACACAGAACCTACTCCCCCCCCCTCCAACGTTTGAAGACGGATGTGGCGCGTTGGAGGCGCTTGCCGCTCTCGCCGCTCGGCCGGGCGGCGCTGTTTAAGATGATGTCGTTGCCACGGTTTTTATATGCCTTGCAAAACACGATGGATGTCGTTCCGGCTAGTTACTTTCGGGAGGTGGAGGGTCTGCAACGCCAACTGTTTTGGGATGGGAGGCCGCGGATCGCCCTCGCGAAGCTGACGCTCCCGTGGTACGATGGGGGGGTCGCCCTCCCCGACATCAAACGTTATTACTGGGCCTCCCAGCTGGCTGCGATAAACCACGGGCTTTATGGGCCCGCCCTTAATCCGGCTTTTGAAATGGACAAATTGTTGTTGCCGGGTGGCGACTACAATCGTGCGCTCTACTCTAGATCGCTCGACGCACGTTTGACTGGTCCGACGCGGGTCGCGGTACGGGTGTGGCATGCGGCAAACTCGGCGATGGGGTGGAAAGATCGGTTGACCCGGGCGACGCCACTGTATGCCTCTGAACGACTGGGTTGTTTGTGGACGACGAAAGGTTTCGAGAAGTGGGACACGATTGGCATTAGCAGGGTGGGCGATCTTTGGACGAAGGGGGGATTTAAAACGTTTGATGCCCTGAAAGCGGAATACCAGTTGCATGACAGGGAGTACTTCCGGTATGTACAGGTTCGCCACGCGTTGTCTTCCGTGTTCCCGGAGGTCGCGTCCATCCCGGAGTGCTCCCCTTTGGAAGATAGAGTGCTAGATGGGCATGTACCGGATGGCACTATCTCATTGATCTATAAAAAGCTCATCAACGATCGCTCGGGACTGCTGGCTGCCCTCCGTGAGGCATGGGTCGCTGATGGATTGGAGCTGGACGACGAGGATTGGGTATCTACGGTGGCCTTCCCGAAAGAGGTGGCCATACCGGCCCGCCTTTGTTTCGTCCAGCTCAAAATACTCCACAGGGTTTACGTTACGGGACCGGGCCTGATGCGTATGGGATACGCGGTGGATGGGATGTGTAAGCGTGGGTGTGGCATGTTAGGGACCTTCCTCCACATTTTGTGGGAATGTCCGGAGGTGACTCGATTTTGGCGTGGTGTGCATGAGGTGTTGCAAGCGGTCACGCATGTTGCGCTGCTCCCCGAGGCTAGGCGGTGTCTGCTGAATGTGTGGGAGCCGACTGATTATACGGTGACGCAAACGTGGTGGGTGACATTGGGATATATGGTGGCCAAGCGTGACATTGCACAATTGTGGGGCTCCCAGAGGTCACCCACGATTTCGGTATGGAAGGAAAATATGGATTGGTGTATGTTCCGAGAAAAGGTTGTGTATGTGGCGAGAGGTAAGCCTGGGAAATGGGTAAAGGTGTGGGGCCCCTGGAACTCCTACCGCGGCGGGATCTGTACCCCGCCACTGACGCCCGACTTGGCGGCGGCCCTGTCTCCCTAGTCTGCACATTCTCTTGATTCTGTGTTACCGTAACCACTTTGTTTCTGCCCCTGCCCTTCCCCCCCTCTTATTCTTGTAGGTTGGTAGAGCCCTCCCGAGGGGAACACATGCTGTTGCCTAGATTTTTGCCGCCTTGTGGGTTTGTTTCTTGTTTTTCATTTAAAAGGAAACCGCCATTTGGGATGTTTGGGCAATGTGGCCGCAAATGATATTTTTGATCTGTGGGACTTTTTACTGCTTGCTGCTTGTGTTTATGAATATGTTTCATGGTCTCACTGTCTACTAGCGGCCGGCCTGAAGGTTGTAGGCCCATACTTGTATATCTCTTGAACTCTGTAATAAAGGTTTAAAAAAAAAAAAACAATCATGACCGGCCAGAGTCAGTGAACAGTAGACAGCCATATATGATCATATTATGACACTACAGATGAGTACTGACATGACTACCCTTCGGTTCGTCTGTTTCTTTACCTATCAAGTACTGTTGAAATGGGCCCCAGTAAGATTGTGGTCTGGATTGGGAGGGAAGAAGTTCACCATATGTGTCTGACTTAGTATTGCAATAGAACATTTCACTTGTCCATTCCTCAATTGTAGGAATCGGGCCTCTGCCCCACCGCATAGCAATCCGTCTCTTCGCTAAAAGCAGTGAATCCGTTTTGTCACTAAAAGCAGTGTCATCGCCACCAATCGTCTGGAATTTTTGTCGATCGATCTGGTATAGCCTTGGAGAGCTAAGAACGGGTCAGGGGATAGTGTGAGGCTAGTGATATAGTCTATTTTCTGAAATATTTCCCCCCAATACTCCAATATGCTAGGGCAGAACCAAGCTAGATGCATAAAATCTGCCATCGGTTCCGGGCACCGAGAACAGGTAGCTGTCTTACGCAAACCATATATATGCCGACGTTCTGGGGTGTAGTATGATCTATTAATGTACTTGAAGTGTATTAGGTGGTGCCTACCATTCATGGATATCTTTTTTTGTCATCTCACAACAATATTGCCATTCGTTGTTCTCAATTACCCGGGCCCGGTCCCTCTGCCAGTCATGCCTAGGTTTGGAGAACTGAACCGATCTATTTGCTTGTGTGATGTTATATATTCTCGAAACTAATTCTGGGGGTGAAGGAGTCTTGATGACGTAAGAGAGGGCGTGAACTTCCAGGGGCTCCTGCAAGCAGTTCCCTAAAAGTGTTTTTAGGGCGTGCCGAAGTCGAAGATATTGAAAACGCACCAACAGTGTAGGGCAGGAGCCATCCGCTGTCAGCTGTTCCCAACTGCGGAATTCCCCCCACAAAGAGGTCGCCTATAACAGTGATGCTGACTCTGCTCATGGCCTGGGATGCCCCACTTTCAATACCGGATGGAACCAGGTGCACCACTCTAAGGGGGTCAAGGGAGAGTATAAAATAGCGCCGGCCTGTCTGTCCAGCAGGTTACGCCAGGTATGGGAGGTGGAATTAATAGAGTCTAGAATACTGTGCCTACGTGTAGGATTCCTGAATAGCCCCTGTAGGAGTGTGTCAGTACCAGCTGCGATTCTCTCTCTCTCTATATATATATATATATATATACGGGGGGAGTAGTGGGGCAATGCAGCCAAGTGTAGGCGTGGCAACACTGTGCAGCTCTATAGTCTAGGTCTAGATACGGGGCGTTGAGGCCGCCCAAAGAATACGGCAAAGTGAGAATGTTCCATTTTACCCGGGGTTGTTTGCCAGCCCAGGCTAACTTTAACATAAGGGACCTTAATTTAATGAATATGTGTTGTGGAAGGACCATGGGTATATTCTGAAACAGGAACAACAGTCTAAGTAGGAGGACCATCTTCATCAATGAAACACGTCCCAGTAGTGAAAGTGGCGTCCATCTAGTCAAGTCCTCTTCTAGTCTGTCCAATACTTTCACAGAATTAACCAATACTCCTTCTGGGTCAGTATGTATCTGAATCCCTAGATAGCGTACAGACTCTGTTGTTCAGTTCAAACGGAACTGCATGGTAGGAGGGAGGGTAAATGCGGTCAATGGAAAAATCAAGGACTTATTCCAATTAATGTTTAGTCTGGACAGCTGTACAAAACAGACCACTTCATTCAAAACTGGGATGAGGTGGGTGGAGGGCTCCCTAACATATAGTAGTAGATCATCAGCATATGCAGAGACTATTAACAGATAACCTGGGAAGCATACCCACCTATGACTGTGGTATTCTCTAACAGCGCATAACGATGGTTTGGATACCAAAGCATACAAGAGAGGGAATAAGGGGCATCCCTGCAGAGAGCCCCTGGATATGGGTATCGGAGCCGTCACCAGATTTCCCAGCTTAATTCTAGCACGCAGCGCTACATAAAGAACCTTAACCAGTTGTAAAAAGACTTCGCCCACACCCACCCGCCTGAGTACCATTTCCATAAAAAGGCCATTCGACAGAATCGAAGTCCTTTTCAGCGTTCAAGAACACCGCTGCTGCGTTAATTTTAGAGTTGATATACTGAATAGCAGCTCAGGTTGCGCCCTGGGACACATCCAGCTTGCTTGACCCCCACTAGGCCCAGAAGCAGTAGAGGGATGCGATTGGCCAGTATCTTAGCGAACAGTTTTGTGTCTATGTTTAACAGGGACAAGGGTCTTTATGACAAGCAATCACTGGGGGTTTTTCCAGGTTTGAGGAGGGTAGCGATCAATAGTCATGCATTGAAGGGGGCATTAGCTTACTCTCCGCCATCTCTTCAAACAGGGTAACTAGGTGTGGGATTCTTGAAACGCTTTATAAAAGGCGACAGTCAACCCATCAGATCCCGGGGCGGAGCCACTCTTCCATTGATGACAAAGCAACCCTAATTTCCCTGGGGTGTAGCAGAGCCGTGAGATGTTCCCTATGGGAGTCTGTGAGCCAATCGAGGAGGATATGTATCAAATAATCCTCAATAGCAGAACCAGCAGGGGGCATCTGTGACCTATAAAGCTCTGCATAATATCTACTGAATCTATCCGCAATGTCTTTTGAATCATATATCATACTACAATCTTCACCCTTAACTTCGACTATGGAGTTAGTTTCCCTCGGGGGACGCTGCAATTTAGCTAACAGGGCTCCGAGGCGTTCGCCCTCCAAGTACACATGAGCTGTGGTGTACTTGCCTAAGTACTTGACTTCAATATCAGCTGTGTCCTGGAATTCCTCCAACAGCACTTTAATATCATTTAGTATCCCAGCATGTGCCGTCCGATGGTGATCTTGCTCCAGGGCTGCGATGCCTGCCTCTAGTTTGGCAAGCCTGTTTTGAATGGACCTGAGAACTCCTGCATGCTTAGCAATTGTTTACCCACAAATAAAAACCTTAAACGTTTCCCAGACTGTTGAAAAGGCAGAAACTGAGCCTATGTTCTCTCTAAGAAAAGTTATCAATAGCTGTAGCCATTTCTGAGCGAAACACCTGATCAAGTAGAGAGTACGGCAGAAACCTCCATGTGAATGGGGCCTGTCTACAT
The DNA here is from genome assembly GCF_964204655.1 of Triturus cristatus. Classification (NCBI taxonomy): domain Eukaryota; kingdom Metazoa; phylum Chordata; class Amphibia; order Caudata; family Salamandridae; genus Triturus; species Triturus cristatus. Next base: position 282,551,268 of record NC_140584.1, on the reverse strand, counting down.
GTAGGGGCTGTCAATATCAACTGCAATGGAGAATGGTCAGAGTAAGTTCTGAGGAGCAGTTCACAATTCGACACTAGAGGGACCAGGCTTTTAGAAAACAGCCAGTAATCAATCCTGATGTGGATGTCATGTGTGGCAGAGTAGTGTGTGAACCCCTGGGTGGCGGTTGGACGCTGTCTCCAGACATCCACGAGCCCCAGCTGCTCCATGAGCGCCGATATGGCGCTGGCTGCTGCAGGAGGTTTCCTTGGTGGGCTACGTGATCTGTCTTTATTGAGGTCAAGTAAACAATTAAATTCTCCCCCCTACATTTGCGGCAACTCATTGATGTTAAGCAAGCGCGCTGTCAAAGTCTGAAAAAACTGAGGGTTGTCATAGTTGGGTCCCTGTTTGTTAACTAGCCGAGCGCTGAAGCCCTCAGCATGACAGCAGGCTACAGTAAATCTACCATTGGGGTCGACCTCTTTTTCATGCAAGGACAAACCAAATCTAGAGTGAACCCAAATGAGGATCCCCCCCTTGCGTGCTAAGTAAAACCAACTGCGGAAAAAAGGCCCTGCAATTGCAGTTTTGTGAGCATCTTAGTTTGGGGGGGGCAAGATGGGTTTCTTGTATCATTGCTATATCTACGTGGTGTCTTTTCAACATGGCAACAACCTTTCATAGCTTGCGATAATCGTTAAGGCCCCGGACATTCCATATCCAGAGTTTAATTGACTTGGTCGTCATGCGTGGTGTTCGCCAACAATGTACATTACATATTAATTCCCAGTGTCATACATCATTGCAAGGAGCGTAACTAAAATCAGAATGCCCTGAATTACCTTTAATGCGATAATGAACCTAAACCCCCCACACCCACCCACCCACCCATGCTATACTGACCCAAACTTGGCACAGACAATCCCTCAGCCCCCCAACCCGTAAATGCAAAAACCCCCCCAAAAAACACAGAATAAACATTCCACAATATAAACAAACCCAAATGTCGACGGTGGGTTACACATCGGGCAGATGTTGCCTATTAAACATCGAAAGATAGGTATCAGAGCCTATACAACAGTGTGCTCATCCAATACTGATCAGCTCAATTATGCATATTAAATGTTGTGACGGTACCGCCCCTAAACCCCCTGGTAGGGTACCATAACTAAGCTACCTCCCCACACCATTCCACAATTGAGGACACACCACAGTTTTATATCAAAAGCAGAAACGCATTCAGGGAAATGTACTGTTCTTCGGGGGCCGGAGTATCATCGTCCAAGTAGGGGCGGGTTTTGGGAGATCCCCCGCTTCATTTGTCGCTCTCTCTTCTTTTCAAGAAATGCAAAACCTGTTTAGAACCGTTAAATATGCGAAATGTCCCATTTGCGCGAACCCTTAGCTTCGCTGGGTAAATCATATTATATTCCAGACTCAGGTTGCGCCGCTTCCGTTTAACAGGGACAAATTGACGTCGTGCATCCTGGACAGCTTGTGTGAAATCTCGGTAAATAGATATTTCTGTGCCCTCGTATCTCAGGGATTGTAGTTCCCTGGCTTTCTTTAATGCAGTGTCCCTGTCTCTATAGTTGAGCACCCGGGCGATAATACGGCGAGTAGCGGCCCCAGGGACCAGTCAGTGAGCGAGAGACCTCGGAGCGCGCTCGATGAGGAACAGGTTAGAAAAGGTATCTTTGTCCAGGAGTGTAACCAGCAATTGTTCCACAAAGAGTTCCATATTAGGGATGTTGAAAGATTCAGCAATACCCACTATGCGCAGATTGTTCCTCCTTGAACGCGCCACCAAGTCCTCTGCTTTAGACTGAACTGAGTGCAGTAGCTTTTCTAGCTTCATAGTGGACTTCAAAGTAGGGTTCAGTGTGTCCTCAGCGCCCAACACCCTCTGTTCAACAGTGTCCAATCTAGTAGCTTGTTTTTCCAGCCTCTCCGACATCCTGTCCATCCTGAAGGAAAGGGCGTCTATCTTTCCATCAACGTTCGTTAGGCTAAGATGCATGGCCATGAGAATCTGTTTTATATCAGAGTCGGTGGCAGTGTCACCCATCTCTGAAGCAGACTCAGATGCATTCTTCTCGGCGTCTTGTTGTCTGGGGGTTTTACGTGGCTCAAATTGCAACTTGGATTGCGATTTCTCTGTGCGGCCCATGTTTGCCTCTGGGATCAAGTTGAAGTCGATCAGGAGTATCACCCTAAATGTAGGTCGCTGGAGCCCTACACAGATTACCTCGCGGAGGAACCCACCACAAGGGTCAGGGCCCTACCAACTGCGTGAACAAAGGTCGCATGCATCCACCACGAAGCACCACCACCTTATAGTAGATATTATCAGGGGCCGTATCCAACAGCAGCCTCCCAGTCAGCCGCCATGTACCCAAGGGATGCGGGCACGGAGGCAGCAGATGGACACCCCAGTTAGACCATCAAATCCTGCAGTTCGTCTCTAGGGTACACCACAGATCATGTAGAGCCCACAACCCAGGAGGCCGGGGGGGAAGAAGAACAGGCCAGCAGCCAACCCAAACACTGAAGGCTTGGCAAGCGTATCCAGGCCCCAAAACTGAACGTGCTTGTCACGCCGGTGTCTCCAGGGGGTCGCAGCATCAACACCGCAGCAGGAGCCAGGAAAAGCTGCGCCACACAGAGTACTCCAAGCAATAGGGGAGTGCCTCACGGAGTCATACCGTAGACACAAAGTGAGAAGAGGCTATCACTGCCTGGAGAAGGGCTGCATATAACGGGGGCTTTACACACACAACCTCAGCACCGAGGGTCTGCCCCACTGTCCCAGCGTTATACACAATATTGCCCAAAATTAGCCATGTCCTCAGGGCAGCCCCAGCACAGCCCACCCACCGCTCGCTGAAGAAGGGTAATGGAGCGTGGGGGACTACAGCCTCAGTAGTCCCAGCAGGAGGGGCAGATAATGAAGCAAGAGCGCCCGCGATTCAGCGAGGCGCTCGCCTCTCCCAGTCAACAGGGATGCTGATTCCAGTGCCGTGAGCGGGAGGGGTCAGGAATGCCAAAGTCAATAGCGGGGGCAGCCGAGAGAAGCGCAGGACGCCCCCACCACTCACCGCAGCAGTCACGGGTCCAACAGCGCACCGGGACACCCAGCAGCTGTGGGGCCGCCATGCCTCGCTCCGACGGACGAGACTGGGAGACAGCAGGGCGGGATGACAAATGGTGCTTCAGCAGCAGCGGCAAGCACAGAGCCAGGCCCCACAGCGACAGCGCAGACCTCCAGGTAGGTCGCACACAACAAAAGCCAGGCAGGAAGCAGGCCGCAGCGCCCAGATCATGCGAGTCCCCCATGCCTCGTGCGCTCAATACGGATTTTTCTTTTTTCTTTTTGGGGTCCCACGGCTGCCAATAAGGTCCCACAGGTACCTGCAGCAGCAGGGGGACGATTCAGGTGTTCCATTTGGTGAGCAGGATCGAGTCGAATGAATGTCGGCTGGCGGAGATACCCTAAAGTGCGGCCATCTTGTGGCCAGGCTTCACTGCAGATCATGAACAAATTTGGTGCAGATCTGGCCTATTGATTAACAGGCAGAAAACAGTATTGTTCCCCTCAGCTACGCTTGCAATCCAGCCTGTCTCGCAGTTACTGAGCTTAAATGTGAGGGGGACCACTTCTGATATTTAGGGATACAGGTGGCAAACACATCGGAGGCCCGATACCATTTTCATTTAGTAGAGTCTTTGACGGCCTCGAGGCATCAATTCGCTTCTAGAACCACCTACCTCTCTCGGTGATGAGCAAAGTAGCCCTTTGCTTTGGTGTTGTTATCCTGCTGTCTGCATGCCTTTCAGAACGTCATGAATAGCATTTCAAACTCCAAGTTTGCCAAATTAAATAGCCTCCTAGTGTCCTTCTTGTGGGCTGATAAATGGAGCACAGTAAAGGTGGGCATCCTGAAATTAGATACTGAGCTGGGGGGGCCTGGAATTACCGGACCTGCAGCTCTATTATTTTGCGTATCTTTTGCAAAATGCAGAAGAGTGGTGTGCAGATGGTCCGAATACAGGGAAGTCCCTTCAGGGGGAGTGGGGTGCTAGTGTGGACCTTCTGCACGGCCTCATGGAGGAGGTGGGTATCCTGAGAGATTACACATTTGTTGTACAGCAAGTGACTGTGGCTTGGGAGGAAGCGGTAACCCAGGTCTTGCATCGGGCCACTTACTCACAATTGTTGCGCCTCCGTTGGCTAATGCCTTTCAGATCCTTACAATCTGTGATGGATACGTCGCAGTGATTCGAGGAGGGCTCAACCATGGCTGGTGACTTTTATCGGAAAGGTACTTTACTCATGATGGGCCGGGCACAGGAACAGCTGCAACAGGGGCATTTCTTGCACTATGCAAAGGTGTCCCGAACAATCCGTGAGATTTGGACAGGTTTTCCTGAGGAGCCTGCGGAGTCCCAGACATTACAACTTCTGTTGTATCATGGTTTTGACCAAGGCTTAATTTCCCGTATCTTCAGAGCTCTTAAGGGAGATCATTGGACTGATTGACAAGAGTGCATGACAGATGGACTGATGGCTTGCCTGAGCCACTTTCTTAGAGCGACTGGAGGAGAGCCTTTGCTCAGGTCTGGGAGGTGGCTAGCAATGCAATCGAGCTCACCCAATTTTAATATTTACACCACACATACTTGAACCACAAAGGTTACATAGGATTAACAGGGTGCGGTCAGCTGCCTGCCCTAGATGTGGGTCGGAGCCAGCATCCTTTCTCCTCAGGACGTGGGAGTTTTGTAACTTGTAAGGCTACTGGGAAGGGGTCCTGCGAGCTCTCAGAGGAGGAGGGGGGGGAAGGGGGTCAGTTGCATGCAGGTGGAGGCCTCGGTCGATCACTGCCTTCTGGGGGTGCTACCGACCCTTAAGAGAGAGGCCAAGTTAAGGCACAGGTTCACACTTCTGGGCCTGGTGCTTGCTAAGCTATGAGTCGCAATCCATTGTGTTTAGCCCAGATTGCTGACAGAGGTGAGTGAATGACCTGCACTGATGAGAATGTTGAACAGGATTTAGAACTATGGGGGATACGTTGACTAGTTTGATGGAGGTGGAGTCGCCAGTGGACCCTACCAGGTGGTGTGTGGGATGTATATACATGCAGTGTCGGGCAGTATGTGAGTTTGAGTGTGGACATCTGGCATGTGATGCCGACAATATGGGGGTTATGGGGTGAGACCCTCTTCCTTCCTTCTTGTTCTCCCTCTTTTCCTGCACTCCCTGCGCTCCAAGTCGCCTTCTCTGTGCCTCGTCTCCCTCTCCTTAACTCCTTGAGTGTGCTGGGGGCAGGGGGGGGGGGGGGGGGAGGAGGGAGGAGGTAGAAGACTCTTATGTGGGAGAAGTATTGTCATAGATGATCGTGACTGCTGCTCAGCTTTGTATGGGGTTTTATTTTTATTTTCTCCAATTTATTTACAGTTAAGATTGCACATGCTGTTTTACACCGAATGTGAGGGAATTGATGGTATGTTGTCATTATGGTGAAGTTCAACATAAGAGATACCAGCCCTACAAAAGGACCAACATCCTTCACTGTAAAAGGCAGCTACTGAGATTTGATAGAAGTCTATCCGGCTGCTTTTAGAGTTCATGGAAATGGCATGAGAAAGAGCCATGTGTTTATGTGCTTACAGTCATTTTAAGAATCATGGTACAAATAATGAATAAAGGAAGTAAATGTGAAAAGTTACCCCTCATCTTTAGAGAGGAAGACAGGATTTGAGGATAATGAGTGAGAGACTAATGCACCAGACACTAAATTCCCAAAGTGGCAAGGAAGAGAACTCCTACCCTTAACATGTAACCCAGGAGTGATCTCCTTTGACCATCCAGTAAGTATTCGTGAGGCACTTTGTGCTACTGACACAGCAAAAATGAAATAATCTGGCTACTACAGCATGAATCACTTCTGAAGGGTTAATCAGCATAAGGTAAGCATGGGGTTCAATCAAAGCTTAGTTTATGATAAAGAAACAGCCTAAACAGCCTGGGAGTCATATTAAGAGCCTTCCTCATGTACAGAAGCGTTTACAGCTACATAATCCTAAATTTGAAATTCTAAATATGAGAATCCCTAGGGTGAAGGGTAGCCAGAAAGAAAAATAAACAGGGGACCTTACCCAGCCATAGAGCAGAACAACACAGCTCCCTCGCAATGTTTATTCAGGGACAGATAACTTTTCCCTATAGCTGCGTTAATAGATGGGTTAAGGTGATCAATTAAAACTCACAAATTCTATAAGTATTTTTAGGAGGTGGGGAGAAACACTGCAATGGGAAGATTTGGTTTCTAACTGCTGGGTTTTTGGATTACACAAACACCAAAAGCCTTAGTATCATTATGGCATCTATATGCTCTCTAGAATGCAGTAAAAGTCTATTTTTGGAAACATACTTCTCTCTGCACCTAGACTTAGAATATATTCTTTCATTTGCATTGACTATCTTGGCTGGGGGTGTAATATCCTCGCAAGCCTGTCTTTTTAAAGAAGCAACGTTCACACGCCTCTACTAATAATTTTCAATCCCCTCTCATGAGATTACCCATTGAAGCATTAGTGATCAACAGACAACGTGGTGTATTCAAAACTACTACCAAGTACACTAACATGATAGATTGACTGTCTTCTATCCAACAAAATCGCAAGCTTCCAGCCACTTATGGCACAGTGTTAACATGCCATCTCCTAATGCTCATTGCCCAAACAGTAACTCATAATACCCTGCACCGTCCATGCTGCGTCTGGCATGACAACAAGTTAGAGGCAGCTGGGCCATACAGAGTGCAGGAGGGTAGTAAGTTGTTATGTATTGTCTAACGCCCATTTTGCTGTTGTTACTTTAAGGTATCTTAGTAATGTAAGTGTTATCTGTGACTCGGTCTGATTCTAGAATGTTGGTGTGACATTCAGATGAAGACTGAGTTACTGAAAGAACAAGTCGTGGGTCCTCTGTATTGGAATAAACTACATTACTTTCTACCTAGTCTAACGCTTCCGGAAGTTATTTGGATCATCTTTAAAGGAACCCTTACTACAAGGAGACAGTGCTTTCTGACCTATACTTGTGACCTGATTAAACTGCCCTCAAATCTATCCAGCAACATGTCGACACTGCCACCCCCTTCGTCCCCCAATTACATTTGAGCAATAACATGCAGGATTGATTTTAATATGTTATAAGGGTGTGGTATTAAAGTATTGTACTCACTGGATACTTTTTGGATTTCAGTATGGAAAGTAGACCAGAGGACATATTGCGTTTTGAATCTTCAAATATCGGATTGCCCCATCACAAAATTTATTAGCCACAAATAAGGGTGAGCAATCTTTAGGCCAGTCTCCCAGTCATCTAGTCTTAAGGAGTTCACAGTGTGTTAAACATTATTATTTACTACTTAACCTCAATTTAACTAGGCCTTTATAGATTTCTGGGAGTTGACGACAATGGAAGGAAGCCCAGGACAGAGTTGATCGACTCCCTTTGGTCTGTTGTGTTGCTTCCGCAAAGTGTCTACTCCAATTGATAAAATGATGTCTTCTTCCTTTTGAACTGCTGTCCATGTTTCAAATATATGTGCACGTTTTGGATTTTATGAACTATCGAAGACCCTTTTTGGTTATTTTGCTTTGACTTAGGGGAACAACTGTTAGAATTTTTAGTTGCACCTTTGTAGTCTTTAGATGTCTCTTATTTAGGGCTAAGACATAGGAGAGGGTTTCCACTTCCGCCGGGTATATACATTTAATTTGTGATACATATGACTCCATGATTGCGCTAATCAGTGATGTTTGATGTGTTTCTAGATGGAGGGTGTATTAAATTAATTGCTTTCTCTCTTAGGGCCTGCTTAATATTAACAATCCTGTATTTCATTGGCAGACAGGTTTTATACTTCCACTTCTTTTTATCCAAACTAAACACAACATAGACTTCGGAATTAGACGTTAGTTAAAGTAGAGGGTCCATGATGCCCTGGTGAAGACCCCCTAATCGAAGAACTTATTCTTTATGGGCAGAAACACATTGAGACCGGTTTATTGAAACACATCCCCTCTCATCTCCAGGTTTTGATTTTGATTAAGCGGGACCTTTGTCTATTTGACATACTATTAACTATTGGAATGAAAACTATTTGATGTGAATATCAATAATATCTCCTATCACACCTTTTGGGCCTTGGTCCATTTCATAGGAAGCGCTAAAATAGCTTTCCAAATAAACATTTTAAGCTTAATTCCACACTTGGCATACTCCACAGCCCACATACACACAGTCTACAGTCCAGACTAATCACCACTGATTGTATGGTACAAGGCGTGGTAAATTAAAGACACCCTCAGTCTCTAAGCGCATCACTTCCTCATACATTTGACTGGTCCATGCTGACCAGGTCTTCTTGGTCTTTCGCTAAACCTCCGCTTAGCAGTTCTCTTGCATCAATTTTTGTCTTCTTCTCTACTATGTTGCTTACTTTATACTCCAGCTCCCTCTTTTTTTCCTATAAACATTACACAGCCATACGCCAATCAAGAATAATCTATTGTACAGTTATCTGAAAACTAAACTGATGCACCCATTAGTAGACTACCTGAATTATATACAGATTTGCAACACCATTATGTACCATATGTATGTGATTAGCCTTTGTCTCCAATATAAAATCAATAAACACTTTTCAAATTAAAAAATAATAATGTCAACGAAAATAGTACACTTGATAAGGTCATCTGAACGCAAAAACTCACAATTTGCAAACCGCAAACTGACCAGACTAATGGTGCAAATCCTATGTATTGTGCTGTCCCTTTATTTAAGTGGTTCCTATATATTAGAATTACAAAAAAATTTAACATGCACAAGAAATGAATTGCCTCTTTGAACTCAAATAAATGGGGTTTCAAGCTCCACACAAAGGAACTCTTTTCTTCACAATCAGGAGGTAAAAAAGGCTGAGTCTGCCTCAAGTCTGGACTCAAAATAGCTCGTTGGAAAACACCACAAGTACAAAATCAGGAACATTCAACGAGTGCAGATCTACAGATAACCTTGAACAGATAAGCCAACATAACTACGGACACCGACAAAAACACAGGTACACATTCGCACAAACCACCTGGCATTCAGGCCCAGGTTTAAGAGTTTGGCGTACAGGGTGCTTCTTCATAAACAAGACGGACTACCCTCCCCACCCCAAACTACTGGCCCAATGGAGTAGAAGAGTTGGAGGAAGGACAGTACACCATCCACCTATTTTAGATGCAATAGTGGAATGCATGCAGTCACCAATGCACAAAGATCAGCAGAGGTAAACAGACTGTCACACATAGGCACACCCTGCATGCACACACATATACACACACACCCCACTCCCCCCATTTGCAGACAGTACACAAGCATGCACACAGACGTATAAGGAATGAACAAGTAGACCAACAGAAGCTAGACAAAGAGACAGAAGCAAGAAAGACTGGTACCGTCTTCACTTTACTCTTTATCCTCTGGACAGAGAAAATTGAATATTAGGTGGAGTGTCAACTCTCATTAAGATCTTGGCCGATACTTGTAAAATTAACAAACTGTGTGATGGAAACCTCAGCCTCCATGCCCTTTCCACAATTACAATGTGGAGGTAGGGATTCTAAGTGCTGTCTGCATACCCACTCCACTCTTGAATCATTAAGCATCATATGTACAAATGACATACTTAGGATTAAATAAAACACTATCAAATGACACATTTAGGGTTTTCTGATTGATCCATTCATACGATTCCTGGTATTTCTCCTTTAGGATTCAGATAGGACTGGTATGCACATGGTTGGTCCAGGTCAGTAACGGCACAATGAGCTGAAACTGATGGAATGTACCTAAAGTCACAAGGAATGTTTAAGATTCATTTGAGCGCTTCCTTCTATTCACCACTTTTACTCTTTCAATAAGTTGCCTTATATTACCCAATTATTCCTAGATATGTATTCAAAAGTTCACTGATCCACAGGAACTCAGCTGCAATTCACTGATGAGGTTTATGTCTTGGTTACCTTTCTGTACCCATTCAGAGGACGCACCTTAGAGTTCAGATAAGACTGCCCCTTGTGGGATGGGGACAAGACTGATTTCGATGTGTCTGGTCCATGTCTATAATTGCACACTGAGCTAAAAACGACTGCCCACAGACTTGTCATTCAACAAACACATACAACACTCAAAATGCACTATTTTGTTAAATTAAAGCCAAAATATCAAAACATGGTGACAAGCACGAAAGGCATCTTATAGCAAACACTGCTTGCATTGAAGTCTATCAACCTAACAAAATACATTTTGTACATACAAAACCACTTGCATACACGTTGACATGAATTATTTCGCTTAGCTGGGCCACCAAACATTTTAATTAGCCTAGGTGTACATTTCCCTGCAGACAACCCACATGATGAAATATATCCTTTTAATGGGCCACAAAGAAATCTTTGAAAATAAAGGCTTGTTTTCATCAGGCAATTTAGTGATAAAACTTCACATGCTTTTACAGCACATACCTGTCTTCAATGCAGTTTTTGTAAAGACAGACCTTCAGGTTTACCAGTGTCAACAATGAAAACAGCACATACCACATGGTCGTAGTGTAATCTCTAAACTCTATTTCCAAAGCATAACAGCTACATATCCTCTTATTTAACCTGTCAGTGCTAGGATTTCCACACAGCAGAGCTACTAGGCCCTGACATTTGAATCCGCATAACATTTATATGAATGGTGCAAACATTCATTAGGCTAACACCTTAAAAATGCATTATCTCACAGAATTACCCATGCAAGATACTGCGCTGGCTGTCCGGGCAGATAAATTCCCTGATTCACAACTTCTTATGGAACCAAGGGCAGCCCCATGTAGCCCTAGCGAAGTGCTTAAAATCTACATAGGTGGGTGGGATCGTTACGTCCGATGTCAAAGTCTACTATACAGCATCACATCTGTTGATTATTAATGAATGGTGAATAATACTCACGGCGACCTGGCTCAGGCAGCAGAAAAATGGGCCGTGCAGGAATTCTAGTTCTGTGTCCTCCCATAGGGAAGTGGGAAGGACCGGATGCTCCTCCCCAGCAACCACAATAGAGTGAAAGGAATGGCAACCACAATAGAGTGAAAGGAATGGCAACCACAATAGAGTGAAAGGAATGGCAATCTGGCCTGTCCCAGATGGGCTGGCGTGGGAGCCTTACAGAGCAAACACCACTTTGGGGCAGTGACGCACTGAAAGTAGTGGCAGCGCTAGAAGGGTTTCGACGATGGGATCTAATAGGGATCACATCACAGGTAGTTGTTATGATAGGCGCAATGCTGAAGATCTTCCAAACGTTACAAGAAGAATTTAGCTTGCATCGTGGGCAATTCTATTGATTCCTGCAATTCCGACACACACTGATATCACATAGCTCAGGCTTAGAGGAACTCCCGGAGTTCAAACTGCTAAAAGGCCAATTGCTTCTTGGGGACCTGTGAGAGCACAAGGCCACAAAAAAATATCAATCACTGATACACAATCAACCAGACTCCGTCTAAGAATTAGGATCCGGCTGAGAGGCGGCTGGGGTGAGCTCACAGATGTGGAATGGGCTGAAGTCAATGCCCCCACTAGAGGTTTGCTATAGCAGCCAGATTCCACCTCATACAGATAACAAATTCCACCTCATACAGCTAAAATATCAATAATGGGTATATCTCACAAGGCCCAGTTAATGGAGGATGGGCGGGGTCGCTTACCGCTCCTGACTCAGGTGTCAGTGGAGGAAGGCGACCTTCTTCACACAGTGTTTTACACTGACATCAAAATGGGAGGGAGTCCTGACCTGCTTAAGTGCTGTTTTGGGGTGGAACCTACCAGACCCTACACTTGTACTTCTACATAAGAGTGACGAACTAGATAGTGACAGGTACGAAACGGCCCTTCCATACTTGAGACTAATGGTAGCCAGCCAAAGAATGTGGCACGCAGATGGAAAAACACAGAGCACCCAGCATTTAAGGAATGGTAATAGGGACTGGGTGATTGCATGATCTTAGGGAAACCGGAATATATAGCCAGGGATGTCCCAGGAAATATGCTAAGATATGGCAGGCATGGGCAGACTACTGGGGGATTTGTCTAGAACAGACAGACTCCGTATCCGGATGGTTGGATGAAGCAATCAAGAGTTTTGGGGATCAAAATCACTGATCTGGGGAGTGACACTGTTTCGAGCAGGAGAGAAACACCACTAAGGTAGAGAGGGTAAAGGGTGTTGGAGGGGAGGTGCTAAGAATCGGCATCAATACTGGATTACTGTTCTTTGCTATTATAGTTTAGTGACAAAAAAAGAAAAACACTTGTAATGCCTGTAATTTCAATGGCATCGATCCGAAAAATGTCAATAAAAGGTGTTATTTAAAAAACAAAACTACAAATCCAACAATAAAATCAACAATACTGTTCAGATAAGAAGGCTGACTGATCCCTGCTCAATAACTCTTACTTGTTTTCTGGAGGTTTTCCATATGTGGCATAGTTCAGGTTAAACCGCTTGGTCTAATGAAAATTAAGAGAAAAAGGGAAAAATCAATAAAGACAAAAGAATTAAAAATATTTGTCTTACTATTTTATTACGCATTCTACTGAGCCAGGTTTACAGAGCGCTCACAAACTGCCTGCTTAAGCAGACTCATATCTTCAGAAATTACATAGTGCAAAACACAATTTATTATAGGTGAGGTGAAAGCACGTGGACTTAAAGGGAGCCTTAGTTTAGACATTTGCAGAATAGGATGTTGAAACCATGATGTTAAGGGGCAAACCATAAAGCAGGCAGCAATAACTGCTGTCAAATACTAGGAGATTGAGCATGCCACAGGACTTCCAGCACCCCGCACCAAAACAGTCATGTTCACAATATCCTTTCTGGAGTGTCTCATTGATTTAGAATGTGGCATCTGAGGCAAGAACCTATTTCCACTCTTCCTCACTGACATCATCTCACGGAGTCAAGTTTGCAGTGTACATGCTCTGCACTTAAGAACTTTTTTAAACACTCACATCCACACAATTTTCACCATACAGCCACCATTAATTAAGCAGAGTCAATAGTAATCAACCCGTGAAGAGAAAGTGACATGAGACAGCTACAAAGCCTGTCATGTGCTATTGTCTGCATCATATGGATCACTGTACTCTTACCATACAAAAACATATTTAAAAAATCTGTAAATGTAAGGTCTGTACATAATACTGCAATGAAGGTTTTACAGACAAGATACTCATCATTATATTTCAAAGAACTTCAAGATATAAACCCAGAGGCATAGTCAGGAAGCACATATGTCCTTTTCCGGTTTTAGTTGAAAATATTTTATTTGATTTTCACAAATAACACAATACAATTAATATAACTCAAAAGAAAACAATCGAAACCTCTAATCAATGCTTCCTCTCTAAAAGACCGGAGTCATTAATCATACCACACTACTTAGCCAGGACGATCTTCAAATTAGGAACTGTTTCTCTGAAAGTATGTATGTAGCTATGTGGCATTTGTACACCGTGTAACTAGCCAAAAAGGTGGTGGAGCACTGCACAGGGTGAAAGGCGCAAGCATACAGTCACCAAGAGTGGCATGTTACTGCACTGCGAGTCCTTAAGGATGTTGTTCCAGACCATGAGTGCATAGATGGTGAGCTTGTCTGCAAGATAATTTGGTCATGATGGCTTTGTATACAATGCAGGTGGTTTTGAAGATGGCGCAGGCTGACAAGAGGAGACAATGGAGTTCCATCAGGATGAGGGTGATCATATTTCTCTTAGCCTAGGATGTGACTTACTGAAGTATATCAATAGCCCTTAAGAGGCACCAGTATGGAAACTGGGAGGCTTTGTGGCTGGGCGTTAACACCATCCATATGCAAGTACACGAAGACTTGAATAGCAGTTCTGAAGCCGCTTTTTGGCAACATATATTTTCACGTTTGTTTTTTTAGAAGAGATAGCTGGTACTAAGCCGTCTTTGTTTTTTTGGCAATGTACTCCTTGAGGGTGAGGATGGTGTCCTAAGTGAATCCAAGCAACTTGGCATTCAGTGAAAGTCGAGGTTCTAAACAGTCAAGGGTCATGTCATTGAGCCAGGTTTGTACCACTTCTTGCATGTTGTTCTTGGGAAATAGCAGGAATTCTGTCTTGGCTGGTGTAAGAAACTGGGACATTACTTGCAAGGGATGTGAGGCCTGTGTAAGTAATAAGTGTGCAATTGTCTTTTTATTGAGAACCAAGTACATAGTTTTAACACTTGACTCTCTCTGGGCAGTCCAAAACCTAGTTCAGGGACGTGGTGTGGGCTAGCAAACTCAATTTGCAGGCACAAAACAAAGCTCAATAAATGCTTTATCTTTGAAAATGTACATTTATTAAACACACTACTAAATACTGCACATTGAAATACAAATATATACTTCAGGTAGATGGAAATACTTTTGGTGACACTCGTGTAGTAATACATCCTTTGTAGTTCCTGAATCCCATTATCACAGTGCTCACCAGATGTAGCATCACACTATGAGGGCGTGTCGTATACATACAGCAGTCCTACTGGCTTTGTCAACAGGTTACCACTTCAATATATACAAGACAGGTCTATTGGTTTTATTAAAGGATCACCACACCAATACATGAAAGGCACGCCTACTGGCTTTGTCAAGGTTGGGGAAAAGATGTGACCTTATGACTAAAGTGGGCGACTTCGACGCTGGGGAACCGGGTTTGAGTCTCGGCAGGGACGCTCACCATCCTGTGATTCTGGGCAAATTACTTAATCTCCCAGTGCCTATAAAAAATGAATGTGTCATGGTGCTCTTGTAAAGCGTTCTGTACCTTCGGGTCAAGTTTGCGCTATATAAAACTCGGGGAAAAAACGAAAAACAAAAAAAAGGGGGTCACCTCATGAAAATATATAAGGCAGGCCAACTGGCTTTGTCAGGGTGTCACCACATTAACAATAACCATAATTCCTATCGCCATTAAAACCAATGGAATAAATAACCATATTCAAATGCATTCATTATTAATATAAGCATTGTAATGTTCATCAAGAATAGAATATTTGAATTAAAGCACTTTAATTCAACTAAAACTTGTGTTAAAATCTTTGTTTTACACTCTCTATGTCACATAATGCCTCCATAGAACACACCTCAAGGAGTCCCTGCCGTCCCCAGCTCTGGGAGTACTCAAACGTAGGCTGCTTCATCTTCTACAGCCCTCACCCCACCATCAACACATTAAGAGAGCATTGGTAATGCCCCTGATTTTCCTTGGGGCATTACAAAGCAAAATAAATCGGCAAATAAACCCACACAGGGCATTATGAGGCTCTCCCAGGAGCAGAAGCTCGCACACCTCTTCCTCAAAAGGACATAGTTAAGCAATGATGTGCTGACCCTTGGGCCAAGATCCACCCCAGAGTAATCTCAAGAACTACAGCGGAGTGCCACGCTCTTATTTCACTGCTCTAGTGTCAAATCTCGAGCTCTAGCCACCAGGAGTATTTTCAACAGACCTCCTTGCTCCTAAAAGTAAGTACTTAGTGGGGAGCTGTACTTTATGGCTCATGGCACCAGCCGTCTCTTCCGCTTGGCTCCTCGATTTCCTCTCCAGCAGGTTGGGGGGCATCTTGTACTGCCACTCTGCTACCTGCCAACAAAGCAACCCCCTGCTCACACTTCCCAGGCCCCTGGCTATCCCAGGAATTAAGTCAATCACTTATAAATGCTCTTTTTTGTGAGTAATTAACCTGGCCCAGTAGGTGATACAATGGCCTAAAATCTGATTATGAGCTGAGCCACAGAAATATGACAATTCTTGAAGTACCATGAGACGTTGGTATAATGTGTTCAAAACTGCAATTGAAAATCAGCGTGCATGTTTTAGCCTAGTTTTACATCTTGTTGGACTATGTAGGCCTAAGTGGGGCAAACTGAACTTTATCGCAGATTCCACCTATATATCTAATACAGTGAAAGCACTGCAGATTTTCCAGTCAACCTTTCTGACCTTTCTATTAATATACTCACTAATATTATAAGGCCTACCCCAGGGCAGCACCTTTTCTTGCAAAGACCCTTTTGTCTCAGGTTATCTGGTTGCAATTACTGGGCTGCGCACAATGGCAGTCTAGTATGCACAGCCTGCACGTGTTTACGAGTGACCGGCCCTGTTCCCCTTACCCTAGCTGTACCGCAGCAATCTTAGAAGGCGGGAACTGGCAGTTAACACGCTCAGACCAATTACCGTTAATTTACTGTGAGTGAGACTCAGGTAGTGAGACTCATCTACAGTAAAGGTCCAAAAACTGGGTAGTCATAAGCAAAGAATCATAGACTAAATGGGTGGAACCAATACAAGACTGGTGGGTTAAGATTCAAGGAGGCTTTGGACATACAGGTCTGGAACAGATTGAGGCAGTGCCATTGGATAACTGGAGCAGAGGAGACTTTCAGGTACAGTTGTGTATCATGGGCAGACTGGTGAATTTTTATGCGGTTATCTGTGAATGAACCCCCAAGGTACCCCAGCAGAGGTTGAAGAGGACTGGAGACAGTATGAAACCCAGGGGACACCCCAAATTTTAGGGATTATTTTGTGACATGGAGGTGCCACAAGAGTCTGTCCTGGAGTCCTTTCATTGGAACTTTATGTAGCGGCTGTACTACTACTTGAGTACTCATTAGCTTCTTGAGCAAGTTAACTCTCTAAGCATCTGTGCTATGTAGTTAATGGCCATATTCCACATTTGCCAAAATAATTTTTACTCGTCATGAGCATCGCATGCCAATATTTCCATCCCTGTAAGCATGCATATTTCTTGTAAACATATTTCTGGTGATGACATTTGTGACGTACCCAATAATTAAACAAGCATTGGCATAGCCAATAGGTCTCGCCTTTGGGACCATAGAAGTGTTTAGCCATGCAACAGTTAATGTTGTTGCAATAAGGATATTGGGCTGCATAACTAAATACTATAAGGTCCCAAAGGCAAGACCTATTGGCTATGCCAATGCTTGTTAGCTGGTAGAGGCTGGGCAGAGAACGCGCATGTGGTATAAATGGCCTATCGTTGCCATAGTAACCAACGACGTCACACACATGGCTGCCAGAGACATGGCGCACCTAAACGGACTATAGAGTCAGACACTGAAGTAACCCCTATGATGATAGTGGTATTCAAGCGGGTACCCACTGGGTCTATGCCATAGGATGCAGACTCCGCACTTCCATTTATGCCCACCTTACACCACCATGACCCTTCATGAATGCCACCAACCATACGTAATGGCCCCTGAGGAAATGTTTGTGAGTACCCATGTTGCATACAATATTACTCACCAGCAAGAGTGTGCGCGCTGTTGCAGGCAAGACCTAAAACTTGCAAATAAACTACAACTCTAAAACTTCTTTGATTATTTTGGGACAATATATACTGGCGGGCCCTGTCACAATAGAAATCCATTTCAAAGGAGGAGAGAACTTCTTTGAAGTGCATGTAGCATAGTAAAACATAGCTACAAATGACAAGAGGTTCCACAAGGATGACGGGGAAGAAAAAAATAAAAGCAGTACTCTAATCACAACACAATCAACCGAAGGAAAGCATTCAAGCTTAATCAATAAGTACTTGGTCCATGCTCCAGTGGAAAGAGGAGGAAGTGAAGCCAGAATGCACTGGTCAATAAGAAGGCAGCAAATAGAAGTGACAATTAAGCCAAATACTGTTAAGCAAAAGGCGGACTGCAAGCTCCTTGTTGAATACCAGGGAGATTCAAAGTGCGGCCCATCTGACTTTTATATGCTGGTCCCCTGGTGAACTAGCACCAGGCTACTGTTTAAATGGGCAAGCATTTATTAAAATGTGAACTAAAAGTAACCTTAAAGAAGCAACTTTTCTCTAGGAACATCTTAATGCTTAAAGTCATCTTGGAATAAACATTTAAGGATATGATAAATTCTGTTCAAAAACCAAGAAAGTGTATTTCATTAACATGCAGTAGTGTTTCACCTAAGTACGTCAGAAGATATCAGACTATTGAGGCATTTAGTAGAAATTATAATTTTCAAACATGAACTAAGAACATTCATGCCACGCTGTGGAGAAAACAATGCGGTACAAAAGGGGGTGGTGATGGACGGAGCATCAGAACCAATCAAACACTCACACCCAGTCAACAGATCTGGGTTTGATCCATCACGTTCTTTAGCCCACTCTGCCACCCCAGTTCAGACATGGCCATATGCAAATCAGTCTGACCCTGTGCCTCATGGGAACAGTCCAGCCCGAACTGCCAAGCCATGCCTTCCCTGGACCGGAAACAAGCTTCCTAGGACCGGTTTCTGGCATTTCAGCCGTCTTCAGCCAGGCTTGCTTGAATCCAGTGGCAAAGTGAGCAAGGGACTCCCGTCTGAGCATAACCTGCCAACTTATGGCGAACAAAGCGGTACAAAAGGGGGTGGTGATGAACGGAGCATCAGAACCCATCAAACACTCACACCCAGTCAACAGATCTGGGTTTGATCCATCACCGTTCTTTAGCCCACTCTGCCACCCCAGTTCAGACATGGCCATATGCAAATCAGTCTGACCCTGTGCCTCATGGGAACAGTCCAGCCCGAACTGCCAAGCCATGCCTTCCCTGGACCGGAAACAAGCTTCCTAGGACCGGTTTCTGGCATTTCAGCCGTCTTCAGCCAGGCTTGCTTGAATCCAGTGGCAAAGTGAGCAAGGGACTCACGTCTGAGCATACCCTGCCAACTTATGGCGAACAAAGCGATACAAAAGGGGGTGGGTCCAGGGAAGGCATGGCTTGGCAGTTCGGGCTGGACTGTTCCCATGAGGCACAGGGTCAGACTGATTTGCATATGGCCATGTCTGAACTGGTGTGGCAGAGTGGGCTAAAGAACGGTGATGGATCAAACCCAGATCTGTTGACTGGGTGTGAGTGTTTGATTGGTTCTGATGCTCCGTCCATCACCACCCCCTTTTTTACTAGAGGACTCAAGTGGCACCTTGTGCACATAGCTCTGTCACAGACCGACTTGCTCTGCACCAGTAGCACTAAGGGTAAGCTGAAACTGAATTGGAGCTGCTGTTCAATATTCATGAGCAGCATCACTTCCTAGGAGGCAGAATTGCTTAACAAGCAGAAAAGTGGATGTAATGAATTAATGTCAACATATTTAAGAATTATCCCCCACCCAATGGAGCTCGTAACAGCCGTCACTTTTAATGCATGACCGCCTGGCTCCGAGTCACACTTCAGCGTAACTTTTCATTTCTCCTCCGTGGGACGCTTGTGCCACAGAAGTGACTCGCCCTTTCAGCAGACTGACAAGTCTCAGATTACAGCGCAGCTCCCTGAATACAAGTGCCTCTGAGCGCTGCCACGTCAGCGCTACAAAACACAGCCGGCACTATGTGCACTCTCACAAATGCCGTCGCACACCGGCCTTCCCCTTCTTCTACGTAGAAGACTGTCAGTCTTGTGCTAATCTGCACATTTGCTGGTTTAACCTATAGCCGAATCTTATGCACAACATGTAGTGGGATAAAACAAAGGCATAGGTAAAGCATGCGTGTTTGTCAGGTAAGCTTGTTTCCTTTACCTCAGTACGTCAACGTCATAAACAGATGTTAAACACCGGCACTCTCACGCACAGGACCTCAAACTGGACAGCCAGAGTGGACATGCATGCACGATGACTGAGTCACGAACGGCGGCCAACTTAGAGACAGGTAAAAACGTTGCTGCTTGACCGCCCACTCCGTCCGTCATTGTATGTTTGCAGTGGAGCTCATCATATAACATGAACATAACAGCTGCCTTCCCCTTCTCCTCAGCCTCCAGCGTCCCCAGCTCACGAGAGCCCTTCCATGCAGTGTGTTAATGTATTTCTGAAAGGAAAGAGTCACGCAGCTTCTCTTGCGCTTTCCGTCACTGGAAGCCGCATTTCATATTGCACAAAAAATGTCAGCTTCATGATGTGTGTTTTACCATTTCCTACCAAACCTTCAACAAGAGACAGCCGTGACGCCATGTTTGTCTTTTACATACATAATTGCCATTAAAGGTGTCTGTTCAGCACACAGAAGCAGCAGCCAGGACCCGCTATATTGCAGACTGCTGAGACAGCAGTCATTTTCTGTTTGATAACACTTGAAATTGACATGGGGTGAAGACTGTGGAAGACTTAGGAGCTGGCATTTACAACATGAAAGGTAAACTGCCCGTTTGAAAAAGAGAAACATTCAATTGGAGTTCTTCGTCAGTAGGCACCGATGTTATGTGTGAGGGAAGGGGTTAATACTGTCGTAGAGCAAATAATATTTATTTCTCTGGCAATTCCAGGGCTTTAAGTGGGCTGAGTCTCACTGGTGCTGAGCACCAGCAGTTTTTTTAAAGGGGGCCTCGAAACGGGTCTCTATCGGGCTCTGTTTGGGCCCTGGCACAGGTGGTCTGTTTTTTTCATGGACTGCAGTGACAACAGGCACCTCGATATGCGCTGCTCGCTTCTCACTGTAAAGAGGTTACTTCAAGACCTCATGCCAGGTGAGCGTTGTTAGGGGGAAGGGAAATCCTTTAAAGAGAGTCATTTTCTCTCTGGATTTCCCTTCTTTTTGAAACTCAGGAGCAGCAACATTGTCGTGGTGTCACCAGGGCTTTAAGTGGAAGCTTTTTCAATATTATATACAAGCCTTAGTTGCTGCTTATTTATCTTATGCCACTAACAATAGTCCTTACTTGCTGTAGGTATGATGTTACTTGTTGTATCATATATCTGGACGCAATGACAGAAACAGCAAAATACAAGTGGGGCGGCACACTATCCTAAGCACTGATTTTTAGCTTATGTGTTTTAAGCCACACCCTTTATTACATTGGCCACGCACCCTTGAGAGACCCTCCCCAGTTTTTTCATCCCACTTAAAGTCTTGGGCATTACCTCATATATTAGTAGTTTTATATCGTTGACACAACCCCAAAGGGTGAAGGCGCCCCTCACATATATTCCACTTGCAAGAGGAACAGTACCCATAGAATATAAACCAAGTGAATATATTTAATGTGTGTTCATTGACTGCATTGAACATTTACACTGGGACTTTAAAAAAAAAATATATATATACACATATATATATATATATATATATATATATATATATATATATATAAATTTCCCTCTTTCTGTGTGTCTGTGTATTTGGTTGTATATGCTCATGCCTCTGCGTTTTTGTGTCTTGTTTGTGTGTGTGCCTATTTAAATATTTCTATATGTTTCGCTGTGTGTATGTTTTTCTGTGTCTGTGGGCGTGTTATGTGTGTGTCTACGTTTTTCTATGCAAATAGGTGTGTGCTGACATGAGTGGCTTGCTGTTTTCCTTTTTACCGATTGTTGGTGTAATGCAGTTGATTCATTAATATGACAGGCAGTACTGTCTACTGCACCACAACAAGCACTATAAGGGCTCAAGAAATTTATAGAGGACAGAAGGGGGTTTACTGTTCACCCAGACAGTGAACAATTTTTACCTGCATAATCGTGCATTATTTCTTTATGTTGCTGGTGTGTAACACTTCTTACCACACTGCTACGAACCTTGTACACTTACCCCAGTCCTCGCCTTCTCTTCCCAAGCCTTTCTCAAAGCTCACAACTATTTCCCCAGTAAATATGATTGTGTAAAATGTGACCACAAAAGTTTAAAGTGGTAACAAACTTTGACCATGGACATGTACTACATGAATCAACTAATCAGGTAAAGCACCGACACACCAAATCCGATAGCTCACAGGGAGATGATGTGATTTTAAATAAATGCATAGGATGAAAAAAGTCCTCACCAGGGTACATTTCAAAATCAGCAATTCAATATTCAAACCTAGTCATTTAGGTGTCTACATTTTGTTGTGTGTTGCCTGGGTTCACAGCCCTTTTTTCACTCAACGCACCTCAGTGCTCCCCCCCAATCCTCATTTTCTCTCCTCACTTGTTGATTCCCCGTTGTCGCTGCTTGTCCTCCCTCTTGAATCATTGCTTTCCAATTGAAGTTGCCTGCCCTGCCCCTCACCCTCCTTGCTGCTTGCCTGTTACTGCCCTGTCCCCCACTCCCAGGCTTCACTCCTCCTGAGATAGCTTAGAGGGCACAGCAGCCGGGATAATGTGCTGCATGGCTAAACACTTATAAGGTCCCAAAGGCGAGACCTATTGGCTATGCCAATGCTTGTTCACTGGTGTTTACTGGTTATCTATAGGCTTTACCACAATCCACTTGCTTAAGAACCCATTAGTTTCTTATTCAAGTTAAACTTCTAAATAACAATGCTGAACGTGCACTATTTTATAAACTATAAAGACACCAGTGACCAGTTTAATACCTAATGTTTGTCACTATTGAGTAAATGGAGGGCATTCAAGACCGACTTACGCATTTGTGTATATTTATAGGCATCCAATAGACTATCTAAAAATAGGACAAAAAATAGAGAAAGCGGCCTAAGGCCAGAGCTCCTGACTTTGCAGCTGGGGAACCAGGTACAAGCCTCGTTGTCAGCTCAACATCCTGTGATTCTGGACAAATCACTTAATCTCTCCATGCCTAACAAAAATGAATGTGTCCTTGTGCTCATCTTAAAGTCAAGTTTGCGCTATATAAAACTGCAAAAAAAGTTTTTGGAAAAAATCACCCAATCTTTATAGAAGCCTCTCCACTTCATGTAGGATAGATTTTTGATAATAGCTGCGACTGCAGCTTGGACCGCAGAATTAATGTGATGCCCAAATGATAAAATGGCCTAGGGCCAGGGTTTTTGGCTGAAATTACTGCTTGCAGTTAAAGGAGGAGGCACGAATTGTTGGCGCTCAATGTGTAGAGTGTTTGTCTTTTGAGCAGTCACTGAAAGAACGAATAAACGAGTAAAACCGGTATTAAAGTTGTTGTTTTCGTTACCGGACAATTACCCCACAGAGACACCGGAACAGGAGGCGCGCACGCGCGTGTCCCCTGGAAGAAGAGCAGTTTATCTCACATTGTTGAATACCGTTGATTGTGAAGAGGGATTGGGAAATGTATGCACAAGTACGTGATTGTGACGTTGACTCTGCTGGCACGTGGTCTTGATCACACCGTGCACCGGATGTAGGAACTGATCGTTTAGTTGGCATTAAGATATGTACTTGCAGTCACGGCTAGTGGATAAGACTTGGACAGCTAGAACACTGGAGTTTTGTTATAAGAGGAAGGTGTGCAACGCTTGCTTGATCTCTGCCCAAGTAGGATAGGTCAAGAGTGAGTGAGCGCCTAATAGGGGGAGTGCATGAGTGACTGAGTGAAAGGAATGATACAGAGCAAGCCTGCAAACGAAATCACTTTTAGAGCCATGCCAGATAAAAAAACAAGCGCGAGACGCACAGGGAAAGTTCTAACCTACTGAGGACATTCCGAGCTGAGCGTGAGTGCGCATTAAGAAAGCGAAACTGCTTACGGCTTGCGACGACGTCAGTTGCGTGGGGCATGGGCGGGGCATGGAGCGCGCGGCCGGAAGTCTCCGGGGCTCCCGTGAGCTGATGGAGCCCCGTGTGTTGGAGAAGCGAGGTGGGAGCCCACCCCGCAGAGGGAATCCGGCGGGAGCCCACCCCGCAGAGGGAATCCGGCGGGAGCCCACCCCATAGAGGGAAGTCCGGCGGTAGCCCACCCCGCCTTCGTGAATGCCACATGGTGCGGCCGGAGCAAGATTTCAGGCGGGGCTCCTGTGAGCAAGACGGAGCCCCGTGTGTTGCTGCGCCAGTGACCGGGTGAAGAGGCAAGTCCCCCCTGCCATTGAGGAGACCAGCTTGGGAGCAGCGCAGAGTCCCCACAAGAGCCGGTGAGTGGGCTTGAGCGGGAGGCATGCTGGACGCCGCGCCTGGACAGGACATGTGTACGTGTATGGTGCGAGCAGGACTTGTGATAAAGACGCGTACCGTACGCGTGCACATCTCCTGTCTGTTAAGCTTCAGCACAAAATGCGCGATCATTTCAGCAAGTCAGTTTTGGTTTAATGACCAACATGCCACACTCACTGCAAGACCGACGCTTGTTTTATCAAATGAGAGCCCTGCAACGGGATTACTGTTAACTGACAACAAGATATGCCAGATTGCGGGCTCCTGAATAATAGACAAGTTGTTACTTTGGACATAATGATCACATATACCACACTGATAAAAGCAAACCAATCAGGAAGGCGCAGCAAAATAAAGTGGTTTAGTTCAGTCAGCAGAACACAATCAGGGTTTTATCAGGCTGCATTCCAAAGTCAGCTGCTGTTTTCAAAGCGAAGGAGAACAAGAAAGTTTAAGAAAACTCGGCGACAAAGGCCTTGGCAACCTCACTAATAGGCCCAGAGATCCAGCTGCACCTACCAACTAGTGAAGCGCGAGCAAGACGGAGAGGCGGAGCGAGGCGCGCACGCTTGTGCGCGTAACCGTACGCTCTATGCCTCACAAAAAGCTGTGGTCGGCTTTTTGAAGCCCAGTAACTAAAAGTCTCCAAGTCTCGCCAGAGCAACGCATGCGCTGCCTCAGGCGAGACCTAAAAAGGCCTGTTTCACTGCTTTTTTTTGTGCAAAAACAATTTTTATTGCTTTACACAGTCACAATTACCGTCATCAATTATCATCGTGCCGACAGTCATATCCAGCTGCTATGAACCAATGCATAACCTAAGCTAAACCACAACCAACTAGCAATTTGTTGTCCGTCAGCACTCCCATATGCATATACACCCTCCCCCATGTCAGTGTGCCAAAATACCAGGTATAAGGATAATTCTCTCTTTTTAAGTTGTCGTGTTATTGGTTGCGGGCCATTCCCCACCCCCACAGTCAGGCTCAGAGCTGTAGGGAGAAGTGAGGTACTCTTGCCATCGCGCGTGTAAGGCCTGTTTCACTGCTAACTACATATGTGATCGTTATCCCTAATTTATTTAATGGAGGAGGGCACTTCTTTTATGACAGCATGCCCAAGAGTATGACCTCTGGGAGGTTTGGGTACCCATGGCGTCAGTGAGATGCTTAAGTTTCCAAAGAATTTTCCTATGGGAACGATATAACAGTGACTTTGACCAATGAATGAGTGATTTCCTCCTTGGATTCACACTTTTGCCAGAATGTTTCTCAATGTGCCTGGTCTACGAAGTGAAGGAGCTTCAGTGAATGATGCCATCTGTGGATTACCTTGTATAGTGCTTAGTGCCATTTGGGGTTTCAAAGCCATTGGGTCTGTGAATTATAACCATCCAATGTTCATTATCAAGTTTGATCCCTAAGATGTGGACAGGTAATATAATTGTAAGTGGATAACATCCTATTATATATTAGAGATCTTGAGAGTGGTTCGAGACCATCAACTGATATGCTGAACCATCTTGGAAGAATTGCCAAACTGTGAGTGATCTGACAGAAAAGCATTTGTTTTTCCTATTTATGCAGACTTTCATCCAGAACATGCATTCTTTTGACCAGAGACACATTCTATTAGCTCAGAATCCAAATATACTGAATATCATTGATGGATAGCTGGAAGGGCCATAAGAGGGATAAAAGGGTCAGCGCAGTTCTGGAAAACTCAGCCAGTTTACGTTCAAGGCAGACTTTCCTTAACTAAAATTATGATACTACCACAACCTTTATACTACCATGTCAATATACCTCTGCTTTAGCAGCATCCCTTTGCAAAGACAACTCTCTTATAGTAGACCTACTCTAGAGAAGAGAGTGCTACAGGGTAGCATTTTGCACCCAGATGAAATAGGACTGGGAGTACTGGACCTCAAACTTTATTATATAGCAGTACAGGAAATTGGCTATCCAGGAGGCTAGAAGAGACTCCGTTTGCTGAGGAGGAATACCTAACACTATGCTCTGAAGTTAGTAGAATGACCACCCTCCTGGTACAAAAGAGAACTGCAGGAATGAACTCCCAAGATTAATTAAAGTGTTCAAATACTATTGAAACCACAACAGACAAATAGATTCACCACTAGCCACATACTCCCCAAAATGCTGTTTGTAAGTCTAATGTAGTAGCCAGCTGGACTACACCTATGATAAACCGTCGGGGTTTTAGAGAAAGAAAGTTGCGCTCCTATTTGTAATGTTCAAAAACGATACCGTCCAATATGTATCTTTTAGTTTGTAGTTCTTTTATTTAACTTAGGTGAATAGGTTCACAAACAAACAAAGGAAGAAAATACAGCTGACACGCGTTTCGCCCGTGGGGCCTAGTTAACCAAGGGCTTTCTCAAGGCAGTAAATCTTTTCATAGGTTACATATCACGCCGAGGTGTGTCCGAAGTTGTCACTGCGGTCCCGGTGAATGAAGTAAACACAGATGCACCACAGGTATGGGATGAGAAAATACTATAATTTCACAGAATAAAGGAAGAACCCTGACCAGAAGTAATTCACAGCAATAAGAAGAAATAGACCTATAAACAATGATAAGTCGGAAGAAACTTTTTGAAGTTCCACAAACGATTGGCTAATATCATAAGGCGAGAAAAGAAGAGTCCCTGAAGAGATGAACAAAAGATCAACTGAAGAGCGCATATTAGGTTTAAATCAGGCACAGACACTAGTGGCACAAAGCTAAATAGAATTATTGTTGTTGACCCCAATGTTTGCTGATGTTTCACTGCTAGAGTAACATAAAATAACACGATTAACTTGACAATGTAAAAAGATACAAGACAAAATGGGAACTGATGAGGAAAACCGAATGCTCATGTGTTCAAGATTGAGAACAATGTAACCTACGAACTGATATCATGTAATTGCAACAATGGCTAAACTGTGTATAAAGAAAAATGAAAACAAAAATATGTAAAAAATAAATAAAAATCAATTCGAATCCCTAACTTATTTTCCCAAGTTCTCAGGAATTTCAATTCGCTTTTTAGGTCTGGAAACAACTTTAGCTGTCTCGTCAGACTGTTATTTTTGCCACACCATTATACAACATTTACATTCATAGAGGGACTTTTGGCAAGTGGGTTTCATCGCTTGTTGTTTTAAACGGTTATTCACATTTTGCTTCTGCGCAGCACACTGTAGGGCAATAGATCAGCCCACTTTATCCATTGGCTATCTCACTTTGAGTTACTACACAAAGCCTGTACATATTGTTCACATCTGCCTCAAATTAGCCCCTTTCTCTTTAGTTGCACAACGGTTAAAAAAAAGATTTTTTTACTTATTATACTTACTTTAAATATCACGCTACTCTCATACACGGCATACTTTTTGCTCTAAACCCTACAACTGCTTTTCTACCTCCTCATACCTAAACAATGCCTCACACTTCTCCCTGCCATCAAGCACACACAGTTCTTTTCCGCTTCACCAGTAACACAGCCCTTGCTCTTTTATCCTTCATTAACTTGTAACACATTTTTTGTTATTCAACCAGGAATTGACTACCCTAATCCATACATTCATATTGTTCACAAACTAACCTAACCAATATATATGAAAGAATGCTATTAATAACATGTAGTTAAGTTTTCTACAGGCTCGCAGACTTCTGAGGACCTCACAAAAGCAGAGGGTTTACTTAACCTTTTGAGACACAATGGCTGGAAGAGCAGGCGGGCCTTGTTTAAAAGTTACTTACAGTGCACCAACCCAGAACTGCAATCTGCTGGTAGACACAAGCTGATTAAAAGCAGATTCCCCATTTCTTATTAGGCAGAAAGTGAACAAACTCTTACTCACCGGCCGGGATCCTGGAATAAGTTTTGTGTTTAGTTTATGCAAACATCTAGCTGCTTTCTCCTGATCAGTAAACTCTATAAAGCAATAGCCTGCTAGAATCCTACACGAAAGAAAAGAAAATTTGAATTCTTGATTAGATATCTGAAATAATAACATTTACTCATCACTACTTTATCAAATAACTGTGGAAAAAGTACAAGTTTAAACTGCAAACGTGCACGTCGAGTTTGCCATTCACATATTTGAATACTTTGCAATCAACCTATTTTGGCAAAACAAAGTTTGCTGCACCTGAATTATGAAGGAAAATACATTTTTTGAATTAAATGGGACAAACAGAAATTTTAAATGCATGCCTTAAAGTGGAAATGGATCCCTTTATGGCTAGATTTTCAAATGGAAAACAGTAGAAACACTGCACAGGAGGGATGCGGCTAAAAATATTAAATCGGGTCACAAAAGACTTCAGATAACTATAGGAACTACACACTATATGGATCACACCCCACCAGCGATTTCATGATTGAAATAGAGGCAATGTCAAACAAGCATTGAAAATGCAATAGGTCTCGCCTTTGATTAAGTTAAAGCCATTTGCTTTGCTAATGGTATTGTAAAGCAAAGCAAATGGCTTAACGTGTCAGCAGCGGTGTGCCTGCAGCGGTGTGCCTGCAGCGGTGTGCCTGCAGCGGTGTGCCTGCAGCGGTGGGCCTGCAGCGGTGGGCCTGCAGCGGTGTGTCAGCAGTGGTGTCAGCAGCAGGGTGTCAGCTGTGGTGTCAGCAGCAGGGTGTCAGCTGTGGTGTCAGCAGCAGGGTGTCAGCGGTGTGTCAGCAGCGGCGTCTCAGCAGCGATGTGTCAGCAGTGGGGCAATAACAATGTTGAAACAGAAAGGACTGATGTTCGGAAATGGGACTTTGATAAAGAAATTAAGGATTATTTTTACTAATCAACAAATGCAATTGTATGCTGGAGGAAGCACGAGACATTGCACATTTTGTTTTTACCACGCAGTCAGTTTTTATCTGGGGAAAACTCTTAAACCATCTGTTATAGATGGAGCAACATTGTCTATTAAATCAACATAAGAAGATTTGTACAGTGCTCATCCTGAACCTCTGTATTTGAAGGCACTTTCAAATATGGTAAAAGAAAAAAGAAAGGGAAGCTTGGTGCAAAATTGTTTGCCAAGGACCACACAATTCAGCCAAGCGGTATAACAGGAATAGATCCAGTTTTCTGGTTTTACGTTCACCCAATAGATGGATAACTGTTTCGCTCTCTGAAAATCTGACTCCTCACATAGGCATTTCATAGCGAGGTCTAATACACCACGGGAAGGAATAGAAGTACACCACAGGAAGGACTATGCGGTCACCCCTGATGGAAACCAGCAGGGAAGGTCTGGAGGGTTCTACCTGCCGCCCCCGTGAACGGGCCAGGTGAAGTCGGGGATTGTGCAGGTCGCTCTTTTCGGCTCCTCTACGAGACTACAGAAATAGTAGCGCCCACTTTCCAAGCACAACTACAAGCCCGTAATACCCTCTGTGCTTCTCTCGCGCACGACCCTCACCGACACAAAAGAAGAACATTAAAACGAATTGCATCAGCTCCAGGATTCCGTCCAGAAATAGCCCATGTCCCTATATCGGTCTTTCATCTATGTTTTACAGAATCCATCAGACATTCGCATCTGTCTCCCAGATGTGCTGCGATCCGGCCACATATTTTCCCACAACAAAAGGCTGGCTCTTACCTCGAATCGGAGTGGCGGAACACCGAGCGTGTGCCACTGGAACAAAGCTATGCATACACAAGGACCCTGCAGCTCAGTTTCCGACCTGCCGCTGCCAGTCCCAACGAGCATCGATCTCTTGTCTTTATGGGGCCATGTGTTTCTAATTAGAAACACATGGCCCCATAAAGATAAGAAAGTGCTTTGCGACATCAACAAAGCAGGTGACCGAGTCTGGACTGGAGGCGAAAGTGCGTGAACCAAAACCCTCATTTCCAATGGCAGGCCACCGTTTAGCGTAAACGGTGACACCAGCCAATGGAAGTGAGGGGCGGGGCTTAAAGCCCTCTTCTGAAAGTCCTTGTTAACAATAAATCTCGCCGAGCGAGCAGCGCATGCGCTGAAACGCTAGCCGAGACCTAAAAAAAAATCTGAGTTTGGGGACGATGGGGATAATCTTTTCAACAATAGGCATACAGGAACTGAAACACAGGACTACTAGAAAGAGGTGCCTACACAAAGTACTCACCCAGTAACTCGGTTTCTTATAATTTTCACGCTCTGAACGAGCTCGCCCATAGTGGCAAAGGCCCTGGTCACAAATGCCTCATCCATGTATGGCTCAAGCTGTGGAAAAATCATACATCAACCATTACAATGAAACAGGCACAAGAGCAAAAATTAAAATAACTGTTGCTTGAAACCCCTTCTAGAAACTGCAGTATGCCCCCACAAATGCTCAAACACACTCATTTTGACAGACCCATTGAAGTTTACTCATTTAGAGCGCACTCTCACTTTTGGCAAATTAGCCAAGTACCCCATGCCTGTTTATTCTATTTTTTTCAGTTAAAATGTATGCAAAGGTCCGATGAAGTATTTCGATTTATTCTGAAATTTTTAAGGAATTCCGGACAGCAAAGGAGGACAAAATTATGCCGCAGTGTTGACTAAATTATGCATTTGTAACGTGATTGTGTGTACACTGTACCTCTTTATTGACATGTACTATGATTCTATAATGACAACTCTGTGACTTGATTTAATAAAAAGTTTATATTAAAAAAAAGATATGCATTTAAAAAAAGGCTGCAGCGTAATACAGTATATTTTCATATATTTTATTATTTTGACATTTGTACACATGCTAACAGTCCCTGGAAAGATTTTGCCTTATTCAGACATGCCAACCCTCCCGATTCCGGCGGGAGACTACCGATTTCAAGGCTAGTCTCCCGCCTCCCGACTCCTGCAAGCAAAAACCCGATTCCTCGGGGTTTCAGCGGACAGGGCTTGGTATTGTGTAACATGCTAATTCTTCCAGCAATAGTCAGAGTGGAGATGCAGGGGCTCTAGAAGGGGTGAAAACCCAACAAAGCCCCATTAGCAAGCGAATGGTCTTTAAAAGACCTGTGAAGTACACAGGGGGCGGCTGTGTGTGTACCTGGGCTGCCACACGGGTGGGTGGGGGGGGGGGAGGGTATTGGTATATGCACTGCCAGCAACCTGCCAGGCCAGTGAGTGCAGAACACTTGCATCACCCTCTCTCTGCCTGCCATTGCGCTCCATGCTTCTGAAAGGTAAGAAAAAAACGTGCATTTGCGTTTTAAATGTCCGATCCTGCAGCAGCACACTTCCAAAGCCCATACATGACAGTAACCCAATTCAAGGCCCCGTTCTCCCGATTTATTTTAAAGAATCTCCCACTTTGCTCTTCTGAAATGTTGGCATGTATGCTTATTTGTACCAGTGTAACATACACATGCTGCAGTGAGAAAGGTGATCAGTCAACCTTTGCAAGGTGCCCTCCACTTCGCGGCAACACAAGTTACTTTTTTCATTAACTTTTGATACGTTTGAGCTTCAAACAATTTTGGGAATGTATTTTAATGTCAATAACTCGTTATAACCTTAAATAATCGTTCGTGTTCGTGTATCCATTGGTTGATTTAACTGGGCAGTGAAATGCCAAATAAACACTAAAAATTGGATATTTGCGCATTCTGGCCACACCTCTGGCTCCAGCCACTGATCCAATCCTTGGGTTTTTCCCGCCCTCTGATTCTCCGCCCACAGTTTCCCTACTTTTTTCCCCCCACTTCGACCACTGGTTAGAACACAGGGGCTCGGGGAGTGGAGAAAGAAGGCACTGTGGAGAAGAGGGCAGTACGGGGATGTATTGGGTGCGTACATTGAGGTGCTGTGCGTAGAAATGCACTACGTGGGTACCGTTGGAACTGGGGCTGCAGTCAGGGATTCCTTTTTGGAGGTCTGCGGCGTGGGCAAAGTGCAGCATGCACGTTAGAGTTAATGGTGGCGTACCAGTCTTTGAATCCCATAAAGAAAGCGGCACAAGAAAAGGTATAAACTAGTTACTCACATCTCCCATCCACAGGCTCGCCATGTTTCCCACGCCCCTGGACCATTCGCCCACCTACTTCCGACTCAGACTCTTTCTTACTGGCCAGAATATACCTCTCCGTAACGGCATGCGAAGAGGATTAGCTCACACAGTCAGAGAACACTTTGCAGCTCTAACGAAAAACTAGAGCGCTAACTGCGTTACTCAACTGTATCAGCGTATGGCGACATGTTGCTGCGCTTTACGCCCCAAGCTTCAGCAGCCTGCACTTTCTTACGAAGTAGGAGGCATGAGTCTGGGTGTAAAAACAGATCTTGTTGAAGCAGCTTTGTAATGCAGACTTAGCGGTCCCACTAAATGGTGTGACAAACACCAAAATAATTTTTTCACACGTAAAAATATTTTCATTTATTACATTTAATGTTCTGTTGTATTTAAAAAAAAAAACTAGTCTTCATATTCGAACTGGTGTGGACTCCTTTTAATTGGACTGGTGTGGACTCCTTTTAATCAAATATATTTTTTCTCAGATGGTCTGAACGTCAGTGCGTCGTCGTAAATCAACTGAAACCTGATCTAGGGTTTAACAGGTGTAATATGGGTGAAATTGCTCTTATTTACCAAGAACATTTATTTGTATTTAACTGCCTCACATTAATTAATTAATTAAATATTATATATATTTATATATATATACACTATTATTGATAATTCACGAGTAGCTATAAGGTGCTGGGCAGGGTGAGATGGGAAACTAAACCATAGCTCCACCCACTGCAAAAAAATCTTATGTGGTAAGCTTCTGATTTTTAAAGGTACAAATTAAGTTATTTCATCTTTGTCCCACTTAAAACGTCCCCCTCAGTGCAGTGGCCATGCTTCACTACCCAGGTATTTTCTAGGCAGATTCTAGCTGGTCGAACAGACAAACATAGCGGGGAAATTTTCAAATTGCTTATGCATTTACGCCAACATTTCGAAGAGGAAAGTGAAATATTAAAAAAAAAAAAAAATCAGGAAAATGTATTTACCCCATTCACCTCTATTGTAATTTCAGGCGGGAGACGGGCAAAGTAAACTCAATATTCAGTTTAAAAAACACAAAGAGTCTCCCGTCTGAATTGGGTCTATTGGCATGTATTCTTCTTCTGTGTGACGTTCAATTTGTATGCGAGCTAGCCTAAGGGATATTTTAAGGATTGGGGGGGCCCTGGGCTAAATGTATTTTGGGGGCCCCTGTTCGGAACAGCTTTAAATCCAGTTTCAGCTCTTTCATGCACTCTATGGCCAGGTCACCGACAGTGCACAGGTACACTCTTCCAAATTCTCAATGTGTTTACATCTAATATTGAGGGATAGTGATGTTTTCATTATTGTAAAACATCAGCTCGCTGATATTACTGCATATAATCTCTGTTATTCCATTCCATTTTGCATATGTGTGGTACTGGTTTGATCTAAAAGAAACTTTTTTAATGGATGTTGCATGAAACACAAACACAACATTTCTCTGCAAAATGTTTGTAATAGACTCTCACACATAACCCACATTACAAATAAATGAAAGGAAAACTGTATTTAAAACAATCTGTTTAAAAATGATTCAAGGTCATCAGGACAGGACTGTCTGCAGAACAGAGGTAGCTCTATGGGGGGGGGGTGGGGGGGATTGAAAGGCTGGGGCCCTGAGCCAGAGCTCACGTTGCCCATGCCTTAAAAAGTCTCTGGTTGATCTTGGATAACTACTCAGGAGGTCAAGATATGAGTGGCTCTGACGTCGGGATTGCCCTCCCTGACTTGCACTTAAACTATTGGGACACACAATTAGTGTCAACAAACCACTGGATTCACGGCTCCCCGTCCAATCCGGCCTTCCACCTGGAGAGCTACCAAACTGGGAGAGAGGGCTATTTGGGTGCCCTCCATAGTAAGGCCCGGCGGGGCCGTTACCTTGGACCTATGTCGCAGACGGTGGCCATCTGGCACCAAGCAATTAAACATCTGGTATGGGCAGACCAACTCACAAAAGCCACACCACTTTGCTCCACAAGAGGCTGGGACTACTATGCCACCATGTGGGCTTCGATAAATGGGCCACTATTGGCATAACGAATATTGGCGACCTGATACACAGGGGCAAACTCCTCACCTTTAAAGAGCTGCAGACCAGACATAACCTTGCATCGGGGGCAATTTTTCTATACTTGCAGATCAGGCACGCACTTCAGACCAATATCCCTGACATGTCCTCCATACCAGACTCTTCTCCCCTGGAAGACCGTCTACGCTCTGAACCGTTCCTAACAAAAGCTGTATCTTGTACGTATCGCAAGCTCTGTAATAACTTACCTGATCCCTTTCAGACCCTCTGGGACCAATGGCAGGGGGAAGTAGGGCCCATAGACGACGAGGACTGGCAAACCGCGCTGATGGTCCCTAGGGAGACGGCGATAAATCATCGCTTCCGACTTATCCAACTGAAAATCCTCCATCGCTCATATCTCTCAGGGGTACTTCTTGCCAAGATAGGCAGCAGGGCAACCACACTATGTCTTAGAAATTTTGGTCAAGATGGCACCTTTTATCATGTCCTCTGGGACTGCCCGATATACGCCCCTTATGGAATAATGCGACCAAAAAAATGAAGGACACGTTAGGTAAATAAGTCAATCTAACACCACGATTGGGAATCCTGAACATATGGGAGGCCACCGATTTGACGGAAACAGAACAACAATGGGTGGCATTGGGATATCTATTAGTAAAGAGAGCTATTGCGCGGTTCTGAGGATCCAGCACACGGCCTTTAACAGTGGGATAGATGGCGGAAATGGACCGTTGCATGATAGCAGAGAAGGAGGTCTACAAAATGTGGGGCTGCCCTAAGAAATGGGATCGGAAATGGGGGGGATGGAACGAGTTTAGAGGCAATATTTGGACATCACCAACAGATGATATGGCAATGCGCAGGAGAACTGAACAGTAAAACTACTGGTTGCTTACAATGTATAACGTGATTGTGTATACACTGTACCTCTTTATTGACATGTACTATGATTCTATAATGACGACTCTGTGACTTGATTTAATAAAAAGTTTATATTTAAAAAAAGATATGAGTGGCTCTACCAGGGGACCCTGACAGATGAACTAAGCACTACAGAATCTTGAAAGTGCCAAGGTTCTGAAGATATGTTGGGACAGCAAAGTCCCTCACATGGTAATGGACGTGCACCGTTGCCCTGAGTACCCTAATTGTAATGATGTCTGGAACCCTGACACAATTATTTTTTGTCATGGGTGAACATGGACCATTGTGTCCTCCATGACATGGCATGCTATATGCATGTGCTGGTGTATGTGTGCCTATCAATGGTACAATACATGAAGGATGTAGTGCATTGCAGTGCATGTATATTATATGCAAATGCTGGGTGTATGTGTGTCTGTGACAGGTCAACTGTGAAACAGCCAGTCGGGCTGTGCAAGGAGAAGGTCTATAATCCTTCTGCCTGTGGCCAGGACTGGGGTTCAAGGCCTGCCAATCTCCGAGATGGATGAAAGAACATCGCCCAAGGAATTCAAGACTACCTACCCCTGGAGCATGGGGCACAAGTACCTGCCTGCTTGCCAAGACCAGTGTGCCCCATGAGGAAGAGGAGAGAACTGGAGGGAGAGAGGTCCAGTGGGGGATCCTGTTAATTGGATCCCTGTAGCGAGGTGTGAGAAGGTGGTTACTGCACCGATCGGGCTATTGCCCTGTGCAGTGACATGCTGCGTTTTGGCTGTAGAGACGTGAATTTATGAATTAGCTTGCTCAAGTGAAAACAACCTTTTTTTTATTTCTGAATCTCTTTTTATCTCCTGAACTCAGATATGACTCCTGCTTGTGTGTTTAGTCAGAATTTAGTCATGCGATATCGATACTCGAAACATTCATGTATTATAGCATGAATTTGAGTCCTGACTGTATTCGGAGAGTGTGTCTCTACCAATAACGTCAGGGCATCTCCTGATCGGTTGATTCTCTGATTCACAGACTATTTGTTTTTCTTGATCAGGAAACACTTTCTGACAAACTAAACTCTGAGTGAAAGTTTTTTCAAAAGGTCTGAGTCAGGTCAGTTTGTTGACTTAGCAGAAAGGGTGATTTAGGCCAAGCATGGTTCTCTCCCTATCATTTTATGTGATGTTCATGCGATCAGTGCTTGATCACTCTGTTGTTTATGCATGATCTACAGTAGTGATGTGCAATGATCACAAGCCAAGGTGAGAGATTGTTACTTTTCCTGATAGGTGACCTGTGGAGTATCTTATTATCTGGAACCGCAGATTTAGAAGAGGTTTAGCAAAGGCATGTCTTTGGAGTGATGGCACGTGCAGAAGGACATCTCTCTATATATGTATGCTTACAAAACCCTGAAGATATTTATTTATAGAGATGTATGCTTTGAATAATTTTTTGTGTCTAATGACTTTGACTGTAGAATCTAGACATAATTTTACAGAAAATGTGTTCATCCATCTTGGATATTATTCAAGATTTAGTGTAGAAAGTGGGGAATGGTGCTCCAGCGGAAACGGGGAAATTTACATATTCCCCCTATGTCACAGACTCGTCACCACACTAATTCATTCATAGATTAATTCATTGGTGGGGCCCATAGCACCAACACTCATACGTCTCACTCGAATCTGTGCACAGGAGAAAAAGAAGTGCTGGACCTGTGGGGTACCTTGTTACCTATTGGAGGAAAATTCTTTACATTATATACATTATATACATTAGTACCTATAGAATCCTAACTTTAATATCAAGGCACTCCACCACTTGGTCGATGGACCAATTAGTTGGACTGGTGAATGGTGATTTAGAACCAGCTAAAACACATTTAAAGCTTCGGAACCTTTCGATTAATCAACACCTTATTAAAAGAATCACAGACTCATTTTGTTAATCAATGTTTAGTTTATCTAATTAATTCGCTTTCATTGGCATACTCAAACTTCAATCAAATCAGAATTTCAATGAATATCTTTGACACAAATGTACATAGCAATTATATTTACCTATATGTTGATACTGGTGACCATTTCCAGATGAGCCCGTCAACCCACAGATTAATGCAAATCACTTCAGATGAAATTGTCCAGTCAAACTCAGGTTAAGACCCAAATATGTCCGGGAAAGTTCTCTCACTCAGCACAAATTAGTCCCTCAAAGGTAGCCAAGGGACCAGGCAATCGCGCTAGCAAATCGACTCTCCTCACCATCGGAAATTTGGAACGAGCTGTTTTTTCCCGTCTGAATTTTCCCTTTTTATTCCCTATGTTCTCTTTACTTTAAGACAATATGCAACATTTTCTAGGAGTAGAAGTGTTCTGATTGGCTAAACCCTCTGAATTTGCAAGAAGTGGTGATCTTCCCAGGTTCGCTTGCTTCCCATGGGATAGAGTATGACATCTCTCAGAATTGTATTCTTTTCACGGGTTCACAGGCGAAAGTTCCGAAGTAACAACATGTAAACCTCCGGATACAGGTCTCTATTGTCTTTCAGTCATTCACACTAGTTGGGTCTTGGCATTCCTCCATGTCCCTATCCTTGACAAGGAACATCGCGTCTTTTCTCAGGAGGTCGCCTGGAGATCTTCAGAGCCATCCGAGTCTGCACAGTAGGCATCGCGCTCAAATGACGGTGGCTACTTCCGAACTCCATCTTAAGTACTGCGGCCTAGTAGGCCCGAATGCCAACTTAAGCAAAAACAAACATAAACGCAATTAATATATGGAAATGAAGATTCTAATGTTTAAACCCACACTAATCCCAATATATTTTAGTACTTGCCTAGCTTGTAGCACCATTTAAAGCAATAATACTCACCACTCCGCAACACTAGAAGCACAAACCATCACAGAAGCAACATAAATCATGCAATTCTCTATTTCAACACATCCTACAAATAATTTACATACCACAGTTAATCATTAGAGTTATTGGCCAAGCAATTGGCATATTAGTCCCACGTGTATCTTGTGTTTATCAAGGTGCATATGTTGGTTAATCATAACACTCCAAACGGTTAATACAGGTTAATATTTAGAATGATTACGTAATTTATATTTTTCATGCCAATAGAGAAGGTTTACAACATTTTGCTTTACCTGCTCCACTAATCCCCCCTTTGATGATTTTTAACATCACCACTAATCCCACTAAATTTCATAAAAATTTTGTTTTGTGGAAATGATCTCTCAGTTCTCTTAGTTCTGTTACATCATGGTTTCTCCCATCTCATTCTCTCTTGTTTTCTTATACATATTTTCTTTCCATTCTTCCAATTCTATATCTCCTACTTCTCTTTCTCTCATCTCCTTTTCTTGTCTTTTTGCAACTACTCTTTTTATTTTATTTTGTAATTTTCTTCTTTTTATGCATACACATCCTAATCTCAAAATCAATATTAGTATTACCACACAAGTTACTGGCATTAGAATCGTACCTACAAATGAACTACCTATTTGGTTAATAAACTTTTTATAGTAGTAAACCCTTTACCAAGCTTTTCCCAAACACTTTCAACCTCCAATGGAACAATTTCCTCATGCAAATCAGTTATATTCCAAATATATTTCTTAAAATTTTGACTCCCGTCAGGAATGTAAGTACAGCATTGTTGTACCTTCAGCATTTCACAGACTCCTCCCTCTTTTGCTAAATGATATCAAGGGCAAGTCGATTTTGCATAATCATGGCCCTCACAGCAACCATTTCGGTATTTACTAGTAAGAACCCTCCAGCAGTGCCTGTCGATAAGCGATCCACTACTGTCGATAAGTTTCTAATTTTATGTGCATTCAGAGATATTCCAACTGCTGGTATCAGTGCTCCAAAAGTATCCCCTACAATTTCTGACCAACTTTCCCTCCTCCTACGTGTTAGTTGTCTACCTATTTCGTGCAAACTGTCCTCTCCCCTTCCCACATGAAATATTTTTGGGAAGGCCAGGCCTAGGTAGCATGTACCATACCAATAGTCCGGTAACCGATAATAAGCTCTGTTCCCACAGATGAAATATATTCCAGGGAATACCGGATCTTTTCCTCCTTTACATCCCCATCCTCCCATGATTCTATATACATCATGGCATTCACTTGCACCTACAAAATAATTATCATAAACAGTATTATTTCTTCTGATGCACAATTTCACTCTCTGAGGCCAATCTAAAGCCATTGCGGGATTTGCTTCTCCCTTTAAATGGGTTTCTTTCTCAACATCCCAAACTGTTGTTTCCCTTTTATCCCTAGGTACCTTTCTTTGCATCTTAATTCTCCTCTCTTCTACCATGTCCAAGAAAGTCTTCTCTTCTTTTCTCAGACTACAAGTAAGATTATTCTTTAACACTTCTTCTAAAGTTAATTCTCTAGTTTCTAAAAAAGATTCACCTAAAGTTTTACCCGGAATCACCTTATTTAATTTGGGAACTACAGGTACCTGTGAGAAAACATCTACATCAGAGTAATAATATTCTAATTTCCCTGTTTTATAGAACAAACTTGCTAACACACTACATGTTATTCCATATGTCACAGGAAGGTGGCGATAGGTAACACCCTCTGACACCGATGCAGGTAACTGCATACAAACATAGCAATCTCTAACATCCACAGTCTTTACATATTCATATAATAACTTTGAAAAAACATTATTAGAAAAATCAGTTCTAGACCTATCCTTATGTAAATCAGTTCTATCTACCAGTTTAGTCGCATGAGTATCATAAAGCTCTTCTCTATTAGTCTTATTCTCAGGGTGATTCTCTACCCTTTCGAATGTTACTCTAAACAAAATTATTATAGCTAATATGATCTATAGAAGCATTAGAAATCCTTTACAACAACAACACACCTTGCACCATCTTCGGAGAAACCCATATGTAGGTTTTCTACTTTCTGTGTTTGCCACTTCGAAAATGATCAGTGTCTTTTGACTTAGCCTATTTTATTCACAACTAAAATTTAGTCTAAACCGAAGGCTCTAAGCGCCTACTTGGTTCTTTCGGTTACGTGTCTCATCCGGTATTTCAATTTCTCTGCATCTTTCTTTTGTTACTTCAGTCTGGCATTTGATAGACTTTGTCCTAGTTTCCCCAGTCTTGGTTCAGAACTTCCTGAACATCCGTCTCTTCTCTGATATCAGATAAGATAACTCTCAGGATTTCCGAATCCTTTTCTTCTTCAACCACTTCCGGTACAGTCACTCCTAGACTTCCTTGGCTGCCTGCTTCCTCTTGTATATCAGGAAGTGCCACATACGCCCATTCCGGTGACTTATACTTCTGGTTGGGATTCTTTTTTCTTTCTTCAAGTGTGTCTGATCAGTGTCTTCTGATTTCTCTTGACTAGACACTTCATTCACTTGGTCAGCTTTAGATGATCTTACTCTCGTCAGTCGATACCTCAATCTTTTTATTTTATTTGGCCAAATTTCCTCTTTCGACGGTCGTTTCAACCTATTCCCCTTTTCACCTCACTCGGTTTTCCAAGCTCTCTTCCTCAAAACTCGTCCTTCTTGGCCTTCCCCTTCACTTTCTTCAGATTCTGTATCGGTTTGGCTTTTACCTTCTTTGGATTTTTCCCTCAAGATCTCAGGTTCCCTATCTACAGTTTTCCCTCCTTGTGTTTCTTCCACACAATCTTCCTGCTGACTAATTGTCCCTTCTTCTACCTGGATGTGTGTTTTCCCTACGCCTCCTCGGGGATCTTCCGCAACAATGTTACCCTCACTCTCTGTATCTAATTCCTCACCTTCTAGTTCTATGACCTCAGGTGGAATTTCTCTTGTGCTTGCATGTGGAGCTTCTTTATCAAGAATTTCTTTGTCAGTTTCCTCAATGTTTTCTTTTACCTTTTTTTGTATTCCAACCTGGTCAATATCTGATTCGGAGCTAGTATCGGAAATTTCCAATGGTAAATTCTCTGGCTCCGCAACTTGACTCAGCTCCAATTCTCCCTTTCTTGGAGTTTGTCTTGTTCTTGTTTCTTCTGATTCTGACTCAGAGCTGGTATCAGACTCTCCCAAATACTCTTCCTCAGGTCTATTTATGGGACTAGGGATTGGGAGAGTATGACTAGCATGAATCCAGTTCTTTACTCTGGCACATTTCACAGCCGTCGTCGTGGTCAGAATCACTTGACGTGGTTTCCCCCAACGTGGGACCAGACAATTTCTCCTTCTATGCACTTTGATCCGCACCCAGTCTCCAGGACTCAAATCATGAGCTGGCCTCTTTTCAAGGGTGGTTGTATCCGATTCAATCTGATGAAACACAGAATGAACGGAATCAGCCAACCCCTTGCAATAATCCAACTCGAAGTCATCAGACATAGGCAGTAGTTTGTTGACAGGAATGAAAACATGTCTCATCGCTCTACCCATAACAATTTCATGGGGGCTCAGGCCAGTATTCCTATCAGGAATCGATCTAATAGTCATGAACACTAGAGGCAAGACATCAGGCCATTTTAAACCTGTGGCCAAACACATTTTCCCAATCTGTTTTTAATGGTGCCATTCATCTGTTCCACTACTCCAGAAGCCTCTGGACAATAGGCACGATGTAGTTTCTGTTGTACATTCAATGCTTCACAAATCAATTTTATGATTTCATTCTGAAAATGCTTTCCACTATCTGATTCAATCGTCACTGGAAAACCAAACCTAGGAATGAATTCTCTCAATAGGAGTTTCGCTACTGTAACCCCATCACTCCTTCTAGTCGGGTACGCTTCCACCCAGCGTGAAAACAGACAAACAACTACTAGAACATACCTTAGCCGAATAAATGGGGGCATTTCAATGAAATCAATCTGCTTTCTGGTGAAATGACCTCCCTCCCGTCCTATTGTTCCCAAACTCACCACTGTTTTTCTTCCTGGATTGTATTGCTGACATATAAGGCATCTTTGACAAAGGCTCTCAGCTACAAGCCGGAACTTAGTATTATACCAAGTCTATTTGAAAAGTCTGATCATGGCATCCCTGCCTACATGTGCCTGTCCATGGTACATCCGTGCCATGGTAGAGATCATGCTATCAGGCATTACTGGTCTTCCATCACGATAAACCCAAACCTTGTCTATCTCGCGTGGTGCACATCCTGATTTTATCCACTGTTTCCTTTCCTCTTCTCCTGCCTCTTCCTGTAACCGCCTCACTTCCTTCCAAGTACTCACAGTGTTAGTAAAAAGTAAGGGACATGAGTTCATTTCCTTTTCCCGATTCCGAATTACTGAGTTCTGGTTGCGCGCACAATATTGCGCTATGTCATTCGCAAACTCGTTACCCGCTGACACATAGTCAGTACCCTTCGAGTGGGCTGCGCATTTTAAAACCACTATTTGCTTAGGCAGCTGTATCGCCTCAAGCAACTTGCCAACCACTTCAGCATTCCTTATAGGAGTTCCACTCGACGTCAAGAACCCTCTTTGGGACCAAATCTGCCCAAAGTCATGCACCACTCCTAATCCATACTGACTATCAGTAATCACAGTGACTCTCATATTCTTTCCCAACTTACATGCTCTGGTCAATGAAAACAATTCAGCAACCTGAGCTGATCTTACTCCTTTCAGGCAAGACGCTTCCAACACAGCAGCTACCGTGCATACTGCATACGCTGCACTCAAAATTCCTTCTTCAGTTCTTAGACATGACCCATCCACAAACATCACATAGTCATTTTTTTTTCAGAGGCACATCTTTTATGTCCGGTCGTGGCTTAGTGCAAAAATCAAGCACTTCCAAACAATCATGATCCACGTCATCCTTCACTTCCACATTTACAGCATCAGGTAGCAATGTTGAGGGGTTTACATTAAGACACCTCACAAGGCTCACATTCGTAGCACTCAGAATTACTTTCTCATATTTAGTTAGACGACTATGCATCATAAACTGTGTGTGGCTCCTTGTTAAAAGGATTGCAACATCATGGGGTACAAACACTCTCACAGGATATCCCATCACAATTCCTTCACTCTGCTCCAAACTCTTACAGGTAGCAGCCACTGCTTTCAAACAACCAGGCAACACCGCAGCTACAGGATCTAATACAGCTGAAAAATATGCAATTGGTCGTCTCAGTTTTCCATGCTTCTGTACTAACACAGAAAGAGCACACCCATCTCTCTCACTGCAATAGAGCTCAAACTCCTTTTCATAGTCAGGCATTCCAAGAGCCGGGGCTTCACACAAGCTCTCTCTCAATTGTTTGAAAGCCTTCATTTCCTCTTTGTTCAATTCAAGAGGGTCTTTCACATCACTCTTCGTCAAGCGTACCAGAGGTTTTGCAATCAGTGAGAAGTTGCGGATCCACTGACGACAATATCCCACCATTCCAAGAAACATTCTCACCTCTCTTTGAGTCATTGGTGCTCTCATTCCTTTTATTATTCTGATCCTGTCTGCAGTCACCTTTCTCAGACCTTTCTCAATCTTATGACCTAAATATTGTACTTCTTTTTTACAAAATTGTAATTTCGATGGGGATACCTTAAGTCCTCCATCCGCCAAATGATTCAACAAGCAACTGTGTCCAACACACATGCCTCTCGTGTCCTCGATGCCACCAATAGGTCATCGATGTATTGCACTAGTACTGAACTTTCTGGCATTTTTAAATCTTCCTAGGACTTCTTTAGAATCTGATTAAATATCGATGGACTCTCTGTATACCCCTGTGGGATTTGGCACCATGTCAAAGTACGCTCGCCGAACCAGAACGCAAAAATCTGTTGGCTGTCAGGGTGCAATGGGATAGAAAGGAAAGCATGACACAGGTCAATGACTGTGTACCATTCTGCATCGTGGGGAATCTGAAATAGGATCACTGAAGGATTTGGTACAATGGGACAGCAAGGTACAACAATTGTATTCACTTTTCTCAAATCTTGCACTATCCTGAAAGTTCCGTTAGGCTTCTTCAAACCCACAATTTGTGAATTACATGGACTACTCATTATCTCTCTCAAAATTTCCTGCTCAATCATTTTGCCTATTACAGGAGTCACTCCTGCAATTATTTCTGGTGTCAATTTATACTGGGGAATATTCGGGTAGCTTACTCCCTCTTTTACAGTTCTCTTCACAGGGTCTACTCTTTTCATCAATCCCATATCTTCTCCCGTAAAATCCCATACCTCGGGTTTCACTGTTTTCTTCAATTCCTGAGGCTATTCATCTGGGTTAAATACAACAAATGCCTCAGTAATTTCGGGTTCCAGATTGGCCATTGTCATTCTATACAGTACATCCTCATCAGGAGTGTCAAAGGCTATGCCATCAGGAGTACAGAAAATCGTACAGTTCATTTTACATAACAAATCTCTCCCTAACAAATTCACAGGGCTAGTATCACACACGACAAATCGATGCATGTCGGTGAATTTCCCTATTTTAACTTTAACAGGTTCAGTAAGATACGTTTTTATCTGTCTATTTGAGACTCCAACTACTTGGATTGTGTCACCCGAGAGAGGAAGATTTTTTACATCAGATGATCTAACAGTTGAACGAGTAGCCCCAGTATCTACTAGGAAAGTAATATTTTCATCATTTACCTTTCCATCCACAAAGGGTCCAGTCTGGTCTACCTCTAGAGTTGCGCCAAGTACTCACTCCTCTTCCTCTCCTAGGCACCGTCAATAACTCTCTTC
The DNA here is from genome assembly GCF_964204655.1 of Triturus cristatus. Lineage (NCBI taxonomy): Eukaryota > Metazoa > Chordata > Amphibia > Caudata > Salamandridae > Triturus > Triturus cristatus. The sequence continues at coordinate 282,506,599 of NC_140584.1, read as the reverse complement.
TGACTCACTCTCATCGCGCTGCAGCCAATACTGCGATTCAACACTAGCGCGCGGTAGCTTTGTTACCTGTTCCTCGATGTAGAATCCTGTCTCATTACTGTATCTCTGAGGGTTTACGCTCTGTGGAAAAGGTGTCTTTGGCACCTGACACTGTTGGGCAACAACCTGCTGCTATCGCGGCGGTTGACAACTCACCTCATTCTGCACCTGTGGATTCAATGATGCATTATCGCCATTAGCACTCGGGGGCAATTTACACTCGGATTTCCAATGCCCTAATTTTCCACAATTATGATATGGCCACTTTATTTTGCTTCATCTAGGCTAATTTGTCCCTTCCCTTTTCCAATATTAGGTTTGTGTCTCACTTGGCCCATGCCATTTGCTTGTTCAATCAACTGGGCTTCTTGTCTCTCCGCTACTTTAACCTGTGCCCACATGGCCTTCTCTTTCAGCTTGCGTTGTTTTGCTTCGATTTCGTCGCTAAAATATTTTGCATGTCTCAACACTTCATCTATTTTTTTAATTTGCCAATCCACTGTATGCTGTTAAATCATTTCGCTTACTTCAGGTCTTAAACCATAAACGAATCGATATACAAAATGACTTAAATCCTTCTCACTCAATTTCTCATCACCACTGTATTGCTTAAAAGCTAACAGCAACCTTTCATAATAGGCATGAACAGATTCCTTAACTTCTTGGTGAGTTCTATCAATTTTTACCCAATCAGTCTCTTTCGGTGGCACTATATTTTTCAAAATAAGTAATTACCTGTTCATACTTCCTCATTACCTCTGGATCAGGGGCACCTGTCTTAGGATCCCTAGGATACTCTTGAATGGGCCTCCCTACTGTAATTTTACATTCTGCCATTGGATCTGCCTGCACAATTATATCGAACAGACCATTCAAATCTATCCACAATACTTTTGATAATTTAACAAACCTTTCCACCTGTTGATACCACTCAACAGGTTTTTCTTTGAGCCTGGGGAAATCGTTTGTAAATGATAAAATGTCCTGTCTAGTCCAGGAAACATACACATAACCCCCTCCTGAGATCTCCCTCATGGGACATTCTGTTACCACGTCTCCTTTTCTCTTACCGGGAACGCTGAAATGGTCTTATCTGTTGCATCATTTCTCTTTCGAAACCACCTACCTTTCCATCTATCTACATCGCCCCATTTCCTTAACAAGGCAATTAGTTCTTTAATTTGAGTCAATCTTCCTGCCGTATTCAGGTTTTCAATATCGTTTTCAGAGAAATCTACTCTATGTGGCTTCTGTAATGATCTTATTTTCTCAATGTCAATGCCCATTTCACTCCCTGTTTCTTCAAGTTTCTCATGCAAACTCCTTACTCTCCAAGTTATACTCTTGCAGAGAAACATTAGTTCTTCATCCTGATATGCTTTTAATTTTTCAGTTGGGATAGGCCCTACTATTAATTCCTCCAATGTTACTTTTAGTTTTGTCACATCTAAAGGTTGAGGTTCTGTATCTTTTCGCTGTAAACTCCTTAACCAATCGCTTAACTCATCAGAAGTGGAACATACAGGGATTGTTTCATTTCTTATTCGCTCCATACTTTTTTCCCGGGGTTTCTGATGCCGATTCTATTGTCATCAGCGTCTTACTTGCTGGACTTTGATTTATCGTCAGATTTTGGGGAGTCCTTAACCCCGAGGTTCCTACCAATTTTCCCCATGCATTTCCTCCAGAATCACTTTTCCTGTCTCGATTTGCTTATTACTATTGTAAGGAACTGTTAAACAATGGTCACTCTCTTTCTGTTTATCAAAAACAAGCATCACTGGCCCTATAGTTACAGGTACGGTTACGGCTTCCATATTTTTGGTTAATTCCCTAATTTTCTCAGTTAATTCCAGAGTAGTTCTAGCTAAATCAGGTGGCGTTTGCTCAAAATATTTATTTCGCAGTGTTTCCTTTACTGGCGCACTCGGCGTCAGCAACGTAGAATTTGGTTGATACGGGGGAGGAGTTTTATAAAACATGTCCTCTAACACATCATCCTCCGACTCATTCACACCATACTTATAACCTTCTGACCCTGTATTGTTTCTCTTCTCTGTACACTTTAATTTAATTGTGGGTTTATATAGCGCTAGACTCGACTCCCGGAGGAGTATCTCCGCGCTTCGACCGCTGGGGAACCCGTCCTGGCTCACCCCGAGAGATGGTCCCTAATGGGTATCCCTAAGGTGCGACCAAGCATCCCTGGCGGTCTGGGGGGGCCGTTGTGAAGATGAGACAAGCTAATGCCCAGAGTTGCCGAGTGTGGTCCCTGACTGGAGTAGGCACCGAGGCGAGAATTATCGAGCCCGCTGACCCTGGTCCACGACCCTGCCGCGTCAGGAATCGAACCCTGGTCCCGGGCCATCCTCTGCTTACGGGTCTGCCGCCTCTAACCAGTGAGCCACACCTCTCTGCCACTTGTCTCTTCAGTATTTCTCTATGGAAACATCCCATCAGTAATGTTTGCACTCCGCCATCTCCTCATTCTGTCATCATGACTTTCCTGCCCACACGGTCTACCAAACATGTAATTATACCTTCTTCTACTCCAATGCCATTCTCTTTCATACATCTCTTCTTCCCATTCTGTTAAAGCTTCAAACTGAGTTGGTCTAGGTCTCGGTTCTAACTTCATCATTCTTTCTCTTAAGTTCCTTAATACAGCTAAACTAAACGAACCACTTTCTGGAAATGCTAGAACTCCATCTTCTTTTGTATACTTTGCCCAATTATCTAGCCAAATACATGCATGATACCCATATTTCGCTACCATAAAGGATGCAGGGGATTTCGGTGGAGGAAGTATCTGTCCTTCCCTAGTCACAATTGGCTTATCCTTTTTAAATAGGCTTTTAATTTTCCCAAACCATGACTTTTTCTCCTCGGGGGAATCGTAATACATCATTTTTACTTATTCTTATTTCCGAATCACTAGACTTATCAAATCACTTCCATTACGACTATTCAGTTTGCTGCCCAATCCCAGCGCGACACTAGCGCACCAATCCTGTGTGTCTACGTCACACCGGCAATTCTCCACTCCTAGCGCGTCACACACCAACGCACCAATCCGTGAAAGCTTTGTTTCTCTAAGGCTGGCCAATCCTAGCGCGGTCTCTCTGACGTCAGCTTGTCTCGCTACTCCTGCTTCTGCTGACCCCTCCTTTGCAAATTTTATCAGCAAACTTTTCTTACGTTTTTCTTCAATCAAAATCTGTTAGTAACAACAAAAACACCACCATTGCCTGTTTCGGTAAACCAAAGAGATAGTTTTGTTCATTTACACAAGAATTCTGTTTTTCCAGTAGGCAGCGCTTACCTCTACCCTACCTCAGACTTATTCAGTTTCGCCGATAAAGTAGCACTTCCCTCTACCTTACCCTTCTAACAAGCAAAAAGGCTAACCGTTTCTCTGGGGATAAAACACATGTGGAGACTACAATGCTCCTGAGAATTAAGGCCAGAGTTTCACAAGAGAACCTATTGCTATTTCACTAACACACATTCATACGGAAAATATTGTCCATTTGCACAAGAATTCTGTATTTCCAGTAGGCAGCGCTTACCTCTACCCTACCACAGAATTATTCAGTTTCGCCGATAAAGTAGCGCTTCCCTCTACCTTACTCTTCTAACAAGCAAAAAGGCTAACCGTTTCTCTGGGGATAAAACACATGTGGAGACTACACTGCTCCTGAGAATTAAGGCCAGAGTTTCACGAGAGAACCTGTTGCTATTGCACTCAAGCACATTCACGCAGAAATGTCCCTAACGATAACACACGACGATGTTACCACCTCGAAACCAGACAATGCGTTGTGCGACTTCACTTGTCACACATTTCCCCGTGTACCTACAGGGCAACCAGACAATACACCGTGCGATTTCACTTGCCACACGTTTTCCCCGTGTACCTACAGGGCATCCAACTTCCTACGTCCCGGAAGTCTTCAAAACAACATAAAACGCAACACGACTCGACATAAAATGTTAGTACATAAATCAATAATCAATCATCAATAATCACCAAACCAATGCAATAAAACCATCCTCTCCTACCAGGAAAACTGCTCCAGCGGAAAAGGGCAAATTTACATATTCCGCCTATGTCACAGACTCGTCACCACACTAACTCATTCATTCATTGGTGGGACCCATAACACCAACACTCATACGTCTCACTCGAATCTGTGCACAGGAGAAAAAGAAGCGCTGGACATGTGGGGTACCTTGTTACCTATCGGAGGAAAATTCTTTGCATTATATACATTAGTACCTATAGAATCCTAACTTTAACATCAAGGTACTCCACCACTTGGTGAATGGACCAATTAGTTGGACTGGTTGATGGTGATTTAGAACCAGCTAAAACACATTTAAAGCTTCGGATCCTTTCGATTAATCAACACCTTATTAAAAGAATCACTGACTCATTTTGTTAATCAATGTTTAGTTTATCTAATTAATTCGCTTTCATTGGCATAGTCAAACTTCAATCAAATCAGAATTTCAATGAATATCTTTGACACAAATGTACATAGCAATTATATTTACCTAAATTTTGATTTTGATACTGGTGACCATTTCCAGATGAGCCTGCCAACCCACAGATTAATGCAAATCCCTTCAGATGAAATCATCCAGTCAAACTCAGGTTAAGACCCAAATAAGTCCGGGAAAGTTCTCTCACTCAGCACGACACAGTCCCCCAAAGGTAGCCAAGGGACCAGGCAATCGCGCTAGCAAATCGACTCTCCTCACCATCAGTCACCAATGGAAAATTGGAACTAGCATATTTTTCCCCTCTGAATTTTCCCTTTTTATATCCTATGTTCTCTTTACTTTAAGACAATATGCAACATTTTCTAGGAGTAGAAGTGTTCTGATTAGCTAAACCCTCTGAATTGGCAAGAAGTGGTGATCTTCCCAGGTTCGCTTGCTTCCCATGGGATAGAGTATGACATCTCACAGAATTGTATTCTTTTCACGGGTTCACAGGCGAAAGTTCCGAAGTAACAACATGTAAACCAATCTCTATTGTCTTTCAGTCATTCACACTAGTTGGGTCTTGGCAGTCCTCCACGTCCCTATCCTTGGCAAGGAACATCGCGTCTTTTCTTAGGAGGTCGCCTGGAGATCTTCAGAGCCATCCGAGTCTGCGCAGTAGGCATCGCGCTCAAATGACGGTGGCCACTTCCGAACTCCATCTTAAGTACTGCGGCCTAGTAGGCCCGAATGCCAACTTAAGCAAAAACAAACATAAACGCAATTAATATATGGAAATGATTCTAATGTTTAAACCCACACTAATCCCAATATATTTTAGTACTTGCCTAGCTTGTAGCAACATTTAAAGCAATAATACTCACCACTCCACAACACTAGAAGCACAAACCATCACAGAAGCAACATAAATCATGCAATTCTCTATTTCAACACATCCTACAGTTAGTTTGCGTACCACAGTTAATCATTAGAGTTATTGGCCATGCAATTTGCATTTTAGTCCCACGTGAAGCTTGTGTTTATCAAGGTGCATATGTTGGTTAATCATAACACTCCAAACGGTTAATACAGGTTAATATTTAGAATGATTAAGTAATTAGTATTTTTCATGCAAATAGAGATGGTATACAAAATTTTGCTTTACCTGCTCCACCAATGGCAATCATAATAGGGGTGACTCAGTAGTTGCATTTTCCACTATAAATGAAGATAAAAGAGTATTTTTGTTCGAACTCATAGGAAAGACGTCAGACATATTGCCAACAAACGAAGCTAAGCCTCTTAATAGGCCCAATCTGGAATTCTTCTCTAATTTGGTGCAATTCTCTTGTGCGGTATTAGTGTATGTGTGTCTGTGAATGCTACAATACATGAAAGATTCTGGGTTCCATTTTGGGAGATCTAGGGTAGGGCACTGAAATTATGTGGCTAGGGAGCACCACATTATGTAGCAAGGTTGACTAAATTATCCGTGAAGAAAAGGTGAAGTATGCGGTATAATGAAGTACATTTTTTGCTTACATTAATTCATTATTTTGTCATTTTAACACATGGTAATGCTGACTGGACAAATAGTTCACCTCATTAGTATCAGTTTAACAACTAAATATAGAAATAAGCAAAAGAAAGAGAACCAGCTAACCTTTGTGAATGGCCTTTCACTGCCTGCAAACACATATTGTCGCATTTTGAGTAACTTTTGATACGTTTCAGCTATCAACAATTTTTTATGTTAAAGTCTGCATATTATGTAGCAGATGATGGATTATGTGGCAAATGCAGCAAATCCATGATGATGCAAAAAAAGTCTTGGCCGCAGATTCACATAATTCCAGGGCTAACTGAAGGGACATGAGACAGTAGGGAAAGATTTGTGGAGTGCTGCATTTTTGTGAGCTGGGTGGGACACACTGTAGGAAGGGAGAGCCATGCTCTTCAGCACCTTTCAAAGGGTGCTCTTCGATTCAGAGAGATGTGACTGGGAAGTGGCCTGGGCACATCTCAGGAAGGGGATAGGGCGGATAAAAGAATCATAAAGATTAGGGCCGATACCATGGCGGTAACCTTTTGATACACATATCACTGTGGCTGACATCCAGGTGTAAACTCTATTTACTCCCATGGCCTGTGTCATGAGGCTATCAGATTTGGAGTCCCTCCTACTGTGACAGACTGCTTTCTAAAGGAAGAGCAGGGCAGAGGAGAGGGCACTTCAAAAGGAAGCAGACCTCCAACATAAACTTCAAAAACTCAGACTCTAAATCACATTTGGTGTCTGAAAATGGACTATAAGAAGTGGAGCTCGAGGCCCCCATAAAGGTCAGCTGTCAAACAACCAGTCGGGCTGTGCAAGGAGGGCAAGCTCTGCAAGACTTCTGCCTGTGGCCAGGACTGGGGTTCAAGGCCTGCCAATCTCCCAGCTGGGTGAGAGATATCGCCCAAGGAATCCAAGATCACCTGCCACTGGAGCATGGAGCTCAAGTACCTGCCTGCTTGGCAAGACCAGTGTGCCCCGTGAGGAAGAGGAGAGCACTGGAGCGAGGGAGGTCCAGTGGGGGATCCTGTCAATTGGATCCCTGTACCCAGGTGTGAGAAGGCAGCTGCTGCACCAATCGGGTTATTGCCCTGTGAAGCGAAATGTCAGCGAGCCCCCCCATATGCCAGGAGGGGCCACTGTGAAGAAGTATTGCCATTGAAGTGTACAGAGCTAATTCAGCGACCCTGTATGTCAGGTGTGACCCCCTAGAAGAAGTTCTGATATGCCGATCGGACTGTTTTGTGTGTAGAGCTAAGTCCATGACTCCATATGCCAGGTGGGGCCACCATGAAGAAGTGCTGCTGTATCTATAGGGCTGTAGCACATGTGTGGAACTAAGTCAGTGACCCCGTACACTGTAAAGAAGTGCTGCTGTGCCGATTGGGCCATCCGTAGCCTGTGTGAAAAGTTGAGTACATGGCCCCATATGCTAGAGTGGGCCACTGTGAAAAGCGCTGCTGTGAAGATCGGGCTGTAGCCCATGTGTGGAGCTAGATCAGTGACCCTGTATGCCAGGTGGGTCCGCAGTGAAACAGTGCTGACGTGCCAATCTGGCCAGGGCCCTTATGTGGAACTAAGTCATCAACCTTGTAAGCGAGGTTGGGCTGCAGTGAAGATTGCTGCTATGCCAACTGAGCCGTAGTCCAAGTACAGAGTGGAGACACAGTGACCAGGTATGCCAGGGGGGCACCGGGAGAAGGCAAAGATCAAGGTCTGGTCGAGACCGTCAATGTGAGGAGCAGGGCACTGTGGTTACCCGAGCGGGCCCAAGCCCGGACTGAGGACATGACACCAGGAGCATTGCAACCCCACTATGGGGGGATCGGAGAAACATTGATGATCCCCCAGCAGCTGCCCCTGCAGGACAGTGTTTGAGGAACTTGAGGACAGTTGATGCCTGGCAGTCCCAGGCTGCATGTGGATAACTTACTAGAGACTGCCGCTGCAGCTCCAGCACCCACGAAGGGGGCGTGCTCAGGGACTATGATCACTCAGATCCTTCTGGTGTGGATAAAATGGTTTACGGATCAAAAGGCACTGGAGGAACCTGCCTGCCATATGGTGCTTTGGTGCTGGAACACTATTGAGTTTCATAAAAAGTCAGAGTGGATCTCCTGAGACTCGTACTACTAGTGGGGCCTACCGTGAATGCCCCTACGAGGAATAGGGAATAACTACTAATGCTAGCAAGAGGGGAGCTGGAACCAGGGTCCCACAGTTTGGCCTAATAGCTCTTGCTTGCCCCGTAGTCCTCCGGGGAAGGTTCTGCTTCGTTACTACTGGGAATTCCACGTGATGCCCTTCATTTTCACCATCTAATTGGTGGTCCTTATCGTTCAAAAGAGGACCAACCATATTCAAATCGGGGTTGGGCATCCACTAAAGAAGGTGTCCTGCCAGGCCATGTCACCTCTGAGTGGGAATAAAAGCCATCCCAGTCGCACTTAGGCCCTCTCGGGCCCCTTGATGAGGCCCAGCTTGAGACAAGGTGGAAGGTCGACCTCAGGATCTACATATAGGCATATACGTCCCCCCTAGGGACCCTCACTTCCACAGCACAAACATCATGGTGAGAAATGCTTGAATGAATCTTAATTGCCGAGAATAGATTGGGTGAGCATTCCACTCTATCAATGTTGGTGTTTCTGTGTAATCCAATAAGTGGGTCAATTGTACACAAATCGCAAACTCCTGTACATTGCTTCCTGTCACTTTACACACATACCCACCACCTAGGCAACTGGCAAAACTAGCAAACGAGATGATAAATCACCACTTTGGTGCAGCTCTCCGGTGCCATCCATTATAAAGCGAAACTTACACCCAAGACTTTTTTATGTTAACACACGTGCTCAACTCTAATGAATACACCTTACTACAAGCGAAGTCAGACTCAATTCAGCTTATCGAAACACCAGAAGAAACATCTGAAAAGTTATCTCTGAACTTCCCAAAGTCCTACAATGCCATACCAGGCACTATATCACATCACATTAAATATACTTCAAAGAAATCAAACACAATGTAGATCACGGCACGCACCACAAGATGGCGATATAAACGAAGGGAACCCTTGGTCCTAGCCGACAGCTACTAAAAAGTCAACTCCCCTTATGCATGACGTCATGGGCGAATGATGTATTCGAGTAATCTTTAGTAGCCGCCGCTTGTTTAAAATTATCAGAGGTATGTCGCTTTAGTTGGGCAGATGGAGGGCTATATATTAACTCCTCAAAGGTGACCTCTCTGTGACTTCAGCACCCAAGATTACCAGTTGACGATCCCACGTCACTTGAGACGCAATGCACCTGTCCTGGCTTTCCTTTTACAAAGTATCGTTTTCAGTTGTGTTGTGTCGGTTGAATCAACTGAAGTGAGTGAGGACTAAAATTCCGCAAATACATTGGATTGTAAAGACACAGAACTGAAGTACCGTGTCCTGACTACGTGGAGTAATCTGGTCGCCTTACTTCATAGCCTAAAACAGAGGTGTCCAGCATTGGTTGGGTCACGTCAGATTTTCTGAATGACAGCAGGAGATGTAAATGATTTTCATGTAAATGTAGGTACATTTATCTTACGTGGATAACTTTAAACTACTCGTGGTACAGGCTCTTGTGAAATAGTATTTCTTAAAATTATTTATCACTCGACATAACGTTGGTTTTACTTAAATGTGCATTATCGCTTAAAAGCAGCTACATTTTCCCAAGGAACCATGAGCTCTCGAAATACAAACGGCTCCTCTTTTTGGTAGAATGGTCACCTCACTGTATGTCATCATTGACACAGCATTTGAAGTCCTGGCCTTGCTTTTTTTTTGCAGTTTTATATAGCGCGAACTCGAGCCGAAGGCATCAGAGCGCTTTACACGAGTATCAGTTGCATTACAGACGGATACATTCATTTCTAGGCAAGGGGAGATTAAGTGATTTGCCCAGAATCACAGGATGTTTGAGCCTCCCGCCAGACTCGATCCTGGTTCCCCTGATTCAGAGTCGGCTGCTCTTGCCGTTAAGCCACATCCTCTCCTGACGAGCTAATTTGACCAGGGGTGTTCAACGTGGTACATGAGGACTGAATCCACACCACATTCCAGGATGACCACAGATTATGCTAATGATTTCCATTTAGAGTCTTTATACTAGAATGAGGTTTCAAAGAAAAGCTGAAGGGAGAAAGTAGGGATAAAATCAGTTTGCTGAAGTGGGTTCATTCACAGGGCAAAGAGCAATGTTTGCAAAACGAAACCACTTGAAGGCTGAAATGTATTTAAATATTAATTATTCGCACCTTTTGCACAATTGGTGTACGTGGCTGATCAGAAGACCAGAATATGTTATCTGCGTCTTATTCTTGTGATCGAGTAGCATTTATTGTCAGGATGCATACACCACTGATGAAAGGTTTTTAGGCTTGTCAATTCTTTTGAACGAGTCCAAAGTGAGAATTCCAGCAAAACAGTAATTTTTAGCCTTATTAAATGTCTCCAATTGCGTTTTCTTGAGTGTCATTTTATAGCTTGGATTGTAATAGAAAGTAAAGGTTCTTTAGGGGCCCAGAGAAGAGTGGCTACCTCTTTCCACGTCACCATACACCGTGCTTGCCTGGCCTGTGCTCTCAGATAGAGGCAAATTAACTCTGGGTTTTGTAGTCTTGATTTGCTTCCATTGGATAAAGACACCTGATGGGGATGACTTGTAATTGAAAACCCAATCGCGGAAACAGAGGGCCCTATTCACAAACTGCAGTTTGTAGTACGTTTAGTAGTAGTACAATAGTACTATTCACAAAGAGGTCTACGCAGCCACCTCTACTATCTTTATGTGTGGAGATCTCTGCCCTGACTGCAGAGTTCTCTGCCAATGTACTCCTAGGTTTTAGTTGTAAATGTGGCTGGGACAGGGGAAGAGGCTGGATTATGGACAATTCTACTCAATGGGAGTGGATTAGAGGGAAGAAACGAGAGGTTGGGGGTAAATGAGGTGCTAGCAAGGGGCACATTCCTACAAACACCCCCCACAAAAGAGTAAGCCTACTGCTATTCACAAACTGCACTTCTAAAACTGCTACCGCCAAAAAAATCCCTAATCAGTCTAAAATGTACTCCAGTTCAGTCTTGGAATAAGGCTAGCAACACACATGGTCAACCACTGGTACTGCAGTACTCTTTCATACAAAATAATGGAGGCAGGCACTTAAAATATAATCCCATGGGAAATAATGTTAAATTAAATGTAATTAACCTATTTTGAGTTAAAAATATATATCTATACATTTATTTTAAAGCTTTGGAAGAAGGTTTCCCATAAATGTTTGTTTCCTTCAACCCTGTTGTCGAAAAGGGCAGCCGTCAGAGGTTTTGGCGAATCACGAACTGATTTTTCTGTTTTCATTGTCTCATTGGATGTAAAGACAGCTCTCCACATTTACTTGGACAGGGTGAAAAATTTCAAAAAATCTAATTTCCTTTTTTTGTGGTCCAGCAAATAATGTTAAAAAAAATCTATAGTGTCTCACAGTAGAAGGGTGCGACAATCGATTTCAAGGTCGCATACCGGTATGCTTCTACAAGTCCAGGTTTTATTCAGGGAAAATCTACAAGGATTGTTGCAGCGACCTGGGCAGAAGCAAATGGTGTACTCTTAATTGAGATATGAAGGGTGGCAACATGGTTTTCCACAGACACTTTTGTAAAACATTGTCTTTTGGAACTAGGAGATTCTGTGACTTTTGCTTCTGGGATTCTGAAAGCTGTAATAGACTAAATAACAGTATTTATGTTTATTCCAGTGGTTAAAAGTTTTTTGTTTATTCCATCTGATATCATATTCTGTTCATTGAGGAATGGCAGAATAAAAGTTGGGTATATCCTCATAGAGTATTAACTGCTGTGTGGAGGGCGGATTTTGGTGTAATAAATGTATTACTTACTAGTTATCTTCATTACACGAAACCTTAGTCATCCTTGTCACAATTCCCTTCCTTACTCCCCAGGTTCTTTATTCCTCAATATAGTTTTTCTAATGAAGCACAGCGGCAGGGAAAGCAGGGCTATTTGCAAGGGAAAGTTGGCCTACGGCATAAAGCCAGAAGAAACACTTGCAATATTTAGTACGCCCTGAATGGGAGTTGGGTGCCTCATACCTTATGGACTGTGCCGGGATGCTAAGGTTTTGGGTAGTGAGGATCTAGTACATTAAAATTGTAATTGTATATATATAGCACTTACTACCCCCTGATGAGACATTGAAGTGCTTTTTGGCGGGTACCACCCTACTCCAGAACCCAAAAAGGATTAGTGGTGGAATATAACAACATATAAGTTGTTAATTTGAGCGGTGGACATGTGAATCTGTCAGTTTTATTGAACAGGATTAAAGAGGGATAGAGGAGGAAAGAGTCTAGAAAGTGTTATTTTGGAGATCATAGTTTTAGAATTAAGTTTTGGGTGAGTCAAGGAGGTATAGAGGAGGGAAGAGTAAAGAGTCATGAAAGTGTTATTAGGGAGATCATAGTAGCAGTAGAATGAGGTTTGGGATGAGTCAAAGTTGAGGTCTGGGATATATTTAGAGAGGTATAGGATGAGACGGAGTAGTGCATTGGAGACAGTTGAAGCTTTTTAAAAAATACATGAATTAATTAATTTTTCTGCAGTAGGAGTAAAGTAATAAATATATAGATTCATCGCAATGCCGGATTCCTTCATTCGATGGGGGCATGGTGATGAGATATTTATACTTGTACTACCTGGCAACCTGCCTACTTATTATACATGATTGGTTTAATGGGAGCTGGTCTGACCCGGCCTACAGGCTTGACCTGAGCAAGCTAGATTTGCCCAAAATGTAGTCCCTGATGTACAGGGAGCCCATATCGGCTACCTTACCGGAAGTAACACGCACCGCGCTTTTGGCCTGGCGAGCAGCTCTGCGTCATACCCAATGGACACACGAGTTAACTCAGCATACGCCTCTCTGGCAAGGCACTTGGCTCCGGGAGGTCAGTGGGTTGCAGGAATTTAGAGCATGGGACCTTATAGGGATCTCGCAACTCGGGGATGTATGGGCGAGCGGCCCCATGCGCTTCTTCCAAGACCTTTGGACCAGATACTCTCTACAACCAACACAATTTTACAAATACTTGCAGCTGCAACACGCCCTCCATGTACACATATCGAAATACACTAGGATCCCTGAATATAGCCCTCCCGAAGCACAGATCATGCTGGGTGACCTGGGGAAAGGGGGTATTTCCCGCATTTACCAGACACTGGTGAACAACAACTCAACCTCTCTAGACCGGCTTAGAAGCCAATGGGAGGAGTGGGTGGGCACATTAGATGAGGAGGACTGGCGAGATGCTCTCATGGCATCCAAGACGATTACTGCATCAGCTAAACTCCGCTTGATCCAATTATACTATTTGCATGCCTCATACTTAACCCCAGTGTGCCTCCATCGAGCTGGCTTTTGTCCGACTGCTTCCTGTACGCGGTGCGGCCAAGACCCGGCTGATTTTTTCCATATGGTATGGGCATGTCCCCTGTTGGCACAGTTCTGGGGAGACACTGAGTAAGAGCTCATGGAGGTCCTGGGGTGGGAGGTTCCCCATGACCCATGGCACTCACTCCTCTGGATTACGGATGCGTTGGATGGATCTAGGAATGAGAAACTATTTTTCAACACGTCTATGGTAGTGGCCAAGCGAGGCATAGCCGCTTCTTGGAAGGTGTCAACTCTGCCTTGCTCTGGAAAGTGGCAGATGGCGTCGACTGGTGTGCGGCACAAGAAAAGCCTATGTATGAATCACGGGGTTGTCCAAAGAAGTATCATAGGGTGTGGGGCAAATGGCTGGGTACCATGGAGTAGTCAAAATTGTACACACATTGTTACAACCAACTGAACCTTGTGGGGTCGAGCGTTCCGGGATTGATCATTCACTTGACTGCGATTTGTTTTCCTCTGTGTCCATTGCTGACTTGCTGGTGTTTGTTTATTATCAAATCAATAAAAATGTGCTTAACAAAAATATATAGATTCATAACTAAATAGAAAGATATGTCTATATATATTATCTACTGGCGGTCGCCAGTAGATAGTTATAGTTAGGTCCGAGTTTCCATAGGAAATCTCAAAATTCTATTTTGAATAACTTTGGCGCCGATTGACGAATCTTCGCGAAATTTTTAAAACTAATGGGGCGCTCCGCTCCGCTCCTACCCTGAAAGTCTCGGGGTGATTCGTCAAGCGGGGGCCGAGAAAAAAGGGGGGTCCCAAAACGCGTTTTCCCCATGCATTTTTCCATAGGGACTTTAGTCGCAGCTACAGCCCGAACGGCTGAACAGAATTACGTGAAATTTGGCAGAGAGGTAGCCATAAGGTCCGTTTGGTGCCTTTTGCAGGTTTGGTGTAAATCTGTTCAGTATTTTCTGAGAAAATAGCATTTAAATCAATATATATATCTATACGCGCGCAGCGTGCGCGCAGGGTGCGCGCACTCGGCCGTCCGCGAGCGCACTTCTGATTGGTTGTTACATCTTAGTAAACATTCGAATCGGTCGAAACCAGGAAGTGTCGGCCGCCATTTTGTCTCTCGCACTGAGAGGGGGGTGAAACACAAAGGAGAAAAACATGTAAAGGGGGCACGCTGGACAGTTCCTGACCCCCTAGCAGGGGTCAGGGGGTCCCAGGAGGTCCCCCAAGGGCAATTAAAAAAATTTAAAAAAAATCGGTAAATCGCCGAGTGCGCGAAGCGTGCGCGCACTATAGAAATGAAAATAATTCCGCGAGGTTCGCGCAGCGTGCGCGCACGGCATAAATGCTTTAAAATAAAATCGCAATGTCAATCCCCCCGTGTGCGCACGCTGCGCGCAGCGCATCGTGCGTGCATAGCTTATAATATCGTAACAGTTTATGCCAAAACCCTTAACAACAAAGCGTATCATGTGTCCTCCTTGTGCGGACGGTGCGCGAAGCGCACCGTGCGTACATGGCCCATTAAGCGTAACGTGGGCGCGCGGTGCGTGTAGCGCACTGCGTGCCCACCGTGCGTGCACGGTGCGCAAAGTGCACCGTGCGTGCACGGCACTAACTGCGTAAAGTGGGCGCGAGGTGCGCAAAGCACACCGCGTGCTCACCGTGCGCGCACGGAACGAACTGCGTGAAGTGGGTGCGCAAAGCGCACCGCGTGCCCACCGTGCGCGCACCGGCACGAACGGCGTAAAGTAACTTAGCATTTAAAAAAACGTACAAATTCACTGAAAAAACCATAGGTTTCACACACGTTATAGTTAGGAATTAGCATTTAAAAAACCTTGCAAATTCACTTAAAAAAACATAGGTTTCACACATGTTATAGTTAGCTGGGCATTTTCCTCATGAAAAACCAATGAAATTCCCCCGTTATAGTTAGTGCAGGCAACTATAACTCACGCGACCGTAATCCGCTGCTGATGACGTCAGATATTACATCACTGATGACATATGTGTCTTTCTGAAAAAAAAAAAATAAATATATGTATAGCTAAAAAAAAAGGAAGAAGACATGGGTATATAAATGTGTAAATACAGTGATGTAATATCTGACGTCATCAGCAACGTGGATTATTAGAAACTATGTCCAAGTATGTTGATTTTTTTCTTAGAGATTTTGTAGAAATGCTTCCTTCATATATAAAGGATACTTGCCACTTTTTAAACAAACTTAGGGAGATTACATGGAACAGTGAATATTGTTTTATTGTGTTTTATTGTGATGGATATATGCTCCCTTTACACCAGCATTAATCATGAAGATGGCCTTAAAGCCACAAAACAATATCTCGAAAGCAGGGATGTAAAATTCAATGAACATAACAAAATGTTATTGACTATGATACATATATGCCTAAATAACAATTATTTTTTGTTCAACAAAGAAGTTTATCAACAACTACGGGGCGTGGCGATGGGAGCGTGCTTCTCCCCCAGCTATGCATGTCTCCATGTAGGCTGGTGGGAGGAGCATGTCCTAAAACACATCTTGGAAAATTCAGACATATCTAACATAGTAAGATGGTGGCGTTTCATTGATGATGTCTGCATAATATGGCATGGCACCACTGAATCCGCACAAAAATTTGTTGATACTATCAATATCAACAATCTTAACCTGGAATTTACAGCAAACATTAGCAAAGAGAGAGTTGAGTTCCTGGATGTTGAGATATATATTACTAACAATATTATTGGCACAACACTTCATAGAAAAACAACTGCGGGGAACTCGATTCTCCATGCTAGCAGCACCCACCCTGGACATTTGATCAAAAGTATTCCCTATGGGGAATTTCTTAGAATTAAAAGAATTTGCAGTAATGAACAAGACCTAACTATTTGCCTAAATGAATCAGTAGAGAGATTCTTAACAAGAGGTTATAAAATGCATGATCTTAAAACTGCTTTAGCCAAAATACAAAGCCCTCCAGACACAACAACAAATATTGAAAAAGATGTGATTCCTCCGAGCACCAATGATGAATCCAATAAAGAAAAATCATTAGTCAGATTAATAACCATGTATAGTTGTCATCATAAACGATTCAGAGGTATTATTACAAGAAATTGGCCTATTTTAAAATCTGACATTTCATTATCATCAGAAATACAGGATTCACCATCTATCACATTTAGAAGAGCACCCTCTATGAGGGATGCACTTGTAAAGACTAGCCCAGAAGTACAAAAAGAAAAAACAAACTGGTTAACGAATAAGACAGGTTTTTACAGATGTAGCTCATGCAGGGCTTGCAAATTTGGCATTAATAAAACGGAGTTTTTAGACGCTTTCTCCACAAACACATGTAAAATTAAAGGGCAGTTTACATGTAAAACTGACTATGCGGTCTATGTCCTGGAATGCACTTGTCAATTAAAATATGTGGGCAGTACAAAACTTCAAGTTTTTAACCGCATTCTTCAGCATTTACGGGCTATTGTCAACTCTGATTCCAACTACCCTGTGGCTCGACATTTTAAACTAGTGCATCAGAACAATTTAAATGACCTTAAGTATTTTGTCATAGATGCCGTACCAAAATCCATCAGGGGTGGTAACAGAGAGAAACAATTACGCAGATTAGAAAGCCAGTATATAGTACAATTAGATACTAAAATGCCAAACGGTTTAAACACTGGGGAAGACCTGCACAACTTCTTGTAGATAATTTATGGAGTATCTTTTGTACAATTTTATTTAAGGACTTCGTGAGAGGGCAAAAATTTGGTCTTTGAACGTTGTATTTTAAACCTGCTGCAAATGACCTGATCAAAGAATTAGAAGTCTATTAATAATTATTTATGATAATGGTTTTTAGGATTGATGTTTTAATCGTGTAAGAATGATTTTTATATGAGCTACGATCTTCATTTTATTGGATTTTAACTAGTTTTACTTGTTTTTACTGGTTTTTAACTGATATTTATGAGGTGGGTGGCTTTGTTAATTGCTGTTTGCACACGGTTTTTTATCCTTATTTATTTACCATTTTCATGCACTGTACTGTTAAGGAGCTCTAAAAGAATTAGCGAAACTGAACATGAGACATGATTTTCGCTGAAATAATCAGTTATAAATTTAATCACAGGTATCTTAGTATTAATGCTAAACCCCTATGAAGAAACTCTTAATGTGTTGTACTTAGATCATTTTTGGTTTTTGCACTTGGCACTTTATATCAGAAAAGCAATTGAGAGAGAAAATGCAGGTATATAAATATACATGCTCCCCTTCCTGTGTACAGACGAGGATACATATGTTAAATATTGGGCACTTGCCCATTATAACATAATTGGTATTACGTTTATATTTGTTTTGATATGCATATTTATGCTTCCTTTCTGATTCAAACAAATATATATATGTTGAATTATGGGCACTTGCCCACTAGAACTTTAAAACTTTAAAACTTAAAAACCATTATGTTTATAATTATATTTATAATTGTCTGTATTCACACATCTATTCCTGCAATTACAAAAAATATATATTGGATTAGATGTGTACACATAACAGCGACTATGCAACAAGAAAACTCGAGAGTTTTTAGTCTGTTGTCTCTATTTACTCCTGGGAGGGGCTAATGTTCAATTACACCTGTATTTAAACACGTAGGTGATCGGGGCATGTCATGTGATCAAGACCGGGTTCCCCGGTCGAAACGCGTCATGCTGGCTGAAAATATGGAATAAAGCACTGTAATTTGAAAAAATACTTGGCTGTGTGGTGGTCCATTCCTGCTCTTTCGTTCAATGGATTAATGCTGGATCGTGCTCGATATATATATATATATATATATATATATATATATATATATATATATATATATATATATATATATATATATATATATATATATGTATATATATATATATATATATATATATATATATATATATATTCCAACCAAACCCGACTTCTTTAAAAAATCGGACACCGACACTGGAAATGCTTCCAGCCATCCGGCTTGGGTATTTATTCTTTTCGCTTACGCGTTTCGGCACAACTGCCTTGCTCACACAGTTTAACGCGAGCAAATCAATTACATTTAAACCTAAGTCACAGAGTCACATGGTTGGTTCCTAAATGAACCTGGAGAACAGACTATTACTTATTTCATGTAATGCCGATTCAACACACAATTGTTTGTTTCTTGGCATAGTGCCTGATTCTCTCTTTTCATGATTTGCTTTAATTCAAGAAAATCAAATGGATTAGATTATAAAAGAGCCCACAATATTTCGTATATTTACAATTAATCAAAGCATCCATTTCAAGAAAAATAGAGAGAGCGACATTATTTGAAACACAAGTGGATAAAAATATATTAATTCAGTAGTGCAAAACTCGTATAATTCCATGCTCAAAATTATTACAAAATCATTATAGAATTTCCTTTGGCGAGTGCCCCATCCCGAATTTAATTTTGTCCATCTTTCATTGTTTCGGTCGGGCGACTCGCGATGACTATTTCATGTCAATCCACTGTTGGGACCTTGACATCCAAAGGCAAAGGAGAAAAAAAGGGGGACACACATAATAATATCTTTGTAGGACACATACTTCATAATACAAATTAGTTTCATTTCAGTAATAATAAAGTGCTAGTGCTTTGCTCAGTGCAAACATACGTGCAAACAATGCTAAATAAAGTGCTAATGGCTCCTTATGTGCAAAGACCGCAGTATAATAACAACAAATTGCTAGTGCATTACAGTACTTTACCATAGAGAAATCCATAATAAACTTATTATTTGTGTCCTATCAATGTTTAAAACTCTCCTTATGACAATGATTTTCCGAATTAATAGATAAAAGAAACAATCTATTCATTTGTGACTTAATGCAGATTAAAATAAAATAAAAAAGCTTAGAAAAAGCTAAAAATGATTGAAATGGATACCTCTATTTCAAATGTACATGTAAATCTTCTTCAACATTCATGCCATGTGGACTTTTAGTGTTAAACATCAGTATATATTTAGACTCCAGTTTCTTTAATTTCCTTTCTCTGTCACCCCCTCTTTGATCCTTGGGGATTTGGTCAATAGCAAAATATACTAGTTCACTAGTATTGCCTTTGTGGAATTCGTTCATATGGCGAGCAACTACATAATTTTTGTCATTGCTGCCTATTGCCCTAAGATGTTGCAAGATACGTACGTTTCCAAGCATACTTAAGCACTGTGACTGACTGAATGAATGCATGTCTCACCTGACTCCTGCCTAATTGCTGCTGGGTGCGACTTCCTTCATCCCTGGATCTGCGACCGCGGGACTGCGAGGACCAGCTTTCCCTGCGCACAACCACTCACGGCGCAGCTGGGTACTCTTCCCGCCCTCTCTCACCATCATCAAGGCAACGACTCGCGGCCCCCGCTTTGCGGGAGCCGCTCGCAGCATAAATAGCGTTCTCTGCCTTTGAAACTGTGGTGCCTCACCTGACTCCTGCCTAATTGCTGCTGGGTGCGACTTCCTTCATCCCTGGATCTGCGACCGCGGGACTGCGAGGACCAGCTTTCCCTGCGCACAACCACTCACGGCGCAGCTGGGTACTCTTCCCGCCCTCTCTCACCATCATCAAGGCAACGACTCGCGGCCCCCGCTTCGCGGGCGCTGCTCGCAGCATAAATAGCGTTCTCTGCCTTTGAAACTGTGGTGCCTCACCTGACTCCTGCCTAATTGCTGCTGGTTGCGACTTCCTTCATCCCTGGATCTACGACCGCGGGACTGCGAGGACCAGCTTTCCCTGCGCACAACCACTCACGGCGCAGCTGGGTACTCTTCACGCCCTCTCTCACCATCATCAAGGCAACGACTCGCGGCCCCCGCTTCGCGGGAGCCGCTCGCAGCATAAATAGCGTTCTCTGCCTTTGAAACTGTGGTGCCTCACCTGACTCCTGCCTAATTGCTGCTGGGTGCGACTTCCTTCATCCCTGGATCTGCGACCGCGGGACTGCGAGGACCAGCTTTCCCTGCGCACAACCACTCACGGCGCAGCTGGGTACTCTTCACGCCCTCTCTCACCATCATCAAGGCAACGACTCGCGGCCCCCGCTTCGCGGGAGCCGCTCGCAGTATAAATAGCGTTCTCTGCCTTTGAAACTGTGGTGCCTCACCTGACTCCTGCCTAATTGCTGCTGGGTGCGACTTCCTTCATCCCTGGATCTGCGACCGCGGGACTGCGAGGACCAGCTTTCCCTGCGCACAACCACTCACGGCGCAGCTGGGTACTCTTCCCGCCCTCTCTCACCATCATCAAGGCAACGACTCGCGGCCCCCGCTTCGCGGGAGCCGCTTGCAGCATAAATAGCGTTCTCTGCCTTTGAAACTGTGGTGCCTCACCTGACTCCTGCCTAATTGCTGCTGGGTGCGACTTCCTTCATCCCTGGATCTGCGACCGCGGGACTGCGAGGACCAGCTTTTCCTGCGCACAACCACTCACGGCGCAGCTGGGTACTCTTCCCGCCCCCTTTTTCTCTTCCTACTTCAGTACTCATCTCATCTTCCGTGCCAGCGGGACGCGTGCGGGACGAAGCTCGGGGCGAAGACCGGGCTAAGAGCGGGCCGTTTGAGGCTGTTCGAGACTGTTCGAGATTGGGTTGGGTCCTCTTCCTGGCAGGCACGTTTTGAAAGGTAAAAAACAATGGCTACTGGACTTTTGAGGTTGGCACCCAAGGGGAGTAATGTTATGGGGACTCTGGACAATTTTATAACTAGGGCAAGTAACGTTCTGGCTTATGAGATCGCCGCCACAGAACGTAGATTATCCCTAGAACCATTATTAGAGAAACGTTCTTCACTGGGAGCTATTATATCTGCTCCTTCTCCTGCTAAATTGGCGCACCTGCCCCAAGATGGTCCTTTAGAAGAGGTCTTGATAAGTGAGCCCCCTTCCCCTGTCGGACTCATATCGACTAATTCCTCTGTCTCAAGGCCAACTGAGGTCGACCACTCTTTTCCAGCTACTATCTTTAATTGTGCCAAAACAAGGTCAATGACGGACCAGTCTGCTAGAAGTAAATGTTCAGGGATGAACCCACCAGCTACCAAAGGAAAGAAACGCGAAGGGGTCCCAATGAGATGTCCCTCCAAGAAAAAACAAAAAAAAATTCCAGTCCCCACTCGAGATCATAATTCACCCATGACAGAAGATGACCAACACATTATTCTGCTCCGGGACTCTGTAGCTTCCCCTAACCGCACAGCCCCACCTGAGAAAGCCCTGGGAGGTCTGACTCCCAGCGCCTTCTGGGACAGAATGGCTGCGGTAATTGATGGAAGTCTGTCTCCCTTAGCCAAGCGTTTATCTGTATTGGAAAATAAAATAGCATTGATAATTGACTCCATCCAGTCCAACGCAGTGGCTTTAGTACACCCAGTCCCGAAAACATCTTGCCATCAATCAGTTATATCATCCTCTAATAGGCCTAGCGGACAGGCAATCGATCATGCCTCCCCTCACGATCTAGTCCAAATTGGAAGGGAACTAGTCTCTGACAAGGATGGCGGGCCTGCTCCCTCTGCCTCCCTACAACCGGCTAATGCAACTTGTGAAACCGGTAGCTTAGTAGTTCCACCATCTTTATCCCAACCCCAACCCTTTCTCCTTCCCTTGACTAACCCCAGACCTAACATCTCCTCCAACACCAAGAACGCCCCAAGACTCGATCTCCCACCAGATTGTAGCCCTTATGTTGTGGTCCTTACTGGTGTACCTGAACTCCCCCAAGAAAGAGTTGAATCTTACCTGTCCTTAAAGAACAAGGTAATTCACTGGTTGAATGTAAATAGACCTCTGCCATCCAATTTGACCGGGGAAATTTTGATGGTATGAAGAGTAGCTTGGGTTGGCCAGGGCGTAAAGAACATAAGGGGAGATTGTATTGTTGTCAGTTTTAGAGACCCTAGGGTGGTAAAATATGTGGGGGAGGGGGGGCGGGCCAATATGGCTGATGGAATCCATACCCCCTTTCTCTCTTATTTGTATCCGCTAGGAACATCAAATTACGGGAGGGATATAGTTAATACGCAATGGGGCAGAGCGGGGACGGCACTTGGCCCTAGTGGAATCCAAGAGACTGATACATACCCTTCATGTTTTAATATACCCTGTCATAACAGGTTCAGCCCCTTGGATTGTATAGACTGACTGAAGCCCGACTCTGATTCTGGGCATACTGCCTCTTTGCAGATAGAGGATATGGTGGGTTGGGTCGCATCTCCACACCACCAGGCACCTCTGGGTTATGATAATTGGAAAGCCCGGGACGTCGGGGACGCCCTGAGAATAGGGGGGATACTAGTAAGACCTTTTGCAACGACTTATGAATGTCGTAAATTACGGAAAGAAGGGAACATTCCGAGAGTAGATGCTGGCCTTGAGAACTCCTCTGCCTTGATTCCGACTCCTATCTCGCATCTGGGTGGAGGTCCCTCAAAAGGGTCAATTCACCAGACCGAGTGGAAGTCTATGGCCACATCCTTGTCTCAGCTAGCACTGCCCTGCTCTGTTATTCCCCACACCAACATGTTGCTTTCCGATACTCCCATAGAATCGGGGTCTTTGGACATCACTAGGGATAAACCAGACTTTCCCTTAAGAATTAAACCCATCCGCCTTAGGTCACATTCGGGTAGCCATTCTATCAACCGGGCCACGGGATTAAAAATCCTATCCTGGAATGTGGCGGGTCTCTCACGTTTGTTAGAACTCACCGATTGGGGGGAATTTATAGACGAATATGACATCTGTCTATTCCAAGAGACTTGGGCATTGAAGCCTTACCATCGACTAGGGTATGCCACCTTCTGGGAAACCGCAGTAAGACCAAAAGGGGGTAGGCCGTCAGGAGGGTTAACCATTTGGGTACGAACCCACCTTGGGTGTGCAATCAGGGAAATCAGTACAGATTCTCCGGATATTATGTGCTTGGCATTGTCCTTCCGGGAATACCAAGATCTGAGCCTGATAAACATTTATTCCCGCCCAGCCTACTATGGCCAAGTGTCCCCGACCCTGACTGCCCTAGAGGCCTTTTTGACCTCAATTACTAATACTGACCATCTTATAATTGGTGGTGATTTTAATTGCCATTATGAACCCCTCAATGGGTTGACCTCCCCTGTATCTCAGGAAGAAGACCAAGTGTGGGACATACCACCCACTAATACCTATCCCACAAAGGCATGGACACCACTGGTCCTACAACTCACCCAAATAACACTTACTTTCTCCCTAAGGGCATGCAATGGTAGGTTCCCTGCAGATAACCCAGGTAATCCAACTTTTGAAAGATATGGCCAAAACTCCATTATTGATTATATCATGCTCAGCACGGGACTTTGGTCAAGGACCCTGGATTTTCAAGTGAACAAACGCTGTGAAAGCGATCACAACCCCATTGCTGTTTCCATGGAGGGTTTTAGCAACTACCCCACCCCCGTTAATGACCCACTTACGCCTGCACCCTTGATTACAACCTGTGCTGATCGAAGAGTCAGATGGGAGAAGATTGTCCAATCGCAAAGGGACCTTAGTGCAATGTACTCTGAGATTTACCCTCTCTTGGAGAAAACAATGGGAGATGCTACTATATTAGAGCCCCATTTGGATCTGGAGCTGATCGGAACCACCCACATAGAACTTTGTAGCACCCTTGAGACCCATTTTAGGCGGGAAATAAGGAGAAATTCGGCTGCCATGAGGGGGAAGATTACATGGTTTAACAAAAGTTGTAGAGAAGCAAAGACACTGCTTCTCACAACCCTTAAAAATGGTAACAAGTTATCAATTAAGGAAGCAAGGGCCTTTTTTAAGAAAATCACAAATGAGGCAAAAAAAGAATGGGAAGAGAGCAGATGGGAGGAGATTTCCACTGCACTTAAAAATAGGGACTTAAGATCGTTCTGGAGCTTAGTTAAAACTGGATCGATACGTCCCAACTCAGCTCTCCAACCCAATCTCGGAGAAGAAATATGGCGTAGTTACTTTGAAGATCTCTACGCCTCTAAGCTATCAGTAGGGAATAATTCTCCTTATCCCAAATTTTTTCTACCCGTTTCCCAGGGATCACCCCAGAGGTGCACACTCAGTGAGGTTAGAGTGGCCTTAAGTAAAGTTCTACCCAACAAAGCTCCAGGCCTGGATAGGATCCAAGGTGATCTCTTTAAAAGCGAGCCTGATATCTGGGTTCCCTATCTTTATCGCCTTTTTAATGCAATACTAGCTGGAATGCCACTACCACCCACATGGGTTGGTGCTGAGATCATTCCAATTCATAAAAAGGGTTCTCCCCTTGATCCGGCCAATTATAGGCCTATTAGCTTAATCGATGTCGCCCAGAAGATATTTGCACGTACTCTTCTTGGGAGACTCCAAACCTGGATGGAGGATCATAACATTCTGACCCCTCTGCAGGTGGGCTTTAGAGCCAAAATGTCAACTGTGGACCAATTGTTCAGGCTGCAAATGATCCACTGGAAAACCACTATCTTAGAAGGGGGCAGTCTTTATCTCACGTTTGTAGACCTAAAGTCTGCCTTCGATATGGTGGATCGTAGCCAGCTTTGGGAACTGTTGAGGGGGATGGGAGTACCTCTCTACCTTTGTGATCTACTAGAGCGACTCCACCAACACACCTTCGCTAGAGTCAGGTTTGGGCTCAATGGAGAACTCACCCACCCATTTCGAGTAGAAAAGGGTGTTAGACAGGGGTGTGTCCTAGCCCCAACCCTTTTTGCTCTTTTTTTAAATGGACTGGTAGAGGACATTCTAGCCCTAAGAGATATAGACGCTCCGAAGCTGGCAGGTAGGAAAATTCCTGCATTAATGTTCGCAGACGATACTTTGCTTTTGTCCAGGACCCCGATGGGGATGCAAAGAGTCCTGGACGGTTTTGCGGCTTTCTGCAGGAAAAGGAATTTAGTTATTAATGTGAGTAAGACCAAAGATATGGTCCTCCATGCAGATACTACTAACCGCCCTATTCCGAAGCTTGATGGTTTGCCCCTGGAACGGGTCAACACATTTGATTACCTGGGCTTGACCTTAAACAATAAAATGACCTGGGGCCCCCAGATCTCAAAAATAAACTTGAAATATACACAGATAACAGGGGGTATTACTAAGATGCTTAAAAACAGCCCACTAAAGTTAATTAGTCCTTTGGTGGAGATTTATAAAACCCAGGCTAGGGGGGTGGTAGTCTATGGCGCTGAATTATGGGGACATCTAAGTCAGAAAACCACTTTCTTAGACAATTATTTGCACTTCCATTGAGCACTCCTATGCAGCCGCTTAGGATGGACCTAGGTATTCAATCCATTACGGACTTGGTAGCTTCCAGACCAATAATGTACTGGCGTCGACTATGGAGTACCCCTGAATTGGTAAACTTTCAGGAGGAACTGAAGTCTATCTTGTCGATTCCTAAGGCAGGCACCATTCCTTGGCTAGTATATGTTAAGAAATCGCTGAAGGAGATAGGGAGAGAAGACCTCTGGCTCACACCCGTGGACTCATGCTCCTCTCTTCCAAAAAGACTATTGACAAAAATTTTGGAGGAACGAAATTTGTCCCAAATCTTCCAATCTGCTAATACCGCTAATCTTACCTCGGCATTCCTTGAGGTAAACATTAGCTATAGCTTTGAGCCTGTGTTAGATTTGATCCACCCGGTACTTGCCAAAAAACTATATCTACAATTTAGGCATGGTTCGCTCCCGCTTTTTTCGAGAACGAATAAGTGGGTTGGTTCAGTTTGGCAACTTTGCCCCGGGTGTGGTGCCTCCGAAGAAACTGAGGTCCATGCTATACTCTTCTGTCCAGCCTATAAAATTTCCCGCCGAAAATGGATAATCCAACTTGCAAAAAACATAGGGGCTAGGAACTATAGAGATCTGTTCAGGTTGTTGAAGCACGACTGTTCCCCTTTATACGCTACAGTCATAGCCAAATATCTATTCTCAATGTGGCTAACCAGAAGACGATTACTATCTCACTAAGGCAATTTCTGTGTCATTCCTTGTAATAATTGCTTTTTCTTCTATGACTATGTGTTTCCATTTTATATCCAGATCTATGTATTATATATTTTGTGTTTTAATGAACTTTTAGGGCTGATAGCCGAAATAAAGTTTTCTGACTGACTGACTGACGTACGTGAACCATATGAATGGTACTACCTACATACATCTTAGGGCAAGGACATTTCAAAACGTAAACAACAAAGTCACTCTTACAGTTTAGAGGTTTTCTTAATTTCCAAGGGCTGTTCAAGAGAGGAGAGGTTACCTGTTGTGTGTTCTTGCCATGCCTACAGGCCTTACACTTAAAACATTTATGGAAACCTGGGCTTACTTTAAGCCAACCACCTCCTTTTTTGGTTTCCAAGTTAGTTTTAAACAGATTATCTCTCATGGATTTGGCACGATTGAAAGTCACCAATGGCCTTCGTGAGATTGTTCCTTGTAGAATTGCGATATATATATATATATATATATATATATATCGAAAGACTTGAACTCCCACAACCTCCAGCCTTCAGGCGGCGAAGAAGGAGACGCAGACCCTGCAGTTCTCAGGCAAGATGTTTATTTCTTTAAAATCTTACACCCACGCACAACGCATTTCGGGCTTCAGGAGCCCTTGTTCACATATATATATGGAAAAATGTAAAGTAAGTAAGAGATATAGAGTTGCTTGGTATAAAGTCCCATATGTGCATGCATGGATAGATAGTAAGAAACTCAGACTTTCAAGTGTCGCTGTACGTAAAGCTAATTTATTTGTGTATTTTTAAATGTATTTGCTATATGTAGTTTAGTTTTATATTTCCCTCAATATTTCAATAGTGAAGCACTCACAGATACAATTGTTATGATCATATTTACTTATTGTGATGGATAAATTAAAATAGAGACCCATAAGCATCTAATATCAAATAACATATATGAAAACTATGCAGTGACCTACATGCATGTTACGCATATAATAATATATAAATATATTTTAATCAAAATATATACATTTGTTAAGCCAACCGAAAGAAAAAATATATATTTTTAAACCATAAGTAGAATATATATTTGTACAACGAAATGCACATATCTTAATACATACCTATAATCAAATCCCATATATTTACAAGCACATGCATATGCTGTGCATGTGTTTTTGTGTGTTGTGGTCATGTAGGAAAGAGCCAACTCTTGACCAGCCTTCTGAAGATAGGATAGTTATCTATGGATCTTATGCTTCGGGATGATGAATTCCATAGTTTGGCTGCTTGAACAGAGAAAGATGTTCCACCTATGTGTTTTTTTCTTGTATGCTGGGGTGTTGAGTGGAGGTACCAATCTGGAGTAGAGGTTTCTTTGTTGCATGTATGTAGTGATTTTATTCCTGAGGAAAAGCAGCTCTGTTCCTTGTATTACTTTGTGGCTGATACAAATCTAAAAATCATCCTTTATCTCAGAAGCTAGCAGTCTTGAAATTAACGCGAATAGAGGTGGTAAAGCTAGGCATATCATACAACCGAGCGCTTTTAGCATGAACTTGACCCGAATTGGAGTTCTTTACACGAGTCCCGGTTACATTACACAAGGACACATTCGTATTTTACCCTCAGAGTGAAATCACAATCTAAGTCATTGCCAGGGCCCTCAGAAAATGGTGTCTGAGGTGGCATTATTCCTGATACCCGGCATGTTTTCGAGGGGCCAGCACTCGTGCTGCAAAATCTATATTGAGATTTTGAAGTAAACCTACCCAATTATTTCATTGTACCGAACATATTTTAAACCACTAGATGGCGCCAGATAGTAAAATGTGGGCCCGGATAACGTTTTTTCGTCTCATGCCACAAATTCTGCGAGCATGCAGGTAATTGTGAGATTTGTAATCTACATTACATAACAAATATAACGTAAAAGCAAATTGTGATAAAAATTCCAGAAAATGCAAAAAACGCTTACTTCTTCAACATTTGTCAGGGATGCAATTTAATTCATTAGATTATGTTACTGCATTGAGCCGAGGAGGGTAGGCTTGAGGAACAGAATAATCAGTAGTGACTGGGTAGGTTGTTGAGTTCCACTCGTAAGTCAGCACACACACAGGAACTTATGTATGTTTATACAAAAGTGTTTGTTTAGAGGCCAAACTCGAACAAAAGATGCAGCGAAGCCAGTGCTTAATTTAAAAAAAAAAAAAAAAAAGTATCAGGTCTCTGGTCAGGAGTCCACTGCAGCTTGCACCCACCACACATTGTGACTGCCATGCTGCCAATAATAGAGAGAGAGAGACACACGCACGCGCACACAAACACACACACACACACATACACACCCAGCATACAATAGTTCCACTGATTACAGAATCCAGAATTAAAATGCACTCAGTAATACTACTATGCAAAATGGAATTCAGTAGAAAAAATAAAACTTTGGACATCATTGCTGCCTTTTCACACGATGGCTTATTTCATATACAGATTACAACACTTAACATTAAAATTCAATTTCTGGACTCTAGCCGAGTCCGGCACGACACAAATAGATGTTTGCACCCGAATTCAAATAATCCTCTCTGCTCCAAGACACAGCAGAGGCCCTTTTGTTTATCGATTCATTCTGATATATGAGAACGGTGCTCATGCACCCAGGACGTGTGCTCTCCTTAATTGTAAGGGCTCACCAGACACCGACCGAGATAAGAAGGGGATGCACACATATACATTTGTGACCTGGAATGTTAGGGGATGCCCACTGCCACACAACGATACAAGGTACACTCCCATCTGCCTCACAGGGGGTACACGTATGACCATGCCGCAGGAGACTCCCCATATAAAGAGGGGCAAAAAACCGGATTCGAAATGGTGGGGACAAGTAATGGCCACCGGATATTCCTCTTATCCTAGAGTTGCCCCTAAGATTCCATTTGAGATTTGTACTCGAGTCATACATGACAATGGGAGGTATGTGTTGGTGGAGGGCAGCTTAGGTGGCCTATCTTTGGTGTTGGGTATTATTTTCACCCGCAATGTGGGGCGACCAACCTTTTACACCTCCCTTTCTCCAATACTTGCTTTGTGGCCTGACTTTCCAGTGATCATAGGGTGCAACTTCAGTTTCATATTGGACATACACCTAGATTGTTTCCACCCCTGTTACCTAATGCACTAACCTACTGGACAACGGCGGCCTTATGCAGTTGGCTCCAAAACGGTCCCTTACAGATGCATGGAGACACAAAATAAATGGAGCTCTTTGTAATCCAACTGCGAATGATCAGCAGCGACTGGGGAATCCCTAATGGTAGAGTGACTGACATCATTTCACTATATGCCGATGACCTTTACCTTCGCAATGTGAAAGCCGACATTAGCAAGGTGATTAATGAATACAACATTTTCCAGCTATTGCAACAAGAATTATAGATTCTATTAAGGACACAGAGGCGAGGATTATGCTTTCTCAATTTCTTTACTACTCAACAGCAGCCAATGAGAAAAAAGTAAACATTACAAAAACTACATTTCCCATGACGTTTTGAACCATGCCTCCTTAATTAACCAATAGCAACAGAGGTTAGCATACAAAATAATGAGGCACCATCTTGGCTTCCTCTTTCTTTGCAAACAACAGTCCTTTAAGTGTCCGAATAAACAGAACAGTCCTGCCTCTCAACGGAGAGCACAAACAGCAAATCCAACTCTCAACGGAGAGCACGTCCCAACAGTCTTGGATACTACAGCAATCCTCCAACGACGAGGAGCTCCATACCATAGATCATCGTAGCATTAATTGTGTTTGGAATCAGTTCCTGAAACAGAAACAAGTTTGAAAATAGGGAACCCAACAGGTTTGAAATCGCAGGGTGGAAAAAATAACATTGCATAGTTAAGTATCTTGCAACCTGACAGTTGACATCTTACCTGCCCCAATGGGTGGGATAATCCTCACCTCTGTGTCCTTAATAGAATCTAAAATTCTTGTTGCGATAGCTGGAAAATGTTGTATTCTATGGCAGGACCAGAGGCTTCAGATTATGCTGGTTCAAAGCTGATCAACCACAACAGATGAAACATGCGTACTAGGTTTATAGTAAAACACTTTAAACATTGAGTCCGAAGACCAATCTGCAGCTTTCCAAAATGTCTTCTAAACATGACCCCAAAATATATGCCTTAGAGGCCATAGTGCCTCTGGTGGAGTGCGCACCATAAACAGAAATGTCAATCCCTGCTTCAGACATAACCCACCTGACCCAACGTGCCAAGGTGGCCGCTGAAACTGGACGGAAAGGTTTTTTAATAGCTAACAGCAATTGACCCAAGGTGTCAGATCTATGAGCTAATGTGCGTTCCTCATATACTTTTAAACACTTTAAAACACATAATTTGTCATTGTGAGGAAAGGCAGGATACTCAACCGAACGTGACATGGTCTTAGTCCTCCTAGAGATGATGAAAGACACACCCTGTGGAGAGAACATCCTTCCTGCCAAATCTAAAGCGTGCAGATCCGAAACTCTCTTACAGGAGAATAAACACAACAACATAGTAAGCTTACAGATAATTGTTTTAACTATAAATCTTTGTTATCTGGCCAAGATTCCAATAAAGAAAATACTTTAGAAACATCCCACAACGTAGGTTATCTGGGACGAGGCGGGCGAGCCACTCTGATGCCCTTCAGTAACTTACACACAAGGGGGTGCATCCCCACCCACCGGTTTACCATCGATGTGATTGTGTCCAGCCGAGAGAGCTGACCTGAACTATTAACAGACCTGTATGAAAGACCTGATTCAGCACATTCAGATAAGAAATGTAATACTTCCTTCACATCTGATCCCACAGGATCCACCTGTCTTTGAAGGCACCAACCCACCCATCGCTTCCATGATGCAGAATATCATTTGCGGGTGGATGGAGCCCAAGCTTGGTGTATAAACTCGGCAGCTGCCAATGAAAGCCCCTCAATTCATTAGTATCTCCTAAGAGTGTCCAAACCATGAGGGACAACTGCAGGACCAGAGGATGAGGAGATCCCACTGGGTCCTGGAGAAGCGTCGGAAATACAGGTAGCTGAAAGGGTAAGTCCACTGACAACTCTAACAGTGTCGAAAACCACGACTGAGTCTTCCACAAAGGTGTGACCAACACTACTGATGCCTCCTGTCGAAGGACCTGGGCCGCCACTCGGAATCAGAGTGAAGGGGGGAAGGCATCATTCCTCTGAGACCCCCAATGTTGAAGGAACGCATCCGTTCCCATTGCCATCGGATCCGGTCTCCAGCTGAAGAAGAGTGGGAGGTGAGCATTGAGGCGAGAGGCAAAGAGGTCTATCCTGCAAGGACCTCGCATATTTATGATGTCTACAAAAAGCGAAGGATGGAGTTTCCAATTGTTGAAGTCCCGCAGGAACCTGGAGTTCGAATGCACTATCGGATTGAGTTTGCCGGGCAGATACTCCGCTATCACACTGATCTTCTGCCCCAGGCAAAAGTGCCAAAACTCCCTTACAATGTTGGCCAACAGCTGGGATTTCGTCCCTCCGAGGCAATTGATGTATCGTACCGCCGAAACATTGTCCATCCTGAGAAGGATGCAACAATTGCTCTTCAGAGGGGAGATCGATTTTATGGCATAGGAGCCCGGTAGAAGTTCCAGACAAATGATTTGTAGCTTTAACTCGTCGGTGTACCATCTTCCGCCGGTGGCAAAGTCTCCACATCTTGCCCCCAGCCCCATCGGCTGGCATCGGACTCTATGATGACATCCGAAGAGGCGCCGAAAATGGCCTTGCCATTCCATGCTTCCATGTGTTCTAACCACCAACGAAGCTCCTCCTGAGCCTCTGCAGACAGGGGAATCATGTGGTCGTATGAATACCTTTTTTGAAGATAAAAGATCTTGAGTCGCTGTAAAGCTCTGAAATGAAGGGGCCCTAGGAATATGGCTTGAATCGAGGAACCCAGTAGGCCTACAATCCTCGCTAAGGGATCTTAACGAGATCATCTGTTTCGACAGAGTGGAACGGATCTCTCTCTTTATTGATTTGATCTTGGACGTAGGCAGGAGTAACTGGGCGGGTAACTGAGTCTATTTGAAACCCCAGGAAGTCCATCCGTTGGCTCGGGTTGATCATAGATTTATCACAAACCCCAATTCTTGCAACAGGGAGGTTGTCCAATCTAAATGTGTGAGCAAGAGGGTCCGGTCCTGGGCCAGAAGTAACATGTCGTCGAGATAGATGATCATGCGAACTCCCATCTCCCGCAGATGAGTGACCACCGGCTTTAGTAGCTTGGTAAACACCTAAGGAGCTGAGGACAGGCCGAAAGGGAGAGAAAGATACCGGTACCATTGCCCTTTCCAGGAGAAACATATGATGGTAGGGGCAAATGGGAACTGTGAGGTAAGCGTCTTTTAGATCTAAACGGACCATCCAGTCCCTCTCTAAAAGCAGATCTCTCAACAGATGGATACCCTCCATCTTGAAATGTCTATATACCACAAAGGGATTGAACTCCCTGAGATTTAAAACTAATCTCTGGCCTCCTCCCTTCTTTTGCCCCAAGAAAACGTTGCTGCAAAACCCGCCGGGAATGAAGTGTCCTACGGCAATAGCCTGCTTGGCCAAAAGCTCTTGAAGCTCTGAATCGATAAAAGCTTGCTCTTGGAGGGAAAAAAGGAGAGGAAAAGGGGGAGCCACCTGACAAGGGGAGTCTGTTAACTCTATCTGATAACCCTGAACCGTGTGGAGGATCCACGCATCTGAGGTTAGTTGTATCCAATTCATCACAAAATGTAGCAATCTGCCCGAGGGAGATTGTTGGAAAGAGTAGCGGATTTACCTGATGACTGGGCATTGAAGTTCTTGTATCCCCTGTTGACACCCCTGTTATACCGGCAACGGAAGCCTTGGGATCTGGAGGTGTAGAAGCCAGCCTGCTCTGGTTCCTGGGTGTACCCCCTGCGTCGTGGAGCGAAGCCTCGCTGGGGACTAGGGTTGTTGTAGCGGCCGGCCGAGCGTCCCACACCACGGCCGGCCCTACCAGAGACTGGATGAAAGACTCTCTTCAGTGAGGACTGCGATTTGTCTAAAGATGTAAAAGTGCTGACGAACTTCGCTATGTCCTTGACAAAACGTTCCCCGAAAAGTTGACCTTCAGCCAGAGGGCCTGGTTCGGCCGGGGCCAATTCCACCAATTGTGGGTAGATTCGCAAAAGAACTGATATGCGCCTCTCCGACGAGAGCGCGCAATTGGCTTTGCCAAGGAGGCAAATTGCTCTCTGGGTCCACCCTGCCAGGACCTCCGGGTGAACAGCAGCCCCAGTCTCTTGTGCCTGAAGGGCCAAGTCCAAGATCTTAGCTAGAGGGCCAGAAACCCCTAACAACTTGTCCTGGCACGCCCTAAGGGTGCGATCTATGCCCTTTTTTGGATCTTTTTTATACTTTTTCAGAAAAGTGGTCATAGAGGAGTCAAGATGGCCACCTTGTGAGCCAGATCAGGCCGGGGGCATTCAGATCTGAGGCGTGCATGTACTTCTCTGTTGAAGCTCTTACGCAAGTGGGTTTGCATAAATTCTGCCGGTAGTGGGACCCAGTCTGAGGAACGGGGGTGAACTATATCCGAAGGGTCAAAAGAGGTTGGAAGGGTGAAGAGGAGTGTTTGCACTTCTTGGCGTGTTTGTGAGGGCAGGACTCATGGGATGAGTCAATATCGGTGTCAGTATCAGTAGTGGGCAGGAGTGTCACTGTGGCCTGCTCTTTGGAAGTGCGCAGTTTAGATTAAACTTGAACATGGGGCCAGGGAAGCCCAGCTGGCTCGGGGGTAAGGAGGGGGGCGGGAGCCGGATAACCAGCTGGAGATGGGTTATTACCAACTGGTTGGTCCAGGCGCTGGGAAATAGGCAATAAGGCAGAAGAGAAGACCTTATCCAGCTTAGCATTCAACTTCTTATCAATAATAGCATCCATAGAGTCATCATAATAGTAATCTGCATCATCATAGACTTTGCAGTCCGACATTCTGTTGTGAATATAGGTTATATCTATATCTTAACAATCTCCAGAGGGAAGCTCAATTTTTACTACCCAAGCTCTCAAAAAGGTTGGGCGTCGGTCGGGAGCAAAGCTGGGGCAGTGGGGGCCACACAGATACCAAAGAAGCCCTTGGCGCTAGGACTAATGGAGGTTGAAAAAACCCCTACCTGCCTGCGCAGACAAGGGCTGCCAAAAATTAATCCCCAGAAAATACAGCCACTGCAGGGGTTAAACCATTCACAAACGGTGACTGAAAATTGCTGCCAGATTTGAATAAAGGCCCGGTATTGGCTCCGACTGCCAGCTGCGATAACCCACGATCCAGCCCGGGGCAAGGCGTCTTTCCAGCTTGTAAAGGGAGCTGCTCGCGCGTGCTCTCACTCCCTGTGGGGGGGGGGGGCAATCCTAGCCCGAGCGCGAAGCGCGAGACGGGCGAATCGACAGCCAAGGAAAACACACAACCGGGCAAAAAGCGGACAACGAATTATAATGCAACTACAGCGCAACACGCGCTGGGATAATTACAGTAAGAATGCAAGATCGCGCGCGGGGAACACGGCACGGCGCTAACTCGCTGCACAACAATGAATAAAGGCAATCATACATTTTAAATCGTGACATGAAAACGCATACATTAACCAATTAAGGCATCATAAATGTAATAACTGAGATGAAGCATGAACAAAATAATGAGGCACTTATCTTGACTGCAGAGCAGCAAAGAAAGAGGAAGCCCAGATTGTGCCTCATTATTTTGTATTCTAACCTCTGTTGCTATTGGTTGATTAAGGAGGCATGGTTCAAAGCCTCATGGGAAATGTAGTTTTTGTAATGTTTACTTTGTTCTCATTGGCTGCTGTTGAGTAATAAAGAAATTGAGAAAGCATAAACTGAAGCCTCTGGTCCTGCCATAGATTTGGGCTTGTTCAGTACCTTTTCAGGCTTGAAGGTGAACTGGGATAAAACAAATCTCTTCCCGTTAAGATTGCAAACCCCGCGGGGGCATGGCCTGTGCTATTCTCTCTAAATGGGAGAACAATACCTTCAGGCACTGCAGGGAACATAGAGTGAGCAGTATGATCTCGCTGTTCCCCGATCACCTTCTGGCACACCCTCCCACTGGCAATAATGGGTCAGATAGCTATCATTAAAATGGTGATGTTACCAAGACTGCTGTACTACTCTGTGATTTTACCTTGCATTCTGCCCAAATCACATTACAGAGAGGTGGACACCTTACTACAAGAATTGTTCTGGAAGGGGAATCGTGCTAGAAAATGCATAGTTGATGGGGGACACCAATGGTTTGTTGTCTGCTTGGGTGGGGTCCGGTCGTAGGTCCGTTTCGGTGATGTCACCAATACAGAATGTTGTTGGCGGCATCTTCTTTGTTTCATTTTTGTTGGAGGGTGGAGGCATGCACGGCTGATACATTTTGTCCCTGTCCGCGTGGTGAGACTTCTTCAGGGCTGGGGGAGTGTTGTTCAGAGGTCTTCTCTTTTCAGTGGAAATCAGATTTCTGGGCACTGTCTCATCGGCCCTGGGTCCTTTTTTTATTTTTTCAGAAACCATTGTTAATATATTTGTCCTGGATGGATCTTCATATGATTTGAATTAGAATCCCTGTATGTCTGGCGAGCATTGCTCCAGCAGCGATGGATTCTGGATGAAAAGAGGAGGACGATGGGGCGGTGTTTGGAGGTATGGTGTTTGCCGGGTAGAGAGGAACTCTGGGTGGTATTCCCATGGCCCTAGTGGGGTCTCCCTGTGTGGATGGGGGCGGAACGCATTGACTGTGTATGTTTTTGTTCTGTAGTGAAAGTGAAGTAGAGAGGGTGCTTTTGGCGGTGGTATGGATTGGTGGTGTTGTTGGAGTGGATGTCTGGTTGGACTTCTCATTTGACTGTACAAGAAACAGGTTGTTGGTGTGCTCCTTTCACTATGTATTTATTGTAATTCATATGCAGGCCTTTGGTAGGGTTGACATGGGATAGTGGAGTACCCATTCTTTAGGAAGGATTTAGAGTGCTGCGACACATAACACAACCGTCCTTTTTGTTGACTTCAAGGCAATTTTACCAGCATGGCTCATGTTACCCTGAAATAACAGGCAGACCATGGAGAACTTGCACTAGATATCGAGCTTTTTTCGGCGCAACGGCACTGGTTATTGGGTTTTAAGTTGACTGAACTAGGTGATCCTACAGGAGTTAATAATGTGACCCAAATAGATCCATGGGTCTTACACCTCTAGAGGCTGCAGAACTCTCAACCAGGCCTACTTAATATTGTCACTGGTGGATCCTCCGTGTACCGCCCACTAACACGCCCTACACACCATACACCCCACTTACTTTTCTTTGCTACCCTACACATAAAGAGAAGAGCAACAGCGGCCCCCTGGGAACATGTGGGTCTCAACACTGTGGGGCATCTCTTCGAGAATGGAGTATTACTTCCCTTTGAATATTTTCAGGAATGATTCAATCTGCCTCCTGGTGTGTTTCTGACTCACAGTTTGCTACTGGCCCAGTTATAGAGCCTCTGGAACTTAACAACTACAGAACCGCAGACACATACCTCAAAAGTTGCCTCGTTCCTACATAACCACCATACTCAAACACTAATGTACACATAGAAAGAGGAAAACACTCACGTGATTGTTTTTGAACAAGATGGTGTCCCTTCCTCCTCAAAAACAATCTCCCCTAAATTGCAGACACCCTTGCTCCCTGGTGCAAGGGTACCTGCGTTGGTGCATGGCAGCCAATTGTGCACTAGCACAAGGAAAAGCACAGGAATGCAGCATATTGTTGTAAATATGGCACATCCCTGTGCATTGAAAGTGACGCAGCGTGGCGCAGCCAAATTACTTATGGTGCCACGATGTGTCACTTTCTTGTAAATAAGGCTCACCATGTTTATAGGTCACGGTATAGTTTTCATTGAAGTTATTTGATTAGATGCTTCTGAGTTTCTGTTTTATTTATCTATCACAATATGCAAATATTATCATAACTATTTTATCTACAAGTGCTTGACCTTTTTAAATATTGAGGAAAAGATAACATTAAAATAAAAACATTATAAAAATACACAAATTAGCTTAAAATACAGCAACACTTGAAAGTCTGAGTTTATGCAATACAACTTTAAATCTCTATATTTTCTTTTCCTTATACATGTATACCGTTTCTATGTAGTTATGTATCTATATATTTATTACTTTACTCCTATTGTAGAAGAAGGGAAACAAAACATTGATTCTCTCCAATTCACTTAAAACCTATAAGTCCCCCCTAAAGCAAGTCTTTCAATCCTGAAGGCAGGGTGCTCAGTTCTAAGTGTGAGGGTGCCCCTGCATGAGCAGGACACCCCTACAACCTTCGGAGTCCATTCTCCCGGGTTGTAAGTGCATCAGCCATTATGATACATAGAGTGGCCATGTGTCATTAAGCGATGACCATCTCTAAACTGGCTGTAACGAACCTTGTCATATTTGGTATCTAACATGTTGGAATCATACCTCCACACCCTAAACGGTGTGGGAGGTATGATTCCATGCACTGTAAAGCTCCTCTGGGAGGCCCTCAGTGCTCCCGGTACCAGTCTTCTAGACCCGGACAGCACAACATGGCTGCTGCTGAATAGAGACACGATTCTGCCCTCCTGCTGCTGAGCCAAGCTCAAGCAGGGGCAGGCAGAACAATAGATATCCTGTCACAGGGAGGTGTGACCACCTCCCAGACAGGGTTGAGTGTATTGGGGCTGAGTGGGAGCGCTTGCCGGCACCACTCAGTCTGCTTGAAGTGCACATTTGGTGCCCTCCTTGCATAGTCCAGTTCAAACCAGCTCAGGGAACTGTTGACTCCCCCTCTAGCGTGAAACTGGACATACGACATAGGAGTCTCCTCCCCACTGTCCGACCCCTTCCCTGGGAGGGAACCCTGAATCGTCCCAACACTTTCCTTAAGGTACTTAAGTGCTTACCTGAGAGTGGGTCCCTAGATCCATCGTGGAACAAGATTCATTTCAAGACACCACTTCTTCTTCGACCGTGTTAGACCTGGCATCATTGGCATGAGTCTCTCCTCCATTTTTTTCTGTTTGCCTCCTCTGTTTACGATGTTTTTGCTGGATTATTGCTTTGGGCACTGTGCCACTGCTGATCAGCGCCACAGTGCAAGTGCTCCCTATGTTAAATTGTTACATTGATTGGTGTTACCATGATTGGCTTGGTTGACTTACTGTTCAGACCCTAGTCTAGTGCACTGCGTGTGCCAAGGGCGTGTAAGTTAACTGCTGCTGGTGGGCTTGCAGCACTGGTTGTGCCACCCACAGAAGCAGCGTGTAAAATGTGTCTCGGGCCTGCCACCGCAGCGCCTGCGTGCAGTCCCTGACTGCCATGTCGACTTGGTAAGGAAACCTACTTACCAGTCTCTAAACCTTCACTTTGCCACATTTCAGACACCTCTATGGTAGGCCCTAGGGCAGGGTGCATTGTTGGTAAAAGGTAGGTCATGCCCTGATGTGTGTGGCATGACCTAATAGTGAATTACAGCCATTTTCGTTTTTCACTATTGAAGGGCTACCTGCCTCCAATAGGCCAGACTGGGCAGACTGATTATTAACTCCATTATAATCTATCTGACTCAGGGAGCATGGTAGCAAGTCGAGTTTAGTATCCCTGAACTCAGAATTTAATAACACACCCTTTAGGATGGATGGTTTTTAAATTCTATGTTTGAAAATAGCACTTTTAGAAGGTGGCTATTTTCTTGTCCAACTATCTACCGGTCTCTGCTGGTTTGGTGTGTGTGTCAGGGGCTGGGTGGCTCCAGAGGTCTGAATGAGTCAGTGTGGGGTGAATGGGGCGTTTACACATAGAGTGAGGGAAGAGTAGCCTGCCCTGCCTGACACAATACTGGCTCCGCCTCCTGCTGGGCGACTGATAGCCCTGCTCCTGCCAGTGACAATACTGGCTCCGCCTCCTGCTGGGCGGCTGAGGACCCTGCCCTGCTCAGTGAATAGGCCAGGTGCCTCTGCCTGGCAACACCCGCAACAAACCTGAGATGGTGGGAATTTCCCTGCTTGGACAAAGGGAACAAAGGAGAAATGGGGTATAAGAGAAGGACCCCTGAACCAAGAACTCAGATCACTTCTGACAAGGAAACCTGTACCAAGGACAAGAAGCCTGCTGATCTAAGGACTTGCCTCCCCTTTCTGCCAGAGTGCTGTTTTGCTGTGGAGGAACCTGAAAGCTGCTTCTTTATTTTTGCCAAGGAACAAGGAGAGAGGAACTTGGTGTGTACTCTCTGAACACTTGCTAGGAAATCTCCAAGGGCTGGAAGAGTGCCAGTCTCCTGTTGAAGTCACAGGGCCAAAGGACTTCACCATCTGCTGAATTGCTGGAAAGTGTTGTTTCCAGTACACCAGGGAAAATCTGCAGTCTCGACGCCGCCGACGCCGCCGAATCCAGCTCGACATCGTGAGTAACGGCTCCAGTGTCCCGAGCCTTCGACGCCGGCCGGCGGGCCCGATCGACGCCAGCAGCAATGCCAGTGAGCAGTGGGTATCGGCCCCGGCTCCAAGTGACCCCGTCTCGACGCCGGTATCGACGCCAGTGAGGAGTGAGTATCGGCTCCACCTCCAAGCGACCCCGTCCCGACGCGGCTGCTGATCGCATCGACTCGACGCCCTTCTCGACGCCGTGAGCGCTGCTCCGGCCCGACCTCCCTCGACGCCGCTGCGGAGTGACCCGACTCCGAGGCACGATCGACGCCGACCTCGACGCCGACATCTCGACGCCGTGGATCATCGTTTTCTTCGTTTCTCAAGGTACTGTACTTGTGGGGTCTGTTGCAACTCCAGGCCCGACGTAGCGCTCCTCGCGGTCGACGCCGAACCTTGGGAATCTTGTAGACTCGACGTCGTGTGACTCCTGTGGGGGTTACATTGTTGCCAAAGACCTGTGCTCAGAAGAATACTTTGCTAAAGAACTATTTGCCAAGAAGAAACCTTACTTGAACTATCATTTTTCCTTCCAAAGAGTATTTATTAAGACTGTGGTATATTTTTGTCGTTATTTGGTCTTGTGCTAAGCCTTATATAAAAATACTATTTTTATAATAACTTCGGTGTCGTGTCCATCTGTAGTGTATTCACCTTATTACTGTATGTGGTCATAAATGCTTAACACACTGCCTCTGAGATAAGCCTGTCTGCTCTGCCAAGCTACCAAGGGGGTAGCAGGGGTTATCTGAGTGTGTAATCCCCTTTCCCTGACTAGAGTTGGTTGGTCCCTATTTGTCAGAAGTGTATACCTCTGCCAACTAGAGACCGCCGGTTCTAACATTGGTGGCAGCGGTGGGATTGAACTTTGCATTTATGACTCATGTGCAGTGATTAGTGTACGCTACATAGTGAAAGCAGACCATAACGCAGCCACAATCTGTTTTTGGTAGGATATTCTATTTTTTGTTCTCCTCTTTCCTGGAGCTTATTTTCTTAAACACTGCCAGTTTTGACCATGGAGAATGCCAGAGCTGCTACACCTGTGGAGATTGTTGTGGGGGAATTTGATAAGGAGAAGATAGATTCCTACAAGCTAAAGGACCTAAGAGGATTTTGCAAGCAGTTTAAAGTTCCTACCACAGGTCTCAAATTGAGAGGCGACTTCCTCAAAGCGCTGAAGGCCTGGTTAGAGGCCAGAGATCCCTCTGACCCGGTGGTGGTACCGGAAGAGGAAGAAGAAGAGGAAGAGGAAGAGCCCACAGGTGGGCCAGTGTCATCTCCAGGCAGCAGTGTTTCCTCTAAGAGCCTTTCTCCTGAAGAGTTGGAAGACAGGGAGAAGGAGAGGGAATACAAGTTAGAGATGGCAAAACTTAAACTAGGAGGGCAGTTGGAATTAGAGAATGCAAGAAGCAAGAGAGAAGCTGAAATGGAGAACAAAAGGTTAGATTTTGAGAGAGAGAAATTAGCGTTTGAACGTGAGAAGATGGTGAGGGAGATGGAGCTTAAAACTAAGAGTTTAGAGTTGAATCCCTCTGGTGGCAGCACTCCATCTGTGCCTGCAGAAAGTAGGTTTTATTTTCCTAAAGATGTGATCAAAGATTACAGTAAGAATGAAGATATTAGCCAATGGTTTAAAGCGTATGAGTTAGCATTGTTGGCCCACCGGGTCCCTGAGAAAGATTGGGGAACGGGGTTGTGGAGCCGCTTTACAAATGAAGGGAGAGATACCTTGTTGAGCCTTCCTGCTGAGGATAGGATGTCTTATACTCATATGAAAGATGCTTTAATGCTGAGATATGGCTTAACTCCAGAAAAGTACAGACAAACCTTTAGAGAATGTAAGAAGTTGCCTGGTACTACGTGGGTTGAATATGTGTCTTTCTTCTGCAGAACCATGGATGGTTGGATAAAGGGTAGCAAGGTTGATAGTTATGATGCTCTTTATGATTTGTTTGCTTGGGAGCACTTGTCTAATAACTGTTTTCCAGAGCTACGCCAGCACCTTGTTGATAGCAAGATATCTAACCCTAGAAAACTTGCTGAGGAGGCGGACCGCTGGGTCAGTACCAGGGTCCACAAGGGTCCAGTGGGAGACTCAGCCAAAGGTGGGCAGGGTCCCCAGCAGAAGAGTGGGGGGGACAGGGGTAAACAGAGGGAGTTTCAGAAAGGGCCCCAAAGTAGTCCCCAAG
This sequence comes from Triturus cristatus, assembly GCF_964204655.1. Taxonomy (NCBI): domain Eukaryota; kingdom Metazoa; phylum Chordata; class Amphibia; order Caudata; family Salamandridae; genus Triturus; species Triturus cristatus. The sequence goes on along the minus strand of NC_140584.1, from coordinate 282,464,212 downwards.
GGAACCAAGGGAAGGGTTCCCAGCCTCCCCCTGTAAAGAAGCCAGAGGCCCCGACAGGTAAACCTGTTCACAGGGGCCCCATGACCTGCTATGCCTGTAAGCAGGTGGGAGACCGTTATTATGATCCCCAGTGTCCCATGAAGGATTCGAATGCACCGCCGCGTGCACCCCCTCGTCAGGTACCGAGTGTAGCCCTGGGAGGGGATGAGATGGGTGCCCCCGGTGGGTGGGGTCCCGCAGAAATGTCCCTGGTCTCTTTAGGAGACGAGGAAATGGTCCCTCCAACCCATCTGCCTAGTAACACTAAGAAATATAGGCAGTGGGTGACCATTAATGGCCATAGGGTGGAAGCTCTCAGAGACACCGGAGCGAGTGTGACAGCTGTCAAGTGTCACTTGGTGTCCAGAGAGCAGGTGGTCCCTCATGCATTCTACCCCGTTGTAGCTGCTGACAACTCACAGAGTCAGTGTGAGGTAGCTCAAGTTCCCTTTGAGTGGGGGGGGTCTCAGGTACTCTTCAGGTTGCTGTGAGGCCCGCCATGCCTGTTGATTGTCTCCTGGGCAATGATTTGGAGGACTCCCCTTGGGCTAAGGTGGAGAGAAAATCGCATCTGGAAATGTTGGGTCTGCCTGAGTGGGTGTGTGCGACCACCCGGTCCATGTCAGTCAGTAAGGGTGTTGATGGGGCCCTGGAGCCTGAAAGTATGGCCCAGGTCCCAACCGTGAAGAGAAGGGGCAGGGGGCGCGGGAAACCATCCCCCATCGTTCCCGCGGTCCAGGAGGGAGCAGACCCTGAGGGGGATGCCCTGGAACCGACAGGAGAACAAGTGGCCGAACTGGGAGACCTGCCCGAGCTGACCCATTGGCAGCAGGATGGTGGTCCCTCCAGGGAGGAATTTTGTGCTGAACAGAAAGTGTGCCCTTCTCTTGTGGGTATGAGGCAGCAGGCCTCAGCCCAAACGACAGGTGATCAGTCAGGATCACATTGGGTCTACTGGGAGAACGACCTCCTGTATAGCGAGCCTAAGGCTGCTGAACCTGGGTCAGCCCGTGTGCTGGTGGTACCCCAGCGCTTCAGAGCCTTCCTACTGGGGTTGGCTCATGACGTTCCGTTAGCTGGACATCTCCAGGCTTGTCACCCATTTTTATTGGCCCCAGATGAGAAGGGATTCAGATATCCATTGTAGGACCTGTCAAACTTGCCAGGCAAGTGGGAAAAGTGGGCGGAAGCAGAAGGCTCCCCTCCAACCTTTTCCCGTCGTCAGTACCCCCTTTGAGCGAGTGGGAATTGACATTGTGGGGCCACTGGACCCCAAGACAGCCATGGGCAACAGGTTTATCCTGGTCTTGGTGAACCATGCCACCCGGTACCCGAAAGCCATCCCTCTCCGCACAGTGACGGCCCCCGTGGTGGGACGGGCACTGATGGGTGTTTTCTCCCGCATGGGGTTCCCCAGAGAGGTGGTGTCAGACCGGGGCACCAACTTCATTTCGAATTATATGAAGTCTCTGTGGAAGGAGTGTGGGGTAACCTACAAGTTTACCACTCCTTACCACCCTCAAGGTAATGGGCTGGTTGAGAGATTCAACCGGACCCTAAAAGGCATGATCATGGGTCTTGAAGAACCAATGAGGCGTAAATGGGACGTCCTCTTGCCATGCCTGCTGTTTGCTTACCGTGAGGTGCCACAGAAGTCTCTAGGGTTCAGCCCCTTTGAGCTTTTGTATGGTCACCCGGTAAGAGGACCTTTGAGTCTGGTCAAAGAAGGCTGGGAGCAATCTCCCAGGAAACCTCCCCAGGATGTATATAGTTACATGCTGGCCTTTAGGAACCAGACTCGGCGCTTCAGAGATCTTGCTCAGGCAAATCTGGAGGCCAGCCAGGAAGAGATGAAGCGGTGGTACGATCAGAATGCCACTCTGGTTGAGCTTCAACCTGGTCAGAAAGTTTGGGTCATGGCCCCTGTGGAACCTTGTGCGCTCAAGGACAGGTGGACTGGACCATTTGAGGTTGTGGAGAAAAAGAGCGATGTCACCTACTTGGTGGACTTGAAGTCTCCCAGGAACCCCTTAAGGGTCCTGCATGTCAACCGGTTAAAGCTCCACTTAGAAAGGTCCGAAGTGGGCATGCTCCTTGCCACAGATGCTGGGATGGAGGAGGAGAGTGAGCCTCTTCCTGACCTCCTGTGTGCAAAAGAAAAAGATGGGTCAGTGGATGGTGTTGTCCTCTCTGACACACTGACCCCTGAGCAGCAGCAAGATTGTCGCCATCTGTTGGCACAATTCCCTGATCTGTTCTCCTTAATCCCTGGTGTCACTCAGTGGTGTGTCCATGATGTGGACACTGGGGACAGCACTCCTGTGAGGCACAAGGCCTACAGGGTGACTGAAAAGGTCAGAGCATATATCAAGGAGGAGGTCTCCAAGATGTTTGCCTTAGGGGTGGTTGAGTCCTCTAGCAATCCTTGGGCCAGCCCAGTGGTCTTGGTCCCAAAGGCTGCAGCGCCTGGTGCTTCACCAGAACTTCGGTTCTGTGTGGATTACCGAGGACTCAATTCGGTCACCAAGACTGACGCGCACCCCATCCCCAGAGCTGATGAGCTCATCGATCGGCTGGGGGCTGCCCGGTACCTTAGTACGTTTGATCTAACGTCTGGGTACTGGCAGATCGCCTTGACTGATGGGGCAAAAGAGAGGTCTGCATTCTCCACACCAGATGGGCACTACCAGTTCCGTGTGATGCCCTTTGGGATGAAGAATGCCCCTGCCACATTCCAGAGGTTGGTTAACCAGGTACTGGCCGGGCTGGAAGATTTCAGCGCCGCCTACCTGGACGATATAGCAGTGTTCAGCGCCAGCTGGGAGGAACACTTGCGCCACCTCCAGGAAGTGTTGTTGGCCCTGCGCAGAGCAGGCCTCACAATCAAGGCTAGTAAGTGCCAGATTGGGCAGGGTTCAGTGGTGTACTTGGGGCACCAAGAAGGGAGTGGCAAGGTGGCCCCCCTGCAACCCAAGATAGATACCATCCTGGCTTGGGAACCGCCCAAAACCCAGACTCAGGTGAGAGCCTTCTTGGGTCTCACGGGTTACTACAGGAGGTTTGTCAAGGGGTATGGCAACATTGTGCACCCCTTGACCTCGCTGACTTCCAGGAAGCAGCCGAGACTTGTGATCTGGACTGACGCCTGTCAGAATGCCTTTGACACCCTGAAAACTGCAATGTGTACAGCACCGGTCCTCCAGGCACCCGACTTTTCAAAAGAATTCATTGTCCAGACAGACGCTTCAGAGCATGGTGTGGGGGCTGTTCTAGCACAGATGAATGAGGAGGGCCGAGACTTACCTGTAGCCTTCATCAGCCGGAGGTTACTTCCCAGGGAACAAAGGTGGAGTGCGATAGAGCGTGAGGCATTTGCTGTGGTCTGGGCGCTGAAGAAGCTAAGACCCTACCTGTTTGGGACTCACTTCCGGGTTCAGACAGACCACAGGCCCCTCAGATGGTTAATGCAGATGAGGGGTGAGAACCCAAAACTGTTGAGGTGGTCCATTTCCCTACAGGGGATGGACTTTACGGTGGAACACCGCCCTGGTACAGATCACGCCAATGCTGATGGTCTGTCCAGATTTTTCCGCCTTAGTGATGAGGACTCCCTGGGTGAAGGGTAGTTCTCCCCACATTTCAGCTGGAGGGGACACGTGTTAGACCTGGCATCATTGGCATGAGTCTCTCCTCCATTTTTTTCTGTTTGCCTCCTCTGTTTACGATGTTTTTGCTGGATTATTGCTTTGGGCACTGTGCCACTGCTGATCAGCGCCACAGTGCAAGTGCTCCCTATGTTAAATTGTTACATTGAATGGTGTTACCATGATTGGCTTGGTTGACTTACTGTTCAGACCCTAGTCTAGTGCACTGCGTGTGCCAAGGGTGTGTAAGTTAACTGCTGCTGGTGGGCTTGCAGCACTGGTTGTGCCACCCACAGAAGCAGCGTGTAAAATGTGTCTCAGGCCTGCCACCGCAGCGCCTGCGTGCAGTCCCTGACTGCCATGTCGACTTGGTAAGGAAACCTACTTACCAGTCTCTAAACCTTCACTTTGCCACATTTCAGACACCTCTATGGTAGGCCCTAGGGCAGGGTGCATTGTTGGTAAAAGGTAGGTCATGCCCTGATGTGTGTGGCATGACCTAATAGTGAATTACAGCCATTTTCGTTTTTCACTATTGAAGGGCTACCTGCCTCCAATAGGCCAGACTGGGCAGACTGATTATTAACTCCATTATAATCTATCTGACTCAGGGAGCATGGTAGCAAGTCGAGTTTAGTATCCCTGAACTCAGAATTTAATAACACACCCTTTAGGATGGATGGTTTTTAAATTCTATGTTTGAAAATAGCACTTTTAGAAGGTGGCTATTTTCTTGTCCAACTATCTACCGGTCTCTGCTGGTTTGGTGTGTGTGTCAGGGGCTGGGTGGCTCCAGAGGTCTGAATGAGTCAGTGTGGGGTGAATGGGGCGTTTACACATAGAGTGAGGGAAGAGTAGCCTGCCCTGCCTGACACAATACTGGCTCCGCCTCCTGCTGGGCGACTGATAGCCCTGCTCCTGCCAGTGACAATACTGGCTCCGCCTCCTGCTGGGCGGCTGAGGACCCTGCCCTGCTCAGTGAATAGGCCAGGTGCCTCTGCCTGGCAACACCCGCAACAAACCTGAGATGGTGGGAATTTCCCTGCTTGGACAAAGGGAACAAAGGAGAAATGGGGTATAAGAGAAGGACCCCTGAGCCAAGAACTCAGATCACTTCTGACAAGGAAACCTGTACCAAGGACAAGAAGCCTGCTGATCTAAGGACTTGCCTCCCCTTTCTGCCAGAGTGCTGTTTTGCTGTGGAGGAACCTGAAAGCTGCTTCTTTATTTTTGCCAAGGAACAAGGAGAGAGGAACTTGGTGTGTACTCTCTGAACACTTGCTAGGAAATCTCCAAGGGCTGGAAGAGTGCCAGTCTCCTGTTGAAGTCACAGGGCCAAAGGACTTCACCATCTGCTGAATTGCTGGAAAGTGTTGTTTCCAGTACACCAGGGAAAATCTGCAGTCTCGACGCCGCCGACGCCGCCGAATCTAGCTCGACATCGTGAGTAACGGCTCCAGTGTCCCGAGCCTTCGACGCCGGCCGCCGGGCCCGATCGACGCCAGCAGCAACGCCAGTGAGCAGTGGGTATCGGCCCCGGCTCCAAGTGACCCCGTCTCGACGCCGGTACCGACGCCAGTGAGGAGTGAGTATCGGCTCCACCTCCAAGCGACCCCGTCCCGACGCGGCTGCTGATCGCATCGACTCGACGCCCTTCTCGACGCCGTGAGCGCTGCTCCGGCCCGACCTCCCTCGACGCCGCTGCGGAGTGACCCGACTCCGAGGCACGATCGACGCCGACCTCGACGCCGACATCTCGACGCCGTGGATCATCGTTTTCTTCGTTTCTCAAGGTACTGTACTTGTGGGGTCTGTTGCAACTCCAGGCCCGACGTAGCGCTCCTCGCGGTCGACGCCGAACCTTGGGAATCTTGTAGACTCGACGTCGTGTGACTCCTGTGGGGGTTACATTGTTGCCAAAGACCTGTGCTCAGAAGAATACTTTGCTAAAGAACTATTTGCCAAGAAGAAACCTTACTTGAACTATCATTTTTCCTTCCAAAGAGTATTTATTAAGACTGTGGTATATTTTTGTCGTTATTTGGTCTTGTGCTAAGCCTTATATAAAAATACTATTTTTATAATAACTTCGGTGTCGTGTCCATCTGTAGTGTATTCACCTTATTACTGTATGTGGTCATAAATGCTTAACACACTGCCTCTGAGATAAGCCTGTCTGCTCTGCCAAGCTACCAAGGGGGTAGCAGGGGTTATCTGAGTGTGTAATCCCCTTTCCCTGACTAGAGTTGGTTGGTCCCTATTTGTCAGAAGTGTATACCTCTGCCAACTAGAGACCGCCGGTTCTAACAGACCGTCATGGCACTCTGGACTTTGTTGGACTTTGCTCTGGGCATCAAGACTTCCACTGGGAAGACTCCTGCTGCTCCCGGTCTTGTCTTCCTGCTCGTCTGCTGCAACGCCGGTGCCTGTGCTCCATACAGGAACCTTCCAAGGCCTGTGGACATCCAAGACACCTGAAGGAATCTCCCTTGAAGTGAAGGAGTCCCTTCCCTGCATCTGCAGGCACAGCAACTAAGCTGACCGGTTTGCTGATCCTAGGCTCCCACAGACTCTGTAAGGCTCAGCAACACAGGTGATGGTTCTTCATATTCCTCAAGGCCTGCCCTGTCCTCTCACCAAGTTTGAAGCTAGTATCCCTCGCCAGAGCCACGGGAACGGAACCCCTGTGCACCTCATTGACTTGCCGTTGCAAAGGCTTGTTGGCTTTCTTCCACCAAGATCTTCGGGCTTCAAGTAGCCCCAGCCTTAAGCATCTCCAGTGACTAAGATCTTTGTCCTCACCACAACACTTGTACCGTGGGTCTGCATCTTTAGTGAGCTGCTCAAGGTCCTCTCGCGACTCCAGTGCCTCTGACCTGTGGGTCCTCTTGAGGGTTTTCTTTGAATTCAGCAGGCTCTCCTGATTGCTCATGCTTTGCCCTGGCTCCCCTGCTTGTAGTGAGTCACCTGGACCTTGCTGGTCCCAACACCGTACCTTCTTCACTTTCCACATTGGTTGCAGTTGCCAAGGTTTGTTGGTGCTCCCGACGGACACCGACCCCTAAATGTTCGACATTCAATGTGAAACAGCTTGTGTATGGCTCCTGGTCTGCCACAGCATCACCTAGTCCGCACAGCTGCAGCTCCAAGGTCACTGTCAGCTCTCCCGCACCACCCAACATCGGTGGGCATTCGTCTTCCATGCCTCCTGGTCACTCCTGAGTGGCACAGACTCTGTCCCCTCTGCTTACAGATACTTCTCCTCCTGAATCCACCTTTGGGTTCCACCGGACACTTTCACCTTCTCCAGTATCGGCATCTTCCTGAAGTCCTCCATTGGGTTTGACTTCGGTTTTGGACGCCACTTCACACCTATGCACCCAGCTTCCCTGGTGCAGGTATCTTGGTTCCTGAGTTATCCACAGGTGAGTTGGCTCTCCAACCTTCTATGTTCCACGGGGTTTCTTCAGGGTCCTCTGGGAAGGGTCCTTCTTCTTTAAAATTGCAACCAGCCACTTATCCATTGACTTGTATTGAACCCGCGGTCATGTTCCCACTCTGCACACATCCTCCGTGGGGTTCCTGTTACTTACCTCGGGTGGTTCCTTCAGTCCCTGGCACTTCTACATCTTCTGGGTGTAGTCTTGACTTGAGTCGTGGTTCGCATACCACTATTTTAGTATATGGTTTGGTCTCCCACTGGCAACTACTGTGTATTTCGTGCTACTTAACTGTTTTCTCTTCATAGTATTATGTGCATTGTGTATATCTCCGGGTAGGAGATATTTGTGTATGTTAGTGAGTGTCTTATAATAAATACATATTTTTATAACTACACTGTGTGGTTCTTTTTCACTTAATCTATACCTATAAGATTATGATCTAGCAAATCAAGCTGCTTTACACTCCTGGACTAAGCCCGAAGGCTGCTCTCCACGGCTACCAATTAGAGAGCTTTATAAGGTTGTCTAAGACACTAAAATGTTAATGTTAATTGGGATTGCTATAGCGCATTATCACCTACTGGTCTCTAAGCGCTTAGAGAGAGAGCCCAACCGTGGCACCTCAGAGAGTGTGCACCCTGATTTGGCCTAGATTGTGCCCCAGGCTTCGGTAAAAAGGAGGGTTTTTAATTTTTTCCTAAATGGGAGGAGATCAGGCTATTTGCGGAGCCCAGCAGTCAGTTCATTCCAGAGTTGGGGATCATAGTAGAAAAGGTTCTGTCCCCTATAGAGGAGGTCAAAAAGCGGGAGCAGGCCAGCAAGCCCGCACCAGTGGACCGGAGCAACCGTCCTGGAGTGTAGTTTACCAGGCGTTCCTTAATATATGCAGGGGCCTGACCATAGATGGCTTTGTGGGCTATGCAAAGCCCCTTGAATCTGGTTCTTTGCTTAACCGGGAGCCAGTGAAGCTGCTGCAACAGGGGGGTGGCGTGGGCTCGCCTTGGGAGCCTGAAAACCAGTCTGGTAGCATCATTCACGACTACCTGGAGTTTAGTCAGCAGTTTTTCCGGGAGGCCTAGATATAGGGAATTCCTGTAGTCTAGGCGGGAAACAATTAAAGCTGACACTGCCATACGGAGTGCTGTAAATGAGAGTAGGGGGGCCAGTTTTTGCAGCAATCTCAGCAGGCCTACGCAAGTCCCCACCACGGTCGAGACCTGGTGGGACATAGAAAGTTTGGCGTCTATTTTTATACCCAAACTCTTTACAGCTGGGGCGGGCTCGGGGGTAAGGACAAGTTCTTGTGGCAAAAAGAGGTCACTCCAAAGTTTAGCGTTCGTGGTGATGGCCAGAACCTCGGTTTTATCGGGGTTGATTTTGAGGTGGTTGGCTGTCATCCAGTTGACAGTGAATTTTAGGACATTCTGCAATCGAATATGTGCCATAGGGGAGTTGTCAATCTGGATGAGGATCTGTGTGTCGTCTGCGTAGTGCTGATCCCTGGGGGACACCGCACGTTAGCTCTCCCGCATCGGATACCTGGTCAGCAAGTTGGATCCTTTGAGATTGGCCTGACAGAAAGGACGCCAGCCATTGAAATGCTACCCCCTGGATCCTAGCTCCCTAATCCGTGACAAGAGTAGGTTGAGATTGACCGTATCAAATGCCGCGGACAGGTCCAGGAGGACCAGGGCACAAGGCTTCTTGTGACCATAAGTGTTGTCTGGACTGGTGCAGGGTGCCCACTTATATAAGTGTGCACCATATACCAAGCCAGCTTCTCACAATCTCTCAAAAAACCCTTTCTAAATGTTTCCCTCATGTACCTCTTTTGACTTGTCCCAAGCCTCATTTTACTACTCTGATTTTCCTAATCCCTTCCTAGAGTCTCTCCCTTCCTCCATCTCTCCTTTTACCCATCCCAAACCTCATCTTACTACTATGATCGATCTCCCAAATAACACTTTCGACACTCTTCCCTCTTCTATTCCATTATCCTATTCACTCCAAGTAACAGACTTACATGTCCAAATTAAATTATATTTTCCTATGCTATTCCACCACTAATCATTTTTGGGTTCCAGAGTAGCATGCTGCTCGCAAAAAAGCGCTTCGATGCCTCGTCAGGGGTTATCCACAACAAACAAATGTCTTATAGCATTTTGCTAGAGCAGTTCACTATCACTTAATGCAGAAATTACTGCCCTGTAAGTCCCTTAAATCCAAACGTAGCATTAAGTATGCGTAAACCTGGTGCATATGCATCTACAGACGTGTGCATGCTCTGTTGCTGGTTAAAGTATGTATGATATTACACCACAATGATTAGTTCTTCTTGAAAATGTCTTTACAGCCTTTTCTCATCCTCTACATATTCGTTCCATTCTCCAAAACTAGAAGAATCAGAAATTAACTTGGCTTGGAGGTCAAATATAATTTGCCCTTCAGGCTCTAATGAATTACAAAACAGCATGTTTGATGCTCTCAAGGTAGAACTTTTACATGTTGACCTGAGTTTTGCAGAAATAGCACAGGAGGTACCACTTGCTGCTCAGACACAGCGTAAACTAACTTCCCACCCTGTTTCAGCACAGCTTGAATTAGGATCTTCAAAGTGAAAATAACATCTCCAAAATAATGACAAGTCAAGAAGATGCAACTGCCCAAAGGCACAACATGTGGATGCCAGCAAGCCAACTCAAAAAGAATGCTAGCTGCAAATGAGCTAATCATTTCTCATCAGCAGAATGATCAAACCTTAAATACCACGCTGAACATAGGGCGTTTTCTGCTGCGCCTTTATTATTATACAGCTTATAGAGCGCCTGGTTACTCCAACGGAGTGTCCCCACACTAGAACACCAATAGTACCTTGACAGCTGGCCAGAGCCACCCACCAACCCTACTGCCTAGGTCCCCTAAGGAACATCTACAGAGGACTACTTCCGGCCACCAGGGGGATGATGGAAGAGCTAACTCAACAGGTAGGTCATTCCAGGCCTTAGCCGCAAGGAAGCCAAAAGAGCTCCCGCCAGCACGAACCTTCCGAACCTTAGGCACAATCAACTTTGCCGTGCCCAAGGACCTTAGGTAACATGCAGGTCTATAAGCGGTAAGAAGGGGGTGCAAAAAGCTTGGACCTTTCTTGATGAAGATCCTGTGGCTAAAACACATGGCCTTAAAGGTGACTCTGGCCTGTATGGGGAGCTAGTGTAGTTTCCTCAAGGCCTCCCCCACCGAGGCCCGCCAAGGAATATTCAGAATTAACCGAGCTGCAGCATTCTGAAACCTCTGCAGGATCTTCAGTTTTTTTGGGGTCACCCCTAGGTACAGGATGTTGCAATAATCTAGACGGGACGTAACAAGGGCCTGTACAATGGTACGTCTGGCATCTAATGGGAGTAGGTCCAGAATTTTTTGCAACATTTTAAGAATGCAAAAGCAGGCACCAGCCACAGCTGATATCTGCTCTGAATAGGCGAAGGTGTCGTTGAACCATACTCCCAGATTCTTTACCTTAGCCTTAGGGATCGGAGTTGGTCCCAGCTCCTCGGGCCACCACAAATGTGACCAAAGAGAGGGCTGCTTACCAACTACCATCACCTCCGTCTTTCCCGCATTCAGCTGCATACAGCTGAGCTTCATCCAATTGGCAAGCACCCCCAGGCATACCTTGAAATAAGATGCCGTTCCTGCCTCCTTTTGGTCCAGGGTAACGATCAACTGTGTGTCATCGGCATATGACACCAGTTTTACCCCCTATCTCAGCACAGTATCTGCCAGGGGGCGCATGTAAATATTAAATAGGGTAGGGCTGAGAGCCGAACCCTGCGGCACCCCTTGAGACAGAGGACAGTCTCTGGATTTAAAAGGATGTTGTAGAACCTGGAAGGATCTATTCTCCAGAAAATGTTTAATCCACTCCCATGTCCCTCCACCGACCCCGGCCTCCCCCAACCGTTCCATCAGAAGGCCGCGGTAGACCGTGTCAAAAGCAGCACTCAGGTCCAGAAGGATCAGTGCAGTAGTTCTTCCCTCATCGTCTTTGCCAATTTCACACTTGTGACTGGTTTCCTTACTGCTGCGACCAGTGTCATCTATGGTCACCATGCACGCCATACAGCTGTTGATGAATGCTGCATTAAAGGCAGCTGTATATTGGGTGTGAGGGACTGGAGAGCCATATAGCATATCCAAGACCCCATCGCATCCCACAAAATAAAGTTTGGTACGGTAGGCGGGGTCTGACCACTGAGCCAGTCACTCAGAATCTGCAATTGCGAGGCTCAATAGTAAACGGTATGATCGCAAGTCAGCCCCCATCATAGTTAGATTGAACGCATTTTCGGAATGCGATGTGAGATGTGAGGTGTATGATTCACCAGGAGGAATGCACGGATCTTAGCCTCCAGCATATTAAACCAGGTCTTTGGTATTTTTAGTGGGGAGATTTGAAATACATAAAAGAATTGCAACAAAACCACCATCTTAAATAGGGCCGCTTACGCCATGATGTCCAGCAGAAGATTCGTCCACCTGCCAAGGTTCAGTCTCATACGGGTTACTAGGGGTTGGAAGTTGAGGCTCTCAGTTAATCCCAGGATAAGAGAGATGTATATGCCCAGATATTGAAAGCTAAGCCTTTGGTTCTAGAGCATATCTTGTCAGTCCACTGCACCTGTTCCGCCATGGAGCAGCACAAGGATTTGCTTAGACCAATTGATTTGCAGACCGGAGAACTGACCGTACAGGTGCAGAATACGAAGAAGCCTCAGTTCCAAGTCAGCAGGCACGAGAGGAATAGCAAGATATCATCAGCATATAGGGCAATGCAATCATCCCTGTCATCTCCCCAGTGGAACTCCCATAACTGAGCATCACACGGAATCCATGCTGCAAGCGGTTCTATCTCCAGGGTGAATGGCAGCCGCAAGAGCGGGTAGCCCTGCCGGGCGCCTCTTTGAATCAGAAGTTATCAAAGAATACGCCATTGACTCTCACCTGCGCTATTTGTATGATGGAAAAATACAGGGAAATGCTTTGCATGCCTTTCTATCGCATTTTCTACCCCGCTTTTTTTTAGAACGCATATGCTTTTGCAACGTATGCCTTTACCATGCATTGTTTATATGTATATATATTGATATCTGGGAAACTGGTATCCCCTGTTGCCCTCGTCTTTGTTCCACCGCTATCACCAAGGGGCACAGAAAGGCAGCACTCCACAAAGCAAGACCGCACAAGGTTGTAGCTCCTTGGGAATCTTTATTATTTTTCTTATTTTCGCATTGTTTTCTTCCATATAAAGTATAATATAATATAAAGTGCAAAGTGCAATCAGTGCATCAGAAAAGAGACGACCAACGCGTTTCGGCCAGAAGCCTGATATATATAAACAATGTATTTGTGGGGGGAGACCCCCACACTCCCGAACTTACCTTAATTGCATGGTAAAGGCATAAACATTGCAAAACATGTGTGGTAAATAATACGAAGTAAAGACACAACGTGGTAAAAACGTCTTTGTAAAGGCTGTTTCCCACCTGCACTTGGGGTTGGGCATATTATACCTTGACATATAGATAAAGCAAGGCCTGAATCTAAAACGGCTGAGCACTCTAGTGTAGAAGTCCCAATCAAGGGAATCAAACACTTTTCCAATGCCAATAAGCATGAGTGTGAAGGAGGTACACCATTGACAAAATATTGATAAGGAGAAATTTAAAGAAAATGCAGTGCTTATATGTAGGAGAGTGGCATCGACTGCATAGTTGCCCCCAACTTTTTGCTGATGTTTTGACTGTTTTATGACACTAGCCAGGCTGTGGCCCTGCTATCCAGGACCCCAGCCTATCTGCTTCTTCTCTAAACTGATGTGAGTACCCTAGGAACCTACCAATTGGATACTGAGGACACCCTGTCAGCCCCTTGTAGATGGTACCCTAGGTACCCAGGGCATGGGTCCCTCAGAGACCTACCAGGGGCTGCAGCACTTATTGTGCCACCCCTGGGACAGCCATACAAACTGACACCACCAGACCACTACTGTAGTCTGGGTAAGGTGGTGCTTGCACCCCTTACAGGGATTTTTTTGAAAATTATTTTTTATTGGCATTAGATAATATAAACGTACATTCATCATGTTTCACATAAATGACTGTAATATATAAGGAGCAACGTAGACCATCGTTGATATAGAGAGTATTGCACCCCTTACAGGGATATAGGTCTCCTGTATCCCACTTAATACAACACATATATCCTCATAGGTCACCCCTAAGGCAGTCCTTGCTAATCCTACAAGGCAGGGTGCTGAGATATGTGTGAGGGGGGACCCCTACCTGAGTAGGGCCCCTCTGCAACCTTCGTAAAACTATTGCTGGGTTGTTTGTAGTGCAGCCATACCATATACTCTTAACCACGTAATCGCGATAGCGTGATAACTTGAGAATGGCTACACAGAACCATATCTTGTTTGATGTAAAACATGGCGGAATCATACCCCCAATCCAGCCATGGGAGTGAGGGCATGATTCCCCCCTGCTAGAGGGGCGATATGGTAAAAGCGGCAGATTTTAGACACCAATTTAAAAGTGCACACGTAGTACAAAATGGATGCCACCCACCACCCACACGACTCTGGCTGCCTGTTGCTGGGCAGGACTCCAGCCACGGCAGCTGGACAATAGGGATCTTGTTGCAGGGAGGTGTTCCCACCTCCGCCAGACAGACTATGTGGATTGGAACTGGGTGGGTGCACCATAGGATGTCTTTCAGACTTGCACGTAGGCTTCTCCAGTGCCTACTTCTGCATACACCGCCTCAAACCGGTTCAGGGGCATCCTGTCCCCTGCCCAGGTGGGAAACCACACAAAGGGGAGAGGGTGTAGCCACCCTTTCCCGCCTGAACTCTCATTGGTGGGCTCTGATCTGGACACTCTCCTAATCTTTGGATAAAGGTGAATACAGGGTCCCCAGAGCCTCAGATTATTCTTGAACTTCACAGACTTGAACTTCGACTTGCTGCCGCACAGCTAAAGGAAGAGATCTCCCTTGGGATAAAGGAGTTACCCCCCTGCTTGGCAGGCACCTGAAACACTGCAAGTGACCCGGTTGGAACCTTGCTGCTCCTACGGACATCAATGACTCTTTCCTAACTTGAGGTGGGTTTCCAAGCATCCCAGAGGCCAGTGAGTGTGCACAGCAAAGCTCAGCACCGTGGACCCCATGGGTGCCGAGATCCCCAATACCCCAGGACACCGGCCACCTCTTGCACAGCACCCGACCCCGACAAGTGGGGAAGTTGTGCTTTGGCCCATTATTGAGCCAACCTCTCACCATCATCTGTGCCAAAGATCGATGCCCTAGCCTGCTCCGGCGACCCGTGGGTGCATCTTTACGCACGCCAAATTGCTGCCTCCAGCAGTCCCTTGTCTCTCAACTGGTGGGCCCTAGCAGAGGTCAATCTTCACTTCCAAGAGTTCCCCTGGTTGTTCTAGGCCTGCTCTTCAGTCTCCTCGCTGGAGACCTTGCTCAGACTTTGTGGGTCTGCACCAGTAGCTGTTTTGTGTTTCTTGCGTGGGTTGCAGTTGCCAAGGCTTAGTGGATCCAATCCGGACACTAACACCGCAGCGACCTTCATCCTTTCTGGGACAGTTGCCCTCCAGAAGCTGGCCTTCCTTGACGCCTCCTGGACCCCGTGGCTGATGATCCAAGCTACACCTCTTTCACCTGGAAGCACCCGACATTGAAGGGCTCCTTCTCCTGAGCCCCCTGGTCACTGTGCCGTGACCCAGACTCTGTTCCCTCTGCTTTCAGGTCCTCCTCTTCAAGATCTACATTTTCAATCTTCACGACATCGACGACGCTTCTTGCTAGCAGCAGTTCTTCACGTTTTGCCATTGAAAATCAGCCCGCGACCCGACATCGAAAACGACCTATGCACCCGGCTTCCCTGGGGCAGGTAACAGTGGTACCTCGGTACTCTCGTGGGTGTGGGCCCTTCAAAAGCTTAACACTAAAGTATTGAACTTGAGCTCCTGCTAGAAGTGTTTTTAATATTGTAAAATTCAACCGCGACATTCTCCTTAGGCTTTAATAGAGATCCCGACAGTAGCTTCAGCCACTGCACGCGTCTCCCGTGGGTCCCCTTCCTCACTACCTTGGGTGGTTTCACAAGGGGCCAGCGACCCTAAATGCCCTAGGCATTGTCTGTAGAATTGTCGTGGTTCTTATACCACTTTTTTGATATATGGTTTGGTCCCCCCCTGGGGCCCTATGATTCCAGTGCTATTTATTGTAACTATCAATGCTTGTTTGAATTGTATCTTTACCTCCAGCCTCATAAAGAGACTAGTGGGATTATTCTTAGAATAAATACATATATTTTTTATGTATACCGGTGTGGACTACTCTTTCATTTGGTTATTCAAGAGGTTATCTATGGTAAAACAATAAGATTAACACTCCTTCAAGACTTAGCCTGAAGGCTGCTCTCCACAGCTACCTCTAGGATAGCTTTCTTTAAAGGTTGTCTTTAACCTATCACCAAAAGAGTCGAATTGGACTGGTGCAAGGTGTCCCCTATAACTAGTGGACAGCATATGCCAGGCCAACTTCTCACATTATACATGTCAGGCCTGCCTGGGCCATCCTGCGTGTGCAGCAGGGGGCGGCGCACACGCTCCATTTAGGCTCCCCTAAACAGCAGGAAGCGGCTTGCCATTCTTGTTGTTTTGGCTAGTAGCTTCCTGCTGTTGCATCGCGTCTCTTGGCATCCTGCCGGCGGCTCCCTCTTCGGGTTCACACGTTCCTGGACTCTGATTGCCACATCTTTCGTTTCACGCTTTCATATACTTTACTAACAATACTTATCTAATTTTGTTTTGAACTGCCTCTCTGCTTCTGATCTCAATGGTTTCCTCTGTGGGGGGTCACAAGAGCATCAGTTATTCTTATGGTCAGGGCTGTAAGTGGGCCGGGTCTCACCGGGTCTGAGCACTGGCAGTTTTTTTAAGGGGGCCTCGAAACGGGTCTCTAGCGGGCTCTGTTTTGTGCCCTGCTGTCACAGGCCTTCCCTTTTTTTCCGGACTGCAGTGACAGCAGCACGTCGATGTGTGCGTGGTGAGCGTTGTTGTAGAAGGGAAATCCTTGAAAGAGAGTCATTTTCTCTCTGGATTTCCCTTCTCTTTTTGAATCTCAGGAGCAGCAACATTGTCGTGATGTCACCAGGGCTTTAAGTGGAAGCATTTTCAATATTATAAACAAGCCATAGTTGCTGCTTATTTATCTTATGCAACTAGCAACCATTGACAAAGCCAATAGTCCTGACTTGTAGGTATGATGTGACTTGTTGTATCATATATCTGGACAACGCAATGACAGGAACAGCAAAAACAGTCGGGCGGCACACTGTGCTAAACACAGATTTTTAGCTTATGTGTTTTAAGCCACGCCCTTAATTACATTGACCACGCCCTTTGAGAGACCCCCCCCAGTTTTTTCATCCCATTTAAAGCCTTGCTCATGGTCATGTAAAATACTAGGTTGCAGTATATCTGACATTGCTCTAAGCATTTTATATGAATCTTTGAAAGCTAATCCTTTTAATCTTTTTTTCCTTTTGACCTTTCAGAGGTGGCACATGACATTGTGCATGAAGTTATGCATTTTATGTCGTGTGGTGTTCTCATTTTCTCTTTTACAGTCCCTCTGCACTACTCATATGTTAAATTGCTGTTATGAATGTTAAGGGTGTGATAGGCTACAATTGCTTCATTGCTTAGGAGCAGCAGTAACTTTCCTGGAGTATCCTATGCATGTATACTTCTCTTTCATCTTAGATACATAGGATTTTCTAGTTCACCCTAAAACACTTCTTGCAGATGGAACAGGGGACACATGCAGGTTTTAGGACATTAGGTATTGCGTGAAGTTATGTAAGAGGTAGGGAAGCACTCAGAGAAGAATCACCACTGATATATTGTTTATTCTTTCATAACAGGGAGAACCACGGAGTTCTGACAGCCACGCATCCTACTGTGCAGTGTGCTGTGGCTGTTTTGTCTCTTCCCTTCCACTCTTCCCCCCTGCTTGGATCTGAATTGGACTATGTTGGGTCGCTCTAGGGCCTAGGCAATAGGGAGGATGGGACCTTGCATCTTGTCGCCTCTCGCTCCTGGGTAAAATCCAGGTGAGGATTCTGACAACACGTGATGGGCGTGTTGTGTGTTTGTAGGGTGGTGAAGAGAAGGAAATGTGAGAAGGTGCCTTCAGGACAGAAGGAAAAGAGGTGAGGATTAAGATATGTAGCTGGATTAGATATGGAGAGAAAAAGGGCGTACATGTAACAGGGAGTGAACATAACAAGAGTGATTGAGACACTGTGAAGACCGCTGCCTCTTCCACGGGCCTTAGTAATGTTTAATTCTCAGTCCCGCACGTTCAGAATTGAAACATTTTTAATACTGATTATGTACAACAAAATTGGTGTTACTTATTTATCTTAAAATCTAACCACCATTGACAACGCCAATAGTCCTGACTGGTTTTATATGTATGTTGGTTGTTTTTAAGGTTGACACACTATCTTTTACAAATAGGGCTTGGAGCCCGCCCATTACTTACCGTTTGTACACTTCAGTGTCACTCTTCTTTGCAGAGTCCCTCATTGGCTAGTCCACCTGACCCATCACTTCCGATGCTTGCTGTGGAGCAGGGACCATGCATAGAGTAATTTAACTTAATCTGTGCCCTTCACTGCTCCTGACGTGATTGAGGTACTATTTCTTCTGCCCTCCCTCTTCCACTGCCTGCTGCTGTCTCTATAGTGCATTTTCTTCTTGTTTTCTTCGTCATCAGTTCCTCGTCATCGTTGCTTGCTCTTGTGCCCCTTACAGCTTTCTCCCCTCCTCCCTCCTTTGCTTGCACCATGAATGCTATGATTTGCTGTGGAAATTGAAAACACACACTGAACATTAAGGCTAATTTTGAAAAGTTAGAATTTCACTTAATGTTTCTGACGCATGGAGACATGCAAGGCAAAAGTGGACAAGAGAACAAATTGTGTTTATGTTCTTTACTGCCATGCATCAGTCACGCCCCTCACCTGACACACAGCTAGTTGTATGATTGGGAGCATTATCACGTGTCAGAAATGTATGTTTGTTCATTACCTAAGCGAGCCATGTCAGCTCTTTGGACAGTATCTGATATCTGTTTGTGGTAGAGAGAGCGTGGCATCAAAAATATCACACTCTTAATCCTATTTTTTTAATACAGTTTTACATTGCAGGAACTCGACACAAAGGTATTGGGGCACTTTCCACGAGCCCCAGTTACATTACACAAGGACATGTTCATTTTTTGTGGGCACAGGGAGATTACGTGATTTGCCAGAATCACAGGATGTTGAGGCACCGAGACTCGAACCTGGTTCACGAGTTACAAAGTCAGCAACTTTGGCCACAACACTGCATCCTCTCTCCACTAACTTGTGTCCATAACCAATTTCCTAATAATAAAACATGAGAATGTAAACGATTGCTGTGGTGCTTTTATTTGAGTTGACACACCAGTAAAGAAAAGGTATGTTTTTAACTGCTCCCCACAGATGAACAGCGACGCAGCCGGGTAGGGTAGTGAGTGACGTAACCCAGCAATGAACTAGTTTGCAAATTTTTGTCTGCAGTGGCGGAATCTCCGAGCAAGCTGCACAGACTTCAAATTGCCCCTTTCAGCCTGTTTAGGGCTATGTTAGGGGCATATTCATGAGGGCTTCGCGTCATGCTTGCACCACGTAACGTGGTACATGCATGACGCAAACCTCTCAGTCATATTTATGAAGCCACGCAAAGCCACTTTGTGTGGCTTTGAATGGCTTCTCAAATATGGAGGAATGCAATGCAGTGCAAATCGCTGTGTTGCCTTACTCTGAGAAAGGGAGGAGTTCCATGGGTATTGCGGTGGTTGTTCCTATGCAACTCCCATGGTTTTTGACACATTCTGAGATTTACAGGATCTTGTACACCTGGGAATGTGTCACAATCTTACGACTCCCCAGGTGAGGTGCAACGAGAAGTAATATGTTTATTTCTCCTTATTTTTTCCTCTTTTTATGTGTGCTGTATAGTGCAGCACACAGAGAAAGTGGAAACACCTCTATGGATTATTTTTATGCAGATAAGTGCCCCTTCTTGCACAAACACAATCCTGCCTGTAATGCAGGCGCCATTGCACCATGGTGCAAGAATGCATGCGTTGGTGCTAGGCTGACAAAACGCTGCCAGTGCAGGGCTGTGGCGTAACGATAATTGAGGGGCCCCCCGCAAGGTACACGGAGGGGCCCCCTCCGGACCCTATCAGGAGCTCCCTAGCCGAAGTGCAGTGCTGAGGGGGCCCCCTGGAGCTTGGGGCCCCCCCGCACTGTGGGGGATGAGGGGGCCTGTGTTACGCCCGTGGTGCAGGGGGAAAGGACAGGAATGCACGTATTGGATAAATGCGGTGCATTCATGCCCTTTCCCTGTCACGCACGGCAGCGCATTAAGATAACTTGCTGCGCTGCCCTGCGCCACAATTCCAGTAAATATGCCCCTTAGTTTGCAGTGTTAAAAATATGCACAATTTATTAGGGAGTCTGTTTCGTTCACGATGGGCAGTTAAATGGAGGGGTACGAAGGTGAGAAGTTAACAAGAAATGCCAACTAACAATAAACACACAAGTTTATTATTTCTTGTTCGACAGCGACTTAAAAAAAGAAAAACGTATGATTAATGGAAGACTTTAGGAGTGCTTCTAACCTGTTGTCCAAAATATTTTATACTTGAGTTTTACAGTTTCTTCATGCTTTGTTGTGAAACTAAACATTTCTTTTATTCGATTATTAGCGAAACGGTGTTACATTTTGTTTTTACTTTTTAAAATGTTGACTTTTTTTGCAGTAGATAATGCCAATTATCATTTTAAATTAAGGAATATTTGTATTTATACTACGTTAATGGATGAAACTTAATTGTAGTCGAACAACCATGTTTTTAAATGAAGCAGTAGTTTTGGATAGTGATAATCAGTTATTTTAACACATGTGTCAAATAATCAGAATTGATTGTTTTTAGCAGAATAAAGACAATATGCAGGTGAAAAAAATGTTCAATGCAGCGGAGGGTGGGTGTTGAAAAGGGAGCGGGGGTGCAGGATTAATTTTTCACAAAGTGTCTAATAAATCAGCTATATTTGAGTTTATTACAACCAATCCATCTTGCAAACAATGATAATGCAGGATATAATAAGTGGTCGTAGTGCATTAAAAAAAAAGTATGGGAACTGTGATGCTGCGCAAAATAGGGCAGGGTGAGTGAGCGTAGGGGTGTGGTCAAAGGTGTGGCTAAAAAACCAAAATATTCTGCAACTTTTTTAAGTCTTTCACCTTCAGGTAACTACATATATAATAATGCACAGCTTAAATGAAAATTAAATGCATGTTATGTTAATCAGTGGCAAATGCGCTATCAGACAGTATGAAACCGCTATTAATGTACTGTACCAGAGAGCCACATAATTTAATCCTGGCTGGTGCAATTGGAGAATAGTGACTTGTGTATGTTTAGTGCTACAAGGCCAGTCTGTGACAGAAAAGCACAGTGAACATGTGAGTCATATTTTAGGTCTTGCCTGACCCAGCGCATACGCTGGTCTGGCGAGACTTATTGAGCGGGCTCCAAAAAGTGCTACCAGGCCAGCCTAGAGCTACAGTGCATGTGCGCGGGCGATTTGCGCGCGCGCCGCGCTTTACTGCGATTACTTTCACTATTGCGGCCGCTTTGATGTTTGATAGTGATCCCGATCACTTTCACTTTCGCGGCCGCACGGCCGCTTTGCATAGCCAATAGGTCTCGCTTTTGGGACCTTATAAGTATTTAGTTATGCAACTATTGCATGGCTAAACACTTATATGGTCCCAAAGGCGAGACCTATTGGCTATGCCAATGCTTGTTTAAACTTGCATTACTCACAGTATAAGATAGGCTGCTACAAAATGTGCAAAAAAGGTAACGACAAAAAAGTGTTTTCAAAATATAGATTTTAGTAATATCCAGACTATATATAGTGCAAAGTTTTCTTCATAACTGTCTTTTAAAAGCACACCCCTCACAGCTTAGCTGGTAGGTCCCTTACAATATCTCTCCAAAAATAACCATGTGTCATCATGAAGCTTCAAGTGATTCCGTCATCATCATGAAGCTTCAAGCGATTCCATCAATTAAAGCCAATACCGGCTTCTAAGCACCCTTTACAATTGCGGATTAACCAGTTGTGCACATTTACATTTCTTTCAGGCAAGGAGGCACCCTGGCAAGAAGGCTTGTTTATCTGTCTGCGCCTCCCTCGATTTCAAAGCACAGGAGACTGTCTGCCTTACACGTCTGCTGAAGCATTTCAAGTTTCAGATTTGACGGTTGTCTTTTTACACAAAGTAGGGGAACTGGTTTTCTAAAAATAAAAAAGTATGGCCACATCGTGCCCCTCAGATCCCCCCCACTTCCACCACTGGATGTAATGCTGAGGCCCTATAACTGACTTTGGAACCTCTGAGGGACGTTTGCAGATGTACCTAGCCTGCACACCAAGAGAAAGATGCGAACCTTCACAAGAGGTTTATTGATGATTAATGCATGGTTTCTAACAGTTGGTATACTAAGCTTGTGTGACTCCCTTTAGTACATTGAAATCAGTTGTGAAACTGACAAGAAAGAGTGACTACTTGTCCGTGTGAAATACAACAAAAAAGGTTAATTTGCATTCCATGGACCTTGGTTTCAAAAAGCACTTCTCTAAACTGCTAGAATTGCCTCCAATGTGAAAATTATGTAACTTACACATCAACCTTGTACCTTCTCGTGCCCATATAACACAGCGTTCTGCTCTCCCAAGCTGATCGGATGGGCCTTTATTTTACTTTTTTTAAGTTGTTGAAGAACATAATACTGTGTGTCCCATGTTAAAAAAAATGATAGATAGATAGATAGATAGATAGATAGATAGATAGATAGATAGATAGATAGATAGATAGATAGATAGATAGCAGTTAAGGGAAGGCAGAGGCTACTCAGCCAATCCTGGCGCTGCTCTAGGAGAGCAGCACCTGGATTGGTCTGAGCAGCCGGCTCTGCCTCTCCAACACTACCTGTGAGCCTGCGGCATTTCTCCAACCCAGCTGTAAACGCAGCTGGGTTGGAGAAATAGAAGTGGATGGCCGGCAAAACATACCAAGTGCACTTCTAAGTGCCACCACTTGCATGTCATGGCCCGGTCTGGCCCCGCCCTGCACGCATGTCAGAATCAGTCAAGGAAAAATAAAATGATATTGTTTCATTATCATTTTATTTTTCTGTGACTGACTCAGACGAGTGGGGTGACACTCCTCCACCATTTCTCCGCCCTGTGTTTGTTGCAAAACATTTTGTTAGCTAACAGTAGGCTTAGAGCCCACCCATTGGCTAGCAATTGTTGTAACTCATTTGCTTGCTTGTTTAATCAATAGCTTCTCTGGGCTTTGGCGATGTACAGCATGAATAAATGACATTGGCACAGCCAGTAGCAGGCGAGACCTATTGGCTTTGCCAATGCTTGTTATATATCTGGATGTAATAACACAAAGCTCCAAGAGGAATCAAAATACCGGTAGGGTGGCACACTATGGGATTCACAGAAATGCAGTTTATGTGTTTAAGCCACGCCCTTAATTACATGGTGCATGCATCCTACTTTTGCATCCTACTTAAAGCCCTGGTGCTATATAACTCCAATTACAATGCAGTGTAAAGCCCTGAGGGGCTTCTCCGCTAAGGTGGAGGAGTGTTCCCCACTGCCATAAAGCAGCAAAAGAAAGGAAAAAATAATATGATTATAACGTAATGTTGTTATTATTTTATTTCCTCCTCCTGCTGCGGCAGCTTGCATGAAGGAGCTAGGCTGAAGAGCAGAGGAGGAGGGTACAACCCTCCTAAGTACGCAATGACTGTTTGGTCGGCCCTCTCGGGCCGCCCAAAATATTCATGCGCACTTTCAGTTTTCTCCATGTAGGCTGCATTATAGCCTGCATGAAGAGCATGCCTACTCCTCCAGCTCCTAGCTGAGCGCCGTGTCACGGCGCTCAGACCAGTAACAACGCTGCATTGAAGTCTGCATTGAAGAGAAGGAGAATGGGATCCCTGGTGCTTCCTGCTTCCTGTTTCTCCCCAGGAGAGGACGCAGGAGAGGCAGCGGCGGCCTGCCAGCTGGCTGGCCAGGAGGTAAGTGTTTTTTTTTTTTAAACTGACCACCCCGCAGCTTCCCCCTCACCAGACCCACTGCTGCTTCCAGGCAGCAGCCGCAACTGGTAAACAGGCCCGGACTGGCCGTAGCGGGCACCGGGCAATCCCCCGGTGCGCGGCACGGGTGGGGGCCGGTTTTGGGCCCATGGGAAAGAGCTTGGGGGGGGGGGGGCGGGGGAGGACCGGCCGAGCACTTTGCCTGGGCCGGTTTTGGTTCCCAGTCCGGCCCTGCTGGTAAAGCCAAGGGTACCGCTACCTTCTTTCCTTCCCATGGTCTCCACTCCTGAAGCCTTGGCTTCTGCACCAATGACTCCCCTAACAATCAGAGCAACTACCCCCTCCCACGGCCTCCATCCATAGCGAGATAAGAAGAGCGTGCTGCAGAGTTTCAGACACTCCATCTGCTCGCCAGCCACCGCCACCACCACTCTCCTACCCCACACCGTGACTCCGGAACATATGGACCATAACCATTTTAAGGGTTTAAAGGGCCAAACGCATTTTTTGGGGCTCCTGTTCAGAACAGCTGTGTATATATGATCCAATTTCTGCTCTTTCATGCCCTCTTTGGCCAGCTCACTGGCAGTGCACAGGCACACTTGTCCACATTCTAAATGTGTCAAGGATAGCACCGTGTGATTTCAATATTGTTACAGCAGCTTACTAACATTCCTGCAAATAATCTCTGTGACACTCTCATTTCTCATATGTGAGGTACTGTTTTGATCTAAAAGAAACTCCCTTATGGACGTTGCTTTAAACATAAACAAAACATTTCTTTGCAAATTGATCGTAATAGTCTCTCATATATCATCCAGAATAAAAATAAATTAAAGTTAAACATATTTAAAACAATGTTTAAGAACTATTCAAGTTCATTAGGGTAAAACTTTGCAGAGCAGAGCTGGCTCTATCAGCCCCCCCACCCCCCCACCCCCCCCCCACCCCCCGGAAGGCTGGGGCCTAGGGTCAAAGCCCACTTTGCCCATGCCTTAAAATGCCTCTGTCCATAATGACACCACCAACACCCCGTTCTGCAGCAAGGTAGCAAATTCGCACCCCCCCCCCCCCCACCCTCTCGCGAGGAAAACGAGACTGATGCAGATCGAGAGTCACTTAAAGGCACATGGATTTGCTTAACAGTGATTTTCTGCTGAAAACGAGATTTGTTTT
This sequence comes from Triturus cristatus, assembly GCF_964204655.1. Lineage (NCBI taxonomy): Eukaryota > Metazoa > Chordata > Amphibia > Caudata > Salamandridae > Triturus > Triturus cristatus. The sequence goes on along the minus strand of NC_140584.1, from coordinate 282,439,602 downwards.
GCAGTTGTATTCAGCTGAAACCTGGGCCAAGAGATTTTTAGTACTTTACCTGAGCACCATTATGGGGTCAGATTAATTTACTTTCCTTAGGCGGGGGTAATTTGCCCAGAATGACAAGTTGCTGAGAAGTGGGGGTGGGAGGGGTGGGGCTGAGGCATGGGAGGTAGGAGCTGGGGGGAGGAGGAGTGCTATGTGCACTCTCTAAGTGCGCCTATGTGCTTGGCCTACTGTCTCAGGCGGCCAAACACACATGCGCACTTAGGTTTCTCCAGCCCAGCTGCATTGAAAAGCCGGGCTGGAGAAACCCCACAGACTCCCTGGTCTGAGCGGAGCGTGGTTTCTGCCCGCTCAGTCCAATCGTGCGCTGCTCTGATAGCCTGAGAGCAGCGTGGGGATTGCACAGGGAGTCAGACCCAGTGTATTCCAAAAGCCTGGGCCCAGGAAGAGAACACGGAGGTGCAACGCGATGCAGGAGGATGCCTCAGCTCCATGTAAGTGTTTTTTTAATTTGTATTATTAAACCCCTGTGCGTTCCCCCATACTCCCTCCACTAGCATCACCACATCTTCATTGTGTTGGCCGCCACTGGAAAGCAGGAACCAGCAAGAGTGAAATAAACAGCCAGGGAGGGCCTGAGGGGTATTCAGGACTATGCAGCCTTTGTATTCTCACGCTGACCTGGAATAGTGCAGGTACGGGCGTCGGAGCAGCTCTTTGGGCACCAGCACTCATTATTTTACAAATTAAGCAGTGACTGATGTTCCCTACTCCCACCTCCTTTAGGACCTATACACTTTCCTATTTGCTGCTGAGGAGCTAGGGGATAGGCAAGAGGTGAAAACAACAGAGAGTGAAAGTGGCCCTAAGATCCCTGGTAGATTTATGTGCCATTCGCTCCCTTATAGCTCCTGAGACTAGGGGACTTAAGGAGAGTAACAAGGGTACCAAGATTTCAATCCCCGGGTAGCCTTGCTACACCTGACTACACATCATTTACGTCCAAGAGACACTTAGAGCCTCATGCCATCTGAAGATGCTGAACAGCAATTTATAATCTTCAAATAATTGAAAACATCCACATTCAATACCAGCCACAGCATTCGTCCAAACCAGAAGGCCTTTGATACTTTCAATAATTCAGATTTTCACAACAATCACGCTGGCATATAATATTATAATACATTATAAGACAAGCAGGGTACATGACAGGGGCCTAAGAGGCAATGGAAAGGGAGAGGAATGCAGATTGGTAGGAGTACTGAGGGGCATATCATCAAGCCGGCGCAATAAAATTATCGCCGCTTTAGCGTCTGTTTTCAGGCGAAAAGCGGCGATAATTTTATCGCAGTATCAGCAAGGTCACGCTATTGTGTGAATCCTTGCCTTAGCGCCCTTTTTCCCAACGCCCAGCTATGCATCTCTAATGAGATGCAAAGTGGGCGTTCCTTCCATTTCTCCAATTAACAAGGGAATCGCTAACCTGCTTAGCGATTGGAAAAGAAGCGCTAACCGCGCTTAACGCAGGTTCCTGTACTCCTGCTTTCAAGCTGACTTAGCCATGTAATCCAATGGGAGGTGGATTACATGGCTAAGTCCACCCTGCCCTATCAGCAAGGTATCGCCTGTCACAGTGCGATTATCGCTGGATTTCCAGCGATAACCGCACTGTTTTGTAGCTAACGCATGGATTTCTATCGCTTTGGAGATAAGCGCTGCTGATAGCACGCTATCTCCGCGATAGAATCCAGTGATAGCCGACGATAATTATCCTAGCGTTAAGTGCGCTTAGCAATAATTATCGCCGGTTGTTGCTGATATGTCCCTAAGTGAGAGAAAACACAATATTTTGTAAAATAGGCAACATTTTCTTTTACTTTAAAAACAGGGAGAGGGGAAGTGTACTGTGCATTTTTGTCTGTGTGAATGTGAAAATTGCTGGTGAAGCCCGATAGACAGCGCTCTATACCCGACTGAAAGCACCTGTACCCAACTATTTATCCGAACATACATTTATAGGGGGGTGTAACACCCCAACCCCCTGCCCCCCCCTTGGAGCTACGCCCCTCTTGAAAGGCCGCAATAACTCTTAAGCCATATGTTTCGTTTTGGGGCTGACGGTAGCAGTGAAGGTGAGAAAAAGATTCTAGTAAGGGATGGAGTTTCAAAAGCATATTTTTCAGCATATGCCTTATTCTCCAAGGACAGAAGTGTATTTGTCAAATATTGAATGCGGCTTCCCCTATGGCGGTGGCGTGACGGCAGGCCTTGGCACCCTGGTATCAGACACATTCCCATGTTTGTGCTCTGGAGTCTGCTGTTGGCTTCCATCTTCTTTCCATCACATGGTGAGCTCATGTCCCGAAGCCTCCAACACACACGTCGTGTCAATAGAAGCTTCTTGTGCTCTAATTCAGTGGATTATGTGTTCTTCAAGGAATGTGCATTTCCCTCCACTGGTCTTAACTGAAAACCCTTCAGCTATATCCAGATGTAGCACTTTTCACCCAAGACCACCAACAGCCCTGGTAGAACCGTTGTTTCATTTTGGGGAGAGGAAATGTCTGTCCTGGGAGAACTATTGTTTCACACGGGAGGTCTGCCTTGGAGGAAACATTGTTTCACTCCAGGGAGGGGATGACTGCTCAGAATGGAGAATTGTCTCACTCATGGGGTTAGAGAGCAGTCTATGTTGGAGGAATCATTATTTCATTTGAGAGGGCATTGTTTTAATTAAGGAAGCTGGGTGAACCATTGTTACATTTTGAGCGGTGGCGGTCCTAGGAGAAGCATTGTTTCACTAGATGAGCAGTGGTGTATCAAAGGCTTCGGCAGCCCCTGCGGTGTGGGGGGAGGGCTCCGATCTCCACCCATCAGCACAGTACCCCGGCGTGTCTGCTCCTGACTGACTCCGGAGGATGGCTCGTACATGTCATTTGCAGGGGGGCCCCTAGAGTTTCGTTACGCCAGCGTAGAGGAGCTGGAGACTGAGGTCTGCCATAGGAGAAACACTGTTCATTGGATTCTGCTCCCGAAGTGCCATTCTTTCACTTGTGAGGTAGGTGTGGGTTTGACCCTAGGACAACATTGTTTCATAGAAGGGAGGGGGGTTCTGTCATGGGTGAACCATTGTTCCACTTGTTGGGTTGCGGGAGAGTCCTGCCCTTCGAGAACTCTTGTTTCACTTGGGTGTGAGTCTGTCACGTGTGAACCATTGTCTCAATTGACCTGAGGGGATGTTGCCTTGGGTGAACCATTGCTTCACCTGGGAGGTCTGCCTGTGGAGAAACATAGTTTTATTTGGGGAAGAGCCTACCATGAGAGCAGCATTGTTTCATTTGTCCCACACCATGTGCACCCTCCTTGTCAAGTCGGGCTGTAGAGCGGTCTCAACAAAACCATTTCCAGTGGCAAGGTAGGCTTTTTACCTGTCACTGATGGGGCGAGTCGTCTGCAGGCCCCTCTCACCTTTTTAAAGGGTGTTGGTTAGAAATATCGAAGCCAGAATATCCAGGGTCGAAATGTCGAAAAGTAAGTTTGTGTAGATTTTCTATACCTAACTCCACAAAAACATACCTGGCTTCAATATTTCCTAACAAAGTGGCCTGCCAGTCCCCTGTAACAGGATCTTTCTTTCATCCATGTGTGAGATGGTTGTAGCATGTGTGTACCTTCCTACATAGGTAGAGAATGTGTGAATGGAGCATGTGTGAGACAGGTGGCCAGACCCACAATGGAATCCGTGTTGTGTTTAGTGCATCCAAAGGGCACCTAAGATGTAAGGTTGAAAAGAGCCCAGACAGGGGCGTGATTTTCAGGGCTCCTCCAGACATTTCAGGGAATCTTTGTAGTGGTCAGGCTTTGGGTGTAGAGGAGAGGAGGCAGAGGGCCCCTTCAAAGCTTAGGGAGTTTCCCCAGCTCTTTTCTGTCTCTTTGTTTCCTGGAAGGGCTACACCCCATCGGTTAACAGATAGTAAAGAGGGACAGTCTCACTTTCTTTGGTACCTTGTTTATGGTCTGTCTTGACTGCCGACTCTCAGCTCCACTCGGCTTACCTTCTAAAACATTGCAACAAAGACCTGGAGGGATCAGTCTGGGTGGAATAAGAAAAAAGGTAGAAGAGTTATGAACTGTTCTCAGAACTATCTGTTGGAATACAAATTACTGCCTGCACCCTTAGTATAAAGATGGGGCAGAAACCAGTGTGCCACAATATCTCTATTCGAAGCCAGAACCTCAAACCAGTGGAAACCAGTGACCCCGATCAACTCTTCTGCGCTCCAGAGGTGGGGCATCCATATCCATGTCCCCGTGCAGGTTCAGATCCAGATCCTGGGAAGTTCAACAACCTGCCAGCTGAAGCAGCTTTGGGAGACAGTCTTTAAGGAAGAAGTAACCCTGCTATAGATGAGGGGCCTTGGAGGTACCCTTGCAAGAGGAGAGCAAAGAAGCCACCTCCCTGTGTGATCCTTGGGCTGCTCGACGTCGTTGCACTGAGGGTCATGCTCAATTGTAAGGTTATGCCCCAAGGCAGTAGTGGTTAAAGGCTTTGACCGTCAATCTGAGGTGCTCCATGACCCCTGATTTCCCTGGGACTCCTGAAAAGTTCCTACAAGTGCTAACAAAATTTCAAGTGAATCACAAAAGGAACCGAAGCACAAGTATGGGGTAATGGTTTGCAAAAAAAACATTTTATAACTTCGGTGGCATCCGTTTATATTTCTAACATAGTTTGATAAAGACTGAGCTTCTAACAAAGACTGTGTGACCAGTGCATTAAAAGTTAAATAAAATGTACCTTCCTGGTAAAAAATGGCCAGATCAAAGCTGCTGTCTGCATGGTTTTATCTAATAGTTCTTTGCCGGAAACTCTAGTTTGCTCGTTACAAATGGCTTATCCACCCTGGAATTATTAGGCAGCAATGGAATATTTGCCATGCAATGACAACCTGTCGAGAATACTGCAGTTGAACCCAGTTGCATCGTTCTGGTTATTGGTGGCATGATTTGAGACTGTATTTTCTAACTGCAGTCCGTCTTTTTTTTTGTAAAGTATAGATACAGTGCATACTTTTATGCCATGCAACTTATATGCAGCAACTTGATCGAGAAGATACCATATGTACTGGGACAGGAAAACATGGACACCACCCGAGGATGTGGCCTTAGGCTAGAGCGGTGGACCTTGAAGCTGTGGAACCAGGTTTGAGTCTTGACAGGGTCTCACTTAATCTCCCGGTCCCTAACTAACAAAGTGAACGTGTTCGTCCTTAAGGCAGTTTGTGTTCATGTCAAGCTCCCTGATACCTTCAGGGTCAATTTCGTGCTATATAAAACTCTAAAAAAAAATTTAAAAAAATAGCAACGCAGACTCTAGCGAGAAGTTTATTTATTATTTACAATAGGCTTTTGATTACTCCAGCTAAACTACATAATATTGATCCCTTCGTCCCCTCTGCCTGTTGGTCTTGTACAGCCTCATCAGCCTCATCAGCCGATCTTAAAAATATGTTATTTCAATGTCCAGTCATTCATACCTTTTGGACCCGAGTGTGGCAACAAATCAATACTATTTGCCACGCCCATATTCCTTTTTCTCTTTCACATATTTTTCTAGGTAGCATTTCCGAAGTCGGGTCCTCTCATGCTGCGGATTTTCGTATTATTGATTTACTCATAGCTGTTGCATTTCAACAAATCACTAAGCCATGGAAAGATACCTCTGCTGTATCCTTTCAAGCATGGTGGTTTGGAGTTTGCTACAACCATAGATTAGATAGAACCTATGTACACCCAATCACGCTTGCTATTAAGAGAGGCATACTCTGGTTACCTGTTACTGATTTCTTAAATGTAACAGCTAAAATCTCACCTTCACATAACCCGTTCATTGAAGAAGTGTCCAAACCTCCTTTATTTTATAGCTACTGTTGTTTTGAATATTTTTATCTTATGGTTATAGAGTAATTTAATATAGTATGAATTTTTATGCATAAATGTTTTGTTGTTTCTTATAAGGTTTAACATGGAGTTTACATTCCTTCCCCCTTTTCTATCTTTCTATACCCCTCTCTTTTCTTCCTTTCATTTTTCCTTTCCCTTCCCCCCCATAGGATTTAGTAATATTATTCTATACTTTTGTAACATGCTTTTGATTATTGTATTGTGTTTGATCTTTTCGGCTAATAAAATCCTTTAAACTAATTTAAAAAAAAAGTTAATATCAGTAAATTCTTGTAGCTTTTCTAACTGAAATTGTAAGCTAGCTTGAGTTAAGGAAAAGATAATGAGATTGTCCGCATACGCTAAGTATGAAATGTGTTTCTACGAAGCCATAAGGGGTAACCCCTTAGGATCATTAAGGTATAAAGGCAACTTGGAGATATACAATGAAAAAGCAAAGGTGCCAGTATGCAACTTTGTTTGAGCCCATTAGAAGTTTTTATCTGTGGATAAATGGTTCTCTATGAAAGTTTAACTTGTAGCCAAGAGTCGATTTGTACACCTACAAAGAAGTAGAGATACGATTGGTTGATTTCCCAGTTCTTGAGTTTTTCCCAGAGTTTAAACCAAAAAGCAGATGAGTAAGCAATGTAGCAGACAAAAAAGCATCTTTTTGGTTGAAGTGTGATTGACTGAAAGGTAGATGCCACAATGCTATCTAATGTGAAGCAACTGGGCCTAAATCCAGTTTGGTTGAACAGTAATAAATTGCTATCAATGGCCTAGTTGAAAAGATGATTTAATAGAAATTTAACAAATAGTTTCCCTTTCCGCGTCCAGTTATGCAATTAGAAAATAATTTTTCGGGTCATCTGTATCACCTTTTTATGAAGCGGATGAATAATGGATCATTTCATCTTATGTACTATCATTCTCTTAACTTTTTCACCATTTCATCATTTTGTGGTGACTGTTGCCCCATGTCCAATTACACTGTGTTCCAGTTCCTCATCTTGGAGTTAGATGTGAGGGGCAAGGTAAGAATAAGAGTTGCAGACTTAGTTTAAGAGTGAGAGTTAGGGTAAGGGACATGGTAGGGTAAGAGTTGGGGCCACCGAAGCACCTGCCTCCAATGAAAACACACTCCACAAGGCGCTGCCAGTGCCAAGCAGTCCGCAGAAGCCCTTTACTCACCTCTGTAAACTTCCACCCTGCCTATGCTCCTGCTCCTGTCTTCAGCCATGCTTCTATCACCTCTTTAAACGTCCACCTCTCCCATGCTCCTGTCTTCAGCCGTGCTTCCATCACCTCTGTAAACTTCCACCCCGCCCACGCTCCTGCTCCTGTCTTCAGCCATGCTTCTATCACCTCTTTAAACGTCCACCCTCCCATGCTCCTGTCTTCAGGTGAGGTTCCATCACCTCTGTAAACTTCTAGTCCGCCATGCTCCTGTCTTCAGCCATGCTCCATCACCCCTGTAAACTTCCACCTCGCCCATGCTCCTGTCTTCAGCCGTGCTTCCATCACATCTGTAAATTTCCACCCCGCCCATGCTCCTGCTCTTGTCTTCAACTGTGCTTCCATCACCTCTGTAAACTTCCACTCCGCCATACTCCTGTCTTCAACTGTGCTTCCATCACCTCTGTAAACTTCCACCCCGTCCATGCTCCTGTCTTCAGCCATGCTTCCATCACCTCTGTAAATTTCCACCCCGCCCATGCTCCTGTCTTCAGCCGTGCTTCCATCACACCTGTAAACTTCCACCACCCTGCCTCTGCTCCTGTCTTCAGCCGTGCTTCCATCACATCTGTAAACTTCCACCCTGCCCATGCTCCTGTCTTCAGCCGTGCTTCCATCACATCTGTAAATTTCCACCCCGCCCATGCTCCTGTCTTCAGCTGTGTTTTAGTCACCTCTGTAAACTCCACGGTCCACTGCTTCTCCTACCTGGAGGGTCTCATCTGTCTCCTGTCTTAGCTCCCCTGTACCTCTGCTTCCTTTTTGTAGCTGCTCATCTATTACCTCAATAGATTCCCCATCCCTGGCTCTTTATTGGCATTTATAATAGTAATGTAATGTAAATGTAATAAAGAAACAGAGGAAGGATAACTGTGGCATCTGATAAATGTGCTAGAGTGCATCAGGAAGAAAAAGAGGGAAAACAAATTTAAAGGCACAGGGTTACAAACTCTGTTTAATGACAGCCCCCATCTTTTATTGCAGGTAAGGCCTATTCATAAATGTAAACAGGGGGGGGCGGTTGACAACCCGGCAGCGGGCTACCCGCAGGGGACCTCTCCAGTGGGAACCATCTCCCTCTGACAATCCTGGTTGGTCCTCGGCATCCTCACCCAACTCTCTCTCCAGATGCTCCCAAGCCCGTAGAATTTCCATCTACAGCCCCGCAATTGGGCATCACCATTCACCTCTAGTGTCCACTTGGACCAGGGCCCTCTTTTCTGCTCTTGCCCATTGAGTCACATCCGCTTTCCAGGTTCTCATCCCGGATCGGTGGCTGATTTCCAGGCCATCGCTATTCGTCATATAAAAGATGGGCTCCGCTCCGCCATCCGCATCGCTGCAGGGCAGGCCTGACCATAGGTGGCTCCCAGGGGCACTGCTGCAGATCGCAGCAAGCAACAGTCAGGCAGTCTAGGCGTGCGCCGGGACAGCAGCAGTAGGTGGTGTGGCAGGCCCCACAATCGGTACCAGCTTGGCAGTGTAGTAGGTTGGGTCTGCAGATGGCGCCCGGAGGACACAGGGTTTGTCAGACACATAGCCGCCGGCAGGGGCCGCAGCGGGCTTCCTCAATGGCAGAGCGACACAGGGCCAGTGCTCCAACGCTGTCGATGGTGCTCCCTTGCGTGGTCCCAGCTATGCCAGTGACAGGCAGTCCAGTGACGGCTTAAGGATGGGGCCGAATCGGCAGTGAGGCTTTGCCCCCAGCAACCCTGCTGGAGCTCACGGGTAGGCACTCAGGTCAGGGAGCAGTGCAGTGCTGAAGCCCACTCCCCAGTAATCCACTTATCGCCCGCTGTCTTCTGCCGCTGCAGGGTGGCCCCGGCTTGCTTCAAATGTCCTTGTGGCGATAGGCCGCTCAAGGCTGCCGCCAACTACACTGTCTCAGAACACGGATGGTCCCGGGCTCTCAAATCAACGGCTGTCCTGTACACCTGTAAGTGACAAGGTGGGGGCAGGAAAGTGCAGTAGTGGGCTAATGGCTGCGATGAAACAGGATAATGCTCAAGCCGGAACAGAGTTCGCTCAACAAGCGACCACTGCGGTCGCCATCTTGGCCACGTCACCCCAGCTAAACCCCTTTCATTTCTTACACTGGAGGACAAAGACTGTTGCTGGACTACTCTATGAGGAATATGCAAAACTGAGAAATTGTCTTAGACTAGTTCCAGAGATGGACCTGTGGCATAAACAATCTCTTTTTGCAATCCTGGTGTAATTATGGGGCAGAAACCCTCAAACAGTGCGCCAGGATTTCTAAATTGACCAGCACTATGGATCTCAAATCATCAGAAACAGAGAGACTTCTCTCTTACTGGGGGAAAGCTGACTGCAAACTCCCCCTTCCCACATTCAGGAATAGGATCTTGGAAGTTTTTGCCTTCTCGGAAAAACCTACCTTGAACTAACTTAAAGGAAGGAGTCCAATGACTAATGGAAAGGAGTACTAGAAGCAGCCCTGCACAAGAAAAAGGCTTCCTAGAAAAGGAAAGTCTCAAGGGTGTGTGCAGGAAAGATCTAGTCTGGCTCATCTCAGGGAAGGATCTGCACCACCATACTGTGTGGTGAGGCTTGGAACCTTGGTCACTTAGCAACCTCCCTGGAGCAAAGTATGTTAGCTGTGTGCCAAATCTGTGCTTGCATGCATGTACTTTGACCTCCTCTGACCAGTGGGAGAAGAGTAGTGTGTGGTGACCAGAGCCGACCAAAGTTATACTAAAGAATAGACTACGAGACAAAGCACCTATCAAAGATTGATGCTCGAAAGTTTCACAACCGTGATTGGCGGTTTCATCATTGGAAGAAAAACTACTTATGATGTCGTGTGGGTCAGGACACCTGCAGCTTGAAGTGAGGATGCGGGAACACAGCCATCCTCATTGACAATGTGATGTTGAGGCATAGTATCGTCATTGGCATCCTTTTCCACCCCTTCAACATAATATATATTTCCCATGAATAAACACACAACACAATTTTTTTTTGTTTGGGTAAAATTGCTGCAGGTTTATTACATACACCGTTATGTAATAGGTGGGTTATCTTACGGGCGATCCAAGGGCAGGCAACCAACTGGGCCGCCTGCCCGCCTGATGAGCTAGGCAGCACTATGGCGAACCCCGCCTTTGCTGCCCTTACTAGTGATCCTCTTCCCGGATCACCTGACCGTTGGTACCTTCTTACTCACGCCCCTTTCAGGGCAGAGCGTCGCATAGCAAACCCCCGGTTGTTCAGGCCCACAACCGCCCAAAGGACTAGCTGGGCGCAGACACGGTTTCAAGGACCCTCCCATGAGGCTCCTCGGATTTGGCTCTGGCACCCCCTTGGTACCGGCCTGCTTCCAGATCGCCCTGTTACTCCGCCACAGTTCTGGAGGCGGCCACCGTCGCCGCCAGAGCCCCCCACCAAAACAGCTATAGTCTTACCCGCAACCTCTCCTGTCTAGAGCCTCCTGCAAATCTAGATGAAAGAGAACCATCCCTACTGGTTATAGATGACCCCATCTATATCCCAAAGACCTTGACGCTAGCCTGGGTCAGCTAGTGTCTGATGAAACAAAAGGCCCTTTTGGCCTGAGAAGTTGTGCCAAGAACTATTCACCCCCATGCGGGAAAGTTCCACTGCATCACATGCCTCAGCCCCGAGCCAACTCTGGGCGGGGCGAATGCAGACACCAAGGCTCACATTGCCCCATCTATTTGCTGATCTCACCTAGCTGTCGTCCTTCTAGGACCGTGTGTGCCTGAACACCTGCGTGCCCCATCTATGGGACAGCAGCCCACTTGCTAGGTTACCACTCCCCCACCCGCCTGCCTATTTTGGCTATTATGGCGAGGAGGATTATACTTAACCTTTGAACAGACCCTATGCTTGCTAAATCGTGACGCACAGGAGTGTTCATAGCTAGAACTGTGTGACAATGGGCAAGGGGCCCTCCTGCCCTCCCATGTATCCCTTATTCCTTATGGAAATTTTGCCCGTTCAGTTCCTGCTGTGGTGGAACCCCTTAGGCATACAAGCTAGAGAATCTGTCTGATTTAAGAAGTACGTCCGAGACGTTAGCTTGGATCAGCTAGTGTCTGATGAAACAAAAAACCCTTGTGGCCTGTGAAGTATTCATCCCAAGACAGTTTCAGACACCCTGGCTCACAATGCCTCACCTATTTGTGATCGCACTAGCTGCCGCCCTTCTAGCACCGTGTGCATCTGAACAGATGTGTCGCCCATCTCTGGGACAGCAGCTCACTTGTTAGGATACCGCTCATACCCCCACTTGCCTACTTAGGCTATTAGGGCGAAAAGGATATACTTAACCTTGGCACAGTCCCTTCACTTGCTAAATGAAGGCGCACAGGAATGTCCATAACTATGCGTATGAGACAATGAGCAAGGCTGCTTATGGGAATGTCGCCCGCTCAGCTCCCTCTGGTAAAACCCCCCTAGGCATACCCACTTAGAGAGTCTGTCAGATTCGATACAGGGCGCGCTGTCTGTAGTATGGTGCCTAAGATTTGATGTGGGAGATGCCACACACCGCCTAGGTCATGGGAACCAGAAGGAGCACACCACTTCCACGTACCTCTAAATGGCGTACCTCTAAATGGGACTGAGCGATACCAAAGGGGATGTTGGACCCCCAGTCAACTGATCTGGGTTTAATCCCTCATCCTTCTTTAGCTCACTCCACCACCCCAGTTCAGACATGGCCATATGCAAATCAGTCTGACCCTGTGCCTCATGGGAGCAGTCCAGCCCGAACTGCCAAGCCATGTCTTCCCTTAGCCGGAAACAAGCATCCTGGGCTGGTTACGGGTTCACAACCCCCATCAGCCAGGCTATCTTGAATCCAGTGGCAAAGTGAGCAAGGTACCCACGTCTGGGCATACCCTGCTTACTTAGGACGAACGAAGCGATGCCAAAGGGGATGTTGTACGGAGTGTTGAACATGGCAAGCACTCACCCCCTGTCATCTGATCTGGGTTAATCCATCATCATATTTTAGCTCTCTCTGTCCCCACATTTCAGACCTGGCCAAATGCAAATCAGTCTGACCCTGTGCCTCTCATTGCATCTAAATAGGACTGGCTCAACCCAGCTGTACGCCAGAGACACACATATCTTAAACCTCTTTACTTTCTTTAGACACTTGGCACCCTTCTGGTTGCAGCTCTGTGTATTTGTGAAGCGGGCATGCCCCCGGGGCACAAAGACGCTGAATGGCCAGTGTATGTTACCCACTCGCTGATACTTATCTGTCGCTAACTGCCCTTACTAGGATTGAAGGGTTGCAGGATGCTATCTAAGGATTGAAGACTTGATGCTCCAACCCAGTTTGACCCCGCTCTTGACTATCAATGTGCTAGGGACCCCAGTCTCAAAAGATGCCCCTTCTATTGTCTGCAGAAGGATAACCATGGGGGGGCAGACAAGTCTGTAGAACCCGAGGGGAAAGTTATGTGCAAATACCTGCCCTTTCCTGAATATTGGGAATGTCCACTGGTCTATAAACCCTGTCGCCATTTGGCTCTAACACAGTGTTTACCAAACATTTATGCACTGCAGCAAACTTGTTATATATCAACTGCCACAACTCGCCTGCTGCCCTGGCTAAAGCGCGGGTGAATATGTCTAAACTGAAGCGACCTGAAACCTGCCCGTGTTTGCAGAGGAATGCCCACCCAGTGTACATGGTACCTGTTTCTATATGGTGCCAGCATGTGTGTTCCTCATAAAAGGCCCTTGTAGCCAATTGCCCAATGCAGTGTCAGCATTTCGCAGCGCCTCTTTGCGTTGTAATTTCCAGAGTAAGTGTAAAATTATACTTTCCCTCCATTGGGCTGGTAACCGGTGGCAAAGGCAGACAGAACCTGGGAATACGATCAGTTTCCTAGAGTAAAACAATAATTATCCGTTAAATGTACATTTTTTGGTGAGCACTGGACGTGCCAAAAGCTCTATTACATAGTATCCATTAGTGTTTGACACTTTGTTCCCCATTTCCTGGGACAGTAGCACACTATGTTGGCTGACAGCGTCCCCACCCAGCGGGCTAATCGAGCTAACCGGGTGGGGCATTTGAGCTTTACTGCAGGAACATGTCACCTACCCTTGTTTCTGGGGTGCACTCACTTTGCCCCGTTGACCAGATGCTTGCACAAACCCTTTTGATTGCTAAACCCTGGTGAACACCTTACAGGTGTCAATTCTGGTTTGACACAATATATGTCTTGTGCCTACTGTTGGAGACATCTCACCCTTTCGTGCAGTGACAACTTGCGCAGCGCACCCCGCTTGCTTAACTGCCGTCGGATCACAGATGCACAGTACCTACTATCCATCTTTGACCCTGGATGCTTCAAACCCCAAAAAGTGTTGGAATCCCAGATCTCCAGTTTACTGTTAAGCTGCAGTACACCTTCAGTGGATCCGCTTGGAGATACCACAAACCGCATTGGTCCTGTGAACATTACGAAGTACACAATTTTCACCTGGGCGCACCTCTAAGTGAGACTGACTCCACTCAGCTGTAAGGCCTGAGGGACACATATGTAAAACCTATTTACTGGTTTATGCCACTTGGCACCCTTCTGGTTGCTCTGTGTTTTTGTGAAGTGCACGTGCCGCAGGGGGTGTGGTGCCGCTGAATAACCGTTGTATGTTACCCACTCACTGATACTATGTATTGCTAACTGCACTTTTTGGATTGACGGAATCCTGAATGCTCCCTAAGGCTGTAGAATTACTGCTCAAACCCAATTCGACCCCAAAACTTTGGGACAACCTTAGTAGTAATCATGCCCTTCATGGTACATCTACGCCAGCGTTGCTATCAACGTGTTTGGGACCCAGATCGCTGAAAGATGCCCCTTCCAGTCTCTGGTTCTAGCCCATTAAACGATAACCCAAGGGGCAGGCAAGTCTGTGGGAACTGGAGGGGGACAATATGTGAAAATACCTGCCCATTTCTAAATATTGTGAATGCCCGATAGTCTATAATACCTTGTCGCCATTTGTGCTCTACCACCGTCTTTACCAAACTTTATTGCACCGCAGTCCACTTGTTCGCTGACAACTACCACAACCCACCTGTTGCCCTGGCTAAACCGTGGGTGAATAGGTCATAACTGAGGCAGCCAGTAACCTGCCCTTGTTTGCAGAGGGCACATTTTAGCTGCATCGACCAGACATAGCCAGAAGCGACAAGATTGCAACCCCAGTCCCACACACTAGAATTAAACATAGTCCATCAGGGGCCGAGGCCTTACCTTTGCCCTCTGTGGTGTGACCTGGACTGCTGAGAAAGGGCGTCATGAGTTCTCACATTCATGTGTACCTATCCTCTTGTGCTACACCCACTGGGGGATTAGTATGCTCCCCACCTACTTGCACAGAATTAGCGATGGTCCCTTGAGGAGTGAAAGGTCAGGGACTTCTCCCTGAAGCCTGTCCATTTTCCCGGCTGAGGATGGGGTCCCACGTGCGCTGAGTCATATATCGACCATACACCCTAGTCTCGAATTCCCCCAGGCAGCAGGCACAAAGTATTACTTAAAAATTAAGCGCAGACCTCCCAACCAGCTTTCTTCCAGACCGGCAAACATGAACACGCTGCGTGGTCGAGGACGGGCAATCAAACAAGTGCGCCCTTCCTGAATACCCAGGGGTCGCACTCTGGACCTACGGATATAAACAGATGCTCTGCCTATCGCGCTAAGCAGGCGCAAGTTAAAGGCCCCAGTGCCATAGCTGGCTGCTCACACCCTTAGGCCACCTTTCTCCCGACCACCTCCGCCCTGGAACCCAGGCTCCTGCCTTACTGTTGCCGGCGTATTCAGCATCTAAGCATGACTTCTGTCCCTGTCACATACTCGGCTATGGGCAACGCTATCGGCGATATACCTCACTGCCACAACAGTTGTCTTATTTCTATTTTTGTGCATAAAGCCTAAATCACTTTGCCAATCTTATGAGAGCAATGCACCCTAGCAGCGCCCTACTGGCGGCCCAATGGCATTGCCCATCAACCGGCCCATTAAACTGGACGTGAGGGCAAAATAAATAAAGTAGCGTAATAAGTTCGTAGAGAAAGCAAAACACAAGTCAGATCAGTTTCAAACACAGACAGAGCAACCGAGTTCACGGCTTAAGCATCAACTCACGAAGGAGCGAGACGGTCTATGGTAGTTGTAAAATTATGTTTAAGGCCATATAGGCAGACACCACAAGTAAACTTATGATCGATAGGGTCTCCAGTTAAGAGGAGACTGAATAAGACGACAAACTATAGAGAAAGTGAATTGATTGCCACTGGCTTACGCGGGCATGGCAGCATCTACGAAGCAACGGGGAAGGTAGAACTGTGACAGGCAGCAGAACGAGTCGCGGTCAAGTACACTAGGCGGGGAGCAGAGGAGGAGGGGTCCTGCGGCACAACCACAGGTGAAGAACCGTAACTGACTTGTCAGAGTGTAACAACATGTAAAGACATAAGAGTCTGAAGAAGTGAATAACATTTCTTTTGGACAATTCAGTTTAGCGCCCCCTAGCGAGACAACCACACAAGTAAACGAACCCATGCACACGACTAGAAACATCACACGAGGGCACTGAGATGACCAAAGAGCTGTAAAACCACTAACATCTGATATTACAGACGTTTATAAAATTACAAGGCTACAGAAACACCCCATGCTGTTATGCCAACCCTTGCCACCGTTGAAGATACAGGTGCGGCCCCCGATCCCAAGATGGTGGCAAGTGCAGCAACGCATCAATGTATGGCATCACATTAGGAGAACACCGTACACGAGAAGGCAAACCCCCTAAAATCGTCTTCGCAGCATGACCCCTTTTGGTGCACTGGACAGGGCATTTCAAGTGGACTCGAGGAACCGCAGCGGAAACGGAGCCTTGAACCCTGCTAATGGTTTTTCGCCAACACACTGAGGAGTGACACTACGCACAGTGCGTCCTTAAGCAGAGCCTAAGACAACTAAAACTCTCTGAATTGGGTGTGTGCTGTGTGCACTGGAGTGTACACACGTACAGCTCAGACTTCCACTTAGGATCAACTACTCACACGAGGGAGCATCGTGGTACCGGTTTCCCCCCTGACGTGGGATCTAGGCTGTAAAGAGACCCCAGAAGCCTGCCCACCCCAGAACATCCACGCTGCACACCCGGGATCAGCTCCAAACGCGTCCGACAACCTCGCTCGTCAAGGCGCTGTCACTTAGTCAAGCGTGCAGGCCACAGTAAAGTGCCCCAGTCGTAAGTTTCAATACGAGACAGGCAGTAAAACCAGGGTTAACGCATACCCACGCGAAGGGGAATGGTAACTTTATCGCCTCCGACCCTTCAAGAGGATACCCCAAAAAAAATGCTTGCATCTGCCTCAACAAAAGTAGCATATAGCATGTCAAGAACCCTGCAGGCTACAGTAAATCGATGCCACTGGTACCCGTTTTCCGCTCAGATAGATGGCTAAACCATCAATTCGACCAGTGCCACCACCCCGCGGGCACAGGAGCAGGCCCACGGCCCCTTCCGACGGCACCGACAATACACTAGCGCGAAAGGAGAAATAACAAAACCAGCGGGACTGTGCCACCCGGTAGTGTGAACACCTCATTGCACTCTGGAATATACATGGACTAACCATAGGTGGTCGTACGTGAGCACCCGTGTTGTCGTGATCATTCAGAGGCTACGGCACTCTATTAGTAGCTGCCGTTTTTGGTCACATTTTCCTGCCCTTATTCTGCACAGCCGCTGGATATGCCAGCCATGTACAAAACGGATGGGACACGACTGACTGCAGCTGCTCCAGCCCCGCTACTGCAAGCACGCAATCGCACCCGAGATGCCCTGTAATGAAGGAGCAGGGGCCGCAAAAACACCGCTATGGCCAGGCGCATGTACAGCCAAACGACGTTCTCCATTGTCAAAACCAATTTAATCTATTTAAACGTGGGCAACAGCATCCAGGCTACCTCCCCTGCCAAAGTGGACCCGACGGTGCACTGCTCCCCTGCCTCAGGGGAAAAGATCGTGCCACTATCAAGTTGCTTGCCCCCCCCCCATCAGCATCCTAGATTAAGAACGGCGAGGAGGGGGGTGTTTCAGCGGAGAACAGACTAGAGTTCCTGGCGGAGGCAGAGGCGTCCAGCCCAACCATACGGCCACGGGGGTGAGAGATCTCCCCCCGGCTCCCGCACAAAAGCACCGACTCTGCCACACGATCCCAGTAAACCCGCTGACCTAGAGCCAACCTAATACGGCGTGCCAGGCTCACCTTCATAACCCATGCCAATCGCGGCCCCCTGCCAGAAAGCATGCCTGAAGGCAATCTGCGCCACCCTGAGGCAAATAACACTGCCCCTCAGAAGAGGGGGGGCAGACTCATTGCATGTAATCCCCAACGCCTGACTCAGACACCACGCGATTCGAGCCGGCAACAGCACATCGGCGAGACTGCGTCGATAACCAGTGAAGACGGCGAGCATGGCGATCAAAGAGGTCGCCAAAATGGTGGGGGAGGGATATATACCCTCCCCCAAGTCCAGGGCGCCCAGGAAGTGACGTCCCTCGTGCGCCACAAACCAGGCAGGATAATGGGGGGGGGGACTCCAACCAGAGTCCCTGCCCCTGAAGGGGGCAGGAGGTGTGGGGAGCCCAGACGACACTAGAGTGCTGACCTCTCTAGTGGCCCCTTGTGGGTGCCTCGGCCAGCAGCATTACGGAAGGTGTAAGAAAACACACAGACACAGCTAGTCCGACTGTCCGCTCCCATCAAGGGTTAAGACTTGAGCCAGCAGAGTGTTAATTTAATTTGCCCCATCACCAGGAAAGATACCAACATTTTCTAAGTTGTTGGAGGTAAATCCGACCGAACTTTTAAATTGTGCTGCACATATGCAACAATGCACTATCTTTATCAGCCCTTCCTTCAAATCTGTAACCTCCCCATACTCTGCTCCTCCTGTCTGCCCCAGCCCTTCATTACCTCTTTAAACTTCCATCTGCTGCTTCTCCTGTCCAGCCCTGCCAAGTACCATGCATCAGGGGTTAGACTAACACATGTATTAGTCATGCATATTACAGCTCTTCTCATGCCTATAATGTTCGATGAGGTGCTGCAGGGCAATATTAAACAAAAGCAGCCAACACACTTTGGCTTGCTCGTTTCTGCTGCCTCGGCCAATCATCAGGCCAGTAACTATTGGGCCTCCCAGGAGCTCAGCCTACAATCAGACCTGTCTGAATCCTGATGGCTCCCTGCCCAATCCAGCTCGAAGACACTTACAGACTCAGCACGGCTGTCACTGGGGAGAGGGCAATTTGCATTGTCACATGAGTCCAACAGAGCACTGACCTTATCCTGAGTGCAACTGAGGGGTAGAGTGTTGGCTCGGGGTTAAAGCCATGGCTAAAAAAAAGAAAATATTCTCTATTTTGTTGGTAGTTCACCCTCAGGTAACTGCACATAAAATGACACACACACACACACACACATTAAATGAAAGTTAAAGTTATCTGTGTGAAATACACTCTTTTACATTATGGAACCTCAATGGGTTAATGCGAACACTGTAGATGTGTGTGCATGTGTGTAGCCTGAGAGTAATAGAATTAAAAATCCTGGTAGGCGCTGTGAGGAACAGTGACTTTTCTATTTATTGTAATTGCATTGTAATTGTATTTATCTAGCACTTACTACCCCTGATGAGGCATCAAAGCGCTTTTTGGTGAGTAGCACGCTACTCTAGAACCTAATAGGATTAGTGGTGAATTATTATAGGTAAATTGGAGTATAGTATTAGTATAGGGAGATACAAGTTAATTGGAGCGGGGGACATGGGAGTCTGTTAGTTGGATTGAATCGAGTAATGGAGGGATAGAAGAGGGAAGAAAAACAGAAGTGTTAATTGGGAGATCATAGCAGTAAGTTGATATCTGGAATGAGTGAAGGAGACATGGAGGAGGGGAGAGCCTGTAGAAAGGGATTAGGGAGAAAGAGAATCAGAGTAGAAAAATAAGGTTTGGAATGAGTCGAAGGAGAGATAATATAAGGGAGAATTTAGTAGGGTTGTTTGGGAGATCCTAGTAGTAAACTGATGTTTGGGGTGAGCCACGAGATGTAGAGGAAGGAGGAGTCAAGGAACAGTCGCGGCCGGCATGAATCACGGGTGGGGATGTGGGGGTTTGCGCAGGGTGGGGTGGGTTTTTTTTTTTTTTTTTTATTAAATTTAAAAAGAGTTACTATCTCCTCCGGTCCCGTGTCGCATCGTGTCGCGTCCCCTCTCTCCCATACAGGAAGCAGGCAGCCTCCCTCCCCTCCTCTAAGCCAATCACAACGCTGCAATGGCAGCGTGGTGATTGGCTGGGACACCGACCCCACAGGTGTCTATGGGGAGCCCATTTTCTCTACGTAGGAGAAAATGCAGAGAGTGCATGACTGGTTTGGTCAGCCCTGGGCAGGACCTCCCATTCGCCCGCCCCCAACCAAACCCTGCCTTCTGATTTCTCGCAGTGCGAGAAGCAGAAACATAAAATGGTATTTAAAATAACATTTTATGTTTTTGCTTCTCGCACTGCGAGAAAGCAGTGGGGCAACGCTCCTCCAACCATGTGGAGGAGCTGCCCCTGTCAAGGAAGGGTTATTTTTGAAATCGTAGTAGTAGAAAGGATTTGGGATGAGAGAGAGTGAATATAGAGGATAAATTGATAGGGTGATGGCAGGACAGAGTAAAGCTTTTGAGAGAGTATTTTTTTATTTCTTGAACAAAAGGACTAAAATAATAAATATATAGATACATGATCACATAGGAAGGGAATATATGTGTAATAAATATATTATATTGAGATTTGTGTGTTTTGTTTTTGTGGAGTAGGGAGGGGAGATATTGATGATGTCGTTTTCTGTGAAAGATTTGTATGTGCAGTACTGCTGGTGAGTGGTATTCGATTAGTACAGCGGTGATGATGTGTTTTGGAGAACAGTATGTGGTGTGTGAGAGGGGTGTACAAGAGCTATGAGTGTTTGTGTTAGATTTGAGCACTGGAATAGGTAATGTGTGAGGTAGAGTGGTGTGTAAGGATTTTACAGTTGTGTTTAATTGGTAAAAAGTGTTGGACGGTGGTGTGATGGAGGGCTGAGTATAGGTTTTGTCATGATAAAAGGGGATCTGTTAGGAGCAAGTAGAGGATAGAGCTGGTGTTCTGTTTGAATAGAAAGTGTGTGTCTGGATGCATTAAACTTATGTATGTGGCTTTGTGTTGTGTTAGTGATGTGTTAGTGGTATAGGACAGAGTTGAATTTTGTGTGAGAATGCAGGTGCCATAGTGCTGTAGTTGGGGTAGAATTGTGTGTAGGTGTGGTTTGTGGGGTTTTGTAGTGGTTGTGTAGTGGTTCAATATACATTGAAATCTGTATGATGTTTGTTTGTGGTGCATGAGTAGAATGCCTATGCTGAAATTGTATTT
This sequence comes from Triturus cristatus, assembly GCF_964204655.1. NCBI lineage: Eukaryota > Metazoa > Chordata > Amphibia > Caudata > Salamandridae > Triturus > Triturus cristatus. The sequence goes on along the minus strand of NC_140584.1, from coordinate 282,418,938 downwards.
GTAGTTGGTAGCTTGTAAGTGAAAATTGGGCAGCATCTCTGGCCCTAGGCCCATCCTCAACAGGCCCAAACAACAACTGCCCGTGTCCTCTCTGCCCAGCCCAAACAGGCAACTGCCCTTTTCTCTCCGCCCTTAGCCTTGACGCCCGGGCTGAGACGCCCTGAGCCCTGTGCTTAAAACTGCCCTGCCAATAGAACTCTAGCCCTAACCCTAACCAATCAGAACCATAACCCTAAACACTAGAGCCAATGGAATACCTGGCCCTATTAACCAATCATAGCCATTGTACGAACAGCCAAACAAAGCCAAAGCTCCACTCCTTAAATCAAATAGGACATCCTAGCCCTAGTGGCCAATCAGAACCCTAGCCCCCCACAACCTATGCAGCATCCCCTCTGACAACAAGAACCACTAACAACAGCACTCAGCACTTGTCAACTAAAAGATTGGTGCTGTGTGATCCACATCTACAAAATGATTACAACACATCCATGCCATCTGAGCACACTCATAAGCATGCAATACATCAGACCGGAAGTTGAATAGTAGTAAAGTAAATACACCACTAGGACTTTGGGACCTGCCTTGCTACTTACCCAAAAGTCTTATCCTGGGAATGAGAAGGCACTTTGAGTATGCCAGTCATTATTTTAAAATTGTATTAAACACAGTATAGGATAGGGTGCAGCAAAAATGTGTGTTAGTGTATATAATATAAAAACAAGTGCTTTCGAAATATATACTTTTAGTAATATACAAAGTAACAGTATATAAAATAATACTCACACCTTAAATACAAGATAAGGGCGAGCTAATGTAACTGGTGGGAAATATACTCTTTTACATTACGAAACCTCAGTTGGTGAATGCAACCACTCCATGTGCCTGTGTGTGTCTGTAACAAGCAAGAAACAGAACCTGGTGGCGAATAGTGACTTGTGTATTCATGTGCTGGATGGTTCCAGCCTGCAATTGAGAAAGAATACGCATGTCATTATTCTAAAATTGTTTTACACACAGTATAAGTATCACTTGAAGTTTCACACATTTGGATGTGCTATGTCACTCATAAGTAAGCACACTGAAACGATAGAAATGTCACGCATAAGCAATCTGAAAACTTGGCAGCTATGCCTATCTGCAGCATCCCTTGAACTGCCTCTTCTCCCAAATTCTGAGCCTCATGTTTGCAGCAGCATTTCTAGTACATCAATACACTACAAACCTTGCTTCTTCTGTCTACAGCAGCCTTTATTTCTCCCTCTAACCTCCTCATCCCCCTGCTTCAGTTCTCCTCTCTGCTTCAGCATCACTCCAGATCTTGCTCCTCCTGTCTTCAACAGGCCTTCTATCGCTTTAGTAACCTCCTCATCGCTTGCCCTGCATGTCAACAGATGTCCTTCTATAGCCCTCCCATTCCTAGCTCCTCCTCTTGTCTGCAGCAGCAGCCCTTCTATCGCCTCTGTACCCTCCCATGCCCTGCAGTACCCCACCTTGGCTGGCTACTGAAGCTAAGAACCAGCAGGTGCAGGGCGTCGTCAACACAGGAGAGCAAAAACATGTTTTGGAGATTATTGTCCAAAGTCATCCCTGGGAGGACGAGCTTACCTACTTACTGAATGTGTTCAGCAGAAAAAACAAGCATTGGCAAGTCCAATAGGTCTCGCCTATGCAAAAGCTATTGCCTTTGACAATGTCTTTTAGCCATGTCGTACAGCAGCGCGGCTGCTGTGCAGCCTGGTTAAAAGTCAAAAAAAAAAAAATTTAAGCGGTATGACGTTGCCAGCGCTGGCTTCGTCATAGCACTTATTTTCCCTATGTTAGATGCGTGTGGGAAATCAGAACGGCGGGAGAGTATGGGAGGGAAGGTGCCACATGAACAACAGGAGGGAGGGAGCGGGCAATGGGGCAGTTAAAAAAGCGATATGCCGCAGCTAGAGCAGGTTGTGTGATATCACTTTTTTTCTAATGGCGGAGGGAGGGGAAGAAGCAGACAGACAACAGGAGGATATGGAGTGGGAGGTGGAAGAAGCAACACGAAGACTAAATGAAAAAAATAATAGTACCTCGATCATCAGAAGGACAGCAATGAAACTGAAAAGCAATCTGTACTTGGGCCATGCTCCAGTTGAAGAAAAGGAGGCTATGCCGGCACACGCTACCAAATTACAAGGCATCAAATAAAAGTGGAAAAAGGAGGCGGGAGAGCAGCAGACGATGTGCAGGAGGAAGGCACATGGAAGAGATGGAGAGAAAGAGATGTGTAACAGGGGAAGGAAAGAGCACCAGGGAGCGCAAGGGGTGATAGCAGGCAGCAAAACAAGCGTTGGCAAAGCCAATAGGTCTTGCCTACGCGAGAGCTATGGGCTTTGGCAATGTGTTTTAGCCATGTTGTACACCAGTGTGGCTGGTGTGCAGCATGGCTAAATGCTAGTGCATGGTGGGGGGTAGATTGGAGTGGGGTAGATTGGGGTAGAGTAAAATGGGGTAGATTGGAGTAGTGTGGAGTGAGGTAGACTGGGGTGGCGTGGGCGGATAGGTTGGTTTAGAGTAGCATGGCATGGTGTAGATTGGGGTAGCATGGAGTGGGGTTGATTCATTTTGAGTGGAGTGGGGTAGATTTTAGTGGGGTATATTCGTTTAGACTGCGATAGACTGGAGTGGGTTAGATTTGGGTAGTTTGTAGTGGGGTATATTGGGGTAGAGTGAGATAGATTAGAGTGGGGTAGATTGTAGTGGGGTAGATTGAGTGGAGAAGAGTGGGGTAGATTGTAGTGGAGTGGGGTAGGTTGGGGTAAGGTAGATTGTAGTGGGGTGGTGTAGATTGGGGTAAATAGGAGTAGATTTGGGTGAATTACGGTAGATAGGAGTGTGGTAGATCGGGTAAGATTATGGTAGAGTGGAATAAGGTATATTGGGGTAGATTAAATGGTGTATATTCAGTACGAACGGGTAGGGTGGATGGGGTTAGGCTGGAGTGGGGTGGAGTGGGGTGGAGTGTGGCAGATTAGAGTGGAGTTTGGTATATTACGTGGATTAGAGTAGGGTAGATTGAAATGGAGTGGGGTAGGTTGCAGTGGAGGGGTGCAGATTGGAGTGGGGTGGGGTACTTGGTATGGGGTAGATTGACTGAATGAGAGTAGGGTAGATTGGAGTGGAATGGGGTAGAATGGGGTAGAGTGGAGTGGGTTAGACTGGGGTAGATTGGAGTGAGATAGATTGGAGATGGGTAGTTTGAAGTGGGGTATATAGTAGTGGAGTAGGGTGGGTGGAGTGGAGTAGATCGGGGTGAAGTGGATTGGGTTAGATTAGAGTGGAGTGTGGTAGATTGGAGTGGGATAGATTTGAGTGAAGTGGAGTGGGGTAGATTGGGGTATATTGGAGCATGGCAGATTGAGGTAGAATGGAGTGAGCTAGATTGGAGTGAAGTAGAGTGGGGTAGATTGGGTGGATTAGAGTAGGGTGGAGTGGAGTGGGGTAGATTTGGTGGATTGAGTAGGTAGAGTGGAGTAGGGTAGATTGAGGTAGGTTGGAGTAGGGTATATTGGAGTGGAGTAAAGTGTGATGGATTGGAGTTGAGTAGGCTGGGGGTAGATTAGGCTGAAGTGGTGTACATTGGAGTGGAGTAGATTGGGTGGATTAGAGTATGGTAGATTGGAAAGGTAGATTGGAGTGGAGTGGGGTAGATAGTAGTGAAGTGGAGTAGGGTATATTGGAGTGGAGTGGGGTAAATTGGGTTGGGGTAGATTGGAGTGGAGTAGAATAGAATGAAGTGGGGTAGAAAGGAGTGGAGCAGAGGGGCGTAGAGTGGAGGGGAGTGGAGTGGCGAGCCATGTCGTAGAATGTCTTACAGCAAAGTGTCGTGGAGTGGCATGGTGTGGAGTGGCATGACATAGAGTGGAGCAGAGTGTTTTAGAGTGAAGTGGTGTTGAGTGGAGTAATGTAAAGTGGAGTGGCGTAGTGTTGAGTATCCATGGTGTGATAGCGCACTGCCATTACAGACAACACATTTCAAATTGAAAATGGCCATTAAATTGCACAGACATACAGTTTTACTGAGTACAAATGATAACATGTGGAAATGTCATCACCTAATTTATTGATTTGTTTTGATCATATTAAAATATTTTTTTCCACCACACTTCAGAATTACAAAACAAATGTGCTTCATTCCTACTGTTCTCATTCTGATGTATTCTAAAATGGCAGCACAGTTCATTTTTGTTGTGTGCTAGAATAGATAACATCCTACAGCATGTCTTCTCGCATGGGTACTCATCAGGACGAATTGTCACATAACTTCTCTCACTTTGAAGTCAGCAAAAGAAAAGTAAACACCAAGTTCCCTGGAATAGAAATCCTCACATTTGACCTCTGTCTTTGAATGCACAGCAAATGAGACAAGATAAGAGCAAGATTTAAAGGCCTGTTTACTGATAGCGAGTACTCACGGAAGAGAGGAAGTCACACTGCACAGCCTAAAACAACAAGCAAATGACAGAGCCAGCTAGGAATGTTGCGCTCTGTAGAGTGGCTCAACAAAAAAAGAAAATAGGACCCAAAATTGCAGGCAGTATAAGGACACAAGTACTTGGGCCATGCTCTAGTGGAGGTTCACATGCAAGAAAAGGGAAGTGGGACCGCAGAACTGCCCAGCAATAAGCAAGCAATTGAGAGTGGCTTTGAAGCCCACCAATGGTAAGTAATGGGAGGGTTCCAAGCCCACTGGTACTAAACAAAATGTCTTGAAGAGACGTGCTGTCTATGCAAGACCTAAAAAAAGAGATTCTGACATCAAGGAGCTTCAGGCTTCAGCAATGTCCGAGATCCGACTTGGCCATAGACCGTACCTGCCCCAGTGGAAATATCCCTGGCAGGCACAGACCCATCAGCGGCTCTTCTCATTGGTCAGCGTGTGCTGACTTCACTTCTTCTTCATCTGTTTGACAGTCCCATAGAGTATAGCCCAAGGACTTGGGTTCTTCCATTGCTTGTCTTAAAAGAGCTACTTTTTTCTTTTTGTTGGAACATTCCGAGAGAGTGCATGTGTTTGTGACATGTCTTCTACATGTGCCCACCCCTCTGTGTTACTCTCTTCCACCTGTATGTTTTTGTTCCCTACACGTGCTCATGATCCCCTATATATTCTGTGTGCATCTGCCTTTCTGTTGCTTGCTCCCCACCCACCCTCTGTGTCCGTTCTGTGTTGTTGCATGCCCCATCCTCCTGTCCCGCCCCAGGTTGCTGCTTGCTCCCACTCTTCTATTTCTCTCCACTCTGTGTTGTTGCATGCCCTCTGTAGGAAGGTGGAATCTGACTATATGGTTGCCCCCACTTTTTTCCTGGTGTTTGAATGGTTTTTGGCTAGTCTGGCTGGGATCCTGCTATCCAGGACCCCAGCCTATCTGCTTACTCCCTTAAATGATTGGTGTGCATATTAGATGCACTAGTGATTGGATACTGTGGTACCTTATGAGCCCCTAGTATATGGTACCTTAGGTACCTAGGGCATTGGTACTTCACAGGCCTACCAGGGGCTGCAGCATGTATTATGCCACCCCTGGGAAGCATTCACAATCTGACACCACAGGCCTGCTACTGCAGCCTGTGTGAGGTAGTGTTAGCACTCCTCACTGAGGTATAGGTTCCTATAGCTCACCATACACACACATATAAACCTATCAGTCACCCCTCTAGCAGGCCCTAACAATCCTGAGGGCAGGGTGCTTGGTTTATTATGTGAGGGGGTGCTTCTGCCTGAGCAGGACCCCTCTGCAGCTGGCAGAGTCTATTCTCTGCTGCTGTTGGTGGATGCGGTTAAACCATATACTCTTAAGTGCATTATAACCTCGCGGTAAATGGTAACTTTGGAATGACTGCATCAAAACATGTCGTGTTTAGTGTCAAATAACTTGGAATCCTACCCCCACACCAGTAACTGGTGTGGGAGTAGGATCCTACCCTTCTAGAGGGGACGACATGTACCCACTGTACTACACGGTAGAAATCTTCTAGAGCCCTGGCATCACAAAATGGATGCCACCAGCACAGACAACGGGCTGCCCTCCTGCTGCTGACCGAAACTCGCAGTGGAGGGAGCCCAACAAAGGGTTTCCTGTCACAGGGAGGTGTCACCACCTCCCAGACAGGATTTAGTGTATTGGAGCTGGGTGGGTGCACTCTTAGAGTGCTTTGAAGTCCTGCACTGGGGGAGCAGTAGGCTCCTCTGTGCATATGCTAGCTCAAACCGGTTCAGGGGCTACCTGCCCCTGCTCTGGCGCAAAACTGGACAAAGGGAAGTGGGTGTAACCACCCACTACCCTGACCCTCCTAGAGGAGTGGTCATAGAGCTAGTCCCTCCCATCTTTTTACTATAAGATACCAAAGCTTGCCAATGCAACTTAGATTACACCTGGACGATGCTCTACAAAGAAGAATCCTGGACCTTCGACGTTCCACTATCTCTGGAAGACTGAAGAATCTCCCTTGGAGTCAAGGAGTGACTCCCCTGCTTGGCAGGCACCAAAACTCTTCAACAATGGTTGCAAACTTTACCGCTCCCGCCGGAGCCCAAAGTCCCTGCATCCCCTGAAGTGGATTTCCTGACCTCTCCACGGCCATTTTGAGTCCCCAGCGAAGCTGTGGCATCTGGACCCCACGAGTGATGAGGAACAGCAATACCAGGGAACCGTGCACTGATTTAGAGTGCAAGCCCTAATCTACGTTCAACGAAGTTGTGCTTTAGACCACTTGTTGTCCAAGTCCCTAGCAGGTCTAGCACCGAAAATCAGCGGCCTACCCCGTCCCGAGTGACCGTGGGCTGTTGTTAAACTTTTCCTGCAAAGGCGTCTTTGCGGTTGCTTGCCCGTTGGCTAGTAACTCACCTGAAGACTTCCACATCAACTTCAAGGGCTCGCCTGGTTGCTCTGGGCCTGCCCTCACTTACCCTTGCTGGGTAAGTCCATCAGACCTTGCTGGTCTGCACCATTGCCAATCTTTACCCCACACAAGACTTGCGGTTGTCAAGGCTTGTTGGCTCCAATCTGGGTACCGACACCGTCGACAGCTGCAGACGTTGTGAGACCTTCCGAATCCAGCTGCTGGTCATTGTCGATCCCTCCTGGACCTTGTGAGGGAAGAGACAAAACACCATCATCGACCTGAAGAGACGCGACAGCTGTGGTCATCCATCTTGCTGGCCACCGGTCACTGGCAAGTGACTCTGAACTCTGTCCCCTCAATTTCTAGGTCTTCTGCAACTCCAATCCATCTTCGGATTCCAGCGGACACCTCTCCAGTCGTCACAAGCAGCAAGTCTTCAGTGATCTCCATTGAAAACAGCATCGCGACCCGACACCAAAGGACACCTATGCACCCGGCTTCCCTGGATGAGGCAACTCGTGCACTCCGGTGCCCAAGTGTGTGTTGGCCCTCGAAATACTTACCCTGTAAGTTGCTTGCTTGTTGACTTTTGCGAAGTGCCCTGAAACTGTAAAATACAAACCGCGACATTTGCCATTGAAACGTATAGGAAACCCGCGTGTGTGTTTAGACACTGCATGCGGCTCCTGTGGGCTGATTACTTACCTGCTAACACTGCAGAAGTGAAGCCCCAGCGATTCCCAAGGCCCCAGGCCTCTTCATTTTGCAAGTCGAGTTTGTTACACCATTTTTTTAGTATATGGTCTGGTACGCCCCTAGGTCTACAGCCATATTTGTGCTTAATTTATTGAGAACTGTTGATCTTTTGAATGTTTACCTGGCTCTAATCTCATAAAGAGATTAGTAGAGTATATTTAGAAATAAATACATATATATTCGATATATATACCTGTGTGGTGTCTTTTCATTTGGTAATTCAAGAGATTATAAGGTAAAACAAGCTGCTTTACATTCCTCAGAGACTTAGCCTGAAGGCTGCTCTCCACAGCTACAACTAGGATAGCTTTCTTTAAAAGGTTGTCTTAAACCTATCTACCAAGAGTCGAATTGGACTGGTGCAAGGTGGCCACTATAACTAGTGACCAGCATATGCCAGGCCAACTTCTCAAACCCTCACACTCCCTCCCATCCCACTCTGTGTTGTTACTTCCCCACCCTTTCATCCCGTCCCATCCTGTTTGTGTTGTTGCTTGTCCCCATCCTCTAATCCCGCTCGGTGTTGTTGCTTGAACCTACCCACTCATCTGTCCTGCTCTGCTCCATGTTGTTGCTTGCCCTCACCCTGCCGTCCCTCTTCGCTCTGCATTGCTGCTTGTTCCCGCCCTCCCATCCAGGTCCATGTTGTTGCTTGGCCCTCACCCACCCTCCTTCCCATTCCCTGTTGTTGTTTGCCCCCATCCCCAGACCCGGGGTGTGTTGTTGCTTGCCTCCATCCTCCTGTCCTGTTCTCTCCTGTCCTGTTCCACCACGAGTTGTCACTTGCCCACAGCCAAGGTTCTGTCCCGCTTCACTCTGTTGTTGCTTGCTCTCACCCACTCTACCGTCCCGCTCCGTGTTGTAATTTGCTCCATCCTGCCCCACCCACCCATCCATTTCGTTTCATGTTGTTTTCCTCCACCCACCCTCCCGTCCTGCACTATATTGTTGTTTACCCCCACTCTCTCTCTAGTCTCGCTCTGTGTTGTTGTTTGCCCTCACCCTGGCTATACTAAAAACATAATAGAAGAATGTCGACCAATTGTTAATAAAATTAATTTTCTTACCTGTTTAAGTAAGATACAATTTTTACTTTCTTCATAAAAACAGACGTTATTATTTCTGCATACATACCTTAAAAGAAAAATAATTTTTACTATTATTATAAGGATGCATTACAACCTTTTTATTTCAAAAAACTAAAAATCCCAATAATTAGAAATAACAAAACAAACTACTATTCTAGGAAATTTAAAACTTAACAAATAACCTTTGAAACTAACACCCGCACAAGCTTTAAAAAACCCGCGATATTCTATCATAATATACTTCATTATGATAACTACTGTACAAATCACACATAATTTATAGGTGCGATCTATTGGCTTTGCCAATGCTTGTCTATCATTTGTCCTTGGTTAAAAAATCTGGTCACCCATCTCAGGTGTTTTCCCTTAAAAATTCAACACCGCGCTCACATCTGTTCTGCACTTGCAAGGTTGGTTGGGAACATTCCTAAAAAAATCTTTTAAGCTGTCATTCAAAACCGGCTTTTCTTGGCAAATCCCGGCGGGTGATCCGGCCCACACACGAACCGAAAAGGTTTATTTTTAGGAAAGAAAATGTAAACTGGAAGTTACTTCGTCGTTTGTTATTGATGTGGGTCGGAATATTTCCCTGCTTCGCCTAGCCACACTTTCCTGAAGACTTTCTCGCCTGGTGGTATCAATTCCGCTCACTTGTGACTAAAAGTAATCTTCCTTTTCCCTCCAATTCTGTCCCCCTTCTTACAAACTATTTTATCTTCTCTCACAACGTGGTGATGCCCTGAAGGCCTGTGGCATGGTTTATCACATGCCAGGCCTATGGGGGTGGGGCAAGATCCATGGCGTGTTAGTCTGGTGGAGTTGGAGCTTGGTAAATTCAAAGCCAGACCTTAGGGCTATGCCAGGCTGGTGGGCTGGGTCAGCTGCTCGTCAGGCCTGTGAAGCTGGAACAAGTTCAGTCAAATTTCTGGCAGGTCCCATAAACTTCTCTGATAAGTGCCCTTCCATTTTATCCACTGTTTCGGATACCTTGCATAGCCCTTTGTAGCCACTCTCTCAGCCTGACAGATGAACAAGTGTGTTGGGTAACCAGAGATGTTTCTTGAAGGCAGTGCTTAATTTGTGCTGGTGGTTTCCGGTGCTCGGTACTGGCCCTTAATTGTCAACACCAGCACTTATGACAGTCTGCCACATGGCGGGGCTGTTTGTCTGATTTTGGGATTAGCACAACAACAGTTGTTTATTCACTATGCATTAAAAAATACTCTTACCTGCTGGCCAAGCCATTCTCACAGCTTTGGGGGCCTGGACTAGTCTGCATTGTCACACTTGTAGGTGTGTGTTGGCAGTGCTGGCAGTGGGTGGTGCAAGCTGGAGTGGCCTCCTGGCGAGGGCCTGGCACTTATTTGTTTACAAGTTAAGTACTGCTTGAAGGCCAGTACACCAGTCTGCTTTTAAACTACTTTCTTAGCAATTTTGGGATTACTAGTCCTCCACCTTGCTGAAATTTAAGGAAAGTGTGGATGGATTGCTTAAAGTTATATTCAATGTTGCACAAGCAAATCAAATATTTACCATAACTCTGAGTGCACAATTTACCATAACTCTGAGTGCACGCCCACGGCAGCGGTCCGCAGACCTGAATTTGGGACTAGGCCTTATTAAAAAATTTGGCAGTTGGGCATAGTAAGGCCCCAGAAAGGTATGCGTTTGCGTTTATTGCATGGGCTGGCAAATATACTGCTTTGAAAACAAAACTGGTACATTTGTCCTCAAGTCAGCTAACTGTGGCCCCCACCGGGGGGGGGGGGGGGGATTTATGGAGGCTGTAGTTTGTCCTAGGATTTCTGGCAAATGGAAAAAGATAACTTTTTTGACCTTGGGCCAGACATAACTTTGTATGCGGGTTCGACTCTGCTGTGTACATAATACAGCAATTGGAAGACTGCCATGCCATTCATACTGTAAAAGTAGGGCCTGGCAGTGGGCCTTTGACTGTGCACTGTTCTTGGTATCCTCACACTCCATTCAAAAATGGCAGCTTGTTCGGGAAAAGTCTATGACAGTTACCACTCCAAAATGGCAGGTCGAACCACTTCCAGGTACAAGTCACTTTGGAGTAATGTCTGCTCTGCTCATGTATAAAAGACCTGCCAATTCCGGATGTTTTGTCTTTGCAATGTCACATATAGTGAACTAGGTGGTGGTGCTGCCACTTGTGTTTCTGTTTGTCCTTTTGGTCCACTGATGTTCCACTTTGTAATATGCTCTCGTTCCGGGTTCAGTGGATCCAGAGTTAACCTCGTGAGGGGCCAGTGTGCTGACTTATTGAAGGTGCATCTTGTGAGAAGTGTGTGTGGGGTGGTGCTGGTGTGGCACCTTGTAAATAATTGCAAATGTAATTGCATTAATATAGCGCTTACTACCCCTGACTATCGTCGAAGCGCTTTTTGGCATACTGTCCATTTGCTTCCTAGCAGGTGCCAAGATCCACTAACTTGACAATCCAAGGCCAACTGGAGCATGGGTAGCTTTTGAACTTCATTGAACCATTGGCCAACCTCACACTACTACAATGTAGGTTAGCAGTAGGTCCGGGGAAAGGGTGATCAGGCAAGAGAGAGAACCAGATACTGGTTTTCGTCACACTGCCCGGTTGCACAGCTGGGCTTAGCCTGCACTGCAGACAAGTTGACATTTAAAAGCAAAAGGAGATCCTTAGTATGATAATAGTGTGGACTATATTTTATGAAATATCTTCAGATAGTCCATAGGATATACCTGCAGGCTATATCTATATTTAATACTCTTTAAAATTAATTGAAACTCAATATTTCTTCTGAGTTGAATATTAACTATGAATCACACCGGGTTATATATGTTGTTTATTAAAAAGAGCTGCCTTCAATACAAGGAGTTGGCTACCCGTGCTTTGTTTACATTAAATATAAAACGTTGATAACTGTAACCTGCAATACAGTCATTAATATTGCATATTTTGGGGAAGATTTACAAGAACTGACGCATCTCTGTATATTAGCAGAGATGAGTCAGTTAATTTGCGTCATGCAAAAAAAAACTTGCGCCGCCATGGGTGCGTTGCATTTACAATGCGGTGCACTGTGGCGCAAGGATTGACAGATGCGTGACGCATCTGTTGGCGGAAAGGCAACACATTGCTGGAGTCGTGTCGCAACCACAACGCAACTCCAGCAATGCTGAGCAATGCCTATTCCTATTATGCTGTGTCACTCCTAACGCCTGCTTCAAGCTGCGTATGGTTTTGAAGCAGTGGCGTCGTAGAAGTGACGCAGTGAAATCTTGTAGATTTCACTGCATCACTTTTCTGAGGTTTTCTTACGTCGGAACACCCACCCTGCATACATTATACCTGACGCAGGTATAATGTAGCGCAGGGCTTTACAACGTGACTCATCTCCCTAGTGTCGCAACGTGGCTTTTTGTTTACGACGCCGCTGCGTCACAAAAGTGACGCAACAGCAGCAAAAAAGTGTCGCAAGGGGCTTGTAAATCTGCCCCTTTGTGTCTAAACCTGGTAATCTTATGTTTAAAATTAGGGACACCAGCATACCATACAACAATAATTCTGTGGCAACAGGATTTCACTGGCGTTAACAAGAATGCATTTGTAAATCCAATGGGAAATGGCTTGTCAAACTAACAAATGCATACCGTTAGTAATATCAAAGACGGATTCCTTATAAAAATAAACAAGTGCACGGTCTATATCCTCATGAGTGTGCTTGCGAGTGTGACACAAACCCCTCTACTGCCGCCTTCATAAGAGAAGTAAAAATGCTTCTGATGAACAGATTCCGTCAGGAGCGCCCCTAAAGTCACTCAGCTTGTCTATTTGCATGTCGATCTACCCCAGGTCCCCCAATCTACCATGACGATTGGTATGTTGTATTAATATCTGTATTTTTATTGCCTCCTACATATGCCTTCTTGCTTTTTATCATGTATGTATGATCTGTTCACTATATGTACAGCACTCTGATACCCTGATGAGTCATTTTCATGCTATATAAAACTCTGTAAATAAATAAGATACTTCTCTGGTTCCAAGCGGTCTTATGTCAACTTCATGGAACAACAGATGTCAAGACTTCCAATGCAAGTTCTGGCTGCAGCAACCGCATATCACTTATTTGCTAGTAAAGATGCAATGGACTACAAAGAACATATACTATAGGTATCCAAGATGGCTGACACCATTGCCAAGTCTTGTGAGAGTCGTGTCAGCCCATGGGACATGAAGTCCTTCTTGTCTCTTACTCAGATGTTTCAAGGCTTGCATCTTACTGAGACATGAAACTTCCATCCAAGGAGTGTCCACGCTCTGCTCACTCTTCCATCCTCTTCTGCTTCCGTGGACAGGCATGCCCAGCGTTGCACGTCATGCAAGATAAGCACCTATAACTAAGCACATCCGTGCCTCATCCTGACAGCAGAAGAATGCTGGATTCTCAAACTGTCTTCTTTGTATGGCAATTTCCGATTACTGTTGTTTGTGGTAGCGTCATTACGGGCCCACAATCAATATTTGTGAGGAGTTTCTATAATTCTAAAATCATCAAAGAAAATTTTGGGCAAATAATTAGTCCCTTGTATGGGTATATCTACTGATGAGGAAGTCAATCTCTGTTGTCCAGACTATATTTATTTAAAAAGGACGCAAACCCTCACTCACCAACCTAGGTGGCATGCTTCATCTGTGGGTTGCTCCTCATCCGAACGCCCTTGCTGGTGGTACAGATGGGTTCCATTATCTTGGAGGTCTTTCACGGAGATCCTTTTTGTTATTGCACCCTAGGTAATATAGGGATCAAAACACAAATGGTAAAAATGACCAATCGATAACCTAAGAAACCACACTGGGGCTTGCTGAGGATGATGAGTGGTCCTCAGTTGCTTTGGCCAACATGTTTCAGCCATGTCCAATAAGACTCTTGCAAGATCTCTGACTTTCCCCAGGACCCGGATCCCTGACTAACATTTTTATTTTCTATACCTGTTGCTTTTAATTTCCTCAAAATGGTTAACTAGGTGTAAGGAGCAGGTGTCCCTGTCCTGTGCGCTCTCATGTGCACACATACCTGCAGCTCATAATCATTCTATATACTTGTCTTTCATTCTTTGTCATCGAATGGCCTGCACCATGCCATGGTTTATAAATGGCCCCAGGGGGGAGATGCAGCAGGGGCCATTGGCAGTCACAGATTCGTCAAGAGGAAATCCTTTCGGGTAACCAGAATGTCAAGGGATTTTGTAGAAATCTTTCCGACTTTCTCAGATTGACAAATTCACAGTGAGATCAGAATTGTCCAGGCTTATCCTACAGTGCTGGTGATGGTCCTGACAATATTTCAATGGAACCGAAATATTGACCTTTTTTATCATCGATTGGGCTAATATAACAGAATCTCCTTTAACATACTCATAAATAAGAAGTATGTTGCAAAGCCCAGCGACAATTTTTAATGTGTCCATGTTGTATTCAGACAGATTATTGACATGTGATCTATTTGTTGTTGTATGTGTCGCCTGTCTCCACTTGCTGATTGAATTACAAAATAAATTACATATATTTATATTGATTTTGTTGCTCATGTGGAAAGTTATGAAGCAGCTCGAGAAGCAACTTCTAGGGTGGACTGAATATGAGATGGAGAGCCGGGCTCCCTCTGACCCCTCCACTGACCATCAAACAAACCAGACTCAGCCCAAACAGTTTCTTCTCACCAGGACTCCAAAAGAGAACAATTCAAGATTGGTCCAGCTGGCAGATATCCTGGGCACTGGCCCAGATCTGACCTTCCCTTAGATCTGACCTATTCAGATTCACCTAGCTGTGAAGCACTGCGATCAGGTGCGCGGTCAGGTACAGCATACCTAGTATCGTGCAAAGCACATAGCAATAGAGCTGCTCTGCTGCTTCGGAGTGCTTCAGACCATTAGAATGGGCCAAACCCTGCGTGAAAGCCCTCCGGCTACTTTTGGAAACTAAGCACTTGTATGATGAATGTCACCATGTATCCTAAGGTTTAACACCATTGAATTCGCAGAGCGTTTGGTGTCTTGTGTACTCCAAGATTGCCGCAAACCACAATAATCTCCCACTCCACCACCATGAGCAGTGTGATATTTACACCAAGAAGTGTGTCTCAGTGATTGCTTGCCATTGGCGTAGTAATCTGTACCCTGATTGCTGAATGTGTGTGGTGAGTGCCTCATACATATCTGTGAATCATGGTATTGCTGTTTGGTACATGACCGTATACACATGGTGTCTGCACCTTAAGTCTAGCACAAAAAAATCCTAATGAACGATACAAGCTGAAAGGCTCAAGAACATCCTTAAACACCACGCACTTTACAACAACCTATCCCACAACTACTTTGTGCATCCTCCTTTTCATCTCCCTGACAATGGTACCAGGTCTTCATGTCCACTTGCAATTCCTTACTCCTCACTTTAACACCATATACATCATTTGTTTCAACCACCTTATTACTGCCATTCCACGAGAGTACAAACCAAGTCATTGACCCTCATCATCCTCCCTGCCCTAGCACTCACAAGACTCTGAATCACAGCAAGAACCAGGCCGCCATGAAAACAGTCTGCTGCTGCCTTTGAACTCCCGCTCACCATGCAACAAATTTACTTTGTACATCCCACTCTGTAGCTTGAATGTACCCAGAGAACCACAATGTAAGAGGTGGGTGATCAGGTTGGATCTTGTAGTGGTTTGACTCTCCTCCACTCCAGGGTTGTCCCCTTGGATGCCACTACTCTAGGGTAGAATAATAACCAACTATGTAATATACAGAGCACAATGGCAATATAGAGCGTTTAAAGTAACGTCAGAAAGAAAAATTAGCTATACACATTGGAAAGTTGGTACAAAATAGTATTCTTTGTATTTATAATGGACAATTTTTTGGCAATATCTTAATACACATTCAAATCAAAATAACAATTTTAACAAACAGTCATGGAAGGTGTCCCAGTGAAAAAAGTGATTAAACCTAAACTAAAAAAGTGACATAAAGTGCAACATAGGTGAAAGGTTTCAGTTATTCAATATAAAGGCAACAAATCACTGTGATCCAGCACTCCACAAGATTGTTTTATGATCATATAATATATCAGTCCATTCAGCAGGTGTTGTTTCAAAATTATTTCTTTATTGGGTTCTTCTTCTCTTTATATGTATAAAAGACACATGTGCGTGTCTTTTATACATGTAAAGAGAAGAAGAACCCAATAAAGAAATAATTTTGAAACAACACCTGCTGAATGGACTGATATATTATATGATCATAAAACAATCTTGTGGAGTGCTGGATCACAGTGATTTGTTGATATATTGTAGGGTCTCTGATCCTAAGGGGGTTTAGGGGTATTTAACCTCATGATCCTTGGCACCCGAAGAACATTAATAATTTTGACCTGACTAAATGATTTGGTGCAATTAAGTTTCTGCCTTATACCCCGTCTCTTTTGTGTATTGTGATTCAATATAAAGGCGATCATCCAAAGTAGTGAAAAGGGTGATTGTACCACACGGAGTGAAAGACGTTCCTCTGTTGTAGCGTAATGCGGAATACTCAGACACCATAACGGCTTTGAGATAGTTTACCGAATCCTTCGAGTACAGTGAGAGCCAGAACACGGCCCGCTGGATTGCTACTTTTTATAATCCTTCAGCCTTCCCGCAACTACATCGTTGGTAAACGCTTAAAGATTACCCAATATGATGCAAGCATAGGATAACGACCAACAACGATTTGGCAGTTGTATGGCCTGATTCAACCCTCACAAGGGCACCCGGCTGGGTAACCTGTGAGTTATTTTCTTTCACTTCCAACACGGTGACACTACCTTTACACATTAGGCAGCTTTACCACCGTTCAGGTGTCCCAACATTAGAAGGTCCTGAAGAGACCCTTTATTTCAAATAGGGTCGAAACGCCGTTGACAAAAAAATAGAGGCGGATCATTATCCAACACTTACGATGAATAAGTGTTGAGAATTACATTGTACTACTTTGGATGATTGCCTTTATATTGAATAACTAAAACCTTTCACCTATGTTGCACTTTATGTCACTTTTTTAGTTTAGGTTTAATCACTTTTTTCACTGGGACACCTTCCATGACTGTTTGTTAAAATTGTTATTTTGATTTGAATGTGTATTAATATATTGCCAAAACATTGTCCATTATAAATATAAAGAATACTGTTTTGTACCAACTTTCCAATGTGTATAGCTATTTTTTGTTTCTGACGTTACTTTAAACGCTCTATATTGCCATTGTGCTCTGTATATTACATAGTTGGTTATTATTCCACAGGAGCCATTGTTTCCTTTTTAAAAATTAGCACCCAGGCTCCATGCGAGTAGGGTTCCCTTGTCCTTTGATCATACTACTCCAGGGTAGAGCCCATAGGAACACATTATTCTGTGTAGGTTGGAAACTGGGTTTTACTGTGAATTGCTCCTCCACGGTGTCCAAGGTGGACCTACATATTCTTATTTCAGATGGTGGCTTTTGAGATACTGCCCTTTCAAATTGGTTTCACCCACCACTTCTAGGTGCTCCCCTTATTCATACTTCTTTTGCTTGGGCAAAGAATCTGCATCATCCACTTAGCTGTTGCCCCTCTACTACTCCTGGTGGACCTGCAAGCACCCCCTTCTACACATCCAAGACTCTCCATCAGACCAACGAAGCTCAAACATCGGGATAGTTTCTTATCCACTCGAACATGGTGAGTACATGCAAACACACTTACATATCCCAGCTCACTCCATACTCAAGCCAAGCAACAAGTTCACAGTGACATATTTGGAGCACACCTCTGAACCTCAAGCATGACAACAAAATGCCCGCCATAGGCCACTCTACAAAGCAAGACCATTCCAACCATGCAGTACAACCAGAGTAATCTCCCACTCAAAGATGGTGTATATCTGCAGATGTGATTCTATCTCACTTTTATTCACATGCTTCCATCCAAACTTATGAGCAGCGACAAGTTTGCTGCGTCATGTTTGGAGCACCTAGTGCAACCTCGGCACAACACACAATACTATCCAAATAGGCCAGTTTCTAAATTCACTCTACGAACGAGGCCGAACAAACCGAGTAGGCTTTTAACTCTCCACACTATAGTGCTTCAAAGCTTTAACATGGGTATGCAGCACCTTACAAATGCCACAATGCAACATACTCATCCTTGTCTGCTTTGACTCCCTACATTCACTTTCATCTCTGAAGCCCGGATGATCTTAATGTTTCTAAAGTGCTAACACCAGAATGTGTGATAGAAGCTCCTGGCCTATAAATCAGTAATCATTTAAGCCATCTTCAGGCACCATCAAAAGAGGAAGCCTTCGTGAAGGAGAGGATTTCAAATCAAGTCTCCTCGCCAGGGGAATCCTCTTCTGAAATGTGGCATGATGTAACTAGACCTACCTCTTCTAGTAGATACTTTGAAGTAAAGGACTACCAGCTGCCATTTTTGAAGATTAGGTCTGTACAAGCTGATAAAGATCCAAACAAAACCCTGCCAGCCCAGGTGTTGTGTGCTAAAATATCTGACATAGAAGGAAGGGTCTCTTTGGCACCTCACCTGACCACTAACATCCATTTTTCAGCATTGAAATCCCTTACGCGCAAAAGTTAAACAGTCAAGTATTTAGACCTGGAAGAGTTCCAGATGTGTACGCATAATTAATTGTTATCATTTCCATATCCCAAAATAATAACTGGAGCTCCATCTAACTGGTTTGTGAACGCAGGGCTACTAGTTGAGAAGTAAACCATGCAATGTGGATTGCAGTAAAAGGCGGTCTGACGAGACATGGGTAAAACATTTCTAGGTGCTGATTGTTTTTTAGATAATGCTATAGCTACAGTTCCTTACTGTTGTGTCTTCCTCACTCCATGCACCCAGCCCTGAGACGACTCATAAATGGGAAGGGTATTATTAACTAGTCTTCATTTCTATGTAAGGAGTCCATTTCTGATATACTTGTTCTCTACAAGCAGCAGAGCTTGCCCAAACCATACAGCTCCTGCATTGTCCATCAGGGTATTCCTAGTGTTTTTGCCTTGGACGGTACCCTCATGGCAGCACTCCCAAATAATGGAAAATTAAGTTTCAGACCTTTTTTAAAAATAAATTGGAGAATTTCCAATCAATCAGTACACCCACATTAATCTCTCACTCAAAGATAGTGTATATATATGCAGATGTCCGCAAAATATTTCAGGACTGCGGTTAGAATAGTAAATACACCTCCTGGACTATTTTGGCGAAAGTTCCACTTTCCACAAATATTCTGGGACTGCAATTAGAATAGTAAATTTGCCTTCCCAGCACCCACAAAACCCTCGGCTGCCCTGGAGATGCAGCTGAAGAGAATTTGATTCCCTTCGTCTTTGACCACACCCACACTTCCTGTCCATCCACAGGAAGTGGTCATTTTACTTCTGGTCAGTCCATCTTTCAGGGTACTGCTGTTCCTTTTACTATCTCACAGCTAGATATTTGGACAGCATCACAGGACTTGGGAACATGCAAATTATGCTTGATATGATTAAGTTGTTTATTAATTTTGGCACAACTTGTTTTCACAATAATCACTAATTAATTTAGGTATGATGAGCTTATTATGAGCTTCCATTATAGGTTGCTTTGTTATCCCTGTTTTTGAGGTTTTCATGTGCAACACCCCAGTCGCAGCCATGTTGGTTGCTTCTTTTCTCACAGTTAGAAATGAGCCGAGTGCAGCAATAGACACTTTGCAGCCTCATGAGAACTTATTTGGGGGCATATCAGCAATGAGGCGATAAAAAATTATCGCCGCTTTTGCGTCCGTTTTCAGACGAAAAGCGGCGATAATTTTAACGCCTAATCAGCAAGGTCACGCTAGCGCGTGAAACCTTGCATTAGCGCCTGTTTTTTTGAACGCCCATCTTTGCATTGCATCTCTAATGAGATGCAAAGTGGGCCTTCCTCCCCAGGATAACGGGAGAAATGTCGCTAAGCGACATTTCTCCTATTATCAAGCCTCACGCAAAGCAGCATAGCGACAGGAAAAGTAGCAATAACCTCTGTTATCGCTACTTTCCTTACGCCTGCTTTGAAACTGACTTAGCCATGATATCCTATGGAAGGTGGATATCATGGCTAAGTATGTGAGGCCCTATCAGCAAGCTATCGCCAAAAGTTGTGTGATTATCGCTGGATTTCCAGCGATAATCGCACATTTGGCAGTTTGCGCTCTGAATTTTATCGCTTTGGAGATAAGCGTTGCTATTAGCACGCTATCTCCGCGATAAAATTCAGAGTTGGCCAGCAATAATTATCCTCACGCTAAGAGCACTGAGCGATAATTATCGCCGGCCCTTGCTGATATGCCCCTTGATGCGGTTGTTAATGAGGTCTTGTATTTTTGGTGTATAACCAATGCCTATACATTGTTATAGTGCTCTCACACTCTGAACCTGGAGCATTCCATAGCTTAATCGATGATTCATTTTATTGTGTTTGCTGCAGATGCTGCCTTTGAGTCTCTGAACAGAGTCTTCCATGTGCTCTCAGACAGATAGTAGTGCTGGTTAAGGCAGTCCTTCTTGAATTTCAACAGCTCCCCATTCTAGGGCTCAATCTACATTACTCTGTTTTTTGGCTGTTCTCACACCTTCACATTTGTTCGGCTATACCACCCAAACTCGCGAGCCAACCTGTGCAATTCCCACTGGGATGCATTTATACTAAGGTTTCCACTGTAAGACATAACCCATTATTGAACTGACAAAATACCCTTTTTCGGAATACAATTTTTTATAAATGTACTCCAGGATGCAACCCAACTGACAATTCCCTTGTGTCCTGATGCCCCGGGTATTAGTTTCTTAACTGGGGTCAAAACGTTAACTGACCATGAGATTGGATTAAATGTATGAACACATATGGGTAATGAACTAATTCTATTTACTGTGGCATGATTCAGGATTAAACTGCTCGACAGCCAGGCACCCTTTCTGAGGCAAGTTGCATTAGGCAATGAAACTTCCTATTTTCTCACGTGTTTACACAAATCTGCACTGCACTGTCAGAGATTTTTACATACCACCTTAATCACTGTAATGACATCCAAATGTTTATCACTGACGAAAATTGATTTATTGGTTAGTTACGGTTCCTATTTTTGTCGTATATTCTACCATTGTAAAACAAGCATTGGCATAGCCAATAGGTCTCGCCTTTGGGACCTTATAAGTGTTTAGTTATCCAGCACAATATCCTTGGTGCAACAACATCAACTGTTGCATGGCTAAACACTTATAAGGTCCCAAAGTCGAGACCTATTGGCTATGCCAATGCTTGTTTTAATTGCTTTCGGAGACCATTAAGAGGGAAGGGAAATGTCAAAGGGGAAGGAGGGGAGGGCATGGAAAGGGAAGGGAAGGGAAGGGAAGGGAAAGGGAAGAGAAGGAAAAGGGAATGAGGATTAGGAAGGAGAAGGGAGTGGAAAGGGAAAGGGAAAGGAAGGCAAGGGTGGAGTGAGGTGGAGGGGATGGGAAAGGACAGGAAGGTGTTGACACATAGGGAGGGAGAGGAGGAGGGGGAGGAGAGGGGAGGTATGGGATGGGATGGAAAGGGAAGAGTAGAGAAGGGAAGGGAAGGGAAGAAGGGGAGGTGGAGGGAGAGGGCAAATGGAAGGGAAGAGATGGATGGAAAGGGGAGGGGAAAGGAGGAGGGGAAGGAAAGGGAAAAGTGAAGAGGATGAGAAAGGAAGGGTGGGGGAAGGAAAGGGAAAGGAAGGGTGGCAGAAAGAGTGAGGATAGAAGAGTTATGGGAAAAAACTAATGGAAGGAAAGGGAAATGGAAAGGGGAAGAAGGGGACAGAAGTGGAGAGATATGAACTTGAGGAAGAGAGGGAAAAGTGGATAAGGATAAGAGCATGGAAAGAAATGCGTAGGAAATAGAAAAGAAGGAATGAAGGAAAGAGAAGAGTAGGGTGGGGCATGTGAGTGGAGGGGACAAGAAAGGGGAGAAGGGGAGATGAAAGTGGAAGGAAAAAGGAAAGATGAAGGGAAGGGAAGATAAGGAAAGGAAAAGAAGGCGACAGAAAGGGAGAGTAGGGGAAGGGAAGAGAATGGAAGGGATGGGAAGGGAAGAAGGGATGGGAAGGAGGGGAAGGGAAGGGAAGGTTTAGTGGAAAGAAAGGTAAGGGGAAGGGAAGGGTAAAGGGGAGGGAAGGGTAAAGTAGAGGGAGAGGGGGAGGGAGAGGTAAGGGGAGAGAAAGGGAAGGAAAAGGTCAAGGAATAGTCATGGGAAAGGAGAAGGGAAGGATAAGGGATAGAGAAGGGAAGTACATGGAAGAGAGAGATGGGGAAGGAAGGGAAGGAAAGCAAAGAGGAGGAGGTGGGTGAGTGGAAGAGAATTGAAGGAAGAAGACGGAAGGAGAGGGGAAAGCAAGGAATGGGAAACAGGTGGGTGGGTTTGGAAGTAGGTGGGAGAAGAGGGAATGGAAAGGGAAGAGAACGGACATAAAGGGAGAGGAAGGGAGGGTAAGGGAAGGCGAAAGGGTGAAGGAAGGGTAGGGTAGTTATGGGAAGGGAAGAAGGGGAGGGGGAAAGGAGAGGGAAAGGGAAGGGGTGGTGAGGGGGAATGGGTAGGAGATGGGGAAGGGGATGGGAGAGGAAGAGGAAGGAAAAGAGGAAAGGGAAGGGTGAAGGATGGGTAAGAAAGAAAAATGTGAGGGATAGGGAAGGAGGGACGGGAAGGTCGAAGGGAAAAGAAGGATAAAGGAAGGGAAGTTAAGGGATGGGATGGAAAGGAGGG
The DNA here is from genome assembly GCF_964204655.1 of Triturus cristatus. Lineage (NCBI taxonomy): Eukaryota > Metazoa > Chordata > Amphibia > Caudata > Salamandridae > Triturus > Triturus cristatus. The sequence goes on along the minus strand of NC_140584.1, from coordinate 282,396,359 downwards.
AAGGGAAGGGAAGGGAAGAAGAGAAGGGGGAAGGAAGAGGGTGAAGGGAAAGAGGAGGGAGGGGGAGGGGATGGTGAAGGGGAATGGGGAGAGGATGGGGAAGGGGAAGGGAAAGAGGGAGGCTGAAGCATGGGGAACGGAAGGAAAAGGTGAAGGAAAGGGAATGGAATGAAAATGTAAGGGAATGGGAAAGGGAAGGAAATGGGAAGGTAAGGGAAAAGAAGGGAGGGAAGGGAACGGAATGGAGGGGTGCTTAGGGGAACGGAGGGAAAGGGAAGCGGTGGGGTAAGAAGGAACAGGAAGGGTAGGAGGATAGGGAGTGGGAGGGTGGGGAGGGGAACAGAAGGGAAGAAAAGGGAAAGGGGAGGAAGGGGAAAGTAAATGAAGAAAGGGTAGGGGTTGGAAGGGGAGGAGGAGAGGGAAGGGAGAGGGGAAGTGGAGTGTGGGGGTGGTGACGAGAACGGGATTTCGAAGGCAAGGGAATGGGGAAGGTAAGGAAAGGGTGAGGTGATGGTGAAGGGTAAAGAATGGTGATGGGAAGGGAAGAGGAAGTGAGGGCGAGGAGGAAGGGAAGGGGGAAGAGAGGGAATGGAAAGGAGAAAAGAAGGGTGAGGGGTCGGTGAGGGAAGGGAAGGGGGAGGGAAGAGAAGGGAGAGAAAGAAAAGAAGGATGTCAAAGGAAGGCAGGGGTGGGGTAGGGTGGTTGGAGGGGAGAGGAGAGGAGATGGAAAGAGATGGGAAGGGAAGGAGGATGGTGAGGGGGAAGGGAAGGCGAAAGGCACGGGTAAGGAGAGGAAGGTGTGAAAGAACAGTAAAGGATAGAAGAAGTAGGGGAGGAAGTAATGTTTGGGAAGGAAAGGGAGCAGAGAAGAGGAGAGATAAGAATGTAAGGAAGAGAAGGACAAAACGTAAGGGAATAAAAGCAAGAGAGAAAGGGATAGATAAGAGGGTAAAGAAGGGCAGGGGAGGGCAGTGAATAGGGAGGGCGCAGCCAGTTTCAAGTCATTTTCAAGTTAGTTTTCAGTTCGGTTTCATGCCGGTTTTTAGTTCACTTTTCGTTTGGTTTATGTACTCACCTTGTGCCCTTAAACCGATTCTTTCCCTTCCTTTTTGGAGCCTGATAGGCCCCCTGCAACTTCGAACCAGTGGCATAGCTAGCGCTTTGGCCCCGTGTTTGCCGACCCGCTGGAGCCGCATCAAAGTGTGGGGGAGGGATTGCCGCCCCATACGGAAGGTAAGGGGGGGGGGAGGCTCAGCTGCCAACAGTGGCCCTACCTGTCCGGTGTCCGTGCGTGCACTGCTGCAGCTGCCTGGTTACCAGCCTTCTATACCAAGGACACGTCACAATGGAGACTTTCAACATGTCACCCATCCCACGTCATCGGTTTACGGGTGATTCCATACGTTTCTGTTTAATGAGGGGGAAGGCAAGACACGATTTAACTAAATTTCCTAAAAACAAGCTATTTATTCACAAAATGATCCTTCGATGAAACTAAAAGACGATTCCATCCTACCCGACATTCTTTCCCATCAGTGGCCTCTCCTTTTCTCTCTACTATGGCGGAGGCCTCCCCTCTGCAGGTACCCTGGACACTGTGACATCACATTGGAAGGCCTGTCATATCATACATGTTCCATTCACGGGGTTCTGCTTATGGTGCTGCTGGGAAAGAACAGAGCTTTTATATTAATTTAAAACGTGGAGTTTTCTCAGTTTTCGTTTAAATACATGGGGGCTTATTTACAAACCCCTTGCGCTGGCGGTTCATCACTTATTCCCATTTTAAAGTGACGCCCTGGCAGGGCAGGGGTTTGTAAATAAGCTACCTTCAACACAAGGCGAATTGGCGCGTGCACTAGGCGCGCGGCGCAACCACTGTTGGGCTAATAGACCTTCCTTTAGCCCCTTCTGAGCTGCCGTGGGCTGGGCTCGCCGGACTGGGGCTGCAGGCCTGGAGGCCTACCTCATCGAAGTGTTCCACTTTCTTCCCCGGACAACAGTGCTGTTTTGCACAAGATTAGGGGGGACTGTTAAAGATGGTCGCAGATAGGGAAATGTAATGGACTGGCCTCGTAATGAGCCGATTGATTCAAGGGAGATCAAAGGGGAGCAACTGAAACCAGGAGATGGCCTAGAGAAAATATGAAGTAAGCTAGACATGCAAACAAAAGAAAGAGACAAACTGAAGAGAGTTGAGCACTAATGAAGGGACAACCCGGAGAGAATGGGAAGCGCCGCAAATCGGGTGTACACAGTGAGAGGGAGCGCGGTAGAGGGAGTTCAGTGATACAGGCATGGGGGGTGGGGTGAGGCAATGCGGAGGGATCAGTTAAAAGGTTACTGGGGGATATGTAGACTAATGGACACAGACAGGGACATAGAAAAAGCGAACAAACAGAACAAGACAAAGGATAAAGGGTGGAGTGGGGGACAGCATCGTCTCGCAGAAAAGGCAACGCATTGGGTGGAAAGAGTTAAGGCATGCACCGGCCAAGAAAAAAGCGAGAGAGGGGGAGAGAGAGAGCGAGAGAGAAAAAGAAAGCAGGAGCGACAGAGAGAAAGAGAGAGAGAGAACGAGAGAGGCTCTTTTTGGAAGCACATGCTCGTGCTTGTGGCGCACCCCTGCGCGCTCCCGCAAGGTGGATGCCGCCAGAAGCACGAGTATGTGCTTCGAAAAAGAGCAGAACGACGGCTGTAGGTCCTCCTATGCAGCGCATGGACATTGCGTAGGCGAGACCTAAAAAGGTGTTTATATATTGCTTTTAGTTTAGACTAATTGATTGATTTTGATTGATCAATCAATCAAAAAATAGTTTAGATGTACACTTTTTTCGACCACAAACTTGTCAAATAAGTTCAACTAATTCTCCGGAAGCCCTGGGTATCTACATTCGCTTAACCAGGTCCCCTGGAATACACAGCAGCCCCGTTTTTTTCTGACACCAATATGTACATTCGCCGTAATTCTCAGGGCCACCATACTTTGGTGTGACATCATCCCTTTTTGTACTGTCCACTGCAGAGGCACTGCAAAGACAGGTGGCTTCGGTGTCCATTATTGGTACCACTAGGTGGTGCTCTTCGGTTGCACTGTTGAGACAGACGGCTGGAGTGGCAGCACTGAGACTGGTGACTGCTGTGCCCTACAGTAGTGTGACTGAGACCAGTGGCCGCCGAGCCACTGCTGAGACAGGTGGCTGCTGGCTGTGGTGCCATAGCTGAGACAGGTGGCATCTGTGACTCTCTTGAGACAGACGGCTGAGGGATCCACTAAGGTAGCCTTGTTGAGACAAGTGTTGCAGTGACAGCACTCAGCCAGTTGGCATCACTCGGATGTAACTGTGGTGGCAACCATAGGCAGCTCACTAATTTGGGCATTGAAGGTACACCCTCCTTATTTTCTGCACCTTTTTCTACTACACTGATATGAATAGCAACCTATTTTTCACTATTAATAAACTAGAGCAAATGCTGACGAACAGCAGGCCGAGACAGATACTGACATCTGTATGATGGTTGGCAAAGTCATGAAGGCGTCTTCACCAACCATCAAACAGGTTGTCTAAGGCTGGCCAAGCCCCAGTCCTGGCCTCAGGGCATCCCCATTTGTGACACTTTACACAATCCCTGCAGTGCCCGAGACTACACGCCAAACAGCCTGTCACCTCAGCCGTTCCTAAGTATTTTGCCTCACCACTTTCAAAGACCATCAGGTGCCACTGGAGGTGCCACTGGGACTGGTGGCCTCAGTTTTCTGTGGTAGCACCACTGGGGCAGGTGGCCCCCATGCTCTGTGGGGGCACCACGGGGACAGGTGGCCCCTGTACTCTGTAGTGGCACCACTGGGATATGTGGCCCCATACTCTGCGGTGGCACCACTAGGGCAGGTGGCCCCCGTGCTCGGTGGTGGCACAACTGGGGCAGGTGGCCCCCGTGCTCGGTGGGGGCACAACTGGGGCAGGTGGCCCCAGTGCTCTATAGGGGCACCACTGCAACATGTCGTCCCTCACCATGCTCTGTGGTGGCACCACTAGGATAGGTGGCACCCATGCTCCGTGGTGGCACCACTGGGACAGGTGGCCTCACTCTGTGCTCTGTGGTGGCACCGCTGGGACACGTGGTCCCTGTGCTCTTTGGTGGCACCACTGGGGAAGGTGGCCCCAGTGCTCTGTGGGGGCACCACTGGAACAGGTCGTCCCTGACCATGCTCTGTGGTGGCACCACTAGGACAGGTGGCACCCATGCTCTGTGGTGGCACCACTGGGGCAGGTGGCCCCAGTGCTCCTGTACTAGAACCACTGGGACAGGTGAGCCCAGTGCTCTGTGGGGGCACCACTTGGACAGGTGGCCTCACTCCGTGCTCTTTGGTGGCACCACTGGGACAGGTGGCCCCGTGCTCTGTGGTGATACCACTGAGAGAGTTTGTTGCAGTACCCTGCAGTTGCTTCACCAAGACAGGTGACTGTGGTGCCCGGGCACCTCTAGGCTCATTTGCTGGACCGATAGGACTCCTAGCATTCTGCAGCCAGACTGAATGCGCTTTCTGTAGTCATGTGATGTCATGTGTTTCTCTTTCGCTAGTTCCAGTCTATGGGAATCCCAACCAGACCTAACCGGTACCGTCTGTGGAGTTCCTCCTGGGCCCAGCGTTGGGGGGTAGGGGTTCAAGGCTCACCGTTCTGTTTTTAGATGCTGTTTATTTGAGTTGGTGTGTAGCCTGCCAGGAGAGCTCCCTGCCAAGAACAGTGTTACCCATCACACAGAGAGTACTGTCGCCCCTCAGGAGTCCAGGAAGCGCTCTGATAAAGATATGGAAAAAGACTTATTTTTCCATCCTTTAGACATATTCTGAAGAGCGAAGAGCGGGAGAGGAAGAAATGAAAACAATGTGCAATGGAAAAGGAAACTCAGGCAAGAAGAGAAGGGAGACATCGACAGGCAGACGGTGTGATGGATAGGTGGTGATGCTTGAAAACTTTCAGGAGCCAACAGGGTGCCTGTTCGGTCACTGAACAATGGAGGGTGACTGCAGGTCACCCTCTAATGCTAGAAGGGATGGGGGTTAAGTGCTGTCATAGGAAACAGACCAAAGAAGATCATCCAAATAGTATGTTACATTAGAAACTGACAATAACACTTTGGAATAGTCCATCTAGTCCTGGTGAAAGCCCTACACCAGGTATGGCTTTAAAACATGTTGTCTTTTGAAGATTGTTGAATATAGAACTGTAGGGTCCTTAAAGCCCACTCCAAGTCCTTAGTTGTTTTAATGTTGTGATAAAAGATAGGAATAAATAAAATAGTATGCCCGCCTTCCAACACACAATCTTAACCGACCCCTGCAGGGTGGAATTTCTAGGAGAAATGGCTCCTGGGCTAGGAGTGGGCCTGATGGTAAAGCATGGTACATAAATACGGGTGAGAGAGCACTGTCCCGTCGGGAAGCATCCTCAACACCACTGAAGTAAACTAAAACTTTACTAAGTATATTAGGGAAGACTGACACAGGACTGCTCCGGGTCCTGGGGAACAGGAAGTGACATTGTGTCTGCCTTCTTTAGATAAACATTGGCTTCCTGTCAGTAAGTATTTGATCATTTTGCACTGATGGGAAATGGAAGAAAACTGAGGTTGGTGCACTGTTTTTTTTTACTGACTCCCCCAACTAATACAGAAGTGACAATGCATTGTATTAAAAGTAACTATTCTGTTACTATGCAATGTAACTGTTCTATTTAAAGCTTTATGTAAAAGTTGTTTTTCTCATTTATCATTCCTAAATGATCCGCGAATCCCTTACCTAAATCAGTTATCTCTTTCTCTCTCTCTCTCTCTCTCTCTCTCTCTCTCTCTCTCTCTCTCTATACACATATATATACATACATACATATACATACATGCATACATACATATATATGGAATTAGTTTGGAAAATTTCATGAAGATTCATCAAACAACGCCAAAGTTATAAACAAAACAAAAAATGCTCTTCCTATGAAAACTTGGTCCTAACTATAACTACCAGTAGGTAATGTATATATATTAGGTCCTTGTCCGTTGTTTGTGATAGTGAGGAGGACTCCTGCGGTCTCGACACGGTGACGAGGATATATATATATATGTATATATGCTCTTTGATGCACCGTGAACGGCGCACTCGCGGACGGTGTATATATATATATATATATATATATATATATATATATATATACTCTCTCTCTCTTTCTCTCTCTACCTCTCTTTCTCTCTCTCTTTCAAATCTTTCCTCAGCTTTCGGCCACTTCCTTCCTCTGCTGTCTCCTCCTTCCCCATTGTGTTCCACAGGGGTTATAGGCGAGTCAAGCACTTTACAAGGAACCAACATGGCATGCGACCATACACACCCTCTTCCTATTATTCTTAGTGGCTGCTCCCTTTTTATGCAAGTATCCCCAGCCTTCTTCTATTCTCCTTGAGTGCTTTGGAGTGGATTAAAAGTGACACAAGGCACTTTACAATAAACAGGCATGCCTGTGCAACTATAATAATTATCTCCAAATAAATGAATACACACAATTTGTGAAACTAGAGGAAGAGAGAGATTCACAGCGATGGATAAATGGGCGAAGTAAAAGATAACAAACTGACTAATGACCCTATGTATCTGGTATGTATAATTGAGAGAAAGTGAATGCCTTAACCTGATTTTTGCAAAGCAGAGGGCTGTACTTAGGACTTGAGACCAAACGTCTGCCGTGTATGGGTTGATAACCCTCCTCCGCACACCACATATCGAGTGACTGATCCCATGGTCTGCATGTGGCACCATAGGCCCTTGAGTGGCACGCAATTCAACAACAAATGAATTTGTGGCCCATGGGCTAATGTAAGTTTCAAAATATAGATGCACTATCCCTCGTCATCTTTTTTACACCAGAAACGGAAGCATCTCAAGTCCAATTGGAAGGATCATCTTCCAAATGGGAGTCTCTCCCCTCTGATTCAATGTCCCTTTTTTCAGACGTGAGAGTATGGCTCTTCAATCAGATGGAAGGGTCTTCAATCCCATTGGATGGCTTTTCTTGTAGCTAGGAGCATCTCTAGATCCAGGGGATGGCTATTCTTTAAGTCAGAAGAGTCTCTTGTCCTACTGGATGGGTCCTCTCCCAAAAGGGGAAATCTCCATTCCTTGAGAGTAGCTCGTCTTTCAGACAGGCGTCTTGCCAGTCCCATTGGATGGCTCTAATTCCTGATAGGAGTCTTACCATTCCAATTGGATGCCTACTGATTCAGATGGGAGCATCTGCATTCCACTGGATGGCTTTTCTATCAGGCGGGAGTGACTCCAATCCCATTAGATCGGTCCTCCATCAGTTCAAAGGCCCTTCCATGCCATTGGATGGGTCCTCTTTTAGGCAGTAAGGTCCTCACAAGTTCATCATCCTTTAGGTTGGTGAACTAATCTACTGGGTGCTCTTTTGGAGACACTGATACGTTAGCCACAATATTTTAGCCAGTGTGGGTGGCAGGAAGAAGTCTGTGCAGCCCCAGTGCTCTTCTGGCCTGTTGGTTTGACCCCTTGGGCCTCGTGTTGTTCCAGTCTCCTTAAGTCCTTTGGTGGGTGAGAATTTGAGTCTCATTCCCTTTTCTGTTGTGTTGTGTTATGTCATGTAGATTTGTATGGTGCATCTTAACACCTGTCAGGGTACCCTGGAGCAGGAGCAGGAGCATAGGTTCGGTGGTGCTCCTAGTTGAACAGCCAGGTCTTCATCTTCTTGGGGAAGTTGATGTGTGGAGTGCTGGTCCTGATGTGTAGAGGGAGTTTGTTCCAGCTTTTGATGGCGATGAAGAGAAAGCATGTCTTCCTGTCTTGCTTCTGTGGATGTGGAGGATTCATGCGAGAGAGAGAGCGGTGGAGCATAGCTGTCTGGATGGTTGGTAGAGTTGGAGTCGGTCGTTGAGTTAGGCTGGTCCAGTGTTGTGGAGGGCTTTGTAGGAGTGGATGAGAAGCTTAAATTTCCAGCGCTTCTGGATGTGTAGCCAGTGCAGTTCCGAAAGGCAGGGAGCAATGGTTTGGATTTTATGCGTGAGTTAATTTTGCAGAAGTGAGAGTGCGAAGCCATGAAGTCCCGGAGCCTGGAGCCTAATGCCTGCTCTGCCCTCCACTTGTGGCGGTACTAGACCATGTCACCACCCTACCATTCCCACACACTGGCGAAAATTGCCTTTGATTTCAGGGGCAACTGGCTGTGGGAGTATGGACGGGCAGGGTTAGGTCCTAGGGAATGTATAAGGACTGGCTCCCCAATGCACCATGGACTACCTACGTTCTTGCGAGGTGTGGTGTTGTTCCACGCTTCACAAATGAGGAATCTCATCAGCAGTGGTTCCTGCCTTAGGGCGTCGGGGCGTTGCCACACTCCTATTTGCCCCCCCTCTGGCAGTCTGGCAGTGTATATAACAGAGACTTAAACTGAAGCAAAAACACTACTATATTTACATTATTAAAAACGGCCACGAGTCAGTCAGCCTTTGGAGAAAGGGGGTGGGGCAGGCTTAAATTTGATGGTCACATCACGTGACATGAGTGGCAGTAGCAACGATGAGCGCACGGCACCTAGCAAAGTACACATGTCGGGTTGGCCGGCTGCCTTTCCCCGGCCAATCCGACATGCCCGCTACAGGCTGCTCAGTACTGCCGATTGAGTGAGGGGGGTTGCTTAAAACTGCAGACCCCCAGTCACTTAATGAGCAGTGAGTTTGCTTGCTCACACCAATCCTGGCACTGCTCTCAGCAAGAGAGCAGCGTCTGGATTGGCTGCTGGGCACGCTTGCAAGGCCTAATGTAGGCCGTTGGTGCAGACTTCATACAGATGGCAACGCGGGAGTGGGAGGTTCTGTCCACGGAGCAATAACCAATCACTGTACTGGCCTATTGTGAAATGCAAAAAGAACAATTGATGGACCGAATGCAGAACACTGTCATACATTAACCCCAGTACAGAGATCTGGGCCTAAATCCATCGTTTTTTTTGCTCACCATGCCATTCCAGTTTGGACCCAGCCATATGCAAATCAGTCTTGACGCTGTGCCCCATGAGAACAGTCCTGCCCAAACTGCCAGGCAAGGTCCTCCTTGGACTGGAAACAAGCATCCTAGCACAGGTTTCGGGCTTTCAGCCCTAATCAGCCAGGATAGCTTGACTCCAGTGGCATGGAGAACACAGGACCCACGTCTGGGCATACCCATCCCACTCGGGGTGACAAATGCAAAAAGAACAATCGATGGACAGAATGCAGAACAATGTCATACATTCACCCCAGTACAGATGTACTCCGTCCATCATCTCTTTGTGTTTGCTTTGTATGTCCTAAGTTGGCAAGGTATGCCCAGACGTGGGTCCCTTTCCACACTTTGCCACTGGATTCAAGCTAGCCTGGCTGAAGAGGGCTGTTAGCCAGAAACCGGTCCCAGGATGCTTGTTTCCGGTCCAAGGAAGACATGGCTTGGCAGTTCGGGCTGGACTTTTCCCATGAGGCACAGGGTCAAGACTGATTTGCATATAACTGTGTCTGAACTGGGAAGCAACGTGAGCTAAAGAATGATGATGGATTCAACCCAGATCTGTGACTGGGGGTGAGTGTTTGAAAAGTTTCAGCACTCCCTCAATCATCTCTTTGTGTTTGCTTTGTTCTCCCTAAGTTGGCAGGGTATGCCCAGACATGGGTCCCTTGCTCACTTTGCCACTGGATTCAAGCTAGCCTGGCTGAAGAGGGCTGTTAGCCCGAAACCGGTCCCAGGATGCTCGTTTCCAGTCCAGGGAAGACATGGCTTGGCAGTTCGGCCTGGACTGTTCCCATGAGGCACAGGGTCAAGACTGATTTGCACATAGCTGTGTCTGAACTGGGGTGGCAAAGTGAGCTAAAGAATGATGATGGATTCAACCCAGATCTGTGACTGGGGGTGAGGGTTTGAAAAGTTTAAGCACTCCGTCCATCATGTCTTTGTGTTTGCTTTGTTTGCCCTAAGTTGGCAGGGTATGCCCAGACGTGGGTCCCTTGCTCACTTTGACACTGGATTCAAGCTAGTCTGGCTGAAGAGGGCTGTTAGCCTGAAACTGGTCCCAGGATGCTTGTTTCCGGTCCAGGGAAGACATGGCTTGGCAGTTCAGGGCTGGACTGTTCCCATGAGGCAAAGGGTCAAGAATGATTTGCATATAGCTGTGTCTGAACTGGGGTGGCAAAGTGAGCTGGATTTAACCCAGATCTGTGACTGGGGGTGAGTGTTTGAAAGGTTTCAGCACTCTGTCCATCATCTCTTTGTGTTTGCTTTGTTCACCCTAAGTTGGCAGGGTATGCCCAGACGTGGGTCCCTTGCTCACTTTGCCACTGGATTCAAGCTAGCCTGGCTGAAGAGGGCTGTTAGCCCGAAACCAGTCCCAGGATGCTCGTTTCCAGTCCAGGGAAGACATGGCTTGGCAGTTCGGCATGGACTGTTCCCATGAGGCACAGGGTCAAGACTGATTTGCACATAGCTGTGTCTGAACTGGGGTGGCAAAGTGAGCTAAAGAATGATGATGGATTCAACCCAGATCTGTGACTGGGGGTGAGTGTTTGAAAAGTTTCAGCACTCCGTCCATCATCTCTTTTTGCTGGCCTCTTGTGAATCCATGCAGTAATTGGGCATTTCTGCCTTTGCTGAATGATCGTCCTGCCTGTCAGTCGCTCCCCATCTCGACAAGAAAAGTGAGACGAGCCAGACTACACCTCCTCCTCTTGGTCCTCTACATCTCTATATTCTCCTCCCTCCTCGCTTCTCTCGGTGATGCTATCCCTCAGCCCAAAAAAAAAAAGCTGTGAGGTACTCAGCATTGTCATCTTGAAGTCTGTTATGAAGTTCTGTGGTTGTAATGGATAAGCAGCAACCTACGTTATTATATGAAATCTCTTTATTGATGTCATAACTACACTTTCAAAATTGCTTTCCCAAAGTTGCTTGAAAATGCACCATTTCCCCAATCTTTTTTTTTAAATGTTCTCGGGGGGAAGGGGACACCCCCGAACCTCCCTTATGTCAGTCAGGCTCGCTTGCTACGCTCGCTCACCGTAGTGCGCTCAGCCACAACTTTTATGCCACACCACTTTCAAATGTCATCAGCCGCCTCTGAATCCCATCTTCAGACCGTGCAAGCATGCTGCCTTGGTGATTAATCTCTGGCATTTTTTGTTGGTTGGTCTTTGTTCACTAAGGAAGGTATCTGGAAGATTAATAATGGTGTATTGTGCACAGCCACCATGGGAGCCTTTAGCTTCCCCAGCTCCTAGTCAGGGATGCCAATCAGACTACCATACAAGTGCAGCAGACAAGTAGAGAATCAAGCAATAAGGACAGCTATGAGGTGAGGCCCTATAACCATCCTTCCAGTCCATCGGGCCTTTAATTAATTGGTTGGCTAAAACTGCCACCCGATTCTTATTTGGCGGGGTTGGCGGGCCTCTGGCGTAGGCAGGTGTACAGCCATTTGATTGGCTTTAGCCCTGTCTCTCCTTGCAATTGGTGGCTGTAATTGACTTTCTAACTGCCTCTCCGTGTAATTAATTGGTGCTGTGATTGACTTTATCCCTGCCTCCCCTTGTAGTTGGTGGCTGGCCCTTAACCCTCCCTCGCCCCCTGCTCGTCACATTATGTTTTTTAGTTGGGTATGATGGTATGTCATAGTGATTGTTGAGAAATGTCAGGTGCATATTCATCACTGACCAAAAAATGCACCTGGACACTGTGTTCGGTGGGTGGCATCAGAGGCAGTCCTCTCTAGGGCTGGTCTGGCCATTATGTCACTTTGGCATTATGCTGGTGGACTTCAGGCTTTGGGGTGATTTCCGAGCTGGGTGGGCTTCCAAGGCTCAAACATGAAAGCCACTATGGCCCAATTCCAGTAACGGCCTCCTGCACTGTGAGCTGGTTTGAGCATTTTTACCAGCGTTGCTTCAGGTTTAGACTTTCTCCTCTCTGCACACACAAGACTAAGATGTGACTGAGACATCATTGGGGGCCAAAGTTTGCAAAGATGAAGTTTTCTATACACAGAGAGGTACTGCTGATCTATGGGGGGGAAAGTCTGATGCCCGAGAGACCAGTACCTTTGAAAAGGTTAGAAGCGCTGAAGAGGGTGGGGTAGAGTCAGTGACATGTCATTTCCTCAGGTGCCAGGGTAGTTGCACGCTGGAGCAGAGTGTATCTGTGCAAACCTCTTGTCTATGGGAGGAATCCATCTTGTTGGACTCCTCCTGCCGACCCTCTAGCAAACCCATCTCCTCAGGGCACTGGGGCATGATTCCCCCCCTCATGTACCTCTGACTTTAAAAGTCTACAAATGCTCAACAAATCCCTGCAGAATCTGGTTGGAGCAGGCTATCTTTTCTCTAGCACTTACTCTGGAAGTTCAGCCCTTCCCCGAAGACTTGCTCTGTAAACTAGCCTTCCCGCACAGCCCTGCCCTGGAATCTAGCTCTTCTAAATAGCCCTGATGTGGTCGCTAGCCTTTGCGCCGAGTCTTGGCTATGGAAGGCTAGTCCATCCACAGAGCCCCTTGGAAGTCTAGCCCTTCTCCAGGGTCCTACCGCTAGAAAGCTAGCACAAACGCCAGACCCTTTCTTAGTGCTTAATTTGAGCACTTGGTTTCCGGTGCTCGGCACCAGCACTTAATTGTCAGCACCAGGGCCTGTGACAGTCTGCCAGAAGGTGGCGCTGTCTGGTTAATTTAGAGATGACCACAACAACAGTTAATTAACAACTCAGTATACATTAAAAATGAATATTACCTGCCACCCAAGCCATTCTTATAGCTTTGGGGGCCTGAAATAGTGCAAATTGTCACACTTGTAGGAGTGTGAATGTTAGTACTTGTGTTATTACTATCATTGACGGCACTGGCAAGGGCAATATGTGGTACAAGGTGCAGTAGCCTCCTGACGAGAGCCCTGGCTCCTATCTTTTTGCAAATTAAGCACTGTCTGAAAGGCTAGCATTTCTGTAGAATCCCGGCTCTGGAGCGCCAGCACTTCTGCAGAGCCTCCACCTTGGAAGCAAGATCTGTCGAAGGGCCCCAGCCCCTGAAGACTGAGGCTAACCTTCCCACCGAGCCCTGCTACTAGCCCTTGCATCTACGTTTTTAGGTCTTGCGCCTAGCGTTGCAGTACTTAGCACTGCTCGCGCAGTGCAAGACTTCTTGTAGGGGCTTCTGAAAGCTGACCACACGCTTGTGCGTGTGGTTAGCTTTTGTTACAGAGCTATTGGGCTTTGCGTGCGTCTTTCTGAGAAAAACAGCACGCAATTAGGCAAAGGCGGGTGCATGAACCGCCTTTGCTCCGCCCACGGCCTATTGGTGTCGGTTACCCGCACAGGCCACATCTGTTTTCAATTATCGTGCCCAGACACGGGCGCGATAATTGAAAACAGATCGCTCGCTGTGGGGCGCGGGCGCGCGCACCACTCGTTCAAGCTATCGCCTGGGGGAGCTGTGGGAGCGCTGGAAAAATTCCTCACACCGAACTTTCTGTCCGAACTTCTTCAAACATAAACAAAAAATCTACTGCGGTTTTACACAGCTCCTAAAAACCAAACACTTCAGCTTCATGGCGTTACTCAAATATTTGAACCGATGTAGCGGCAAGACAAGTGCCTAACTAACAGCAGTGTGCCCCCGTCTAGCCGTACATTCCTTAACGCATTCCTTTGCTTTCACCACATTGCAGCAGAAGCCAAGGGCCGAAGAGAGCGCACATTACCCAGATTCTGGGGCCCCTAGCAAGCATATCTGGGCATCAACACTGCTCAGGCACGTCTACTTGAGACAGCCTCTTATTAAACATGCCACTGACCTGTCAGTGCCCAGTGACCTGGCGAAGTACGTCGCTCGGCACTGAATGCGTTAAATTCGCAGGTAGTCCTAATGGAGGAGGCAGCCTCGGCGTGGGGTTCTGGTTAGACAGTACTGTGGGCCATCAGTGGCACCGCCTATAAAGTGACAAACCAGGAGGCCCACAAGGAGGGGTCTAAGAGTGTGTCACTCACCTCTACACACCTGGGTGTGATAATACCCTCGGCCCTTCCACTTCTCTGCAAATACAGCTCTTAGAAGCCCTGCGCACCAGGGTTGTGCCCGCTGCGCTGCCTTTGGGGCTGCCGCTTGAAATAAATACCGACCCCGACCATATGTGCTATCTCGGTTTTCTATCATAAATTGAGTGGAATGCAGTATATTGCGTCCGCCACTGGTGTGCACACAGACACGTAGATGTCAAGAACACAGTGTGAAGCAACGCAGGACATGCACCTGATGTGAGCCCTGCACAGCCAGACACCATATGCATCACCCTACCCTGACCTTTCACAGTGAAACGCGCTCGTCCGTTCTCACTCGTTTATGATCTTACTCATTCACCTTCCATTTCTAGCCACACTCGGACGGAGAGACGAGCCGAGCTGCTTGCTGCTGCTGGAATTAGTTCAAAGCGGCTGCCGCAAACTGGAGAATAGAATGCTAATAACCCGGGGCCTCCACCAATTGGTTGATGTTGCTGCTGCTATTTGTGTCGAAGCTTACGTGTCCCTGCGTAACTAGACGACGTGACCTTGGGAAGAACTGCCGTCTTAAAACCCTTGAGTATGGGTTCGAATCCCACCTTGGTACTAAAATTTCCAAATGAAAGACATAATTTCCACGCTTTCAATCTCCCGATGCCCCCGCACACTCTTCATTAATCCTTAATTCGTATTTGTTGCATGCAGACCGTGTCGGTGCCCTGCGATGTAATTCCCAAGTGAATATAACATACAATTGCACGTATTACATCATTACCGCTACCAGCCTTGAAGCCTGAATTACCGTGGGCTGGTGAAATGACGATGAGGTGGCAAACCTTGCTGCCATGCCCAGTTGGAACAAGCATTTGCAATGCAATAGGTCTCGCATTTATGCGAGTTTCAGCTATTGACTTTGCAAATAATAATGCCTTTTTTTTTAAACATACATAAAAGGCATTTTCGTTTACAATGCCAATAGCTGAAACTTTCGTAACTGCGAGACCTAGTGCATTGCAAATGCTTGTTTTTTAAAATGCAGTTTTATAGAGCGGGAACTCTACCCGAAGGTATCAAAGTGCTTTACATGAGCACCAGTTGGGTTACAGATGGACGCATTCCTTTTGTTAGGAAGCTAGGGAACAGGGTGCGAGTCTCGGCAGGGACCCTCAACATCCTGTGATTCTGGGCAAATCACTTTATCTCCCCAGAATCACAGGATGTTGAGCGCCCCTGCCGAGACTCGAACCCGGTTCCCCAGCTTCGAGGTCGGCATTCTAAACGTTCGATTAACCTTGGCTCTGGAGGCCTGCATTGTATTTCTGTGTGCCTTCAGTGGGCAGCGTGCACATGACACAGCCAAGGGAAGAGGTACTAGCACACAACATGCGGCCTCGCGGCAAATAGAAAGGCCAGGAGAGGTTGCAGAGGCTTGTAGGCGGCACTCACCACCCTAGCCTCATAGAGATTCCTCTGCGACCTCTAACCCCGACAGTTAAGTTCAGCTTGACGGCAGCCCTGGCTCTCGTGGTGGCCATTGTGCTTTGTAGCTGAAATGCCAGGGTGCCCTTTGCAGTGGTCCAATGACTAATCCATGAGCTCAGTGTCGGTCTAGAGTTGGCACGGCCCATGACCGCGCATGGTGCCCTTTAGCACAAACCCTGGCCTTGAATGGTGACTGGTGACGCTCAAGCATGACGTTTCGAGTGGTGCAAGCGGCCATCTTCCCTCATTTCCAAGAGCAGTCCAGCAGTCCTTCCTATACCCAGCAGCCCTCACCTAGACCCAGAGCCACTGATCTCTCAGCGCACGTGCCTCCTAGCCACAGTGGCATCGGGCGAGTTTAGAGCCTGCCTGGCAGGGGAGGGCATCTGAAAGGCTAGTGAGCCTGACAGACTGACATCACTCCAACCCTACTAATCTTTCAACTGTCCCGCTTTCCAGTAAATCTGATTTATCTACATGGCAGATTGACCTTCGCTCTATAAAAGGAGGATTGCTGAGGTCTCATGTGTGGCAGCCCCAGTCCCCACTATACTTACCCTACCTTTGTCTTTCCTCCTTCTCCCCCAAGACGTGACTTCCCCTACATCTGGGTCCTGAAGGAAGGCATTTGACCTCCTTTGGAAGGGATTTGGCCAAAGGTCGAGGGTGAGGCCAGGCTTAGGCCAAGCTAAGGGTGGAAAGGTGTTCAGTCTCCCCGAGTTAATGACGAGGACTAACTTGTGATTCTTTACGGGGTGTTCTCGGCTGAGACTTCTGGTGAAGGAGGGGGTTTGACGCAGGTGTTCGAAGTGAATCTTTAAAGCTATCCTCCCTCAGGCTTCCACATCTGTCACGCGGCTCACGCCTGCGTACCTAGCCTGCCTCAGCCGGCCCTCTGGTGTCCACCCTCTCTGCTCCAGCCTCACCGCTTCCTTTCATACTGTGAAGCACAGTAGGAGGTCCAAATTATGTGGAAAGGCTGACTAAATTATGTGGCAAGAAAGGCAAGTTATGCGACATAATGCAGCACATTTTGTGATAGCATTATTTTGACATTTTACACTTGGTAATAGTGTCTCGGAAATGAGTTCACTTTATTAGTATAATGTAGACACCCAAAAACAGCAATAAACAACTGAAAGATGATCAATCAACATTTGCTAAAAGCAGGAACCCGATCAGCCATCTTTTTTTGTATCTTATGATCTGTGTAAGCTAGAAGCATTTTTTTTATTAGAATCTGCAGGTTATGCAGCAGATGATGGATTATGTGGCAAATGTGGCAAATCCATAATTTCACAAAAATTGGCATAGCCACAGAATCACATAATTCCAGTGGTCCTGAATATACCTTACATTACACAAGGTCACTTTAATTTTATAGGCACAGGGACAATAAGCGATTTCAGAAGCCAGAATCACCGGATATTGAGCAGATGCCAAGACTCAAACCTAGCTCTACAGTTTCAAAGTGGAAAGCTCTGACCTAAACTCCATCCTCTCCCCAGGATGCCCCTACTCTGCTCCATATGCACACTCAATCGGAGACAGTGATATCTTCGGTTCACCTACAGGCCATGCTAATGTCCACCCGAACCACCTATTGCCTTCTACTTCGCCTCTCTCACAGGTTCACTGCTTGCTGTTTGCTACGACTGCCCTTCTGTCCCTCAACACTAGAGGGCGGTGTATTTCCGCGGTTACTATCCTCTAGTTCCCTCTTCCGCTGTCCCCAGCCTTTCCATATTCGCTCCAGTGCCACCTCTCCCTACTGCCACTCACTCGCCTTCCACTCTTACATGCTGGCAAGTCTAAGTTCAACGCCCGACAGGCATAACGCAAAAGGATGGAACCTCTCTACAGAGTACGAAGAGGGGCCTTAAGCCTCCCATATCTCACAGATATTCATTGGTCTTGGGCTGAATAAAACCCCGTGAAGGGTTGAGGAGCCTCTAAAGGGTTGGGGGTCCCCGTACCGCAGAGACTGCATAGGTTTGCGTTACTACCCAGCAATGCCCCAGAGTTCAGAATAGTAGACAACTATAGCAGCCTCCCCGGGGTCTTACTCAGTGCCCAGGTCCAACCTTTTGAATGAAGTCTCCATTTTGTTGGAGACACCCTGTGTAGTCTTCCCAACCTACAAACCACTTCAAGACACACAGCTGCCAGCTTTGTTGTCAGTATATGGGCAACATTTCTGTATTAGCAGTAGAGATGGACAAGCCAGAAAATGAATGGTGGGAAGCCCAGGGCCAGACTGGGAAAACAAACCAGCCCTGGCAACTCAACTGGATTGGCCCGGGGTGGGGGAGGGGAGGTTGCTAATGAGAAGCACTGCTGCTGTTTTTGTTTCAGGGGGCCGATATTGCAGCACAGCTGCAAAACTGGCCCCCAGTAACAAAAACGGCCCCCACCACTCAAAAACCGGCCTCCACCCTTCTGGCACACAAGAATAAAGCCAGGTGCCTGCTACGACCAGTCTGGCCCTGGGGAAGCCCGAGACAGGGGTCTGACTTGGCTCTAAAAGACTGACCACGAAGTAAGCCAGCAACATATTTGGTATGTGAATTACACAACATTAGTCACATAAAAATATGATTAAAACTTTACAATTTATAAAAAAGTGTTTTTCTTTAACATTTGGAAGTGTTTCAATTTCGTAAATTGAGTGAGACCTATTAGAAGTCAAAGGGCCGAATAATGAGTGGCTCATTAAATTCCATCTTGTGTGTAAACCTCTTTTTATGCATGGGGTGGAATTACAAGTTTATCTTTAATCAACGCATTCAAAAATTATCGGATGTGTTAAGTAACCCAACATTCGCTACATTTCAGGAGGCCAAACCTGCTGAAATTTAACAGGGGAGAACATACAGTATTCTCCATATCGTGCAGGTTTTGGTGCATTAGAAACACCAAAATCTGCACGGTATTCATTATAAACTCATAATGGGAGTTATTTATTGCACCCAATACGCAACGTGCCCCATGGTATTGTTATATATCGTAGCCGATAAATAATGCCTCAACTTGTAATCAGGCCCATAGTCTCTTAGCATGAAATATGAATCATTCATAAGCCATGCCTCTCTGACCTGATGACAGTGTCACTCGTGAATTAAGAGGGAACTCATTCGTCATGTTCCCTTTAAATGTTTTTTTATTTTTTTTAAATTACATTTTTCAACAGACATACAGCTTAGTATGGAAGGGCAACATAATCATGGCTGTGCGCATTCGGAAATTGGTTTAGTGGAGACAATAAAGCTGCAACATTTACAGTTAGAGTAGCCAGGTTGTTGACAATCGGCACAACGCATTTGAAGCTACAATAAGAACAATATGCAATATACTGACACATATTACATACCCTTCCCTGGTGATTGCAGTGGGCCACGTGTGGAATGAGAATCACCACCAGTCAGATCTGGGCGCCACCGCACTCACAGGCTGTTACACATTTGCACACCAGCTCCTACAGCGCATGGGAACAGCACACTGAATCCATCACTCATCTCCCTCAGTAGCAACAGACTCCCCTGCGGGGTCACCTGTCTCAACGCTGGCCAGATTGGCATGGTAAGGTCCCCAAATATCTCTAGGGCGACTCTGAGGTGGGAGCAATTCACTATATGTGTCAGAATGCGTGTTACAAAAGGCCATATCAGTGTGCCAATCTTTCACTGTCGGGAGAGGGCACAGAACCCAGCGCCCAGCCGAAGGCCGCCTCGCGAGCAAGAGACCAATAGTCACTAATTGTCTAACACTCCCCAGAACTTCCTTGACGCAACCCAGCATCGCCAACATAGGAGTAGTCTCCAGAGGTTCGCCAGTGATGACCACTGGCTCCCGGAACACTGCACACCAGAACTCATGCACCCCACAGCAGAACCAAGCCAGATGTGCAAATCCTGCCTCCCCTCCCTGCAGTGCTGGCAATCCGCACTGTCAGGAAAACCGTATCTGTGAAGACGGGAAGGCCTGTAGTACATCCTGTAGATGTACTTGAAGTGTAGAAGTCTATGTCTGCTGTTTAGAGAGATAGTCTGAATGACCGAACAGCAATATTGCCCCTGCTTATGGCTATTCCCATGTTCCCTTTAAATATGGTCAACATTGTGAGCAACATTTTTATTATGGCAGGAGCAAATATTATAGTCATTGACACTGTATACACAAGAGGTTACTTTCAAAGGGCACTTCATGAAATTATGTATTTCAGTATGCCCCTCAAATCTGATGATCAAATAAAGATGCATAATGAGGTAAATAAATTGCCTTGGATCACACAATTTGGCCAAGTGGGGAAGCTGTAATGGATGCTAGGTTTCCTGGCTTCACTTTGTGCAAGTCAGCCAGTAGCTTGGATATCTCCTTCTCGCTCCCATTTACCACCTAAGCACAGTGCTCCATGTTTAAATCTCGGAGGAGCTAAGGGGCAGATTTACAAGCTCCTTGCGTAATTTTTAACATGGGAAAAATGACGCAGAAGTGGTGCCAGGGGCGTGTAAATCTCCCCCTAAGTTAGTAAATATGCATGATATTGAATGATAAATCAAGTGGACACAAGAAGTGTTTCTAGAAAAAATGCCAAGGTAAGAAGAGGTATGACACTCTTTTTTACGTTATCACCTGCCTTGCCCTGACAAAAAGAGATTTACACGGGTCTCCACTGAGACAAAAGTAAAGTGCATAGATTGTCTTCACACAGAACTTACACATGACTGCAGTCTTTTTCACGCTTTGATTACCCTCTGTTGGCAAGTGGCACTGGTTCTGGTGAAAATGTTATGGAGTAGTGTAAAAGTGCATGGAGAATGAAGGAATGCAAGAGCGATCACACAACAAACTCTTTTTAAAAAACCACTATTATAGCATCTATCTCTCAAGCACATTCACAACACAAAATAGAGCCTTCACTATCAGTGGAGACTGAAGCCCCTGAGGGGCAATCCAAAATGTTTTTTTAAAATGCATCTTTTAAACCATTCTATCTAAAAAATGTTGCTGCTTTCATGCCCCTTTGGTTTTTTTTCCGTCTTGGGCCCGCTGCTCCCTTCGCTCGTTGTTCGCTTTACAGATTTTTCAAAACGTCACTTTCCAATAAGCTGCTTTTCCCCAGCCAGTCTTTTTTTCGTCCCATCACAACACAGTTCATTACATTTTATTAAATAAAGTTACATGTGGCAACATTCACAAAGGGTGCATTTGTTTGTGACTCATCGTCGTTTTGGTCGCATTCCGTGTAATGCCGTCTTCCTACCCACTTTGGAAAAGCCAACATAAGTTGCATGTTTTTGAATGATACCAACTGATGAGATCAGTACTTGGATAAATGCAAGTGTATGGCTCCGTTATCAGTTCATGGGATGTACGTCTCAATAACACGCCATACCATACCAATGCTATAATCAGGGCCACTGGAATTATGCAACGGGGAGTGCCAAATCATGCGGCAGGGTTGAGTAAAATATGCGACAAGAAGAGGCAAATTACGAGGCATTATGCAGCACAATTTGTGGGAGCATTACTTCATTATTTTGTCATTTTTAGGTCTCGCCTACGCAGCGTGCAAGCACTATATTGGAGTGACTTTTTGGAATCACGCCGTACTGTCTTGGAAACTCTTGCATGTACTGCACTGTTTCCAATGAGTACTCGAGCATGTAGAACGTTTACCTTGCAGGGGCGAGCAGTGGCGCCATCTGTTTGCAATTATCGTACCCGCCGCTGCTCGCACCCGCAAGGTAAACACTCTACATGGACTTGCGGCCCGCTCCACTGAAACCCCTTTGAATGTCTTTACAGCTTTCGTTGCTTGTTTTCCGCCCTTCTCCTTTAGGATGTCTTTACAGACACATTTTTGCTGTTGAACATATGTCCCTAGTCTGCAGACTTGTTATAATAACGGATAAGGTTCCAGTAAGTAATGCCGATGTAGAGCCAGACAGATGAAGAGACATGCCGGCGCAGTTTTTGTCACTTTATACAGCGATGAAACTGCGGCCTGCTTCCCGCTACACGTATAATTAGCAAAGTTTTCTTAAACTGACTTGTTGCTGCATTTGTAAAGTTATTGAATGCGCTAAATACCTTCAAACATTTACGCATGAGTCGGAATACATCAACAAATTTGTACTCAGGCCCTCAGACTATTAAATGACTGTATACAAACTTGCAAGCGCAGAAATGCAATTGCAGTTTAGAATGAGAGCACCCCAGACAAATCAGGCAAAACTTTAGCGGGGCTGCCAGGGGCTTGTGATGTTCCTACTGCTTCCCCATATATATCTCCACTGCCTTGTCTTCCCCTGCCAGTGCCCCCTCCCTCCCTCTGTACACCACATCTCAGCACGAAGGGCAGAGCGTCTCACCCCAGCAGATGAGTTTCTGAGATGAGACTGACGCAAGGATGCTGAAGAGGGCTGCTCTGGTGTCTCCTCAGCGGATGCACATCTGAGCCCACAGGGAGCAGAGTGTGCCGGACCACAGCCCTCTTAAAGCCCCCTAACCCATGTCGCCATTAGGACCAGCTTTCTTCAGCACCGGGAGACTACTGACTGGGGAGGGGGTTCTGCGCATCTGAAGGAAGGGAAGTTTCCTTGTAGTGACAGAGTCCTGCAGCCGGGAGGCAGCGTGGGGGGTTTCCCTGAACACCTCCCGCTGCGTTCAACTGCTTTAAGGACGGGGAGTTATTGACATACAACTTATTGAGGATTGTGCCGAGATAAAGGTCGCGCTTTGCTTAGGGGCATTTTCTACCTGGGGGTCGTGAGTCTGAATATCAGTGGAAAGCCCCTGCGCACTGGCACACGCCTTAATCCGTAAAATGGCATTGACAAGTCTGTTGACAACCAAATGGAAAAATATATGCAAGTATGGTTTTCCAAATTGGTTTTAAGACGTTTTCTGAATTGCACTTTCCACCCTCTTTGATTAAAGACAGTTTTCATCCTTCTCTCTACCCCTTTCCTCCTTCCCTTTCTCGTAACCCCATCTCCGCTGTTCCCATTCTCCGTTTCTTTACCCTTTCGCTATTTCACTCATCTTTTAACCCCTTTTTTTCCGATTGAGTCATATTTGTAATTCCTCTTAGAGTTACAATAATGGGGAAATGGGAAAGCCAGATGGATAGTGGTAGAGAAATCGACTAAAACTGGCAAGAAATCCTAGAGTTTGGCCGAGATCGCACTCTTGGTGCTGCTTCTTCTCATGACCTGTGCAGCCGAGGTAAATCGCATGCCTCTGCCCAATGCCCAAGAAATCGCAACACCTGCAGAAAACAAACCGTTTTATTGCATCCCAGAGACAGCGCGCGCAGGTCGCTCACAGCCAGATGTTGGAGGTGAGCAGAGGGCGGTTTTATCTTCCCTCTGCAGAATGTGCCCATCTGACCCCCCTCCTCCCTAGGGCCTGCTATACCGGATGTTCAGCTGTTAGCATGTCACTGATTTGTCCAGCATCCAGCATCACCATGCATTCTGGATGAAAAACCTGCACTCTGAAAACGTAACCTTATTTCCTAGGCCCAAAGTAGCAGCATGTCTCTGCTTTTTTAGGGGTGGTTGGCATGGAGAGGGCACGCTGAAGCTTGGAAAGTGGAGAACAGGGTTCAAGTCATTAACTATAGATGTTTTGCTACAGATTTTGCTGCTGTTATACTATACAGCCACTTTCAAAACATCAACATGTAAAACAAATACCCAATTTAATCCTACACTTACCAACCCCTCAAAAAAACAATCAGTATTTAAATTTTGGATAGCAAATGTGTGTGCAACTTTATTGCACATCACATTAACAAAGCATAGTGAGAGACATGGAAGCACAAAGTATTGTATGCTGCCTCCCCATTGTGTTAAAATGTACATTGATAATTCTTTTCTGCTATATATGCTAAACACTTATAATGACCCAAAGGTGAGACCCATTGGCTATGCCAATTCTTGTTAAACTTGTCAACACTGTCTGGGCATTAGTTGAACCTCATTAGTACCAGTTTAACACCCAAATATAGCAATAAGCTGCAGAAAGGTGACCAGTCGATCTTTCCAAAGGGCCTTCCAATGTGCGGCAACAAGTGTCACTGCGTTTTTAGTAACTTTTGAACCGTTTGAGCTAGAAATTAAATAAATGTCTTAAAATGCTAGATTTTGCAGCAGATGGTGGATTATGTGGCAAATGCGGAAAATCTTTATTTATGCAAAAATCATCAGAGCTGCACAATCACATAATTCCAGTGGCCCTGACTATAATATACTACACAACAGACCATAACATACCAAACTATATCTTACTACACTATAACAGACCATAACACCAACACCAGACTGTGTACCAACAGGAGCAACGTAAAATTTCTTCTACTTGTGCTACATACGTGCACCACAGCCGACCTGCTGCCTAGGCACTGACTGCGTCTTTGTATCAAACAGGGGCCTGTAGCATGCTTTGCAGTAAGTGTTTACACTGCACCAGAGCCTGTGCCCTGCACAATAAGACATGACTGCCTGTAGTGCTTAATTTGTAAAAGAATAAGTTCCAGCGCCCAAAGTATTGCTCAGAAGCACGCAGTTGGCACCATTGAATGTCTGGGGTGCCAAACCCCAAGGCTGCGTAGTCTTGTGTCCCTCTCATGTCTCTTCAGTCTCATCCACCCCCAGACAATGCTGCCCCTTTATCTCGGTGTCACAATTTCCTGCTTTCGCTCTTTGTCACATTTTTTCAGTCTTTCTTTCCCCTTTGTGTGTTTTTCCCTTTCTCCTCTGAGTCAAAGTGTGGGTCATAAAAATGTGTGCTGATGGGCCTGGCTCAAATTAAGCTCTGATTGGCTGTGAGGAAACGAAGCTAGCTGAGACTAAGGGGAACAAGCTTGCCACTGACAATTTTCATGCCACAGGGTGCCAGAAGACATGACATCCATATCAATGAAATGTAGGAAATGCCTTAACGATGTCATTGGTAGGGGAGGGAGAAGGGGGGCGGTTCAAGGTTTGGGTGGAAGCGGGCAGACGGGGCAGGAATTATCGTTTTATTTTGGGCTCGATGGTCCAAGAGGACCTCAAGCTGAACCAGAGTTAGGCATCTGGCCCGAGTTTTCAGTGGCTCATCGTCCACCTCTATTTAGCAGTGTGTAAATGTATGATGTTTGCATATACAAACAAGCATTGGCAAAGCCAATAGGTCTTTCCTATGGGCAAAATACTGGCTTTGGCAATCGGGTGGGGGACGGCTAATGGGGAACGGGTTGGGGTGGATAATTGAATGTTTAAATAAGTGCCATAGGGCGTTTTGCTCTGGCCACGCCTTAGCACTTTTTTTCCTTTCAGCTGGGAGGGGGAGAAGAAATCGAGATGGGGTGGGTTGGAGGGAGGAGAAGAAACAGGGACGGGATGGCTGGTGGTAGGGGAGAAGAAACTGGGACAGGAGGGTTGGAGTAGAACCAGGGAGGGGATAAGTAAAACCAGTCCTGCACACATGTAAACCTGCTTCATATAATTTACATTTAACTCCGGGCAATGGACTTTGTGTTCCGTAGTTCTGGAGTCACTTTGTAGTTTCTCCTGGCACTCACTGTGATCTTGGACAAGTACCTGTAATATTAGAGCTAACAGTTGTTTTATAGTTGGAAAGCACAATGCAGACTGTACTGTTTCTGCCACATCCGCAAAGGCAAACCATATGTCATATCACCATAGTAGGCGGTCCCCACACCTTGCTTTCTTTCTTCAGCAAGTCGTGACTCGTGATTTTGTTGCATGTCATTTCTATACTGCTAAAAGCATGGGAATAAAAGACGTCAGACACGGGGTACTTGGCAACTTTGGCGTAGCACAAAATAATCTGATAAATTAACCATCCCATAAGCGTGAGATTGTGACAATCAGATAAAGCATACATTTAGTGTAGTTGCAAAATTTTTGTGTTAGGTTTTTTCAGATTTCTTTTTGAGTGACTATGAGTGAGAGAGTGTGACGGAAGTGTGGGCGTCTATAATACAGGTTTCGAAAAGCATATAACATTTCTAAAACACACAATTGAGAGGCAACCTTAAGACAGAACAATATATGTCAGCCAAATGCTATTTTTATTTGTGAAAAGAGGAGGCGAGAGGTGTGATTCTTGATTAGTACTGTTCTTTATTCAAATTTAATTATGTAGACAAAGGAAAAAGACTTCGCGTAGCCAACACATTTCGTCCAATTACGAGCTTCTTCAGGGCATCTAAAAAGACTATGAATAGCGTCTGTCTTTGGCGTAACTACTCCCAAAGTGAGTTATCCATTGTATCCTCAGTTATCCGTTCTTTATGGTATGGAGTGGCGTAACCTGATGTTTGTTATGCTCTATTATTTTCCAGTTTCTTTCTGTTTTTAGTAGGCCATATAATCTTTCACTGAACTGAATGGTAGGCTGGAAACCAATCCAGAGGCCGTATTGGTAGCAGTGATTGTGGCAAGCGCACTCCACTTATTTTCGTGAAAAGGAATCTTCATGGTGAGTAAAGTCAAGGAGCGGCTCCCGCCGGTAAGAACAAAGACAAAGGGGTTTTGGGGATATGGGCACAGCTTCTGTAATCCACTTCTAAAAACAAGTTCCTACCAAATCCTGCTTCTCTAAGCCAATTAAAAAAACAGTTTGTAGTTGTAGTGCAATTCAGATCTGCGAAGAGGTCAATAAAATTAGGTACACAAAGAACATCATAACTCAGAATTGAAGGAGAGTGCTTTATACATTACGACATAGTGTCTGTATAAAAAAACTCAAGGACTGAAGTTTTAGCAGTATTTTATCTCAACGATAATCAAGCCACAGCACAGTTCACCTTGCTTTTAATTAAACTGTTTTAACATTCAAAATGATATAAACTCATGTCAAATATCAGATTGTTTTTTTTTTAGCATGAAATGTAATCTGACACAGGAGCCCTGGCTGTAAAAACAATGCAGACAGAACAAGTCACACATTTACGAGGTTGCACATTTTCAATTTAGTTTGCCAAAACGGGACCCACTGCACCGTACTGTACTTACTTACTTATGCCTATTGGGGTATAGGCCATCAACCAGGACTTTGCAGCCATCTCTGTGCTGTTTTTTTTTTCATTCTGTCATTAGATGTGACCCATCTCCTTGCAGACAGCCTCGACAGCAGGTGTTTCTTGGCGTTCTTCTTCCTTCTCCCTTTGGGGATTACAGGTGAGGGTTTGCTTGGTGGTGTTTGATGCGGGCTTGCGGAGGGTGTGACCTCTCCAGTCCCAGCATCTTTTCATGATTTCGTCATGAGCAGGGAGTTGGAACATCTGCTACCATAGTTCGCTGTTAATGATCGTGTTTGGCCAGTGAATTTGGAGGAGTTTCATCAGACGGGTGTTGATGAAGGTTTGGACTTTCATGGTGGTGGTCACTGTTGTCCTCCAAATTTCTGCTCCATGCCGAAGCACCAATTTACAATGGTGTTAAAAATCCTGATCTTCGTTTGCAGCCTTAGGTCCTTGGAGCTTCAGATATTCTTTAGCTGAATAAAGGTAGACCTTGCTTTGCCAATGCATGTCTTGATGTCAGAGTATTTGCCACCTTGCTTGTCCAGGACTCAGGCCAGGTAGGTGAAGGCTGCACCCTCTTCCAGTGCTGCGCCTGCAAGAGTGACTGCAGTTGTGCTGGCCGTGTTGGCCTTCAGAATCTTGGTTTTTCACCTGAGGATGTTGAGGCCACGTTGTGCTGATGTGGCTGCCACCTTGTTAGTCTTCTCTTGTATCTGCAAATGGACATGGCAGAGTAGGGCCAGGTCATCTGCAAAGTCAAAGCCATCGAGCTGCATCCAAGGTGTCCACTGGATCACATTTCTTCTCCTTGCTGTGGATGTCTTCATGAAACAGTCCATGACCAGCAGGTAAAGAAAAGGCAAGCACAAACAACCCTGGCAGACTCTGGTACTCACTTCGGAGACTTGAATGAGTTGTCCTCCATGGACTATCTTGCAGGTTATTCCCTCATAAGAGTTTTTGATGACTCTTATGAGTTTATCTGGCACACTTTAGTGGCAGAGGAATTTTCGAATGGTCTTGCTGTCCACTCTGTTGAATGCCTTCTCATAGTCGAGGAAGTTGGCATAGAGGGGCAAGTTCCATTTCATTCACTGGTCAATGATGATTCGCAGTGTTGCAATCTAGTCTGTGCAGATCTACCTTTGCAGAAGCCAGCTTGCTGGTCTCGCAACTGAGCATCGACTTGTTCCTTCATACTGTTCAGAATGACTCTGTTGAACACTTTGCCTGGGTTTGAAGGAAGAGTTATCCCTCTGTATGTTGTGCGGTTACTCATGTCACCTTTCTTGGGGATCTTGATCAGATATCCTTCCTTCCAGTCTGATGGCACCTTTTCCTCTTTCCAGATCCTACCAAAAATGGGGTAGAGCATGTCTACTGTTGTTTCAATGTTTGCCTTCAGTGCCTCTGCAGGAATGTTGTCGGATCCTGCTGCCTTTCCATTTCTCTGATGTTTGATGACTTGCCGTATTTCCTTGTTTGTTCTGCGGCAGTCGATTGCCAAGTCCTTGTCAGTTGGATGAATGTCTGGTTGAGACTGTGGCACAGGCAGGTTCAGCAGTTCTTTGAAGTGCTGCACCCATCTTCGTGGTTGGCCTTCATTTGACTTTAACATGTCTTTCTGGCTTGCTGTATCTGCCAGAGGGTTTCTGTTAGAGACGGGGTCTCTCGTTCACTCTAGTCAGGGCAAGTAAGGTACACACTAAGAATAACCCGGGCTCACTCCCTTGGTAGCTTGGCAAGAGCAGTCAGAGGCATGTGTAAAATATGTGTGCACATACACAGTAACACAGTGAAAACACCACACAAGGACTCCACAACAGTTTACAAAAATAGCCAATATTTATCTGAATAAAATAAGATCAAAATGACAAAAATGATCTGTTCGACTTGGCTTTTTCAGCGGGTTTACCCCATACTTTTTGCACCCACTTGCCAAGCCCTAACCTTCCCTTTTCGTACATGTGAGTCACCGCTAAGGTAGGCCCAAGGTACCCCTGTGGGCAGGGTGCAGTGTATGTGAAAGGTAGGACATTTCCTGGTGCGTGTGGCATGTCCTGATAGTGAACTACAGTGTAATTCGTTTTTTACTGTTGAAAGGCTATCTGTCCCATAGGATAGAATGGGGAATACTTTATAACATCTTACAAGTATAACTATCCATTGGGACGAGATAGAGAAATGGAGTTTAGTATGCCTGAACTCAGAATGTAGAAATGCATCTTTCAGTAAATGTGCTTTTTATGTTCTGTGTTTGAAAATACCACTTTTCTTGCTTGGCCATCCTGTGAGCCTCTGCTGGGTTGTGGATTGACTGTCTGGCTTTGGAGTGACAGGGGCTTGGGATGTGCATTCACTGTAGACAGCCATTGGGAAGGGGGGGTCGAGGTGTGTCCTGCCTTTCTTGGATGAGTCAAGGCTGTGCTGAATTGACCTGGGCTGCATTCAGAGTAGTGGGAGGAGTTTCACTAGCACCTGAATAGGCTGGTCTGAATTTAGAGTGGTGGGAGGAGATTTCCCTTGCACCTGAATAGGCCCTGTCTCCCTATCACACTGCTGTCTCCACCTCCTGTGGAAAGCTGGACCAGGGAGGACAGAACTCGTTTGGGCTGAGTGCAGACACTCTCTGCCCAAAAGAACAACGAGAAACTGAGTATAAATATTTGGACCCAGACCCCAGAATTTTAGATTACTGCTGAACTAAGGAACCTGCCAGGAAGAAGAGCTGGAAAAGCTGTCAGGAGAAACTGCCACTTTGATGCGTGCTCTGCTGTGTTGGCCTGCTGGTTGTTGCTTCTGTCTTGGGCAGGGAAAGGACTAGATTGTACTTTCATCATCCTGCTGTTATAGTTTTCTTCAACGGTTTGAAGTAGAGCTTGCCTCCTGCTGGAAGTCTCAGGGAGATAAAAGACTTCAGAGAACTCACTGGAATCAAGGAACCTACCAAGGAGAAGAGCTGGAAGAGCTGCCAGGAGTAGTACAGCCCCCTTTGCTGTGTTGTTGCTTTTTTGGGTTGGCCTGCATTTGTTGCTTCTGCCTTGGGCAGTGAAAGGACTGTACTTAACTTTCTTTACTTGTGCTGAATGTCTTCAAGGGTTTAAAGTAGAGCTTGCCTCCTGTTCTGAAGTCTCAGGGACCACAAAGACTGCAGCGACCCCTGGGTACCGTCTTTGGAACCGTGGTTTCAGTTGCCACAGAGATCGGAAAGCAACCAACTCCATCACGGACTCCATTGCTGGCTCTGTGTCCTGAAGGCACTGCCAAGGGCACCGCTGCATCTCGCACCGCAACCCTGGTCTCACTGACTACCACCCCCACTGACCCGCTGCTTGCACCATGACCCGTGGGCACCGCACTACGCACCGCCTCACTTCACTTTGCCAACCTGGTCTCACCGACGCGGTCGCTGTCTGCTGACCTCAACACCTGTGACCACACCGTGGCTTGGGGGCACCACTCGTAAGTCTCAGAGTGCACAGCCCCGTCCCCCACCGCAGTTCATACCAACTGAAGCCAGTTCCCCGCAAGCAGCTCTGCCTCCTGAACAGTGAACTGTCAGCACCGCAACAAGCACCGCCTTCACTCCGCATCGCAGCCTGGGTCTCACCGACGCCGCTGGCCGACCGTCCCCGAGCCTCTGCCTGCACTGCACTTTGAGGGTGCCGTTCACTGCATCGCTACGCTTTGCATTGGCGCTTTGCACTGCAACCGTGACGGTTGCCATGACCGGCCCGCTCCAACGTGTCAGCCGCAACGAAAAAGTACTGTTTACAAGTCTGCCGATAACACAACCAACGCAGTCGGACGGAATTGTTGGATTCTGTTGTTTTCAGCACTGCAGTAGCCCCGGACGGATATATCGACTTAAAGGAACTGCATTTTAAAGTTATTCTTGCAAAGTGCATATTTTCATGTACTGTATGTTGGATTTTTATCGTTCTGGTCTTGTTTTGAATATATAAAGTATTGGATATTTTTCTAAACTGGTGTGGTGTCAGTTTGTAGTGTTTTCTCTGTGTTACTGTTGGTTATGTGCAAATGATTAACACATGGGGTGGAGCTTGCCGAAGCACAAGATGGCCGCGTGATCGAAGAGCTCCGCAAGCCACCGAAATAATTAATCAGGAATCCTCACGTCGGACGCTGCTGCACGATTTTCGGAAGGTGGAAAGTGAAGCGTGAGACTCAGGCTTCCGTCCGGTACCAAATCAGAGAGCGGAGCCCGGATAGTTGCGGGAGTCAGCAGGCGCGGCCTGCAGTGTCATAAGAAGAACCGCCCTCGATTAATTGTCAGGGTGTCTGCCGTCCCACTACACAGAACCGGAGCCGCGTCCAGCATCGCCCCAGAACGTCTTTGCCTCGGGGGCTCGCCTCTTCCGTGCCGGTGACCATGCCTCTGCTCCGGCGTGCTCCTGGGCGAATCTGTGAGCCAACCCCCGAACGATCGTCCGTTGCTGACTAAAGGTACCGGTCACTAGCCACCAGCCGTGCTATAAGTATTGTCCCTGCGTGCCCTAGTTACCTACAAGGTATTCACCGGTCTCCACATACCTCTGACATATTGGGCCCTATCTCCTGGAGGGGTACTCCCCGGTTAACAAACTACCTTAAACACGGGCAGTGCCCTGTGGAGTTGACCCTGCCAGGCGCTAGTTGGTAAGGAGCAGCTCTCCCCTCCTCAGCCTGAGATAGCAACTGGTACAGCGAATTGAGGGGTGCTGCGGGGGGCACGGTGGTACCATAGTCCCCAGGTCAGAGAGAAGGGGCGCATCGGAGGGAGGTTGCGTCCCTTCTGGCGTTAAAATGGGCAAAGTGGACAAGACCCAGCGGAAGTTCCTCTTCGACCAACGAAGACTAGAGCCAGAGAGACAGAGGGGGTCTGCTCTACAGGGGACCGGGGGGACGTCACTGAAGAAGAAACGGTCGATGTTAAACAGATGTTCGCTGCAGTGCAGAAGAGCCTATTAACTATCGATGGTAAAATCGACTCTTTTGTATTCCGCATGGACAGAATGTTGGAGCGTCTGGACAAACACGCAGAGCGGATCGATATGACTGAGCGGCGCATGTCGGAGGTGGAGGAGGCGCAGTCGGAGTCCGACACAGTCCAAAAACAAATGGCCATGGCACTGGTCTTGCTACAAGATAGGGCAGAGGATTTGGAAGCTAAGTCCAGGAGGAGCAATATCCGAATTACGGGCCTGCCAGAATCCACCTCGATGGGCAATATGGAACAGTTCACAGAGAATCTCCTGGTTACACTGCTGGGCCATGAAACGTTCTCAGAAATGTTTGTGGTGTAGCGCACCCACTGCTCGCTCGGCCCTAGGCCGCCTTCGGGGGCCCCTCCGCATCTGATGATAGCCAAACTACTAAACTACAGGGACAGAGACGCGGCCTTAAAGCAGGGCCATAGAAAAAGGTGTACTGACATATTAGGGCTCTACAATATCCCTGTACCCGGACTTCACCATGAAAGTCCAAGAAGACAGACACCAATTTGCCCCCCTGAAGCGGTGCCTTTGAGAGCAGACTATGCTATGCTTTAACCTGCCAGGCTAAGAGTCATGATGAATGGTAAAGCTAGGATTTTCACGGATCCCAAATCCCTACAAAAAGCACTTAAAGACTTTGCTAAGATGGAAGCGCGGGATTCGGAAGCAAAATGTCTAGACGAGACGTCTGGTGGGGCGTCTGGCGGAGGCTTGGATGAATAAGACTGAGTGGACTTCTGTTTGGGGCTTTTTCCTATCTCTGATTCAACAGTGTGTACGCCTCTCGAAAGGGGCCCTCAATTTCTGACTCCTCCGAGCAATGCTCTTTAAACAGCTCTTCAAAGGTCAACGTGGAGGTGTGGAGTTACACAGACTTCCGCAAGTGATTTTAATATTAATGCATCTGTGGTCTGGAGAGGGGCCACTGTCTTGATGCAATCGTATACACCACTTCTCTAGGGAACATATGGTTTGCACGTATAGTTGAGTTGTTAAAGTCATCACCCAGAATGTGAAACAATGTTAAAAACTGTTGGTTTCAGATGTGCCTTATTAGTTCTGATGGCATAGCAAACTGCCTGGCTTCTATTGTGGTATAGTTTGTTGTGCTTTGGTGACGTCCGCTCCAGAGTGTTACACACTTTATGGCTTATTGCCTTTCTCACATAAGGGGGATAGGGGGGACATCGACTATGCTGGGTTGGGGTTTGCATGGCGTGGGTGGTGGGCGGTAATTTTGTTCTGGGTATTTCTTTCTGTGTGTCTTGTTTTGGTCACGGCGACGTATGGTACCTGATAACTTAGTCAAGGGAGTTTCATGGTAAAGAACTGCTCTGGGTTGACTAAGCTGGTTGATACCAGAGAGATACCACTGAGAAATCGATCCCTCCTTTCATAAATGCTAGGTGATAGGTTGCAATTGTTGACCTGGAACGTCAGAGGTCTGAATGACTATCGGAAAACCAGGAAAGTGGTTGCGTACCTAAACAGGCATAACATAGATGTTGCCTTTTTATAGAAGACCCACCTTCCTTTAGGCAATCCTATAGTAAAGCGCGGAAGATTGCATGGCACGTTCCACGCAGAGGGTTTTTCAACACATGCACGAGGGGTACTTACCCGGGTAAACCTTAGAGCTGGCCTCTCCCTAGAATGTCTCCACACTGATACAGAGGGCAGATTTGTGATCACTAACTGTAAAGGGAAGGGCATGGAGTTCATCATTATAAACATCTATGGCCCTAACTTTGACCACCCTCAATTTTATCGATCCCTCCTTGATGTTGCACAACAGTTACCCTCGCTACCGCAAGTATGGGGAGGAGATTTTAACTGTGTTTTAAACCCAGCTATTGATCGCTCTAGGGACTCTGTTCATCATCAATCACTAAGGCTAAGGCGATTGAAGATGCGATTGCTGAGCTGGGCATGATATATGTCTGGCGTTCACAGTTTAGGGATGAGGGAGGAAACACACATTACTCGGCCCCACGTGATCTCTACACTAGAATAGATTATTGGTTTCTCGCTGGTTCGTTGAGACACTCAATACATGGCTGCGAGGTGTTCCCTCGCTCGTACTCCGATCATTCACCAATCGTATTAGACCTTGAGTACCCACAAAAACGTCCTGCTCCTTTTATGTGGAGATTCCCTCCATATGCTCTCCTAGACGACGCTTTCCGGGTTGAAATGTCTGAGGCTATTGAAACCTTTTTTGTCACTAATATAGGTTCAGTTCCGCAATTCGCTACCATCTGGGAAACCTTTAAGGTTTATATCAGAAGGATAGCAATAGCTAAGCACTCAGGGGTTCTGCGCTCTATAAGAGGGCGCTTAGATTCACTAGAAAGGAAACTAGCTGATTTGGAACGGGAAACTCTTGGGGGAGGCAGCGACCAGGTCATAAACTAACTCAAAGCCAGACTGGAGGAATATCATGAGGAAGCTGACAGGGAGGTCTAACTCATGAGGAAATATGCCCTGGTGAGGACATATGGAGAGGGGGAGCGCCCCGGTGCTACATTGGCAACCATAATGAAAGGTAGAAGGGAGTCATCAGGCCCTATAGAGATAATTTCAGCCTCAGGTGGTAAGACTAACAACCCAGACTCTGTCGCTGACCGCTTTAAGAGCTACTACTCAGAGTTTTATCATACTAAAACACACAGTACAGACGATACTATGCTGGATTACCTGGACCACATTAAACTGCCCTGGTTGACAGACGAACAAAGAGAGTACCTAATGAGGCCTCTAGAGACCTGGGAAGTCCTTGACGCTCTAAAAACCATGTGAGCAAATAGTGCACCGGGCCAAGATGGTCTAACTGTGGCCTTCTATAAGGAGTTCAGGGAGCAGCTAGTCCCACATTTGATATCCCTATTTGAAGAGATGGGCCAGAGTGGAATTATGCCCCCTTTGATGCGTGAAGCCATGCTGGTCACATTTTTAAAGCCAGGCAAGCCTCTGCATTACTGTTCCTCATATAGACCGTTGTCCCTATTAACCGTCGACACCAAAATATTTGCCAAGGTCCTGGCGAACCGACTGGCTCCCCTTAACCTGACTTTAGTCGGCCCTGAACAGACAGGATTTGTCCCTGGGCTTACATTAACACACAACCTACGCACAGTATTCGGTGCTATCCAACACACTAAGCCAGACATCAAAACAGCTGCAATCTTTCTAGATGCCGAAAAGGCTTTTCATGCAGTTGAGTAGAACATCATGCAGCTGGGGCTCAGACATATGGGTTTGGGTGACCTTTTCATCAGATTGGTGGGAGTCCTCTATAACTCTCCAAGAGCCCGGGTGAGAGTGGGAAACATCGTAACTTCCTCTATAACAATTTCGAGAGGCACCCGTCAAGGGTGCCCGCTATACCCCTACTATATGCGATGGTGGCGGAGCCATTGGCGTGTGCCCTAAGGGAATACCATAGTCACAGAGGACTCTGGTTCCCTAACTATAACTTAATAATTTCCAGCTGTGCGGATGACATGCTTCTATACATTCATGACCCGGAGACTAACCTCTCTCCAGTGTTAAGGGAGGTTGTAAGATTTGGGGAATTCTCGGGGCTAAAAATCAATTGGTCTAAAGCCACAATTTTCCCCTCACCTCTGCCATGAAACCGATAGACCAAGAGATCCCCCTCTCCTGGTCCACAGACCCTGTACGATACTTGGGAATCCAGGTAAACATGTGTTCAGAGATGGTTTTCATGGAAAATGATGGCAGAGCGATTGCAAATTAGAAGAAGATATAAATAGATGGATGCGACTCCCTTTGTCGCTCCTGGGACGCGTATCCCTCATGAAGATGGTGGTGTTACCCAGGTTCCTCTTTCTGTTTTTAAATGTGCCCATGGTCCTCCCCGCCCATTACTTTAAGCACCTCAAGTCCCTGCAGGTTAAGCTAGCCTGGGCGGCAAGCAATCACAGGTTAAATGAGATATTCTTACTCTTCCATATTCCATGGGTGGGCTTGGCGTGCCGGATATGGAACTTTACTACCGAGTGGCACAGTGATCACACGCTTTCTACTGGCTTCATCAGCAAACTTCCTCTCCTCATGTAAATATAGAGAGGGTAGCTGCAGCACCTTCCCACTTAGCTACGGCTCTGTTCCACCCCACGGTGAGGTGCACTGGCACTTTATACTCAATTAATGCCACCACGCATGCCTGGCACAATTTAGCAAAAAGACAAGCCGCCTCCATCATGTACTCCCCACTAACACCTATTAAATGGTGTGCTTGGCTCCCGACAATTATGGAACCTGATGTGTTGGGTGCCTCAAAAAGCCTGAATATCCTAGTAATAGGTGATTTATTCACAGATGGTAATGGACGCGAATGGGAAGACCTAACAACAGACAAGCAGGATATTAGTCCACCCACGATGTTCCATTTCTACAGAGCCCGCCATGCGCTCCGTGAGTTGCTAGGCGAGGAAGTGATGGAACCCCGTAAGTGGTCCCTTTCGCCCTAATTTTATGTTCAGAATACCCAAGCCGGCTTGTCTCACATATTTACAGCACAGTGCAACATTATCATAGGAACCACTACACCAAGGCAAGATTAGAGTGGCAAACAGACAAAAAGGTCACATTAGACAATGAAACCTGGCGATATTGCTACAAAGCCACACAACGTATTTCTCGGAATGGTCGGTACTGTCTCATTCAATTTAAATACCTCAATAGGGTTTACCATACCCCTGTCCGTTTACACAGATATGGATTGAGGGACACGGATATGTGTGACAGGTGTTGCGAAGCGGCAGCGGGTTTCCTACATTTAGCATGGCTGTGCCACACAATTGCGAATTTCTGGATTTTAATATTTCGGAAAATAAGTGACATAACCGAAGAATCCTTGACGCCAGACCCCTTGCTGGCCCTTTTGGCTATGGGCGCATGGTTCTCCCCCTATATTGACACAATGGTCCAAAGACATGTTGTTCTGTAACACACAGTCTGAATTATATAGCGAACTGCTTTCCCCTCGAAGCCGCCCTAAGAACTTTTGGAGCTTATATAGGAGTTTTTTAGACGGAAAGAAAGCAACCATAGGGTAACAGGCTCTCATTAGGGGGGCATATTGGATGGTTTGGGTGGATACTACAGATAACGTAAAGTTCACGTTGTGAATGAAACAACAGGTGCACCCCTAACTTGCCATGTCCTCCCCCTTTTTTCGATTGCACTTGTATTTGTACAAAAGTTTCACAAGGTCATACCAACTGTGGTTTTTTTTTATGAGGCCCATGAGAAGTGTGGCCTTATAAAGAATATATGTATCCCTCTGGACACTTAATTAATGTACTCTCCATTGTACTCCCAGTAATACCCTTGGATGTATACTCATGAACGCTGTGACTCCTTATAGTTTTGCTTTACTTTTGCTTTTATTGTTTGCATTGTATGTATTTATGTTCACAAAATCTATTTAAAACAAAAAAGAAAAAAAAGATTAACACACTGCCTCTGAGATACGCCTGACTGCTCATGTGAGATGGGGTTATTTCAGTAGTGTATTCCCCTTATCCCGACTAGGAAGAAGGGTCCCTACTGGGGCAAAGGTGCAAAACATTTCCAACTAGAGACCCCCATTTCTTTTTTTTTTTTTTTTTAAACCGTTTATTACAAAATTCAAAGAATATACAAAGATGGGCCTACAACCTTCAGGCCGGCCGCTAGCAAACAAGAGGAGCATATGATACACACAGTAGAACGCATGCTGCGGCAAAGGGAAACGTACAGGAGTTAGCAGCGTTGATGGCCACACCATCCGGACCCCACATAACGGTTTCTTTTTAACATAAATAACAACAAAAAATCAAACCACAAGGCAACCCACAATCGAAAACAGCAGCATGTGCTCCCCTAGAAGGGGGACCCTACCAATCCATAGGAGTAGCAAGGGGGGGAGAAGGTCAGGGCAGGGACTGGGTGGACTCAGTGCCCGGTACCGGAGAGCTAAGGGGACGGGGCAGGCGATGGATTGGGCAATAACGGTGGGGCACAGATTCCCCCGCGGTAGGCGTTCCAGGGGCCCCATACTTTCACCCATGTCCCAGGCTTACCTCTCGCTACATACACCACCTTTTCCCGAAACATGCACCAGTCCATATTTTCCTTCCAGGCCGAAACAGTCGGGGACCTCTGGGAGCCCCACAGTTGAGCAATATCGCGCTTGGCCACCATATATCCCAGAGTCACCCACCACGTCTGTGGCGCCGAGTAGTCGGTTGGTTCCCACACGTTCAGCAGGCATCTCCTCGCTTCGGGCAGTAGCGACACACGTGTAACCACCCGCAGGACCTCATGCACACCACGCCAGAATCGCTCCACTTCTGGGCATTCCCACAAAATATGAAGAAAGGTCCCCAAAGAACCACACCCACGCTTACACAACCCGTCCACAGCATAGCCCATACGCAATAGCCTTGGCCCCGTTATGTAGACCCTATGGAGTATCTTGAGCTGGACGAAGCGAAGGCGGGCCGGTATGGCCACCTCTTTCGGGGAGGCGACCGCCGAGACCCAGTCCTCGTCGTCCAGCTCCAATCCATCGGCAACCCAAGCCTCACGAAGATTAGTCAGCAATCCCGAGCGGTCATTAATCAGTTTTTTATAGATTAATGAGATCGTGCTTTCCGGTACATGTCCATCCAGCACTCTATCCTCCAGAGGGGAGTACTCCGGGATGGAGGCGACGTCCGGGAAGGCGGAGCATAGTGCATGACGGATCTGCATATACCGAAAGTACTCCCTGTCCTGCAACTGGAATTCCGTCTGCAGCATCTCGAACGTTTTGAATCCCCCCCTCGTCCAGAGATCCCCCACCCTGCTGATGCCTATCATGTCCCACTTCTCGAAGCCCTTCGAGGTCCACAGGGAGCCCAACTGCTCAGATGCGTATAGTGGTGACGCCCGGGTCAAACGATCCTTCCACCCCATCGCTACATTAGCCGCGTGCCACACTCGTACCATGACACGCGTGGGGCCCGTCAGACGTGCGTCGAGCGAGCTGGAGTAGAGCGCTCGATTATAGTCACCACCCGGCAGTAGCATCTTATCCATTTCAAAGGCCGGGTTTAGGGCGGGCCCGTATAGGCCGTGATTAATCGCAGCCAGCTGGGAGGCCCAATAGTACCGTTTAATATCCGGGAGGGCAATCCCCCCGTCATACCACGGGAGCGTCAGCTTCGCCAGGGCGATACGCGGTCTCCCGTCCCAGAACAGGCGGCGTTGCAAACTCTCCACCTCGCGGAAGTAGCGCGCCGGGACGAGGTCCATTGTATTCTGCAGAGCGTACAGGAAACGCGGCAGCGACATCATCTTAAACAATGCCGCCCGGCCGAGCGGCGAGAGCGGCAATCGCCGCCAACGCGCGACATCCTCCTTCAGGCGCTGGAGGGGGGGAAGCAAGTTACGATCATACCGGGCCTCCGCGTCCAGGGTAATGAAGACACCCAGGTACCTAAATCCCTGCGGGGCGATCTGGATAGGACAGCCCCGCGGAAGGATAGGAGCCTCCCCAGAGAGGACATACACGCACGATTTAGCCCAGTTGATGACAAGGCCTGAGTTACGACCAAATGAATGCAATACATCAACCAGTACTATCAGTGATTTACGTGGGGAAGCCAGGTACAGGAGAATATCGTCAGCGTATAGAGATACGCGGTCCTCATAGAGACCCCCATTTCTAACATGATCCAACATACACAAAACAGAATACGAGTTTTCAAAGTTTAGATGAAGTATAACTTTTAGAAACAGAATAACTCCAACAGGGCTATCTGGTCGTGCTTGACGTTGACTACTCCACACAGTCAGTTCAGCCTCGAGTAGCGGGGACTGGCGTCAGGGGCATGCAGACCTTGGTGCAGTACCTTGTAGATACCAGGTATCTAAGACGATGCAGGATGCAGGGTAGGTGAGGCTTTGGAGAGGCAAGTGCAGCATTAGTTCCTTACTGCTGTGCAGGTAGTTGGCATGTTGGCACTCGAGGCGAGTGCGTTACACGAAGGAGGTGAGGGGTCATGAAGCAAGTGAGACATTGGTTCCTGGCAGTGGTGCAGAGTCGGGCAGTAACTGACACCCGGGGAAGTTTGGGGCAAAGGGGAGTTGATATAGCAGTGGCTGAGTGAACACTCGGTTCCTTACTGCGGTGCAGGGTCCATGATGAAGCCAGAGGTCATGCCACGAGGCTCTGGGAGTACGACTTCGAGGTCGAACCACTGGGCCACGGCTGTGGCACCAGAGTTGGAGTGGTGTGTTGTTGATGTCGGTGGCGCGGTGCTCAAGACTCCCGCAATGGTGGTTCTTTGGAGGCACTGCGTCGTTATCGGAGTCTGCATTGTAAGTCATAGTCTTTGCGTCATATGTGGACCACAGATTCGGTGCAGGCAGCGGCACGGTGCCAAAATTACAGACAGGTGCCAGTTCTGAAGTTGCTTGCCATTGGTTTCCTCTGGTAGCACATAACTCACTTCCAAGGGCCCAGGAACTGGATTTGGCACTACTTGGCAAGTAAGACTCCCAGCAGAGGAGCTCAGATGCTACGGGTGAAGTCTCTGATGGCCATGAGACTTCCAACAGGAGGCAAGCTTAAATCAAGCCCTTAGAGAACCTTGGAAAACAGGATGAAGAGAGCAAAGTTCAGTCCTCTTACGCCCAGGACAGAAGCAGCAAGCAGCAGGCCAACACATTAAAGCAAGCAGGAAAGTGGCAGTCCCTCCTGGCAGCACAACAGCTCTTTTCCCTGGCAGAATGTCCTCAGTCCAGAGTGCTATGAGTATATAGTTTCAGAGGTCTAGTACCCATCTTGGCCTTTGAAGTAGGTATCCTTCAAATAAAGGTTTTTGTAGTGCACAAGTCCCTGTCCTTCCTTGTTCTGGCTCCAGATACACTACATGTGCTGGAGGCTACTTTGTGAGGATAGGTAAAGCCCTATTCTGGTGCAGGTGTCCGCTACTCCCACCACTCTAGCTCAGGAAGGCTCATCGGCCTGGTGATGGAACATCAGGAGATGCAGGGCACACCTCAGCTTCCAGTGTGTGACTGTCTAGAGTGAATTCACAAAGCCCAACTGTCATCCAACCCAGACATGTATTCTAGGAACAGGCAAAGGCACTGAATGGTTAAGTAAGAAATGGCCACTTTCTAAAAGTGGCATTTTTAGACCTACAATTTAAAAAACACCTTTACTAAAAGATGTGCTAAATTGTACAAAGACACCAAACTCCAATTTTCTATCTGCTCACAATTGGCAGATAAGATTGAACGATGCTACAAGGCAGATCCAATGCTAACCTATGGGAGAGATAGGTCTTGCCGTAGTGAAAACGAATTCAGCAGTTGTTCACTACCAGGACATGGAAAACCCAAGCGTACATGTCTTACCTTTTACATACACTGCACCCTGCCCACGAGCTACCTAGGTCCTACCATAGGGACACCTTGCATGTAATAAAAGGGAAGGTTTGGGCCTGGCAAGTAGGTTAACTTGCCAGGTTGCCGGGGCAATCTGAGACTGCAGTGGCAGGCCTGAGACAGGTTCGAAGGGATACTCAAGTGGGTAGCACAATCCGCACTGCGGCCCACTAGTAGCATTTAAGTTACTGGCCCTGGGCACACGTAGTGAACTGTACTAGGGACTTGCTACTAAAATAAATATGCAAATCATAGAGAAATCAAATGTCATTACGTTTTAGTCACAGAGCACATGCACATTAGCACTGGTCAGAAGTGGTACTGTGCCCAGAGTCTTAAAACCAGCAGAAATGAAGTTCAGAACACAGTCAAAAACAGGAGGTCAGAAGCAAAAAAACTGGGAAATCACGTCAAAAGATGCCAGGTCTAACAGCTTCCTTTTTATGTCATAGAGTTCTTCCAAGTTTCCATGGCTTGCTAGTTTCTGGGCATCTGTGGCAAGCCCATTGATGACTCTTCGCATGTCTGCTCTTAAGCTTCTCCTTGCTTTCTTGTTGGCTTTGGTGTATTCACCTTGAGCGTTCACTTTGTCTGCTCTTGTTTGGCTGGTGTTGACTGCAGCTTTCTTTTCCTTTCTCGTTTTGATTTTTCTGAGAGTCTCTGTGAGATTCATTCTTTATGCTGGTGTTTCATGGGACCCAGTACCTCCTGTTAGGTTGATGTCACTGTTTAGTTGATCTTCTACCCTCCCGCCAGTTTCCTGCTCCCGCCACCCAGCTGCTCCTTCCTCCCCCCTTCCCCTATTTAATGGCAGCCGCTGCGCAGACATCTGAGCAGGACCTTTGACCTCCTGGTCATAGACCTAGGTCTCCACCCGTGCAGCTCCGCTGACTGAGCTTCCCCGCTGCTGCCCCTCCACCTCTGCGCCTGAAAGAGGTTCGAGGCTGTACTTAGGGTATTTAATCCCTGTGATTTTTTCGCCATATTCCTTTTTTTTTCTTACCTAATTTCTATTTCTTACTTGCCCTATTTCTTGCCTTATTTCTTGCCTTGCCTTATTCTTGCCTCCGTGCCAGTTTCCTGCCCATTCCTTGCCGCTGCTGCCCCCACGGTCCCTCGCCTCACCAGTTTTCTTCTCCCGCCACCCAGCTGCTCCTCCCTCCCCCCTTCCTCTCCTTAATGGCGGCCGCGCAGCAGACTAACGCAGTGGGTGTGCCGCTGGCACGCAAAAGACAAGCCCGTCTGCACCCATCTGCACCTGTCTGCGCCTACTTGCAACCTGACCGCGACCTGACTGCGACCAGCACCAGGGACCCCAGCTCTACGACCACCCACCGCTACGACTCAGCTGCCCTCCTCGCACTCATCCCCGGAAGGAACAACAACTGCCAGCTGTCCACACGAGAACCACCCATGGCCAGTTCTCCTGCCACCACTGCTGGCGAACCTTCACCACCCTCTGCACCACCACGGCGCCGCCCCCACGTCGGATGCCAACACCACCGAAGCCCTGAAGTGCATCCTCCCCAACGTGCTCTCCCTGCACAGACACACCGTAGAGATCTGGGACCTCCTCGACACCCTCTCGCCAGACGTCGCCTTCTTTACAGAAACCTGGACAACGCCTCCTCCGCCCCTGACATCGCCACTGTCATCCCTGACGGATACAAGATCCAGAGGAAGGACGCCCCAACCGCCAAGGGGAGGACTCGCCATCGCACACAAGAGCTTCCTCTGGCTCTCCACCTCCACCACTGAACACCTTCACTTCCAGGTCCAGACCAGTCCTAGAACCACTCTTCAGGATACCCTCGCCTAACGACCCCCCTGGACCTCGTGCTTTGTTCGCTACTACCATCACTGAACCTCTTCGCATCCGCACGCCATCGCCTCCATGGAGTACATACTCATCGGAGACCTGAACTTCCACCTTGACAATTCCAGCGACCCCAAATCCACCACCCTCCTGGACAATCTCGCCAACATCTGGCTGAAGCAGCTCATCACCACCCCAACCCACAAGGCCGGACACATCCTCCACCCCATCTTTGCAGAAGGGACCAACATCTGCTTCAGCCACACCATGCAACCCCCATGGACAGAGACCACTGC
The DNA here is from genome assembly GCF_964204655.1 of Triturus cristatus. Classification (NCBI taxonomy): domain Eukaryota; kingdom Metazoa; phylum Chordata; class Amphibia; order Caudata; family Salamandridae; genus Triturus; species Triturus cristatus. The sequence goes on along the minus strand of NC_140584.1, from coordinate 282,353,206 downwards.
GTACACTTCCTCGTCAACAAACCCACGCCGTCCAAACCTGCACCCCGCCCTCCTCGAAGAAACTGGAACAAAGTCACCGAGGAGCAGCTCAACTCCAGCCTCAACCACAATGCCCCCACCACCTTGACCGACGCCAAACTCACAGCCAAAGAACTCCACAGATGGATCTCCAACTGCGCAGATGAGCTTGCACCCCTCTGTAAACCTGACAGACAGCGCCCCAGGAAGGCCACCTGGTTCACCACCGACCTCCAAGAATTCAGACGCACCTGCAGACATCTCGAGAAGAACTGGAGAAACAGTAAAACATCGGAAGATCGCACCACCTACAAGAACGCCATGACGGAATACCTCCTACACATCAGATCCACCAAAAGGACCTTCATCCAGAACAAGATCATCGCCAACTCCATCAACTCCAAGGAACTCTTTAGCGTCATCCAGGAATTCACCAAGCCCCACAGTGAAACCACGGACATCACCCCATGCAAGGACCTCTGCAACAAGCTTGGCTTCTACTTCCATCTGAAAATCAAGGGCCTCTACGACAACTTCAACGACCAGACACCTGACTCTGAAACCGCCTTCTACCCCGGCAACGCCAGAAAACTAAAAAAAATAAAATCAGTGGGAGCTGTTTTTCCGGTCTTAGTTACCGATTCGAGTTGGCTGTGTAACTAAGAAGAAAAAAAAGGAAAACATGCAAAAGTGCTGTTTTTTGTTTTTAAAGTGGACGTGGACGGGGGGAGAAGTCAGAATCAAAGAGGGCTGAAGCAACACGGGATGGTAACGACTGTGGAAACAACATGGGGGCGGGAGGGAGATGGTTGAAGCAACACGGAGGGCTCGGGAGGGTGTTAACAAAAAAACAGACAGAATAAATAAACAAAAAGACGGGGTAAGTAGGTGGGTGTATATGCAAGAGTGGATGGATGCGGGCAGCAACATGGAGAAGTGGTGGGTGGGGAATGAAAGAAGCAACACAAGCTAAACATTAATATAAATAAAGTACCTGAATCAAAAGCGTGCAGCGGAGAGACACTAATTAAGAAAAATCAATTTGCGCTTGATCCATGCGCCAGAGAAGATACAGGAAGTCACACCTGGCCTGTGCTGTCCAATTAGAGAAAAGAAGAGTGGCACTGAAGCCAACGAATGCTAAACAATGGGCGGACCCAAACCCTTTTATAAACAATAGTGTACTGCAAGCGAGACGCATGCGCTAGCACATTCCTCATCCAGGCTCAACCTTAAAGAGACATTACCTCTACGTCCCTCATCCTCGACCCAGTCATCACTACTGAGGTACTCCACAAGACAGGAAACAAAACAGGAAACGCTTTTTAGGCTCCACCCACCCTCCCGTCAGGGGCTATAAGAACCTAGCCAACCAAAAGCACAACCTGTTTTGTTTCCTGTCAGTGGACCTGACGGGGACGCTGGGGTAGGTGCCGGGCACTTACCTGCTTCAAGTTGCTGTTGTCCTGTGGTGTACTCCTCTGCTGGGCTTTGTGGGCGCTGCTGGACCTCCGTGGGACTTCATTGAGTCGGGCTGCTGGGCTTCCTGGACTCTTCAGGTTCTTGGTTGCTGGTCCTGCTGGGCTGTGCTGGCTTCCTGTGGTTCCTGCTGCTGCTGCGCCTGTCGGGATTCTTTCCCGCTTTCCTTCGGTATTTGGGTTTGTACTTTCTGGAAGGTGAGTCCCTGTATATGGCCTGGGTGCTCCGCAGCGCTCGTTCTTTGCTGCCCGCGTCCAGGTTGGTGTCCGGGCGCTCCCTACTGTCTTGCTGGTGCACTCGGGTGCTCTGCTGACGTCCTCCGAGTTTTGGCGCCATTTCTGTTGCCGGAGCGCCCGGTTTGGGGTCCGGGCGCTCCGTATGCTTGGTGTTCGAGGCTCTCGCCTCTGCTGAACCGGGTGGGGCCTTTGATGTTGAGCGCCCGGTGTGCGGTCCGGGCGCTCAGTCTCTTGATGTCCCGCTTTCTCGTGGAGCGCCCGGGATGGGGTCCGGGCGCTCCGTGCTCTGCCTGCCTTGGAGCACTCGGGTTGGGGGCCGAGTGCTCCTTCTTTCTTCCGGCGGTGGTCGCAGCGACCGGGTGGGCTCCGGATACGCTGCTGGTCCTATTCTGCCTTCGGCGGCCGTGCGCTGCCTTGTTTTCTGTGGCCTGTCCTGGCCACGCCCCCTTTTGCCTCGCTTTCAGTTTCTGCTGGGGGGTCGGGGGCGGGGTTTGTCTTGGTTCTATTTCGTTCAAATGGAGGTGGGTTGTCATTACTCTGCTCCTCTGCTGCCGTGTTGGATCTTGCTGGTTTATTTGCTGTTCCTTTGCTTCCGGCTACTTCTTGATGGGGAAACATCTTAAGAAGCGGAGACATGTGTCTCCTGTGTCCTATTCTTCTTCTCACAGTGAGGATCCTGCGCCTGCGGTGAAGCGTCCCAGGTTGGATGAGGACCGGTTGAAACGTCTGATTTTGGAGACTTTATCTGACATTAAGTCCTCCAAGAAGTCTGCTGGCGGGCGTTCTGGTGGGGGCGCGACCCTTTATTCTGACATTTCCTCTTCTGGGTCCTCTGATGACGCTTCCTTGGGTGCGGTGGATCTAAAGGGAAAATATATTTCCAGGGAACTGTTGCCGGATTTGCTTTCTCATGTGCGTGAGAACATGGGGTTTCCGGATGACGCTGTGGCTGGTACTTCCTCAGATGCTGTTCTGCCGCAGTTTCGGAAGCCTGTTACGTCTTTGCTTCCTATTCATCCATTTGTGATGGATGTGCTCTTAAATGAGTGGAAGGACCCGGATCATATTCTGTTACCACGCTTCATGTCGAAGCTCTACCCTTTGCAGGACATGGAGGAGTCCTTTCCTGAGTCTGTGCGGGTGGACTCCATTGTCGCTAGTTTGGTTGGTCGTCCTTCCATGGCAGATGATAACATTCTTCGCAATGGGGTGGATAGGAAGATTGACACTGCTTTGCACAAATCCTATGCTGGTTCTCACCTTGCCATCCGTTCGGGTATCTACGGTGCTTATGTGGCTCAATCGCTCTTGACTGACTTTAAGACTTTGTTCTCTACTATGCAGGAGGGTGGTTGCTGTCCGGATTTGCTGGAATCGATGGAGCGCCAGGCTGTGTTCCTTTCGGATATTGCCTTTGATTCCGTACGTGCTTCTGCTCTGTCTTGTGGGTCCTCTATCGCTGCTCGTAGAAATCTGTTGTTGAAAGGTTGGAATACTGATGCCGCACAGAGGTCCATGGCCTTACGTTTACCTTTTACTGGCCCTCGTCTCTTTGGGGATTCCTTGGAAGACAGACTGCATAAAGTGTTTAAAGAGCGTAAACATTCCTTTTCCTTCCGGAGGCAACCTTCGCGTAAGGAATTTTCCTCTTCACAGACCAAGTCTTTTCGTCAGCCTTCGCGATTTCAGCAGTCCTCCTTTAAGGGTTCTCGTGGAGCTGGTCGTGGTTTCCCTCGGAAGTTCCAGAAGAAGCCTCCTCGTGATGCTAGACCTGGGCCGCAGCGTTCCTGACTATGCCCCTCCGTTCGTGAGTCCCGCTGGATTGACGCCCATGGTTGGTGGGAGATTGAGGTTGTTCCTTCCAGCCTGGCGTCTGTCAACCTTGGATCAGTGGGTGCTGGATGTCCTGGACCGGGGGTATCGGATCGAGTTCCTGTCCCCTCCGCCTCCCTCGGGTGTAGTGCGGACTCCGACTCCCTTGTGCCGCTCCCGTCGCCAATCATTGAGGGACGGTGTTCAGGCCCTGTTTTTCAAGAACGCTATTGTTCCGGTTCCCAGGTTGGAGTGGGGTCTGGGGACCTATTCGATTGTTTTCCTGGTACCGAAAGTCACGGGGGGATTCCGGATTGTCATCAATCTCCGGAGTCTGAACCTGTTTGTGAAGAAGATCCCGTTCAAGATGGAGACCTTGCAGCGAGTGGTCCCACTGATTCAGGCCGGATGGGTGTTTACTACTCTGGATCTCCAGGACGGATACCTTCATGTGCCGGTGGCCCGGGAGGATCAGATGTTCCTGCGTTTCTGCCTGGAGGGTCATCATTGGCAGTTCTGTGTCCTTCCGTTTGGTCTCCGGTCCGCTCCCCGAGTGTTCACCAAGGTGGTTGCTCCTTTGGTGGCCCTTCTTCACCTCCGGGGGGTGTCTGTGTTCCCCTACCTGGACGATTGGCTGCTCCAGGCTCCCTCCCCAGAGGTCATGTCTCAGCACCTTTCATTGACCATCCATACGCTAGAAAGTCATGGTTTTCTGGTGAACTTTCCAAAGTGCCAGCTTCTTCCTGCCACTCGACGGACTTTCATTGGGGCCATCTTCGACTCCGTCCTGGGCAAGGTGTTCCTGCCGGATTCTCGGATTCGGCGTCTTCAGTCCCTGTTGCGGATCTTGTTGTCCCAGGCTGCGGCCCCCCTTCTTCAGTGGCTCGAGGTTCAGGGTCATATGGCCGCTACTGTCTTCACGGTGCCCTGGGCCAGGGTTCATCTGCGGCCTCTGCTGTGGCATGTTCAGCGTTGGGTGCCGTTTCCAGTTCAGGACTATGCTCTGTCTGTGCCTGTGTCCTTGGGGGTGGTGTCGGATCTCCAGTGGTGGCTGGATTCCGCGAATCTCTCGAAGGGGATGTGGATTCACCTGCCACCCCCTTTGGTGTTGACGACGGATGCCAGTGCGGCCGGTTGGGGGGCCACATTGGGACAGTGGTCTGTTCAAGCTCGCTGGCTCCGGATGGAGTCCCGTCGCTCGTCCAATTGGAGGGAACTGTCTGCTGTGGCCAGGGCTCTTCGTTTCTTCCATTCCCGTCTGCTGGGGTGCAATGTCCTGGTGAGGTCGGACAACACCGTGACTGTGGCTTACATCAACCACCAGGGCAGTACTCGCAGCCCTTCCTTGAATTTGGTGGCTTGTGCGATTGCAGGTTGGGCGGAGCGTCATCTTCTGGCTCTCTCGGCTCAGCATATCCGGGGGGTAGACAATGTGGTGGCGGACGCCTTGAGTCGCAGGTTTCCATCTTCCCTCTCCCTGTGTCTCTCCCCCAGGGTGTTCCGGTTGATCTGTCGGAGGTTCGGGACTCCCCTGCTGGACTTGTTTGCCTCCCGGGCGGATGCTCAACTCCCCCTGTTTTGTTCTCGGGCCCCGGAGTTGGGTGCTTGGGGGGTGGAGGCGTTGTCTCTTCGGTGGCCCCCTTGGTTGCTGTATGCCTTCCCCCCCCCTTCCCCCTGATTCCTGCCTTCTTGCTGAAGGTCCAGAGGTTGGGTGCCCAGGTGGTAGCGGTCTTACCTCACTGGCCGCGGAGGTCCTGGTTCCCTTTGTTCTTGAGCCTGGCGGTGGGCCCTCCTTGGATTCTGCCACGTTATCCGTCTCCCCTGAGGTCCCCCTCCCCTTCCCTCCTGGTCCCTCTCACCTTGGCGGTTTGGAGGTTGAACGGTTGTCGCTTGGGGTCCGGGGTTTGCCTGATCACCTCATCTCTGTGATGCAAGGGTCTCGTAGGGGTTCCACTTTGTCCTCCTACTCTAAACATTGGGCTTCTTTCTCCTCTTGGTGTGCGGGGCTTGGACTCTCTCCTGTCTCTTGTCCTATCGCTTCCATTCTGCAGTTTTTCCTGGATGGGTTTCAGAAGAAATATGCCTTGTCTACTCTGAGGGGCCAGTGGGCTGCTCTTCGGGCTTTCCGGGATCCGGCTTCTCTTCCTCCTGCGGATGGTTTGTTGGTTTCCTGTTTGTTCCGGAGTTTCTCTCTGTCATCTCCTTCTTCACGCTCTCCGGTTCCTCCTTGGGATCTCTCTTTGGTCTTGGGTGCTCTGCAGTCTGTTCCTTTTGAGCCATTGGAGTCGGTGGACCTTAAGTTTCTATCTTTTAAGGTGGCGTTTTTGGTTGCTGTGACTTCTGCCAGGCGGTTGGGTGAACTCACTGCTTTGCGTTGTTCTCCTCCCTTTTTGCGTTTCTTGGATGACGCGGTGGTCCTTTCTTTGGATTCTGGTTTTGTTCCCAAGATTCGTTCTAGGTTTCATTGCTCTCAGGAGTTGATTCTTCCTTCTTTCTGTCCTTCTCCTTCTTCCCCTGCTGAGTTGTTGCTTCACTCTTTGGATGTGCGGCGTGCTTTATCCCTTTATGTTGCACGGTCTGCGGGGTTCCGTTCCTCGGACTCCCTTTTTGTGACTTTTGGTTTGGCTGGTCAGGGTAAAGCTGCGTCTCGGCTTACTCTTGGTCGCTGAATCAAGTCTGTTATTTCTTTGGCTTATCAGGGATCTGGTTTGCCTTGCCCTTCTGGTGTTCAGGCCCGTTCCACTAGGGGTGTTTCTGCTTCCTGGGCTGCTTTTCATGGGGTTTCCCTTGATGAAATCTGTCGGGCTGGGACGTGGGCCTCTGAGTCTACTTTTGTGAGGCACTATCGCTTGAATTGTGCTCTGTCTGACCGACCCAATTTCGGTAGTGGTGTGTTGCGTGCTGTGGAGGTTGTTCCGCCTCCCTGATTCTGTGTTTTTTCATTAAACTATTTTTTGCTGCACGCCTCTTTGTGTTCGGTCTCTGTTTTCTGTGTGGTTTGCCAAAGGCCTGTTGTTGGGGGTGCTTTGGTATGCCTCATTAGTGATGACTGGGTCGAGGACGAGGGACGTAGAGGTAATGCTATGATTACTTACCGGTAATCCCCATTACTCTTAGTCCTACTCGTCCTCGATCCAGTCATACTTCCCGCCCGCCCTCCCTGATCAGGCCTTTGTTGCTTGGTATGTCAGGATGTGCTTTTGGTTGGCTAGGTTCTTATAGCCCCTGACGGGAGGGTGGGTGGAGCCTAAAAAGTGTTTCCTGTTTTGTTTCCTGTCTTGTGGAATACCTCATTAGTGATGACTGGGTCGAGGACGAGTAGGACTAAGAGTAATGGGGATTACCGGTAAGTAATCATAGCAATATTCTGCAGTATAATGATGGCCATTCTGCAGTAAGATGGCTGCCATGTTTTACAGCATAGGTTCACCTATTTCCCTCAACATACCCTCTGCCCCGTTACCAAGGGAACTCGAGTAAACAACAAGGGCTGTATCCTCCCTAATCACGCGCACGCAGACTGGGCCCGCTAGGCCCTCAGTGCTCCTCTAATTGTAACTGTGGCAGGCCCAAGACCATTTGGAGCATCAAAAGCCTTTTCTGACTGAAGACACCGCTCGGTCACACAGTCCCTGGGAGGTCAAGGTCTCTGCCCTGACCTCGGTGTGCTTGGAGAACACTGATTCCAGTCAGTGACAGGCAATCACTCAAGCCCCCCTTCCCTTTGCAGATAAAAATAAATTACATGGGGACAAAATAGCCCTGTTCAAAACAGTGTCCTTTAAATGACATTTTTTTTGTTTTTGGTCTGCGAGTAAGACGTAGTTTCCTGGAACCAGTGCGGTGGGAAGGGCCCGGGCGGCAGCGACGGGCTTGTAGGAAATCGGTAGATTTCTCGACAGAATAAATGAGGCAGAAATCCCGAAATGAAGGACTGACTGAGGCAGCGCCATTCACAGGGCAGGTGCCCGTGGATTTCCTTGTGCGCTGTTTAAAAGTCCAGGGGGCTTATTTACAAGGCCCTTGCGTCACTTTTGCGTCATTTTGAACATGAGAAAAGTGACGCGAAAGTGGCGCGAGGGGCTTGTAAATCTGCCCCCAGATATGTGACTGAGTGAGTCCACCCGCCAAACTATCTCCCAATTTCCATCTAGGCCAGCCCACCTGCGGCAGCGAGTAGATCTGTGAGGGCCTTCTCACACACACACAAATTCGTCATCCTCTGTTTTTTAACTCCTACATTGCCAACCTCAGGGCCCTATCATAAGAGGCTGCGCTGGTTCAGAGCTGATCCCAGCGCCTGTTTTCATGCGCCTGCAGTGTATAAAGTGATTTAATTCAATCTGCTATTTCTCCGCCTCTGAGTATTATTTTAGACAGCACAGCTCAGAAACACAGAGAAGTGAACCTTGCTCACTGTTTCCGAGCTGCACTGTCTGAAAATCTACCTTTATCTTGGAGACATATGGGGCTAAAAATGAATTCATTTTGCACACTGCACGCATAAAAGCACGCACTCACCTCTGCGCTGAGCTAGCGGACCCCCTCATGATAACTTAATTGCCTCAAGGCGCTATGCAAGTGTATACATCTGGGTCCAGCAGAAGACCTCTGAAACACAAAGAGGCCATTACTGTCCGGTGTTTCCGAGATCTGCTGTCAGCAAAATATGAATTAACTTGGAGATTTCATGGCTTAAAGTATGCACTCAAGTCAACAAAAAGAAGCGAGTGGATTCATTTTGCGCAGGCGCAGAGGAATGGAATCATGGTATGGCCTCTTATTGGGCTTAGTTTGTCGATGCACTTATGCCATGTAATGTAAGGGAACCGTCAGTATGGTGCAAACATTGAGCAACTCCATTTCACACCATTTCTGCTACTTGTAAATTAAGGAGCAACGTTTGGCACCAGGTCAAAACGTGAAGCGAAATGGTTTAGCAAATAGTATTACTTTGTTCTTATAAGTAGAATTACAGCAGTTGCCTTCGTCTTCGCTTTGTAATTATGCATGATGCCACTGGGAGCGAGGAATGCGGCAAAAATACAGCAGCATCATTATGCTATACGTTTTTATTACAACATCTATACCAGAAGCATGATTTCTTTGTTAAGAACATAAACACACACTCAAATGCTTAGGAAGAAAAAGGCTTTCCGGAAACGTTCAGCGTGTTTGTTTACAATCCCAATGAGCCATGTTCGCCTGAGTGCAAACATCTCTATGTGGTATTGAAAGGAGCAAAATTAAGATTGTCACAGTCAATGCAGAGTAAAACTACATTTCCTTACAGACAAGGTACAGAAAAACCGACTTGCTCTGTACAATTGTACTGGTGAAAGGTTTCTGCAGTGTAGTCTATAAGTGTGCACATGCAGAGACGTAGCAAGGGTGCAAGGCCGGCTGTACCACTGGTGCAGTCTGGGAAATTGGTCTCCTAGCCTCAGTTTGGGTAGTAAATTACAGCATTAATTGGTCTGCAGTGGGCCCCAAACGCATCTGGGTCAGGTGGCACTGCACCTGCTGCACTGTTGATACCCACGCCCCTGTACACACGACTCTTAACAACGTATGCAGTGGTTCAAGTTTCCCAACCTGCACCAGGGCTCACGGTAGCCTTGCGTTTTTCTGCTTGGCAGCTTGAAGTGCAAGGTGGAACAAATGGCTTCCCTTTAACAACTTGGACTGGTTAACCTCACCAGTGAACTCGCCGCAGGCCTGGAAAAAATCCGCAGTCTGCTCGAAAAACAGAACCCTGTTTGCAATAAAACGGAGCCGAAGCAGAACAGGGTAACCCCCTCTGTTCACCTGCTCCTGCCGCTCACTTTAACTTTCCACCGGGGAAGCCCTCTGCGAGCCTCAGTGTTTGGACGTTTTTCCAAAAGTTAAGTCTTTAGAACAACACAAAAGCCCGGAAACCGGCACAGGGGTTTCGGCCGCTGTAGGAAAGAGGAAGAACATTCTAGAATTCCATTGCCGCCCACGTGCGCACGTTTTCCCTTGGGGATAATTACACTTTAGGGAAACATTGCTTTTCCTGCTGGAACATGTCATATCAGAGGTTCTCCATGCCAGGCCCCTGATTCTTCACCTCATGTGTTTGGTGCTGGGCCAGAGCAAAAATGGGGCAGGCTTCTCGTCCTGGGTGTAAATGTGTAATACACCTGTTTTTACTGAGACAGGCCGGCTTCTCAGGGACATTGTGGAGCTGATTCACGAAGGTAAACTTACACTTCTGCGTAACTTTAGGATTGATTGCTATTCACTAGTATCTTTACGACTGTGGAGTCTCTGCACATAAAAAGACAGCCCTAGCCAGGGCTCGAGTCGGGGTACCACGCGGGTGGACGGCGTCCCCTCACTTATTTTACCAGGAGCTTGATAACTGGAGCAAATGGAGCCACACATTCACTCTTTGGCCTCTCTGGGGGGAGATCGGAGTTCATTAAGAACACTGCTCACGCGCTGGCTTCTCTGATGCAATCGCATCTAAGGGGTGAGTGAGGGGAGGCAATGAGTCTGATGGTGCAAGCCACCTTTCATGACGTCACTTCCGGTCCTGACTTCAGCGTTCCCACGCTTCTTTTTTTAGGGCTTGTGCCCTGGCCCTATCCTTTTATGTTCGGAGACTCCGAAGTCGTAAAGATACTACTAGTAAAATACCTTTGTGAATATGTAGAGTTGTGTAAATCAAGCAAGTGGATAGAACTCTGGGCATATAATTCTGACATCATTTGGAATGGTGGGAGGTTGGTTGCGAAAGCCGAAGAAGGCGAGGCGGCTGATCCTGATCCTGAGATGTAATGGTCATTAAACAACATAATACATAAAGAAGCTGGGTGCAGACAATCTTTAAATGGCAACGAGGTGATTGGTGTATCAGGATTTCTGACTTTTGAGGTGAGGACAGAAGACCAAGTCTAAAGGGAAGAGAACTTGGTGGGAAATTGGAAGCAGCAGGAAGATCAGGTACAAAGTTACAAGGAGGCGAGTCCTTATCTGGAAGTCCTTCGGAGGCTGTGTCCTCTCTCTCAAAAGATGTCTTACATGGGTCTTCATTGAGCAGCATCGAGATAAAGGATTTTCTAGTCTTGGAATGCCCACACCAACACAATATACATGAACCTCTGGGAAACTGTGATGGAAGTATGGAGGCGGATCAAAAACTGGAAGCTGTTTTCTGTGATCCCTTCATTTTGGCTAGCACTCATTCCCCTTTGGCAAAGGCATGGGCTCCCCTACTTGCAACCCCATGGGAATTTTTATTTTCCTTCCTCATATGATCATGTAGACAAACACCAGTATGCATGTATGTCTGTATACATAGCAAGGGATCTACAGCATCTACATGTGTAATCCAAGGACTTAATTTTCTCCAGAAAAGCAGTTCAGCAGGTGACTTCCCGTGGTGTTGTATGGAGAGACTCTAGTTTTTATCAAAGTTTGTTCCAACAGTTTAGGTCAATTTACCACCGGAAAGGCACCAAAATTGCCGCTCTGATCCACTTTTTTTTTTTTTGCAGAGTTTTATATAGCGCAAACTTGACCCAAATCCAATCAGGTATCAGAGCGCTTTACATAGCACCAGTTACGTTACATTAGGATACACATTCATTCTTTTGTTAGGCACGGGGAGATTAAGTGATTTGCCCTGAATCGCAGGATGTTCGGCGTCATTACCGAGACTCGAACCCAGTTCCCCAGGTCCGAGGTCGAGCGCCCTAGCCGTTAACAAGCGTTTACTTTCTTATAAATTGCTGCAGCCCTTCCTTCAAAGTGTTCTCTTTTCGAGGAAGGACAGCTCTCTATTACAAAAGTGGACGTTGAAGGCCACACTCAGATGTAAAGTCATGATTGGCTTCTGCGACCCGCCGCCTTCGTTTGGTTTTGTTCGCAATGGAATGGATGCTCCTCCTTGAACACCTGCTTTTCAATTATTTTGTTTACGGGAGTGGTGCCCACCTACATCCTCCAAGCTGCGTTCTATTGGCCACATGCCCTCCCTTCTCCCACCCGACATTTGGCAATCTATACCTGCCACGCTGTATTTTGCTTCAGTACAGTGCAGGAAGGGAAACAAATTAAAGGGTTCTTCGTGAGTTGGGTCACTTGCATGTTGTTTATGGTCTCCGTGAAATGTTCAATAATAGCATTGGTTTGAGGGCACATGGGTGTCATATTTTGGTGAAGGAATATCAAAAGAAGGCAAAATCCTTGAAGTCTTTCCTGTTGAAGGGAGGCCCATTATTGGATTTCACAACTTTGGGAATAAGGTTTTGTTAAAAACTGCAATCGCCTTGTCAGTGGAGGTGCGGGGAAGACCCATGATCTCCGGAAATCTGGTGTATTCATTCATGATACCAAGAAGTTACTCTCCTGTTGGAATAGGGCTGGGAAGTAAACATCTACTTCTTCCTAAATACCGTTTGGTAGTGGGGGCACTTTAACAGGTGAAAGAAAAGTGGGCTTTCTGAAGGTTTTGTATGTATAGCACCTAGCATATTTTCGACAAGCGCATCCAAACAAGTGACCCAAACTTTTTGTCTAAAAAGCTGTTTTTTTGTCCACAGAAAACTGGTCACCATTGTGAGCCATGTCTACAGCTCAAATCAGGTGTCCTTCATTGGTAAATATTTATGATGATATACCTGTTAAATCTGCACATGCCAAAAGGTCTTTAGTTCAATTTTGCTTAATCTGGGGTCTGATCTCTGAACTTGCTCCAGACCCTGTATCCTCCATCACTGCATACAGATTAGATAAGACACAGCTTCAGACTCCGTTGTTCGATTCAGGGTTGGATTTTTCCCCGGGGTATGTAGGAACAAGAGCCTGGAGAGGTCAATGGCGAATGGGAAAGGGTTGCCATATAGGTATAGGTGGAAAGATCTACAGACCCACGATGCGGCGTAGCTTTCATTTTCAACGTGCTTGTATGCATCAGACTTCTTCTGGCATATTCAAGTATGTGCCGCGGTGAATCAGGGAGAGATTCCTGCTGGGTCAGTATGCCACCCTAGCCAACTGGACATAAGTCAACAGCCAGTTCAGTCTGGACTGCAGTCAAAGTAGGCCACACTAAACACAGTTGAGTGCACAACACCACACATATATCACAAATCAACTGTTCAGAACATGATTTTGAGTTTGCATCTGATATACAAGAGCAAGATTCCTTAATTCATGGACATGGTATACATTTACTAGCTGAGTTTTCCTTGTCCAACTCCTGTTTATAGATAAGAGACTTTACAGTATGATGGATGGTTTAACAGCCAACACATATTTCTGTGCATGTTGCCGCTGAGTCCTGGGTCTTTTTCAAGGCTGGGCCGCTATGTCTGTCCATACCGTCTCTTGTTTGTCATTTATTTGTCCAAAAGGTGACGTGAGTATGAGCGTGATCGACATACAATGTCAGAATGTAGAAACAAGGGCCACTGGGTAGGCATATATAGGATGAGACTGCACTCAAGTAAGAATGCTTTGGTATGAATGATGATGTCAAGCGGCAGTCCGAGAGGCATGATGGCTGCGTTCGTCTCTAGAGTCACAAGCAGCGTGACTGCCTGGCAGGGGTGTAGTGGTCGTTTTGAAAGAAGTGTGTGGTCGTTCTGTGACGTGGTAAGTGTCTGGAGAAAATGCCTAGAAGCGGCACCACTAGGGACACACTGTCACCACACCTCTGACTACTGTTCAGCATACAACATTCACGAGTTGCCTGCTCAACCCAAAGTAGGCCATGTCATTTACATATGCAATGCTTGTTACTTTGGCATCAAAAGCAACTTGACAGACTCAAGGCAAATAAAGTCTCTACTTTGTGAGCTCGTTCAAGTGAGCATTAATGGATGTAAAATCCTGTATGCAAAGACCCCAATATCTCACCTCTTCCCTGAGCGATCTGAGTGAAGAAATGTTCCACGAAGCAGAAACAGAGGTGAGGAATACCACCGTGTCTTTGTCAAGCCTCGTGCCAACATTCTAGAGCTGGCTTCACAGTCACATTTACCTTTGTTGAGCATCAGATTTTCAATTGCCTGTGCACCACAGACTTCACCGACCTCACGGAACAAAATGCCATTGCCATGGTTCAGGCAGTTTGGCAAGTCCTTTATCTCTTTGTTATGTTATGTTATGGTATTTAAATTTACATCTAGGCGCAACAGCTATCCAAAAGGGTTACCCGGCGCCCGGCGGAAACAACAGCAGAATAGGAGATTGGAGCTTACTGATTAAAAAGCCAGGTTTTTAAGGATTAGCGAAAGAGTGCAACGTTCGTCCGAGTACGAAGAGACAGCGGAAGAGCGTTCCATAGAACAGGGCCCAAATATGAAAAAGAACGGCCACCCATGCGGGATAGTCTGATCTTTGGCACCTGAAATTTAGCCTGAGTAGTGGATCTAAGAGTACGGGAAGGTAAATAGGGATGGACCAAATTTTGCACATACATAGGAGCCATGCCGTGCTTCATTCTGAACATATAGTTCAGAGCTTTAAACTTAATCCGATTCTCAATTCTCAACCAATGAAGATCTCTCAAGGAAGCGGAAGTAGAAGCAGAAGAAGCAGTCTTTCTTTTTCTCTTCACAAAACACCTTCCCTAAAGGCGAAACACCAAAACTAAGGAGCTTGCATCTGTAGAGAGAGGTTTTTGTGAGTCAAAAAAGTCATTATGCATGGCGACAATCCATCTAGCTCCAGTGGCGGCTCCTCTGCTAAGACGGATAAGCGTCGCCCCACTGCTTTTCAGCAGTGTAAAAAAGGAAAAATAAAATGATAATAACTCGAATTTATTGGTGTGCAAGAGCCATCGGTCAATTGCTGCTGCTAAATGCTCTTCTGTAGTTTTACAAAATCAACATCAGTCGTCATGTTTCTGGTGGCCCGTGTAGTAACTGAATGTACATAGACAGTTGAAGGATATTATTGTCATCAGTTAAACCACTGCTTCTGATGAAAAACATTTCCCTCCTGGGCAGATCCCCATTTTCCAAGGAAGGAGATTCTTTGGAACAATGATTTTAGCCTCTTATTTCACTCTCTTTCTGTAACTCGTTTTAGTGACTTGTGATTTCGACTCAGACGTGCGACCCAATGAGCAAAGAGACATTGTCCTCAGTTCAACGGATCGTGACAGCTTCTTAGAATTGCTCACTTTCTGAAAGTGATCTGACTGTATCTCGACACACACAGCCTACCGCTGGTCAGGGGCCTGTATGCGGACAGCCATGGTCGTAATGAAGTTGGTTCTTGTTGGTCTCTGTATGAGCAGCACGTTCCTCTGAAATGCACTTGCGCTGAAGGTGCACCTGCAGTGGGTCACTTTGTCAGTGTGAATGCCCATGGTGTTGTCAGCTCGTCCCGACAAAAAAAGACATCCCGAGGTCTCTGCTGTTTCTGTAACAACTTCTTTCGAAAAGAAGAAGATACCCAACTATGGATGTTGGTCATTGCTGTATTTAGCAAATGTGCAATTCTTTCTCTACATGTTTCTGACGTGGAATGGAAGGTTCATAATCCACATTCTTCTGAGACAAGAAGTATTTTATCAAGCTGTATTTCGGTGATGACCATGTGTCAATGTCTGCTCCTGAGTGATCAAATACATCGTATTGAGTGGAGTGTCCTACCCAGTGCATCGAAAGGTTTCTCATGCTCATCCTCCTTCACTCAGACAGCAGTGCTGAAAATCTCGAACTGTTTGATTCATTCTGGCACAGCCATGTCCTAGAATCCTGGATTGACCGATGTTGAATTGCAGGAGCACAGACAGTGCATGGAGGCCAGGAGATGGGACCCTACCCGCAACGCTGCTGTCAAGCGACTCCTGCTCTCTCTTGGGCTACACCATCACTTGTCTATTTTCTGAGAAAAATATTGAAACAGGCTGACCAACTGCAGCTCGCACTGCAGGACTCCTCAGACAAAGAACCGATCACAGGAATCATGCTTGGGTTCAAAAACTGCCTCGTCGCCAGTATAATGTCCCACTAACCATTGAGAGAGGTCAGCTTCCCAGCAACATTCTTTATCTCAAAAAACAAAGCTATGCACACAATGATGTGCATCTATCTGCCTGGTCAGGTGGCGGATACTGAAGTCAAATGAGATTACAACGTCTGTCGCTCAGGGCCACTCGTAGTCGCATGTGTACATCTGGAACAATGAGGACCTGTTCATTGTTTGTGGTGGGCTGAAGGTCCCTCAAAATGTAGAACTTCTGTTTTGCTCTAATGATGACTGTACTTGCAACTATATTTGTCAGCCCAGCCATTATTAATATTGAATTAGGCTTGGCCACCGCTTCCTTTGGGAGTGGATTGGCTAGCTGGAAGGTTAGATTTACCCATGGGTTTATAGTGGGGGAGCAGAGCCTGGAGGGGCAGAAATCAATAAGAAGATTTGGAGTAGGTTATAGATAGAATACTCCATAGCTGGGGAAGACAGATTCCTAAAAATAGGACTTTAATTTCTAAAACCTACTGAGATGATTGAAAAATAGTTTTAAGCATTTGTACTAAAGTCGTTGTGGCTCTTTGGCATCATCCAAGTTTCATTAGAGTCTCAGGGAAATGTGCAGACTAAACTGAGAACTTGAAAGTCATTTTACATGAATCTTCATTGGCAGAGCACCACAGTGACTGGTTGCAAGTAACCCCAGGAGGCTGTAAGTGGGTGGTAGCACTATATTTAGTGCCTCTTGTGGATCTCGGTTATGTCTGCATTTGACCCAGTGTGGTATCTTTAGAGGGGGCCCTATCAGGCAAGCATTTTAAGTTTCTGCCTTTTCTTTCTCAGTGCTGAGACTTAGGTCCACATGCATCAAGCTGTTTTCCGGTTGCAAATGGGCAGATTCTCAGAATCGGCCCATTTGCGACTGGTAAAAGGCCATTTCCGATGCATGTACCTTTTTGCACTCGCATTATATATAATCACAATTTATTGCGATTATCTAAATTGCTAATGCATTTAGGGAATCGCAAATTGCAATTCCCTATTTGAGATGCATCAAGCCTTTCCTAAATGCGACTTTGCATTTAGGAAACGCTAATTACCATCAACTTCAAGTTGATGGTAATTTGCTAAATCTTTGAAAAATGCACAAAAGTGCATTTTTCAAAGTGGCATGTGGCGCACACACATACCCTTAGGGCATGTGTGTGCGCCAGATGTGCACACTTACCTTACCTCAGGCCCCCTGGCACCCTTGCAATTGCATTCGCAATTTGCGATTGCCAATTGCGAATGCATTCCCATTCATTCCTATGGGCCTATAGGCCCTTAGAAATGAATGGAGTCACATTACTTAATAGCATTTTGCGAATTGCTATTAGGCAATGTGTAGGAATCGCAATTTATTTTGCGATTCCTACATGCATAAGGAATTGCGATTCCTAAATAGCGATTCCTTAAAAATCACTATTTAGGAATCGCAATTCCTTATGTCGATGCATGTGGCCCTTAGTTCCTTAATAACACTAAGACAGAGGCAAGTTTGAGTTCGGAGACAGGATATGTGCTGATGCAAAGAATTCCAGTCTTTGGGAATGGAGGGAAGTTTGGAAGCACAGTTGTTCATCCTTCGGGCATTATCTGTGGAGATTGTCACACTCCTTCCCTCTGCGTGTATGCATGTGCGCCGGTATTTCCTGCCTACGATCTGTAGCTGAAAGGAGTAATAACTGATCCAGGCATGCTCAGGGTTTCCTGGCGTAGGAAAGGTATACGCAGAAGGCTCAAGTTCCTCTGTGTTCATGATGAGTTTCTCTACTTGTAGGACTTGCCTTGTTTCCTGAAATGGACCTTGTAGTGACATTCTGCCAGTTTGTTCCACTTGCTTAAGATTGCTGTGTGTCCTGCTGTTTTGTTAGAGGCCGATTCAGGGAAGACCTGGCATCGCAGTTCGGGCTGGACTGTTCCCAGATCTGTGTCAATCCATCGTTTTGTTTGCTCACCACGCCACCCCAGTTGGGACCCAGCCATATGCAAATCCGTCTTGACCCTGCTCCTCATGGGAACAGTCAGCCGCAGCCACTGCAGGTAAGACCGGTGGGGCAGTTGGGCTGGTTGGAGGGGGGGGGATCTCGAGAGACAACCACGAGGGAAAATTACTTATTTATTTAATTTCCCCTCGTGGTCGTCTACCCCCGCCCCCCCCAACCCGGCCCCACTGCCCCACCGCTTTTACCTGCAGCGGCCGCGGCTGACTGTTCCCATGAGGAGCAGGGTCAAGACGGATTTGCATATGGCTGTGTCCCAACTGGGGTGGCATGGTTTAGCAAAAAAATGATGGATTGAACCCAGATCTGTGACTGAGGGTGAATGTTTGCATTGTTCAGCATTCTGTCCAACTGTTTTTTTGGCTTTTGTCACCCTAAGTGGGAAGGGTCTGCACAGACGTGGGTCCCGTGCTCACTGTGCCCCTGGATTCAAGCTAACCTGGCTGATGAGGGGTGATACCACGAAACCGGTCCCAGGATGCTTGTTTTCAGTCCAGGGAGGACCTGTCTTGGCAGTTCGGACTGGACTGTTTCTATGAGGAGCAGGGTCAAAACTAATCTGGATATGGCTGGATCTAAACTGGGGTGGTGTGGTGAGCAAATCACGATGGATTGAACCCAGATCTGTGACTGGGGGTGACTTTTTGCATTGTTCATCATTATGTCAATTATCTGTTCTTTTACTTTTTGTAAATAACAGAGGAGGGTTTGAAAAATGCGGTATGCGATGGCGCCCACTTGTGTGTACGTAAATATTTAAAGAGTTTCAAAGTATGACGGTGCAACAGGCAGTGGGAAAAAACCCTGAACCCCCTAAATAGACCGGAGTCTGTAACAAATTATAGGCAGGTGGCCTGTGCACACGTAGTCCATGTATTATAGCATAAGTACAGCACGTAATGGAGAGAACAAAAAATTATAAAAACAGTAAGCAAGTCCAGTATGACATATCTTTCTTGATTTAATGCAGATCCGTTGCCCAGCCAACACGTGTTTTGTCAGGGTATGAACCCACGACTTCTTCAGGGCTATCGGGCTGATGGGGAAAGGAAAAAATTGATCCCTCCGCTGGTTGTAATTCCATCCCGGCTGTACGGGATAGCTGACTGTGAATAGCACGCTTGCTTTAAAATAGAGGTGAGTACCACATCAAATTGAAAACCTTGTAGGCGTGTGCACCATGGAGTAGCTAGTACGCTGTGAAAGCCTTGGCGGACCGGACTTTTTGTGTTTGGTACTTTACTTGGGTGGGGGAGATTGATTTCTGATTTCTACTAGATAAACTCCCATTTCCAGTATGAGTTTCCTGGACCTTTGCCACTGACAGCTGCACCCCTAAATTTGACACGTCTCCAGCATTGCACCCTCTCTACTGGCTATCTATAACAAGAATATACACAAAAATGGTACTTCAGGAAACATAAATAAGCAATGGTAAAAATCAGCCTTGGAATCCAAAGTAGTTCTTCATAGCAAGCAAGACTCAGCCCATGATGAAGGAAATAGGAGATTGTGCAATCCCATGTACTATTCTGCAGTAATTCTTCGGTTGTCAATTTTGGAGCCTCCTGTGGAATGCTCGTATACAGGGCTTCCACATCAAGTCCTATGAGGATTTCAGTCGAAGGATGAAAACTAAGTTCATTGAGAAGTACCCAAATGACCTTGGTGTCTGTCAGGTAAAGGAGTATACATTGTATACTGTCGTAGGAAGAAATCACAAAACTATGATATAGGTTCCAGTGCTCCTCCAATATTTGAAGCGATAGGTCTGACTAGAGCTGGATGTTGTGGTTTATGTATCTTTGGTAAGCAGTGGAAGTGAGGAATATTCTGCTCCTGACGAATGCCCCAGACCCTTTCGGGCATGATTTAGTGGGTTGAAACATGTTAACCTCACATACAGTGTTAAAACTATCTTTTCCTTGTTCTTTGTCTTTAATCTTACCATGATAAGGCCCCAATAAAGTCCTTGGCTTTCCTTTGGGTGTTCATGTTATGAGCGTTCTTGCCTGGTTTATGGACTTCTAAACTTCACTTGTAGCTCCAATGAATAAACTTCGCACTAGACAGCACATATCTGTGGCACACCTGTTTTATGGGAACCCGACGTGCCTTGCTCTTTACAGGTTTGAGACATTCTCTGCAGATTTGACATTTTCTGCTGATTTTCTATCTCTGCCTGAGTGGGAGAGAGAGAGAGAGAGAGAGAGAAAGAGAGGGAGAGAAAGTGTTTAACCATCTGAATGAAAGAGAAGCCAAAAAGCAGGACTACAGCAGCTGAGCTACAGACTCTTTTTACACTGACCGAGGAAGACATTTATTGCAAAGGCAGCTCACCTGAACTTCAGTGCGGGTGCAGCAGAGGACATCTGAGCAGGCCTCGCATGTGAGCCATCCAGCCCGAGTTACTCAGTCACCACTGAACGCTCTCTTCCACCCAATGTCCTTGAATGGTGTACATGTGCTCTCAGTTTCACAAATACGCAAAGGGGGATGAATTGTGAGCCCACCTAGAACCATAGCAGTCGGAGTCTAACTAGAGGTGTGTGTGAGGGGAACAGATACTTTGACATCAGGACAACACAGAGAAATTGTGGAGCAAAATGTGTGAGGCGTGTGTATTTAAGTTAGATTGTTAATATACAAAAATAAATAAATATTTGCACACAAGGAGTAGCGTTTAATATACTTTTCTGTCATTAATCCGTGGCATTATGTTGGAAAACCACATAAAATCGCCCATTCGTTTCCACAGATTTCTCAGATTTTCCATGCAGATTTCCCCTTTTTTCCACCCAGAAACATGAAAATATCTCTGCAGACTTTCACGTGTTTGCCAGTTGATTCAGGCTGCCTCTGCCTTCTCGTGTTAAAGCTCTAACAGGCCTCCACACAGGAGTCCTTGCTCTGCCTGCTTCCTTCACTGACGGCCCTCAACATATCCTGCAAACTTCGCTCCTCCCTTTATGCTGCATTAAGTCTGGTGCACGCTTTTGAGCACAACTATGCTCGTGACGTACCCCACCTCACTCCTGAAAATCTATATTCCAGTTCATGTATAGTTTTTGATCTGTTGTTTTCTTTCCTTCAGTTGTTGTGGTGGCTAATGTTTAGTATTCCCGCACGTTATTTGTAATCCCTTGAACTCAGTGTGCCAGTTCCGTTAGGGTAGTCACATTGGAGGTGGTTGGGGGTGTGCCTCTCTGGACACCAAGTGAAGTTATTTGCTACACTCAGGTGGATACACTGATTGGGACTCAACTTATAAGGCTTTTGTGGAGCCACGAATAGTCTGAACAGGAAGAAACAGAAGACCAGGCCAAGACAGTCTCATGTTCTCTGGATCAACGTTACTGTTTCACCTCAACCCCGGGGCTATAGAAAACCTCAACTTTCATTTTTAAGTATTTTGCCAATTCAGGTGAGATCCTGTGAACTCTTAATGCAGCTAAATCTTCAGGACTTGTCACCAAATGATCAAGTTTCCATGTACTGCGCTTGTCTAGCACCATATAGTGCCGTACTGACACCCTGTAGCCAGTCCGTCAGCTTCTTTCTCTCCCTTCCCTCCTTAAATTGGGAATCAGTCACAAAATGGGTTCCATCATGAGTGACAAGCAGCGCTCTACAAATCTACAGATTGAATAATTGATTGATTGATTGATTGATTGATTGAAAGTACTAGGTACTGGATGTCTCATGACCCACCAGGACAGCAGGTATTTGCTTCACCCACTCTTTTATTCTTTACCAGGGACCACTGTCAACATGGCCCATGGGCTAGAGTGACCAGCTTTTGAGAAGCAAAATCTGGGTCAGGCCAGACATAAAAGCAAGACTATTGCCTTTAGCCTTCCATCTATATCTGGCCTGTCCCATTTTTTGCAGAGGCTTATAAATGTGTAAATGTGTGCCTATATATGTGTGTGTGTATACACACACACACATATATATATGCCTTTAGTGGGAAGGCCTCTATATACTTACTTTTGGCGGCAAATGACAAAGGCTTCTGCGAAGCCGAAACGCGTCTCTCCTGTCGCGGGAGACCCGAGAAAATGAAGAGGCCATATTCCTGCAGCCTTGAGTACGTGCCTTCTTCTTTGTAGAAGCAGGATTGTATCTTTGATGTTACACAGCGTTTGCGGTCTTACGCTGGTCTCGTAACACCAGTCGACCTTGGGCTGTCCCCTTTGACCGCAACTTTTGGAGGAGCATGGGAGTTAGTGGTGGAGCCCCCAGAGAAAGAGTGCCGGGAAGAGGATCAAGGATGACAGCAGTCGGGATACTATGATCCCGTGGCAGGGCAGTTGTTTGACTGCCAGCACGGGGCATGTTTGTCCCCAGTCTAGAAAAGCCTTGCTCAGGATACTGGCGCCCTATGATGACTGGGCATCGCAGACCCTACGTGGAAGCGGTGATTGCTGTGTGGCATACCGAATTTTTGATTCACTGGTCTCCGACGACACCGGATTTATGCCCATTATGGAACTTCAATTTGGTGCTGTTCCTCACTTAAAGACACCGAGACACTCTTTTCCGAGTATTTTTACCGTTTTCTTCAAAATTATCAGTGCTTATGGTCACCGGCATAATGAGCCTATGATTCTGACTTGTATTCTGGCCGTATGCTCACGAACTCCAGGCATTCATGCTACCGCAGAGAGGCATTATGGGACTTGCAGTTTGGTTGGGCATTATAGCGTTCACCAGGTGGCAGGCATTCGTGCCTATATTATACATTTTGTATTGTATTGTTTAACCCCGGGATACATTGTTAACTTTTGTGTTTCCCTGCCTCTTGCGCTGTAGAGTGAAGTTTTTTCCATAATGTAGCATACCATAACTCTGAGCCCCTATTTCAAATCACAGGTCGATTACCAGTAAACCAATCTTTATCAGAGTTAACATCACGGGGTCAAAGCGGTCTCAGCTCATCGCGAAGTTGGTTTGAACAGCACGATTTTAATACAAATGAATGCATTTAAATATCTTGTTTTACATTGAGGGCTTTATTTTTCTGAGAGAATGGCGCTGTTAAAATCTGTAACAAGCTTGCGATTTATTCATCCCATGTGCACGTTCAGACACGCATTATGTCTATCCCTGGATCAGTGCAGGCTGAGGAAGTATGCTGAGATATGCTTGGTTGCACTTTGCAGTTTATTAACAACGTAAATTTCAACAACGTATGATCATTTGTACCAGCCGCACTGTTCAGTTATTTTGTCAGGGCAATGTTTAAATAACATAATGGGTCTGTTCCAGTGCATGACCTAAAACGTAAAAGTATTTTCTTTATGTTTATGTGTGCCTTTAGTGGGAAGGGCTATATTTACTTACGTGTATTTAGCGGCAATTAGATTGACAAAGGCTTCTGCGAACCCGAAACACGTCTCTCCTGTCGCGGGGTCGAGGGAGACCTGAGAAAATAAAAAGGACATATTCCTGCAGCCTTGAATGCGTGCCTTCTTTGTTGAAGCAGGATTGTATCTTTGATATATATATAGATAGATAGATAGATAGATAGATAGATAGATAGATAGATAGATAGATAGATAGATAGATAGATTACCTACTGGCGGTCGCCGGTAGGTAGATATGGTTAGGCCTATTTTCCATAGGAAATCCGCAACATTCTATTTGGAATAACTTTGGCGCAGATTGATGAATCTTCGCAAAATTTTCAAAACTTTTGGCCAGCTCTGGTCCGCTCTATCCTGAAAGTTTCACGGTGATTCTGTGGTAAATAATTTAATTACCGGTACTTAATTTGATGCGGAAAATCTATAACAATAGCTCAGTAAAATAAGAGGCAGAATCCGTGGTATTAGAGGTTCGGAACGGGCTTTATTCCAAAATCAATTCGAATTGATGGACTCCATATTCCATCACCACGAAGGTTCAGGAAGTGAAGAACAATACTTTATTGACATATAATCATTTTTATACAATAGGCATTACAGTGAAACAGATGCAGGAGGCGTAACAGTTGATCACAAAGATAAGAACATACATGCGTAACTAAAATGGGTGTAACTGGGCGTAACTTAAAGAACGTCATTGGATATGATGTCATAAATGGGTGGTTCCACGGAAGAATTTCGCAATGTCAGCAGAAATACTTGGCAGAGATGCGCGCGCAGCAGCATGACGTGTGATTGACGTGCAACTAGGGGGTGAAGGGGACTTGACATTTAGCTCTACATGTGGAGACAGAAGTCTGGGGTTATGTCAACCTAATCCCAAATCATATCTAACATCCTATGTTTAAAGAACTGTGTTATCCAAAAAGAAAGGTCTCTTAGGATAGAATCTTATTCTATACTGACTATACTGACTGTTAGTGCGTGTACAAGCGTCTAAGTGTCTACACTAGATGCGAGGGCAGAAATCTTCCATAGTAACAGGGCTATGAATTACTTGCATAAAGACAGAGAAGCCGGGCCTTTTGCTCGGTAGCAGAAAGAATGTTTACTTAAACTACTAGACGGGAATGCATTGGGTGAAGAGCGGAGCAGAGCAGATAATCTTGAAGGTGAAATACAGTTTTTGGCAAGCAGACAGGTCGAGTCAGGCACCGTTAGCCGCACAGGGAGTAGGACAAAGTTCATGGATACAGATGCGAGCTCAGACTGGAGCTTTCAGAGGCAGAAGGCAGAAAAGGCTTGATGGCAGAATCAGGGCCTACTCGCCTGGACTGTAAGAAATGTGGGAAGTGAACCATATAAAGCCGGTGGCCTTTCATACTTAGGAATAGAGTATCCGGCCCATTCATGGCGGGTCTGAAAGAGGACATGTTGACGGTGGACGCACATGTGTTTGCGTCTTCATAACTGGAACTGGAGGAAACATACATGTACTTATGATTTATACATGAAACCGTTGGGGTCCAAGATAGGGGACATAACTGATCATAAAAATCCATATTTCCACATTCCCTCCTTGTCCCCTACTTGCCCTTAAGAGATATCAATCTTCATCAATCCGTTGATTTGTTCATATAACATCATTTGTTCTTCTTTCTTCTTCCGGAATCTTGAATGAAAACTTGGATGTGGGATACACGAGGTGGCACATAGACCACAAATCGCTGGCCCACATTGTAGGCATAAGCAGCAACTGAATAGTATGAGAAAGCCAATACCTAGGAAGGATAGGACCCTCCATCCAAAGGTAGATAATACACTCCAAAACCAACCGGACCAAGTCCAGGTGCCTGGATTCTGGTGTATCTGGCTTACAATCTTATGAAGGCGGGTTATGGCTTTATATACTGACGGTGAATTTTCTGGTATGAAAATGCAACAACTTGATCCGATGACCCTACAAGCTCCGCCCCTATCGGCCAGGATGACGTCAAGGACAAGACAATTTTGAAGCACAACAATCCGCATAGCAGACTGTTCTTCTGTTAAATTGCCTAAGACGGAAATAGTTTCGTTTACTACTGCTTCAAGGGTTCTGGTTAATCTACGTATCAGCTTACTATTAGTGACTGTACCTATATAAGGAAAGAAACCTTTATTGAAATCTGTGTATTTCTCCCATGCTGTTTCAGTGTAATCGACTATTGGGAGATCTCTCTGCTGTCTATTGTGTACTAAATGAGTATTTCTATGATAATCAGGAGGAGCTAGGAAAACAGGTGGTAGAAGGAATGCTATGTAACAGGTACCGTCCCAATCTAAAGGTAGGCGTATATATGCGGTCTGTCCACATATAAAGTAGGAATGACGAGAAGCTCTAAATGTAGACTTGCCTTGATCACTGAATTTTATCACAGTGGTGCATTTACTATGGCCCATGTGTATGGAGCCATTCTTTCTTATGCATAGTTCCCCTTTAACTGGGAATACGGACATGGCAGGCAAAATTGGTGTAGCTTCAGATTCAACGTTCAGGATCATGAGGTTAAGTGTAAAATTACCTAATCCATATACTTCATTTTCTAGATCAGTTCCTGTTCTTTTGGGAAGTCCCTCCTTGTTAGGGTAACAGACTTTAAGCAAGACTAAGTTCAGGTTTCCCCAAACCCAGTTGTCTTGATAAACTGCGGAATTCGAATCTAGGGAATTAATTAAACAAGTCAAGTCAAGAAAGCTTTATTCGACGATTGTCATAAAAGCATATTCATATCATACATATTAGAAGATAAAAACATTTTAAGATATTTTAAAATGGTTTAAAACAATAAATAAAATAGAGATATTTACAAACTGATTCAGCAATTCATTGGAAGGAAAATTAATCAAGACAGCATTTTGCTCCTAATCACCCATGCCCTACCAAGAAACTTTGCAACAGATATATAAACAAATGAAGTTTCAGCAGATCGCAAAATGCGAACAGCCACCTTGGTATTCGTGGTACCCAAGGTCCGGCACATTGGTTTAAGCCAGGTCTGTCGAGGGATTATGTAGGAAGGGCATTGGAACAAAAAGTGATTAACAGATTCAACAGGTGCAGTGCAACCAGGACAATTAAGTACATTTTCTGTAGACCATCTAGATGTAAACTCTCTTACTGGGAGACTACCAACTCTGAGCTGAAAGTAAAGCTTCCTGTCCAAAGGACTGGTTATATCATCCCAGAAAGGTGCCAAGGAAATGGTATCCTTAAAGTCCAAGAAGATGCCAGATAGTGAAAGCGGAGCTGTTGTTCTGAAAACTCTGGATGCTACCATTTCCCAGTACAGAGACTTCAGGACTTGTTTGGTGGGGAAACAAGCATTTTGAGGATCCTCCCACAGGTTTTTTAGACCCAGGTCCCGAAGTGACTCATAGATCCTACGGAGCCACTTGACCTTTCGGCAAGTGTCCAATTTGATAATGTCCATGAGGCCAAGAGCAAAAAGCCTAAGTTCGGGGGTAACCCATAGCCGCCTCCAGTATAGAATAGGGCGGAATGAGGCAATTAATGCTATCGGTCTCATACCAAGGTCATAGAATAGAGGGCAAAGGGGAGTGCTCTGTGGTAGACTTGTTAAATTTCGAAGGAATTTATTCTCATAGGAAGATAGCTTATGTAAATTTTCAAATCCCCACAATTCAACTCCATAAAGTGCTGCTCCAACCACTTTTGCATCATAGACCCGAAGAGCAGGATCAATCGGTTTGGTCAAAGATTTGGCGTGTTCTTTACTTAAAGCACCAGAGAGTTGGGAGTGCTTAAGAGAAGCCAAGTTAACCTGCTTTTTCCAGCTCAAGTCATGCTGAATACAAATGCCCAAATAAGTAAAATCTTGGACCTGGTCCAGTAGCAAACTATTCATAAATATCTTACATTTAAAAGATTTTGGTTGGTTAAAAGACATGAATTTGGATTTTAAAACATTAATTTCAAGCCCACGGGCTAGACAGAACGCCTCAAACAAACTTAAGGACCTCTGTAGGCCACTCGGGGTTTTAGAAATTATGAGGCAATCGTCGGCAAACATTAAAATAGGAATTTTCGCACCTGCCAGAGAAGGGGCATCCACTTTCGCATCTATTAATAATTTTGGAATTAATTAAACTAAACCATGCTCCACAGGAGCCATTGTGTGTGAACGGATATGGAAAGAGAGGCAGAATTCCCTTATAGTTCTGATAGGGAGGGAGTCGGCCACATATCCAACAATTTGTAGCATTGCTAGCCTGATGGGAATGATGTAACATACTAATAAAAGTGTTATTGCGCAGCGCAAATCAATATGACAACTCATGCGGGGGAAATTCACTAAAAGAATGTTCAGCAGTAACATTATAAACATGTTTAGAAATAGGATAATATATGTGTAACAATATACTTGTAGCGATTATTAAAAGACATAAGAAAAACAGAATTAATAACGTCACTGTGCAATGACTACGCAGTGATTTACAGTACGCATGTTTTTTCAACTGGATTTGATTATTTCTTTCTCTATTCCGGTCCAGAGGATACATGTCAGAGACAAATTCAACCGATTCACCTTGGAGAGGACTTAAACAATCAAATTGTCTGACTTATTGGACCTCAATTTTAGTCTATATAGTTCTGAGTTCGTTTGCTCAACCAAGGGGAGCTTTGAGTCTGTCTTTGAGGAAATACAGGGTTTAGTCTCTATATCGGATGGTAGTCCACGAAATTTCTTGATATGACTTGAATGTATCCAGCCTTTTCGACCTTCGATCTTCACGGCTGTCCTCGTGGTTAACAGTACGAGTTGAGGCGATTTCCACCTAGGATCCAGCTGAGACTTCCGGTCAAAGTTCCGCACTAACACCAAGTCCCCCGGAACTACGTCGTGGGGTTTCACCTCGGTGTTGTCGGGAAAGGCTGCAGCTACCTGTGAACGACAAGATTGTAGTGCAGACATCAAGGAAGCCAGGTAATCTGTCAGCATATTACAGTCAACGTCAGTTATTTTACGAGGTATAGGCGTCCCCCACATATTTGGTGGTCTACCGAAGATCACCTCATACGGGGATAGCCCTGTTCGAGAATGTGCTACCATTCTCATGTAAAAGAGTGCAACTGGTAAGGCTACTACCCAGTCGACACCTTTCTCTCTACATATTTTGGACAATCTAATTTTCAGAGTTTGATTATGTCGTTCCACGAGACCTGCTGCCTCGGGGTGTCGGACACAGTGAAATCTCCATTGATAACCTAACAAAAGTGAAACGTGTTTCATTAGTTCGGATGAGAACGGCTGGCCGTTATCTGAGTAGACAGCACGTGGTAAACCGTACCGTGGGAAGAATTCTCGAACCAACTGTTTGGCAGTAGTCGGGGCAGTGTAATCTGAAACCGGGTATGCCTCTGTCCAACGGGAAAGAGCACAAACAACTACAAGAACATATTTGAATCCTCGACATCGTTCCATCTGGATATAATCCATCTGGAGGACTTCAAAAGGGTGATCAGGAGGCTGAAATCCACCCTGTTCTACGGGAATGCTTTTACCTGGGTTAAATTGACAACAGATCATACAGGTACGAACTTTTTGTTTAGCTGCTGCTCGTAAATGTTTGTTGAACCAGATGTGTTGAATGCTGTCTAGCATAGCTTTTTCTCCTAGGTGCGCTGGACTATGTATTGTATTAATGATAACTTGGACCATTGAGTCGGGAAGAAACCATATAGATTTTTCCTTCGTCATCCATCCCTGATCAGTTTGGATCCCTCCTAATTCAGTCCATTTCTTTATTTCTTCTGGTGTAGCATGCGTCTGTATGTCAATTACGTCAAGAGCGGGATCCTTAACCATCATGCAATGTGTTGGTGTCGGAACTATTGTCTTTGTCATGTCAGATGTGTGAGTTTGAGCAGTCTGTTTAGCTGTTCTGTCAGCTAGATCATTGCCTTGGGAAATGATATCAGTAACTTTCGTATGAGCTTTACATTTCATAATTGATATTGCAATGGGTAGATGTATTGCATCTAATAAGGCATGAATGAGGGGTCCGTGCTGAATGTGGGCACCGTGAGAAGTTAAATAACCTCTCTCTCGCCACAGTACGCCGAAGTCATGGACGACTCCGAATGCATAACGTGAATCAGTGTATATGTTGACTTTCTTATTTGTGGCTTGAATACAGGCTTGTGTCAGAGCGATGAGCTCTGCTGCTTGAGCTGACAAGGTATTAATACAATTTGTTTCAATAATTTCAGTGTCTGTTGTGACGGCATACGCGGCCACTAGCTCTCCTGTACTTGTTCTCATACATGAACCATCTACATACAACGTCAGGTCTGGATCTGTCAATGGGACGTCTGTCAAGTCTTGTCTGGGTTTCGTCGTGATAGTAATAACTTCAATACAATCATGTGCTAGTGGGTCTGTTCCGTTTACTGGCAAAAGTGTGGCAGGATTCAATGTACTACAACGTCTGATTTCTATGTGTGGCTGAAACAATGTTAGTTCGTAACCGGTGAGTCTCGCTATAGTCAAGTGTTGTGTCTGTGTGCGGTTCAGACGGAGGAGGGTCTTGGCGTTGAACCCCCTCGGCAGGCGGTCTATGTGGCGCAGCATTAGCATACTCGGGAGCTGCGTCGTCTAAATAAGAGGAAAGAAAAACATCTTCTGCGGTTCTGGGATGCCCTTTGGGATGTACTTTTATCGGGAACAATGGGGGTGGCAAGTCTTTTGGTATCTCCGGAGTAGCCTTAGGTAACCCTTCGGCCAGAAGAGGATACATACCATTCATAAGGGCATTTCGTTGTCTGTCTACTTGTTCTGATTTTACTCGAGTACCTTCTTCAATTAATAGATTTTCTCGAACTTTATTTGAATTCTCCTTACTCTTCTCTTCCTGTCTACGTGCTTTTTCTGTACGTCTATACGATTCTTTACGCCATAATTCAATGGCATCTTTCTGTGATTGTCTAGCTTTCTTTTTCCATAATTCTTCCTCTACTTTCACGATGCAATCTGCATCCCAGGTCCCAGCTGCGGGCCACCTCTGACTTTCTGGTAATTCCTTGGTGTAGTCTACCCATAAATCAAGAAATAATATGGCGTCTAGGCCATGTTTATGATACATGAAGTACCCTGGAGTGTCCCTAGGAGGAATGGGAACAGCTTCTTCGAGTACCCCTTTTCTAGTTTTTATCTGTCTTAATTTCGAAAAGAGCGGCATTTTTGAGAACTGATCTGATCTGATACCTAATTCTGAACACGTTTAATACAACAAAACACAATAATGAACAGTCATTCACACCACAATATGCAGAACGTATTTAAAACATTTTAACATTTAACATTTAATGAACAACACTGATGGCCATTTAGGGAACTAGTCGCTAAGCATAATACTCGACACTAACTAGATAATTCTGAATTATATACTAGACATACTTGATATACTGCTGAACAGTACAGATACACTGCTGAAACAGTGCAGACCGGATTTGTGTACCCAAACCCGTCTTGACCGGCACAACCTATGTGCACGTCAGAACGCCTCCCCGACAATGGTACTCACCGGGTAGCTCGGAACGGAAGACCTCGGAACTGAACTGAGCTGGACTCGGACCGGACTGGACTCGACTCGAAACTTCGGAACTTCGGAACCTGGTGGGCCTCTGTATACCTCGGATCTTGCTCTCTCAGCTAGGCTCTGGTCGGGATACTTCGCACTTCTCACCGCCTCGTCTGGGTGTCGATCGCAGCCTCAGTTACCCCCGCTCGGCAGGAGGGAGATACAGGAAATCCTGTAGGTACGCGTTGTTGTCCGTCCAGCTGTGGCAGGAGACCGGGCCTGTAACGCACCTCCGGCGCGTGAGATGAGAAAGTGTCCCTGTTCGGGCGCCATATATGTGGTAAATAATTTAATTACCGGTACTTAATTTGATGCGGAAAATCTATAACAATAGCTCAGTAAAATAAGAGGCAGAATCCGTGGTATTAGAGGTTCGGAACGGGCTTTATTCCAAAATCAATTCGAATTGATGGACTCCATATTCCATCACCACGAAGGTTCAGGAAGTGAAGAACAATACTTTATTGACAGATAATCATTTTTATACAATAGGCATTACAGTGAAACAGATGCAGGAGGCGTAACAGTTGATCACAAAGATAAGAACATACATGCGTAACTAAAATGGGTGTAACTGGGCGTAACTTAAAGAACGTCATTGGATATGATGTCATAAATGGGTGGTTCCACGGAAGAATTTCGCAATGTCAGCAGAAATACTTGGCAGAGATGCGCGCGCAGCAGCATGACGTGTGATTGACGTGCAACTAGGGGGTGAAGGGGACTTGACATTTAGCTCTACATGTGGAGACAGAAGTCTGGGGTTATGTCAACCTAATCCCAAATCATATCTAACATCCTATGTTTAAAGAACTGTGTTATCCAAAAAGAAAGGTCTCTTAGGATAGAATCTTATTCTATACTGACTATACTGACTGTTAGTGCGTGTACAAGCGTCTAAGTGTCTACACTAGATGCGAGGGCAGAAATCTTCCATAGTAACAGGGCTATGAATTACTTGCATAAAGACAGAGAAGCCGGGCCTTTTGCTCGGTAGCAGAAAGAATGTTTACTTAAACTACTAGACGGGAATGCATTGGGTGAAGAGCGGAGCAGAGCAGATAATCTTGAAGGTGAAATACAGTTTTTGGCAAGCAGACAGGTCGAGTCAGGCACCGTTAGCCGCACAGGGAGTAGGACAAAGTTCATGGATACAGATGCGAGCTCAGACTGGAGCTTTCAGAGGCAGAAGGCAGAAAAGGCTTGATGGCAGAATCAGGGCCTACTCGCCTGGACTGTAAGAAATGTGGGAAGTGAACCATATAAAGCCGGTGGCCTTTCATACTTAGGAATAGAGTATCCGGCCCATTCATGGCGGGTCTGAAAGAGGACATGTTGACGGTGGACGCACATGTGTTTGCGTCTTCATAACTGGAACTGGAGGAAACATACATGTACTTATGATTTATACATGAAACCGTTGGGGTCCAAGATAGGGGACATAACTGATCATAAAAATCCATATTTCCACAATTCGACAAGCGGGGACCGAGAAAAAAGGAGGGTCCCAAAACGCGTTTTCCCCATGCAATTTCCCATAGGACCTTTAGCCACAGCTACAACCCGAACTACTGAACAGAATTACACCAAATTTGGCAGAGAGGTAGTCTTTAGTTCAGACTCGTGCCTTTTGCTTAAATGGTGTCAATCCGTTCAGTAGTTCCTGAGAAAATGACATTTGAAAGTACATATATATCTATGGCCTCGGAGGGTCCGCGTACCCTAAGCGCACCCTGCCGTGCACGAGCTGTAGTCTAATTGGCTGTCAACACTCCAAATCAGGAAGTGTTGGCAGCCATCTTGTGCCTCGGTAGAACCGAGGCACAAGAAACCTAAGATACAAACGCGCAAAACGTGAAAAGGGGGCAGGGTAGAAACACCCTGACCTCCTAGGCCTGCTCAGGGGGTCCCACAAGGACCCCCAGGGCCAAAAAAAAGCATTAAGCCTCGTTGCTATTTAACCCCCGGGTGGGCCAAATCCCGGGGGCAATATTTTAATTGTTATGGGGGGCCCAAAGAGGCCCCCCAGCCCCGGGGACCGCCATCCACTGGGGCTTTTTGCTAATGTATGCGGGGGGCTCACAGCCCCCCACAGCCCTGGGGACCGCCACCCCCCGGGGCTTCTTTAAAATGGGTTGGTGGGCTCTCAGGCCCCCCCAGCCCCGGGGACCACCACCCCCCGGGCTTGAAAAAATTTGGGCGGGAGCAGATTGCTTTTCCACATGGGGAGCAGCATGTTAGCTGCTTCCCATGTGGAAAAGCAATGCCGGCTCCCGCAGGACGCAGGGAGCCGGCTGGGACCGTGGGGGGATTAGGGACCCCCGACAGCCCCCAACGAAGAGGGACAGCCCCGGGGTATGGGGTCCCCGGGGCTAGAAGTAGCCCGGGAGGGGGGCCACGCGGTCCTCCACCTAAACATTTTTTTTTTTTTAAATGGCCCCGAGGGATGGGATCCCCGGGGCCATAAGTGGCCACAGGAGGGGGCAAGGCAGCCCCCCACCAAAATAAAAAATGTAAAAAAAAAGGGCCATGCCCCAGGGGATGGGGTACCCGGGGCAAATTATGGCCTCGGGAGGGGGGCCACGCGGCCCTCTTCCCGATTTTTTTTTTTTTTTTTTTTTTAAACAAATTGGGGGCAGGCCCTGGGGGATGGGGTCCCCAGGGCCAATAAATTAGAAAAAGAAGGGGGGCTACACAGCCCCCTTCTAAAAAAAATTATTTAAAAAAAGACGGGATCGGGCCGGAGGCCACGCCCCCTCCTTGCACCACTCTGCAAACGTGCCCCCTGGCGCGTTTGCAGAGGGGTAACTAATTTCCCTTGAATACTGGGGTCCCTGGGGGCCAACTAGCCCACCAGGAACCTCCAGTATGCGTCAGAGGGCTGCGTTGCAGAGAGGTGTAATGAGGCCACGCCCCTTTTTACACCTCTCTGCAACGCAGCTCCGTGGTGCTTACTTGAGGTACCTGGTGGGCTACTTGGCCGCCAGGGGTCCTCAGGATTCAAGGGGACTTAATCCCCCAACTTAAAACGCACCACGGGGCGCGTTTGCACAGTGGTGAAGGTAGGGGGCGGGGCCTGAGGTGATATGTCTGCAAACACGCCCTGTAGCGCATTTTAAGTTGGGGAATTCATTCCTCTTCAATCCAGAGGTCCCCTAGGGGCCAACTAGCCCACCAGGTACCTCCACTAAGCGCCTCGGAACTGCCTTGCAGAGTGTTGTAAAAAAGGGGCGTGGCCTCTGACCACCTCTCTGCAACGCAGCTCCCTGGCGCATACAGGAGGTACCTGGTGGGCTAGTTGGCCGCCAGGGGACCTCAGAATTCAAGGGGACTTAGTCCCCCAACTTAAAACACGCCACGGGGTGCGTTTGCACAGTGGTGAAGGTAGGGGGCGGGGCCTGAGGTGATATGTGTGCAAACATGCCCTGTGGCACGTTTTAAGCTGGGGAATTCATTCCTCTTCAATCCAGAGGTCCCCTACGGGCCAACTAGCCCACCAGGTACCTCTACTAAGCACCACAGACCTGCCTTGCAGAGTGTTGTAAAAAGGGGCGTGGCCTCTGAACACCTCTCTGCAACGCAGCTCCATGGCGCATACTGGAGATACCTGGTGGGCTAGTTGGCCGCCAGGGGACCTCACGATTCAAGGGGACTTAATCCCCCAACTTAAAACACACCACGGGGCGCGTTTGCACAGTGGTGATGGTAGGGGGCGGAGCCTGAGATGATATGTGTGCAAACACACCCTGTGACACGTTTTAAGTTGGGGAATTAATTCCTCTTCAATCCAGAGGTCCCCTAGGGACCAACTAGCCCACCAGGTACCTCCAATAAGCGCCACGCAGCTGCGTTGCAGTGTTGTAAAAAGGGGCGTGGCCTCTGAACACCTCTCTGCAACGCAGCTCCCTGGCGCATACTGGAGGTACCCGGTGGGCTAGTTGGCCCCCAGGGGACCGCAGGATTGAAGAGGAATTACTTCCCCAACTTAAAACGCACCACGGGGCGCGTTTGCACAGTGGTGAAGGTAGGGGGCGGGGCCTGAGGTGATATGTCTGCAAACACGCCCTGTAGCGCATTTTAAGTTGGGGAATTCATTCCTCTTCAATCCAGAGGTCCCCTAGGGGCCAACTAGCCCACCAGGTACCTCCACTAAGCGCCTCGGAACTGCCTTGCAGAGTGTTGTAAAAAGGGGCGTGGCCTCTGAACACCTCTCTGCAACGCAGCTCCCTGGCGCATACAGGAGGTACCTGGTGGGCTAGTTGGCCGCCAGGGGACCTCAGAATTCAAGGGGACTTAATCCCCCAACTTAAAACACGCCACGGGGTGCGTTTGCACAGTGGTGAAGGTAGGGTGCGGGGCCTGAGGTGATATGTGTGCAAACATGCCCTGTGGCACGTTTTAAGCTGGGGAATTCATTCCTCTTCAATCCAGAGGTCCCCTAGGGGCCAACTAGCCCACCAGGTACCTCCACTAAGCGCCTCGGAACTGCCTTGCAGAGTGTTGTAAAAAGGGGCGTGGCCTCTGAACACCTCTCTGCAACGCAGCTCCCTGGCGCATACAGGAGGTACCTGGTGGGCTAGTTGGCCGCCAGGGGACCTCACGATTCAAGGGGACTTAATCCCCCAACTTAAAACACACCACGGGGCGCGTTTGCACAGTGGTGATGGTAGGGGGCGGGGCCTGAGATGATATGTGTGCAAACACACCCTGTGGCACGTTTTAAGTTGGGGAATTAATTCCTCTTCAATCCAGAGGTCCCCTAGGGACCAACTAGCCCACCAGGTACCTCCAATAAGCGCCACGCAGCTGCGTTGCAGTGTTGTAAAAAGGGGCGTGGCCTCTGAACACCTCTCTGCAACGCAGCTCCCTGGCGCATACTGGAGGTACCCGGTGGGCTAGTTGGCCCCCAGGGGACCGCAGGATTGAAGAGGAATTACTTCCCCAACTTAAAACGCGCCACAGGGCGTGTTTGCACATGTCACCTCAGGCCCTGCTCACTTCCTTCACCATTGTACAAATATTCCTCTAAAATCAGCCGAACTACGAATTCCGATTTACTCACCTGTTATCAGGAGAGAACCCAGTGCTGCATCTTTTAGCCCAGCACTGACCCTGAAAAGTAATTCTAAGCGTAGTTACCAGTAACTTGTATTTCCTTCCATAGGAATCCATTGTGTGGTTTTCACCAGAAAAGTTTCTGTGTCCATTTTTTAAACTTACAAATATTCCTCTAAAATCAGTCGAACTACGAATTCCGATTTACTCACCTGTTATCAGGAGAGAACCCAGTGCTGCATCTTTTAGCCCAGCACTGACCCTGAAAAGTAATTCTAAGCGTACTTACCAGTAACTTATATTTCCTTCCATTGGAATCCATTGTGTGGTTTTCACCAGAAAAGCTTCTGTGTCCATTTTTGAAACTTACAAATATTCCTCTAAAATCAGCCGAACTACGAATTCCGATTTACTCACCTGTTATCAGGAGAGAACCCAGTGCTGCATCTTTTAGCCCAGCACTGACCCTGAAAAGTAATTCTAAGCGTAGTTACCAGTAACTTGTATTTCCTTCCATAGGAATCCATTGTGTGGTTTTCACCAGAAAAGTTTGTGTCCATTTTTGAAACTTACAAATATTCCTCTAAAATCAGTCGAACTACGAATTCCGATTTACTCACCTGTTATCAGGAGAGAACCCAGTGCTGCACCTTTTAGCCCAGCACTGACCCTGAAAAGTAATTCTAAGCGTACTTACCAGTAACTTGTATTTCCTTCCATAGGAATCCATTGTGTGGTTTTCACCAGAAAAGTTTCTAAGTGTCCATTTTTGAACCGTACAAATATTCCTCTAAAATCAGCCGAAATACGAATTCCGATTTAGTCACCTGTTATGAGGAGAGAACCCAGTGCTGCGTCTTTTAGCCCAGCACTGACCCTGAAAAGGAATTCTAAGCGTACTTATCAGTAACTTGTATTTCGTTCCATAGGAATCCATTGTGTGGTTTTCACCAGAAAAGCTTCTGTGTCCATTTTCGAAACATACAAATATTCCTCTAAAATCAGCCGAACTACGAATTCCGATTTACTCACCTGTTATCAGGAGAGAACCCAGTGCTGCATCTTTTAGCCCAGCACTGACCCTGAAAAGTAATTCTAAGCGTATTTACCAGTAACTTGTATTTCCTTCCATAGGAATCCATTGTGTGGCTTTCAGCAGAAAAGTTTCTTTCTATTTTCACAAACTAAAAATATTCCTAAAAAATCGTCTGTATGACTTAAACACATTATTTCAACTGCTTACAGGAGATTCACCAGTGCTGGGTCCAGGATCACCACTGAGTAAGAAAAAGTAACGATAACACTACTTACCTGCAAAGTGAATTTTCTGCTATAGGATAAGATTGGTGATTCTAAGTGAAAAAACTTCTAAGTGTCAACTTTTAAAATACAATAACATTCCTTAAAAATCACTACTGTAACCAAAACGCTTTTACTCAACTGTTTACAGGAGATGTCCAAGGACTGAATCTAGGATCCAGTCCTGTGGTTATAAAAGTAATCCATAAAGTAACTAATTGCATTTGACTAGAAATTCACATTGAGCTCATTGTTGCATTGTGTTTGAAATTGTGTTACCCACTGCAACAACTGTAACTACTGTACTTAAAAGTCTATTGCCTATTTGCAAAGTATTTAAACTAAAGTAATTCATTCTGAGAAAGTATATTTTGTATTGTAATGTATAATGTAATAATAATGTAATTAAAAAAAATCTAAAAATAAATAGTTTAAAAAATGTAGTAAATCGGTATAAAAAAAATCAGTATAACAATTAATACATTAAAAATTGTCATTTACAAAACCTTTGAAATTCACTGCAAAAAACATAGGTTTCAGGCCTACTATAGTTAGGAATTGGCATTTAAAAAACCTTTGAAATTCACTGAAAAAAAACAAGAGGTTTCAGACCTGATATAGTAAGGAATTAGCATTTAAAAAACCTTTGAAATTCACTGAAAAAAACATACAGTCACTCACACAATCACTGAGTCTTATGTATACTTATTTATATACAACAACTGACACATACACTGGCTTTTATTTTTCTAGTTTGTTGGACATGTACCATTGAGACATATATTGGCTCATCACCACACCCATAAAGATATTCACTCACCCAAACAACTGTTATAACATGTAGTTTTAACTTCATATACCTACTGCATCAACTATTCACACATCTTTGGCCAGTCACACACACCCCACTGAACCACACGCACATTCACTCTCCCATACAAATACTCAGTTATCTAATCAATAAATAATATAGACTTTCACGTAGCTAAGAACCAACTGGTGCAGCAGTTTACACAACAACTGACAAAGTGATACAGATATTCACACAGTTTAGTCACTATCCAATATATTTAGTGAGACACTATAAATTAGTCAAGTAAACAGTCAATCACACTGCTACTAAATCCTCCATCCAGATATTTATATTTATATATCCACTCATTCTTCAATGCAAATTGCTATATATATATATAATACATATTTAAATAACAAACCAAACCACATTCACTGGATGATGTCATCAGTGATGTCATTTGAGATGTCATCAGTGATGTCACTGACCATGTCATGAATGATGTAATATGTGACATCTATTTTACAAAACAAGGGAACCCAAAGGAATTAAGACAGGGACCTTGGGCAATTTCATGTTATAGAGAACAGTGGTCCCTATTCAGGAGGAATACAGTGTGATAGATAACCATACACTTAGAATAAAATGTATGTCTTTTGTCCAGCCGGACAAGAATTTATTTTCATAGTATTTTTCAAAAGTAGTATCAAATAAAACATTCAAATGACAAGTTGGTCACGGCTGTGCCCACATGTCATTTGAATGTTTTATTTGATACTACTTTTGAAAAACTACTATGAAAATAAATTCTTGTCCGGCTGGACAAAAGACATACATTCTATTCTAAGTGTATGGTTATCTATCACACTGTATTCCTCCTGAATAGGGACCACTGTTCTCTATAACATGTAATATGTGACATCATCAGCAGTGGATTGCGGGCGTGCGAGATGTAGTTAGTACAACTAACTATATCGGAGGAATTTCAATGGTTTTGTTCGAGTGAAATGTCCAGCTAACTATAACACCCCTAAAACCTATTGTTTTTTCAGTGAATATATATATGTATATATATATATCTCCACAACAAAGTTTGCCTGTAAAGGCGAGGCCACCGCAGGTAGGTCTATTGCCACAATTTTAATAAAGTTTGCTGCTTGGGTACAGGACTTGCAGGCCAAGCAATAAAGTATAAAGTCGAGGCCGACGCGTTTCGTGCTTCCCAGCACTTTTTCATGGGCTTTTGGCTTCTGGACTGCAGGTTGGCAACGGCATTTTTTACAGCACATAATATGTATCACAGTCTCCACCCATGTGGGCGTGGCCAACACTCTGGCCTGATGGTAGTTGCAGTGCCTCTATTTCTCAAGTGAGTCGCCGTGCCGCCGCTTCAAAACTCCAAAATCAATCCTCAGTGGGTTGCGTGGCAACAGTCCAAACCCACACCGCATATTCCAACCTCTGCTACCGGCTCCTGTCCTCAGGCTGTCACGCCCATCGGCACAACAACAAGACTGCTTACACAGCGGGGCTCTCGCCGCGACCCAGGCATGGCCGCTCAATATCCACAACAAAGTTTGCCCGTAAAGGAGAGGCCACGACAGGTAGGTCTAATGCCATAATTTTAATAAAGGTTGCAGCGTGGGTACAGGACTTGCAGGCCAAGCAGTAAAGTATAAAGTTCAGCCCCACGCGTTTCGTGCTTCGCAGCACTTAGTCATGGGCTTTTGGCTTCGGGACTGCAGGTAGGCAACGGAATTTTTTACGGCACCTAATATGTATCACAGTCTCCGCCCATGTGGGCGTGGCCAACACTCTGGCCTGATGGTAGTTGCAGTGCCTCTATTTCTCAAGTGAGTCGCCATGCCACCGTTTCATAACTCCAAAATCAATCTTCAGTGGGTTACGTGGCAACAGTCCAATCCCACACCGCATATTCCAACCTCTATTACCAGCTCCTGTCCTCAGGCTGTCACGCCTGTCGGCGCAACCACAGGACGGTTTACACAGCGGGGCTCTCGCCGCGACCCAGGCATGGCCGCTCAATATCCACAACAAAGTTTGCCCGTAAAGGAAAGGCCGCGACAGGTAGGTCTATTGCCACAATTTTAATAAAGGTTTAAGCATGGGTACAGGACTTGCAGGCCAAGCAGTAAAATTATAAAGTCCAGCCCGACGTGTTTCGTGCTTCCCCGCACTTAGTCATGGGCTTTTGGCTTCTGGACTGCAGGTAGGCAACGGCATTTTTTACGGCACCTGATATGTATCACAGTCTGGCCAACACTCTGGCCTGATGGTAGTTGCAGTGCCTCTATTTCTCAAGTGAGTCGCCGTGCCGCCGCTTCATAACTCCAAAATCAATCCTCAGTGGGTTACGTGGCAACAGTCCAAAGCCACACCGCATAGTCCAACCTCTGTTACCGGCTCCTGTCCTCAGGCTGTCACGCCTGTCGGCGCAACAACAGGACTGCTTACACAGCGGGGCTCTCGCCGCGACCCAGGCATGGCTGCTCAATATCCACAACAAAGTTTGCCCGTAAAGGAGAGGTCAGGACAGATAGGTCTATTGCCACAATTTTAATAAAGGTTGCAGCGTGGGTACAGGACTTGCAGGCCAAGCAGTAAAGTATAAAGTTCAGCCCCACGCATTTCGTGCTTCGCAGCACTTAGTCATGGGCTTTTGGCTTCGGGACTGCAGGTAGGCAACGGAATTTTTTACGGCACCTAATATGTATCACAGTCTCCGCCCATGTGGGCGTGGCCAACACTCTGGCCTGATGGTAGTTGCAGTGCCTCTATTTCTCAAGTGAGTCGCCATGCCACCGTTTCATAACTCCAAAATCAATCTTCAGTGGGTTACGTGGCAACAGTCCAATCCCACACCGCATATTCCAACCTCTATTACCAGCTCCTGTCCTCAGGCTGTCACGCCTGTCGGCGCAACCACAGGACGGTTTACACAGCGGGGCTCTCGCCGCGACCCAGGCATGGCCGCTCAATATCCACAACAAAGTTTGCCCGTAAAGGAAAGGCCGCGACATGTAGGTCTATTGCCACAATTTTAATAAAGGTTTAAGCATGGGTACAGGACTTGCAGGCCAAGCAGTAAAATTATAAAGTCCAGCCCGACATGTTTCGTGCTTCCCCGCACTTAGTCATGGGCTTTTGGCTTCTGGACTGCAGGTAGGCAACGGCATTTTTTACGGCACCTGATATGTATCACAGTCTGGCCAACACTCTGGCCTGATGGTAGTTGCAGTGCCTCTATTTCTCAAGTGAGTCGCCGTGCCGCCGCTTCATAACTCCAAAATCAATCCTCAGTGGGTTACGTGGCAACAGTCCAAAGCCACACCGCATAGTCCAACCTCTGTTACCGGCTCCTGTCCTCAGGCTGTCACGCCTGTCGGCGCAACAACAGGACTGCTTACACAGCGGGGCTCTCGCCGCGACCCAGGCATGGCTGCTCAATATCCACAACAAAGTTTGCCCGTAAAGGAGAGGTCACGACAGATAGGTCTATTGCCACAATTTTAATAAAGGTTGCAGCGTGGGTACAGGAC
Source organism: Triturus cristatus (assembly GCF_964204655.1). Lineage (NCBI taxonomy): Eukaryota > Metazoa > Chordata > Amphibia > Caudata > Salamandridae > Triturus > Triturus cristatus. The sequence continues at coordinate 282,311,938 of NC_140584.1, read as the reverse complement.
TTGCAGACCAAGCAGGAAAGTATTAAGTTCAGCCCGACGCGTTTCGTGCATCCCAGCACTTAGTCATGGGCTTTTGGCTTCTGGACTGCAGGTGGGCAACGGAATTTTTACAGCACATGATATGTATCACAGTCTCCGCCCATGTGGGCGTGGCCAACACTCTGGCCGGATGGTAGTTGCAGTGTCTCTATTTCTCAAGTGAGTCACCGTGCCGCCTCTTCAAAACTCCAAAATCAATCCTCAGTGGGTTGCGTGGCAACAGTCCAAACCCACACCGCATAGTCCAACCTCTGTTACCGGCTCCTGTCCTCAGGCTGTCACGCCTGTCAGCGCAACAACAGGACTGCTTACACAGCGGGGCTCTCGCCGCGACCCAGGCATGGCCGCTCAATATCCACAGCAAAGTTTGCCCGTAAAGGAGAGGCCACGACAGGTAGGTCTATTGCCACAATTTTAATAAAGGTTGCAGCGTGGGTACAGGACTTGCAGGCCAAGCAGTAAAATATAAAGTTCAGCCCGACGCGTTTCGTGCTTCGCAGCACTTAGTCAGGGGCTTTTGGCTTCGGGACTGCAGGTAGGCAACAGCATTTTTTACGGCACCTAATATGTATCACAGTCTCCGCCCATGTGGGCGTGGCCAACACTCTGGCCTGATGGTAGTTGCAGTGCCTCTATTTCTCAAGTGAGTCGCCGTGCCGCCACTTCATAACTCCGTAATCAATCCTCAGTGGGTTACGTGGCAACAGTCCAAAGCCACACCGCATAGTCCAACCTCTGTTACCGGCTCCTGTCCTCAGGCTGTCACGCCTGTCGGCGCAACAACAGGACTGCTTACACAGCGGGGCTCTCGCCGCGACCCAGGCATGGCTGCTCAATATCCACAATAAAGTTTGCCCGTAAAGGAGAGGTCACGACAGATAGGTCTATTGCCACAATTTGAATAAAGGTTGCAGAGTGGGTACAGGACTTGCAGGCCAAACAGGAAAGTATAAAGTTCAGCCCAAAGCGTTTCGTGCATCCCAGCACTTAGTCAGGGGCTTTTGGCTTCTGGACTGCAGGTAGGCAAAGGCATTTTTTACGGCACCTGATATGTATCACAGTCTCCGCCCATGTGGGCGTGGCCAACACTCTCGCCTGCTGGTAGTTGCAGTGCCTCTATTTCTCAAGTGAGTCGCCATGCCGCCGCTTCATATCTCCAAAATCAATCCTCAGTGGGTTGCGTGGTAACAGTCTAAACCCACACCGCATATTCCAACCTCTATTACCAGCTCCTGTCCTCAAGCTGTCACGCCTGTCGGCGCAACAACAGGACTGCTTACACAGAGGGGCTCTCGCCGCGACCCAGGCACGGCTGCTTAATATGCACAACAAAGTTTGCCCGTAAAGGAGAGGCCACCACAGGTAGGTCTATTGCCACAATTTTAATAAAGGTTGCAGCGTGAGTACAGGACTTGCAGGCCAAGCAGTAAAGTATAATGTCCAGCCCGACACGTTTCATGCTTCCCAGCACTTAGTCATGGGCTTTTGGCTTCTGGACTGCAGATAAGCAATAGCATTTTTTACGGCACCTGATATGTATCACAGTTTCCGCCCATGTGGGCGTGGCCAACACTCTGGCCTGATGGTAGTTGCAGTGCCTCTATTTCTCAAGTGAGTCGCCGTGCCGCCACTTCATAACTCCAAAATCAATCCTCAGTGGGTTACGTGGCAACAGTCCAAAGCCACACCGCATAGTCCAACCTCTGTTACCGGCTCCTGTCCTCAGGCTGTCACGCCTGTCGGCGCAACAACAGGACTGCTTACACAGCGGGGCTCTCGCCGCGACCCAGGCATGGCTGCTCAATATCCACAATAAAGTTTGCCCGTAAAGGAGAGGTCACGACAGATAGGTCTATTGCCACAATTTGAATAAAGGTTGCAGAGTGGGTACAGGACTTGCAGGCCAAACAGGAAAGTATAAAGTTCAGCCCAAAGCGTTTCGTGCATCCCAGCACTTAGTCAGGGGCTTTTGGCTTCTGGACTGCAGGTAGGCAATAGCATTTTTTACGGCACCTGATATGTATCACAGTCTCTGCCCATGTAGACGTGGCCAACACTCTGGATGATGGTAGTTGCAGTGCCTCTATTGCTCAACTGAGTCACCGTGCCGCCGCTTCATAACTCCAAAATCAATCCTCAGTGGGTTGCGTGGCAATAGTCCAAACCCACACCGCATATTCCAACCTCTATTACCAGCTCCTGTCCTCAGGCTGTCACGCCTGTCAGCGCAAGAACCGGACTGCTTACACAGCGGGGCTCTCGCCGCGACTCAAGCATGGCCGCTTAATATGCACAACAATGTTTTGCCCGTAAAGGAAAGGCCACCACAGGAAGGTCTATTGCCACAATTTTAATAAAGGTTGCAGCGTGGGTACATGATTTGCAGGCCAAGCAGTAAAATATAAAGTCCAGCCCAACGCGTTTCGTGCTTCCCAGCACTTAGTCCTGGGCTTTTGGCTTCTGGACTGCAGGTAGGCAACGGCATTTTTTACGGCACCTGATATGTATCACAGTCTCTGCCCATGTGGGCATGGCCAACACTCTGGCCTGATGGTAGTTGCAGTGCCTCTATTTCTCAAGTGAATTGCCGCGCTGCCGCTTCATAACTCCAAAATCAATCCTCAGTGGGTTGCGTGGCAACAGTCCAAACCCACACCGCATATTCAAACCTCTATTACCAGCTCCTGTCCTCAGGCTGTCACACCCGTTGGCGCAACAACAGGACTGCTTACACAGCGGGGCTCTCGCCGCGACCCAGGCATAGCCGCTCAATATCTACAACAAAGTTTGCCCGCAAAGGAGAGGCCACCACAGGTAGGTCTATTGCCACAATTTTAATACAGGTTGCAGCATGGGTACAGGACCTGCAGGCCAAGCAGTAAAGTATAAAGTCCAGCCCGACGCGTTTCGTGCTTCCCAGCACTTAGTCATGAGCTTTTGGCTTCTGGACTGCAGGTGGGCAACGTCATTTTTTACAGCACATGATATGTATCACAGTCTCCGCCCATGTGGGCGTGGCCAACACTCTGGCCTGATGGTAGTTGCAGTGCCTCTATTTCTCAAGTGAGTCGCCATGCCACCGTTTCATAACTCCAAAATCAGTCTTCAGTGGGTTACGTGGCAACAGTCCAATCCCACACCACATATTCCAACCTCTATTACCCGCTCCTGTCCTCAGACCTATCACGCCTGTCGTCGCAACCACACGACGGTTTACACAGCGGGGCTCTCACCGCGACCCAGGCATGGCTGCTCAATATCCACAACAAAGTTTGCCCGTAAAGGAGAGGTCAGGACAGATAGGTCTATTGCCACAATTTTAATAAAGGTTGCAGCGTGGGTACAGGACTTGCAGGCCAAGCAGGAAAGTATAAAGTTCAGCCCAACGCGTTTCGTGCATCCCAGCACTTAGTCATGGGCTTTTGGCTTCTGGACTGCAGGTGGGCAACGGCATTTTTTACAGCACATGATATGTATCACAGTCTCCGCCCATGTGGGCGTGGCCAACACTCTGGCCTGATGGTAGTTGCAGTGCCTCTATTTCTCAAGTGAGTCGCCATGCCACCGTTTCATAACTCCAAAATCAATCTTCAGTGGGTTACGTGGCAACAGTCCAATCCCACACCGCATATTCCAACATCTATTACCAGCTCCTGTCCTCAGGCTGTCACGCCTGTTGGCGCAACAACAGGACTGCTTACACAGCGGGGCTCTCGCCGCGACCCAGGCATGGCTGCTCAATATCCACAACAAAGTTTGCCCGTAAAGGAGAGGCCACCACAGGAAGGTCTATTGCCACAATTTTAATAAAGGTTGCAGCGTGGGTACATGATTTGCAGGCCAAGCAGTCAAATATAAAGTCCAGCCCAACGCGTTTCGTGCTTCCCAGCACTTAGTCCTGGGCTTTTGGCTTCTGGACTGCAGGTAGGAAACAGCATTTTTTACGGCACCTGATATGTATCACAGTCTCTGCCCATGTGGGCATGGCCAACACTCTGGCCTGATGGTAGCTGCAGTGCCTCTATTTCTCAAGTGAATTGCTGCGCCGCCGCTTCAAAACTCCAAAATCAATCCTCAGTGGGTTGCGTGGCAACAGTCCAAACCCACACCGCATATTCCAACCTCTATTACCAGCTCCTGTCCTCAGGCTGTCACGCCCGTTGGCGCAACAACAGGACTGCTTACACAGCGGGTCTCTCGCCGCGACCCAGGCATGGCCGCTCAATATCCACAACAAAGTTTGCCCGCAAAGGAGAGGCCACCACAGGTAGGTCTATTGCCACAATTTTAATAGAGGTTGCAGCGTGGGTACAGGACTTGCAGGCCAAGCAGTAAAGTATAAAGTCCAGCCCGACGCGTTTCGTGCTTCCCAACACTTAGTCATGGGCTTTTGGCTTCTGGACTGCAGGTAAGCAATGGCATTTTTTACGGCACCTGATATGTATCACAGTCTCCGCCCATGTGGGCGTGGCCAACACTCTGGCCTGAAGGTAGTTACAGTGCCTCTATTTCTCAAATGGGTCACCGCGCCGCCGCTTCATAACTCCAAAATCAATCCTCAGTGGGTTGCGTGGCAACAGTCCAAAGCCACAGCGCATATTCCAACCTCTATTACCGGCTCCTGTCCTCAGGCTGTCACGCCCGTTGGCGCAACAACAGGACTACTTACACATAGGGGCTCTCGACGCAAACCAGGCATGGCTGCTCAATATCCATAACAAAGTTTGCCCGTAAAGGAGAGGCAACCACAGGTAGGTCTATTGCCACAATTTTAATAAAGGTTGCAGCTTGGGTACAGGACTTGCAGGCCAAGCAGTAAAGTATAAAGTCCAGCCCGACGCGTTTCGTGCCTCCCAACACTTAGTCATGGGCTTTTGGCTTCTGGACTGCGGGTAGACAACTGAATTTTTTACGGACCCTGATATGTATCACAGTCTCCGCCCATGTGGGCGTGGCCAACACTCTGGCCTGATGGTAGTTGCAGTGCCTCTATTTCTCAAGTGAGTCGCCGCGCCGCCGCTTCATAACTCCAAAATCAATCCTCAGTGGGTTGCGTGGCAACAGTCCAAACCCACACTGCATATTGTGGCAATAGACCTACCTGTGGTGGCCTCTCCTTTACGGGCATATATGTATATCTATATTCACTGAAAAAAACATAGGTTTCAGGCCTGATATAGTTAGGAATTAGCATTTAAAAAACCTTAGAAATTCACTGAAAAAACAATAGGTTTTAGGGGTGTTATAGTTAGCTGGACATTTCACTCGAACAAAACCATTGAAATTCCTCAGAAATAGTTAATTGTGCTAACTGCATCACGCGCGCCCGCAATCCACTGCTGATGATGTCACATATTACATCATTCATGACATGGTCAGTGACATCACTGATGACATCTTACCTCGCGATGTAATATCGGACGTCATCAGCAGAGGATTGCGGTCGCGTGAGTTATAGTTGCCTGCAGTAACTATAACAGGGGAATTTCATTGGTTCAACCTATCACAAAAAATCCTAACACCAACAGAGAGCGAGGTTCTAAAGAAAGGATTAAGTTTCTGCCCCACATCACACCTCGATATCGCCCAAACAAGAATAGACCTTTACAAATATACACGAAAACTAAAATTGGCAAAAATCTATGCAGAGAAAACCAGCAATAGAGAGCAACCCACCACAAGACAAATTGAGAGTAATCTTCAAGTAGAAGACCTAAAAAACTTAGAACTACTTGTGACAATGGGGGCAACTACGGAGTCCCAGGAGAGAGAAGCGATTGGGGAACTACAGGAACTGCAACTACTGGAAGGGGCAGGAGAGAGTGGCCTCAAAATGAAATCTAAATATTACCCTAACCTACCAGCCGGGAATAAGATTGACGTCTTCCATGAGGCAATAATAGAAGACCTATATAAAATGAACCACTGCAACAAGAAAAACAATCTCTCTAAAAAACAGAAGGATGCCCTGTTAAACTTACAAGAGGACAAAACAATCGAAATAAAACCCGCAGATAAAGGGGGAAACATTGTGATTTTAAATAAAAGAGATTACATATTGGAAGCAGAAAGGCAATTAACGGACCAATCATGTTATCAACAACTGAATAAAGACCCAACTAATGAAATCCAAAACCAACTAGAGGACAATCTACAGAAATGGTTTCAAAAGGGCCTACTGGATGCAGATGAATACCGTTATCTAAACAAAAAACATCCCACAATGGCAACCCTCTATTGTCTGCCCAAGATCCATAAGGACCAAACCAACCCCCCAGGAAGACCGATAGTTTCAGCAAATAATTCTTTACTGGAACCAATCTCGGAATATATAGACCACTTCCTGGCACCTCTTGTAACCAACTTGAGCTCCTACTTAAGAGATACAATGGATCTTCTAAACAAACTGCAATCAATAAAATGGAACTCAACGTACAATCTAATAACTATGGATGTGGTCGCATTATATTCAAACATTGAGCACACCATAGGAATGGAAGCATGAAAATTTTTCCTGGGAAAAAGAAGCATTCATTACAAAGAGCATAATGTAATGCTGAATGAGATGATCTCCATGTGTCTACATAACAATATCTTCTTGTTCAAAAAACAAATCTTCAAACAGACAAAGGGATGTGCAATGGGCTTCTCTTTTTCGCCTAACTACGCGAACCTAACAATGGGGTGGTTTGAACAAAGAGAGGCATGGAACACGACTAATTATCAATTTCGACAAAAGATTGTACTATGGCTGCGCTTCATAGACGATCTTTTCATCATTTGGGATGGAACCGAACTGGAATTCGCAGCCTACTTTGAGAGATTAAACAACAGTCCAATGAAACTCAAATTCACATACAAATTCAGTGCTGAAAGAGTTGAATTCTTGGACACAGAAATCTACGTAGTAAATAACTCTCTCCAAACGACGCTACACCGGAAGAAAACTGCAACAAACGCAGTCTTACATGGAGAAAGCTTCCATAGAGAAAACCTCAAATGGAGCATCCCATATGGAGAGTTTTTAAGAATGCGGAGAAACTGTTCAGAAGATTGTGAATTCCAGAAACACAGTAAACAGGCGGAAGAACGATTCCTCAAACGGAAATACCCGAAGAATGTGGTGAAAAAAAGTCTGAACAGAGTCTCAGCTTTAAATCGAACAGACATTCTACAGCCACAATCAAAATCAAAAGAAAAAGAAGGAACAACCATAAGGCTGATAACTACACAAAGTGCAGAAAACAACAAATTATCAGCAATAATCAAAAAACACTGGGGAATCCTTCAATTGGATCAAACCTTGGCCAATATCATCGGTGACCACCCCAACATCACTTATCGACGAGCAACTAATATAAGTGATAAAATCATACACAGCCACTTTCAAGAGGCCCCGATTACAACTTGGCTTCAAAGAATAGGCTTCTGGCCTTGCAAGCAATGCAAAGTTTGCAAAATTGCAATACCTACAAAATCTGTAGATATGGGGAAAAACAAAACTTGGCAAATTAAACAACATCTAACATGCAAAAGTACTCATGTGGTCTACATGATAGAATGCCCCTGCAAGAAAAGGTATATCGGGAGCACAATCTTTGAAGCTAAAAAGAGAATACTGGAGCACACCTGAGCAACAACTCACAAAGATTCAACAAATGCCATAGCAAAACATATGTCTCAACATCATGATGGCAAATGGGAGTCATTAAAATTCTGGGCTCTGGAACAAATATCACAATCAGAAAGAGGAGGTGATAGAATAAAGATCTTAAGACAGAAAGAATCCCGCCATATCATAACTTTCAGAACCCTTGACCCCAGAGGTTTGAATCAAAATGAGGAATTACATGTACATCTGTAATCACATCTGAAAATAACAACTCATTAACAAACTCCTCAACAGAAAAACCGACCAACAGGATGAAACGCTGCAAATACACCTCACCAGAGAGCGCAGATGCAGCCCAGGTGAAAAATGAAAAATAATAACTCACCAGAGAGATGAAATGACCGATGGAGACCTGTTAAAACTGAAACTGTGAACATAATAGACAGCTCACTAGAGAGCATGAATGGTTATACTGATTTCCGATTCACTGGCCTCGCGGACAACAAGTAATCACAACCAAGAGAAAGCACTTCCTTGGGACACTATTACACCACATTAGAGCACAAAAAAACGAAAAAAACTATAAAACAGAATACCTGAATTAACGTGCACACTACAAGTACCACAATGCACCACTGGACAGTGAGAGGGTGTGTGCACAACGAGTAGAAATAAAGGAAGGCTGGGTGGAAAAAACAACATCCCGTGATCAAGCCTCAGGTGGAGGTGAAACGCGTTGGGTGAAGGAGCGATTTTGTAAATAAAGCGCCTTTGAATTTAAAGCACACGAGTGAGTGCATTCCTATACTACGAAGGGTGCTGTCGACCGGCAGCGCCTTTGTTCTTTATAAATATATATATATATATATATATATATATATATATATATATATATATATATATATATGTATATATGTATATATATATATGTATATATATATATATATGTATATATATATATATATATATGTATATATATATATGTAGAACATTATCTGTGCCAGGACCCCCACCCTGAGCCCGATCCCCACCCTGTTTCCCTTCCCCTGGGAACATGCCTGTGACCACCTCCTGTGCTGCCTGACAGAAACAGATAAATTAGTGAAATGTTTTCAGTCTTCAGAGGCGCTGGTGAAAGAAGAGCATACATTTTAATTCTGCTTCCCAGAGTGACCTGACGTTCGTCCCAAAAACCGGGACATGTATTTAAAATTACAACAAGCATTGGCATAGCCAATAGGTCTCGCCTTTGGGACCTTATAAGTGTTTAGCCAATAGCCATGCAACAGTTGCATAACTAAATACTTATAAGGTCCCAAAAGCGAGACCTATTGTCTATGTAAAGCGGCCGTGCAGCCGCGAAAGTAATCGTGATCACGATCAAACATTACGTTCGAAAGTGAAAGTAATCGCGGTAAAGCGCGGCACGCGCGCCCGCGCACATGCACTGTAGCTCTAGGCTGGCCTGGTAGCACTTTTTGGAGCCCTCTCAATAAATCTCGCCAGACCAGCGCATGCGCTGGGTCAGGCGAGACCTAAAAAGTGTTGGGACACCGGGACAGTCCTCTGAAAACCGGAACTGCCCAGGGAATTCCGGGACATCTGGTCACCCTACCATGCGCTAGTGTCCACGGAGGCGTAGTGGAGCAGCTGACCCGAACTCATCAAAGGTTGCTATATTTAGAAGCAAGATGGGTTCACCTAACACAACCCTCTGGTTTGCCGCACACACTAACATGCCCAAAGATCTAACAGTGAATAACTATCCTCTCATCCCCACCCCGAAACAATTCCCAAACCCTAACTTTCCCATACTTCCTTCTTAATATTCATGAATTTCTAGTTTAACTCCTTGTCTACAAGCACATAGACCCTTTCACCCAGCTCCAGTACCTTTTGATGCTTACCTGGCCTGCTCACTCCTGGATCAGAGTTACCTCTTTCACCTTCTCCCTCTCCCTGCCATTGCGTCTGGGCCCGCACCTGCCACATTGCCCAGGGGCAGAGAGGGTGGTTACACCCCCCCCCCCGCCCCCCCCCCCTGGCAAGCTGGGGACTTCCTCTACCTATCTGTCTTCCATCAATGCTAGTGCCCGTCTTCGCATGGACTTTACAACACCTTTTAGACACACTCTCTCCTGTTACTCGGGGTGTACTAAGGGGCCATAATGCCCATATGAGCTGCCTGAGCTCACACTCTCGTAATCCCATGTTCTGTGAGTCCCTTCAGAATGACTTTTGGTGATATAATACATGCCCATCAATAGAGCTTGGTAAACCACAGTACCTGCCCAGTGCTTCCAGGTATAAAAAAGTGGGAGTGCGCACATGTTAGGAGAACAAGGGAATATCAACGCAGTTAGATGTCCACAGAGCATGGCAAATCATACCAGCACAATGTCAATGCCACTCTGAAGGTCATCTTTCGAGCTGATCCTCGCTGGCCTCAGTACAGAGGGTAATATTGGCACCATCCGAGGACCCCATCAACAGTGAGCGCAATGCTATCCACCAGCGGCGGTTAAATTCAATTCATGGCATTCATAGAGTGCACAGCTACTTCCCAGGTGGTGTCCTGGAAAAAGCTTGCAAGATTAGGGAGGAACTGATGATTGCCCAAACCCAAAGTAACCCAAACACTGGTGCCACTCATCTCTCCCTTTGTACCTCAACCGACCCCACTCCAGAGGTCCATGCAGAGTCACGTGTTGGAGATAACAAGCTGCAGTTTAGTAACAATAATCACTGTACATGATTACGGGTTCGCCAAACTCTACTCCTCACCTATTACTTTCATGCAAGATAAAACCTATCAAAGAATGATCATTTAGTGTAAGAGTCCGTGCTGGAATTCAGTTCGGGGGGCTTCCTTGCAGATTCCAGGTTTCACTTGCTAACCGTTTTCTCGTCTTTACTAGCTGGCTGCTGTCTTGTTTGGGCTGCAAGTGCCTTGTCAGTGTTGTGGTCATCCCATCCTTTCTCCCCCCCCCCCCCTCCTACCCCTTGCAATGGCCTTGCTGTCTGGCATTCCAAGACCCTTCTTGTGATCAGGGGAACTGGTAACAAAAGTCAACCATTCCCTTTTCACCACACGCTAAGGGGTTACCACCCCTTTGTGGCCCCTGTTCATATGTTCGAGTTACTTCCTGAGTGTCCATGAAACTGAGTGAAAACATGTCAACGCCCACCCCAGACAGATGGGCCATCTGCGTTGAGCATTATGCTGGCATCTTTTGGTTGGTTAGGCCACGTCTAACACCTTCCTATCCTATGATTTTACGGAATTTACAGTTAGCTATATTAAACTTCCTCTGGGTTTTCTACGGTGCTATGCATTTTTGCGCCCCTCCATTTGAATATAGAAATAATTCACACCAGATAATGTTGATGGATCCCACCATCCTAGCCACAGTCAAGTCCTTCTTATCAGTGCTGAGAAAACGAAAATTCTGATAAAAGGGAAAAAAACCAATCCCTTTACTTGGTCAATGGGGGAAAAGACAGTAGAAGAAACCTCCTCTTATAAAAAGCTCAACATGACCTTTAATAATAAACAAAATTAGCAACTGTATATTGACACCTCTAAAACTCATTCTCTGGCAACCATGGGAGGAATATAGAAATTCAAAAGTAATTTCGGAAACCTTTCATAGGGCCAGTACTTAGAGCACATAAAGCAATGGTGACTTCCCAGATCCTCTTTGAGGCAGATATATCATCTACAATTTACAGGCTTCACTGGTTGCCGGTGGCCAGGAGAATTGAATTTAAGGCCTTGTGTATTACTTTTAAGGCCCTGAAGTATAACACTCCAGGTATTCTGGCCAATCTGGTCACCTCCTATGTTCCTACATGCCAGTTACGGTCACTTGGACAACATCTGGTGAGGGTTCCCAGGTTCCAGAGAGTACGGGCAGGAGGTTGTTCCTTCTATAATAGGGCAGCCCTCCTCTGGAACTTACTGCCCATTCACATACGTAGCCACACTAACTATCTAATGTTTAGGAAGGCCATAAAAACATATCTATTTCCCTGTGTGCAGCTTCTGTCTTCCGTGTTAGTCGCTCTGCTGACAGCGCCGGGACGCCCCTTTGCTGGGGCAGCTGTTGCGCTATACAAATGGCAGTAACATAACATAACATAACATACAACTTGGGTGTGAAGCATGATTGTAAGAAGTTAGAAGGTAAATTCCTCAAAAATCTTTTAGGACTCCTCCTCCCAGCACAATAGTTCAAGCGGTTAGGGTTGCAGCCAGGCTGAAATTTTGAGATTGCATCTCAGCAAGGCGGATTGTGTGGTTTTGGCATAAACGGCTGGCCGCTTTCAGACCTAAAGTGTCAACTTTCTGTACCAAGGAAATCTGCCAGAGTGACTTGCGCTGGGCCAGAAGCATAAGGGGAGAACTTCAGAAGCTGGCTAATTATTTTAATATAAAAAAGTTTTTTTAAACAGATGTCCTTCTTTATCTCTCCAAAAGGGAATTAAAAGAAAGATATTCTGTGGAATGCAAGGACAGAGATTTGAGATATCTTTCATTTATGAGTGCCACCAACTACTCAAGGGAGTCCTGGCGGCAGAATTCAGTGGTGTACCCTCACCTTTTTTGAGCTGCCCAATTCCTAGATGCAGATGTCAATTTTGAAATTTAGAATTGGGCTAAATCCAGCCCTTGCAATCCGACAAAGTGTCAAAGTCCTTCTTGACTCTCACAGTAACTGCGGGTGTGGGTTAAATGTGTGGTGCTCAAAAGTACATGTGTTGATGGATTGCTTATATTTTATAGCGATAAGCAGTGGCAGCTCCTCCGCTAAGGCGGAGGAGCGTCACCCCACTGCTTGTCAGCAGTGTAAATAGAGGAAAAATAAAATGATAATAACTTGTTATTATCATTTTATTTGTTCCAGCTGTGACAGCTTTGCAGGGTGTGACACGGCTGCTATGCTCACAGAGCAGGGGAAGGAGTCGTGGGTACTCTGTAAGTGCGCATGAATGTTTGGCCAGCCATCTTGGGCTGGTCAAAAATTCATGCCCACTTTGCACATTCTCCACCCAGGCTGCTTTACAGCCTGGGTGGAGAACATGCCCAGGCTTCCATTCCGAGGCTGAGCGCCGAACCATGGCACTCAGACCAATCACAGCGCTGCATTGCAGCATTGTGATTGGCTTAGGTAAGCCTGGGTACTTCCGGTTCTGGCCCGAAACGGAGGAGAGACGCGGCGATAAGGTAAGTTTATTTTTCTTTTTTTACATCCCCTTACTCGCCCCTTACCCCCGATCCGTGTCGGCTGACACTGGCAATAAGGTGGATATGTTTAAAACCCGTGTTTATCAAATATGTGATAAAAGCAAGGAAAGATGCCATAAAATATTTATATGATATCCAATATTAGGCGTAACTTGCAACGTGGGTAGGTTTTTAGTAACTAGGATGACATAGGGTAGTTTATGTGTTTTATTGTTTAATGTAAAGTATAATATTTACCTGAATGCACTTAGGTCTTAATAAACTTGTTTTTACTACTACTTCTTCTTGTCATTCAGCAGTTGTCCCCTACCTAAAGCCATAGGTCATTACCCCCGAGATGCACTACGAAAATATCAGAGCTGTCGCTTTTCACCCACACTCTTGGCTGCTGTTGGAACCAGCAGCCTCCATCTCATTCAGAGCCTGCAGAATGAGGCTGTATCGATGTTCAACAGCCACATCCCTTTTAATTTTGGTCTCTTGTCCACCCAGTGCTCCACCCATGAATGTCCTATGAACCACACCATCTTCCTGCCCTCCATATTCCATCAAGAATCATTGTTTATGGAAATTTGACGACTCTGCATCAGCTATGCGTAACATAGCTTTTTAGGCATTAGAGTCCCACCTGCCAAGCATCATTATCTCTTCTCTCTGCACCCTGTTTTGTGCTGCTGTTTTTGCAGCCACTATTCTGAAGGAATGTGTGCCAAAGTGGACAGTCAGGATCCCGCCCCTACCCTGTTCTGCACTTTTCACATAACCTCAGTAAACTGAAAAATGCTCAGAATAAGGCCATCTACATGCAGTGCTTAATTTGAGCTGGTGGTTCCCGGTGCTCAGCATCGGCACTAAATCATCAACACCGGCACTTTTCATGAGCCCCAGTTAAAGAGATATTCGTTTTTGGTAGGCAAGGGGAGGTTAAGTGGTTTGCCCAGAACCACTGGATGTTGAGCTGATGCTGAGACTTGAACCTGGTTCCCAAGCTCCGGAGTTGTCAGCTCTGGCCAGTATGCCACATCCTCTCCCCACTTTCATGGTTAGTAGTTGGTTCAGTTTTAGGCAGCGCTAACAGGAGAAATGGGCTGGTGCAAGCTGCCTCCTGACAAGAGCCCCGGCACTTATTATTTTTACAAATTAACCACTGTCGACATGCATAAACAATGGAGGCTCTGCCGCTGGTCTGATCATTATATGTTGGATCTGTTCATTAATCCAGATAGGAAAACGTACCTTTCCCTTTTCAGTCAGTTTAGGATTTCAAAAATGTTGTATTATAATGCTTGTTAATGCATCTGTATGTCTGCCAGTCTCAAACATAATCTGCTTGTTTCAATTTTAAAACGGGCCACCAGCACTCTGCCCCTAAATGCCCCCAAAGAACAATAGGGCAAAATCTGCCTTGAACAGTGATATCACAAATTGTGAGCTCCATTTTTCAGGAAGTGATCCTAACAACACCACCAACATGCTAATATTATTAGGAAGTATGGTGTCTCTATGCAGCCCCTGCATGTCTTTTGCCAACCCTCAGCAGGGTCCTGGCTTCAGGTCCTCTAATGCGGCCACGTTATCTGGTCATTCACTCTTTCACTTGAGCTGAGCAACAGAGTGTTTCTTCGACAATAACATTTCCAGTGCTTCTTCTGGGTAACACGTGGATATTATCCTTACCTCTGACTTGCTGCCTGTGCTGAAAACTAAATATTTGCCTCCAAGCCATGGCCAATCAGTGCTTTCATTATGGTTTTCAGGCCCTGACTGAGTCTCAAAGTAGTGCAGCTTAGATCTGGAAACAAGCATTTACAATGCAAGAGGTCTCGCAATGACATTATATTGAGCTATTGGCATTATAAATGACATTGGTTTTTTTTTCCTTTGTAAAAAACATAAAGAAAATGCTCTAATGCAAAATGGCAATAGCTAACTTTTTTGTAACTGCGAAATCTATCGCATTGTATTTGTACTAGTGTGAGTTATCGGTATTGTAAATGGTACTGGTCCTTTCACTAAGAGGAAGGGTACACAAGCATTTGCAATGCAATAGATCTCGTACTTGCGAGATTCTGAGCTATTGGCATTGTTGTAAATGGCAATGTCTTTTATTTATTTGTTTAAAAAACCTGCAAAAATAAAAGACATTGTCATTTACAATACTAATATGTTAAAGTTTTGAAAATGCGAGACCTATTGCTATGCCAATGCTTGTTTTCCAATGTTCAGGGGGACAGGACTGTATAATATTTGTTGTCGTATTGCTAGATGGACAGGATTTGTATACCTAGACGTGTGGCGTGCTAGGCGCCATCAAGCACTGTGGGCAGTGCATGCGTCATGGACAGATGATTAGTAAACATCTGGCACAGCTATCGCACCGTTTCACTATTGCCTCAACATTGCACGTCCAGCATGACAGGCACCTGATGGCTTCAACGTGTGTCCCTCGAAGAACCAAGAAACCGACATGTCACCGCAGTGAGCACTCCACAGCATCGACAAGTTATCTGAAGTGACTAAAATACACCGTCATTTGAGCTCTACAATGAAGAAATAAATTATAATAACATGGTGTAGATGCAGCAAAGCAATGTCACAGCACAAGCCCATTAAAAGTAAACCAGATGATCACACGAAACACTGTGGGACTTTCACGGCTGCAAACACACAGCTCAAGTGATGTTTCTGTGTGCAGAGCAGATTGCTGTGATTCAGGTCCGAGGTGGGGTGTGTGTCTGTGTGTGCAGAACTGTGTGCATGGGGTGTGTGTATGTGTGTACAGAGCTGTGTGCTGTGATTCAGGTCTGCAGTGGGGTGTGTGTCTGTGTGTGCAGAACTGTGTGCTATTAATCAGGTCCGAGGTGGGGTGTGTGTCTGTGTGTGCTGAGCTGTGTGCTGTGATTCAGGTCTATGGTGGGATGTGTGTCTGTGTGTGCAGAGCTGTGCGCTGATTCAGGTGTAAGGTGGGGTGTGTGTCTGTGTGTGAAGAGCTGTGTGCTCTGATTCAGGTCCGAGGTGGGGTGTGTGTCTGCGTGTGCAGAGCTGTGCGCTGTGATTCAGGTCTGAGCTTGGGTATATGTCTGTGTGAGCAGAGCTGTGTGGTCGCCATTGACTGGAGCTCCCCATCCGCCTCCGCTCCACAACACGCACATTTCCTCATAGTGTACACCTGGCTGCAGGTTACGAAAAATATGGGTATTCTTGCATTCTTTAATTCAACACTCCTCCGAAAAGCGTTCCTTGCACAACTGCAAGGAAGTCCATATTCACCCACACTACCTGCTGCTTTCGGCTCGGTTCCCCACAATTAGGGATGCAAGTTCAGTCCCATGCACACTATATGCCACGACTCATACCAGTGAAAGCATACAAAACTGACATGGCCTCTACTCCACTCAAAGTCTAGTTAGTCTTCAGTTTGACACCCCAACTTCTCGGAGCATGAATTATCACCCCACAGCTTCCAGTGATTCTATATTGCAATCCCCAGTTACTCCCTTTGCATTGCCTCAGCCCCTCGCAATTCAGTAGACATGGTCACTATCTCCAAATCTTTGCAAGCACGTGCCACCATCTCTAGCCATATTTCGGTATGAATGTGTCACCTCTAGGGTCTTTCACTGCCCCTTTCCATAACCTCTGTTCCCCTCCTAGGGCCTCTAGGCTCTATATCAAGCCTCTCATCTTTGTTGTCTGGTGATGCAGCACAAGGGGCAAAATGTACATATTCTCCCTATGTCACAGATTCGTAATCACAACAACTCATCCATACACTCATTCATTGGTGGGGCCCATAACACCAACACTCACTCGTCATTCAATGACTCTCATTCGAATCCTTACATAGGAGAAAAAGTGCTGGACATGTGGGTACCTTATTACCTATCAGGATTAATTTATTTATATTATATAAATTTTATACCTATGCACCTACAGAATCCTGACCTTAACATCAAGGCACTCCTCCACTTGGTCGATGGACCAATTAGTTGGACTGGTTGATAATAATAATAACTGAATAATAATATAGATTCAGTTATTTTTAAAGAGAAATCGGACATTTAGTAAATAAGCATGAATTTAGAAAGTGCAAATAATTAATTACCAATTAGCAAGCGTCGGCAACTTTGAGTAAACAGAGGGTTATCCGCATTCTCTGGTACAATTTCCAGGATAGGCTGTCCGACCCACAGCAAAGATCAAACCATCAGACAAAATATATGGTACACTGCAAACTTCTCTCCCGAAAACCAAAGAAACCCAAGACAAACCAATTAAATTGCCACCAGGTCAATGCAGACCCAACACCATGAAAGATCAGACCGATGACCACCCCCCTTAGGCGGGCGAGGGCTGTTTATACCTTTTTCCCTCTTACTTCATATTAACATGCAACAATTTAGGGGTAGAGTAATGTTCTGATTGGACAGTTCGGAGTTATCTGTAAGTTTTCTAAAGTTTCCCAGGGTAAACTGGCTCTCCATGAGACTTGGCATAGGAAGGCGCAAATTGTATAATATTCCTTTTGCTCCCAGGCGAAAGTTGCGAATGAAACATTTAGAGGAAGAGAAAACATTTTTCCACAGGTTCTGTATTGTCCCTTCCGTTGTTCTCACACCGTCGTCAGTTGGCAGGCAAACACGTTCATATCCTTGACAAGGAACACGGTGTCACAGATCTGGGGTAATTTGGAGATCTCCATAGCCATCCGATTCTGCGCAGAAATCATCGCACTCACATGGTGGCGTTTCTGTGGAGACTCCATCCTGGGTACTGCGGCCTAGTAGGCCCGAATGCCAACTTAAGCAAAAACAGACATAACAGTAATTAAAATATAGAAATGGAGATTCTAATGCTTAAACCCACACTAATCCCAATGTATATTAGTAATTCCCTAGCTGTAGCAACATTTAAAGCGATAATACTCACCATTTTATAGTCTTGAACGCACACTCACAAAGCAACATAAATCATGCTATTTTACCATTTCACCACAATCTAAGGTTAGTTTGCGTACCATAATTAATTAATTAATTATTCTGCCATGCAATTACCATTTTTGTCCGACGTGTATCTCGTGTTTATCAAGGTGTAAAAGTTGATTAGTAAAATTTCACTGCACACCAGTTAGTGCAAGATAGATTTAGAATGATTACGTAATTAATTTCATGCAATTTAGAGGAGGTATACAACATTTTGTTTTACCTCCTCCATCACTGGCTTTCTATGCACACCTCCTCAGAGTATTCCTCTCACTTTCAATGCCCCTATGGTCACCCCCCCACACACCTCCCTCCACACTACGTCTTGTCTACAAGGCTCCTATGTCAGCCCTCCCCGGGGTGTACATGTCGCTTCTCCCTTGGGGGTCCCATAAGGTCTACTCCCTGACAGACTCTCGGGGTTCGCTGTCTGCCCCACTTTACGTGCCACTTCCCAGAGCCTAAATTCATCCTCCCACTCCCAGGGCTTCTGCGTCTGCCCCACAATCTCCCACCCTCCCAGAGCACTTCTTATGTTTACCACAACCCTCAGAAGGCCTCACTGTCTGCCCCCGCTCGCTAGGTTTACCCTCTTCGTGAGTCCCTTTGACAGCCTTCTCCCATTGCTCCCACAGCACCCAAACCAGAGTCCCCAACCCAGGAATGCCAGTGCCCGCCTGCCCATGCCTGCTTTCCCCTCTGAGATCTTCATGCCCCTCTCCTGTCCCCGGTGCTCCATTCCAGTACACGGCCCCAATGTCCCTCAGAGTGAAGAATAATAGACTGCACCCCTCAGCCCCCCTTCAGGCATGCCCACCCACCCCGGTGCCCTGGTTACCGGCGCCGCTTGCTCTGCCGCTGCTCCTTTACCTGCCAATGTGCTCACAAAGTAGCGGAGCCTGTCACGTGACCCCGGCCCGGCTGCGCGGACATCTTAACAGCCGCTGACATCACCAAGATGGGTGCCACAGCCTAGGGTTTTGTGAAAGCCGTCTCAAATAACAGGAAAGGAACGAAAGGGCCCTTCTCCTCCCTCCGTCACACCCACCCTTACCTCTCACCGGGCCCCTTCTCTCCTGGCATTAAGAAAAACATAACACACCTAACGGCAAGGAACCGAGTCCGGGGGATGCGCGCACTGTTATGATGTAGTCCCAGGTGCCGCCAGTCAAGTGCCCCAAATGCAATCCCGAGACGCTGCTGTCAGTGCTCCCCTCAGCTTCTGCTTCTATCACCAGAGACCTGCGCGCAGAGGGGGGTTGCTCTGCCGCCAGCCCTCGCCCTGTCCGAGAGCCGCACGTGCGCCAGGGAGGAACTGGCGGCTGAAGTGGCCAAGGAGCAGGAAACGTAAGCTGAGCCCCAGACACTTTAAAAGCATCATAAACTCGTCCCCACTGAAACACGCCCGGCCCTATGTGAAGAATCACGGAAGTGAAAGCAACCACGCTAAGGCCAAGCTAATTAGAAACAGATGGCCCCTAAAGATAAGAAATTGCTTCACGACAGCCAAAAAGCAGACGATCCAGTCCGGATGGGCTGGACGAAAAGGGGAAAGGGCGGAAACCAAAAAGCCTCAGTTTTAATAGGAGGCCACCGTTTTACATAAACAATGACGCCAGCCAATGAAAATGAGGGGCGGGGCTTCAAGTCCCCTTCTGAAATCTCCTCATCCACAATATGTCTCACAGAGCGAGCAACGCATGCACGCTGCAACGCTAGACGAGACCTAAAAATTGAATCTAATCATATCCGCATCAATTTTTTCATAGCAGCCACTGTAACAACAAATTCAAGATGTTCAGAATCGGACAGCTCGCGCAGAAGAGTTCCCGTTCCTGCTTTCTTGCCTGAAGAGTCCTTGGTTGGCAAACGAGATGCCTTCACCACAAACAAAATGACTGCTGATTCACCAACCAAGAGCTCGTCTCTGAGAGATCCCTGCACTGTCTTTTGTTTTTAACATAAGGGACTAATTTTCAATGCAGTGGCTGCTCCTCCACTAAGGCGGAGGAGCGTTGCTCCACTACTGCTTCAGGAGCAGTGCAGCGGAAAAATGAAATGATAATAACCTGGTTATCATGTTGTTTTTCACTATGGGCTGGGTTAGGGCGAGGCGGGTCTGGGGTTACGGGGAGGAGTGGTTTGCCCACTCCAAGTGCACATGACTTCTTGGCTGGCCCGAAACAGTCCTGCACACTTTCTTGCCTGTTCTTCACCAGGCTTGCTTTACACAGCCTGGTGAGGAACATGCAAAGCCTCCCAGGACCCGTCTGAGCACCAAATCATGGTGCTCAGATTAATCACAACGCTGCATTGCAGTATTGTGATTGGCTTAGGAGAGGGAGCCTGTGTGCTTCCTGCTTCTTTCTTCTACGGTAGAAGTGGAGAAGGTGGCTGAAGAGACCGAAGGGGAAAGACGGCTGGCCGGCAAAAGGTTAGTGGATTCTTTTTTTTGGTCTCCCAGTGACCCCCCCTACCCCAGTCCGCAACACCCTCCATCTGACAGCCAGCCGCCACTGCAATCGGTAACCACAAAATGTTGATCTTATTGCACTCAGTCACATTTTCTAGAATTCAACAATGGACACTAAATCTATGATCTATGTAACAGCACAGTTTTCAAATTTAGCCAATCTCAAAGAAGTTTCTTTCTGGTCATCCATTGCCCTATCCCCTGGATTTGTACCCTGACTGAGAGATCCAAGATGTAATTCAGCAACTGAGATACCTTGGTGGTCTCCATGCTCTTGTCTACGCAGTGTGTGGATTTCTGAAAATCCTTTGAAACAGCTATAATTAGTGATATGCCCCATCTAATGCTGATGCCCGAGCCTTAAAACTGCTCTAGATTATCCCCAGAAGAACCCTTAAAGACTAGACCCTTGGTGAGGAAAATCTAGTGTCAGTTTCAACGACACTTAGGGAGGCCTAATTATGAGTCTGGTGGTCCTCGGACCGCCAGACTCATGCTGGGGGGGCAGTGGCAGTCTTACGACCACCATATAATGACCCTAGTGATCCTGCCGCCCTGGTACTGCTGACTCTGCCAGGGAACCACCGTTCCCTGGTGATGATGCGGCGGTCCAGGGGCATCCATATGCTTGGCAGGGCTGCTGTGGTCCCGCCAAGAGTATTCCGAGTTTCTGCTCTGCCAGAGTTTTAATGGCAGTTTCTCCACCATGAAAACCCTGGCGGCGCTTACACAAAGGGGGCCCTACAGGGCCCTCTTGTGCCCCATGCCCTGTGAATGCACACAGGGGGGATAACATGTGCCCCCCTGTGTGCATGCACAGAAGTTCCAGCAGGGCATGGACTTTACAGTCCATGCCGTGCTGGAACTTGATGTTCCCATTGCGGTGCCTATTTTATAGGAACACCAAAGGAATCGCCCGCCAATGACAAAAAAGTCATTATTTGGCAGGTGGTTCTTATGCAGCTTTGGCGGTACGGTGGTGGTCAAACTCGTAATCGGCCCCTTAGGGTCTGATTATGAGTATTGGTGGTATTTATTGCACATGCTAAACAATGATACCATGAGGTACGTTATTTATCGAGTGTGATAAATACCACCTATTAAGAGTTGTTGGGGGATAACATGCAGAGTTTGGTGTTTAATGCACAAAATGTGCATAATATGGTAAATATTGTCTGGTTTTCCCCTGTTAAATTTCAGCACGTTGACCTTCCGAAATTTAATGAAGGTTGCATTATTTAACACATCCCATAATTATTGGATGTATTAAATACGTAACAACTCGTATTTCCAGCCTGTGTGTAAACAGGGGTTTACACACGGGTTGCAATTTGCCTTCCAACTCATATTCAGACCCATTGTCTGTTTTACGAAAACGTATACTCTAGTGGCTAGCAAGGGATCTTCTTGACCAAACAGACACATGCAGTGGGTGCAGGAGAGAAGATCTACTTTATTTCTATTTATTTTACAGAGTTTTATATAGTGTGAACTTGGCCCAAAGGTATTGGGTATCAGGGGGCTTTACATACCACCAGGTGGGTTACATGTTCATTTTTAGGTCTCGCCTAGCTATTGTGTTTACGCAATCGCAATTCGAGACTCTAGTAAGAGGGGCATTTCAAAGTGCTCCCAAAAGTGGATTGCATGGCGAGCACGCGCACAATCACGTGCATCGTGCCGCCATGCAATCCGTTTGGGGAAGCGCTTCAGCCCACTGGCGCGTGCACGTGTAGCCACAGCCTCGGCATCATACATCAAAGGGTCCGCTCCCCCGCCTGGAATGCGCTCCCCCGCCCCCGCCACAGCATGCCGAGAGATTGTTTCCTCATGGCGCCTCTCACAACTGTCCCTCCCCCACCACAGGGCTAGTCTCACGGACGCATTGCCATCCATCGATTTCACTTTCATGCCCGTGTTCTCTTTGCCTTTCAGCACACAGCCCGCCCTCCCCCCTCCGTGTTTTCTTGCAGCTTTGCCCAGATCTGAGTCTCAAACAACCAAAATAATAAGTTTGCCCTGCACGCTTTCTGCTGCGCTCATTCCCTTTTCATCCTTCTAAGGTCGATAACATTAGCTCCATTAATTCTGCGTCTAAGGATTTAAATAACCATATGTGTTCTTGCAACTTCACACACACAGCCCCACTGCTCACACACACAGGCATTAAGGCAGCAACAGAATGCTCTGAGCCCCACCAGTGTTTGCCACACACACATGCCTCTCGCATCGCGTGTTTTCTTCCAGGTTTGGCCCGTGTTCTCTTTGCCTTTCAGCACTCAGCTTCCCCGTAACCACCATTTAACTAACATCCTGCCACACTCATTCCATTTTCATCCTCGCTTTCACTTTCATGCCCGTATTCTCTTTGCCTTTCAGCACACAGCTTCTCCGTAGCCACCATTTAACGACCATCCTGCCACACTCATTCCATTTTCATCCTCGCTTTCACTTTCATGCCCGTGTTCTCTTTGCCTTTCAGCACACAGCATCTCCTTAGCCACCATTTAACGACCATCCTGCCGTAAACACCATTTAACTACCATCCTTTTAGTTAAAATAAAAGAATTGCCTCTAAGGGTTTAAGGAACCATAGAAATACAAGGCAAGGCAACATACACTCCGAATGCCACTCAGAGCCACATAATTACATTGCACACATAACTACAATGCAACAGACACTCCAAAATCCAATCAGTGCCACATAGTTACACACCACATAATTACACAGCGCTCAATGCCACATACACTTCAAATACCACTCAGCGCCACATAATTACACACCACATAATTACACTACACTCAATGCCACATGCACTCCAAATAACACTCAGTGACAATTAATTACAATGCAAACAATGCAAGATACACTCAAAATAACACTCAATGCCACATAATTACACGCCACTAAAATCAACATACACTCCACACAAAACCACTCAGTGCCACATAATTATATCCTACATAATTACACTCTATCTATCTATCGCCCTCACTCTCTATCCATCTATCTATCCATCTATCTATCTATCTATCTATCTATCTATCTATCTATCTATCTATCTATCTATCTATCTATCTATCTATCTATCTATCTATCTATCTATCTATCTATCTATCTATCTATCTATCTATCTATCTATCTATCTATCTATCTATCTATCTATCTATCTATCTATCTATCTATCTATCTATCTATCTATCTATCTATCTATCTATCTATCTAATCAATCTATCTATCTATCTAATCAATCTATCTATCTTATCTATCTATCTTATCTATCTATCTATCTATCTATCGGACTATTGCACTCTATCTATCTATCTATCGCATCGCTTAGCATCACCACAGCATCACTCAAGGGCACCACTACATCACTATGCGCTACCACAGCATCAATTAACGCCACAGCATCACTCGACACCACCACAACATCACTCATAGCCACCACAGTATCAATCTGTACAACCATTCAACAACAACTGGCTCTAATATGTTCTCTCAATATTTAGGCTTTATTACAAAAGGCACAAAAAAATGATAATATTTAACTTCTGTTAGGCGCAATTAAATACACTAAACATAATCTTCACAAGAGTTATTAACAAAAGTTTAAACGATTGCCATTATAATTTACATTAACTTTTATTTAAGTATTAATTATTTGCAAAAATTAAAAGCCATTGTTATTTGTAATATCAATACATCTAAGTCACGTGAATACAACACATATTGCATTACAAATGCTATAGGTGTCACATTTGCAACAGTTAAAACTATTGACATTGTACATGAGAAAGCTAGTAATTTCAATATTTTCAATACCAACACATAAATAAAAAAATTGACAATTTACAATACAAAAAGCTCAAACTTTCCTAATGCGAGACCTATTGCATTGCAAAGGCTTGTTTTGTTAGGTACAGGGAGATTAAGTGATTTGCCGCTGACCGCGGCCCCCGCAGGGGGCCAATCGGCGGTCGGCGCCTTAGTGGCCCCGGGGCACCGGTCACCCCTCCCCTCCCACTGGGGGGGGGCGGGGACGCAGACCAGAGCCCCCCTCCGTTGGCAGGGCTAGAAGTGACGCGCAATGCGTGTCACTTCCTGGCCCAGGTGTGAGGGGGAGGCTATTTAGCCTTCCCCCACCCTCACTGGCGACCTCTTTGTCGCCCACCTCGCCTTTTCCTCACCTCGGTGCATCGGTCCGTTGTCCGCGCCGTCTTCGTGCGCCTCCGGCCCCCACGGCACTCTTGATTGTCGTCGCCTCCACTCTTCTTGTTCTGGTGAGTCTTGCTGCACCCACTCCGCCCCGGCCCTGTCCCTGGGCAGTACCAGGTCGACGGGGCCCTGTGGCAAGGATTGCCACGGGCGGAGGGGGCGCAAGATGGGGGCATGGGGGGTTGAGAGGCGGGGTTGGGCTAATGAGCACGCGCTGTTGTGAACACGCTCGGACCGTTGCGGAAGTTGGGGAGTGCTGGCCACGCATGGCTGATGCCATTGAGTTGCGGCCCCGGCCCCTTGGGTTGATGGTGGTGCCCTGCGCCCTGCCTGCTCCTGGGCGGTGAAGAGCCGGGGGCGGGCCTCGGGCCGCGTCCTTTCGTTGCATCGGGGCGAGTAGTGCAGGGCTGCCCTCGGAGGGCGGCGCCGCCCACCGGTGGGGGTTGCGTCCAATGAGCTGCTGAGGCTCGTGATGCTGACGACTGTATTGCCGGAATCGAAGGGGAAAGGGTTGTGGTCCGCGGCTGCGTGGCCGCCTCTGGTGCAGTAATACAGAGGGGGCAAGACGCGAGGTCGCGTCCACATTCTGTGAGTCACTTAATCACTAATTCACTCAATTTCCCGCGCCTAACTATATGTATGTAAATATGTATTTATATACGGTGCTATGTAAAGCGTTCGCTACAAGGAGTTGGCCTAACGGCTAGGGCGCTCGACCTCGGACCTCGGGAACTAGGTTTGAGTCTCGGTAATGCCTGCTGAACTTCCTGTGATTTGGGGCAAAACACTTAATCACCCCGTGCCTTACAAAACGTGAATGTAGGTCCTCATGTAACGTAACGGGTGCTATGTAAGGCGCTGTAATACTTGATTGGTTTGGGATCAAAACTCGGCAAATATTTTCAATGCCTTCGGGTCGAGCTCGCGCTATATAAAATATGCATAAAAGCGTAACCTATACATGAACCGCGCCTCATGGCTTCAAGGTCCGAATCTGGTTTGTGTTTTCGGGGCTCGGGGCCGCTTTCGCATCGCGAGATAGGCCAGCCACTGATTCTACTAGGGCCTGTGTAATGTGACGCGCCTGGTTCGATCCCTGGTTCGGCAGACACCTTCATCCCCAGCGAACGGATAGGGCCCAAGGGAGAGTGGGGAGCGGTGCCGGTTTCTGAGGCTGGGCGCGGTGGGAGCATCCCTGTCCCATGGTGTGTCCTCCTGTGCGGGACCTTGTCCGCCCGTCGTGGCATCTCCTCACCCCCGCCGCACTGACTCAGGGGGTGCGAGGTCTTCGAGCTTCGGAGCCGCGTCCGCATCGCGCGTCGATAGGCCACCCTGATTCCGCTCGTAGGTAGCGAATGCGTCTGTCGGCTTTTACATTGGTGCTCGGGTACAGCGCTTTCAGACCTTCGCGATGTACAACTATAGTTGGGTTTTGATTTGAATAGCGAATGGCCCTGACAACGATACAGGGTACTTAACCAGGGGCGAGCCGCGAGGTCGCGTCCACATTCTGTGATTCGGGGCAAATCACTTAATCACTCCGTGCCTAAATGTGTATGTAAATACGGTGCTACGGGATCCAATACCTTCGGGTCGAGTTCGCGCTAGATAAAGAATATATGCATAAAGAGCGAAACGTATACAAGGACCGAGGCTCAGGTCCTCAATCTCAATCTGGTTGGTGTTTCGAGTCTCGGGGCCGCATTCTGTGATTCGGGGCACATCACTTAATCTCCCCGTGCCTAAATATGTATGTAAATACGGTGCTACACGCTCCAATACCTTCGGGTCGAGTTCGCGCTAGATAAAGAAGATATGCATAAAGAGCTACATGTAGTCAAGGACCGAGGCTCAGGTCCTCGATCTCAATCTGGTTGGTGTTTTCGAGTCTCTGAGCCGCGTCCGCATCGCGCGATGATAGGCCACCCACTTATTCTACTCGTGGGGGAGCGATTGTGGTCTGACAGCTAGATTTCCAACTTTGGTGCAGGGAACCAGGGTTCGAGCCTCGGGGTCGACGCCACATCCTGTGATTCTGGGCGAATCACTTAATCTCCCCGTGCCTGAATGTAACCGGTGCTCATGTAAAGCGCTCTAATACCTTCGCGCTATATAAATCTACATTAAATAAATAACATTTGAATGGTGCTTGGCCCTGACAATGATACAAGTGACCCCAAGATACGGGGGCAAAAGTACAAACTCTTCTCTCAGGTACCATTGTCGTACAAGGCGTATTAGGTCCCCGGGACATTACGTCACCTGCCTTCCGCCTCGGGACCCTGACGGCGCTACAATACGTGGGCAGGCTTGGGGGGGTACTGAGAGTACGTTTGCACGGCCATCGGGACATGCTTGCCAGAGAACCAGGTCGAGCACCTCCTATACCTTGTTTCAATTGCGCCCGGGTGGCGCATCTAATCAATAAAAAATAAAAATTATACTCCCCTCTCCATTCTCTCTCCTAGATCGTGCTTGGTGTCCGGTTGACCGACGGAACCCGCTTGTGACTGGACAAGGGTGTAAGTGGCGCAGGGGGCAAATTACCGATACCTTCGCGCTGTTGAAACATGCACAATTAGAACACTAGGTGGGCTCTCCCCACGTTGCCTGTGATATGTGTTTATCCCCGGTTTTGAATGAGGGAATGGAACTCTTGCTAGCCGGGGCCATCCCTTAAGTCCCATAGATTCTTGAAAGCTCCATTAAGGTCCTGGGGTGTATTGCTTGCTGGCGGTGGACCTCGCTCACGTTAGTTGGTATGGGAGCGGACGGCCAATAACCCGCGCACCCGGCGCACGGTGGGAGCAGGCATGAGCGTGCGTGGGTCCTCGGCCTTGGGACGCTTGCTCGCAAAGTCACAGGTTCAAGTTACATTGATTCTGTATCGGTTGGCGTACCTTTCGTTTGGTCCGGCAGAGCACACAGGTTAGTGATCGCCCGCGGGGCATACTTCACAATGGCGGTCGCCCTCGCGAGCGAAGTAAAATAAGGGGGGTGCGGCCGGCTTGAAGCCGCATACCCTGTGCCGTGGGAGCCGGTAGGAGACTAGCGTGGGTTCACAGCCCCAATGCACCAGCACTGCAAGGCTGGGAGCTGCCTGGGTCCCCGCTGATCGCGGGCGGTGCAACACCTGTGGCGCTCCCTGGTAAAGGGTATCGCCCCCCTCCCGTCGGCTATGCTGCCGTTGAGGGAGGGGGGGCATGCAGTGGGCTGCGTGCGGCAGGCGCAATGGACCTGGCACGAGGATCGTTTAGTATGGTACGAATCTTGTAAGCTCCCCGTGCTGGAATGTGTAATGTAAATAGGGTGCTCAGGTAAAGCGCTCCAACACCTTCAGGTCGAGTTCGCGCTATATAATTCTGCAACATGTATTGCTGACTTCCTATATGGCAGATAAATGACACAAGTGCGTGCATTGTTCACATACGCGATTATGGGCATTAATAAACCCCCCGCACCTCAATGGAAAATCTGGTGCGGTGCTCGCGTGATCCGGTTTGGGGAGCGGGTAATATGGTACGAATTTCTGAAGCCCCCCTGCGTGAAGATGTAATGTAAATACGGTGCTCATGTAAAGTGCTCCAAATACCTTCCGGTCGAGTTCGCACTATATAAATATGCATCCTAAGGGCCCGGATAGCTCAGTCGGTAGAGCATCAGACTTTTAATCTGAGGGTCCAGGGTTCATGTCCCTGGTCGGGCGTCTGCTTTGGGCTTCCGATAAGGCAGATACATGATACCAGTACATGCACTGTTCACATCAGGCGATTACGGGTATTACTAATCCCCCCACGCACCTCAAGGGTGAATATGGTGCGGTGCTCACGTGACCTGGAATGGGGTTCGTGTTCTATGGTACGAATCTCTCACGCTCCCCGTGCCTGTATGTGTAACGTAAATACAGTGCTCATGTGAAGCGGTGCAATACCTTTGGCGCCGAGTTCGCGCTATACAATATGCAACATGTATGTGCTGGCTTGCTATAAGGCAGACACATGATACAAGTGCACGTATTATTCACAAGAATTGCTTGTGCCCACATTCGCGCGCATTAGATGATTACGGGCATTACGACTCCCCCTGCACCCGAATGGGTTATTCGGTCGGTCCTTGTGTCCGGCGCTCGAATAATTTCGCGCTCATTACAGTTTGAGCTAATCACTAATCGACCGTGCCCGAATAGGTATGTTAATACCTATGGCTCATGTACTGCACTCCAACACCTTCGGGCGGGTCACGCTGGGACTATGGGCAGATAATTTAATATCCACGTGCCCGATGATGCATGTATATACAGTGCTCATGAACGGCGCGCCATTACCTTCGGATCGAGTTCACGCTGGGTTGCGACGCTGGGTAAATCAATGAATATTGCCGTGCCCGATTATGTATGCGAGCTGCTGGACCTGGTATGCCTGGGTTCCCGTGGGTTGAGGACCTGGCGGCTCATGATCTCACTCCTGTGCCCGAATATGTGTGTAAATATGTTGATCATGCACAGCGCTGCCATACCATTCGGGTCGAGTTCGCGCAATATGAGAGTGCTAATTACAGCGAGGGTCGCGCAGTACGATCCTGACCACACGTCTCCACGTGTAGCTCGTCTCCAACCTTTTGCTGAAAGGGGGCTTGGGTCGTTTGTCGTTGTTGTTGTTGTCTCGACACCCACCCCTATTGCCTACGGCCTCGCGCTCCCAAGTGCATCAGTCCTTGGGTAGGTCGGACCAGAGTCGGGATAGTCCTAACGTAGAACGGTCATTGCCATATTAGTAACAGTTAAACACGGGTTGCTGCCGACAGTCTATAAGAGGTATGCTTATGCCCGCAACTCTGCCCCGCCAACATGCTTATGTGGGCCGCCTTCAACTGTCACTCATAGTGACACTGACATGGGGGAAACCACACATAACTAACTGTAACCTAGACACCCAGGTGGGTGCCTAGTCGGGTAGGGCAACGCAACCGAGATGGAATGGTAGTTATTATCTAATGCTAAAGGAAGTCTGGATTGAGCCACTAAATGGGTGTAGATATGGGTGTAGCTCAGTGCCCCATTCGCATTGAATACGGGGACGCACTGACTTAGCACCACATAGGTTACCGGCGTGATTGACCAGGTGGTTGCGGGTGCGCCGCTCGCGAGCAGACTTTAACCCGTGGTTATTCGGTGTCTTGGAGTGTACCTCTGTCTCAAATCCACCGATAGTTCATTGTTAAGCCGATTAGCCTGCAGCACACTGAGCTGGGCACCATAACCAAGAGTTAGGCCTGCAGGAGAAGTAGCGGAAAGAACCGTATAGGAATAGGTCCAGGTGTACTTTGGGGGGCATTCCACTGCAACCAGACAGATTTCGGGTTGCTTCAGTGAAGACCTTCCACCCGCGCTTTAGCCAGGGCGGCTTGTGGGTGATATAGTTGTTATATAGCAAGGGTGCGGTCGTTCAAAAAGTTTGGTAAACACCACGTAGAGCCTCTTGGCGTCGGGGCATTATGGACCATGCAGCATTCGCAACATTCAGAATAGGGCCGGTATTTGCACCAAAGTTTCCGGTTGGTTCCCACAGACTTGTCCGCCCCCGAGGTTACCCTTTAGGGGTAGAACCTGAGACTAAGGGGGCATCTCCTGCTCGGGCATCACAAATAAGCATTAGCTACGCGGGGATGGAGTACCATGCAGGTCCTGCCACCACTGGGTTCCCTCCAGTCGATGGGATCATTTTAGGTGGGCCCACGAAGTCTACGGTTCCTGGGAAGCTTCCAGCCGTGGGCAGTTAGCAACAGATGAAAGTATCAGCGTGTGGGTATCGGACATCTGCTTTCTGGGAGCACCGTGCCCTGGGAGCACGCGCGTTGCCCTAATTCTGAGGCCTACCCATAAAGGGGCCGAGTAGCAAAACAAGTAAATAGGCTCCATAGGCGGGCCTCGGGCCTCACAGCTGGGCCCAGGGAAAATAGGGCTTTTCTTAATGTCTAGAGGACCATTGCGGTTGGGGGTACCCCCCACCGGATTCACTGGTCGCGTACCGCAGATGCGGGAGACTGGGATCCGGGTTTACGGACACGTTACCGCGCTAGGGGCGCTGCCAGCAAACATAGGGTGCTGCTGGCACAGTAACTGGGGTGTCAGCGGGGCAATCGCAAGGGGACAGTATGTCAATAGTACATTTGACACACCCAGTGTGCACTAAATCTCCACTTCAACGGAGCAGGAATTTGGCACTGCTGGGGATGCTCTGGGTTTGTGGGGGAGGGCACCCCCCGCCACCCTCCTTCTGAGGAGCATGATGGGAGGGGCGTAGTAGGACTTAGTCAATCCTCAATGCTTGAACTTTACTGACAGCGCGCAATGTTTAAGCCAGACAGATTCCCGAAGCTGGTATACCTAGGGGGTTACATCACTGAGGGATCTGTAGGGGCACAATTCCCATAAGGAATAGGGGATGGTGGGCAGGGGCGAGAGTCGCCCCTTGACCATGGTCACGCGCTGGCAGCCAGGAGCACTCCGGTGCTCCAGGTTTAGCAATCAGAGGACTGGCCAAAGGTTAAGTAAAAACCCTTCTCGCCTTCATAGCCAAAGAGGGCAGGCCCAGAATTGTGAAGAGGGTAACCTGCCCGCATGAGGGGCGAAATAGTTCTTGGCATATCTCCCCAGGCCTTGGGGGCATAGATGGGGCCATCCACAACACCAGGAGCTATAGCTCACTGGTAAGTCTTGGGCCTGTGGATATAAGGGATCTCACAGGGTTTGAGTCCTGCTAGCGCTGTCACACTGTCTTGAGGTGGCAGAATTTCAAACTCTTCTTTCTGCTAGGATGGTTCCCTTCCAGCTAGTTGCAGGAAGCCCTAGATAGGAGAGGTTTCAGGTAAGACTATAGCAGGTGGTGGGGGGCCCTGGCTGCGACGGTGAGCCGCCTCCAGGGCTGTGGCGGAGTTACAGGGCGATCTGGAAGCAGGCCGGTACAAAGGGTACCTCTGCGCGGCACCATAGGGGGTGCCTGAGCCAAAACCGAGGAGCCTCAAGGGAGGTCCCGGAAG
Organism: Triturus cristatus; assembly: GCF_964204655.1. NCBI lineage: Eukaryota > Metazoa > Chordata > Amphibia > Caudata > Salamandridae > Triturus > Triturus cristatus. The sequence continues at coordinate 282,280,327 of NC_140584.1, read as the reverse complement.
CCGTGTCGGCGCCCCGCTAGTCCTGCGGGCGGTTGTAGGCCTGAACAACCGGGGGCTTGCTATGCGACGCTCCGCCCCGAGAGGGGGGGCGTGAGTAGAATTACCAACGGCACGTGATCGTAGAAAGAATCACCTGGAGGGCAGCACCGGCGGGCATCGCTCCCGCGCTGCCCGGCTCATCAGGCGGGCAGGCGACCCAGTTGGTTGCCTGCCCTTGGATCGCCCGTAAGATAACCCACCCATTACATATCTTGGAATTATGTAATAAACCTGCAGCATTTGTTACCCAACACCAACTGTCTCGTGTGTGTCATTGGGTAACCTAATTTGGGGGAGGGGGGACAGCGGGGTGCCCCTGGGGGTACTATGCCGCTGACCGCGGCCCCCGCAGGGGACCAATCGGCGGTTGGCGCCTTAGTTGCCCCGGGGCACCGGTCACCCCTCCCCTCCCACTGGGGGGGGCGGGGACGCAGACCAGAGCCCCCCTCCGTTGGCAGGGCTGGAAGTGACGCGCAATGCGTGTCACTTCCTGGCCCAGGTGTGAGGGGGAGGCTATTTAGCCTTCCCCCACCCTCACTGGCGACCTCTTTGTCGCCCACCTCGCCTATTCCCTCCCTACCGCTTACCCGGCGTAGGCGTGGGTGGGGGGGGGTTTCTGAGCGTTGTAATGTTTTCTTTTTCGTTGCAGGCGGAGTTACAGGGCGATCTGGAAGCAGGCCGGTACAAAGGGTACCTCTGCGCGGCACCATAGGGGGTGCCTGAGCCAAAACCGAGGAGCCTCAAGGGAGGTCCCGGAAGCCGTGTCGGCGCCCCGCTAGTCCTGCAGGCGGTTGTGGGCCTGAACAACCGGGGGCTTGCTATGCGACGCTCCGCCCCGAGAGGGGGGGCGTGAGTAGAATTACCAACGGCACGTGATCGTAGAAAGAATCACCTGGAGGGCAGCACCGGCGGGCATCGCTCCCGCGCTGCCCGGCTCATCAGGCGGGCAGGCGACCCAGTTGGTTGCCTGCCCTTGGATCGCCCGTAAGATAACCCACCCATTACATATCTTGGAATTATGTAATAAACCTGCAGCATTTGTTACCCAACACCAACTGTCTCGTGTGTGTCATTGGGTAACCTAATTTGGGGGAGGGGGGACAGAGGGGTGCCCCTGGGGGTACTATGCCCAGAATCACAGGATGTTCAGCGTCGTTGCCGAGACTCAAACCCAGTTACCCAGATTCGAGGTCGACTGCCCTAGCCATTAGGCCAACTCCTCTCCCCTGGCAATAGCTTATAAACTGACAACAGAAGATGGGCTTCTCATTGTTCACAGAGATACATTCACTGGCAGCAAGAGAATGACCTCTTCCTAACCATTGAGACATACACTCTAATAAATTGAGATGCCTCTCACTGACCATAGAAACATACACACTGACAGCTAGAGACGCCCATCACCGACCATAGAGACATACACACTGGCAGCTAGAGGGGCATCTTATTGATCATGAAGACATACACACTGACAGCAATTAAGGGGCTTCTCACGGGCCCTAGAGACATATACACTGACAGCTAGAGGAGCGCATCTCACTGACCATGGAAACATAGACTGGGGGCTAGAGTTGCCTCTTGCTGACCACGGCCCAAGGCGACGTGCAGAAGAGACACAGACGGCCATTTTGCACGAGTCCTCAGAAAGAGTAGAGCAGGGAGTGCTGCTCTGAGAGTTCAATTGAAATCTCCCGCTGCATTGCGTCATTGCAGCCGCACTCCTCCCGCTGTCTTGGGGGTATAATGATGCACTGTCTCCTAGCGGGTCCGCTTCGGGGCTTGGCCGGACTCCTCAGGAAAGACAGAGGGTCTTTGACAATCCGTGGTTCAGGCCATCCCACTCTTTCCGGCCCTTGCGCCACAACAGAGTGCACCGGGCTGGGCCTGGGCCCGTGGCAACCCCTAGGAATGCCAATGGGACAGTGACCCCATTGTGAGGCTGAGGGAGAGGAAGGGCAGAGAGGCCGAAGGCGGACGATCCCACGATAAACCGAGAAATACGTGGTCAAGCGGCAGCGGGCCTCCCTTGTCACATGACGTGCAGGAGAGCATTGAGGAGTTAAAATTTACAGACTTCGGTTCATGGGGCAGCATTGGCAATAGGCGGCACCAAAGAGGACAAGCCAAGCCGTACCTTCCTCGGCCTTTGGAAGCAGAATCTTAGGCCCGGAGTAGAATGCAGCCATTTGCCAACAAGAAGCAACTTTTTCTCTAAACAGATGCTGTGATGGCGCACCTGAAAATTAAACGTATATTGTATTTCACCGCATTACTGCATGGCAGGAAATGGACCACCCCCCCCCCCACCTCCCCTCCCTCCATATCTGTCCAGACTCAATGTATCTCGATATGGAGTAAACACATCTTCAGACACCCTATGTCACTGCATCACTGCACAGAGCTATGAAGAACCTCTTAACCAGTCTCACTGCACAACTACACGAAATAAAGAACACTTTTAGATATCTCTAACCTATCTCACTGTGTCACTGCACGGAATAAAGAGCCCTTCTGGATATTTCTGTCCTATCTCACTGCATCACTGCGCAGAATGAAGAACTCTCCTGAATATGTATTTCCTGTCTCACTGTATCACCACTGCACGGAACAAAGAACACTCCTGGATATTTCTATCCTATCTCACTTCATCACTGCACAAATAAAGAACTCTTCTGAATATATCTGTCCTATCTCACGGCATCACTGTATGGAATAAAGAACCCTTAATATTTCTATCCTGTCCCACTGAATCACTGCACAGAATAAAGCACCCTTCTAGATATATCTGTCGTATCTCACTGCATCACTGCACGATTTAAAGAACCCTTCTGGATATTTCTATCCTATCTCACTGCATCACTGCACGGAATACAGAACCCTTCTGGATATTTCTATCCTGTCTTACTATATCACTGCACGGAATAAAGAACTCTTCTGTATATTTCTATCCTATCTCACTGTGTCACTGCACGGAATAAAGAACATTTCTGGATATTTCTATACGGTCTCACTATATCACTGCACGGAATAAAGAACCTTTCTCACTGCACGGAATAAAGAATCCTTTTGAATATGCCTATCCTGTCATACTGCATCACTGCATGGCATAAAGAACCCTTCTGCATATTTCAGTTCTGTCTCGCCATTATATTGTATTGTAATTGCCTGTGCCTGCACGTTGTCTCCTTTCGATCTGCTACAACCTGCAAGCAGGGATGGGACGGGGCTTTCTTATTTCAGACTCCTGCTGGGCCCATAACAAAGGCTGAATTTGAGGGCTCATCAGGCCTCCTCTTGTTCGAGTCTCCTGGCTGGGAGCCGTCAGGAGCCTCACACCTAGAAGCAAATGCAGCAGAGGGGAAACAAAGGTGCATACCTTGCTAGCACTTCACACATACTTAAGGAAGGCAGCTTTTCACTTTGTTCAGGCTCTGTTTATGAGATATGCATGCACTGTAAGAATGTCAGATGTATTGGTCTCTTCCAGTATTTACACAAAATAACAGTAATTTATATAGCGCTTACTACCACTTAGGAGGCGTTGAAATAATTTAAGTACCACTATTTCTTCTTGCATAGTGCTACTCATCCCAAAGCAGGGTGTCAGAGCACTTTACATCACACGTACATATTACATATACAATAAATCATATTGTTGGAAATGGCCCTTTTTGCAGGGTTATCCCCAAACATTTTGCTTCTTCCTCCTATTTTCTCCTGACTTGTTTGTGTTGGTTTTAGGACTCTGGGCACTTTACCACTGCTAAGGATTGGTGTTTCCATGATTGGATATTTGATTTACTTGTTATTCCCTAGTAAAGGGCACTGATGGGGGCCAGGGCCTGTGAATCAAATGCTACTCGTGGGCCTGCAGCTCAGATTGTGCCACCCACGCAAGTGGCCCGGAAAAGGTACCTCAGACCTGCCATTGCAAAGTCTGCGCACTTTTGTAACTGTCATGTCGACTTGGCCCGTGCACACACTGGCCAGTCCCTAACCTTCCCTTTTCTTACATGTTAGGCACCCCTACGGTAGACCCAAAGTACCCCTGTTGGCAGGGTGCAGTGTATGTGAAAGGTAGGACATGCCCTGGTGTGTGTGGCATGTCCTGATATGAATTACAGCCCATTTTGTTTTTCACTATTGCATCGCTACCTGTTCCCGATAGGACAGAATGGGAAGTTTGTTTATAACATCTTATAAACATAACTGGCCCTGGGAACTAGGTGGGAAAATAAAATTTAGGAAAGGTGATTTTTAAATTCTGTGTTTGAAAATACCACTTTTAGGAAGTAGGTATTTTCTTGCTCAGTCATCCCGTGTGCCTCTACTGGAATGTGGATTGCCTGCCTGGGTTTTGGATGACAGAAGGCTGGGGAGCCAGAGGGGCTCCAGATAGTCTAGGTAGGGTCAGGAAAGGGCTGAATAGACCTGGGCTGCAATGGGGGAAGGGGGAGGAGATTTCCTTGCACCTCAAAGGGCCTGGCCGGCCTCTGACAATGCCGTCTCCACCTCCTGCCAGGAATTCACACCAGAGAAGGCAGAACTGGTTCTGGCTGGGCACAGACACTCTCTGCCTAAGAGATCAAAGGATTTTGGGATATAAATATTGGGATCCAGACCCCTGAACTTTATAACTCTTTTGGATCAAGAAGACTGCCAAGAAAAAGAGCTGGAGAAGCTGTGAGGAGGAACTACCACTTTGCTGTGTGCTTTGCTTTGTTGGCCTGCAGTGGCTGCTTCTGTCTTGGGCAGTGAAAGGACTGGACTGAACTCTCTGCAATCTACTTTTGTGAGTTTCTCCAAGGGTTTGAGGTAGAGCTGGCCCCTGTTCAAGAAGTCTCAGGAACATCAAAGACTTCAAGCTCTTCTGCCCTCAGCACTGGGGACTGTGTATTTAGTGCTGCAACAGAAGAAAAGCAACCCAACTACGTCTACGACGCTGCTGCCGACTCCGTGTCCTGAAAGCACCGCAGAGGGCACCGCCACAATGCCGCACCGCGACCCTGGTCTCACTGACAATGCCTGCTGATGCCACCACCGAGCCGTTGCTCGCACCGCGACCTATGGGCACCGCACTCCGCACCGCCCCGCTTCACGACGATGCCTTGGCCTCCCCGACGATGACGCTCCATGCCGAAATTGACGCTGCTGCTTGCACCGTGGTTCGAGGGCACCGCTCATAAAGTTACACAACGTACCACCCTAATCCCGCACCGCAGCCTTGGCCTAGCCACGCCGGCACCATTGACTCCAGTTTATCAGCCGACGACAGCGCTTCAGCAACGACGACGCCGCTGCTTGCACCGTGACCTGCCAGCACTTTGACGATCACCACCTTCATCTCGCACCGTGACCCTGGTCTCACTGACGCCGCCATCTGACGCCGCCACCGAGCCTCAGCTCGCACCGCGACCTGAGGGCACCGCACGCCACACTGCTGCACTTCTAACCGTAGCACACAACGCCTGCCGACGCCAGCGCTCCTGACTCCATCAGAGAGATCGACCTGCAACACGTGTGACTTCAAGGGCCCCCGACGACTCCTGCGCCGCCCTCCGGAACCGACGCCTATGGACGCCGTGCTATCGGAAGCTCAATGAGAGGTCGTCGATGCTCTGCATTTCTAAAAGGTACTGTTTGCAGGTCTTCCCGACACCGTAGATGGCCCGCGACGCCGCGGTCAGCCAGAACAATTTGGATTTGTTTGCTCATGATGCCATGATAGCCCCAGGCGGAGCTATCAACAAAAAGGAACTATTTTTAAAGCATATTTTGATAAGTGAAGATTTTGAAGTACTGTATTGTGGATTTTTAACATTTTTGGTCTTGTCTTAAGTATTTAAAAACATTGGATATTTTTCTAAACTGGTGTGGTGTCCTTTTGTAGTGCTTACACTGTATTACTGTTGGCTATGTGCAAATGCTTCACACACTGCCTCTAAGATAAGCCTGACTGCTCGTGCCAAGCTGCCAAGGGGCTGAGCAGGGGTTATTTTAGGAGTGTAACTCCCTTATCCTGACTAGAGTGGTGGTTTCTGCCAGGCTTTGGCACATGCCCTAGCCTGCCAAAAATCCACGTGTGCATTTGTAAATTATTGTACAGGATGTGTTATGTAAAACAGTGGGGGATTACAAGTTGTAGAAGTCACTTATCATCTTCCATAGCTCACTGTGCTATATTGGAAGGTTTACAACGCAAATGTTGTGTTCAAAGCAGTAACCCACTTACCTATCTACATTAAATAAAATATGTCACTTGCATGTTACATGATGTGCTTTGCATTAACCCTCTATGCTACTTTGAGTCAAAACTAAGGCTAGACAAAACACAGATCTTTCCAGCAAGTGCATTAACCTCCAGAGTTATCTTACAAATTTTAGTCATTCAGATTTACTGAGAACACACAGATCTCTGTAGCAGGTGCCTGAACCTCATAAGATATTTTAAAATACAGTCTTTGCAACCAATTAACCGGAACAGATTTACTGCCAGTTTTCTTCTTGTTGCCAATTTCTTTGTGGCAATGTTTTAAAAAAAATAAGAGGCTTATTTACAAGCCCCTTGCTCCGCCGGTACTTCACTTTTTCCCATATTAAAAGTGACGCACTGGCGTAGAGGCCCAGATTTTATGTCAGGGTTAAGTCACTTTTCTGGCACAACCCTGACGGAAAATCTATTTTGGAATTTAAATTACCACACATTGCTCTACCTTGCATTACCTTACGTCAGGTAGGCATTACATGGGTGGTGCTAGTGAGTTCCTGTGCATCCATTGATGCATTTTGATGGAAAACCATATTTAACAAAGTCTTGTAAGTATAGGTTTGCACCAAACTGGTGAGTCATCCTGTGGCTGGAGTAGCAAGAAGAAATATATTAATTTCACCTTGTTATTTCCTCATTGCATGTATGCTGCATTCTGCAGCACACATACAAAGAAGAACTAGCCTCAGGATAGTTTTTGCATGGCTTTGGGGGGAAAAAAATATTCAAGGCAGCCCAATATGCTGCCTTGCGTTACCTTGCTTAAGGTAGGTTTTACATGAGTGGTGCATTGGCGTTCCCATACACCCACCCATGTATTTTGTGTGTAAATAATATATGAAGTCTTCTAAAGGCAGGCACACTAGCTTTCTTTGGATCAGTTCCACTTCCCTGTAAAAGAATCAAGGTTATTGCCAATTTATGTGAGGTGGCATTCTAGCTAGGCCCTGCTAGTGAGTCTTGGGAGTTCCATGATGGCTATGAGAAAGTGAAAGTGCCTCCGCGCTGTAGCGTGTCAGTCGGAGCAAGCCCAGTATTGGCGGTACAGTATTCAGTCTTATCAACTTTCGCCGGAGTGAAGCGTCGGAGTGCCCAGTCTTGTGTCTGCGGCCCGGTGGTGAGCAGAAGACATGATGCTACAGTAGAGGCGGCAGGCGTCCACATGCTCCTTGGCCTATGTAATAAGCTTCCCTGAATCCAGCGGCAGGTCTAGGGTCCTCTTGGATTGTTGGATAGTTGAATCGTTGCTCTTCCTCCTTCAAAGCTGCATGCTGCTCCAGGGCGAAAGCCCTCTCACTTCACCACGACCCACCTCCTAGCATATGGGGTCTGTGACAGCGCACACAGGAAAACAGCCCCTTTAGGCCACAGCATTGCACAATGCAACTGCCTTCTTCTCTATAGAGCATTGCATTGCATTGCACCAGGACAACAGCCCCCGATCATCACCGCAGCCCCTAGCTTGGTGGTTTTGTTTTTTGCCCTTCTCACACCTACCTACTATAGCGATGTTGCAAAGTTTGCAGTGTACTGTATTAAAACACAAAACACAGGTTAACTTTGTTGTTATGATGCTCTTAGGTTGGAAGACTGATCTAATTTAGAGTTATGCTATCTATGAAATGAAAGCTCATGTGTGCTTACCTAGGACTGGCCCCTTCAGGAAGAGGTTACAGTGAACAGATGGGCCCACAGGTCAGTGTTACTGTAAACAAGTTTTTGATGTCTCTCGCTGTTCCTACACCTTCCCACTTGGGTAGGTTTTTTCATGCAAACTGGTAATATTTCCTTCAGAAGGCCAATATTTTCTTGAAAGTGCTAGTTGGGACTGGAATTGCATGTGCCTTTTTCCTGTGAGTTACCTTTGTCACCAGTTCCTTTTCATCCTTGGATACTGTGCAGCTTACACTTATTTTGATGTGGAGCTGATACCTTTTAAATTTGTGGTCCATTTTTTTTGTGGCATTCCAGGGTGAGCTGTCAGGTTGCACTGGTAAATGTGAGGGTTGTTTAGATATAGCTTTGCCAACAATAAAAACATAAGAGATGTCTGCTGCTAAATATGGAGGTGACATTTTGAGGGCAGTGTGTAATTTGTAAAAACATAAATGCAGAACCCCAACATTTTTCTTAGGGTCCTATTCCTGAATGCCAAGGTTGCAATAACCTTTTTCTTTCATTACCCGAAAATTGCTTATTCTTGCAGGTTGTTTTCCCATCCCCTTTTCTGCCTTCGTCATTGTTTTCTTCTCTCTCTCCTTTCTTCCCTTTCTGTCTTTCTCTCTTGCTTTGGGTCATGATCTGTTGGCAAACAATGAGGTCCAATCTCCTTAAATGAGTGCCGGTGGGTAAGGCTGAGTAAGAATACTACGCATAGGAGAGTAGTCTCACTTCTGGAGAGTGCAGGCAGCTAAAGCTATCACATCGACAAGGGAATGTGCTGCATATGGAATATTATGCCTGGTTGAGTAGGCTAGCGGTAGAGTTAGTTTGTTCAATCCTTGGGTAAAGGAAGCTTTACGCTGACAAAAGACAACATTGTTTTATGTGTAGCTTACAAAAGTGTGAGCCTTCTGCCTAAATCAGGAGGGTTTGCATGTATACTTGTAATTGTGCCCGTATTGTTTTGCAATTGTATTCTGTACTCGTTTTTTGCCCCTTTATTGCCCCCATCTCTGCTGTGCCCCTCTTTTTCCTTCTGTACCCTCTGCCGATCCCGCTTTCCCGCTGCTGCGTCCCCGCCCCCCGCTCCCATTCGTCCGTATTGTAATTGTGCCCATATTGTTTTGGAATTGTATTCTGTACTCGTTTTTCGCCCCTTTATTTCCCCTATCTCTGCTGTGCCCCTCTTTTTCCTTCTGTACCCTCTGCCGATCCCGCTTTCCCGCCGCTGCGTCGCCTGTGGCCCAGCCCCCCCCCCGCTCCCATTCGTCCGCTCCCTCCCGCCTCCCAGCTGCTCCTCCCTCCCACCTTCCCTTCTTATGGCGGCCGCGTGCAGCGGGCGTGCCGCGCCGAAGGCGCGCCTAAGGCAAGCCCATCTGTGCCCATCCGTGCCTGGACCGCGCCCAGCGCCAGAACCCCTGGCCCCCGCGATCCCGCTTTCCCGCCGCTGCGTCGCCTGTGGCCCAGCCCCCCCGCTCCCATTCGTCCGCTCCCTTCCGCCTCCCAGCTGCTCCTCCCTCCCACCTTCCCTTCTTATGGCGGCCGCGTGCAGCGGGCGTGCCGCGCCGAAGGCGCGCCTAAGGCAAGCCCGTCTGTGCCCATCCGTGCCTGGACCGCACCCAGCGCCAGAACCCCTGGCCCCCGCGAACGCCATGACGCCCGTCTCCGCTACGACTTCAGCACCGTCCACGCACTGAACGCTGGCCGATCACGCACCTGCTGCCTGACCGCCCCAAAGCGCACCCAAGGACCCTTCTCCTGCCGAAACTGCAGCTTCAGCAGCATCCGACCCGCCAACCCACCGACCAGGAAAGAACCCAACTACCTCAGCTGCATCCTTCTCAACACCCGCTCCGCCCGCAAACACGCCGTTGAACTATGGGACCTACTCGACTCTACCTCCCCAGACGTCGCCTTCCTGACGGGGACCTGGCTGAACCCCTGCTCGGCACCCGACACGCCATAGCCATCCCGGAGGGCTACAAGATCACCTGCAGGGACCGCACCAACAGAGTAGGAGGAGGAATCACCATCATCCACAGGAACACCCTCAGAGTCTCAGATAACACCCTCAGCACCGCCGAACACCTGCACTTCCAGATCCACACCGACCCCAACACCACCCTCAAAGGAACCCTCGTCTACAGACCCCCCAGACCCCGAACACAGTTCAGCGACTCCATCGCCGACTTTGTCAGCACACACGCCCTCGCCTCCACAGACTACATCCTCCTCGGGGACCTGAACTTCCACCTCGAGAACAGCAACAACACCAACTCGACCACCCTGATCGACAACCTAGCCAACCTCAGACTCAGACAACTCGTCACAACACCCACCCACTCTGTTGGCCACACGCTTGACCCCATCTTCTCCGCCAGCCCCCACGTCTCCTTCAACCACACCACTGAACTCCACTGGACCGACCACGACTGCATCCACTTCACCTTCATGAATCCCACCACGCACCACCGCACCCACCAGATGCCTCGCCGCTGTTGGAGCAAAGTCACCGAAGACCAGCTAACCACCACCCTCACCCGGAGCCCACCCTCTGACCCCACTGACCCCGACACCGCCGCCCGCAACCTCAGACAGTGGATCGACGACTGCGCCAACACCCTCGCCACGTTCAAGAAACCCCCCAACAGTCACACCAGCAAGAAAGCCAGCTGGTTCACAGAAGACCTCCAGGCCTCCAAGCAAACCTGCCGAAAACTGGAGAAGAACTGGCTCCGCGAACGAACACCGGACACCTACGCCGCCCACAAGAACGCCACCCGCAGACACCATCACCTCATCAGATCCGCCAAAAGGGCCTCCTTCAAAGACTGTCTAGACAACAATGCACACAACAGCAAAGAGCTCTCACATCGTGAAGGAACTCTCCAACCCCAACTCCAACACCAACAACATCCCACCTTCGCAAGACCTGTGCGACTGGCTAGCCACCTTCTTCCACCGCAAGATCGCAGACATCCACGACAGCTTCAACTACACGACCGCCCCAACAACCACTAAGATCTCTGCCCCCACGACCACCACCCGCACCAACCGCATACTCTCCTGGACCAACATCATCGACGATGACACCGTCAAGATCAGGAACACCATACACTCCGGATCTCCGTCAGACCCATGCCCACACCACATCTTCAACAAAGCCAGCACAGCCATCGTACCCCATCTCCGTAAAGTCACAGATGACATCAGGGCCCTGCTGGACAACGGAGAAACAGCGGCCCTCATCCTCCTGGACCTGTCAGCCGCCTTCGACACAGTCTGCCACCGCACACTAAGAACACGACGCCGGGATCCAAGAGAAGGCCCTGGATTGGACAACCTCCTTCCTCTCTGGCAGAACACAGAGCGTCCGCCTTCCCCCCCTTCCGCTCCGAAGCCACCGAGATCATCTGCGGCATACCCCAGGGCTCATCCCTCAGCCCCACGCTGTTTAACATTTACATAGCACCGCTCTCCCACGTCGCCCGACTGCACGACCTCAACATCATCTCCTATGCCGATGACACCCAACTGATCTTCTCCCTCACCAAAGACCCCCACACCGCCAAAACCAACCTCCATGAAGGAATGAAGGCCGTCGCCGAATGGATGAGGAACAGCCGACTGAAGCTGAACTCGGACAAGACGGAGGTCCTCATCCTCGGATCCACCCCTTCGGCCTGGGACAACTCCTGGTGGCCGACCGCACTGGGAACTGCTCCAACACCCACCGACCACGCACGCAACCTTGGGGTCATCCTCGACTCCACCCTCTCCATGACTAAGCAGGTCAACGCCGACTCTTCCTCCTGCTTCAACACCCTCCGCATGCTCCGCAGGATCTACAAGTGGATCCCCAACGAAACGAGAAGAACGGTCACCCAGGTCCTCGTCAGCAGCAGGTTGGACTATGGAAACGCTCTCTACGCAGGAGCTTCGGCCAAACTTCTGAGATGGCTTCAACGCATCCAGAACGCCTTGGCACGCCTGATCCTGGACATCCCTCGCCGCAGCCACATCACACCCCACCTGAGAGACCTGCACTGGCTCCCCGTCAACAAGAGGATGACCTTCAAGCTCCTAACCGACGCACCCAAGGCACTCCACTACACCGGACCAGCGTACCTCAACAGATGACTCAGCTTCTACACCCCCCACCCACCAGCTCCGCTCCGCCGACCTCGCCCTCGCCACAGTCCCCCGCATCCGAAGAACGACCTCCGGCGGCAGATCGTTCTCCCACCTCGCCGCAAAGACCTGGAACACCCTGCCCATCCACCTACGGCAGACCCAAGACCTGCTGACCTTCAGAAGACTATAAACACTAAATCAACCCGGGTCTGGTGCTGTATCAACAAAAAGAAAGAGAAAGTATACTGGAACGTTCCGACATCTCTTGTTAACAGAGAACCCTTCTTGGAACAGAACCCATCAATCACCGAGGAGTAGTATATTTGTCATCATTTGGGTCTGTATATCTCGATACAACGTACCAAGTCCTGATGGAACGACCTGGTAGCGTGTAAAGAGAGATGGCATACAAGGGTTGCTGTCAGATCTCCAGTAATAACAAGAATGTGATGAGTCCTCAAATTTGTGAATGGGGTCCTAAAAGTGCAGCACTAAATCATAAAGGTGACAATAAAAATGGCTAGTGGAACTCAAATGTGCTTTAATTAGTAGAGTGCGACTGCCACTGTTAAAAGGCAATATGGCAATTTAGCATAAATAATTGTCATTATGCTCAATATCCATAGTATTCGGTCGACATGTTTCTGCCCATATAGATCTACACAGTATCAGGGGCATTCATCAGGACCTCAAAATGCTGCTACTATGTGAAAAAAAAGTGAATCAACTGAAAATGAAAAAATTCACAGACCTCTGGTCTTGACTCAAAGACCGCCTCGGGGTACCGACGGATAGAGCGGGGCCCCTTTCCCTGAGCACAGACCAGGTTGAGGTGAGGGTATCACCCAAAATGTTTGGGTATCCGGTTTCGATATCTGTATAGAGTTGACCGGTGCGGTAGGATTGTCTGTGAATTTTTTCATTTTCAGTTGATTCACTTTTTTTCACATAGTAGCAGCATTTTGAGGTCCTGATGAATGCCCCTGATACTGTGTAGATCTATATGGGCAGAAACATGTCGACCGAATACTATGGATATTGAGCATAATGACAAATTATTTATACTAAATTGCCATATTGCCTTTTAACAGTGGCAGTCGCACTCTACTAATTAAAGCACATTTGAGTTCCACTAGCCATTTTTATTGTCACCTTTATGATTTAGTGCTGCACTTTTAGGACCCCATTCACAAATTTGAGGACTCATCACATTCTTGTTATTACTGGAGATCTGACAGCAACCCTTGTATGCCATCTCTCTTTACACGCTACCAGGTCGTTCCATCAGGACTTGGTACGTTGTATCGAGATATACAGACCCAAATGATGACAAATATACTACTCCTCGGTGATTGATGGGTTCTGTTCCAAGAAGGGTTCTCTGTTAACAAGAGATGTCGGAACGTTCCAGTATACTTTCTCTTTCTTTTTGTTGATACAGCACCAGACCCGGGTTGATTTAGTGTTTATAGTGTTCATAATTAAGGGATACGCAACCTGCAGGTCTTAAAAATTTTTCCCTTGGACCTCCCCCTATGTTGTTCTGTTGTTACTGACCTTCAGAAGACTCCTCAAGACCTGGCTTTTAGAGCAATAGCAGCACCCCCCACCCCCCAGCGCCTTGAGACCCTCACGGGTATGTAGCGCACTTTATAAATGACATGATTGATTGATTGATTGATTGTGATGTCACTTCCTGTAAAGTCGTGGCTTGTGATGCCACTTCCTATGATGCCAATTTCTGTGATGCCACATGTGATGTCATGCGTCGTGATGTCATCCGCCGTGATGTCACGTGCCGTGATGTTACTTGCATACTGCCTAACTAGTTTAGTCACCCCCACTTCAGTTTTTTAGGACTTGTGCCCTGAATATATCTGTATGTATTTGTATTATGACTTTTTGGAAAACATGTGAATGTCGATATTCTAGGCCAGCTGTAAACACATCCTCAGTCTCAGTAGGGAAGAGGTGTGGTGCCGCGGCCAGGGTGACTGACTCCGGAATCTGGGGATCACGGCACGATCCCCAGCGGCAGATTAGCCCAGCACCATGTGACTCTGGGCAATAGCTTGCTTAATCTTCCCGACGGCCCCCAGTGCCTAGAGACCCCTACGGTTGATTGTTTGCGCTTTACAAATGTGTATTATTATTATTATAGTAGCGGCTCCTGGAGGGAGTGATGCGGGGTGGTGAGGGGTAGTAAACTCCAACATAGTTAGGTAAAGAAATAAAAGGAATTAAATTGCGCACGCTGCAACGCCCTATGCGTTGCAGCGCGCGCAATTTAATTTGTGTTATTTATTTATTTCTTTACCAAACTCCGATTGGCCGTATGCCGGAGTTTACTACCCCCCACCCTGTCCCTGTCCCTGTCCCTCCCCCGCCCCACCACCCCGCAGCACTCCCTCCAGGAGCCGCTACTGGTCTTGTTGCAACCTTTCACTGTGTGTAACTGTTCTTTACCACTACATGAGATCAATAACACTTCAGTAGATCTCCTTTCTTACTGTTTCAGTGTATAAATGACATAACCTTCCCAGCTATGCCTGACTCATCTCACTGTACCGGTGCATTGTATAAATCGCTTCCGGAGTCCCTTCTATCTCTCCACCTCGCTGTTTCACAAAAAAGCCGCTCGGGCATTTCCAACATTACATATAGAAAGGCGGGGCCGGCATCGGCCACGCCGAAGGTATGGCGGGCGTGCCGGCCGCCGATGACCAGACATGTGCGGGCCTGTCACGCGCATTGTTGATGCGACAGGCGCGCCCTGCCACCAACTGGTCGAAGTCGGGGGCGTGACCCGGAAGTAATTGAAAGTACTTCCGGGTCACGCATTCGGGCTAATGCCAGGCCGGTTAGAACTGGCCTGGTGGAAATATGGGCAATAAAAGGCTGGGGAGCGGCGGAGTCTGCCTCTTTGCTCGCCGCTCCCTCAGCCTGCCATTTAGTCACCCCAGCCTCGCTAGGAGGCGGTATTTTAATTTCTTGTTTTTCTCTTCTCCAGGTTTCTCGTTTCGATCCGAGCTGCGCGACGGAGATGGAGGTCCGGAGTTGGGCGGCCTTGCGTTGAGGCTCTTTTCACTTGTATCCCTTTGTTTTACAGGCTGAGGATCGGCGTGGCAGAATAGAAAAGCGAGTCGTAGCCATGCAGCAGATGTTACCGTACCGGAAGCGGTACAATTGATGAGAGAAGCCGATGGAGGAGCGCGGTCGCTCAGGACCAAAAAATACAGTGTCCAATCCGGTCGACGGTCTGCGCACAGTGTTTGGCACCGAGTATAGCGTGATTCTGGACAATCGCCCGCAGTAATGGTAAGGTGCAGGGTGGAAATTGGGCGGCGGGGCTGCTAATTTCTGGGGGGGGGGGCTTCGGGGTTGCACCGCAGGTCACGAGTACTCTCCTTCTGGTGCTGCCGGCGATCATGAGCCAGCAAGCACGAGGGTCCAGTTGTTTTAATGGGAAGTGGCCTCAGTTTTGGAGATGAGGGTTATGGGGGCAGAGCGATTATTTACAGAACCCCACAGCGCTTGATATGCATGGATGCAGTTGTATAGAGATGGTACCTGTCGGGTTGGCTGTGACCAGAGTCCCATGTGTGGTGTGCTTTCTCAATGTTGGCACGTGGATGTCGAATGTCCACTGCAAGAACCTAAATCCCCAGGGTGTGAGTGCTCCCCTGTTAAAAGCATGGGTGCATTCAAGGGACATCGTGACATATCAGGAGGGTAGGATTAACAGAGGTCTTTACCGAAAGGTTTGGATACTTCTTTTCCTGGAAGTGAATGAATGGGTTAGGATGTGCTCACACTGGTTGTGCATTCCTCTCTTAGGGTCTGACGTGTATGTTTTAAAGATAGTGGCTGTAGTATCTGAACTCGTTAGTCTTGGCTGTTTGCCCTCACAGCACTATAGATGCATTCACCTGCTAGAGGCAGCGCGGCCAGTAATGCACCTGCACCGCTGATCCCACAGTCCAGTGGGTAATATTTAATTTGCAGTGTTACACCAAAATGGACACCAGAAAACAAGCTGGTCTCCATTTTGGTTGTCATAGTGAGTACTTAGTTAATGCAATTGCATTCTATTGTGGGTGATCAATAGATCAAGCAGCGAAGGGGGCAAGCTCACCCGCATTGGTTATACCATTGTGTTATGGTATAGTTGAGTTTACCACCTTTTAGATGATTTGCTGTACGTACTAAGGATAGGCGTATGGTATCAGTTAAGAATTAAGCTGAGCGGCTATGTGCAGAGCTGTTCATAGGACAAAAAATTGGTTGCTCATTAAATTGGTCTGACCTGGTTTATAGGAAAAATGCCTTGTCGTTTGGCTATGCTGGGCTATAATGTGTGCATTTGTTATTGCAAAATGTATTAAATAGGGTGTAAACATGTTGGCATAGGCTACACATCATACATTGTACATCGGTGTGTGTGTCCATGCACCAAGCACATGATAAACACGTGTAAGGTTTATAGAGTGACTTGTATGTTTTAAGCACAGGCTAGACATACCACACTGTTAAGTGTCTGTGGGTGTGCACAAAGCACCTGAGAATCATGGGTAAAGTTGACAAGTGTCCATGTATGTTCTAAGCAAGGATAAAGATACGTCATGTCTCTGGAACGTCTGTGGGTGCACTAATAAGTATATTTCATATGCACTAAACACTCCATGCAATCACTGCCATGTTTACAGTTTGCGTGTGGGTGCACTAGGTCCATGAGAACACAGTTGCATATGTACAGTCTGAATGTGCGCAAACAAAATGCGAGGAACAACATGGTACGGTATACTACCATTTGTATAGTCTGTAAGGTGCACTGAGGATAAAAGAACATACATAGTCCGTGTGTTCACCAGGCACGATACCAAATTACATACTCTGTATGTGTTACACTGGGGACAAGGGAAAACGCACAGTACCGGGTTTGTGGTCTGTGTATACACTGGGCACATGATATATGTATACTTAACCCCATGTTTATGGTCTGTATGTGAAAAATGTATATATACACTTAGTGTCATATTTACAGACTGAATGGGTATGACTCGATCTGAAGACAATAAAATGGTTACGCGGGGAGGGCCTCCTCCCCATGCACACTAGGGTGGGTTAGGATTTTTTATTAAATGCACTGACAAGGCACGCACGAGGTAACCCATCATGTGTGAATTCTGCCTTGATTGGGACCAAGCGTTAGGAAATCGTGTGTGTTTAGTTGCATTTACGTTTAAACAGGATTTGGCAATGCCAATAGCACCGGCTTGGCAAGGAATGTGCATTTCGTGCCATGGCTTCAGCATTCCTTAAGTAACCATGAATGCTCTATTGCACTCCACTCTATACCATGTACCTTCCTTAAGTAACCATGAATGCGCTATTATATTCCACTGTATACTTCCATTCTTTAAGTAGTGGGGCACTCTCACACGTGGAGTACACCTTCAGGGGGGCCAGGTACATGGTATGATGTTAAATATAAGCCAGTTCTGTAACAAAATTAATGGATTTCATCCCCTCTAGTCGGACACAGGGGGTTAGCCTTGGGCTTTTCACTTTGTTTGCCACATTTCTCATAAGGGTCCAGGATTGGAGATGGTACTTGTCCATCCCCTTCAGAGGCTTCATTTATCGGGGCGTAACTATAACATTCATACAGCTGATGCTAGGGAAATCAGTTAATCTCTTGCGGTAATATATGAAGAGGTCCCCATGTATACAACTGGGGCTATGCTAGGCACCCTCACTTTAAGCCTAATTTCAATGTTCCCCAGGTAATACAACTGATGCTATGCTAAGCGCTCTCTGTTGAAAGTCTGATAGTAATGCAACTAGTGCAATGCTAGGCACACTCATTGAATGTCTGATTTCAATGATCCTTATGTAATTCAACTGATGCTACGCTAGGCGCTCACAATAAAATGTTAGGGCACGGACCATTCACGGTTAAATTGAGTTTGGATTGGTTCACAAGAGACATAAGCTATATATTCAGCTTATTACCGGTTACTTTTATGGTTGCTCCACAAATTACATATTTGGTGGCATTACTTACTGAGGGATTTAAGCTTAGCAGGTTACAGCAATTGATTACAAGGTTTCGAGGTCAGTCTTGCGAGGCACTGGCCTCGGTGAGGTCACTCAAGTACATTGTCAACACTCATGATGTCAAAGCAGTACATCCCAGTCCAGGTTGTCACACCTTCAAGAGTACCTCTGCACGCGTGTGCGGTTGCACATATGGATTATGGCTCTGTGTCAAAAGCATCTAGGCACCCATTACAGGTACACATATGTTTGGGAAGTGCGTTGTCATGCAGTGCTATAACACCAGTCCGCTTATACACGTATGCATAGTATGCCGGTGGTTTGTTACACGGTATCTATACGCCCTCGTGCTCATACATGTATGCACAATAATGTATTGTGTCACACAGTACCTCTGCACCCATGTGTTTGTGTACTTGTGCATTGGATGTCCGTGTGGTGTCACACAGTACCATTGCACCACTTAGCTTGTACAAGGTACATTATATGCCTGTGGTTTGTCACGCGGTATCTCTGCAGCTTTTTGCCGGAACACTTACATAGTGAAAAGTCCGTGTGGGTTCACACATTACTGACGTCCTTGGGCCTGTTCAATTAAGCAGGCTATTTCTGTGTTGTGTCACACTGTACCTATTCCCCTGGGGGGCTTGTGCACTTTGGGTGCATTTGGATGCCTATGTTGTCAGACAGTACCTGTGAACCATTGGGCACGTACAATTTGGCAAAGGGTACAGGTGTAGTATCACCCAGTATCGATGCATCCATTGGCCGGCACATTAGATGTCCGGTTTGTGTCACAACAGTACCTATGCACCCTAGGCTGGGGTGTGGGTGAAAAGGGGGGGTACAGTCTCACGAAGTAGGGCTGGCAGGTGAACTGTATCTTTCATCTGAAAGAAAATAAAAAAATAAAAAATCACACTAATCATTTGTGTTTGATTTTCATTTATATATGGCTGGATCCATGACTGATACCCGGGAAGTGCTCCACACCACAACGACTGCAAGATGTGGACAGCCAAGGTGACCGGAAGATCCAGGACATGAGTGGCAAGCGACTGCATCAAGTGTGATGGGCGATCAATTCAAGGGCTCAAGAGGTGCCAGCATGCATGGGTGAGACGGTGCGGCCCATGCACTATAATGGTTGTGTATAGGTGTGTTAACCATATTGTTGTTGCCAGCCGTAGTATTTTTTAGCAGTACGCTGCTTTGCAGGTGTATGCCTTGTCAGCTCGACCAAACCCTGGGGTAACGGGCTGATGCAACACCAACACCTCTTGTTGGAAAACAGTATTCTGCCATTGAGGACCCTGTGCTCGCAGGTGTCATTGTTGCGGACACTGCGCTGTGTTGGGATGTCCCGTAGTAGGGGCAATAGGCTTACGCAGAGCCTATCCCAGGGCATAGTGGTCAGGTGTAGGTGCTTTCACGGATTCCATGATATACTTATGGGAGATATTGGGGCCTGTGGCTCCCTGGGTAGCCTACAATTGCACCAGCAATGAGTATCGGGAGCATCATGATGCCATCAATTGTGCCTAGGTAGTGGCCCCAAGACGGTATGTCAATTTTCCCTGAGTCAGCCAGCCCTAGCATCTCTATCCCGCACTTGGGGGGGGGGGGGGGGTGACTGGATACGCCTGGGTAGAAGGGGGGGGGGCTGGGTGCAACACTAATCACTGAAGTGGATGGGTCAACATGTCTGTGCCCGGGGTACACCCTGGCACAGAGCCTCCAGAGATTCCAATGTGGGGGAAGCGAGTCTGTGAGGGCAGTGAGCCACTCGGAAAATAACTAGTAACAAACTGGTGAGGCTAACTAGGGCTTTACACCTGCAGACTATAGCCAATGGGTGCAGCTGGGGGAAGTCGTGCTTCTTAAAAGGACGGCGTCCATTTGTCCAAATTAGGGAAGGAAATCTTCGCAGAGAATCTTCTGGCCTAGTTAGTTGTTTATAGGGACAGGGCATGACCTTTCAGTGAGCTTTTTGGGGGGGGCCAGATAGTCGGGCAACTATGCAGGTCATGATTGGTGAGCAGTAAATTGAAGGTCTTTAGAGGACGGCGCCGTTCTTGAATGGGGTCGCCCAAGGGGGAGGGACAAGTGGTCTCTCCTAGAACTCCAGGGACAGTTACCGCCAGTTGGCTGGATCGGTGCGGGGGAGGGGGAGTTACGCTTTCCGGTAGGCTGCTTGGCCACCCCGCACATGCACAATGGCGCATATAAATGACGCATAACTGCAAGGGCCCCATTATGGAGATAATCTACAGGGCGTACGGGGGTGACCTGGGGGGAAAAGTACCCTCACGGGGAATGCGCCCTCTGCCAATGCGCACCCTGGTTGGAGGGCGGGCATAAGGACGTACGGGGGCAACCTGGGGGGAAATACCCCTCACGGTGAACGGGCCCCATGCGCATGCGCACTCCGGATGGAGTGCCAGCATAATTTGATAAGGATCTGGCGCCAGTTATTGACCTTGCCGTAGGCTCACAATAGGGATACGCAGAATAATAAAATGTTGTTAATTTGATAATTGATTATGGTATGTTAGATTCAGATTGGAATTTTTTGTATTAGAGATATGTTAAGGTTAGCCATCTAACATCTGCACCTATCAATGTAATCTAATGGTTTTCTGCGTATTGTGTAAATATTGTATATTATTTTTTGTTTTAAAAATGTTATGTAAATAAATACGGCCGGGGGTTTACGACCCCCTAATCCAAAAATGTCTTCTCATGTTATCTTGATATTGACAGGGGAAGAGGGGGTATAGGTAGTACCTGGCCATATTGACTTTGCAGATTAAACTGTACAAACATATTTACATTCATTCACCCACCCAGCTACCCGCCCATCACCCAATTCACTTTACTCTCCACCAGTTGGGCGGAAGAAGGGGAGGTGGTTGGAGCAGAGGACATGCACCTTCAGGACTAACATCATTTATATAGCGCTCACCACCGAAATGGGGGTATCTTGGCGCTGTACCCCACCACCGCTTCCCACTGTCACGAAGTGTTGGCGGCAGATTTGTGAGTGAAACTTCTGCGCTGTTGGACAAGCAGAGTGCATTGGAAAAGAGAAAGGAAATAACAAGGACGGGGGAAGGAGGGGATCGGGGCTGGGTGAGGATAAAGAGGGAGAGAAAGAGGATGAAGAAACCACGAGAGAAAAATGGAAATAAAAATAATGCACTGGCCGGGATTCTCGTTCTAAATTTGGAACGTTGCGCACCCCCGCCCCCTCCCCTTGACCGCGGCCCCGCAGGAATCTGGGAACCTGCCCCGGAATGTGCCATGCCGTGTCCGTGGGGGTGGGCGCTCCTGTGTCAGGGTCACTCCCCCAGCTGCTGATGCCGTTTAAATGAGGCGGTGCGCCCCCCGAGCCGGTAAACCCCGCACTGTACGGGTGCACGCAGTACCCCCGCGACCCCAACATGCGCCCCTGGCCCCGCGAGATGTGGGGGCTCGTCATGCTGCTGCCTCTGATGTCCGGCCGGGTGAGTACCTCTGAAGGGGAACGATTCTGTCAGGTGCGCTACAGGGCGCTACGGCGCAGCAAGAGCTGCCCAGGATCACACACTGAAGCTACAGAGCCGCAGCGCAGCTACCACACTGCACCCCGCCATACCAGGAGGTCACGGTGTTATTTATCTGCTAAGATAGCTCAGTGAGTTCATGCGCCTGTTATCAGAAGAAGAAAGCTGCATGAGTAATATTGACAGGAGTAGTAGCAGCGCAGACGGCAGGAATGGAAGATGCAGTAGGAGTCGCAACAATGGTAGCAATCTTAATGACAGCATTACTACGCAGAGCCTTAGTAGTGGCGCCAGTAGTAGTAGTTATAACGGTAAAAGTAGTAAAACCAAATGTTATATAAGTGGTAATAGCGGTACAAACAGTAAATGTAATAGTAATTTTGTCAGTTTCAGTTCGTAGTAGTAGCACGACCAAGGGGACAGTAGTATTAGTACTACCAGCAGTACTACCAGCAGCAGTAACACAAGTCTCAGCAGTGACAGTAGTAGTAACAGTAGTAGAAGAAACACTATTAATAGCAGCAATTTTAGTACTAGCAACAGGAATAGTAGCAGCAGTAGTAACTATAGCTGCAGTAAAGGTAGCATAAGTGGCAATAGTAGTCGCAGAAGTAACAGTAGGAGCCCTGGTGGTAGTAGAAACAGCAGTAATAGCAGTAGCTATAGAAGTAGAAGTAGGAGCAGTAGTAACAGTCATGGGTGTAGATAACAGTCGCAATAGCACCCGTGATAGTATTAGCAGTAACTGGAGATGGGAGCAGTGGTAGGAGTAGGAATAGTCAGTGCTTTAAATGGGCCGGTACTCACCGGTACTGAATACCGGCACTTCCGAGTTTTTTTGCCGACAGTACCGGCACTTCTCTCTAGCCAGGGAGAGTACCGGTACCCTGATCAACAGCACGGCAGGCGCAGGTTACGTTTCTCCTCCAGTACAAGGCAGATTCCGCTCTGCTTCCGAGGGGCATTTCATTATGTGTAATGGGTTACTCTGTTTTATTGCCATAAACGCATTTCTCGTGTGTTTTGACATGTGCTGCAACTGGTAAAGAAGTTATTAGGTTTGATCATATCTTGCTCTTCGCCCCGCCCCTAGCCCCGCCCACTTGCCACACCTCTATTTTAATGAGTACTTGCACTTATTTTTTCCCATTTAAAGCATTGGGAATAATGATAGTAGACCTAGCAGCTGTGGAAGTAGCAATGTATTGTAGCATCTCAATAGCACCTTCCACCTCTTGCTGAGGCCTCAAAGCGCTTGCCATTTGGTGGAGTAAGTCGTTTCTCCATCTGCAGTCCATGGTTGGCTGCAGGGTGCTGGTTGTAGTGTTATCGGTAAGTGTTATATTTTGGTGTCATGGGTGGGACCCGGAGAGTGTGCCCTAGCCTTGGCGCAGTGGTGGGTGGGCGCATCATACTCATGGAGGGGAGAGGGAAGAGATCTGGTGTACTACCCAGTCAGGCTTGTAGTCCAAGGGTCCTGATTTTGGGAAAATCTGTTTTTTGCTTGTCTGAATTCTCAATGGCTGCTGATTGTCCTTATTCTCTTTGGGAGTGTTTCCCAGAGCTTGAGTGTGGGCACTGAGAGCGAGCTTTCACCAGTCCAGTTTATATGAAGTGGACTTTACATCCACCAGCCTACCTCTGCTATGCTTTCCACATTTAGAGATGTTCGCCGATCCTATCGACACTCGCTATACATTGGCCATTACTGCTCCATCAAACATGACAGCTCCGTCAAATTTTTCCAAAGTTTGTTTTTCAAAAAGTAACTTCCATAGTGGTAGTGTGTTTTTGAAAAATAAAAAGCAAATGACTGGCCACACCATTGGAGCTTTCCCCTATGGTTTGGGGGTCATTTTTCATTGTTTTTAGGTCTCGCCTGACCCAGCGCATGCGCTGGTCTGGCGAGACTTATTGAGAGGGGTCCAAAAAAGTGCTACCAGGCCAGCCTAGAGCTACAGTGCATGTGCGCGGGCGCGCGCACCACGTTTTACCGCAATTACTTTCACTTTCGGCTGGACAGCCGCTTTGATGTTTGATCGTGATCGGATCGCGATCACTTTCACTTTCGCGGCCGCATGGCCGCTTTGCATAGCCAATAGGTCTCGCTTTTGGGACCTTATAAGTATTTATTTACGCAAATGTTGCATGGCTAAACACTTATAAGGTCCCAAAGGCGAGACCTATTGGCTATGCCAATGCTTGTTGTCCCTTGCCATCAGGTTTTACCTAGCGGTGACAGACAGTAAAAAAAAGCCAGTTGGGTAGCTTATCTCCAATGCCCCCTAGTCCCTAGGACATTGGATAGAGGTGTATGCAGATTAAATTAATTTTACTATGGCGGTATAAACCCAGCCGTCTTCCCACCTCTAAATAGGGCAGGCGGACTGAGAGCTTGGTGGAGAGGACCCATAGTTTCATTATAGCATTCTTGGCGGGATATTATCAAGCACAGCGTTAAAATTATCACAGCTTTAGCGGCAGAAAACTGCCGCTAAAGCGGCGATAATGGGCTTGATAATATGTCGCAGAGAATTCCAATAGAAGTCCATGTTGACACCAGAAGATGGGCTTCTATGGGAATTCTCAAGGGCATATGATCAAGTCCATTATCGCCGATTTAGTGGCAGTTTTCTGCCGCTAAAGCGGCGATAATTTTAACGCCGTTTTTTGATAATATGGCCCTTAGTCAGGCCCCCATTACCAGTTCCACTGCCTCCTGGCAGGCAAGTGATGTTTCGGCATCCTGTACGTGTATTTGTTTTCAGAAAGGTTGTTGGCCGAGTTCTGATCGAATCAAGGAAGTTGTGACTTGTGGTGCCTTTTATCAGACAGGAAATTAAGCGACGGTTACACAAAACGTATTTTCATGAGATCTTTGTCAGGGCTACACAAAAATAGTGATGAGCTTCTGAGTCCTGCCACACAGCCCTTCAGTGGCCAGGGCCAGCTTTAGCGCAGGTGGTACCAGGTGCAACACTCTTTTTTGGCAACACCCATCGTTTTTTTGTTGTTGTTGCAGTTTAATAGAGCGCGAACTCCAACCGAAGGTATTAGAGCGCTTTACATGAGCACCAATTGCGTTACAGAGGGACACATTCATTTTGTTAGGCACGGGGAGAGTAAGTTATTTGCCAAGAGACACAGGATGGTGAGCGTACCTACTTAGACTCGAACCCGGTTCCCTTGCTTCGAGGTCAATCGCTTTAGCAATGATTAGGCCCAATGACCTCCTCCTCGGATTCCCTAACTATTAACCACGCAAAAGTGCCCCTCATCTCTCCTTAGCCCCTCTCTCACATACATTTCATTTGTTTTAAAGCACTGGTAAAGGCTGCTTTACTAATTCACTCAGCTGTCCGCATGAAACACAGATCTGTCCTTTGCAGCAAGCATATTAACTCTCTGCGCAACTTTATCAGAGTTATCTTGACATTTTTATTGCTGCCTGAAATTTGGATGCACATTGAACTCTGCAGTAGGTGCTTTTAAATCGTAAATTATTGCTAAACACCCCCGCACCCCCACCCCAGGTCAGCTCCCCCGTGCAGGTGAGCTCCCACTGTGGCCGCACCCCGGCCCTGAGTGGTTTCATCCTGTGGTCACTGGCCAGATGTTGTGAAGCCGTGTTTCTTATCATTTGTGTTGTGTGAGTTAAAACATGAAGGCATTTGCACAAGATCGCACTGTGTGCATGTGGGAGCGGACGCTGCAATCCCAGTTCACAGAACTGCAGAAACCGCAGCTCATCTGCTCTCTGTTAGTGTGCCTGCTGGTGTGTGCGGTAGCATTCCTGAGCTATAGTTATACTAATTATGTACTTTGCGTGATAGGCTTCCGGGGGTGCATTTGTAGCCTGTTCAGGTGCAGCACAAAATGCTTCTTTCTGTGGTCGTTGATGCATCACTGAGCGAAGACTGCCACCTTCAGGACAGAGCAGAGCCAGACCAACTCGAAATATGAATGCATTTTTCTGACATCTCAGCCATTTATATGTGGGATAAAGTCAGTGTTGTACGTGGGATGAAAAAGGCGGGATGGGGGGGACTCTGAAAAGGGACGGGGCTAAAGAAGCATAACCGGAACTCCTTTTTAAGAGGCGTGTCCTATGTAATTAAGGTTCTTATGGTAATGCTTTAAACGGTAGCTAACATACTGGGTTTCCCAGTATTTGCGTGCCTCACTGTGAGTTTTCTGTCATTGCTTCCAAACGTGACACACCACAACCAATGCATCTACCGAAAACATGCCAAACTTGTTGACTTTGCCAGTGCTTGTTTGCTATATCAGCTAAATGAATAACATTGATTTTGTTGTGAATAATTAGAATTGGTTTTTTTTTAAATTTTGAAACGGGTATTACTGACGTGTGTGGAAGGTGTAGCTGCCTTCAGAATGTCTTGGATACCCCCTTTCTCTCCATCACACCGCTTGTGCCTCTTTTCTCCCTACATCTTTCTGAAGTCTTCCATCTGTATATCTAAAATTTCCCACGATTATCACATAATCGGCTGTCGCTCTGTACACTCTACAGAGAGGCCAATTATTGGATGTGCATGTAGTCTGCACATCTGTGTGCTCCATTGACAGGCACTGTGCGAAACTCTCATTTCCTTCTGCCTCAACTTCAGAGTTCTCAATATTGCCCCTTCGTAAACAGGCACGCAGATACCTCTAGGTGATGCACGTCATTTATTACATAAAAAAAACCTACTAAAACACAGCATCTTGAATAAAGCCAGTGCCCTCAGGGAATATAAGCTGAAGTAAAACTTCAAATGCAAACAGGAACTGCATCGCTCACTTGGCTTTTTACAGCCATTGCTGAAAAAGTAATCACTGTTTTAGCAGTACAATTCAGGAGATTAATATAGAAACTAATAGGGAACCGTTTCAAAGTCAATTTTTATTTACTGACGAGTCCGAAACTCTGAATGCCCCACTTAAAGCCCTGGGTAAAGTACACAGCCTTAAAGACAACAAAGGTCCTTTCCACATATTCCAGATTTATAAGTGAGGCGAACACTTTAAAGGCAGCCAAAGCCACCGCAAGGCCAGAATTGTCCAATTTAACAGATGCCCCAAGTTCACAGAGGTCATTCCCAGTTCACATAGGTCATTCCCAAGTTCACCCATGTCATTCCCCACTCTAGTAAAGTAGGTGCAGCAACTCTGTTTCTCCTGCATCTCTGTTTCCCCTGTTGCTGAAGCACTGCAAGAAGTTCAGCGTGGCAAGTCCAGAGCACCCCCATGAGCCTCAAGTCCAACACTTCCCACAGGGCCACTCTTGGAACCTGCACTTTTCTAACCCTACATAGCAGTGTAAGTTTTCTCCGGACATGGGCAGCATCTAAAATTGTCCACATATTCACACAGCACGTTAAACTTTCTTCAGGCGTGGGTGGCAATTAAAGACAATCTGGGCTTTCTCCCCTCTTGGGTTACCATTCACAGATTCGAAATTGGCATTTTCACAATTCAGGGTCTAATTACGAGTCTGGTGGTCTGAGGAACGCCAGACTCGCGGGGGCGGTCCAGCCTCTGCCGCACCGGCGCTCTGACTGCCCTATTACAACTAGAGTGGTCGGACCGCCACAGCCATCAGGGAACCGCCATTTCCTGGTGGCGACGCGGCAGTCTCGACGCAGTAATATGCCAAGCATATTACCAGTTTCCTCTCCGCCATGGTTTTCATGGCAGTTCCTCCTCAATGAAAACCGTGGCAGAGAGGAAACAAAGAGGGCCCTACAGGGACCCCTGTTGCCTCAGGGCCCTGGAGTGCATACGGGGGGGCACAACATGTGCCCTCTTGTGTACATGCACCTCAGCTGCTGCACGGCATGAACTTTTCAGTCCATGCAATAAAGGAGCGGTTTTTGGCGTTTCCATTGGGGTGCCCATTTTCAGAGGCACCGTCGTGGGAAAGCCCAAAAAACCTACCTGACATGAGAAATACTCGTAATCTGGCAGGCGGCCTGACGTCAGGTTTGGTGGTGCAGGAGCGGGCCGTTGGCATGGCTGTCTGCTCCTGCACTGCCAAACTCGTAATCAGGCCCTTTGTGTCCATCAACTTTTCTTTATTATTTTCAAAACACTTTGCTCCATCCTTGATCCATTCCTTGCTCGGGGCTCTGTTGCCAGTCCTTCCCTCTCTGTCACTTGTACTTCTTTGTCCCTCACTTTTCCGTGCTTCACACTTAAATGTTCCCCTGATCCTAATTCTGTTGCCAATCAATGCTCTGCTCACTTCACTGTTTCCAGTGTGCCACCTACTTTCTCCACAGTTCTTTATATAAGAGAGATGCAATTTCTGTTTGTTTTTAGCCCACAGACGTTTTTTACCTGTAACTATCAGCTTGGAGCTTGCTCTGTTGTGGATTCACTTGCTGTGCTCACACAATTGTAATTGCATTGGTATAGCGCTTGTTTACCCATGACAAGGCCTCAAAGTGCTTTTTTCGGTGAGTAGCATGCTACTCCGGAACCCAAATAGGATTGGTGATGAATCAGTATAGAGAGACATGAAATGAATTTGAGCGCTGGACATGTGATTTTGTTATTTGGATTGAAAAAGGATAGTGGAGGGATAGAAGAGGGAAGGGTTTGCATTTATATAGCGCTTGCTAGCCCTGAGGAGTTTCTTCCATTTGCCCCTGTTATCACTCTCCAGACTGCAACGATGAGATGGTTGCTCGGATGGTGCTTGGTGACGTTGTCCTTTTTTCTGGGGTACAGGGTTCAATATTTGCTGGACCTCTTGGTGGCATTTGATACAGTCAGCATCTTCACTTACATTTTGACAACCAACAGTGCTCGAGAACCTGCAAATGGCAAAAAATACTGGCAGAGGCCTAACGGGTCTCTTACGAGTCTGCTGCCTTGCTGCTAAATGGCAGAGCTACCAACCACCCAGGCCGCTAATTCTTGCTTCCATCTCATGATTTTTTTTTCCATCACCCTACGGGTCTTGTCTCTATATATCACGGTTGTAGGTTCTTTTTCATCCCTACTTCCGCACTTTTTTAGTGTTTTCTTTTCACTTCCATGTTTCTCCTTTTAGCGCTGTTTTTCCCTATAACACTTGGCCAAATTCAGGTGATGAAAACTAAGTTCTAGTTCCACAAAATGAACAATGTTGTCCAGAAACTTCAACTACCGCAGATAAAGCACTGGAGCTGGCACAGGCTCTCAGAACATGACGACTTGACATCGTTTTTCTTCTTTCTTGGTCCATCACTACCAGAGATGTGTCAACTCAGTCATGCATTGCCTTCTCCAACTTCCTGAGGAGGGTTCCCCAACTTGACATCATTTTACCATTTGTCATTGAATTAGTGAACCAATCTCTTCCTATTGTGGTGATGCGATAAGAGCTAAAGAAATCCATCCTTATGTGCAGGCGATAAAACCAAAATTGGACCAGGAAGCCTTTCTTTGCCATCACAAGTTGTAGTTAAATCAATGGCGTAGCAAGGAGGGGGCAGTCTCTGCTCTGGGCGGCACGAGTTTTTGGGGGTGGTGGCTTCACCCCCGCGCTTACCTGCGGCCGTCGCGGGGCAGCAAACGCAGGAATCGCCAGCAAGTGCCCCCCTCCACCGCTCTTACCAGCGGCAGCCTCAGGGGGGAAATGCAGGGACCGCCACGGGCGGCAAAATGTCTAGCTACACCGCTGAATTAAATCCATGGTCTCACAGCTGAAAGTTGTCCTTGAAGCTAAAGGGCACCCCCTGGACTATAGTTTCCTATTTTCAGCTTTTTATGTTTTGTGTATTCGAATGAATAATTTCTTGTGTTGTCCTAATCTGGGGAAATCAGTGTTTAGCGGTGTCTGCATAGGTCAGGTGTCCCTAAAAATATACAAAAATGCTTTCTTCGTGTGCTTATGATACATGTCACTTTTATTGCAGTGCATGTACAACGAGCCTACTTCATTTAAAAGATTAACATTGCAGGATATGTGGCTTCAAACAGAACTCAAGCGGTAGGGCTTACAACACTAGCGCACTAGGCGTTTTCCTTAAATAACCAAATTTTTGTAATCAGGTGCTCACTTCTTGTGGTTTACTGCTAAACACCCACACAAGCTAATACTCAATTATAGGGAGAAGGAGCAACACAATTTAGATACAATAATATCAATCGAATAATCAATTTCTCTGAACGAAAAAAGTCATTAGGCAGATGATTCTTGATATAGATCCTTTCTTCTTTATTATAATTCAAATCACGTAGATATGGCTTCCTTTCAGTTGTCAGTGTGTGTGCAATAGGCTGAAGGCAGACTATGCAAATCAATGTTTCTGTACATTGCTAGAATCTATCTACATTACTCAGTGTAACTACCAACCTGCCTCTCCTATGCATACTTCTACAGTCACACTGCGCCTCATAATGTCTTTCTTATGCGCTCAATCAATTTAATCTTTATTCGGCCATATATGGCCATGAAAGACAAAAACAATACAGAGCAGTGAAAAGATCATAAAACAAGTTTAAAATGACTCCATCATCCACAACATAGTTACATGACATTAAAACAGGTAACCCAATGACCATAAAGCAGAATAGCTAATGCTCGACAAAATAAAATCTTCAGCTCATATGCCCACTGCCTCGCAATCTCTCAGGACACTATGGTCATTTCAAGTTTGGAAGAGTGTCTCCGAGTTGGGAGAAGAGCTGGATTTACATCGAGAGAGTCTCAGCTGGGTTTGCCGAGGTAAACCCTCTGCAGCGACCCGTGCAGGTAAGGAGCGGTGGGGCTGGGTGGGGGATTTTGACAGATGACGACGAGGGAAAATTAATTATTTATTCAATTTAACCACCCAACCCAGCCCCACCGCTCTTACCTGCCTGGTAAACCCTTAACCTGGCAGCCCTATCTGACACAAGACTGCCAGGCTATAGTGTACCTCCAGCCCATCCTATTCAAGGAAGAGTGACCATCATTGGCATTCCCTACACAGAAAAGGATACAGCAGGGCATTTCAATCCTGGGTGGGGAAATTGCACAGTGACCTCCACTCACAGTAAGAAAAACTCATTGAGCATCAGGGCCATTGATTCTTTGGTTTCTGAAAACACACTGCCACTTTGGGAGTTTGTTTTCAGAAAACTACAAAAATTATGGAGCGGGCACTTCAATCATAGCGGTCGCTTTTCAAAGGCTCAGTGCCTTCAATGGTGGCCATGCAGCCGCAGCTCTTCAGATGGCACCGAGATCCTCGCCTGGCAAGCAGAGATCTCTAAATATGACCGTCAGTCTCCTCTTAGCAGAGTGGAGGTAGAAGCTATAGATTCCACTGATTTGGCTGGCCATCGGGCTGCCCACCAAGCTCTAAATGAGCCTTTCTGCATGGTTTACTGTAATATTAATGGCTCTGATTTAATTTTAAAATCTTGTTTACAATGCTGAATGCTTGTATATGTTACGTTAGGTGTATTTGCAAAGCACACTGTCACCTGCGAGGGTATCCCGGCGCTATAGTTTGTGCCAATTCACCTGACCCCTAAATATATGATGTATAGGGTAGAAGATGTCCACAGGATTGCATTTTGTGGTTCTATTAACTGGCAGAGTTTTTTAGATTAATTTGTGCCCATGCATTCTTAGGCACCTGAAGCTTGAGACACTCAGCAAGCGTCCTACTGTTTACCTCTTCACGTGTCCAGATGAAATAGATGCTGCTTATGTGTGGATATTTGTAGCTGCCAAGATACCTCACCTCCTGTCAAGTGTGACACTCAGCCAATGCTTTAACCAAAATCACATAGCAGTGTGAGACTTGTAATGTTGTATTTAACATTGTAAGTATGGGATAAAAAACAGCATTAATAGGTATGGTAGCTAAAAAGCCATTGCTGAGTCATGAATAAATGTAATGAAGTATACAAAAAGTGGTGGATGGAATGCTTGAATGAATCTCAGCCACTGGTAATTACTCGGACCGCATCCCAGTTCAGTGTTTTCTTGCACAGCATGCCTCCTCTTTGGACCCAGCCACCTGCAAATCATTCTTGACCCTTCTTCAATGGAAACAGTCCAGCCTGAACTTTCAGGCCAGGTCCTCCCTGAACGGGAATTCAAGCAACCTAGGACCAGTATCACTCTGTACTTTATAAAATGAGTATATAACTTCAATTAGTGAAAATATATTTTTTCTCCCCATTGTGTTAGACTCTGCTATAGGGTGTTCTGTGATATCACAGTTCCCATGTTCACAAAGTTATTGGTGGGTCCAAGGTGATACGCTTTACTCCATTAACCTCTTCAGTGCCCATGACGAGATAGTCTCGTCATGGAGCACGGTTGCCCATGACGAGACTATCTCGTCATGAACCCCACCCACTAGTGCAATGCCCGGCACAGGAGGGGGAAAGGGCGTGGCACTGAAGGGGTTAAGGCCCAGTGCCTTGCTTGGCTTCCCCAACATCATGGCCCATGCACCCATGGCCAGAAGAGGATGTCAACACACCTCCAAATCCCTAAGTCATGCACCAAGCTACCAGTGGGTGTCCTTTTTACTGAAGATGTTTCTCTCCTCTCTTTGTCTATTACTCCTCAACCTCTGTTCTCTTTATTATCATCATATTCCCTACCCCGCTCTCTCTAACTTCCCTTTTCCATCTCTTGATACTCTTTTTAAAGCTGATCCTAACTATGATTGCTCCTTCTCCTTTCTCCTTTACCAGGCTTTATAATCCTCACTCTCTTTCTTGGTCCGCATTTCTTTGTCTTCGTTTTCAAACTTCTGCTTCTATTTTATAGCATTATCCTCACTTTCCTCTCTTGACCCTATTTTTATTTTGCCATTACATTTTGTCGCTTCATTTTACCTTCCTTCTCTATCTTTTGTGCCATTTACATAAATTTTGTCATGCACATACATTGGTTTTCCCAGGAGTGCACATTTTGACCAAGCTGTTATTCAAGTCCAATCTTTTAGATCTGAGGTTTGCAGCCAGGCCTCAGTATCAAATCTCCTCCCCTAAATGGTCTCCTCTCCCCTCCTTGGACTGAATGAGCATGACCCTGAGAAACTTGAAAGCCCTGTTAATGTTTACACCTTGGAGTCTGTTGCATATTTTATCTCCCTTTTACAATTTATTTTATTTTAGAAGGTTTTGTATAGTGTGAACAAGACCCCAGGGTATCAGAGTGCTATACATACATATAAAATACACAGGTTCATAATCAGATAGCCAGTAACATCAGGTAGAAGGCGAGTGGATCCTTCGCCGGGGACACAGCATGTCAGCTGAGAGTAGAGTGGTAGCTGGCCAGTGGTCGTGTTGTTTTACATTAGTGATCATGTCATGACATTACGTACGCAGTAGCGGCCAGTCCCCTGCCAAAGTGGCGGGGTGGGCCCGAGAGGGGAGGTGGGGATGGGAGGGGTTCGGGGACAAAAAAAAAACGTACCTGAACACCGCCGCTAATGCCGCTGTCACCCCCTACATCACCGCTTTTCCTTCTCCTGGGCACAGGCTCCCAGACTGCACTGTGGCCTGTCTGAAAGCAGCGTCAGGCAGACTGGGAGCCCGTGCCTGCTCCCTCCAGCCCCAGCAACGCCGCTGGGGCTGGTGAGCGCTTCACTGCGCAGGAGGGTTTTGGCCAGCCTGAGATGGCCGGCCAATGCATCATGCGCAGTGAAGGGAGTGCCCACCTATCTGTATTCAGAGGATTCAGAGGAATGGTGTTCTAAAAAGAAAATATGAAAATCCTTTCAACTAAACTGCATGAAACATCCATATTGAACACTGCGCGTTCTAATGACGCACCGAATGATTACATCACATCTGGGATCCGGGCTGCCTATCTATGAATGAATACGCAAACTTGTCTTTAGAACCCCGTGGGTTCTTCAGTGTTTGAGACAAGTGAGGCCACAATTAACACAGCGAAGGACTAGTGTCACTTTGCTAATACAGGCCTGTTCAACAAGCGCCTTAATGTGAACTACTGATGATTTTGGGATTTGTGAGTGGGACTTAGACCCCAGACTTGACGCCTATGGTGATGGTATGTCATTTTATTTGGCGTTCTTTTACAACAAATATTTTCTTATGCATGTAATACATTTGTTTACTTAATCTATGTCTAGTCGTTTCACTTCTTAGATCTATGAGTTGGTGGTTGGCCACAGAAAACCTCAGTGGGTTGGCACTTGATATGGGGAGGGGCTGCAGCAGTTCATGGATCTAGGGGATGACATTCCCAATGAATGTTACTCAGGTACATCCAAATATTAAGGAACGTTCTAGAGTACTATATACATTGGAAAATGAAACAAGACAACTGAAAAAACAAATCCAAACTTCGATGGGTCAAGTGAAAAGGCAAACTGTCCTGAAAGAAACTGAAATGATGAAGTTTCCAGCTGGTCAAAAGACAATGCAGGGACATTCAGCGGCCTATTTGTGAAAAAGTTGCGCAGTGCAGCGCAGCAAGTCACCTTGCTGCACTGCACTGTGTAATAGGGAAAGGGCAGGAACGCACCTTATTTAAGGCAATACGGTGCATTCCTGCATTCTCCTCTGCGCTGGCGCCCTTTTGGCAGCCTAACGTCAACGCAAGCACCCTTGCGCCATGGTGATGGGTGCCTGCATTGCATGCAGGATTGTTTCTGTTTCCAGCACAAAACAATCCTGAGAGGCATATTCCTCTCTCTATGTGGGCTGCAGAGTACAACGCACATGGAAAGAGGAAGTAACGAGAAGAAATAAAGATAATTATCATTATTATGCCTCTCCTGGGAAGGCATATCTTTTTGACGGATTCCCAGATTTACCAGTTCTGGTAAATCTGAGAATGCCTCGAAAACCATGGGAGTTGTGTGGGAACACCCACACAACGCCCATGGAGCTGCTTCAACGCAGCAATTTGATCTGCATTGTCTTACTCCAGATTTATGGAACCACTCAAGGCCACACAAAGTGGCTTTGTGTGGCTATATAGATCTGACTTAAGATTTGCGTTCCTCTTGCACCATGTTGCGTGGTGCAAGAGAGACACAAGCCAGCTCTGAAAATATGCCCCTCAGTGCAATAAAAGGAACCAAAGCCAGAGGACTCTAGCTCGGCAGAGTGAGAAAATGCACCAATCAGGCAACAGAAAAGGCAGTCAGAGGTGCATGCATTAGGCAACAAGGCAACCATGAGATCAGAAAACTAAGAAATGAAATGAACCGATATGAAGTTTATTAGATTTAAAATAATGGCAAAAAAAGAGTCGCGGAATGATAATTAAAAACATAATTTTGACAAATTAAAGAGTTTTTGATGAACAAACCAAACATCAGTAAACATAAAAACCAGCGCAAGAAGACACTCCAAGAGGGGTCGTCAGGTGTTTTTCTTCTTATGAATTTACGCACACACTCCAAAAACATAGCCTGGAAGCACGGTGCACAGAGAACGTCCTCTCAGGATGGCTGCCATGTTGAAGTTCTGTACTGGACTCTCTTTTAATATGGCAATGCTCTCTGGGTGCACTCTGCCTCTGCCATAACCCGCTGTTTACCAGTGATTCGATGCTGGGGGGTCGTGGTCAGGCGGTGCTCACATTCATCTTGCCTCGTCTTTCTTTGCCCCCTCCAGGTGGAAGCCCAAGGGTGCTCATACCCATGCAAGTGCCCAGTCCGGCCTCTCCGTTGCCCGGCGGGCACCAGCCTGGTGCCGGATGCGTGCGGCTGTTGCAAGGTGTGTGCGGGGCAGCTCGGAGACCGCTGCTCACCCCAGGCCCCGTGCGACCATCACAAGGGCCTGTACTGCGACTCCTCGGAGGTTGATGGCGCCAGCGGGATCTGTGTAGGTAAGAGGGCAGGCGCGCACGCAGAAGGGAGTGGGCGGTGGGGTAAAGGAGAAGGGTCAGAGAGAAGGACGTGTGGGGCGCCTTGAGCGAGCGTGGCACCATCGCGAGGTCAATAGAATGAGTATCATTGAGTTGGGTAACAATAAACATCTGTTATTCAGCGCCAAGATACCCGTCGTGGTGAATGTGCGCTTTACAAAGACACGTTATTGGTGAGCAGACCTGCTTGGTGGTGAGTGTGCTGGAAGTCAGTGCAGTCCAGAGCAGACCTTTAAGGCACAAGCGAGCAGGCTGGGGGCACAATCAAGTGCGCCATAATGATAGTAGCTTGGGACAGTGGGGGGGAGATTAGGGAGACACCCAGGTGTTGGTAAGCATGAGGGGGGCATCAGTGAGCAGGCTTGGCATACTTGAGCTAGAAACCGAACACAGAAGGGCAGTGAGAGGACACAGCTGAACAGGCAGCGCAGAGCCTGCGACTGCAAGGGACATAGGTGAACAGTCAATGAAGAGCCTGTGGCTGCGAGGGACACAGGCAGAGGAGAGCCGGTGACTGCGAGGGACATGGGAGAGTGAACAGTGGCATGCAGCACAGCGAGTTAAGACTAAAGAGCGCCACCCAGGGGACTAGGTTAGCAGGCCAGGAAGACATAGGCGAGAGGGCCTGGGGCACTGGTGGCAAGGCTGGTGCATGGGGGAAGGAAGGTGCAGATAGATAATAGGACAAGAAAGGGAGAGGTGAGAGTGCAAGGACGGTCTTGATGAGGGACAAGGAAGGAACCACTAGCATGGTGGGAAGCCTGGCAAGGGTGAGAAGGCGGCGCACACAGGCGAGAGCAAAGAAAACATAGTTGAGGGTGTTGGGCTGATAGAGTGAGTTCCATCTATGGCATGGGTAATCGCAAACATTTGCCATGGTGCCACAAAGTATGGTCTGTGGTGTGACCGAGGGCTGCACTGATGCCAGCAGTGTGGCAGTAGGGGGGCCGGGTGGGTCAGGGATGGTGTAAAGTGGTCATAGGGGAAGCGAAGCATGTACATCCAGTGGCTGAAATGCACAATGTGAATCCAGAAAATCTGAGCTCAATCCTGACTTCACCCTTGACCAAACTGTGCGATCAAAGGCAATTTGTTTTTCACATTGCCTCCTTTTTCTTCATTATGGCACAGAAGAGGACCTCAAAATACATAGGC
The DNA here is from genome assembly GCF_964204655.1 of Triturus cristatus. Classification (NCBI taxonomy): domain Eukaryota; kingdom Metazoa; phylum Chordata; class Amphibia; order Caudata; family Salamandridae; genus Triturus; species Triturus cristatus. The sequence goes on along the minus strand of NC_140584.1, from coordinate 282,243,612 downwards.
TCAGAATGTGCGCTGTACAAAACCTTCTCCTGTATTTGATTGTAATGTTGTCCACGTATATTAGCAACCTAGGCCACCCAGAGGGTGCACGTGCCAACTGACTTGCCTCTTAGTTCACTATTGCCATTGTTGTTAGTGTGGGGTCAGGAAGCATGAATATTTCTAAATTCATGTTTCAAAGCTATGACTGAAAATATACCTCTCAATGCAGTGCGTGGGAAAACACTTCAGCATGTCAATGAATGTTTTGAATTTAGAAGAAACATAATCCTATTTTTCCAAATTTGAATCAAGATGTCTTTAAAAATAAAGGTGTTCCTAAAGTTAAGTGGTGCAGGACACCAACTTAGTTACATCAAAACACCAGTTAACTTGCAAATAATGCTTGTTCATTTATTAAAAAAAGAATTCTGACTATAAGTGCTCAGCAAGTAAGCAACGGCCCGCGCTGCTGTTCACCAGGGGCGCCACATGAAAAGGTCAAGAGTGCCACAAGTGGCTCATGGGTCTGGTGGCTCAGTGGACCAATGCATCCACTGCAGGGGCCTGTGTTTGACCTCATGGTCACAGGTTCAAATCCCAGCAGGCCACTCAGCCTTTCATCAATCTGAGGTTGATAAAATGAGCACAGTTGGGTAACAATAAACAGCTGTTATTCAGCGCCAAGAGACCCTGATGGGGTAAATGTGCTCTTTACAAATACTTATGTTATGAGTATCACTAGTCTATGGTATGCCGAGCCTCAATAGCCTGGGAAGTGCTTTTTCCCCCGTGCTTTTCATGACGAATATTTAAACTTCTGGTATTCTGGGGCCTAATCTAGGCATCTAAGGGTACAGAATGTTTAAAATGTATATTTTTGTGCCAGCGTCATGCTCCAAGAGGTATAGAATTTTTCAAAACTTTTTTTTTCAGTGGGGCTGGAACAATTTTGGGAGTAGGGGTGCTCTCCTCGGGCTCGAGCTCACTAAAATAATAAGGTTCTAAAAAAATCCTGGTGTTACTGAACGAGCGAGTGCAGCCAGTGAATAAGAAAAATAAGTTGGAGGGTTGTATTTGTGGGAGGGAAGGAAGTGGATGAGATGGGAGTCTAAAACATCTTTGCAAAAAAGTAGTTCCGTGCTGCACAGCAAACAACAGAGCCATCTAATAATAGGTTTTAGGACGGGGTGTTTTCTGGGCTTATGTTAGCCACCTTTTACCTTGCACTGGTTTTGAACGAACAGCTATTGCTGTGAAAAGAAAACTGATTGAAAAGCCTCATTGTGTTCCATTATCTTTCAAACCCCTCCCAGTCTGGGCTTCCTGCAGCTCCTGCTGCACCCCTGGGCTCAGCGCCCTGGTTGTCATTCATATATCACACTTCTAGCATTGGCAGCTCCTCCGATATGGGGAGTATCCCCCTCTGACCGCTGAGGCAAACCCAAAACAAAATGAATATTATTTTATTCTTTGTCCCGTAGCCGAGTCTTGGGGGGCGGGGCCGCCGCACTACAGCAGGGAGAGGAGGAGTGGTGGGCACTGCCGTCAGTGCGCAAGACGGTTTGGCCGGCCGTCTTAGAACAGCCAAATCGTCATGGGCACTGACATCTCTCCAACCCAGCGGTGTGTCTGGGTGGAGAGACCAGCAGGCACAGGCTCCCAGCTCCTGAAGGAACACAAAACAAGTCTGCTCCGCCCATTCCAAACACTGCTCTCGTGGATATGAGAGCAGCGTCTGGATTGGCCATAGGGGAACCATAGGGGAGTCTGGGAGCTTCAGCCTGTGCCCAGAGGAGCAGAAGAGCGGCGAGCAGATTACCGCCGGGTATGTTTTTTCATTTTTTCATTGTTTGTTTGTTACAGCCCCCCTGCGCTGGCTCACCACATTTCCCTGATACCAGCCGCTACTGGCTTCTAGGTGGCTGTACTGATACATGTTGCAACCACTCCCTTCAGTGCTGCACAGCAAACAACACAGCCATCTAATAATAGGTTTTAGGATGGGGTGGGAAGGAGAGAAGCTACAGTTGTCTCTCTTCACTGTGTGTATATACCTGACTCACTGTCCTGACCTCTCTGCAGCCCATGAAGGTGCAACCTGTGACCTGGGTGGTGTGATCTACCGAAGCGGTGAGACCTTCCAACCCAGCTGCAAGTACCAGTGCACATGTCTGAATGGCGCAGTCGGGTGCGTCCCACTCTGCATTGACGACCTGCGCCTCCCCTCTCCTGATTGCCCTTCCCCACGTCGAGTGAAAATCGCTGACCAGTGCTGTGAAGAGTGGTCGTGTGAGCCTAAAGGCACCCAGAATCCCTTCAACAGAGGCCTGGCAGGTGAGGGAATGGGGGTGGGAGGGGTCAAATGCAACCCAGTGGAACTTCCACATGATTGACACTAATAGCAGACATTTTATGGGGCATGTTTGTTGATGTACTGCCTTTTTTTTAGGTCAGGGCTGCTAGACAGTACATGTGATGTCTGTTGCAAAACATATTGTGGCTTACCAAGGACATAGAAGGGCTTGGAGTCCGCCTATTGCTTACCATTAGTCGCCTCTCCTGTCTCTCATTTGCCTTCTTCTTATTCTTGTCCCAGCTTGTCAATCTTTTGTGTTTGTCCCTCCCATAGAGCGTTGCCTGTTAACATCTCTTTGATTGGCTGCCATCTCTGCTTCCAATGCTTGTTTTTTAAGCATTACTGTTTCCTTTCGTGTTAAGCACTCCATGAAAATGTGTGTGTTTTTGAGCTGCATCCCTCATGTGCTCCCCTCTCCCTGCATTCTGTATTGCTCTTGCTCTGTCACCCATGAGAATCTGCCCCCACCATCTCCACTGCGCTCACCCATGTGCTTCTCCCTATTGCTGCCCAGTGCCCTCCATGTTGGCTCTTTCACCTGTGTCCTCCTTCTCTCTCTTTGTTGTTCCTTCCCACGTCAGAAGGCACAGAAATGTATGGTGCGCGCGCCTACAAAATGATGTGGATGGCTGTGTCAAAGTTTTTTTTTTTTTTTATCATTTGCCACACTGCACAGCTAAAAAAAATTGCAAAGCCAATAGGTCACAAAGGTGAGACCTATTGGCTTTGCCAATGCTGTTTTGTTGATACATATCCTCATCCTTCCGCCTAATCCTGTCAGCTGGGGTATTACTAAAGGCCTGCTTGCAAAGACCATGGAACTGCAAGGCTACTGTTGGGGAAATAGGCTTGTTTACAACTTCAGAATTAGACTAGCAAAATGAAAGCTATTTCAAATCTGTTACCAGCAGCCCCAAATCCGGCAGCTGTTATTTAACCCGATCGGGGCTGGCCCCAGAGAAATATGCTGAATTTGTTCTGGTGTGACTTGCCAGCAATGGGACATATTTGGCAGCAACTGCCACTGTCTGCTTTCCTTAAAGAGCAGACACCTGCAGACGGTGAGTTGGCTTTATTTTCACTTTTAGCTAGGCCTAAAAAAAAAAGACCTGATTTAAAGAGCCATCAGCCCCTCTTTTGATTGAATATTACCCTGGCTGGAAACTATGTGGAGCCTAACACCTAGATGCCAATGTAATTGAGGGAAACAAAGACACATAGCTTATTGTCTATTCACAAGTAATTAGGAGAAACTATGATTTGGAGTCAGTTTTAAAACTTTTTTTGTCTAACCCTATATGTGAGAGGTATGCATGCACTGCAAGATTGTCAGGTGTAGCTGCACGAGTAAGCACACAATTAATTTAAATAGCTGCTATAGCACGTATTCATTTATATTTTTTATTTAATTCTTAATAGTGCCACTCATCCCAATTTAGAGTGTCAGAGCACTTTACTTCACACACACACACATTATACAGAGACAATAAATCATACAAGCACGCAAATCAATGTCCAGGGAACATTCATAAGACAACGTGGGTTACTAAGTGTAGTAATTGGCCATACTGGCAGACATTATATTCAAAGAGTCCATGTCCAGGAGAAACACAAGGTCAAGATTTAAAACGTGAAGAATACAAAAAAGGGATGGATGGGCTGCTTGAACTGATCTCAGCCACTGGTTGTTTCTCAGTCACATTCCAATCCATCATTTGTCTGCCCACCATGCCACCACAGATTAGACATGACCAAATGAAAATCAGTGTTGATCCTGCTCCAGTAGGTTTGGGATGCAGCCTGAGTAATTACCAGAGGATAAGCTTAACTCAAGGATTACATTCATCGCTCTTTTGCACTATTCATTGTGATGCCCTACCTGTGACGGGTAAGCCCAGCCATGGAACCTGTGCTCACTGTGCCAGTGGAGCCAATCTGTGTACTACTGACGATGGTCAAATAGCCCGGAACCAGTCTGGAGTTGCTTGTGTTTTTGGTACTGAGGTGACCTTGCCTAGCAGTTCAGAGTGCACTGTTCCTGTTAAAGCAGGATCTCAGCTGATATTCACATAGCTGATTCTTGTCTGAGGTGCCATGGTGGGCAAAAAACAATGCAATGGAATGCGTCTGAGTAATTGCCCGTGGCTTGCAGTTTGCATGCAGCTCCTTGACCCTTGTTCAATGATCATTTAATAGTAGGTGTAGAATTTGATACTAAGGTAAATTAGCCTGAAAACATCAAGAATGCTTGTGAAGTAGCAAGGAGGGTTTTAGGTCAAGTCGCTGACCAATAAGGATGGGTGGATGATAAATACACATCTGGCTGGAATGCTTCTTCTCCACCCCTACTGGTTTTAAAAGGAATTTTTAATTTTTTTCCTGTGTTTTAGCGCAAACTTGACCCGAAGGTATGAGGTATCAGAGCGCTTTACATGAGCACCAGTTGCATTACATAAGGGCACAATCATTTTTGTTAGGCACGGGGAGATTAAGTGATTTGCCCAGAATCATAGGATGCTGAGCGTCGTTGCTGAGACTCGAACCCAGTTCCCCAGATTTGAGATCGACGGCCCTAGCTGTTAGACCACATCTTATTTCCCTGCGGGTTGGTTCTTTCTGACTCTTTTTTGTACCCTAAGGTAAAAACAGCTTCTAGTTGCATGCCTAGTTGATCAGGTTCCTTCTGAGGATCTAAACAAACCAGAAAGTTCCTGGAGGCATTCAATCCTTTTCCCTCTGTTCTTATCATGTTCCAGTCTACAGACCGGTGCCTGCACACAGGCCAAAGATGAGCGGCCTGCAAGGAAACTGCATTGTGCAGACCATAGAGTGGAGCACGTGTTCCAAGAGCTGTGGCATAGGTATCTCGACCCGCGTCACCAACGCCAACCGGTACTGCCGCCTGGAGAAGGAGACCCGCCTCTGCATGGTGCGACCCTGCGGCACCGCTCTAGAGAAGCAACTTAAGGTAAGATCCTTTTCTAAGAAGCAATGTCCTGGGAATATCTATGGGTCCTTGTTCCAACGGATGGTTGCAGTTCCTAGAATATAAGAGGGGAGTTACAGCCACCAGGTGAGCTGTAGATAGTAGGGAATGTCTCCAAGGGTAGGGGGAGTGTGCAGAGTGAGGAGAGAGTACTCCTTGTGGTGGTACTGAGTGCCCTCACACACCCTCGTGGATGTATAGCATCATCATTGGGCACGGTTGCTCCTCGTGGGGGTGGCGCTGCAGTCCCTCACGGGCCCTTGGTTAGGGGCTCTCTGATGGAGTTCTTTTAAGGAGTTGCCGCATTTGTGAGTGAGGGTGTGTGGGTAAGTGTGTGCTAGTGAGTGCAGGTTTAAAAATGAAACAGGGACCTTAAATATTTTAATCAAGAGGTCCCTGGTCCAAGCTAAAAAATTCTCGGGGATGGAGATGCACGGTAGTGCTGCTTTGAGAGGGGAAACAAGACCAAATAAAAGTCCCACTTCTCTCAACCCGTGTGGTGTATTAACAAAAGTGATTTAAAGGAAGGTCAACATGTTTCGCGCAGTAGGACGCTCCCTAATGGATCCGGGAGCGCTTCGTCAGGACCAAAAAGTAAATGCTGGAAGAGGGGTTCGGGAAAAGACAGCCCGTAATCCCATTCGTTACCTAGGTCTGGTATGCTTGACAGTTACTGTCCAGAATCCGTTCTTATACGTAAATCCTGTTCACAGCCTAAAGGGAGACATAAAAAAGGGGGAGAGAAAAAGGAAGGTTGGGGGGAGAGGAGGAAGTAGTAACATATCAAAGGTGTATGATACAGATATCGTTTAAAGGGAGACACTAGTGCACAGTGTGTGCTCAGGTGCCTAGTGCATGAAAAAGGACAACAACCAAGGTAGTGTCATTGTGATCATGCGGGGTTATATAACCAAAATGCTAGGATTCTGCCCAGCGCGACTGAGAAACATAAACGTGGTCGTGAACTCACTGGAAACCAATATATCCTTGGTGCAGGTGAGAGCGGTATAGAGGACATAAGATTAAAAGGTATCGTCGATAGTGCCCGCTATGAGAGGTGGCATGGTTCTGAATCCCTGTGCGGTGCCATGGCAACGTGAGGACCGGTGGTATACAGTCATAATCGTGCAACCAGGGGGTCGAGAAAAGGCCTAGTATGACTACCGTACCTCGTCTAAATGTAGTGGGGTGAGTAACTAGGCAATGCCTTGGCGGTGCGAGGACTGATAGTCTGTCGTGGCTTAGGAGTAACCGCGGGTAGGGGAGCTGCCACGGTGTACTAATCGTGCTTAGTTCAAGTGTGGTGAAGCAGGCAGAAAGGGTTGGTCTGGCAATAAATACACAACTAAAAACAAATAACGAGATTGCATGCCTACCCTCTCCTCATAGATGAAGGGCTCCGTCAGCAAGTGCCGCGGAGTAAGGCTGGAAAAAACAAAGTGAGATAGAGGGCTGCGATAAACGAAACCTGTTACGAGGTCGAAGCTCATGGGTCCCGAGCCGATGGAGAAGGTACTTACGTAATAAGTCACCTTGCGTCGCGGGGAAACCTACCCGTGCGGTTGCACTGCCGGTCACATTGATAATGAAACACCGGACTGGTTATGTAGTGCTGCAGGGAACGAAGCGGGCCCCGTGAAATGACGTCATGTCAATGCGCCCGAAGGCACGGGACATGAGGCAGCTGGCTGGGCTAGTGGCTGTCGCGGCCATCTTGGAGTGGTGTGCGGGCCATGTAGCACTATCGGGAAGGGGGGCGGAACGAAAAATAACAAGAGGTCCACAGTGGGTATGGTGAGTGGTTAGACTTCATACCCTCTGAAACCTGAAAATCGAGTGGGGTATATTTTTTTGAAATAAAACCAACGATAATGGTCATAGTTAATATATACTCTCTTTTAATAAAATACGGTGTGTTTAAAAAGAGAGCCAACGATGTGAGTGTGACTGGGTCCGAGGTGGGCGTGGTTGAACTTGTTGTCCGGACACAGTCCCGAACTCTAATATATTGGAATACCCTAGCAGGGGATCTGTCCAATGTTTCGTCAGGCTAGGGTCACCAGTTACGTGATGTTACAGTGGCAATGTGGTAGGTGCAGAACCTGTGATTGCACATGTTTGATCAATGCTGAAATCACTGCATTTAAATCAAGGGAGACGAAGAGATGGTGATGCCGATTACCAAAGGTGGGTAAGATGGTTTTGTGGTAATACGGACTACTTGCCAAAGGCGGGGGTTAGTATAGAATTAAACACCTAGCTTATTATACAGAGACTGCAAATGAACTGATAGTTAATAAAACTATTGTCTGAGGGTGCCTAGAAAACTAGACCTCCCCTGACGGTTCATATAGCTCGTGACTCAGGTCTAGAGGTGGTTCTGGTGACTAGTGTCCCTGATACACAAGTGGTCATATAAGCAGTTAACTGGTTGCGCTTGGTGAATGTAACTAGGGTGCTTGGTTCAAAGGTGTTTGCTCTCGATGAGGAATGCTACTATCAAGCGATCTCATGATATGCAGTTATCGGGATAGTTCAACCCAGGGGATATCTTCATTGAGTCCCCCTTTATTGCTTCTCAATTTGAACACCCATCGTTGTTCCTGCCTGAACAGTGTGGATGGTGACCAATGTGGATTAGATTCGATGATAGTCCATCGTAAGCTTTCGGGGGAGTGATTCATTTCCAAGAAATGGCTTTGTAATCTTGTTGATGTGCGTTTGCACTGGATCGTGCTTTTATGTTCCCCAATTCTAGTTTTGACTGGTCTCATAGTCATGCCAATATATCGTGACCCACAGGGGCAGGTGATCATGTAAACACAATTTTTTGTGTTACAGTTGGTGTGATGTAATTGCTTCCAGGGTCTTGAGAGTCCTAGATCAAGTTCCTTGGTAGTGCTTGTCAGTGGGCATACTGTGCACGAACCACATGGGTAATGACCAATTACCGGGGGAAGGTTCCATAGTGTTGGTTGTGTTTTAATAATGTTCTTGGGGCGTGTGTGCACTAACATATCCCTTAGATTTTGTGTTCTCTTGAAGGCGAAGAGAGGTTTAGGTCCTGGTTGGAAGTCCCCCATCTCAAGGATCTTCCAGTGTTTCTTGATTATTCTCTGGACTTTATTCGAGTTCGGGGTGAAGGATGTCACACATGTTAATATATCTGAGGTGGTTTTTTCTTTGATTTCTAGTAGAGCTCCTCTGTGATTATTCCTGGCTCTTTTGCGTGCCTGCTTCACGATTCTTTTTGGATACTCTCTCCTTATCAAATTCTCTGTTAAGGTGTCTGCCTCTTTTTCGAATTCCATGATGGTATTGCAGTTACAGCGTAGGAATTGGCCAACCGGTAAGTTGTTTCTTAAAGACTTTGGATGGTGACTTTGGAATAGGAGAAGACTGTTCCTATCTGTGGGCTTCTTGTAGTTGGTAGTCATCAGGCACCCTTCTTTTAGGGATATCAGAAGGTCAAGGAATGGTATTGATTCAGATGACAATGTGCCCACAAATTGTAGGAATGGATTTAAGGTATTAATCCACATGAAGAATGTCCGGCATGTTTCTTCATCCCCTTTCCAGAAGATGATTATGTCATCGATGTACCTACGCCATAATAAGATGTTCTTGGTATACGGGTTGGTCTCAGTTAGGATGTACTCTTCTTCAAAGTTAGCCATGTATAGGCAAGCCAGACTCGGCGCAAAGGTGCTCCCCATGCTCGTGCCCTGTATTTGATGATAAAGATTGCTCTCAAAGGCGAAATAGTGTTCGAGGCATATGAGCTGCAGATTGTACACTTTTGCATAGATCGCCATCTGGTGTTGGGCCCGGATGTTTGCAGTCTGTTTTTCTTCTTGGACAGTCTTTGGAAGTCACGAGTTCGGTGACTCCTCCTTCGGTCCGTACTGCGCATGGGCTTCGGCTCCATCCTCAGATTGTTTTTTTTCCGCCATCGGGCTCGGATGTGATACTTCGTGCTCCGGCTTCGAACCTTTCCAGTTCGACCTTCGACGGAAACTCCTTGTCCATCGAGATACTTAAGACAAAAAATCATCTTCTTCATCTCTCTCGGCGGCACTTATCAATTCCAGACATCGGCACCGGCCTACAGGCCTCCCTCGACTCCGGTCACGGCCGATGGAAAGGGACTCCCTTTAAAATGTGCCCAAAATGTGGGTCTAAATTTCCCCACACCGACCTGCATCAGGTGTGTAACCTGTGCCTCTCTCCCGAACACGAGGCTCGAGACTGCCCCACCTGCAAGACTTTTCGATCGAAAAAGACTATCCGGGATCGAAGAGCTCGACGCACCATGGCGCACTCATCGACTTCGGCTCCACCCGACATCTTCGGAGACGACACCGGAGCTTCGGGGCAGCAGCACACCGAGCAGGAGGAAGAACTCGTCAGTGCTTCCGAGGCCGACGACTTCGACGTGGAGGAGATTACACCGGCGCAGAGGGTCGTGAGTACTCTACCCCCTCCCACTCCCGTACCCACACCGAAAGAGACTCCGGTTACACCTTCGCCTCCGGGCCTAGGGAAAACCAAACATACAGCTTCTATCACCCCACCTTCGGGCCCGGTGTCGAAGCATCATAAGTCTCCCGGCGGCTCGGGCTCGAGCCAGCCTACTCCTGGGGCCGAAAAACACCGTTCGGCACCGAAGCAAATCAAACCCACTTCGGCTCCGAAGCCATCGGGCTCCAAACCTGCACTCTCGGTGCCGGCAAAACAGAAGCATAAGCCCCTCGGCACCGACGCTCCGGCGCCGAAGCCTGCCTCGGCGCCGAAGAAATCGGAGGCACCGAAAAAACATGGCGTGGAGAAACCATCGAAGCCCTCGACTCCGAAAACATCGACACCGACAAACGATTCAGTGCCAGACGAACTATTTACTCTAGATCCTTATCAAAAAACTTTAACAAAGGATCCAAAGACTGGGCATTTAACTTTGTCTTCTAAAAAACGACATTTAACCAAGCCAGATCCTCCTCCACCGCCAAAACGGAAGGACTCTGCCACATCTCCCTTCAGAGTACCCTCCCCTCCACCTCCCCCACCTCCTCCACCTTCTCCACCTCCTCCACCTCCCATATCTCCGCCACCTTTGTCTCACCGCTCTCCAACCCCATCTCCAGACCCTAATTATGGAGATCCAGATTATGATCCGGCATACGCCCCACTAGACCCCACACCTCCAGGGACACCAGACCCATGGGAGGATTACCACAACCCCGATGTACCAGATATGCCTCAAGATGACATTTATCCATCCAGGCCATCTCCTCCAGAGGACTCCCTCGGGTTCCACCACTTAATACAGAGGGCGGCACACTACCATGGAGTAGAATTACACAGCGAGCCAGTTGAGGACGATTTCCTACTGGACACTTTTGACATACAAGATAAGGCCACAGCAATCCTGCCCATGCTAAAAGGGGTAACTAAACATGCTGCAGAGGTGTTCAAGGACCCAGTCAGAGCTAGGGTATTAAACCCCAGGATAGAGAAAAAATATAAAGCAGCCCCCACAGATCCTGCATATATTAAAGGCCCTGCTCCCTTAGACTCATTCGTCGTATCCACAGCTAGGAAGCGGTCTAACTCTCAATCCTCAGGGGAGGCTCTGCCACCAGATAAGGAGTCAAAGCTCTTAGATGCGTCTGGTAAACGCACTGCCACGCAAGCCGCAAATATGTGGCGCATTGCCAACACACAGGCACTGCTGGCACGTTATGATAGAGCACATTACGATTAACTGGAGGCTATCATGCAACACCTCCCAGACAAACATAAACACAGGGCTCATGAGCTAATACAGGAGGGAAAGCTCATCACCAACACCTCAATTAAATGTGCCCTTGACACAGCAGACACAGCTTCTAGAGCTATAAATACCAGTGTTTTGCTTCGTCGTCATGCCTGGCTCAGAATCTCAGGGTTTAAGCCAGAAGTCCAGGCATCTATATTAAATCACCCCTTGACCAACAACACCTATTTGGTCCAAAGGTGGACGAAGCACTGGAGAAAATGAAAAAGGACACGGATACAGCAAAGTCTATGGGGGCATTACAATCCCATACCCCTAGACGGTCATTTCGTCGTTCCTCCTTTCGAGGCTCAGGCAGAGGTTACTCTGCCGATAGCGCCTCTACTTCCTACAAGTCCCCTCCTCAGAATACCTTCTCAAAGGGCTATCAGAGAGGCGGGTATAGGGGAAACAATAATAAAGGCAGGGGCAAAACTAACAACACCCGTTCTGCCACACCACCCGCCCAATGACTTTCCCCCGCTCCCCCCAGACCATTCCACTCCAGTCAGGGGCAGACTACAGCATTTTCTTCCCACCTGGGAGTCCATAACATCAGACAAATGGGTGACACAAATTGTTCAGTCAGGCTACTGTCTCGAACTAACATCTACCCCACCCAATATTCCACCCAGGCACCGTACAATGTCACCAGAACACACCACGCTGCTCAAACAGGAGGTGATCTCCCTCTTCCAAAAACATGCTATAGAGCAGGTCCCCCTCAATCAGCAAAATTTGGGGGTCTACTCTCTGTATTTTCTAATACCAAAGAGAGACGGCACCCTGCGGCCCATTCTCGACCTCCGGCCGCTAAATGCATACATACATTCGGACCATTTCCACATGGTCACCCTACAACAAGTTCTCCCACTCCTCTGTCAGGGAGACTTTCTCACTACATTGGACTTGAAAGACGCATACTTTCATATTCCAATACACCCTTCTCACAGGAAGTACCTCAGGTTTGTGGTGGACGGTCAGCATTACCAATTCAAGGTTCTCCCCTTCGGGGTCACAACCGCACCACGAGTGTTTACCAAATGCCTAGCGGTAGTAGCAGCACACCTCAGACGACAACACATTCACGTCTTCCCCTACTTAGACGACTGGCTGATAAAAGCAGAGTCCTACAACCAGTGTGTGCAACATACAAACAGCACCATCCAACTGCTCCACCAGCTAGGCTTTACGGTGAACCATCAAAAGTCCCACCTCACACCATCTCACACAAAGCAATATCTCGAGGCCACTATAGACACCTCCAAGGCTATAGCCTATCCCAATTCGGCCAGAATCGCAAGCATACAAGCCTTGCGCCAAACATTCATTCTTCAGCACTCTCTCCCAGCACGAGTGTTTATGAAGCTCATAGGGATGATGGCATCTTGCATCTTCATAGTGCCCCATGCAAGACTCCATATGCGTCCACTCCAAGAGTGCCTAGCACGGCAGTGGAACCAGGCCCAGGGACAGCTGACGGATCTGGTGTTGGTGGACGGCCGCACCCATCACTCTCTGCAGTGGTGGAACACCACAAACCTTTCCAAAGGGCGGCCGTTCCTGGACCCGGTTCCTCAGGTGATTCTAACAACGGACGCATCGCTCTCCGGCTGGGGAGCGCACCTTCTACACCTCACAGTGCAAGGTCTATGGACGCCACAGCAAAAGTCACTCCACATCAACCATCTGGAGCTATTGGCGATCTTTCTAGCCCTGAAATCCTTTCAGAAACAAATTTCAGCCAAAGCAGTCCTCATTCGCACAGACAATATGACTGCAATGTATTATATTCAAAAACAGGGGGGGACACACTCTCCCCAGCTCTCCCGCTTAGCACAGAGCATATGGAGATGGGCAATTCCACAAAAAATATTTCTCCTGGCACAACACGTCCCAGGCATACAAAACACCATGGCAGATCTGCTCAGCAGACAAACGCAGCAAATGCACGAATGGGAACTGCATCCACAAGTTCTTCGCCCATTCTTTCACAAGTGGGGGCATCCTCAGATAGACCTCTTCGCCACCCACGAAAACAAAAAATGCCCAAGCTTCGCCGCCAGATACCCACACCCATTGTCCAAAGGCAATGCGATATGGATGAACTGGTCAGGCAAATTTGCATACGCCTTTCCACCTCTCCCGCTAATTCCATTAGTGGTAAGGAAGCTACAACAGCACTCCCTCACACTCATTCTGGTAGCTCCAACATGGGCCAGGCAGTCGTGGTACACCACACTATTACAGCTATCGGTGGTACCACATCAAAAACTGCACCTCTCCCCATGCCTCCTAACCCAGAACCATGGAGAAATCAGGCACCCGGACCCAGCTCAGCTCAACCTTGCGATCTGGCTCCTGAAATCTTAGAATTTGGATACCTTAACCTTCCCCCTGATTGCATGAATATTATCAAGGAAGCCAGACGTCCTACCACTCGAGCATGCTATGCCGCAAAGTGGAAGAGATTTGTTGTTTATTGCCGTAACAATACAATCAACCCTCTAGATGCATCCATACAGCACATCATATGCTATCTGCTCCATCTTCAAAGGTGTAACCTGGCATATTCATCCATACGTCTACACCTAGCAGCAATTGCTGCTTACCTGCAAAACAGACAGCATTTATCACTGTTCAGGGTGCCCACTATTAAAGCCTTTATGGAAGGCCTTAAACGAGTAATTCCACCCAGGGCACCACCTTCCCCTGTATGGAATCTAAACGTAGTTCTTACAAGGCTAATGTGTCCACCATTCGAACCAATGCATAAATGTGAGCTACATATCCTCACCTGGAAAACAGCTTTCCTCGTAGCTATCACTTTCCTTAGAAGGGTTAGTGAAATACAAGCGTTCACTATACAAGAACCCTTTTTACAGATACATCACAGCACGGTGATACTTCGTACAAATCCAAAATTTCTGCCCAAGGTCATTTCCCCCTTCCATCTTAATCAATCGGTGGAATTACCGGTTTTTTTCTCGCAACCTCAATCTGTTGCGGAAAGGGCTCTACATACACTTGATGTTAAAAGGGCTTTACTGTACTACATACAAAGAACGCAACCTTTCAGGAAGACTAAACAACTGTTTGTCTCCTTCTCACCACCACATAAAGGCAACCCCATCTCAAAATCAGGGATAGCTAGGTGGATTGTAAAGTGCATACAAATTTGCTAACACAAAGCAAAAAGAACATTATCTGTTCCACCTAAAGCCCTCTCTACAAGAAAGTCAGGGGCTTCTATGGCTTTTCTAGGGAACATACCCTTAGATGACATCTGCAAAACAGCCACATGGTCAACTTCGCACACCTTCACAAAACATTACTGTGTAGATGTGCATTCCAAGCAACAAGCTAGTGTGGGCCAGGCTGTACTAAAGACACTATTTCAAACCGCTGCAACGGATACCGGTGGTCGCCGCTAGGGCTGGGTACTGCTATATAATCTATGCAAAAGTGTACAATCTGCAGCTCATATGCCGCGAACGGAATATGCTACTTACCAGTATGCATCTGTTCTTGGCATGTAGAGCTGCAGATCTGTACACGCCCACCCGCCTCCCCGGCTACCTGTATCCGTTCCAGTCTATCTTATTTAGATACAACACACATGGGTTTCTTACTATTATCACTACGCTCCATCTTTTCCCTGCTGGCGAAAAACAATCTGAGGATGGAGCCGAAGCCCATGCGCAGTACGGACCGAAGGAGGAGTCACCAAACTCGTGACTTCCAAAGACTGTCCAAGAAGAAAAACAAACTGCAAACATCCGGGCCCAACACCAGATGGCGATCTATGCAAAAGTGTACAGATCTGCAGCTCTACATGCCAAGAACAGATGCATACTGGTAAGTAGCATATTCCTTTCTTTTAATGCTATCGTCGCACAATCACAAATGAAGGTGATTGGAGTAGCTGACGGCCATGGAGACATAAAAAAGGGGGAGAGAAAAAGGAAGGTTGGGGGGAGAGGAGGAAGTAGTAACATATCAAAGGTGTATGATACAGATATCGTTTAAAGGGAGACACTAGTGCACAGTGTGTGCTCAGGAGCCTAGTGCATGAGAAAGGACAACAACAAGGTAGTGTCATTGTGATCATGTGGGGTTATATAACCAGAATGCTAGGATTCTGCCCAGCGCGACTGAGAAACATAAACGTGGTCGTGAACTCACTGGAAACCAATATATCCTTGGTGCAGGTGAGAGCGGTATTACGAACCCATTGATGAAGACCCTACCGCACGCCTCTCTACCATGATACAACACCTGACAACGGAAGCAGAGGCGGAGGGATGGATCACCAAGGAAGAGGCCCTGTTCCTTCTGAACAAGAAGCCACGTACACCGTACTTCTACTGCCTCCCAAAAATTCATAAGGGAATCACCCCCCCACCAGGCAGACCCATTGTGTCCGGGATTGATTCCCTGTTAGAACCTCTGAGTAAATTCTGTGATGTGTTCTTTCGCCCCCTAGTGATGAAAACTCCAACGTACCTGAGAGATACCACAGAGGTGCTCAACCTCATTGAACGATTTGATACACCTGATTCTATTACTCTGTTGGTCACCCTAGACGTGGAATCATTAAATACTAACATTCCCCAAGATGCCACGCTGGCGGTCCTTGATAAGGCCCTGCGCAACATCGATCCATGGTCGTCAGCTACTCCAATCACCTTCATTTGTGATTGTGCGACGATAGCATTAAAAGAAAACTATTTCGCCTTTGAGAGCAATCTTTATCATCAAATACAGGGCACGAGCATGGGGAGCACCTTTGCGCCGAGTCTGGCTTGCCTATACATGGCTAACTTTGAAGAAGAGTACATCCTAACTGAGACCAACCCGATACCAAGAACATCTTATTATGGTGTAGGTACATCAATGACATAATCATCTTCTGGAAAGGGGATGAAGAAACATGCCGGACATTCTTCATGTGGATTAATACCTTAAATCCATACCTACAATTTGTGGGCACATTGTCATCTGAATCAATACCATTCCTTGACCTTCTGATATCCCTAAAAGAAGGGTGCCTGATGACTACCAACTACAAGAAGCCCACAGATAGGAACAGTCTTCTCCTATCCCAAAGTCACCATCCAAAGTCTTTAAGAAACAACTTACCGGTTGGCCAATTCCTCTGCCTACGCCGTAACTGCAATACCATCATGGAATTCGAAAAAGAGGCAGACACCTTAACAGAGAACTTGATAAGGAGAGAGTATCCAAAATGAATCGTGAAGCAGGCACGCAAAAGAGCCAGGAATAATCACAGAGGAGCTCTACTAGAAATCAAAGAAAAAACCACATCAGACATATTAACATGTGTGACATCCTTCACCCCGAACTCGAATAAAGTCCAGAGAATTATCAAGAAACACTGGAAGATCCTTGAGATGGGGGACTTCCAACCAGGACCTAAACCTCTCTTCGCCTTCAAGAGAACACAAAATCTAAGGGATATGTTAGTGCACACACGCCCCAAGAACATTATTAAAACACAACCAACACTATGGAACCTTCCCCCGGTAATTGGTCCTTACCCATGTGGTTCGTGCACAGTATGCCCACTGACAAGCACTACCAAGGAACTTGATCTAGGACTCTCAAGACCCTGGAAGCAATTACATCACACAAACTGTAACACAAAAAATTGTGTTTACATGATCACCTGCCCCTGTGGGTCACGATATATTGGCATGACTATGAGACCAGTCAAAACTAGAATTGGGGAACATAAAAGCACGATCCGGTGCAAACGCACAGCAACAAGATTACAAAGCCATTTCTTGGAAATGAATCACTCCCCCGAAAGCTTACGATGGACTATCATCGAATCTAATCCACATTGGTCACCATCCACACTGTTCAGGCAGGAACAACGATGGGTGTTCAAATTGAGAAGCAATAAAGGGGGACTCAATGAAGATATCCCCTGGGTTGAACTATCCCGATAACTGCATATCATGAGATCGCTTGATAGTAGCATTCCTCATCGAGAGCAAACACCTTTGAACCAAGCACCCTAGTTACATTCACCAAGCGCAACCAGTTAACTGCTTATATGACCACTTGTGTATCAGGGACACTAGTCACCAGAACCACCTCTAGACCTGAGTCACGAGCTATATGAACCGTCAGGGGAGGTCTAGTTTTCGAGGCACCCTCAGACAATAGTTTTATTAACTATCAGTTCTTTTGCAGTCTCTGTATAATAAGCTAGGTGTTTAATTCTATACTAACGCCCGCCTTTGGCAAGTAGTCCGTATTACCACAAAACCATCTTACCCACCTTTGGTAATCAGCATCACCATCTCTTCGTCTCCCTTGATTTAAATGCAGTGATTTCAGCATTGATCAAACATGTGCAATCACAGGTTCTGCACCTACCACATTGCCACTGTAACATCACGTAACTGGTGACCCTAGCCTGACGAAACATTGGACAGATCTCCTGCTAGGGTATTCCAATATATTAGAGTTCGGGACGGTGTCCGGACAACAAGTTCAACCACGCCCACCTCGGACCCAGTCACACTCACATCGTTGGCTCTCTTTTTAATCACACCGTATTTTATTAAAAGAGAGTATATATTAACTATGACCATTATCGTTGGTTTTATTTCAAAAAAATATACCCCACTCGATTTTCAGGTTTCAGAGGGTATGAAGTCTAACCACTCACCATACCCCCTGTGGACCTCTTGTTATTTTTCGTTCCGCCCCCCTTCCCGATAGTGCTACATGGCCCACACACCACTCCAAGATGGCCGCGACAGCCACTAGCCCAGCCAGCTGCCTCATGTCCCGTGCCTTCGGGCGCATTGACATGACGTCATTTCTCGGGGCCCGCTTCGTTCCCGGCAGCACTACATAACCAGTCCGGTGTTTCATTATCAATGTGACCGGCAGTGCAACCGCACGGGTAGGTTTCCCCGCGACGCAAGGCGACTTATTACGTAAGTACCTTCTCCATCGGCTCGGGACCCATGAGCTTCGACCTCGTAACAGGTATCGTTTATCGCAGCCCTCTATCTCACTTTATTTTTTCCAGCCTTACTCCGCGGCACTTGCTGACGGAGCCCATCATCTATGAGGAGAGGGTAGGCATGCGATCTCGTTATTTGTTTTTAGTTGTGTATTTATTGCCAGACCAACCCTTTCTGCCTGCTTCACCACACTTGAACTAAGCACGATTAGTACACCGTGGCAGCTCCCCTACCCGCAGTTACTCCTAAGCCACGACAGACTATCAGTCCTCGCACCGCCAAGGCATTGCCTAGTTACTCACCCCACTACATTTAGACGAGGTACGGTAGTCATACTAGGCCTTTTCTCGACCCCCTGGTTGCACGATTATGACTGTATACCACCGGACCTCACGTTGCCATGGCACCGCACAGGGATTCAGAACCATGCCACCTCTCATAGCGGGCACTATCGACGATAACTTTTAATCTTATGTCCTCCATACCGCTCTCACCTGCACCAAGGATATATTGGTTTCCAGTGAGTTCACGACCACGTTTATGTTTCTCAGTCGCGCTGGGCAGAATCCTAGCATTTTGGTTATATAACCCCGCATGATCACAATGACACTAACTTGGTTGTTGTCCTTTTTCATGCACTAGGCACCTGAGCACACACTGTGCACTAGTGTTTCCCTTTAAACGATATCTGTATCATACACCTTTGATATGTTACTACTTCCTCCTCTCCCCCCAACCTTCCTTTTTCTCTCCCCCTTTTTTATGTCTCCCTTTAGGCTGTGAACAGGATTTACGTATAAGAACGGATTCTGGACAGTAACTGTCAAGCATACCAGACCTAGGTAACGAATGGGATTACGGGCTGTCTTTTCCCGAACCCCTCTTCCAGCATTTACTTTTTGGTCCTGACGAAGCGCTCCCGGATCCATTAGGGACGGTCCTACTGCGCGAAACATGTTGACCTTCCTTTAAATCACTTTTGTTAATACACCACACGGGTTGAGAGAAGTGGGACTTTTATTTGGTCTTGTTTCCCCTCTCAAAGCAGCACTACCGTGCATCTCCATCCCCGAGAATTTTTTAGCTTGGACCAGGGACCTCTTGATTAAAATATTTAAGGTCCCTGTTTCATTTTTAAACCTGCACTCACTAGCACACACTTACCCACACACCCTCACTCACAAATGCGGCAACTCCTTAAAAGAACTCCACCAGAGAGCCCCTAACCAAGGGCCCGTGAGGGACTGCAGCGCCACCCCCACGAGGAGCCACCGTGCCCAATGATGATGCTATACATCCGCGAGGGTGTGTGAGGGCACTCAGTACCACCACAAGGAGTACTCTCTCCTCACTCTGCACACTCACCCTACCCTTGGAGACATTCCCTACTATCTACAGCTCACCTGCTGGCTGTAACTCCCCTCTTATATTCTAGGAACTGCAACCATCCGTTGGAACAATGTATGACTTTTAGGAGCATTGGTTCAGGACCTTTTTCTAACTGCTCCTAGTCCCTCCTCTCATTGATATTGAATATCTATGGGTCTGCATGCTCCACTGCTGACATTAGCATAAGGAAATTGTGGATTGTTCGAGAAATCCAAGTTGCTAATACACAGCTTTTATTGATATTTACCCTGTCCAATATTTCTTTTGGGCAATAGAAGGGCTAACTAAAATAGTTGGACAGTTAGCAAGCTTTCAGCCACTTACACAGGTACAGTCTGTTGTTAAGGCCAGGAGTTCCCTGCCACCTCCACAGTTACATGAAGAGTGTCTGTCAGGCTGAGCAAAGGTAAGCCTGACAGATACTCTTCATGTTCAGGTGGGACAGGCAGGTGCTATAATGCACTAAATACGCAGGCTCCTGGCTGCCTGAGCCAAACTTTGCCGGGTTGAAGATTTCCCTGAAGGTATGATCTTTTCAATCCAGGAAAGCCTTGTGAGGTTCTCCTCCTCATCACGAGGCACCCTCCACCCATAGACGTTGATCTGGGCGCTTCAAATTTAAGCCCTGAAGTGTCCAGGGCCGACTGCCCATCAGTGACACCTCGTCACAGAGTGGGGTGGGGTCAGCAAGTCTCATCACACTCTGATGAGTGAGGGAAGCTCCTGCTCTCATTGGCTGACTCATTATAAGGTAAGCCAATGAGGGGAGGCAGCTGGAGCTTTCAACAGTCCCTTCCCCAAAGCCTCCAGGAACCACTGAGGCTTCCCTCCTGCAACCTGATGTCACCGCTGTGGCTTAGTACGTTTTTCTAGTGTTGAGTGCATGTGTGTATGTATGAAATGTATGTGTATTTTTGCGTGCTGTGAATGGGTATATGCTTGTGTATTTGATTGTGAACAGTGGGTGTATGTGTGCATGTTTGTGAATGGATGGGTGGGTGTGAGTGAGTGTACATGTAGGTGGGTGAATGTGAGTATGTGTTTGTGCGCACGCCTCTGTCCAGCCACACCGCCCATGAACATTTTGGCTGCTACTGCACTTATAATAAAGAAATTGCTGATGCACATGATAATACATTATTCAAAGCTGGAGGATGGCAGGCTCTGGGTGTATTATTTAGGGCTCACAATAAAAAGAAGAGCTGCATCGAACCCATTTGTGAATGAGTGTGTAATGTTTTGCGTGAACTTAATGGCCTCAAGGTATTGATCCGCCCCTTAGTTACCCATCTGCTGTACGTAGTGGATCATGATTTGCTGAATAAGTAATGTCTTCAGATGTGGAATGGGAGTAAAGTGGGACATGTCTACGGTAAAGGTGGGCCTATGTACTAAGCCCATTTGCAGTTTCAAAGCCTGCAGTTGGCTAAATCACAGTCTGTGAAACCATAAAAGGGCAATTTCCATTATATGAAGAACACATAGCGTGTCAGAATTGACTTCCCGACTTGCAAAATTCCCACCGGCCACTCCTCCTACCAAACCAAAGTGAGATGTGTCCATGCTTTGCAATCATAATAGTGGTTGCAAATCATCACTATGGTACCAACTCCCTGAAGAGAATCCCATTTCATTTGGAAAGAGGAAGCTGCCACCTTGCGAATGTGTACATTTTATCATCAGGGGAAAAGACAGTGGTCCAGGAGCCGCCACATACTATTCCTCTATGTCATTCACTAAACGACAGCTTTATTTTTAATGTTAATCAAGGAAGGATTGGGTCCTTTGTGAAAACTAGATTAGACCACTTTATACCTTAAAAAGCTCTATTTTTAAAGCATCCCTTGTCTCTTTCATGGAACATTGGATGCTTTAATAAAATGCGTGCATTCAGTGCATGTGGAATCAGGTATAGGGTTTGCTCTACTATAAAGGCCGCCATACCTGCAAGGAAAAAGTCATTAACATAAAGTCGTAAAAGGACTCCTTCCACATAGATGTCATTGAAGGGCGAGTTTTGCAGCTCCCAGTGAATAAGTACTTTGTCGAAGACACTGTTGTAAATTGCATTTTGCGAGTCACAAAGCAACGCAATTTGCGAGTGGCAAAATGTAAGGGTCGTACATCTGGCCCCATGTCTGTTAAAATGATTCTCATAAAATTTGATAAGACCACAAGAGATCACTAGCTATGTAGCATGTGTTATGTACATGTTGTGTTTTATTTTATTTCTTTTTGTTAAACAAAGTTCTTAAAACACAAGCATGGAAGCACACAAATATGTTTATATAAAACACTCTTTAAGTGTAATTAAAACAGGTGCCTCAGATTGGAATTTCAATTCAATCACCAACTCCATTGCAGACAAGAGTTATAAATGGCCACATTTCAAAAATAAGAATCTTAAACATTTACCACGATATTTTAAAAACAGGCCACTATCAAATTTCACATGGGTACCAGAAAAAGTACAATTTAAGAAATAAATACCTTTTTCCATTGTTGGATTTCAGCATTAACTTTCTTATTTGGCTGTTGATATTAAAACCAATTCTCGGTCACAATAGAGCTTCTCTGTATACATATATGTATGTATGTATGAATATGGTATTTCTATAGTGCAAACCTAGTGAAAAGGCAGCGGAGCGCTATACAGGGTCAAAGACAAGCATAAAGTCAATGAGCAATTGGATTTGGAAACAGTTTCACATGGTTCAAAACACCCACGTGAGATCTTGATATCTGACATTTTAGAAACCAAGTAAATGTGATCACTATTAAGGTTCTCAAAGCTGTCTTTTTACGATATTGTCCTACTCACATTAGTAAACCCTGTAGGAAATGGATTCTATTATTGCAACATCTTTAACTTCCTTGTATCAGCAAATGTTTTAGCCTTTCCATTTATGATCGCCACAAGACTTATATTAGAAAGCTTGCTACATTCAGAACCGTGCAGAGTAACAAAACTAAATGAACATGTTCTTTCGCTAGAAGGGTCTATACACATCACCTTAAATCAACTCTAAAACGTGGATTATGTAAATTAATATTATATTATTTTTATTTAGCTTTGTCCGATATCTTTAAGTCGTCTGAAGGGAGTTCATCAGTGGTGCCCTAGTCTTCTTTATAAATGCTCTCAAGAGCTTCCCAGACTTCTTTATAGATTTCAGAATGGGACCTCCAACTTCCTTGTAGATTGGTGAATGGGGGTCCATACTTTCTTGTAGATGTCCCTGTGGAGTTGTCGAATTCCTTGTGGAATGTTGTGTGAGTTAACAGACTTCCTTTTACATTTCCAAGTGGGTCATAAACCCTCTTTGTAGATTTCCCACTGAAGTCTTAGATTTTCTTTGCATATTTCTAAGTGAGGCCATGGCCTCCTCTGTTTATTTGTCATTGGAGTAGAAGACAATTCAAAATCTCTGAGTGATGTCACAGCCTTCCTTGTAGATTTCCAAGTTGCATCATAGACTTCCTTAAACGTTTCCCAGTATAGTCATTGATTTAATTGAATATATCATGTAAGGTCATGGACTTCCTTATGCATTTCCCCTAGGGGATTCAGCCTGCATTGTAGATTTTCCACTTATGTGTACATTTTCAAAGGGTGACATACTTCCTTGTAGATTTACCAGTGGGGCCCTAGTCTCCTTGAGATTCTCTAAGTTGTCTCTAAGATGGAATTGATAATTGCATTCATTTTAACATTATCTGCTGTTTCTCAAGCTGCATTGAACAGGATAGTTGCAACAGAACAAGCATTTGCCTTTGAGTGAATGGGACCACATTATTTACATTTTCTTTCTTTTTTCTATTCCTTAACAGAAAGGTAAAAAGTGCATCCGCACCCCACGTCCCACCAAGGGCTTCCGCTTCGAGTTCACAGGCTGCACCAGTGTGAGACTCTACCGACCCAAGTTCTGTGGAAGCTGTGCTGACGGACGCTGCTGCACGCCTCACACCACCTCCACCATTGATGTTGAGTTCAAGTGTCCTGAGGGTGAGGTCTTTAAGAGGAAGATGATGCTGATCAAGACGTGCTCCTGCCATCACGACTGCCCTCCGGAGAATGACATCTTCATGGCCACTCATCAATGGAAAATGAGCAATGACTTCATCAAAATACAGAAGTCATAGTACTATGTCCTGCCCATCCACTGAACCTCCCTATTCTGTTCATACCGACAGCCTCTCCATCCTGGCTGCCACACAGTGTGATATTCTGACTCAACCACTCTTCTTTTCCTGCTTGACCCTCTCTCCACAGCTCGATTGTCCCTCAGTGCCCTGCATACCTACTTAATTACATGATTCCTCCCATCTCTCTTTTCCCAGTAGCCTGCCCACTGTTTAATTTACACCTTTCACTCATCCCTTGTCCCCTCTTCAGTCTGACTCATCCTACATTTATCTCTTCCCTTTCACTTGAGCCCCACTTTTTCTATACACTTGGCATAACATTCTCGTGTAACCTCCTATTCGCCCCATTGTTTATTTCATCTTTACTGTGCGGCATCTAAGCTGCATCTTCTTTCTCCTCCCGGTCCACCTTCCAAAAGTAACCATCTATTGACCACATAAATCGGTCCTAGTCCCATCTCCCCTTTTGCTCAGTCCCATTTCCCCGATTCCTCTCATACCCTATCACATTCTACCTTCCTCCATTTCGTAAAGACACCTGAAGTCTAAGGGTCTCATTACGATGTCCGCCCGCCATCGTAGCGGGCAGTGGGACCGCCTGCCTGTAAGGTGGGGGTCCTGGATCCCGATTACGATGCGACCGTGCCGGTCGCATCGCCCATACTTTGCATTGTGGAGGGGATGCATTCAGCAACCCCCGCCACAATGCAAATACAAGGCACTTGCGTATCCCTGTACTACGTGGCAGGCACCATGCGGTGCCTGCCACATGGTGAACGGATAAGTAGGGGGGCACCATAGGTGCCCCCCAGTGCACTTGTCTAAGGCCCAGGGATGAAGGGGGGCACGCTATGAGCCCCTGAACCCGTTTCAGCCTTTCTTTTCATGTCGGGTTGCCCACCACAAAAAGACCGGCGAAAAGTGATATCGTAATCCCTACGGCGGTGCCTGCAAGGCTCCGCCGCAATGTTGGCCTATGTTTTTTTTCCGCAAGGCGGATGGAAAAGGACCGCCTAGCGGAAAAGTGACGGGCAGTCTTTGCGACTGCCACGCTTCCGCATCGATTCCCCCCGCCATCGTAATAAGGTCGGGAGAAAATAGCCGTCCAATGGCGGAGGGACCGCCACTTTACGGCTGGTGGTGGCGGACCTTCGCCATCATAATGACCCCCTAAGTTTTTATCGGAGTTTAGGAAAAAGTTACAGCACTTGGGTGGGTTAGTAAAGCATAAACCCAGGTCCAATTTGGATTCTCAATATTTGGAGGCAGATGTGATTCAGGTCTCCTGGCAGATGGTCCTGAGAAGAGTCAGAGACAACAGTTGCTGCCCCCAATCCAATAGGAACGTAACGCCCCAATGTCTAGAGCCATTGCTTGCAATCCCTTGATGGAGATGTCTGATTACCCACACAGTTTGGCAACCTGACCAGTTGTCTAGCAGAGCCTCATTCTGCTGCCAAGGAATATACCATGGCTCGCTAGTCCAGAGTACAGAAGAGAGTTTACTCTCTCAAATTGTCAGTGGTTGCTGGCACAGGTAAGCGCAGTGGGGCGGATTGTGGGCGGGACCGGGTGGGGGGGTCGTTGACAGACGATGGAATAGGTATAATTAAATAAAGAAATAATACCGAATTCCATCGTCTGTCGACTCCCCCCCTGGCTGCGCCCTGCCCCACCATGCTGACCTGTGTCGGTTGCCGCTGCAAATGGCCAGATTGTCATGGGACCATAGGCATTATGTCATACAATAACTGCTGCCTCTCTTCAGACTACATTTACAATTGTTGGGCAACCCAACATACCCTTATGGGCTTGGGATTTTGTTTAACAGACAATTTAATTCCATTACAATATTACTAATGAATGCCTTAATAATGGCATCCAAATGAAGATTTTCAACATAAATTCAAACAAATGAATACATCGTAAACTAGGTACTGCAAAAGAATAATGTTTGGGGAAACAAGCAGAGACTGGCTTGTTATATTGTCTTGCAATGTTTAATTTGAGGTGTTGAAATTTTGGGAACGGCCTTTTGACGTTAAGGGATCTGAGTTCCCATAGGTAGTTGCCACCTACTGTAGGGACACCAAATCCCAGAATTATTTTTATGTGTGAAGCTTTATTTGTCATGTATTGCTCTGAACTCTAATGAATCATATCTGGTGAGAATATTTATTTTAACAAGACTCAAAATGCATTTATTTGACCAAAAAGTTGGAATTCCCTCATGAATTCCAAGTTAGCACAACAGCTTTGGTCTGATGGACATGTGCTCTTCCTATGGACCTACTCAGCTCACATGTCTGTGATTCAAGCCTTCTCATTTGCACCACTGTCCGCCGCTCTGGTGGTTTCAATTTTTGTACAATATTGTTTTTTTTTGGCATCCTGCTCTGGATTGAAGCTGTTGAACACAAAGATGTAAATATCCTTTGTACAGTTGTACATAAGTTATAACCCTGTACAGCCTCTGTTGGAGCACATATTGCAGTAATGACAAGGTTTAGCAGTTTCTGCTGATTCTGTTGCGCTTCCACTGTGTCTTTGTCCCTTACCTATGTCTCTCCTGTCTTTTCTCACCATCTTTTTCACGGCCTCTCTCTCCCTCCCTATCTCTTTCGCTCACTTTTCCTTCTAACTCACTCTTTCTCTTTCTTCCCCATGTTTTTCTCCCCATGACTGTTTTCTGCAATTCTTATGACAATTATAATCTCACTCTTCCATCTCTTTCTCTCTTACGGTAAAAACTGCAAAATTTGCTCCACTTTTGCTGATAATAAATATTTCTTTATATTTTTATATAAAATCTAGCACGTTCCTTTTTTGTGATGTGTATAACTTTTAATGTTGTGGAGTAACAGCAGCTTACAGTTTTAGTCAATGGATGAGCAAACATTTTTTAACACACCTGCATTTGCCATCCAATTACGCGAAGAAAAATCTCAGCACAGTGTCATAGTCTGTGGCCATGTATCTACGCACATTGATTTTTTATTGCATTATGGCAGCTACAGAATTCAACAAACATGCCGGCTGCTTCATACCTATGAACCCTAGATAGGAAAAACACATTCCTGGTTGCTGAACATATTTGGGAACAATTTTTCTGATAAAATGACATTAACAGTATCTTAGGGTCAGATGTACTAAGGGTCTTTGTAGTTACAAAGGCTCTAATTTGCAAAATGGGAGCCTTTGCTACTGCAAAATTACCTTTTGCAAAGTACAAAATCTAAATTGCAAATCAGCAACATGCTATTGATTAGTAATTGGGGTACGTGAGTACATACCGAATCGCTATTTGGAAGGAGTGTGGTTAGGGCATCTCTTGCAAATAGTCATTTGCTATGGGATGTATTAATGTTTTCAGATGGAAATCCAGTTGCAAAACATTAACATTTTACCAGATACATTACGGTAGTTGTAACCCATTATCATGAATGCTGACAAAAATATTTTTTAGAAATGAACTGTGTCCCAAGGACCACTGCCTAGTCTTAGAAAATGTTTGTAAAACTTTTCATTTCCTGTTTCCCTTCAATTAAAAAGAAAAATAAGATTGCTCTATTTAAAATTGATGTCTCAAAAGGGTATCCCATGCCCAGGAGTAGAAAAGGATGTAAACCTCGCTTCAGGAAAGCCTAAGGTTTGTTTGTTAGACCTTCACACACTCTATTAATGCCGTGCTTCCTCATCTGGTCTCATCCTGCTCCCTAAAATCCAGGATGGGCTCGACCATATTCGAGGGAGTACTTTGGATATTGTCTCAGCCAGGGTCTTAAAAGAGATAAAAAATACCTTGAACAACCCAAGAATCTCTTTAATATTGGTTGCTCAGGTATAGAAAAAAACAAATGTGGGGGATAGATTCAGAGATATAATGGCCCTACACCCACTTAGTCAACATGTTTCAGCCCTATTCTACAAGGCCCTTTGGGTCCCGGGCTTTCATCTGGACTGCAAAAGGTGTCCAGGGATCACTGCTGTATGTTCGCTGAGATATTTTGTCAACCTATCTAGACTCAATGGGATAATCAACATATAACACAAAAACATACAAATGTAGAACCTACTCACCGATTAATTGCTACTTTTTGTCCTTATTCCCTACTTTGGGAAAGTAGTGTGCAACATGGAAGTAAGGGGACATGGCCCTGTAGTCACACAGGCATCAAGGTCGCCATGTCACCTCTGGAACTTACTTCTGCCCTGTTCTCCTTCCAACTCCTCCACATTATTTAAAAGCAATTACAGACATGGTGGTCTTATCACCCCAGCAAGCCGCTAATTTTGAGATGACAGCGAATTGTAGCGGGTCGCAGTTTGCGACCTACTTCATTAATATTAATAGATGGCTAGAATTGTGACCCACTATGATTCAGTATTTTGTTACCCAACCTATTTGTACATAGGTCAATTTGCAAAATGCCACATGATTTGTTAAAAGTCGGTGCGCAAATTGCAACAACTTTTAGAATTCCAGTGCTCATACATCTGGTCCATAGCCTGAGAAGGCATCGGTGCCAGTAATTTTGCAAGGGTTCTATGGTACCTTATACTAGCAAAGTAAATTAGCCTTTTCTGCCCCATTGAGTAGTAAAAGGACAGTCATAACTACTGGCATGCAGTGGACCCCTCAGATCCCTAGGTTTGTTCCCTCTATTCCAGCTGCACTAATGACAGCTAGACCCCTGGCTAATACTCCATGTTTCGTCTGGATATGGTTGTATGTCATTATTGAGCACAAAAATATTGTTCTACCAAAATACTGTAGCCAAACATCCAGGGCCGGACTGGGAACCAAAACCGGCCCTGGCAAAGTGCTTGGCCGCCCCCTCCGGGCTTGGGGGTGCCGCCGAGCTCTTTGCCAGGGCCGGTTTTCGGCCGATTTTGTTACAGGGCCGATTTTTCAGCTATATGCTGCAAAAACGGCCCTATAACAAAAACGGCCCCCAGGAGCCCAAAAACGGCCCCCACCCGTGCGGCGCACCGGGGTATTGCCCGGTGCCCGCTACGGCCAGTCCGGCCCTGCAAACATCGCAAAGGTATAGATTTACTATTCTTAACTCCACATCTTCATATCTTGAAAATACAGATGTTGTTCAGGTGCAAGGCAATAATCAAGGAAAATTGAACTAAAGTGGGTACACGCTCCCCTCCCTCATGCCCATCCCTCCTTACAATCGCACCACAAGGCACTTTATTTATTTAATAGAGTGTTTGTAAATTGTGGACTAGGCTCAGCTGGAAGGGGTGTCGGAGTGCTGGAGGTTAGGGATGTAAAATGAGGTCTGTGTAGGTGGATACACGCCAGGGTTCAAGATAATATGACGTTGCCACAGGACAGATGCAGTCTGATGCACAAGCTCCCATTGGTCCAAGGAAATCTCCACTCTGGGAGATGAGGGGCATTACATTATGAGGGCACTCTATATTTATTTGGGAAAGCATGGTAAATTGAGAGCATACAGTGGAAGAGGGGTTAGGAATGACCTGAAAAAAAATATCTGAGTGAGTGATGGTTATAAATGAGAACACAGAAGTTTTACTCACCTGCTGTGTCACACCCAATTACAGCAATGTATGCGTAAACTGCAGCCGCACGCACAGTTGCAAGCTAAATACTCAAGGCCTCATTTATGAGTTTTTGCTGTAGGGCAGCATCGCTGGCCTTCCTGCAGCGCTGCCCTACGACCAAAGAAAAGGGCACATTCCTGTCAATTTCCCAGGGCTGGCGCACAATAGGCTGCCGTGTGCCAACACAGGCACCTTTGTACCATGGTGCGAGGGTGCCTGCGTTGCGGGGATGATTATTTTTGTGCAGGAAGGGAAACCTTCCCGCAAAAAAACAATCACAAGAAGGTTTTTCCTCTTTCTATGTGTGCTAAAGGAAAAACAAGGAGAAATAAAGATATTTCTCCTCATTGTGCCTCCCAGGCGTACGTTTTAGGTGCTGCCTCATATTTACGATTTCATGTAAATCTGGGGCAGTGTCAAAAAGCCATGGGTGTTGTTGGGAACGCCCCCAGCAACACCCATTGCACGCCCTTTAACATAGAAAGCTGCATTAAAGGGAACGATATTTACAAGGCAGCATTAAGCCCAAAAAAGTGGCTTAGTGCTGCCTGGTAAATATGGAGCAGGCCCCTGCGCCACCAGAGCGTCACAAAAAGTGATGCACTGGCGGCACAATGGGCTTATAAATAAACCCCTCAGTGTGCACAGACATCCCTTTGGAAAGCGGATAAATGTTATCTTCATTAATGTTAATGTGGTTCAACCCTCAAATCCTGCAATGTCATTGTGACAGGCAGGCTTCAATGCTGGACAGGCCGCCACATACTCCGGTTCAGAGAAACTAGTGGTGCTAAAGCAGCAATTAACAAAAACAACTTGTTTTTATTGTACATAGCGCTTCATTCTGCTATGCTGTCTAAGCACTGTAAATAGCAGGTGTTACTATTTCCCAGTTTCGTGGTAAGAAATGTATTGACCTTGGAAGGAGAGAAAGCTGAGTCAGCCTTCCCGGGTTGAAATTCATGATCAGAGGTTCTCTGTGCGTCCCAAAAGTAAGTGCTGAACTAAGTAAGCCATCTGTTATAGGGACAATGCTCCACATTTTGTGGGTACGCCATGAAACATCATTGGTAGGGAACCATTCATGGATGGAGCCATTTAGATGAAATTCAACCAATTAACTGCTGCAAAACGTCCTTTGATGTAGTTAATCAGAACTGCAGAGGACGCTTGTAACATTATTGCCTGCAAAGCATATATGAATAAAGACAACCGTATGTAACTTGAAGCGTTGTTAACTGCAGACTCTGCATGAATGTAGATCTACGCAAGAAACTGGGGACAAAAAGTGTTTTCTTTCACCCATTTGCTGCCTCATTGGTGTATGTATAGATCATGAAAAGGGTATATACAGAACACTCTCATGAGGTAAAAATATGTCAATATGTAACTTTCTCCCTCCCCTATAACAGTGTCTTTTTTGACCGCCCCTCTTCCAATGAGAAGCAATCTCCAATTAGATGTGGGAGTGCTGGGTGTGCGTTTGCAGCTGCCTCAACCCTTGTGGGCACTGACAAGGTCCCCTATGAAGCACCACAGTCTTAAGTTTCCAGATGCTTCCTCAGTATTAAGCTGGTGGGTGTGGCTTCATGAGGGGCTGCAGGAAGGTGTCACTGCCCCCAGCTCCTCCCTAGCCACTCCCACAGGGCAGTTGTTCTCAACAAGGGGAGGGTAGTAAAAGCAGCTGAGCTCCTACCAACCCCTCTCCCACTATCACTGCACAGTCCACCGACTGAAATAATGAACTTGGAAGCCGGGATTGTAAGTAGAGGGAATAGGAGAGTTGTAAGTCCCACTTTCTGGGTCATTTAAAATAGCCCCTTCCACTCACAAAACGTCTCTTCCATTGTAAGATTTAGAGAGAGCAGTGTGCCTGTGCCCTAACAAGGAGCCAGATACTGTTTGGGTATTTTATTTGGCTAATTAACCATCCAAAGAGTGTCTGACTCCTTTGTGCAGCCGCTGTCGGTAGTAGGAGTAACTGCAGGGCGGTGACGTGGGGAGGAGGAGGGGCAGGGTGGGGGGTAGTAAACTATGGATTACGGAGGTTTACAGGTAAGTTAACATATAAATTAATAAAACGAATTTCGTTGCGTGCACTGCATCCCCAAATGCGATGCAGTGCACGCAACGAAATCCGTTTTATTAATTTATATGTTAACTTACCTGTAAATCTCCGTAATACATAGTTTACTACCCCCCACCCTGCCTCTCCTCTTCCCCTACTACCGACCGCGGCCGCCTTTGTGTAGCGCCTGGAGCACAGTTACAGAGTGCGGTCCCCAGCAAAAAAAACATGACTTTTTGGATTTTTTTGGTCAGTCAAAGCAAAAATCCAAAAAGCATCTGCCTCCTCGTTGTGGCACAGACGCACAGTGCTGTGTCCCATAAAGGAGCTGGATGCTATTTGGATTTTTTCTTAGCCAAAACGAAAAATTGAAACAGCATCTTACTCCTTAAGGTGGCACTGACACAGAGCTAAGAAAATATCCAAATAGTGTCTGGTTCCCTACAAGGTCATAGACCCACAGATCCTTCTTCTCACAATGTGAGGTGAAGTACTTGCGTGTCTGTGCCGCCGCAAGGATACCCATACTGTTTGGATTTTTTCTTGGTGTGAGAACAGAGACATTTCCTATTTTCATGCTTTATACCTTCTTACAAATTGTGGTGGAAACAGGTAAGAAACCCATGGGAAATTCCAAAAATCAATAGATTGGAGAAAAGCAGATAACATTCTGAATTCGGTAAAAGGTCATATGTATAGATCGGTCAAGATTTCCCAAATAACCTAAATGTTGAACTGGAAACAAAGTGGGGAAAAAGAGAAATAGGTAACAAGGTTTACACCTGTCATTTTTTGCATAGAAGGTGGATTCACAAACATAATATCCTATTTTGTCTGCCAGATTCATCCTGTCACAGAGATATGTAGAGTGTGTAGCTTGTTCAAAATCCACAATACGTAGTGTCAACAATCAAGCAATGGTTTATAATGTTTTTTCAATGTGTGTCAACAATACATAAATTGATCATGAAAAATCTAATGAATAGAAATTGGGGTGATTACAAGTCATGTATTTTTTCAAATGTATCCAGGAATCAGTGTTTAGGGGTTGGGTCAGTTTCACCACTCCAAAATCTAGATTGACCATAATGCGAGGTGATTCTGAGGAAGATTTTTCAAAAAGTGGTTCTGTGGATACTGACTTTCAAGGGGAAGTAAAAAAATATAAAGAAATTTGACAGACAGCATACCCCCTTTCATCAATCATTCCCACTCTTCTAGCGATTAAAACAGCAGCCAGGGACAGGAAAGACGAAAGAATAGGACTGCGGAAAGCACAAGATAAAAGCCAAGGCTGTCCAGCACCTGGAATACCCCAAGCACCCCAGACCTCTCTGTTTCTCCACCCAAAAATGCCTTGGAAATATCAAACTGAACGTTTTACATATGTCTATGATGTAAAGTTCTAGAATTTGATGGGACATCACCAGGGCCGGACAGGAAACCAAAACCGGCCCTGGCAAACTGATTGACCAGGCCCCCCGGGGGTGCAGGGCAGTGCAGTCGAGTTGTTTGCTTGGTTTCGGCCGATTTTGTTACAGGGAGCTGATATTGCCGACCCCTAGTAACAAAAACGGCCCCCAGGGGCCGAAAACCAGCCCCCACCCTGGCGGCTCACCGGGGAAACGCCCGGTGGCCGCTACGGCCAGTCCGGCCCTGGACTTAACCATCCATTGTTTGCACATGGCTTTCAATAAAAAATGTGCCTCATATATGTAGGTGGGCCTATTGTAACGTGGGTGAAAAGCCCAAAGCTGTAATCTTGCGAAGTCAATGTAGTGTCAATGCGGTCTTCACACAGTAAAAGGTTTGGCCTATTCCTGTCCCGTGCAATCGGCCCTGCCCAACATGTGGGATACTCTTTTATCACAAGCAGTATTGGAAAGATAGCTGGAAGGATTTGTGTCATTTGCCAATAGCTCTGGAGTTTTCTGCAACAGAAAAATGATCAAATTGTGTTTTTTTCACCCTGACTTTGACATTTGTAGGGTATTCTCTGTAATCAAATGAGATGATATCAGCACAAGTATGCTTCAGATTTTCATAAATGTTTGAGGTTGGTGGCTTTCTACAGCTTCTGTAATACTGCAATCATCCGGATAGAAGCTAGACCCTTCAATTATTTTTCAGGTTTCTAGTGGGTGGACCCCTGGTCAAACTGATGGAAAACAGACACTTGATTGGCAACCCCACACTCAGGACACCCAGGAGAACACAGATGTTGGTCAAGACATGAGGGGGGGGGATATGCTCCTGGGTAAGGAAGACTGGAAAAGCATTACCATTTTTTGGGAGAAAAATAGCTGAAAATCACCATCTTCAACACATTGTCCCAGCCATCCAGTCAGAGCAAGGGAAGTCTGGCACCCAGCAATAGAACCCTTAGAATGTATAGATATTGCAAATATATGTTTGGGGGAGATTTTCACGGAGGATTTATGATGCAATAAATCCCCTTTCCTTATCTTGGAGCATTGACTGGGTTTTGCGCGACCTGAGAGCGCGTTGGAATCCCGATTTATATATATTACAGTGGCAGTCATCACTGGGTAGTTATAGTTAAGCCCTAGTTATCATAGGAAATGGAGTTTTTGTTTTTGCTAATAACTTTGGCATCATTTATTTGACGAAGCTTCATGAGCCTTTCCAAAAAAAGGTTCATCCATCTCAGCTTCTTCCTGGAAAGAGAAAGTTTTGGGGTGATCTGTCAATCCGGGGCTGAGAATAAGGGGCGGAGGCCAAAAGCACCATATCCCCATGATTTTCCATAGGTATTTTCGAACTGCACTACAGCCAAAATGGCTAGATCTTAATTCAGGAAGTTTGCTTTTTGTGAGTTAGATTAAATCCATTCAGCAGTTTTTTTCAGAAGTTAATGTTCAACATTTGTAGATATCTGGATGGCTGGGTACATGGGAGTCCTTCGGATGTTCCGCAAGCACGCAGCTTACATGAACAGAGAGATCTGATTTGCAGAGGGGCCATTTTTCGGTTGGCTGTTTCACTCCCGCAGGAATAAGAAGCTCCCATGAATCCTGTGGGAACTCACACCCTGATTGACTTGCCACAACTTGAACAGAAATTTTGCGACCAGGGCCAGCTTTAGTGCTGATGGCATCTGGTGCTAACCTGTCTGTTGGCACCCCTAATGACAACCTTCTCCACAAATCCCCTCACAACCACCCTTCAACAATATCCCCATCTATCCATAGCCCTTCTCTTTCACACGTACAATCAATGTACTAGAAATGCTACATAAGATGAAGAGAACTACATAGTGCAGGCATCACATGTCATTCAGACTGGTAGGCACAATAGTTTAAGGGTGCTTGGTCTGGAGCATCACAAACTCAGGATTCAAAACGTAACAAGATGGTTGGGTTGACTTTACTAATAAAAATTGATTTCTACCCAAATTAATGCTTTTTACCAACATTAGGATAATGAAAGACTGGAGGGGAAATCATAATGCTCTAACGTATACCATGCAGTTTGCATGCAGCTCGTTGATGACAGTTAATAGCTCACTGTGCTATGTTTGGATTGTAACTTTTAAACTGCAAGTACCAAAAGCATCTCTGACAGAAGCAGTAAACTACTGAACTATCTACATTATATGTACTTTTGTTTGCATCAGGCATATTAACCTCTGTGCTGCTTTATGATGAGTCAAAACTTCCAGTAGACAAAACTAAGATATCTCTCAAGCAGGTTCATTAACCACCAGAGTTATTGTGAAATTTTTATTGCTCCCTGCTTATAAATCCATAATATATTTGAAAACTCTGCATTCCCAAGGTCAGTGCCCAGCACAGTGGCACCAGTGGCACCGCTCAAAAGCTGGCCCAGGTTTCAGCCACCATTAAAGGACACGAGGATTCAGTCTAAGTGTCCTGAAAATTGGGACCAAATTTAAAAACCTGACACCCTTACTCACACAAGAGTTCTGCGGGATCGAGGAACAAATAGGAAAAAAGTGGGGTGGCTGCCCTGCAGCCAACCCAGTGACACACACAATGGAGGATTGGGCGTGGACTGGGGTTGGACGCAGGGCCTGACCGAACGCAGGTCTCACAGACAACCCCATACCACGCACAGCAGGAGGTTGGTCATGCACGGGGGCATGCTAGTAACATATTACTTTATGGTAAAAACAAAATAGAAATTTACTGAAAAAAACAAAGGCTAAAGTGACGTTATAGTTAGGTATAGTAAAAATATTTTACTTTACATTAAACAAAAACCTCAGAATTTCACTGAAAAAGATAAAGGTTAAAGTAACGTTATAGTTAGGTGACAATGTAAGTTAAAAATTAACATTTTAAACTGAAAAAACACTTACATTCACCAGATATAGTTAAATGAAGTAACACTAACTTGTCCACTTGCCATTCTTGTACCCATTCCCACCCTCCACCCTTTCCCCGCTAGTCTGTTCAGGGAATCTTTATTAAAGAGAAAATTCCATGTGAAGTCTGAGAAATCAATTTTATCGGCTTGTTGCCTGTCTGGCCCAGAGGCTCAGACTTGTTTTTCATTCATTGCCCTCTTGGGGGGAATAACCCGCTGATGAGTTGAAGAGACAAAGTGCTCTCAGACGCTCTAGAACCATGTGTGTAAGTTTTAAGCTCTAGCAAGTGGCCTATCAATGGCCACCACTTTTGATCAAAGCTTCTGCGATATTGCTGTAAGGTTAGTTTTTTTAAGGGAGAACTTTGGCCTGAGTCTTTAAAACCACTGGTGAGCATCAGGGGGTTCTTTTTCTTCCACATCCAGGGAATTGGGCCCTAGGCAGCCCAGTCATGTGCCAGAAACGTCTTGTGATGCCAATGTAGAGCATCTTCTTGTCCCACACTCAGCCCCAGAAGCATCAAGCCTGGGTCATTAAGGAATAGGGTATCCCACCACCTCCCTGCTATGACTTACAATCTTTTTTGAGAAGGTCTAGATGGCAGGGTAGGAACACCAGATATGAAGCATAGGTCCAGGCTCTACACCACAACTCCAGCATTGGTTATCCGCATTGGGGCAAATTAAACACAGACTCTCAGGGGTCCTGTACCAATGGCAGAGTATTTTATAGGCTATTTCTGTGCTGGGTACTGCTCTGGGGTGCTAGGAACATCTATCCTCAGGCTATCCCACGTCTAGTCTGAAATTTCCTTTTATAAGTCCTACTCTAGTTTTAAATATTTTAAACATTCGTCTGCGGCCTGCATCAGGTGTGCTCAACCTTTACCTTGTTTAAGAGGGAGTAATAAGTGCACCTCAAATGTTAATAATTTGGAAACAGAGCAACATATAACTTTCTGCCTATACATGCAGCGTTTTGGCTCGGAGAGCAAGCAATGCACATTAAAATATACTCAGCATTTTCTAAATGCCCAAAAATACTCAAAGAAAACATTCACAATGGTAGCCTTCTGATGAATCTCCCCTTTGTTATTATTTGTTCTGTAATTTTAAAGTACCGCATGCTGCATTTGAGCCTCCTCAAATGTGCTGTGGGGAGCAGCCAACAGGGGGGGGAGGGAATTCTAAAGCCCTCAATCCAACTGAGGTGCAACTGTGCAGATTAGGGTGCTAACAGGCCCTAAATCAGGAAAGTAACTCAAGTAAATGTGCACCCAGTGTGCTTTTGCACAAAAACATCTCCACATAAGACCTGATGGAAATCATGTGGGCAAATAGCACAAATTTTGAGTTTGCTGCCTCTGGGCCAGGGGGAAAAGTGGTCAGTTAATGTGCATCATTACACATTTTTAATGTAGAATGATGCTCAAATTCCACACCCGGCAAATACCTCCGCTTTATCAGTAATTTCTAGGAGAGGCGTTTGCTTCCAGAGTAGCGTGGGAGTTGTAATGAGTCCCTTATTTATTGCTTTCATTCCAACTTCAATTGAAAACAGGGGCAGCTTCCCCGCTATGGCAGAGGAGCGCTGCCCCACTTAAAGATAAAATTATAATAAAACCATTTTATTTTCATTTTATTTTTCTTCTGCTATTGCCAGCCGAGGATAGGGCAGGAGAGGGGCAATGCTGATGAGCATTATTTCAGCAGTAGACAGGAGTGGTAGGCACTTATAAGTGCGGATGTCAGTTTGGCTGGCTGTCTTAGGCTGGCCAAACAGACATGCGCACTTAGATTTCTCCAGCCCGGCCGCGTTGGAAAAAATCTGCAGGCTCCCAGCCCGCTCCCGCCAATCCAGCGGCTGCTCTCATGCTATTTATAGCATGAAAGCAGCGGCTGGATTGGGTGGCGAG
This sequence comes from Triturus cristatus, assembly GCF_964204655.1. Classification (NCBI taxonomy): domain Eukaryota; kingdom Metazoa; phylum Chordata; class Amphibia; order Caudata; family Salamandridae; genus Triturus; species Triturus cristatus. Next base: position 282,206,020 of record NC_140584.1, on the reverse strand, counting down.
CCCGTGCAGTGAAGCCCGTCCACTTCAGGAGAGAGAGGAGCAACGAGGGGTCCAGCAGCAGGAGCGGAGCTGCAGTTAAGTCTTTTTTTTTTTAAATATATAAATCTAGCACCAACCCCCCCCCCTCTACCACCACCCCCTGTCCTACCACTTTACTATAGCGGCAGCCACTTCTGACTGAAAGCACAGCAGTACCTGTTCTACCAATGTGCAGGAGCGCAGCTGAACTTGCCCCTCCCACCCTGCACCGCAGAGGCTGCGGAGGCTGTTGTTACGCAACTGTTAAGGCCGCTTCTCCACAATCGTATCCCTCTCAAATATTGCACGCACCAGCGAACGCCTTGCAATCGCCAGGACATGTGCGTTCTCACAGACACTGCCATATTGTAAAACTAGCTTTTGTGCGATCCCCTATCATAACCTGGCAGACAAGCCTCGGGTGCTTCTGTCTCAGTGAAGAGGAAGTTCCTTGGCAACCCTAACCTCTATGGCTGCAGCATAAAATTATTTCTTACGGGAGTGCATGCATGTATATATGTAGGTCTAGGTATTTGTAAATCAAAAGCCCAGCTAGAGAGCATAGGGGTTCAAACCAGGGTCGTAGCTAACACTAGTGCAGCAGGTGCAGTGGCACTGGGGCCCAGGCCCCGAGGGGCCCATTGAACCCTGATAATTGCTTGTATTGCCTCCCCAGTATCACTCAGTGGGGTAATCCTTGCTATGCTATTTATTCTTACAGGGGTCTGACAGTCTCTAGCTTCACCCCCTAGTGGAAGAATGTGTAGACAGTGGGACTCTATTGGTGACCTTAAAGACGTCAGCTCTTTTGACATCATTGAATGATTTTCCTCAGACTTGTCAGGGAATGTTGGGTTGTGGCCGCTCATTCACTGTAGCAGTGAGTCAAACAGAGGCCTACCATGTTGTCTGGAGACCACGCTTTAGTACTACAGCCTGGAAGGACCAAATTAAGGAAGTTTCCCTCTTCCTGCTGAGCAAATGTCCGTTCCCTGTGAGTGTTACTCATGCTTGCATGGACCTGAGCAGCCCCTCAAGATCCCATTTGAACAGCAGCACCCCCACAGCCTATATCGGCTTGCATGTACCTTTGCATCTCATACAGGGGTTCTCATGGTGAGGTGCGGGGCCGAAAAGGAAATTGTGGCCAGGCTGCAGATCATAAACACGCACTAATACACGCACTGGGCGCGAGGCAGGGTGGCTGGCAAGCAGTCATCAGCAGTGACATGAGCCTTCCCTGCTGTAATCTGCCCACCTTGGACTATATGGTCACTCGGTGGCATCATCCACTGGCTCCATTCTTGACAACGAAATAAAACGGGACATAACCCTTTAATCAAAATAAGAAATGGCTTTTCAAAGTCCTTTCATGTGCGGATTCTGAGACTGCTCACATTCCATATCTGATATTAAATAATACTTTGTGATCACTTACAAACTTTTTCTAGTAGAAACCAAGGGCCTCATTTACAAAAGAAATGACAGAGCGCCAAGCTGCATCATTTTAAAAGCACTTGGATGTGTCGTATTAACAACAATACGATGCATCCGTGTGCAGTCCCCTGCGCTGCCGCACAATGCGCTGCCATGTGCCAGCGTAGACACCCTTGCATCATGTTACAAGGGTGCCTGCTTTGCGGGGATGATTGTTTTTGTGCAGAAGGAACACCTTCCTGCACAAAAACAATCACTGCACCACTCCTACTCCTCCCCTGGGAGGTGCAGGATTCTGGTCATTTCCAGCTTTACAAAACTTTCTAAATCTGGAAATGTGTCAGGTTCAATGGATCTTGCGTGGGAACACCCGCAGCAACACCCATGGAACGCTCCTTTCACGCAGAGTAATGTAATGTAATGTAAAAGTGCATTTATAAAGCGCAAACTGTCACTCCGCAAGGAGCCTCCTGGCGCTAAAAGGACGAGGTGGAAGAAACTGAAATATGAAGAACGAGAGGGAGGAGTTAGATTAATGCAAAGCAGAGGTCATCTGGACATTTATAAATCCAGGTTTTTAGTGCTTTCCTGAAAGACATCTCTGATTGTTGCATACGTAAGCCAGAAGGGAGTACGTTCCACGCCTTAGAGCCAAGATAGGCGACCGTTTTTCCACCTTTGGTGGCAAGTCTAAAGTGGGGTGGTTTTAGCAAATTGGCCGAGGAAGATCTGAGGGTCCTGGTGGTAATGTAGGGTGCAAAACGAGCTGTGAGATATCTAGGGCCTGTCCGGCAAGTGGCTTTATAGGTGATCAGAAGCATTTTGAAGAGAATCCTTTTATGAATGGGGAGCCAATGTAGAGTGTTTAGAGCCGAGGATGCCGACGAAGTACGTGGGAGCCTAAGAACCAGGCGGGCTGCAGCGTTTTGTGCTATTTGTAATCTTTTAATTGTGGATTTGTTAGCCCCGGCCAACAGGCTGTTGAAATAGTCCAAGCGTGAGAGGACAAGAGCAACCGTTACAGATTTCCTAGCAGCCAGAGGGATAAGATCAAAGAATTTCTTCAAGGATCTTATTACACTAAAGCAGGTGCCGGCCGTAACCAGTGCATGAGGGAGGAAGGAGAAGGAAGAATCAAACTTGACCCCCAGGTTTCTGGCCACCTTGACCGTATCCGGTGGGGGTGGAGTGCCTTCCGGCCACCACCTGTCAGGAATGAAAGTTACATTCGTGCCAATGGGTAGGATTTCAGTTTTGTCAGTGTTGCATTGTAAATGATTGTTCTTCATCCACTGTATGACTTGAGAAAGACATGATTGGAAATTGCTTTCGGCTTCCTTATTGTTTTTGTCCAGGGAGACGATCATTTGAGTATCGTCGGCGTAAGAGGTGACTTCAATTCCGAAGGATTTTATAAGGAAGATGAGGGGGGCCATATAAACGTTGAACAACAGAGGGCTCAAGGAGGAGCCCTGAGGGACCCCTGTGGTTATCGTCTTCTCTGTGGAAAGGAAGGGACCTAACGCCACGGTTTGTCTGCGATTGGTGAGGAAGGATCTAATCCATGCCCGGACAGTACCCGTGATACCGCCGCGTTCGAGTCTTGCCAGAAGGATATCGTGAGAGATGGTATCGAACGCGGCGGAAAGGTCCAGGAGGATCAGTACAGCTTTCTTACCTGAGTCAGCAAGGGTTTTTAACACCTCTGTGATTTCTAAGAGGGCCGACTCCGTCGAGTGTCTAGGGCGAAAACCAGATTGCTGAGAGTGGAGGATATTATTTGATTCGATAAAATTTGAAAGCTCTTTAAGTACAAACCTCTCCGTTATTTTGCCCAGCACAGGGAGCAATGATATCGGCCGTAGGTTAGAGAGGACTGATGCGTCTATATTTTCCTTCTTTTTGAGGGGTTTAACCAGGGCAAGTTTCCAATCCTCAGGGACAATGCCTGTGTCTAACGAGGAATTGACTATTTGGTTAACCACTGGGTTGACGGTGTCAATGAGTTTATGTAGAATCCTGGGGGGGCAGGCATCCAACGGATAACCTGAACTGCATGTCATTATGGCCTTGAATGTGGCTTCCAGTGACACTGGTAAAAAGGAGGAGAGCTTTGCAAGGGTTGGAGAAGGAGAGGGGATTTCCGTCTTGATGTTGGGAGGGGTAAGGGAGAAATTGTTTTGTATTTTGGAAATCTTCTCTTCAAAGTAATTGGAGATATTGTCACACAGAGTTTGTGAGGGGGGAAGATCCTTCTTTAGTCCCTTAGGATTGGTGAAGGAGTTGACTATTTTAAAAATAGATTTTTGATCAAGTTTGGACTCTAGTATGACTTTGGAGTAGTAAGATTTTTTTGTGGTTTTAATAAAGGCATGGTAGAGTTTTCTACAAGCTTTGTAGGCTCGCTTATCCTCGATAGCATAGGATTTCCTCCATTTACGTTCTAAATGTTTACACTGGTGTTGTTCTTTAGCTAGCTCAGAGGTAAACCAAGGTGGTCGCTGAGCTTTAATTTTCCTTGTCTTTTTCTTTTTGTTCTGGCCTTCCAAGGGCGCCAGATCATTGCAAATGTTGGAGATCCAAGTGTGAAAGTGCCCCGAGTCTTGGTTCGGGTTACCTGTGAGGGTAGGAGTGCAAAATTGAGCGTGAGGCCGAAGCTTGGGATTGCTTATAAGTTTGGACCAATTACGGCGGGGTTTGGAGTTGGGGGAGCGGTCCGGGCTGTCTGTCGATGGGTAATCTAAGATCAGTGGAATCATGTGGTGGTCAGTCCAGATCAGTGGAATAGGAAGGGACACCGTAAGAGCGGGAAAATTGGAGCAGATCCCGTCTAGAGTGTGGCCAGCCTGGTGGGTAGGTTGCTGTACCAGTTGTTTCAAAGTGAGGAGCTCAGTTATCTATAGAAAGTTGTCCGTCTCAGGGGATCCTTTGGATTCCAAGTGAAGGTTGAAATCCCCTAGCATAGTGAAATTGGCGTATTTGAGAAGTGACTGGATTAGGGCATCGCCTAGTGAGTCCGTAAAGGTAGTACTATATCCCGGCGGTCGATAGATGAGGACTCCTGAAAAGGTCAGTGAGGCATTTAGAGAAATACGGAAGCCTAGGCTTTCAGCGCCTTTGAGGGAGGCTATGTCTATGGTGACGCAGGGAAGGGAGTCACGGATGATGATGGCCAATCCCCCTCCTCTCCCTCCTAACCTGTCTTTCCTATGGATAGTGTAATTAGGGGGGAGTGCAATAGCTATATCCAGGTTGGAGCAGTCTTTCAGCCAGGATTCTGTAATAAACAGGAAATCCAGCTGCATGTCTAGTATTAAGTCTCTGATGTCTTGGCAGTGTTTGCTGAGGGACCTTGCGTTAATAAGTCCTCCTTGCAGTTTGAGTTTGCTAGTTGAGGAAGGGGGGCTAGTCTTGTTGTGCACTGAAGGGTCGCTAGCAAAGAACTCATGTCTACACTTGTAGCATGCAAAGGAACCCCAAAGAGTGTCCGGGGCAACTTGGTGGAAGCAGTTCTTCCTAGTATTAAGAGCCTTTAGGTCCGCGGAACTGTACGTTAGTGCAGCAGCTGTATGGGCAGGGATTCCCGCCTTGGCCACGTCCTTGGCGCGGACGGGCGCAGACGGGCTTGCCTTTGGCGCACCTTTGGCGCGCCTTCGGCGCGCCCGCTGCGCGCGTCCGCTGCGCGCTCGTTTTAGCATCCAATTTATCCCCGGTGCCCGGAAGTGAAGGGGAGGGGGGGGGGGGAGGAGTTTCCGCCCGAGGTCCACCCTCCATTCAAACGGCACTTGCCGCGACGGACCAGGGTGCAGGGCTACGTCCAGTAGTACAGGTAAGATTGTTTGTTTCCCACCACCCTCCACAGAGTTATATTCATTAAAATACACACACTTCTAAAAGGTTCTGGCAAAATAAAACGATTAGGTTTTAAAAGCAATTACGTTTCTAAAATCAGGTGCAAATGAGCAAATCTGCTAAAGATGCGAGCAGCGCAGCTGGCAGCACTTCACCGCGTCCGCTGCGCGCTCGTTTTAGCATCCAATTTATCCCCGGTGCCCGGAAGTGTAGGGGAGGGGGGGGGGAGTTTCCGCCCGAGGTCCACCCTCCGTTCAAATGGCACTTGCCGCGACGGACCAGGGTGCAGGGCTACGTCCAGTAGTACAGGTAAGATTGTTTGTTTCCCACCACCCTCCACAGAGTTATATTCATTAAAATACACATACTTCTAAAAGGTTCTGGCAAAATAAAACGATTAGGTTTTAAAAGCAATTACGTTTCTAAAATCAGGTGCAAATGAGCAAATCGGCTAAAGATGCGAGCAGCGCAGCTGGCAGCACTTCACCGCGTCACCGAATAATGTGTGAAAGGGGCCCATAATTACAAGGCCATGAAAAGTAACGCAGGGTGACTTTACGTGCCCTTGTAGATATGGGCAGGCACACTGCGTCTTCGGTGCGTCGAAAAAAGTGATGCACCGGCAGCACAATAGCCTTGTAAATGAGGCCCCTGGAGTGGTTGCCAGACAAGAGGAGATCTGCATGTCCCCAAACCGTCTCACACAGTTTTGAAAATGGCCAATGCCTTACATTGCAACCTGTATTCGTTTTTATTTCGACAGTACAGATGCAACATTTGTTCTAGATTTCTGGACACTGTGGATATATTACATAAGGGGTATCATAACACAGACGGGCCGATTCCGATTCCGGTTGGAAGGGCTCCGACCGATTCGGACCATTGTCGCCGGATTCCTTTCCGATCGAGCCATTCCGATGGGCTCGGTTGGAAAGGAATCCGACACGGATTTCCGGATTGCGGACGACAGGCTCGGAGAGCCTGTCCGCGGTCCGGAAATCTCCCATTACTCCCCCGGCCACCTCTTTGCGACCGAGGGAGTATGATGGCAGTTTTTCACTGCCTTTTCGTGCCGGTTTTTCCGGCACGATGAGGCAATCGGAAACTGTCTTTGGGGGCCCCCAGTAGGGCCCCCATGGGTGCGAGGCCGTCGTATGGCGGCCTGGGGGCACCTATGGTGCCCCTCTGTGGATCCCTGCACCCGGTGGCAGGCACCTTGGGGTGCCGCCCACAGGGTGCAGGGATAAACTGCACCCCTGCTTTCCGCGATGCAGGCATGCATTCCGCTCGGAATGCATGCTTGCATTGTGTTGGATACAAGTGCGACGAACCTTGTTCTGTCGCATCGTACTAGCAGGGCCGTAACTGACGACAGCAGGTCGGTCGGTTACGGCTCCTGCCCGATGTCGGACGGAGCTGAGTCCGTCCGACATCGGAATCGGCCCCTAAGTATTGAAGGGGGCCTTGAAATATACACTGGGGCACTGGAATTACGTGATTCTGCAACTTCAGCATTTTGCCGCACTCGCCAATATTCCACTGTTTTCTGTTTCTAGCTCAACTGTTTCAGAAGTTACTTACATCATACATATCTAATACACAATACTTTTCTGCGGGGTTATTCCCTAATGGAAAAAGACACTTCAAGAGACCCATAGTGTGGACTCAGTATAAACCCAAAGTAAAAATCAGTTCTTAAACGTAGCTGGGACATACAGACTTTTAAAAGCTGAGCCTGTTTTACTACAAGAAGTAAAGACATGTCTTGTTTTGTGCTGAGTTCAACATAATCTGTTTCATACAAACTATTTTATTCTGGGAGTTAGAAGCCACCGTGGTAATTAAGTGGCAGGCTTGTGCTATAAAGAAAGACAAAAACAATATTTACTGGTGAATAACTATTTCTATGGGCTCAGGTATATACGTTTTTCTCTTCAAGCAACCTTTTCCTTTTGCACCGTGGTGGGGTCCCTGTTTAATCAATGTATCTTAAGGGGGCATTTTAGCAAGATAATACTTCAACAGAGTGTGCTGTATTAAATCTCATACTTTTCCTTTGCTTCCTACATAATTCAGTCAACTCTGTTGTATAATTTAGTCCACCAAAGCCACATATTTCCAGCAGTCGAAGTAGTCCCTAGTATACATGTAAAGGGCATTGTAACTCACCCTAGGGCTCCACGACCCTCTAGATTAATTTAGCATTTGAGCTTGTTCCTATACTGCAGTGGTCTTCAAACTCTGGGGTAGCCTCCCCTAGAGGCCTTAATTGCTCTCACGGGGAGCACCAGGTTCTGGCCAAAAGGAGCATGTATTACCGTTGCGGGGAACAGAGAAAAACACCATGCTGAAAACAATGCTGTGGTTTAGTGAAAAAATACAGAGCAGCAGGGAGCCGCTCTGTAAATGGCCATTAAGAACAGCTTTTGTCACTCAGGTCTTGGCTAAGAGTATGTGTCAAAGTGGTGGGTGGAGGGGTCCAACTAACCCACAAAGTCTCTACCGCATTTCTGGTAAAGGATTATACTGTGAATACTTTTACACTTTTTAGGGAGATCTGGTTGTCAATGGATTTTTTTCATTTGATTATTATTTGGGGTGGGTGACTAACCACCTTAAAAACTAATCACAACCCTTGTTGAGGTGTACTGTCAAAGTCACTAAATTAAAGTGAGCTCAACTGCCTGGTAGCTATGGCACAGAGCAGACAGGCTTCACTTACTGCTCCTGGAAGACATTTAACACCTATTCAAGACTGAGCACAGGCTAGCAGAGGCTTTATGCCAATTAGAATTCAGACAGTTCAGACAGGTAAAGATAACTTTCTAAATGTTACTCATCCTTAATATTTATTCAAAACGAATTGGATTTTTACCAATTATTAAAAATAGTTACTAAATTATTTTCCTAGCTGTTTCCATTCCTGAGATAATGGCATTTTAATCTGTACTCTGGTTTTCTACATAGGGCAGCTAGGCCTGCCACAGTAAAAATATCTTTTTGGCCCCTGTTACTGTAGAAACATGGTTAACATTAATTTCCTACATGTCCCACTTTTAAATATAATTCGCCATGTCTTGAGGGTACAAGGTCTACATAGAGGGACTTACTAATATTTAAAAGTTTTTTTTCATGTCTAAAAGGACTTTTCCATGGGTTGCACTGCAGGTTTACAATGCAATAGTTAGGCTACACAAGGTAGGCCTGAATCCCTGTTTTCGCTGCCACTACAGTGAATTTCAAGAAAGGACATCAGGTTTCCTGTTTAATGAGTGGTGATGCAAGATACCTAATGCCAAGTAATTCCCCCACTTCCTGTGACACTTAAAAAGGAGATGTGTTCATATGCTAATGCAAAATCTTTTGTGATTGGCTGGGGAAATGAAAAGCAAGATTTTCCAGCCACAGCGAAGACAACTCTTAATTAAAGCACTGTGGAGGGAGGAAGACAATTTGGCAATAAATTTATTCCAGCAATAACTTTAATGCTATACTATTTTTGTCCGGTCCACACAGTGGTTTAGTTAGCAGCTCAGTTGAGACTGAAGATGGCCCCAACATGGCTTCCTCTGTGGGCACATTTGAAAAGGCTGCAATAGCCTTCATTAATTCACTGATAGTTGAAGCTGATAAGAGGCACTAATAATACTGGATGGCCGCTTTGTGGGCTATCTGAGATAAGAATCCATATTGCTTTGACATTTACAAGACAATAGGTGTTAATCAGTTACAAGAATTTACATTGGCGTAAATACTACTCTATGATTACCTTATACATCCGGGACACCTTTGTTGCTGTATCCGCCTTTACTGGTAGACTCATTTACAAATGTGCATGAAAAGAAAATGCAATTCTAATGTAATCAATAATTTCCTCAAAGCAGGAGTTAAGATCACGCAGTACCAACTACCCACAAAATACAGGCGTGACCATGTTTCATAATTTGATTGTAAATTGTCAGATGATGATGTAAATACATATCACTAAGATTGGTAGATGGTACCATTTTGAAATTTTGAATGTCAAATATATACTATGTAACACTCTGCAATGCAGACACATGTTTAAGGATGCTAAGGCCCTAATTACGATGTTGGGCGGGGTTGCCTCCGATCGACACTGTCTCAGTGTGGGAATCGACCGACTATAGAACAGTGGTTCTGAAAACCGTATTACAATGTAACCGCACATGGTGTGGTCTCAAACACGTTTCCCTATGGGAGCTTGTACGGCGGTCAGAAACCAGCCGCAGCACAAGCTCCCATAGAGAAATGGGAGTTTCTGTAAATCTCTGCACCGCGTGGCAGGCACCTCAGTAGCCCAACCGGAGGTTGCAGAGGCATAGGGGCCATGCTAGGGGCCCCCAAACTCACTTTCCGACAGGCTTTTCATGTTGAAAAGCCCGACATAAAAAGCCTGTTGGAAACAGAGGAGTATGTGCGCCCTTTGACTGGCCAACGGGTTCCTTGATCCCATCGGAATCCAGTCGGTCCGTTAGGCCAGTTTAAACTACAACAACCTACATTGTAATTAGGCAGTCGGACTTTAAGTGATTGATGTTGGTCGGAAAGCCTCCTAACTGTGGTCGGAGGCTCTCCAACTGATATCCTAATCAGCCCCAAAATGTGTAATGTCAACATTTTTGGCATTTTGTTGAAAATCGTTAACATATGTTTAAAACAAACATTTTTATTTCCCTTTCCCTAGGTGGAAAACAATGTTGGTATATTGATTATTTACCACCTATGTGTTACTAGCAACCTTGCTACCATCCTGCTTTTGGAATTCAATGATTGAATACTAAGCCAAATCTTCGTACCTGACACCAACCAAGTTCACTGTACTTTTTACCATTAGTAATTCTCCTATACCATCCCAACCCTTAAACCATACTTTTGGTTGGAGCCCTGAGCCGCTGTTAATTATAAGATATTGGAAACACGGGAGAGGCTATGAAAGTCTGGAAACTCCAAATGTTGAAGCTTGAGTACACTGCCTGGTAAATGTTAATCCTGAATCATAACGACAAAGATGTGCATACAGCTATGGCTGAAAGTTTTGAAAACAAATAAAAAAATGTTTAAAAGAGCTTTCTAGAGTACTACAGAGAGAGACCGTGGCTCCGCTAAGATGTTGGTTCACTTGAGTACAGCTTTGATTTTGCCAAAGCTGCATACTTTCACTAAAAGAGTTCTTATTCTCAAAGCATCTGTGAAAATCTATTTTCCAAGCTGCTGTAGCTGGGGCTCTTCATCCAGCCAAGATTTTGTTTTAGGATGGAGCTTGACCTTTAGGTCACACGCACATGTCACTGTCATCCTATATGTCTCTTCAATAATTAGATATTTGTGATGTTCTTCTCTGGCAGCAGCATAGCTGGAAGGACCAATAAAGGAGAAATGTGCTGCTGTATTGTACTCTCAGCCCCCTCCCCTTCTCTTTCCATCATCAACTTCAGAGACACCTTAACATGGCACTCCTTAAGAGAATGGTGCTTTTATTTTTGATTCCTAGTATTAGGTTTATGGGCTTGCATTAGAGATTTTTTTAATCTCATTGGCTACTGTTTCTCTAATCCTTACTCTACATTCCTGCCCAAAGTCCTGTCAGTTGTTATTTCATCAGCCTTTACATTAAGTCATTATATCAAGTCAAGTACATCAGGAGAACTTTTAAATCTGTTTTTCTGAAGTATTATTTCTAGCTTCATATATTTCATTTCCAAAATTGTATTTGTTATTTACTTTTATTATTTACTTTTTACAAATTGCAATGGCAACTTTATTTATAATTTCCTTCAAATTAATATTTGTATATGTGTATTAAATTTATTTATTTATTAAATGTACTGTAATTTTAAATTACTCTTCCTTGAACCCCTAAAAACCCTTACTACCCCTTAATGCTACTCTTCCCTGAACACAAAAGACACTTCCTATCCCTGAATTCTTAAAACCCCTCAGTTCTCCTTAATACCACCGACCCCTAAAACACCTTACTACCCCTTAACACTATCCATCTATGAACCCTAAAAAAATCTTTACTACTCCTTAACACTACTCTTTCTTTTGTGAACCCTTACTACTCTTTAATGCTACCCTACCTGAACCCTAAAAATCCCTTATACCCTTTTCAGCTACCCATCCCTGAACTCTAAACCACCCTGCTACCACTAAACACTACCCATATCTCAACCCTAAAAATCCTTTCAGCCCCTTAACGCTAACCTTCCTGATCCCAAGTAAATCCTATGCCGACCTTCCATGTACATCAAAAACTCCTTGCCACTCCTTAATCAGTGGTGTAACACAGGCCCCCGCAGCCTCCGCGATGAGGGGGCCCCGAAGCTCCAGGGGGCCACCTCAGCACAATTCTCTGGCTGGAGAGCTCCTGATTTAGTCCGGAGGGGACCCTCCACATACCTTGCAGGGGGCCCCCTTCAAGATTTGCTGCACCAGTTTCCTTAACGCTACACTTCCCTGAACCCTGCAAACTCTCTACGACCCCTTAATGCTCACTGAGGGACACTGCTGAAATCAGGTGGGGCCTAAAGGTAAAATAGCGGGAAAAATTGGGAACCAAATTACTGATTCCCCAGTAGTTACTCATTTCTAAGGGAACTCTCAGGGTGGGTCCCACTTGTGTTGCCTATTATTTCTCTGCACCCTCCCTCCCTGTAGTTTTTAAATGCCTGTGGGATATCTGGTGAGGAGTTAGTGTGTGACACCAGAGACGCCATTATAGGGCCCTCAGTGATAACGAGCAGCCCAAAAAAGCTTGAAAAACATGTTTCTGGCATCAGTGGAAACTCTCCTAGGGCTGTGATGGAATACATTCTACTATTTATGTCCTTCTGCATTGCCATTTGGGAGGAGGGAGAACTGCACCTCTAAGGGAGTCAATTACAGAATATTGGATTTTTGCTGTTATACCACAGTTCGTTAATAACATTACCACGACATCTAATCACGACAGAACTGCAAATTTAGAGCAATTATCTCAGTCTGTTTTTTCTGCAACTATTCGTGTAACATTGGCACTACCTTTCTCCTTGTGCTCTGGTGCTACTCTATACATAATGCAGTATTCTCAAAATGAAAAATAGCATTGATTGCACTGAAAACACTTCCTCACCTTTCATCTGATTTTTAAAGCATCCTACATGCTCTAAATGACCCCCAAAGCAGTATGTCAATTAATCACAAAATACACCAAAATATAAGTCGATGACTATTCTAAATGTTTTATAATAATGGCCAATAGTGTACGGTAGACTTTGCTTTTCAGGTCTGGCTTCACAGCTCATCCGTCTGGGTGACATATTTTTACCAGTTCTTAATAGTACACACAGAGTGGGCTTTGACTTGGCTATATACAAATGAGTATTTTTCTCTCACCTCGTGCTATCAGCTGACGATATAGCATTCCTGCTTCAAGGAAGTACTTCCATTGCAATGCACGAAGGCTTGTTTAAATCTGAAAAATAAACTCAATTATGCTGTTTGTCACATTCCGTTTTTCATCTATGTACAGTCCAGGGGCGCAACTAGACCCGAACTTTTGGGTGGGGAGGGGCTAAAACTCCCAGCCAGAGCTAGCCCTAGCACTGGTCGCACACGGTGCAAGAGTCTTTTTTGACACCCATTCCTCCTCCATGAATTCCCTTACTACCACTCGCCAACACTGCACCTCATCTCTCTATAGCCCCTTTCTGACAAACGCTTAATTTTTTTTATAGGGCTACTTGTAGCTTACTCACACTCAGTTCTGTGATCTGCATGGTGCACGTTCTTTGTAGCAGGTACATTAACCCTCTGCACTGTGTGGGTGACAGGAGTGCCCATGTGAGTGCACGATGAATGATGCAACAGTCTGAGAGTAGGGTGAGAGGAATGACTGCAGGGTGAGTGAGGTGACCATATGAATTTGGGTGCGGATGTAAGTGCAGAGTGGGACGAATGAATGTATGGTTAGTGATGGGCTTGTTTGAGTGAGACTGCAGAGTGCAGTAAGGGGGACAGGTGAGTAAAGTGTCACATGAGTGCAGGGTGAGTAGGGGGGCGTGGCTAGCCGGCCAAGATGGCAGACGCGCTCTAGCGAGGCTCTGTCCCTTGGCCCGCAAGCTCGTAATTTCTCCTGCGCTTCCTGCAGCCATCGGACCATCAACTATCACCTGCTGGGCTGTACACGCTGCTGAGGCTCTGCACGCCAAGTTTGGGTGCACTGAGTGCCGTGGAAGACGCGGCCTGTGCGGAGCGGACGTCTCGAGGCTGCGCTGGGATACTGAGCGGCGCCGCGAGGCACGCAATTGCTGGTGCCGTGATCCGACCGGCTTGCCCTGCGTGAGTGGAGGCGGCCTTCCAGGTCCTGCGGAGCCTCTGCGGGGCGGTGAGGAAACCGAGCTCCAGCCCTGCATGCTGCATCGTAGGTCGCCTTCGGAGTTGCTGCGAGCGCCCGGCCTGCCGCGGGATGCACACAGGCTGTGTGGGCACATCAGTTGGGATCCCTCACCACGTCGGGAGCGGGTTTGAGGTGCCTCCTGCCCATTACTCTGCAGCGGTGGATGCAAGAGGTACATTGGGGGAAGTGACTGTGACTGTGGGCCCTGCCAGGTACCGACCTGTGAATTAACAAGGAGCTGGGGATTGACTTTGACCCCGGGGGCTGGGCCACTGCTGCTACCTTGAGCAAGTGTGAGTGGAGGCAGCCCGTACAGTGTGCAGAGGCAGACACACCATTGAGGCCTGCGCGTTCGCTATGCCGCAGACACGGGGGACCAGGAGCGGTGACTGGAAGCTTGGCCCGAAAAGGAGTGACAGTGAGCAAGCCTGCAATGCCAGGAAGTCAATGTGGGTGGCTGTGGATCTTTCCCCGCGGGTGTATGTAGCCCTTCAGTGACTGCACCGAGTGCTCTCTCCCAGGCCGAAGACAGCACCATTTAAGGCCGCAGGGAAATAGCAATATCCGTATCCGAATGAGGAAGGTGGCGGCACTCAGCAACTAGACCCCCACACTGTGACCTTTGATATGCCTTGAGGACACAGGTGCAGGGTCCGACTATTTCGCTAGTTCCAAGCCCTCCCGTAACTCAGCCAAACCGCACGTTGACATCGGTTGCCGATGGGAGCCACCTGAGCACATGCAATGAAGCACAACAGAGACGTGCGCTGCTAAGAGCCGCGAGATCACTGTCAGAGGCACACTGAGGGGACCGTATAACAGACGAGTGAGCCCGTCACGTGGCCAAAGCTGAGGCAGTTACATCGACAGCTGCCCAGTCTCTGATCAACGTCCAACTACCTCACCGTGGAGGAGGGACTCCTGAGGAGAATAAGGAGACATGGAGACAGCGGTGAGACAACCCGCCCCCAGCCCCAGTGCACGGTATGCCTGGCCAACATGGGTAGACCTCGCGTGGGTACAGGCACGGTACCGGTTCGCTCGACAGCTGGATTCTGAAGCATCGGGCACATCCAAGACGTCTACCCTGGAGTCCAAAATCGACTCTGTGCTTCAGGCAGTCACGCAACTTAGCGAAGCACTAACACAGACTCGAAAGTCATTGGAAGGCTGAATTGATAAGGGAACTACGGACTTCACACTCTTGCACGCCGACCACAGGAAACTGACAGGGAGAGTCAGTGATCTTGAGAAGGAAGTTAAAGAAGTAGCCCCGGTAACCAGTGCACTGACTGCCGAAGTGCGTCACCTCACAGCCAAATTTCATTCTTTCGAGCGCAAGCTGGACGACGCGGAAGGCAGGTCAAGCAGGAATAATGTGTGTGTGGTGGGGTTGCCGGAGGGCACAGAAGGCGAAGATTCGGTGGCGTACACCGAGGCCTGGTTGCAATCTTTAATGCCTGCTGATAAGCTCTCTCCCGTCGGGCCGCCCATCGCTAGGTGCTGGACCACGGCCCTTCCTGTTCAGTCTCATGAACTTCAGGGACAGGGACTCGGTACTGCGAGAGGTCAGGAAAATGGACTCTGTAAAAGTGGACAATTCACAGGTCCTCTTCTTTCCAGACTATGCACTTGGGGTTCAGAGGCAACGGAGCACCTTACTCTCTGTCAAGAAATGAATGAGAGACCTGAACATGATGTACTCCCTCATCTACCCAGCCCGACTGCGAGTGGTAGATGATGGGTCCACACATTTCTTTAATACAGCGGACAATGCATGGCAGTGGCTGGAGACCAAGGGCCACCATACCTCGCTGAGCCAGAGACAGCATGGCGTGGGCCCACGGCCAGGCATCCGCAGGGGTCATCGTGCCAGGCGTAAACAGGGCACAACAGCATCACCAACGCATTCCAGCACTACTCCTAGCCGAGAGCAGGTGCTACAGGAAAGGAGGGGCGCACTGCAGGCCGTAGTGAATTTGAGCGACCGCCGAAGCAGCAGAGATGCGGATACTTCCTCTGAACAGTCGCTGAGCTACGATACCTCACAGCCCATATGGACGGCCCATGATGGCTCACTGTCCCTTCTGGTTGTGATGCCTCAGACTGCAGATGATCTGATGTGACTTTAACACACACTATGTGGGCACGCAAGTATTACGCAGCAGCAGCGCATCATCGATAGCAGCATACACACAAAGCGCGACACATATGGGATGCTCCCTGTTGTGCTGCTTGGCACACAGCACCCCAACAGGCCAGTACTACTACACACGCCCAGCAGGCAGCATATAGCCGGCACATACTCTAAGATGCAGCGAAGCGTGCACTTGCACATACACAAAGCGGGACCAAGCTTACATATTTTGCTTATTGTTCTTTTCAGCCCACCCCACCCTCTGACAGGAACGAGCCGGCGATCGTTGCCGTAAAGTGGCCATATGGCACTGTTACAAGTTTGGACAGATGCATGTTGCCTATCTGCCCTATCCAAGTTGACCCTTGCGAGCGCCTTTACCCTACCCCTGTTACAGTTAGCCCACCTCTGCTCCACTGGACACTACATACACATTCATTGCACACCGGGAAGCCGGTGTGTAGTCGCTACATCTCTAACAACACCACCCGCCTGACAAATACGCCGACCCAATCTCATACACCTTGCCACCCACGAATGTAATAGCCTGGAACATTAGGGCGCTCCACACGCCGGCTCGCAGATATCAGATCTATGCGTACCTTAAGCGGCATGTGGCACATATAGCCTTCCTACAGGAGACACATATTTCGCAGCCGGAAATCTGTAGATTACAACAGAGGTGAAGAGATCAGATTCTAGCCACCGGATACTCGGCCTACGCTAGAGGCACCTTGATTTGGATAAGGTCAGGCATTCAATTTGTATCGAGGAAATTGAGATTGACCCTCAGGGCAGGTATGCGCTAGCAAAGGGCTGCCTCCATGGCACACAAGAAGTGCTGGGGTCTATATATACTCCGAACACGGAACAGGGTACTTACTGGCACACACTGACAGGCATACTATCACGCTGGTGCGAGATACCCTGGTTATTAGGAGGCGACTTTAATTCCATACTAGACACTACAATCGACAGGTCCTTTCCGCCATTACCACAGACCACAGCGATGTCCAATGCCAGAAACCTGAGTGAATGGCTACATAGATGGGACCTTTCCGACATATGGAGGACCCTCCACCCCTAGACACGACTGTACTCACATTACTAACACCCGCATAGGCTACATGTTCGTATAGACCGTTTTGTAGCAAGCGCTCCCCTATTGGCGAAATGCCTTAGCGTGGACTACCTCGGAAAGACGCACTCTGACCACAGCCCACATATCATAATGCTCCGAGACGACTACGAGGGGCCCACCACTCAGCTGTGGAGACTGCAGCCGCTAGCGTTGGAGGACCCCTCGTTCAGAGAGGCAGTGCACACCACAATTGAGTCGTACTTTGACACTAACACGGGGTCAGTTACGGACTTGGGCACACTATGGGATGCGGGAAAAGCAGTAGTTAGAGGGTGCTGCATGGGATTGAGCTGAAGCGTAAGGAAACAATTGGATGACGAGGTCAAAAAGATTGAAGACGCCCTAACTCGATTATAGGCCGAGCTGGTGCGGGGCGCTGATGTACAGCAAGACATGGAAACACAGCGGCAAAAACACGCGGAAATGATAGAGCGATTGCGTTGTCTCAATTATGCTGCGCATGCTGCACATAAACATACAGCAGCTGACAAAGCGGGCAGATTGCTGGCGCGTATGATCCGTCAGGAGCAGGCGAGTCTGCCCGTGCTGCGGCTGCGATCCGCATCGGGACTGCTGCACACTACGCAATATGATATACATAACGAGTTTGTCGCACACTATACCAGAGTGTATAAGTCCCTGCATTATGTTACGGCATCAGCTATTGAGGCTTTTCTTGCCCCCCTGAATCTCCACCAAATCACGGATGAGCAAAAGGACAAACTCAATGAGCTGATTGTGTTAGTGGAAGTGCAAGGCGCTATACGATCATTGGCCACGGGCAAGGCACCGGGCCCAGATGGCTACCTGGCTGAATATTACAAAGCTTTCAACAGGCTCTGGCACCACGTCTTCTTGCACTATATCGAGATGCACAAGAAGAGGGAACACTCCTGGCTACACTCCGTGAGTCCCTACTGGTGTCACCACCCAAACCTAACAGAGAAGCGGAGCTAATAGGCTCGTATCGGCTGTTAGCGATCCTTAATACGGACTATAAAGTCCTAGCCAAGATATTAGCGAACAGGCTGGCCTCTTTGGTGCCGCAGTTAGTGCATGTAGTTCAAAACTGATTTGTGCCAGCACGCAACACATTGCTCAACCTACGACGCTTCTTCCGGGTGGCACGTTATTCCAGGGACAGATGGGCGCAAGCTGGTTGCCTGGTGCTCGACCTGGAGAAAGCGTTTGACACGCTGGAATTGGAATTTCTATTTATTACACTCCGTAAATATGGACTGGGTGAGGAGTACTTGGGGCTCGTTAAGCTACTTTACAAAAACCCAACCGCTAGAGTCAGGACAGGCCCATATATGTCACGGCAAATCCCCATAGAGCGTGGCACGCAGCAGGGCTACCCACTTTCCCCTTTATTGTTTGCGCTCACTATTGAGCCTCTAGCTGAGATGCTACGCAGCACACCAGAAGAGTGGGGGATCCCCTTAGGAGACGGCATCCATGCGGTTTCCTTATATGCAGACGACCTGCTCATATATCTGAGGGATGTGGGGCAATCGTGCGTGGTAATTCAGGATGCGCTATCCCCATTTGCTCCGTTATCTGGCCCCAAGGTCAACTGGGAAAAATGGTGCCTGTACCCCTTCGCTGCGTCAACTCCTGATCCACGTTTAGTTATTAGTGGTGGCGCGGTACGTTGGCAATTGGAAGCGTTCCGATACCTGGGGCTTCTCATATAGAGAAATGAGACAGACCTCCTTGAGGGTAATCTGGTGCGTGCTGCCGCGTCGATACGGGCACGGATGGCCTTTTGGGGTGCCTTGCCGCTTGCGAAGATGGTCATCTTGCTGCGTCTACTTTACTATTTCACTAACTTGCCATTGTTGCTCGGGTCGCCATTTTTTAAAACTCTGGAATCCGAAATGCGACAGTTCATCTGGAGTGGATCGCAAAGCAGAGTATCATTAGCCAAGATGTACCCACCGACCAACCGGGGAGGACTCTCCTTGACGATCATGGAGCAATACAATCTAGCGGCGCAACTCCAATGGGTGGCACGATGGTTAAGCGCGCGCCACCTCGAATATATTGCAACACAGGCGCCTGGACTTACTCAATCACAGGTAGTGGCATTATTCCATCTGGGTTGGAAGGGTGGAGTACCCACGCAGTTGCTGGTACGGGTGGCATATCAATGCTACCGACATAGTCTTTGTATTACGAATCGGGTATTGCCCTACGCGCCTTCACTACCCATCCTAGGCACACCTAGGAGGTATGGGGAAGTAGCTAGTACAGAGCTCACACATTGGGAGGAGGTAGACGTGCAGACATTAAGTGACCTATACAACGATGGACAATTCATGCCGTTCGCAGATCTGGCTGAGGGCTCAGGATTGCTGCAAAGTCAGTTCCTATAGCATGCCGCAGTGGTGCACACACTGAGAGCGTTGTGGGGTGATATGACGCAGGAGCCTGCCACCCACTTAACGATACAATATCTGCATGAGCTAGGCACAGGCTGCTACCTCACCAGGTGGTTTGCGGAGTCGCTTAGAATACACACGGCACCGCAACTGACATCTCTCCGTGCTCATTGGTACACCGATCTGCAGCGTCCCGTCACGGATCGGGAGTGTGACAGCATACTTGAGAGCCCCACACGGATTCCTCGCAATGCTAGGTTCCGGCTCATTCAGTATTACATAGTACATAGAGCCTATCTGACGCCGGAGTGCATAAATAAATATTTTGACTGGAATAACGCCTGCTGCGCACGATGCGGCGAAATCGGGTCAGAGCTACCACACATGCTGTGGTCATGCACTGTTATCCAGATATATTGGGACTCGGTCACAACATGCTTGGCCCAGTGCATGGGACGCGCCCTGGACTGGACATGAGAAGCATATATTTTGGGATTGTACCAACGATCCAAAAAGTACAAGGTGACGTCTAGGTATATAGACCTGGGCCTCATAACAGCCAAGCGCCTGCTCACGCGCCGTTGGAAATCCCCAAACCCTCCGGCAGCCAAAGCCTGGTATCAATCCATGCTATGTTGGGCGCAGGCAGAAAGTGTGGCGCTACGCAGGGAGGATGCCATGGGGTTGTGGAAACAACCAGTGGTGGAGGCATGGGATACAATAATGTCAGATTACAGAGCACACTGGCGGGATCGACCAGAGGCATCAGACACTGAGCCCGAAGGGCCTGAAGGGGCAGATGATTGAGATCGACATACAGCACACACATGGCAGGGGCGACATCTATTACCATATAAGAGGCACTTGCGCCAAGTGACGAGTACAGCGCTGCTTCCCCCCCTGCTGCCCCCACTTCCTCACCCCCTTATATCTGAGATCTACTATGGCCGTTTCCACCGCCCTTTCCCCGCTTGGCAGAGATTCTTGATTTGTTTCGACCCTCCAGCTATTCCCTGTCAGTTAGGTAAACACACGTGGAGCACCCTTGCCCGTTGCCACAAATCATTCAATTTGCATGTGCTGTGCGCTGTAGTATGCACGCAGATATATACGTACCGTATATTGTTGGGTTGGGTGGTTGAGTTATCCTATAGGACATAGCAGATGTACTACACCTGGCGATCTAAGACAATGAGGGGTCTCAGGACAGAGAGCAAACTGTTGGGTGTTATTGAAGTTGAGTTGGCTATTGTTAAATCTGTGTATTGAGGCACTATACCAATTACTGTCATTTTAGATTAGTTCATGCGCAATGTATTTATTTATTTACTTATAGCGCCTGAATCGACCCCCGAAGGGGTATCTCTGCACTTGGGATGGACCGTGAGGATGTGTTGCAGCTTCAGCTGAATTAGGAGCAAAAAAGAGTGGTCTTAAGCAACTTCCTGAATTGTAGATGATCAATGCATTGTCTCAAAATGATGGGACGCTCGTTCCAATATCGAGGACCAAGGTGAGAGAGGGCCCTTCCTCCTAATCTAGCCTTCCTTACCCGAGGCACCACGAGAAGATGTTTGGAACCCCAGTGAAGAGATCTGGAAGGTAGATACGGTGTAAATTTCTCCAAAAGGTAAGAGGGGCCTAAATTAAACAGCGGCTTGTGGATAATGCAGCAGATTTTGAATCTTACCCGTTGGCAGATAGGAAGCCAATGCAGCTGCATAAGAAGAGAGCGGGGAGCAGTCCTAGGAGGAGCATTGAGGACCAATCGCGCCGCCATATTCTGGACTACCTGCAGTCTACTGAGCGAGGCCTCATTGGCGGAAATCAGCAGACCATTACAGTAGTCTAGACGGCTTAATACAAGTGCCTGAGTTAAAGTTTTCCGGGTTGAGTCAGGAAGCACAGGGACGACTCGACGGAGCAGGCCCATTGTGTGGAAACAGGAGCCAGTTGTCTGAGAAGCATGCTCCTTCAAAGTAAGGGCTTGATCCAAACGGATACCCAAGTTCTTAACCGTCAACTTGGGGGCAGGATGGGGACCCAGATCGATCGGCCACCATTCTGACGTCCATAGGGAAGGGGTTTCTCCGGAGAGCAGGATCTCTGTTTTCCCCACATTTCACTGGAGGAAATTACTCTTCCTCTAGTGTGAAATAGCTCTCATACCGGTAGAGAAGGCAGACTGCACAGATGGAGTGAATTTGTCAAATAGAAAGAGCAACTGAGTATCGTCGGCATAGGATATGGGGGTGAACCCATACATCCTCAGGAGATTGGCCAAGGGAGCAATATAGATGTTAAACAATGTAGGGTTCAAACATGAGCCCTGGGGTACTCCCTTGGACAGTTCCGTAGGTGCCGAACTATACAGTTTCTTAGTCCGATCTCCTTTAGTCTTCTGAGAAATATACGATGTGATACTGTGCACTAGAATCGTAGAGTGGCCCTTATCTAGGGTCATCCTGATGTTATCCGTGACCGCTAGCAGTGCTGATTCGGTGCTGTATTTGGGCCTAAAGCCGGACTGGGAGGGGTCTGAGTAGCCCGTAAGTTCAACATGGTTGGAGAGATGATTGTTGACATGGTTCTCCAATAGTTTGCTCAGAAATGGAAGAAGCGAAATAGGGCGGAGGTTGGAAAGATCCGTCCAAGGGACTTTAGTGTTCTTACGAATCAGCCTGACCTGTGCAGCTTTCCATTCTGACGGTACATGGCCTTCTCTCAGGGAGAGATTAATGAGAGATTCGATCGAGGGAGACAATTGATTGGCCAGGGTATGGGATCACTTTGGCCGGGATAAGGTCCAGAGGGGACCCTGATTTTATCTTATAAATCAATAATTCAACCTCTGCTGATGTTAGTGTGGGGAAATACTCTAGCAACTGAGGATTTATCTGTTTTAATTGGTCAGATACCGTTAGGATCTGCGGCTGGTTTCCTGCCGCAATTATTTTTTCATAGATAAGCTCTTTTTTCTGCGAGAAGTATAGAGCAATATCATTGCACAGCGTTTGCGAGGGTGCCTCAGAACTTTCACAGACCTTGGAGTTAATAAAGGACTGGAAGATCCGGTGCAGAAGTTTAGGGGCGTTACCAGCCTGGGCTAATTGTGATGCTATATGGGTTTTCCGTGCTGTTTTTATGTTTTTATGATAACTGGACAGAGTGGTGTAAAACCGATCTCTGTATTTCACATAAGGAGTAGTGCGCCAACTCCTCTCATATTTCCTACAGAGTTGTTTCTGGACTTTCAACTGAGGCGAGAACCAGGCTGCCTGTGGGCATTTAGGATGACTAGGGAGAGATCTTAGTGGTGCAATGTGGTCAATAGCCGTAGAGACAGCAGAGTTGTATTTAACTAAGGCTTCCTCTATATTGTCAGATGTAGTATTCTGAGGCCTTGAAAAGGAGGTTTGGAAGCTCTCCGGGTAGACTTTATGCCACTGCCTACGAGTGTGGAATATGACCGATTTGGGTTTCTTTGATTCCATTGGGCCCTGAATAAAAAATTCAATTGACGAATGATCGGACCAGGTAAGTTGTTGGGGGGGTTCACACTGAATCCTGTGAGAATTTGAAAAGATTATGTCTAATGTATGGCCGGCTATGTGGGTCGGACCTTCATTGAGCTTGGATAAGCCCAAGAGGAATAGATCTGTCAGAAGTATTTGTGCATCCGTATTGGAGGGGCATTCGCTATGAATGTTAAAATCACCTAAGATTAGAAAATTGCTACATGCCGTCACATGAGGGGCTAATAATTCGATAAGTTGTAGAGAAAATTCAGCTAGGGGTCCTGGAGGTCGATAAACTAGGGCCCCCTTCCAACTAGCTTGAGAGGAGATATCTATCCTGAAAACTAGAATTTCCATAGCAGTATCACAACACTGATCTAGTATAGTAACCTTAATTCTATCTTTATGCACAATGGCGATTCCACCCCCCATCTTTATTGGTCTGTCCAATCTAACAAATGTATATCCTTCAAGTATACCTAATGCTATGGATGGAACAGAATGGGGCGTCAGCCAGGTTTCAGTCAAAAATCCCAGATCAGGCTGTACTGAGGACAGTAGATCCCAAAGCTCAGTGGAATGTTTAGGCAGGGATCGGATGTTACATAGCAGGCTTTTCCATCCTTTCCAAGATTTATCCAAGGAAATGCCCATATCATGGCCAGGAGAGATGACAGGTTCTGGGCTACAGGAAACAACACTGTAAGTATACCTAAAAGGTCCCTTATAGATCAGTATCGTCTCCTCATGGTTAGCCTGGAACTGGCAAGCTCGACAAGAGAAAGGGCCTTCAGGAGCTGGCCAAGTCTCTCTCTGGCAAGGAGCGGATGGGTCAATCCATAAATCCATTAGCTCCTGTCTAGAATAATGTCTTTACTGAGAAGGGCCCTGTTTAACGATGAATTGACCAGGGTCCCTGGCTCCTGGCGACGTCCAGGCGCGGACGGGTGCAGATGGGCTTGCCTTCGGCATGCTGCCGACGATCCCACTGCGCGCGTCCGCTGCACGCTCCGATCTGCATCGGTTTTTATGGAGAAGAGTGGGGACTAGACCGCCAACCCTCAATCCACCGGAAATTGCCTCCCTCCACACAATCGGGACTGAGACTCGCGGTGGACCGGGGAAAACAACCGGATGTAATGGCCACTGAAGAGCAATAAGGTATTTTGCCCTTTAGTTTTAACCTCCCACCAGATTTGATCACAAGCGTAGGCACAGGTTTAAATTCCAGCAACACAGTTAAAAGTATTTAGTGCAAAATAATAACAGACATTTAAAATAGTCGTGCCAACATCAAAAGCGTCTAGCAGCTAGCGCTGAGCAAAGCATCTGACTCACGTGCGTCCGCTGCGCGCTCCGATCTGCATCGGTTTTTATGGAGGAGAGTGGGGACTTGACCGCCAACCCTCATTCCGCCGGATGTTGCCTCCCTCCACACAATCGGGACTTAGATCCGTGGTGGACCGGGGAGAACAACCGGATGTAATGGCCACTGAAGAGCAATAAGGTATTTTGTCCGTTAGTTTTAACCTCCCACCAGATTTGATCACAAGCGTAGGCACAGGTTTAAATTCCAGCAACACAGTTAAAAGTATTTAGTGCAAAATAATAACAGACATTTAAAATAGTCGCGCCAACATCAAAAGCGTCTAGCAGCTAGCGCTGAGCAAAGCATCTGACTCACGCGTGATCGGATTGTCTACTGTATTGCCTGCATTGATATTGTCAAACTATAGTGTAATGTAAATGGACTTCCTGAAAATGTCAAATATACTGTCATTCAAAAACCAGAAAACAATAAAAACAGATTTAAACAAAATGAGTGCAGGGTGAGTAGTGTTCCCGTGTGACTACAGGGTGAGGTACAGGGTGAACAGCGCAAGTGCATTGGGAGTTCAGATTGATCACTGTGAGTGCAGAGTGAGAGGTGTGCTCATGTGACCGCAGGGTAAGTGGATGCAGAACAGTGTGAGTTCATGGCTAGTGGCATAAGTACAGTGTGGTCACTGTGAGTGCAGGGTGAATGGTGTGAGTGCATGGTGATCAGTGTGAGTGCATTGTGATCGCTGTGAGTGCAGGGTGAGTGTGAAAGTAAAGGGTGAGAATGAGGAGTGAGCCTGTCTGGCCCTGTTCAGGGATCGAGGGTGGAGGAAATAAATATTGTGCTCATCCTGCAACAAACTTCCAGTCTTGTGATTAGGGTTGCCAGCTCATCATATGGATGTCCCAGGCTGTACAAAAATAAGCAGTCACCTAAACTCTATTTTCAGCACTTATCTGTGCATACTTGAAACAGCAAAAATAAATAGAAAGCATTTTTAATTGTTTTCTAGGGCTGCCTGAATGATCCATGACTGATAATTAAAGTGAACAAATGAATATGACACACACCAGAATGAATGTAATATGTGTCAAAATAATTATGATACCTGGCAGAGGGAATTTGACTTGAACCTAAACAAATATGAAACCTAGCAGAGTGAATATACTACTTAGTGATTAATATGAATAACACACACTACGAATTGAATAAGAGATATACCAAAATATATATCAATAATACTGAAATGAATATGGCCCTCACAATAAACAATATAGCAATCACTGAAACGAATATAATATGCGTCAAACAGAATGGGACATTTCTTGAAATGACTGACATATGCCAAGAGGTATATGACATACATTGAAATGAATATGACAGATTGAAATAAATATATAATCTTCTATTCATTTCTGTTTATCTCATATTCATTGCAATCTGGGTAAAATTAATTTAATCACAATTCATATTCATTGCAACATGTGTAATGCTTATTTCTGTTTATGTTATATTATTTTCAATGTGCAATATATTCTTTTCAGGATACAATATATTCATTTCAGTAACTTACATTCATTTCAATCTGTCATATTCATTTCAATGCATGCTCTTGGCATATGTCAGTAATTTCAAGAAATGTCCCATTCTGTCTGAAGCATATTGTATTTGTTTCAGTGATAGCTATATTATTTACAGTGAGGGCCATATTTATTTCAGTATGATTGATATATATTTCAGTACTGCTCTCATTCAGTTTGGAGTGCGTTTTATTCATATCAATCACTAAGTAGCATATTCAATCTGCCAGGTTTCATATTTATTTTCGATTCAAGTCAGATTCACTCTGCCAGGTATCATATTAATTTTGACACATATTACATTCATTCTGGTGTGTGTCATATTCATTTTACAGAAGGCTATGGATTTCAAAAGGTGTCCTATATGGGGATCTGTAATTTCGACATGAACGGCTTCCCATAATCCAGAACCATCATGAGCTTCAACATCAGCTTTTCACCCTGTGTTACCCATCTTGGCCAGAAGGTGGCAGTAAAACATTGAATTATTGTGACCACTTCGCTAAATAGAACATTCACATCAAGTAAATAAAGGTTTCCCTCACATAAAGTACATGCCTTGCTTGCACCCCAGAAACAGTACATGTTTTCCTCACAAAACAGATACAGCACGGCAACAGCTCTGCAAACTTCTTCACAAACTGAAGAGGTAACAGACTTGCAGAAGCAGTGCACGCTTTTCTCACACATAAAACAGATACAGCATTGGAAACAGCACTGCAAATTTCTTTCACAAACGGTTCCACATGGAGAGCAGCGGGACAAGCTCACTTTACTAACACAACAGGCATAGCGTGGGATTGGCCACGCAAGCTTCCATTGCAAACGGTGAGTTTGTATTTACTTAATGTAGCATTTTGCAGTTTTGTAGGAGATACTACAGCAGACTCTGGAAGTGCTATTTAACAATAAAATAGCGCACACTTTTGAAGCACATTAAAGTAACAAAGCAAGTTGTAAACATGGTTACAAATACACCACTGTAATTTTTCTGTACTTTCTTTCTAAACTGCTTCAAAATTGGTAAAGTCTGCAATACTGGTTGTGAATTCATCCAGACTGCGTGAGTCATTCCTGGGACAGTTTTTACATTTGGCTTTAATATTTGTCCCATTCACTCATGCAAACCGTTTTGAAAATATTCAGAGAGAGAGAGAGAGATAGGCTTCAAGAATGTAGTTTACTATGTGCAAAAGCATTTGCAGTTTTCTTAGGTTATGTTGCTCTAGATTGAGTTTTATAATGTACATTGTACTGTTAGTAATATCTTGTAGAACTGTCAGAGTTTGTGTACCCAGCAGGCGTTAGACTGACGCATTTCAGGGTGGTGATCCACATCCCCGCACTGAAATGCAAAGTCATGCATAAGAGGCATAGCCTGCCTCGGCTGTCATGAAGACGTGGCGCTGCTATACGTGTACCCCGCAACATGCAGTTCCGCCAGATACAGCTGTTTATACTCCACAGGGCGTACCTCACACCCGAAATGATTAATAGATACTTCCACCGCATAGATGCGGCTTGCCCCCGCTGTGCGGAGTTGGGAACTGGGCTGGTGCACATGCTGTGGAGTTGCCGCAAGCTGCGCTCATATTGGGAGTCAATCCACGAGGCGCTGCATATATGCACAGGCCGCACCATACCATTTGAGTGGCCCGTCTACCTACTACACCTATTCCGCAGAACACCAGCCATGAAAGTCACCTCCCGTTTCCTTGACTTGGGGTTGGTGGTGGCTAAACGGCTACTCACCAAACACTGGAAGGCACCGCTCTTGGGAGCTGGCAGCCAGAGCACAGGAAAGGCTGGGGAACCCAGGGTTGGCAACCTCTACGGTAGCTACCTCGGTGCATGCTACATCATCCTTGACACAGGATTTGTTTCAGGGGATATGAGGCATGTTGGTTGATACCAAACATTTTTTTAAACAGATTTTATTGAAAGGTTTGTCATCAGCAATACGGTAAAATGCCAATCAGTGCGAAATCTGTTAAAAAAGTCTCAACACCCCTAAACTTCCCCCCACCCCCCCCCCCACCCATGAGTCACAATTGTTTGATACCAAACATGACATATTTTGGGGGGTATCCTAATGGAGTTGGCGACCTCTAGTTTGCCCAGGTGACAGCCCCCTGTTATCCTTTGGACTGCCTATCACTTATTGTAGTCTTTAATGGCAAAGGCTACCATAGGGACATATAAGTGTGCACTTACATGTCCACATCTTTAATATAACGCACCCTGCCTCCTGGACTAAGGAGGTCTTGCTTAGGGATGACTGGCATATATTAAAAGTAGTGCATTGACGTTGTCAAGCATGGAGAAGTCAAAGTTGGATTCGAGCCGTTTGCACTGCTCCTGCAGTCTGCAATGGCAGGTCTGCTGTCATTAGTTTACTTGGGTCACTCAAGATGGCACAAACAGTGCTTCGGGTCCTGGTGGCCACTTTAACACCCATTGGTATCATATACTAGGGGTTAAATCTTTGGCAATTGCGGTTGCCAATTCACATGTATACATTTTAGGGAAATAGCACTGGCACTGGGGCCTGGTTAGCAGGCTTCAGTGCACTACCAGTGTTGAGAACCAGCATCTAGTACACCAAATCAGGGAAAAATTGGGGGTACATCTGCATAAACGCCTGTTTTCTCCCACTTATAATACATGGTCGCCTCATCCCCTTTCCTACAAGCCAAATAAATCCTTAGTGCGTCACTCTTTCATTTGAAATAAGGAGCATGTTTGCAAACATGAAGAATAAAAATAGAATCTTTACTGCAAAATTAAACACATACAAAACATTGTTAGTTAATTGTTGCAAACATATATTGGAATTAGTTAAATAAGTTAGTTTTTTTTTTTAAGGACACAGTAGCTCAGATGGTGTAGAAACAAACAAGAAGAATCTAACACTTCCATAAATACCTACGGAGTGCAGAAAGTAAACATATTGCCATAATTATCTTTTTTTTGCTTGTCAAAGTCAAAGACCAGCTTTATTTGATTGTTGTACAATACAATCATAAAAGCATTACAAAAACATAATTACAATAGAAATCTTATATTTACAAGTTTAATGCATTATTAATGCCCATCATAATTAAAAATTGGGTAAAAACAAAATAAAATCGTAGCACATAAGACGAATTTAGAATATGACGAGAAGACACTGTATAAATCAGTTAATTAACAATATATTTCCTAGAGCTAACCACTTTTTAAAAAAAACATTGCAACTCTCCATATCACATGCACATTATCCAAAGTCTGTAGGGCAATGAACGCTGGGCGGCACTGTCTGATCCCCATGGATTTCAAAATAGGGAGAATCCACACTTTCCTTATCTGACAATAAAATCTACAGAAAAAAATTACATGAATAGTAGATTGTTTGGCGGAAGTGTCACAGGGACACAAAATCATTTTTTGTGACCAATCATTCATGGTGGGAAAGCTTACGAGTCTATGCAATATTCCCAACCTGAATCTTGTTAATAGAAATCTATTATAACCTCCAGGTACAATAGTTATGTATGGTTGGATGCTAAAAACACTTAAAAGAAGTTGGTTATCTTGTACAGTGGGTTTCAGAATTTCTGTAGTCAGCCGTGACAAGTTCATCATCATTAGGCCTTCCTTTTTTAGATCTTTCCTAGGTACCTCTCGCAAGGTAGATGGTTCAGTGAAATACTCTGGGTGACCTAGGTTCTGCATATAATCACGGACATATCTGACCCCAGGAATCATTAAGGCCTTTTCCATCTTCAAAATATCAGTTAAGATATCCCTATTTAATTTAGTGTTCTCCTTGGTCCATACCCGATGCCATAAGAGACGCGGCTCAAGTTTTATAAGATCTGACAAATGTGATAGGCCCAGTTCTGCATGGCAAACAAATGACGAGGTGCTTCTAGGTACTGATAAAATATATCTAAAAAAATTGTTTTCCACGATCTGAAGTGGTTGAGTATTCCCCAGACCCCACACCCCTGCTCCATACATTGCAGTCAGGATACTTTTAGCTTCATAAATCCGCAAAAGTTCCACAGGGGGTTTTCTCCCTAGTTTTTTCGAGAACTGGGCGAGATCAGTAGTGGTTCTTAGGAAGGCTAACTTTTTAGATAAGACGGCCTGGGTCCACAGGTTATCCTCATGGAATAATATTCCTAAATAGGAAAAAGTCTTGGTTGCCTCTATTTTTTTGCCATCCATGAACATATCCCGACATTTTCAACGCCCTCTGCCACATCTCATTATGAACGTCTTGGAGGTATTCACCAAGAGTCCTAAATTGCTCATAAAATCTGTAAAACCATTTAAAACCTTTTGTAAACCTATGTGCTGCGTCCGTGACATTAGCACCGTGTCATCGGCATAGAGAAGGGCAGGTATCGGGTGCCCGTTTACCAGAGGGTAGTCGTTCTGTTCCTTAACCAATGCCACTTCCAGATCATTTATGTAAAGATTGAAAAGGAAGGGGGCCAAGACACAACCTTGCCTGACCCCCTTTCGAATTGGAATTGGAGTGGTACAACCACCGCTGATGCTAAATCGTACTCTCGTCCTAGCATTACAATAAAAACATCTCAGAAAGTGGATGATATGTGCATCTACACCAATCTTATCTAAGATCTCCCAGAGTTTAGCGTGTCTAACTGAATCAAATGCAGCGGTGAGATCCACGAAAGCTAAAACCAGTCTTCCTTCTTTTACCCGTGTGTATTTGTTCAGTGGTTCCCACACCTTCTCGGAACCCAAATTGAAGATCTGAAAGAACATTGTTATCCTGTGCCCACACATTTAAACGTGCTAAAATTATACGACCCACAACTTTAGTCAGTGAGTCCAACAGCGAGATTGGTCTATAGCATCCAGGATCCTGACATTTACCCTTTTTAAAAATGGGGACGATAATTGACTCTACCCAGGTAGGCAAAAAAGATGCAGAACAACTTGCATTAGCTACCTGTGTAACCACTGGTCCCCATAAATCCATATTTGATTTAAATAGATCTGCTGGGACCAGTGTAAATTGGAGGTCGGAGTATTGGTTATTATAGGCTGACAAAGTTTCATCTAGGTTATTATCAAAGTTGCCCTCCCCATTAAAGACCTTGGTAAAATGTTGGATCCACTGTTCCTCAGTAATAGCAATCTCTACTGTCGGACCCCCTTCCGACTTTAGAAAAGGAGCTCTGAACGCTTTTCAGAAGGCGCTGCTATCACGGTTTAAAGCCGTCATATGGAGCGTATACACCCCTCTCGCGTGTCTTATGACATCCTGATTTATAGGGTTAGAATGGAGAGCATTTTTTAAGTTAGAATAAGCTTTAGTACACTTCGAGTTGAACCAACCAGATGATTTAGCTTTACTTGATTTCTGTACGTGCAATACTTCCCTCACCGACCTGGATATGAATGAAAAGGAACCCAGGATATTTGTGGGAGTTGAAGTCTCACTCAAACAGACTTCAAGTGCGTTTTTACAGTTAACTCCCACCTATTTGATAACACATTCGGGATCGACCATAGACCATTTCAACGTGTAACCATTATGCTTATCAAGAACAATTGAATCTAAGATCTGGTCACATTTATTACTATTGGTTGGGTGGTTCAACCGCAAAGTGACTGTCAGACATAGTGGGAAATGATCACTCAGGGAAATATCATCAATGAGAAAAGAACGGATTCTCGAAGCATAGTTATTTGACATAAGTATAAAATCTATAGTAGAGCACAAACCCCTGCCATTAAAAGTATGGCCCATAGTAACAGGATTTGGGCACATATCATTTACAAAGCATAAATCTAAAAGACATAACATCTCATTAAATATCTCCCCCTGATTAAAATGACAGAAATGGGTAGTGATAAACGCCTCTTTGGCTTCACGGCCACAGATATTACTTTCAGAATGCGAACATAAAACACAATTAAAATCCCCATCCAAATTAACAACTGTTTCTTTGGCAGAATTTCCCCATAAGGATTGTACAGCACTGCATAGCTTTTTAATAACATGATCAATGCTAAGTGCTGGGATATTGTTATAAAAGCTAATCAAAATCAATTGTTGCTTACTGTCTAGTTCAATCTTGATTAGCTGATAGTAGATGTTCTCTATATATAAATACACCTTAACGTTTAAACTATTAGATATATAAGTACAGAGTCCACCTTTAGGTCTTCCTCTGTGTCCTTCAATTACCCTAGTATGTAAGGTTTTAAACCCATTGATGTGGATCGCATCTTTAGCCCATGTCTCCTGGAGACAGAGGAGATTTAATATGAACTCACACCAAATGGGCTCACTCAGCTTTGAGCGCAGACCAGCAACATTCAAAGACACCAAGTTACAGAGGACTTTCTTGTTAATGACGTGTGAATAATTGCAGATTGTGGGTGTCATGACCGGGATATCGGCAGTGTCCGATACTTGTACTGAGCTTATGTTAGGAGTTTTCACCCTAGAGTCTTCCTTGTTCTTGATAGTCAATCTCGAACAATCTTTCTGTGGGGATGGCTCGCTATTCGGGATTTCTATAGTAGGGTGGACTGGGATAACATTATCAGATAAGGACAGCTTTGAGTCAAGAAGTCAATCGATATCTTCCAAGGAATTAAGGATTTCATAACGATTGTTTGTTGGTACTGCGTAGGAATTTCGCCTATTCTTAAGGGCTAACCTTCCTCCCTGATCCCAATCTAAAACAATGGCAGATTGATAAAAGAACCCCAAGGGTAAGGTGTTAATACCATTTGAGTCCACCTGCCAGTTCCCTGCCCTGTCAAAAATAAGTTGGACCAGTCTAGGAGACCCAAAGGTTAAGATCACACACTCACCTTGTAGGCGATTTATGGACCTGCCTATCCATGGTACCCTATGGACCATTTTAAACTCTGAAAAAAGAATATTCTTTAACCCAGTTCTAGAGCTCACTAAGTGGACTGCTTTGTTACGTAATGTTGACCAATGTTCAGGGTCATGTGAAACTAGGGGTGGGACATTCGCCAAAACAACAGTATATGGCGTAGCTTCTAGGGGGAGATTTAAACTCAAGTTATTAGAAAAATCGTTAGCTACCCTTTGTTTCGCGCCCTGCATGTGTGGCTCTCCAGTGTCCCTTATCGCTGCCCCTTCTCGAGGATTTAGCCTATGATTTATTAAAGATGAATGCTGAATGTGTGATGTGGGACAAGGTCTCCCTTCTGAATGTATAGAGCTGGTATGCGCTGGGTCAGGAGTAGTGGAAAGGACAGGTTGAATACTCGGGCAGGGCTCATTAATTATAAGATCATCCCTTACCTTACTCAAAGTCTTCGTCAGCGGAGGCATAGGCTGAGTAGTTACGCCCCCACAATTGCATGTATCGGGATTCACTGCCCGTACTGCGGAGCCAATTTGCTCTAGCTTATTCATCCTGTCTTCTATTTGGCACAATTTCTGCAGTAATGGATCTAGTAGAGTAGATATCATTAACTCTAGTATTTTACATATATCGTCCTCACTCGTCCATGGCGTGCTCTTATTAATATTAGCGGTAGTAACAGTGGGCACTGACGTACTACTAGGTAGGTCACTACTATCGAGAGTACTAACATGTCCTTCATGTTTACGATTTATCCGTTTTGGTTTCTGGGCCAATGATTTTTTCTTCCTGGTAGCAGGGTCCTGCCCTATATTTAGACTTGCCTTCTGCCCTCTCGTACTGACTCCATGCTTACTTACTATAGGTGGATGATCATTAGTAGGCTTCACTATGGGGTTAGTTTAATCAATTTACAAATCATTGGGCGTTGCACCTGAGGAATTTGAGGGCCCCTTATCTAAATCAATAACTGTGCCATGGTGCTGAAAGAGCTGGGATTGAGGCTCCAGAGACCACTCCACTACCCCGGCGCCCACCCCTGACTTACGCCTACTCATATTTAACTGATTAAAAGAAAACAAAATAAAAAGAAAATATCTACTCACACAGTACCTCCTAGCCCACACATACGGCTGTACAGGTTAAACTGTCCGATACCAGCCCACCGGTGTCCATAGATGTCAGTAACTTGGCCCAGCCTGGCCTCCTTCGGGCTCTGGCGGGCTACGACGGGCGCAAACGGGCCTGCCCTTGGCCCGGGCACGCCCGCGTGCGTCCCGCGCTGCGGGAGCCCTGTTGACGATTTAAGCACCTCCTGGCACGTCCTGGTGTTCGGTACACTGTGCGTGCCTCTAGGGCATCTGGGAATTGTGGTCCGCTTCACTTGCAGCACTCGCGGCTCCCCGGTGTGAGGTATTCCAGTCCCCTGGGCCGAGGCTGAGGCACAGATGAAGGGCAGAAAAGAAGGCAAAAAGGCAAAGAGAGCTCCTGCGCTGCGGGAGGCCCGTTGGTGATTTAAGCGCCTCCTGGCGCGTCCTGGTGTCCGGTACGGATCACTGACAGAATATCGAGGAGAAGAATATCGACCTACAAAAATATCGAGGAAAAAATATAGAATGTCAAAATATCGACTCCCTATCTACAAACAGGTAAGTACAAAATTATCGATTCCAAAATATCGTTGTAAAAAATATAGTTGGTCAAAATATCGAAATTTTTAAATGTCTTAAAAGTAATGTAAAATTAATGAAATAATAAATATAATTAACTAAAACATACTTAAAAATACTTAAATAACTTTAAAATTAATAAATAATTAATGTAAGTAATAAAAAAAATGTTTAATACATATATATATTAACGTAATATTAATTAAAAATATTCAATATTTTTAGCGTAGGATAGCGGGCGGGTAAAATTTACTATTACCACTCTAGTAAGTGCAACAGTAGGGAAAGCGTTGGATAGCGGGAGGGTAAAAAATACTATTCCCACTCCAGAGAGTGCAATAGTAGAGAAAGCATTGGATAGCGTACGGGTACAAATTACTATTCCCACTCCACAGAGTGCAACAGTAGGGAAAGCGTTGGATAGCGTATGGGTAAAAATTACTATTCCCACTCCAGTGAGTGCAACAGTAGGGAAAGCGTTGGATAGCGAGAGGGTAAAATTTACTATTCCCACTCCACTGAGTGCAACAGTAGGGAAAGCATTGGATTGCGTAGGGGTAAAAATTACTATTCCCACTCCAAAGAGTGCAACAGTAGGGAAAGCGTTGGATAGCATAGGGGTAAAAAATCCTATTCCCACTCCAGAGACTGCAACAGTAGGGAAAGCGTTGGATAGCGGGCGGATAAAATTTACTATTCCCACTCCAGTGAGTGCAATAGTAGGGAAAGCGTTGGATAGCATAGGGGTAAAAATTACTATTACCACTCCAGTGAGTGCAATAGTAAGGAAACCGTTGGATAGCGTAGGGGTAAAAATTACTATTCCCACTCCAGAGAGTGCAACAGTAGGGAAAACGTCAGATGACCTAGGGGTAAAAATTACTATTCCCACTCCAAAGAGTGCAACAGTAGGGAAAGCATTGGATAGCGTAGGGGTAAAAATTATTATTCCAACTCCAGAGAGTGCAACAGTAGGGAAAGCGTTGCATAGCAGGAGGGTAAAATTTACTATTCCCACTCCAGTGAGTGCAACAGTAGGGAAAGCGTTGGATAGCGAGAGGGTAAAATTTACTATTCCCACTCCACTGAGTGCAACAGCAGGGAAAGCATTGGATTGCATAGGGGTAAACATTACTATTCCCACTCCAAAGAGTGCAACAGTAGGAAAAGCGTTGGATAGCATAGGGGTAAAAATTACTATTCCCACTCCAGAGAGTGCAACAGTAGGGAAAGCGTTGGATAGCGAGAGAGTAAAATGTACTATTCCCACTCCAGTGAGTGCAATAGTAGGGAAAGCGTTGGATAGCATAGGGGTAAAAATTACTATTCCCACTCCAAAGAGTGCAACAGTAGGGAAAGCGTTGAACAGCATAGGGGTAAAAATTACTATTCCCACTCCAGTGAGTGCAATAGTAAGGAAAGCATTGGATAGCGTAGGGGTAAAAATTACTATTCCCACTCCAGAGAGTGCAACAGTAGGGAAAACGTTGGATAGCGTGATGGCAAAATGAACTATTCCCACTCCAGTGAGTGCAACAGTAGAGAAAAGGTCAGATGACGTAGGGGTAAAAATTACAATTCCCACTCCAAAGAGTGCAACAGTAGGGAAATCATTGGATAGCGTAGGGGTAAAAATTACTATTCCCACTCCAGGGAGTGCAACAGTAGAGAAAGCGTTGGATAGCGGGAGGGTAACATTTACTAATCCCACTCCAGTGAGTGCAATAGTAGGGAAAGCGTTGGTTAGCATAGGGGTAAAAATTACTATTCCCACTCCAAAGAGTGCAACAGTAGGGAAAGCGTTGGTTAGCGTAGGGGTAAAAATTACTATTCCCACTCCAGTGAGTGCAATAGTAGGGAAAGCGTTGGATAGCATAGGGGTAAAAATTACTATTCCCACTCCAAAGAGTGCAACAGTAGGGAAATCATTGGATAGCGTAGGGGTAAAAATTACTATTCCCACTCCAGAGAGTGCAACAGTAGAGAAAGCGTTGGATAGCGGGAGGGTAACATTTACTAATCCCACTCCAGTGAGTGCAATAGTAGGGAAAGCGTTGGTTAGCATAGGGGTAAAAATGACTATTCCCACTCCAAAGAGTGCAACAGTAGGGAAAGCGTTGGTTAGCGTAGGGGTAAAAATTACTATTCCCACTCCAGTGAGTGCAATAGTAGGGAAAGTGTTGGATAGCATAGGGGTAAAAATTACTATTCCCACTCCAGTGAGTGCAATAGTAGGGAAAATAATAATTTTATATTTTATTAAAAATAAATTAATTATTAATACCAATAAAAAAATTATTAAAATTAATTACCAATCACAAAATATTTACTAATAAATTAATTATAAATACCAATTTTTTTTATTAACTACCTATTAATAATTAATTAACAACCAATTAATTTTCAATACCAAAAAATAATAAATACAAATAATACCAATTAATAATTAATTTATAATAAATTAATTATCAATATACAAAAATAATTTCAATAATTAATTATTTACAATTAAATTACTTCCCACCATATTCCCCTATAAACCCACAACCCGCTACAAATAATAAATTAATACAATTAACATAATTATCAATTTAAAAATTGATGCAAATTAAATACCAATTAATACAAATTAATTACCAATTAATAATTAATTAACAACCAATTAATTTTCAATAACAAAAATTCATAAATAATTAAACTATACCAATTAATAAATAACAGTAAATTAATTATCAATACACAAAAATATTTTCAATAATGACTTAATTATAATTAAATTACTTCCCAGCATATTACCCTATAAACCCACAACCCGCTCCGAATAAGACATTAATACAATTAATATAATTATCAATTAACCAATTAATACAAATTAAGAAAAAATAATTACCAATTATTAAAATTTAATTACCAATTAATAATTAATTACAATACATTAATTATCAACACCAATTAATAATTACTTAATAACAATTAAATTACTTCCCACCCTATTCCCCTATAAACCCACAACCCGCTGCAGAACTAAAACGCAAAATAAAATAAAATTAAAAATAATTATTAATTCCAAAATATTAATATTTAATGTACTATAATTAAATTACTTCCCACCCTAATCCCCTATAAACCCACAACCCGCTACGGAATTAAATTACACAAAAATTAAATAACATAAAATTCATTACTTTAAAAATATTCAAACATATATTCCAAAATTAATACATACTTTTAACACATATACTAACACTTAAAACACTATAAAAAAATCGATATTTTTAACAACTATATTATGACTGTCGATATTACTTACTTCGATATTATGCAAATCGATATTTCTTACCTGATTTTCGATATTCTTCACCACTATATTTTGGCAATTCGATATTCTGTCCATTCTATATTAAAAACTCGATATTCTGTCTAGTAGATATTTTTTTTTCGATATCATGACTGTTTACCCTCCGGTACGCTGTGCGAGCCTCTAGGGAATCTGGGAATTGTGGTCCGCTTCACTGGCGGCACTCGCGGCTCCCCGGTGTGAGGGATTCCGGTTCCCTGGGCCGAGGCTGAGGCACAGATGAAGGGCAGAAAAAAAGGCAAAAAGAGCTTTTTGCTTGTCACTGTAAGCCAGAAAAACTGAGCAGAAGAAAGAAAAGCAATGTTTTGTTTTGTTCCCTAATTATTTTTTAAGTCCTGACCTGCCTTTCCTCTCGTCTGCTGGCTCTGGCAGCAGGCATTGTGACATCAGAACTCAACTGTAATAAGTTATTGCAGTTGAGTTCTGATATAATTTCTTTATCATAGGTGACTGGGTGAGTCATAAGTCGCCTATTTTAAATTATAGACAGGTTTTTATAGTTTGATTGCAGTATCCTATCTATTCTAAGAAGTACATAGACAAATCATGGAAAGCATAGCGAAGTTACTGCCCAGAAGAACCCTGAGATTTGTCACTTCGACCCGGTGTAATCTTAAGGATTTAGGGGGCCCCTGGCAAAGCACATTTGGGGCCCCCCTTCGAAAAACTTTGAATTTCATTATCCATTGTCTGATAATTCTAGCCTACAAGATACAAAACAATATTGAATTAAACATTAAAGTATCAGATATTAGGTCACAGAAAAACTGAGGTAAATGTTGAGATAGAGAAATAAAGTTGATATGGACATAAAAATCACTTTCTCAGTGCGGCCTCTGCATTGCAGGCCTCACGACATATGCGGAGTGCCTGAGACAATTAGAGGAGAGTTGGACACACAGCAAATTACCTGCTAAGAAGTGGCACATGAATCAACAGCCCAGAGTATTGCGCATATTTAACAGAATACTAAAGAGATGAGACTGGACTGAGAATCCAGTCTGAAGTAGCATTTCGCGGTGCCAGGAGCAGCTGCTTTTTTCACACTTGTATAGTTATGAAGTCAGGGGAGCACTCCTAGCATGTAGTTTTTTCAAAAAACTGTTTAGAATCAACTTGTTCCCAAGGTGCTGCAGCTAAGCATGAGTTGTCCACTGACGCTGAGAATTTATGTAGTTATGAACAAGTCTGGACTTGTGTAAGCTGCGCACTGTTCACCTGGTGTTAAAGCTAACACCTCATGTTATGCCAAATAATACCAATCAAACATTATGTTAAAGCAAATTGTATGACATTTACTTTTTAACAATGCATTTACTGTTGTTTTTTAACAAGCATTGATAGTGAATAAAGTTTTCCAAATTAAATGGTTCAAAAAACATAAAATTCAATTTTACATGAATTCTATTCTGTTGTACAAAGATGTTAATCATTCACATAAATGCATCTGTAGTTTACATGCCCAATGCATTTCGGAACCTGACGGTTCCTTCTTCAGTGGCCAGTCTGCTAAAAATAAATAAATAAACATTCCTGTCAGTTTCACTGTGATGGTGGCTCTTAATGTATGTACGATTCTAGTGACTTAAAAAATTCATACCTGAATGGTCAGAAATTAGTGTGCCTGTATGTGGCGCTCTGAAAGAAACGTGAATCAAAGGTGTAATGTGCATAGTAACGAAGTAGATAGTGTGTTAACTTCATCAAACGAAAAAAGATAGTAGTCACTGGGCTTACCTGCGCGTATTGATAGTGAAAGGACTATGAGAAACCTGAATTGTGCAAACAAAAAACGTCATAGTAAATAGAAAGTGACATGGAGCTTACTTGAACTAAAGGAATAGATAACCATGAAGCTAGTATCTAAAAATAAGACGATCTTACCTCTAAGAGGTGAAGCTCCAATGCACTCTGAAAAAGCGAAAGACATCGTACGGTGAGCGCACGGTGTTAAAATCTACTAGGAAATATAGGTATTGCTGTAGAAATTATGAGAGGCTTACCGGTAGTCTGATATGAAAACGGGATGACTAGTTTCTACCAAAAGCGTGAATACCAATGTACCGCGAGACAAGCATATAAAACCGGACGACTTGGATAGATATGAAAAGCGGACTGTGACAAACTAACCTAAATGCCTGTGACATGGCACGCCATATTGGAAGGGGGACTGATTCATTATAGTGCTGAAATATAATAAAATCGAAGAAGGATAACAAGAATGATAAACCAAGAAAGCTAAGAATTAGAAAAACGTTACTTAATATGTGGCAGGATAATGCCAGATTTGGCATTATCCGTACATACATACGGGGGTGGGGGTAGGCTCCGTACATATGGGGGTGGGGGTACGCACCGTAAATACACGGGTGGGGTGGGGGTACGCACCGTACATACACGGGTGGGGTGGGGGTACGCACCGTACATACACGGGTGGGGTGGGGGTACGCACCGTACATACATGGGTGGGGTGGGGTACGCACTGTACATACACGGGTGGGGTGGGGGTACGCTCCGTACATACGGGGTGGGGGTACGTACCGTCCATACGGGGGTGGGGGCACACACCGTACCCCCAGCACCCCGTATGTACGCGCCGTACCCCCAGCCCCCCCCATGTACGCGTCGTACCCTGGGTTCACGTATGTACAGCATGTACCCCCAGGCCCCCACACCCTGCCCGTGCCTGTACGCACCCTACCCGAGGCCCCTACACCAGCACCCTCACCCAGCCGTGCGCATGTACGAGACGTACCAAGCCATAGAAATGTGAGCACTGTACAACAACATGGCCGATGTACGCACCGCACAGACGCGAAAAACACACGTACTCAACCAGGACACTGCTAAACACCACAAGGAGAGTCAATTCGAATTGAACAACACCACAAAACACGTCCAACAAGCCCAAATACACCCAATACACTGACCTGCAACAGCCAAACAGGTAAACAGAGGCCCAAAACACAACCACCCCTTATAACACACCCACCCAAAGTTCAAACACAGCCACACCCACAAATGGACCAATAAAAAGGGCCCACACACACAAACCATGAGCCTTTGCAACAGACCCACTGCTGCCAGACCCCACAGACAACCTACTGCACCAGACTTGAACCTTTACTACACCTTACACTTGCACACCTTCACACAACCACCTTCACAAACACCCCCTCATCACATTCACACACACACCTTCACAACCACACACACACACCCACAACCATCCACACCCACACCCCACACCATGCCCAGAGACAGGAATCCAAAGTTCTCAACAGCGGAGCTGGAGATCCTTGTCAACGAAATCATAAGAGTCAAGCCACAGCTCTTTGGAACGTTGGTCAGAAACACCAGCGCATCAGAAAAATCAGCCATGTGGCAGAGGATCATCGAGAGGGTGAATGCTGTTGCGCCCATCCGAAGGACCAGGCATGAATGCCAAGCCAGGTGGTACGATCTGCGGAGGACGGTCCGCCGCAAAATGACCGACGAACACAACCAGGGGAACATCACTGGAGGTGGGCCGCCCCGCAGACCGGTACAATACCATCCCTGGGAGAAGACGGTGATGCGCACGCTGCCGCCGGTGGGAGTACACGGACTAGAAGGACTCGCCGAGCCTGGTGAGTACACAAACAATTCACCCCACATGGGGGGAACCGCATCCACAAACCAACTCCCGTTAATGCACGCAACTACCCCAAAGCCATCACCGGACGCAACCACATTCACACAACACGCACATGCCACTATCGGCTCCATGCACCAAGCAAGGCCATGCCAAGTCACAGGCCACACTAAACAGTAACACAAGACAGGATGTCCTTGATGCCGGGAGGGGGGGGCCTCCAAAATCACATTGTGCAACTCATAAGCAGACACCAATGCCCTCAGCCCATATGGCCTAGGGCAGAGCTATACAAACAGTGTGTCCCGACACTGTACTGTGTCGCCTGCAAATGGCGGCCGCGTCGCAGGATGACATGGGTATGAAGGCCCAATTCGCACATAACAGCAACTAATGAAGAGGCAACACTGTGAAAGAGTGTCAGCACACACCGCCGCTGCAGCGCAGACTCAGAGACACTCTGCCCAATGGGGTCCGGGAGATTCTATACAAAGCCACATGAACAAGCCAATGGCCTTTGAAAGACCTGCAAAGTGTGTGTGCCCAGGAAGCTGGGCTGAGGTGACAGAGGGTGATAGACAGACGGAGGGAGAGGGAGAGGGAGGGAGACAGAGGGCGACAGAGGGAGACAGACAGAGGGAGGGAGAGGGAGAGAGAGGGAGGGAGACAGAGGGAGACAGACAGAGGGAGGGAGAGAGAGGGAGGGAGACAGAGGGCGACAGAGGGCGACAGAGGGTGACAGAGGGTAACAGACAGACGGAGGGAGAGGGAGAGGGAGGGAGACAGAGGGCGACAGAGGGCGACAGACAGAGGGAGGGGGAGTGAGAGAGAGGGAGGGAGACAGAGGGCGACAGAGGGTGACAGACAGACGGAGGGAGAGGGAGAGAGAGGGAGGGAGACAGAGGGAGA
Organism: Triturus cristatus; assembly: GCF_964204655.1. Classification (NCBI taxonomy): domain Eukaryota; kingdom Metazoa; phylum Chordata; class Amphibia; order Caudata; family Salamandridae; genus Triturus; species Triturus cristatus. Next base: position 282,163,788 of record NC_140584.1, on the reverse strand, counting down.
CAGAGGGCGACAGAGGGTGACAGACAGATGGAGGGAGAGGGAGAGAGAGGAAGGGAGACAGAGGGAGACAGAGGGCGACAGAGGGTGACAGACAGACGGAGGGAGAGGGAGGGAGAGGGAGAGAGAGGGAGGGAGACAGAGGGAGACAGGCAAGGGAGGGAGAGGGAGAGAGAGGGAGGGAGACAGAGGGAGACAGAGGGCGACAGAGGGTGACAGACAGACGGAGGGAGAGGGAGAGAGAGGGAGGGAGAGGGAGAGAGAGGGAGGGAGACAGAGGGAGACAGACAGAGGGAGGGAGAGGGAGAGAGAGGGAGGGAGACAGAGGGAGACAGAGGGAGGGAGGAGGGTGACAGAGGGAGGGAGAGAGAGAGACAGAGGGAGACAAAATCACCCTTGGGTGGTGTGGGCATGTCCGCTCATCAGCAGGTGGACTGTGTGCATGTTGACAAGGTCTGGCAGTGCGTGAAACACCCCTCATTCGTTTGGAAAGCACTGGCCCATGTGTCAAACTGTGCACGAGTCGATCCTCGCTGCAGGCACAAACCTAACCTCACACCCAGTATACCCACTCACTGTGTTTGTTAGAACCCAGTCACAAATGCATAAGTTTCCTACCTGCATTCTCCAATAGACATGACAAAGCAACATTTGGCCGCGTACAGTGCAACACGTAAGTCGGTTCTGCAGCGCTCGCTACGCACGCTTGCTACACTGCTCACTGCGTTCAAAACTGATGCTACAACAAAGAGTGTGTCACAGATAGGAAAAGTGTTGACAGCCGTGGCCAAGGGACATACCCATCCACCATGCACAATGCACAGGGACTTGCCAAGTACAGACAAGGTAGATGACACTTGGCCCTGCTGTAGACAGCACAAGGCAAACCTGTGACCACTGTACATACAAACACCAACTCCACATGCCACCTACCTACCACAGGAACTCACATTCACTGTCATGCCAGCAGGCACCATGAGGGGATAGACACATCACCTGGTAGACCCAATGACAAATCACACCACACCCAACAGCATGCCCGGTAACACACACACACCCCCCCCTTACACAAGCACACACCCCCGGGGCAGCCAACGCAAATTGGCACTCCCACAATGGATATGTGACACAACAAGACCAATCCATAGCCAAATAAGCATCCCAACACTCATTAGACAGGCCAAATAACCAGGAGTACATATCAATCTGACCCCCGCAACATACCCATCCACAAGTGCACTGTGAGAGGAATGCTAGACATATCCAACTACCCAGAGCAACTGTGCCAACTTGAATATGTATGAAACATGGATGACGCATGTAACACCATTAACATTGTCTCTCTCTCACACACAGGGCAACGTCGTCGATCTCCCCCCAACACTGGTGGGGAAGACACACAGGACCAGGCTCTGCGTGACGATGATCCCACCGGCAGCGATGACTCTCACCACACCGTGGATGACCCCGACCAACCTGGCCCCTCTGGTGCCCAAGCACCTGCAGCACCTGCGTCAGATACAACTGTGCCAACCACCACCCCCATTCCTGCCACATCCCAGGATACACACAGGAGCCCTGCTCGCACACAACGCAGCCAGTCTGACCAGGAGGGACGAGGGAACTCGGGCACCCAGGAGGAGGCAGGCGACCCCGCAAATGCCATCCCTCAGGGGTCCCGGAGACCCGACGTGCCCACAAGGGCAGGCCAGGCTCAAGTGGGCAGGGGTGGTGGGAGTGGAGGATGGCGGAGGCACGAGCCTGACCAGCCAGCTGAGGAACCCGCAACATCCTGGACACATACCGGCGTGACACCAGGGGCATCAGCCAGGCCGTGGAGACCCTCAATGAGATTAAGAACCTGCAGGCCGAGCAATATGCCAGTCAACAGCAACACCAAGGACGGATGGAGGCAAGACTGGCTGAGCTCGTGGCGGTGCAAACGGACATGACTCGTGTACTCCGTCGGATTGCCGAAAACATGGGCAACCCTCCCTGTGCCACCAGGCGAAGATCACCACCAGCCACAGGGAGGGATCAGGAGGAGGAGGATTCGTCCGACGGAGCATCACAGACATCGTCACGGCCTGCTTCTGAGGGTCCCCGGAGGAAGGTGGGTCGTCCACGCAAAAGACCGTGAGAGTCAGCGGACCATCACCATCTCCCAGGTCACCTGGCCTGGCACCTGGCCCTCTGGCGCAACAGCAGCACCTCATCAAATGACATTCTCTGCCACATGGACTTGCTGGTCACTGTCTGACCAATGTTGACAAAGTCTGTGGCATGGACTCTGATGACTTCCAATGGCAAGGATACCATCTCCCCCTGTGAACTTTGGATTCTATACCCCCGGTACAGCACCTAATTGCATCCCCCCAAACACGTACCCCACCACCAATAAAAATATTAGAAATCACGAGATGATGCCGTCATTAAGCATTATTCCATTACATGTGTGTGTTGGAAAGTCAAACAATGCCAGAGTTTTGAAGTAACTCCAACCATGCATACCCTGGGGTCTGAGTCTGGCACAGGACACACATGGGTCACAATGTATCATCCAATACAGACACGGAGCACCATACTCACCCGTGATGGGCCCAACCAGCTGAGGGGGTGCCTGTACAACTGTGCGGACAGACCTATTTCGAAGAGCAACAGTCATGCGCAGAGGTCAGGGATCATGTGGAGTGTCCTGGGGTGGGAGTCCCATGTATGTGTAGCCAGGTGGGAGAACTATGTCTTGCATGCTGGAGTCAGGTGGATGTGGAGAATGGTGGCCAGGCCAAGGTTGGATGCATGGAGATGGCACAATGGGGTCTTGGATGACAGTGCCACATGGTTGTGTTGGGGGCGTGGTCGTGGGCTGCATCCTGAGTGTGGCCGTGGATTGTGAAGGTCATCCTGCAGATGACAGTGATCCATTGCCGCTATCCCTGTTGGACGGTGATGTGGCTGGGTTGCCGGATGTTAAAGCAGAGCTGTGCAGATGCACCCTGGATGTGGACAAGTGTCATGGGAGTTGTAAGGTACTTCCCCCAAGAGTGCAGGGTAGGATTGGACATGGATGTCGAAGTTGACCTGGGGGATGGTCTGTCTTGCCTTGAGGTGGATCGAACAGTGGACCGTGTGCATAATGCAGAGTGTTCTGAGGCCTGAGGTACAGATGCTGGCGATCAGCATAGCACATGTGAGCAAGCATTCCATGATGCACACCAGCTTGTGTGCGTGGACACTGTGTGCCTGTGCAGGGCCCTTGCGGGTGGGACACAAGCAGTTGCCCCAGATGTAAGGGGACAATCCGCAGATGAACACCTCAGTCGTGTACAAGTCCAGCATCAGGTGGGCAACGTGCAGCCATCTGCCAATGGATACCATGCATTATTCAATATGGGAACTGGCAAGGACTGCGTCTTTGGGGAGGGTGAGGAGCACCTGCCTGTCAATGGGACACCAGATGATGATGAGATGCAGTGCGCATGTCATGGTGTAGAGGGGTATCCTGGACACATTGTAGACTGACACGCTGAGACATGATACCTGTGCCATGGGTCCCACAACGACACCATACTACATGCAGAGGCCTGGAGTACCACTCACATGGCCATGTTGTGGTACAGAGCCGGTGGGGAGTAGGAGGGACATGACCTGGTTGGTGTGACAGGGCCTGGAAGGCGTGCCAGCGCTGTGTAGGCAGTTGGAGTTGCACACTCATTATGCAAAGGTGTAGTGTGGGCGATGAGTGCATGCCTGAGTGCATGCAACAGATGTATTGGATGGACATTGCTTGGTGGGTGGCCTCAACATCATGGTGTAGCGTGATGTGGCACATGCAAGGACATGAGGCACGTGCAATGTGCACGTAGCATGTGCAGACGGTCCAGCCTTTGCCACCGCAACTGTGTCACACACAAGCAGATTACACCAAAACGAATGAGTGGAGGGAGGAAGGGGGGTGCGTCTTAGAGGCGTGTGTGTGAGGGCAAATCTAGAAACTCTGTGTGCCCTTGCTGCAGGGCCTGCAGCAGCAGGCGCCATGTCCTGGAAACCATGCCACAAGTTGCACACTAACACAAGCATGTCAGAAAGGACTACTGGAAAAGGTGTATGAGAAGGGAGGAGTGTCTGGTTCGACATGGCACACACACAGACAATGGATACACATGCAGCAAAGTGGCCGTTGTGGGGACTGAGATGGCAAAATACCTACACAGCCATGTACATCGTGCACAATACATATCATAATCCCTGGCAAACAGCTTGCATCTTGCTACTCTACACATAGACTCATATGCACAATCTGTGACAACTATGCCAGACATGCCGCATGCACAGTGGCAAGAGACCTGCATTGACAGAGATGAGGCACCTTGGAGGCTGAGGGACACCTTTATTAGTCATGTTTGCCGGAATGCAAATGTATCTATTTTAACAGATGCACAGGTCATGTGGATGAACATGTGGAACCTACACTGGCACCCCCTTTGCACCACAGATGCAGGAAACCCATAGAACTGGCACACAAGTGACATGTTTGAGGCAAACACCCCGTGCTGCTCACGGAGATGCTGCAATTCACCATTGAACCACTAATGGGGATGTCTCACACTATGTCAAGCCGGTGCATCCCGTATGTTTCCGAGGGCAGTGTTACACACATTGATGCCTTCATCACAATCCACAATCACATTACAGATGACTGTCACCAAGTGTGACTATCAATTCAGGTGAATCCAGCTCCATGTCATGTGCCACATGGTGATTCTACATGTATGCTAAGTAACCAAACATGAACAGGAGCAGTGCACACACATTCCAAACACATAACACACCCAAGAAGCCGTGGTGCATCCCTTACCCTAAGGTGAGTTTTCGACATGTCCGTGCATGTTACGCTGATTCAGCACACGTTGCTGTATTCATGAGGAATAGCAGGAGCACAACAATGCCACCAGGAGACAGCATGCGCAAATACCTGGGGATGAGAGACACACAAGAAGTGAGGCAAAAGAAGCACATCGGCATGCATGGGCATGTACTCGACACGTATAAGGTTGTCAACATGCTAGGTGAAAATAGTGTCTCAGGTAAGACATACTGTTATTACACCATCACTCGAATGACACATCCAAACACACCTCTGACTCACTTGCCAGACATGCAGATGGACCCACACATTGCTACACATGCCACACAAGGCTCAATGCGTGCACACTCAGACACTGCAATTCATCACTAAGCAAAGAAGTTGCGTATGAGCCGACTCCGGATGTCCTCTTCCTCCTCCTCCTCTACATCACTTGCCTCGTTACCAAGCCCCTCGACCTCCACGGGTGGATGTTCCTGCTCATCCGGATCCAGGATGAGTGGCACAGCTTTCTCCACTGCCATGTTGTGCAGCATGCAGCACACGAGGAAGATTTTGCAGATCTTCACCGGTGCATATGGGAGTGCGCCGCCGGTCTTGTCGAGGCACCGGAAGCGGCTCTTCAGGAGGCCAAAGGTCCTCTCTATCACTCGCCTGGTCTGCCCATGGGCGTTGTTGTACCGGTGATCGGCAGCCGTTCTGGGGTTGCGGAGAGGTGTGATCAGCCATGGCATGTTGGGATAGCCAGAGTCCCCTACATGGAAACATCATGGACAGAAGTGGGTCAGGAGAAGCAGTAAGACAGAAAGATGATGCTAAATACAGGAGTAACAGAGTATACCCACCAACAAGACATGCTCGTTCGTTGCGCAGCATCATTTCAGGCACCCTGCTACGCCTCATGATGTAGGCATCGTGTGCTGATCCTGGAAAACGAGCACAGACATGGGAAATCACCATGTTAGCAAGACACACCACAAGGGCATTAATGGAGTGGTAATGTTTCCTGTTCCTATAGGCTACCTCCTGTGCCTGTGGTGGTACCAAAGCCACGTGTTCCATCAATAGACCCAATGACATGGGGCATCCCTCCCAGGGCATAGAAGTCACCCTTGACACCTGTCAACTGCTCAGGAGTTGGGAAATATATAAACTCATCCAGGTGAACCAACATGGCCTCTAAAAAATCATGCAGGACACGACTGAACATGGTCTGGGACATGCCACCAACATGAGCAATGGTATGTTGGAACGTACTCGTGGCAAAGAAATGTAGGGCTGCCATCACCTTCATCCTGGGTGTCAGTGCAGTAGGATACCTGTGTAGCGGTTGGAGGTGTGGTGCCAGCCTTGCTGTCAAGTTCAGAATCAACCGTTGGGTGAAGCGGTAGCGGCATATACAGTCACGTTCCCTCAGGGCAGCCAAGTCTGGGATTGGTCGGGGGAGAGGCGGAGCCCTGCAGTAATTTGGAAGGGACAACGAAGAGTGAGTACGGTACAACAACACTGTCAATGTACTGAGCACATGTTGAACAGCCAATACACATATGCTACATGCAGAGTCAGGTGTGTGCAATATATCCGGGACACGTATGCCAGGCAGGTGACACTCCTACCAAGAGCCATCTACAAACGTGGATTCACAAGCTCAACATGACATGGCATGAGACTAGCTGTGGGCCAGTGTAAGTGAACAGGCAGACACATTACAGGAGTGACAGACATCCACATGTGTGCAGCAGAAGGATGTTTATCATACAGACAGGTTGCGGAACACTAGAGGCACAGGTCACATGTCCCTGAAAAAAGGACAGACCACACACCTTGCCATGAAGGGGTACATGTCAAAACTGATCACACATACATTGATACTACGCAGATATGTCCTTGTCTCGCAAGTCCATGTTCGATGCATACATACACACGTTATGTCTGATTCCATATGTGTCCTGGTGTGCATAATGGTGTGCCATGCCCATCCACACACATGCACATGTTGGATGGAGCAACTGCAGATGCATTGGACGGTACACCAACTGCAAGCTTATGGGAACACATGACACACACATGACATACTCACATCGTGCACAGCCGGTAGTCACATGTCAGGTGTCATTATCCGTGTACCTGGCATCAGGGGACAGTTGCGGGTGTTGGCGAATGTGCCATGCCAGTGACGCAGTGCTCAACAAGTCTGTACTACATGCACACATGTCAAAGGTGTGAAGGGGATGTGTGGCACATAGTGCAGCTTGACACATGACATGTGTACACAGCTCATCACACATCTACTGGGTTCAAACAAGAGGAGATTTGTGCCACATCACAGCCTGACACACCTAGGCCCGAGACATGTAGGACTGCACTGACAGTGACTTGATGTCCAGCCTCGGCCAAGTATGACAACTCAATTCCTTTCTGTGTGCCGCCTGTCACCAGTGTAAGGTGTGAAACGCACCATACACACGCTCTGAGGTCGTGTGTAGGGTCCTTATCACTATGGTAGTGCAGCCGTAGGCGTACGCCATAGGGATAGGGTCCGTACACGCGTCTGTAGGGTCTGTACCACTATGGTTGTGTCGCCGTAGGCGTACGCCATGGTGATACGGTCTGTACACGCGTGTGTAGGGTCCGTACCACTATGGTTGTGTCGCCGTACGCGTACGCCATAGTGATACGGTCCGTACACGCGTGTGTAGGGGCCGTATCACTATGGTTGTGTCGCCTTACGCGTACGCCATAGTGATACGGTCCGTACACGCGTGTGTTGGGTCCGTACCCCTATGATTGTGTCACCGCACGCGTACGCCATAGTGATACAGTCCGTACACGCGTGTGTAGGGTCCGTACCACTATGGTTGTGTCGCCGTACGCGTACACCATAGTGATACGGTCCGTACACGCGTGTGTAGGGGCCGTATCACTATAGTTGTGTCGCCGTAGGCGTACGCCATAGTGATACGGCCCCTACACACGCGTGTATGGACCGTATCACTATGGCGTACGCGTACGGCGACACAACCATAGTGATACGGACCCTACAGACACCTGTACGGACTGTATCACTGGAGTAGTGGTGCCCTAGGGGCGTGGAACGCACCATACCTGTGTGTGTGTATAGTGAAATTACATAGGGGACACATGAGGGACAAGTATAAGGGCCTAAATGCATGCTGGTTGTCATGGAGACCCAGTTTCAAGTTCAAATTATTTCATAAGGTGGCCAGCAGAAGTCGGTTGGAGACAATATACAAAGTTGCAAAGTGGTTGTTGACTTCACTTCATGCTCATTTTTTAAACATGCAAAGGCACCCACTGGGGTAGGTTTAAAGGGACTGGAGGAAACGTAGGATGCAAATGAGATGGACCAATCACTCTGTACTCCTGTAAATGTAACAGCCCAGCAAGGCAAATAAAAGGCAGCCAGGCCCCATGAGAGAGCACTTGCCTGCACAACCTTTCATTCCACACCACTGCTGCTGCTGCTCATAATACCTCTGGCACCATGTCCAGGTCTGTGGAGAGGGCCCAGCCATTCACCCTGGAGGAGAACCAGGCCCTGCTGGATGTGATCCTCCCACAGTACCCCAGCCTGTATGGGAGACCAGGGGTGCAGGTGAGTGGTGACTCCATTAGCTCAGACTGTGCCCCTTTTTTGTGACTGTCACTTCTGGCATTGTGTCCAGGTGTGACAGACATGCAATATTCTTTAGAGTGGGTCCCAGGGGGGGGGAATGCCTCATATCTCCCATGCAGAACATGCTGTAGTGCATGTCTGCACTCCTCACTTGCATAGTGCTTACTGTGACAATCACTGCATGGTGCATGCCACATTCAGCCTGGCTAATCCTCTTGGGAATGTTGTTTCTACAGTCCTGCTGTGATTCTGTGGTCCCCCCAGTGTGACAGGTGACTGTACCCACAGATGTGTGTGAGTTGAGTGTACCTGTGGTGAGAGTGTCCAAATGATGTGTTCGTCCCCTGGACATTGGTGTGTGTGTAAGTACCCTGTCATGTGGGTGAGTGTCTATGTGGAGTGTTGCCCCCCAGCTGCATGAGGGATGCATATACCCTACCCATCTGATGTGAGCAGGGAGCAGTGCTGTGTGTCTGACGTGCTGAGCCTGCCCCACACCTGTGACACCCCCCGGTCTAGTGCCACATGTGCAGAGTGATGTTTGTACCCGCAGTTGCCAATGGCAGGTGATTGTCCTGTGCCTGTGTGTGTCTGTGTACCCTGCTGAGGTTGCGCCAGTGGCCTGGGGCATGTGACTGCTTTGAGGTGCTGTACATAATCGTGGTGTAGCTTGTGATGCACAGTGTGAGCCGGGATCAGTGATTGTGTTGCACCCCTCATTCCACCTGTGTACTTTCAATGCCACGTCGTGCATTTGGCCTTCCCCAGAGGATAATGTCCCTATGATGAAGGTGCAATGATTTTGCTGCATACTATGCCCTGTTCAAACCAGCCAAATTGTTCAAATGTGTGTCTCTGTGACATGTAGCAGGCAGGTGTATTGATGTTGTCTCACTTTGTCATCCTCACAGGTAGGCGTCCATGCCAAGGGGGAGATCTGGAGGGAAGCCGTCAGTGCCGTGAGGTTGGTGGAGGGTAGGAGGCGGCGCCTGCCCCAGGTGAGGAAACGCTGGCAGGATATCCGGTGCTGGACCAGGAGGATCGCCCGGGTCCTGCTGGGGGACTCACCTGAGAGCCACAAGAACCGTGGGTGCCAGCGCCTGACCCACCAGATGAAATGTGTGCTGGCGGTGGTCTTCCCTGACTTGGATAGGCGCCTAGCGGAGAAGCAGCAGCAGGAAGGGGGTAGGTACATGTGTGTTTGTTGTGTGTCACCAGCTTTTGGAAGTGTGCAGTTGCATGGATACACTGCCAGGGTTCATATGTGCAGTACATATCCTGTTCCCCAAAGTAAACCGGTGCTGTTCTTCCTCCCTTCCCCTCCTTGACACGTGTTCCCTGGTCTGTGTGTAGTCACTCTTGCACAAGGTCATCTAGGCTGCCAGTTAATCCAAGTGCCCAATGCTTGCAGCATCATGTGTGGGGGTGGTGTGTAACATGTGTTGGGACCTTGCCTGTGCCCTGGCCAGTTCGGTCAATGTGGGGTCCATGTTAGTTGGCACTGATGCTGAGTCCCGACATAGGAGTGTGTCTGAAAAGTGTACTGCCTTACAGCATGCATGACCAATGTTATGGCCTCAGACATGATGTGCATGAGTGGGAGATATGCATAGTGCAGGGACGTTTGCTTCTGTTGCAGTCATATCCATCCCGGACCATGGAGGAGTGTGGCCACTACAGTCCCCTGGGGCACCTTTTCCTAGGTATCATGTGTGTCATCCAACAATGTGGACATTCACTGTGTCTTCAGCATAGGTTGGACTCTGTGGCATTGTACCCTGGCCTAATGTGTATATACGTAAAGTGTGCTACATGTGTCCACTGTACAGGGTGACCCAATTTGGCTTGTGCATACTCACAGTGGCCGGTGCCAGTGTGTTTTGGTACCACTATCTGATGATGGTTGTTTGTCAATTTTATGTGTGGACAAGCGCACAAGGGTTAGTTTGTGTACATTCAGGATTTATTGAAGGGCATTTTAGTAATCCCTGAGTAAGAGGTGTAAGTACTTCCTCTGTGTCACTCACATTGTCTCAGGTAGGGGGGGGTTTGTGCGGGAAAGGCCTACATGTCCAAACCGTATGTGTCCTTGCCAGGTCTGGCCTGTGTGTGATGATTGTCTGGACATACACTCAACATGCAGTGACCCAGTCATGTTGGGCAGGGTTTAATGTATTTGCTAAGCAGCATGTGCCAAAAGTTACAAGACATGGTTCCTGCTCATCCCTTTTTTGGCTACGGTGTGTGGTCCAGATGCTGTACTCGACTGTCCCCAGAGACTTGCTCCTCTGTCTAATTTGATATCAAGTTCTTTGCTGTTGTGTCATGCTCTCCATTGTTTGTTTCTCAGTGGCATGGTGGGTCAACCAACTGTGTGGTGCAGGGCCTACATATGTGTGTAGTATTGTAGATGTTACTCATGTTGCTTTTCATGCTATGCACTGTGACCTATGTAGTTTTGAATCATGTGTCATATGTATACAGGTGTCTGATTATTTCCTGTCTCTTCACCTTGCCCACAGCAGCGTCGGGGGAAACCGAGGGAGACACTGGCACGGAAATTGAGGAGGGATCCAGCAGCGGTGCCACCAGTGCTGGCGAGTCTGTCTCAGCGAGTGGCACGGAGGCGGAGGGGAGTGCAGCGGAGGACCTGTCCAGTCCCACCACCGACTATGACGCTGACGGGTCCGAGGCTGAGCTCCCTGAGAGGGCGGACGCTGCTCCCAGAGCTGAGAGCAGCACTCCATCTGTCGCCGCCCCCTCCATACCCATCACCCGCCTCCCACCTGCTCGGGTCCCTTCCCACCGTGCTAGGCGCCAACAGGTCTCCTTCGTGCCAGGCACCGCACCCCCTGCCCCCGTCTCCCCTGCTGCCGTCAATGCTGAGTCTGTGGACATTCAGCGGCAGTTGCAGGTTGGTCAGGCATCGATGCTTACTGTCCTCCATGAGCACACCAGACTGCTGACACAGATGTTGTCGTACATGGAGGGCATGTCAGCAGCGATGTCTGATCAACGGATGTTGCTGAAGTCCATAGACTCCTCACTGACTGCAGCATTGGATCTCCAGCAGCGCTCCGTCCCCCCCTACCCCTGCACCATCCACACTTCCCACTCCCATGCCTGTCCCACGCACACCCAGACGTCCCCATGCACGCACCCCACCAGACACAGGCAGCACACCACCAGGGAAGGCAAAGCGCACTCCTCCAATCATGCACACACAGGGGGAGGCAGGCACACCCACTGGGTCTGGGGGCAAACGGCAGGCACGCAGCCAGAGTGGGAGTCCACATTCCTCAAGACCCACTTCCTCCAAAACCACTCCCCTTAGCTCTCCTGGCCAACTGTCACCGAATGAGTCCTTGGTGGCCACTGTGTCCCTCAGCCCCAGTGTGGCACCACCCCGCAAGCGGTGGAGGCAGTGCACGGCCGCGGGAGTAGAGTCCCCCCCTGTCCACACACCCCCCCCCGGAGCGTTGCAACCCATCCCTCCAACCCCCCCCTCCTTGGGGCCTGTGGTTCATTCGGGTGCAGGGGAGACACTGGGCGACCTGGCAGTAGTGTGTAGCGCCGTGCTGGAATACACCTTTGGTGCTGCCCCACCCCCTGTGGTGGAGTCGTCCGTCCCTGCACCCACAACACCTACCCTTGCCCCTCCTGTCCCTGCGGTGCCTGGTCCTTCCCCCCCACATGATGCCCCCCCTTCTGTGGATGAAATGGACATGTGAACTGTGCAGGCAAGCTAGGGGACACACGTCCCGATGTGTACCCCCCAGGACTTTGCTTATGGCCGGGCCCATGGGCCTTGTAAATATAGGATATTTAAAACAATTCATTATGAATGCTGAATAAAGCTTTTTGTTTTTCTTTTGCACACTTATGCTTTCCTGGACTTGCTGTTGGTGGTGCTGCTCCATGATTTGGGGTGGTGATAATGTGTTAGGTGTCTGGGAAATGTAGTAGTGTGCTGCTCATGGGGTGGACCCTGGTATCTGTGTGCCATCACAAGGGCTCTGCAAATAATCTTTGATCACGTGTGCTCTTACTGTATGGTGATATTGTCCCAAGGTGTGTTCCTTCCTCTGTGGACCCTGACATCTTCCCTGCAGGCTGTTTCCCAATTGTAGTGCTGAGCTGTGTCTACATATCCTGGATGTGTGACGGATCCCTTCAACTTTGGCCATGCCTGCCCAGCAATGTCTCCACCTGCATCATTTGTGGCATCTTTGGTGGTCACTGTACTAGTGTATGGAGTATATTGACATGACTTCATGTGGACATGTTCCCTTTTACGCCCTATGCATGTGTGTACTCCCAGCCTCGCACACATGTGTTACGCGTTCGGCAGGGTCTTTGGTCACCTGACTGACAATTGTGGGCATTGTATCTGTGAGTACTCCACCCTTTTCCTTTCATGGGAGCCAACAACTTGTTGGCTGCCCCAGCACCTGTATATTCCTATCAGTCCTGGAATGTGCGTGACAGTGTGTGTTCCCTTTGGGTCTCTTAATTTAGTAGGGTGGCACATGAGTATACAATCTTGTTGCATGCTCTCATTGTGTGTATTGTGCTGCCAGCACCAGAGGTGGTTATGCACGTGTCATATGTCTGGGCACTGCTGGGAGTGATAGGCACCCACCCCTCCTATGTCTGGGCACTGCTGGGGGGACTCTGCACCCACCCCTCCTATGTCTGGGCACAGCTGGGAGTGATAGGCACCCACCCCTCCTATGTCTGGGCACTGCTGGGGGGACTCTGCACCCACCCCTCCTATGTCTGGGCACTGCTGGGAGTGATAGGCACCCACCCCTCCTATGTCTGGGCACTGCTGGGAGTGACAGGCACACACCCCTCATATGTCTGGGCACTGCTGGGAGTGATAGGCACCCACCCCTTCTATATCTGGGCACTGCTGGGGGGACTCTGCACCCACCCCTCCTATGTCTGGGCACTGCAGGGAGTGATAGGCACCCACCCCTCCTATGTCTGGGCACTGCTGGGTGTGACAGGCACACACCCCTCCTATGTCTGGGCACTGCTGGGAGTGATAGGCACCCACCCCTCCTATGTCTGGGCACTGCTGGGAGTGATAGGCACCCACCCCTCCTATATCTGGGCACTGCTGGGAGTGATAGGCACCCACCCCTCCTATGTCTGGGCACTGCTGGGGGGACTCTGCACCCACCCCTCCTATGTCTGGGCACTGCTGGGAGTGATAGGCACCCACCCCTCATATGTCTGGGCACTGCTGGGAGTGATAGGCACCCACCCCTCCTATGTCTGGGCACTGCTGGGGGACTCTGCACCCACCCCTCCTATGTCTGGGCACTGCTGGGAGTGATAGGCACCCACCCCTCCTATGTCTGGGCACTGCTGGGAGTGATAGGTACCCACCCCTCCTATGTCTGGGCACTGCTGGGGGGACTCTGCACCCACCCCTCCTATGTCTGGGCACTGCTGGGAGTTCTCTGCACCCACCCCTCCTATGTCTGGGCACTGCTGGGAGTGATAGGCACCCACCCCTCCTATGTCTGGGCACTGCTGGGAGTGATAGGCACCCACCCCTCCTATGTCTGGGCACTGCTGGGGGGACTCTGCACCCACCCCTCCTATATCTGGGCGCTGCTGGGGGGACTCTGCACCCACCCCTCATATGTCTGGGCACTGCTGGGAGTGATCTGCACCCACACCTCCTATGTCTGGGCACTGCTGGGGGAACTCTGCACCCACCCCTCCTATATCTGGGCACTGCTGGGGGGACTCTGCACCCACCCCTCTTATGTCTGGGCACTGCTGGGAGTGATAGGCACCCACCCCTCCTATGTCTGGGCACTGCTGGGGGGACTCTACACCCACCCCTCCTATGTCTGGGCACTGCTGGGAGTGATAGGCACACACCCCTCATATGTCTGGGCACTGCTGGGAGTGATAGGCACACACCCCTCCTATGTCTGGGCACTGCTGGGGGGACTCTGCACCCACCCCTCATATGTCTGGGCACTGCTGGGAGTGATAGGTGTGAGAAGTTGGCCTGATATATGATGTCACTAATTCTAGTGTACACCCTGTATCAGTCCAAACAACCCTTATGGTGATTGGTTGTAAAGTCAACCTTATAGACCAGCTATCCTAGTGGTAGCATGGACAAGAGTAGTCTTAGGCTAAACTCGGAATGGCATGTGAAGCCAGCTGTGATACCATATATAATCCCTTGAATACCAAATGAAAGGACACCACAACAGATATATATATAAAATAAAGTGTATTTATTCTAGTCAAACCCTCACCACTTTTTATGAGATTCGAGGTAAGTACAACACAGTCTTATTCAAGCATACATTAAGTCACACAGGTAAGTAATACAGTTAGGCCCTAGGGGCCACGCAAACCATATACTAAAGAAGTGGTATAAGGACCACTGTCATGGAAATAGAATAGGCCTAGGCCTAGGGAATCGCTGGGGCTACGCTACACTAGCAATAGTTAGGAAGTGGGAGGCCCACGGGATTCAGGTGCAGAGTGGAAACACTCACGCGTAATGAGTATAATCGATAGAAATAGTACAGTTTAGAATTATTAAGGTTTTGGACACTTCTGGGGTAACTAGGAAGTCGAGACTTGAAACTTAGACACTAGGATAGTCAATACCCTGATGAGCACCGGAGTACCCAAGTTACCTAGCCTACGGGCTGCGGGTGCATAGGTGTGAACTGGCGTCGGGTTTCGTCGTGGACTCCTATGGATGCCTGAAGGAAAGATGCTGACAGGCAGTCAGTGAAGAGTGTCCGGTGGATCCCAAGGCCGGGATCAAGAAGGAAGGATACCTGCAAGCAGAAGGGACAGAGTCTGGGTCACTAGCCAGTGACCACGTGGAACCAGGGAGGAACCAGGCGATGTCGTGAAGGTTGCAGGTGGAACGTGAAGCTTGTCGCAGCAGCCACGGGTACCAGGAGACGTCGAGGACGACCAGGACAAGGAGGCGAGCTGTCCCGCGAAGACTCTTGCTGTCGGCGGCGTCGAAGTCGAACTAGGACTCACCAAGCCTTGGCAAGCGAAACCCACGAAGAAAGGAGGACTTGCTTCTATTGCAGACCAGGAAGGTCTGGGGTGCTTCTCTTTTGCAGAGGAGCAAGAGCTAGTCTGGAGGAGCCAAACCAGCAGCGGAAATTCAAAGGTGCGTCGTCACAAAGGCCGCTAGCCAACGGGCAAGCAACCGGACAGACGCGGCAAGCAGGAAAATGCAGAAGGGCCCCACGCAGGACTCGTGGAGTGTGAGGGGCTGATCTTCGGTGCAGATGGTGCTTGGGGTTGGGGCTTCTCAATCCCCGGTGCACAACTTCGAGGGTGCCTCAGAAGCTGCGCTGGAAGATACTCGCCACTTTTCCCAGGTAGCCGGTCCCACGTCTCTCGTCGCCTCCACGGATCTCAGCTTGGCTGTGGATGTGGATCAGGGTCGGAGAAGTCTGGAAGTCAAGGCTCTGGTTAGGCTCTGCAGTCGGTCCCTCGTAGAACTTCAGCAAAGCAAAGGGTAAGTCTCTTGATGGTGCCTGTTTGCACAGGGTAGCCACTCCTTGGCTACAAGGGAGATTCTTCAGTCTTCTTCTTTCGTAGAATGTCGAAGGTCCAGAGTTTCTGTTCAAGATGCAGGTTCAGGATAATCTAATTTTAGCAGGGCCCAACTAGCTATTAATATACTGGGCTAGTGGGCTGGGCTACCTGCAAGGTCCCTCCTATGGGTGGGACCAGGAAAGGGAGTGGCTACACCCACTTTCCTTTGTCCAGTTTCGCGCCAGAGCTGGGGCTTGAGTGCCCCAGCAACGGTTTGAACTGGACTATGCATGGGACACCTTGTGTGCCCCAGGCATGTCCCATTCCTTTCAGCCCTCCCTGCCCCAATACACTAAAGTCTGTCTGGGGAGGTGCTAGCACCTCCCCAAGCAGGAAACCTATTGTCCAGGCCTCCCTGGCTGGGAGGACTCCCAGCAGCAGGAGGTCAGACTCGTGTCTGTGGCAGCAGCATCCATTTTGTGATGCTGAGGCTTTGGTGAGAGTTAAACAGCAAAGTAGGATTTTAACATGTCTCTCCCTCTAGAAGGGAGGAATAATATCCTCATCACCAGACATGGTATGGGGGTATTATTCCAAAGTGTTAGACACCTTACACAACATGTTTTGATAAAGCCAAACCAGAGTTACCATAACCGTTTAAGATTATAAGGCACTTTAAGAGTATATGGTAGGCTATATCATAGAACAGCTATAAGGACATGGTTCCGAAAGCTGCAGACAGGCTCAGCTCATGCTAGAGCACCATCTCACATGTTACCAAGCACTCTGCCTCCAGGATTGTTAAGGCCTGCCATAGGAGGGGCTGATAGGTACACATGTGTCTATATATAAGGGTAGATATAGGTATACTATATCTAAGCAAGGGGTGATTACACGACCTTGCCCCAGCTGAGCGATCAGCCAGTTGTGTCTGATTGGAAGGGGCCAGACCAGGGGTGGCATAATACATGCTGCAGCCCCTGGGAGGCCTAGGGTACACCTATGCCCTGGGTACCTAGGGTACACTGTACAGGGTCCAATAAGGTGATCCTTACCAATTGGGTATGTACCTAGGGTACATGGAGTCCATTTTAAAGAGAGAGCAGACAGCCTGAGTCCCTGATTGGCAGGATCTCAGGCCAACTAAGTCGAAAAACCAGCTAAACACTAGGCAAAATGTTGGGGGTAACCATAGTCAGATATCCACCTTCCTACAATAGGCACCCACCCCTCCTATGTCTGGGAACTGCTGGGAGTGATAGGCACCCACCCCTCATATGTCTGGGCACTGCTGGGGGGACTCTGCACCCACCCCTCCTATGTCTGGGCACTGCTGGGAGTGATAGGCACCCACCCCTCATATGTCTGGGCACTGCTGGGAGTGATAGGCACACACCCCTCCTATGTCTGGGCACTGCTGGGGCTGATGGCCACACACCCCTATGTGTCTGTCCACTGGCGTGGTACGACCCGTCCCCATGTCCTACGGCCTGGGTACGGCCCGTACCACCATTGCAGTGGTGATGTCGTACCCACGTCCTTGAGGCATGGGTACGGGTCGTACCCCCATTGTTGGGGTGCCGTAGGGGTACGTACCGTACCCATGCCTTTGGATGTGGGTGCGGCCCGTACCAAGCGTACCCCTACATCGCCACTGCAATGGTGGTACGGGCCGTACCCATGCCTGTGGGACGTGGGTACGGGCCGTACCACCATTGTGGCGGTGACGTAGGGGTACATGTGGTACGGGCCGTACCCACGCTCTGGGGGCGTGGGTACGGGCCGTACCACCATTGTTGGGGTGCCGTAGGGGTACGCACCGTACCCATGCCTTTAGGACGTGGGTACGGCTCGTACCAAGCTCAACACTGCAATGGTGGTACGGGCTGTACCCATGCCTGTGGGGGCGTGGGTACGGGCCGTACCTCCATTGTTGGGGTGCCGTAGGGGTACGCACCGTTCCCACGCCTTAAGAGCGTGGGTACGGGGCGTACCACGCCCACCCCTACCTCACCCCAAGAATGGCGGTACGGCTCGTACCCATGCCTTTGGGACGTGGGTACAGGCTGTACCGCCATTGTTGGGGTGACGTAGGGGTGGGAGTGGTACGCCCCGTACCCACGCTCTTAAGGCGTGGGTACGGTGTGTACCACAATTATTGTGTTGCCGGTTCGCGTCCATGTTGACTTCCGTTGTGGCGGACGCAGGCCTTGGTGGAGACGCCCCCACCCCCGAAGTGACCAGGCCCTGGGGGTCAGGTATGTACAGGGCATGTTTAATTTTGGACTTGGGAGGGGGTTATGTTTCCTGCCCCTGCCCCCCCCCCCTTTGACCCTGGGTGTTGTTCTGACCTTCTGCGGCGTCTGCGTCGGTTCCTGTACACCAGGTGGACTGCAATGAGGGCCGGGATGACACGTAGGTTTGGGTCCATGGCTGTCCGTCGTGTACAGGTGCTCCTTGTGCGCGTCGTCCTGATTTCCCGACAGTTTTTGGCTCCCGTAAAATATTGTCCGTGTGGAGTGACGTCGGTACAAATCGTACTTGCTGGTTCGTGAAACGGTGCCTGACTCCGTCCGGACGTCACGTCCGCGGCGTCCCGGATCGGAATTGTGGGTATTTTTTGTTCGATCTGTGTTTTTTATGAATCGTACGCAAATGGTGTTTGCGTACGAATCGTACTTGCATGTTTGTACGGTATTTCGAGCGGGTACGAGTCGGACGGAGAAAACGCTCCGTCCGACGGTTCGTACCCGGTTTATCCAGGATCGGAATCGGCCCCTACTGTATATAAAAAGTTGGGGTCTAGGAAATGACTATTATTGTTGATCATTTGTAATTTTGTGTGTATTGTACAGTGTCTAGTATATATATAATTGTTTGATGAAAAAAGCTCTAAAAGATCATTGGTCTCCACCAGATCTGAAATAAGAAATAAAATATGGTTTTGACATGGAATGAATTATCAATCTGATGTATTTAAAAAAAATGCAATTTAATATGATGGGACTAAGACCCTATGTATAAGAGAAATTAAATGTACTCTAGTGTCATTATTTTGGATATTTGTTCATACCTACGTCATATTGTCTTTTGAACCTTGGAAGATTGGGGTGGGGACCTCAGCAAATGTCCACTTTGCCCTTGCCTTAAAACATATCTGCCTAAACCCAGGGGCGTAACGAAGGCCCCCGCAGTGCGGGGGTGCCCCGAGATTCAGTGGGCCCCCTCAGTGCAGGACCCGGGTCTAAGAGATCCCGAGTAAGTCAGAAAGGAGGCCCCTCAAGTTTCCTTAGGCCACTGTCTGCAGGCTGCCCCTGAATGTAGCTTCAGTTCGTGACTAATATTAATGGGCTTTACGTGG
This sequence comes from Triturus cristatus, assembly GCF_964204655.1. NCBI lineage: Eukaryota > Metazoa > Chordata > Amphibia > Caudata > Salamandridae > Triturus > Triturus cristatus. Next base: position 282,144,375 of record NC_140584.1, on the reverse strand, counting down.
GGCCAGAGGAATTTGGGAGTACTGCTGTCACTAATACAAATCCTACAGCTATCAGGGAAATATTGTAACACACAAAAGAGGAACTTATAGTAATAACGAGGAGTGTGAAAAATGGTGCCATTTCATAGCAAAATGTCATGAAATTAAATCATTACTTTTGTGAAACTGCACTTTAAAAAAAAAGTGGTATGCAGGTATCACGCAGATTTCCTTTTTCACACGAGAGCGCACTTTGCATAAAAAGTCTTTAAACATATCGGCATGCGATTGGTGTAATCAGAACGTGTCCACCGATGAGGTATCTCTTGCACAAATGAGCCTCCTGTGTGCAAAAAAGTACATCAAATTGTATACTGACAACTTTTGAGAAATTTTACACAAAACACAATTTGGAAATAGTTTAATTATGGCTGCCAAATTCATACATTCACCCAGGCTTCATAGTACATATACCAGACAACTCTCACTTGCTGCCACCAGAGTGAAACTAGTAAGGGGACATGCTCCTGATGGGCACTCTCCAAGTCGGTTCAAGGTTCTCCAAACAGAACCGGCCTATGGGTCTACACGGTAGAGGTGGGAGAGCCACTGAATGCTTGAGCCTGGCTCTGGAAAAGTTTGAGATCCTCTTGGAACCTCACGCCCAAGACGAGCCAAGCTTACATGTGGCTTCTGCCAGCCACCCACACTGTAAACTAATCCACCAAGAATTAAGAAAAATCATTACCACTTGATGTGAAACATGAGAGGGGAAAAATACCCATTTAGAGGTTAAATGTCACAATGTAAAATAGAAAGCTCAGGATTTTTCCCGGCTCCCTTCTTCACCAAACTGTGTGTTCTTAGGCAAATATTTTATGTAATCACTGTGCTTCCTTTTTGCTTTTGAGCACTTTAAAATATGCGATTTTGGGATGTACACTTACAACCACCTTTCTTCTGTCTGATTTAAATAGACTATAAGGTTGCTCCGTGTGAAAATTTAAGAAACATACAAGGAGCACATGACAACTGACTCGCCTTTTAATTCACTAATGGCATTGTTGTAATGGCGAGTGGTGGGAGGGGTATGAATGTTTTTAATTTCATGTTTAAAAACAGTTATTTTTAATAAGTGTTTTAATGCAGTGATATGATATGATGTACTAAATTAAAAAGCTTCTGCAATGCACGGTGTTACATTGTATTTGTTGCACAGTTCACATGCCAAACGTTTTCAGGGATCGGCTCATGCATGGGCTCTTAGTGCCGAGCAAGACCCTCGGCTTGAATCTGGCTTGCCTCTCCTTGGTAATTTGTTGGCTTGCCCACCTCCACCACACAGCACCCAGCAAGTCATGAATTGTTTAATTGTTCCTTCTGTCTTCAGTGAGTTAGAAGTCCTAAAGTGGCCACTTGGTATCAACCAGAAAAGACCTCCCCTCAGTCCCCAGGTCTTCTACTCTCGACTAGAATGATGGATGTTTCAGAGGCGTAAGGCTGTCTGTCGGCGAGGTCCAACATAGCTCATTCGCAGGGGCAGCCAGCACAGCTCGTGTGTGGGGGGCGCAGACTGCTTTAAAAAACAAGCATTTACAATGCAATGGTCTCGGCATTGTTAAAGTTAGAGCTATTGGCATTGCTCATGACATTCTTTTTGTTTATGTTTTTGTTTTTAAAACATTTAAAGAAACGGCATTGTTATTTACAATGTCAATAGCTTAATCACTCTCAAATGCGAGACCTATTGCATTTGCACCTACACACAGAGACACACACCCAGAGCCACCCACACAGAGCCACTCACATAGAGCAACCCACACACAAATAGAGCCACCCACAGAGCCACCTACACACACACAGTTACCCACAAACAGACAGACCCACCACGCATAGAGCCACATACAAAAAAAGCCACCCACACACACAGAGCCACACACAGAGAGCCACCCACACACACACAGACCCTCCCCCACACACACAGAGCCACCCACACACAGAGCCACCCACACACACACACATAGCCACCCCCACCCCCACACAGAGCCACCCCCACACACACAGAGCCACCCCCACACACACAGAGCCACCCCCACACACACATAGAGCCACACAGTAACCTCAAAATTTAACACATATTTACTTTTTGCTGGATCAACTGACAAACCCCTCAACAGGCTCTATGAAGATTAAGATTTCATGAAAAATTATTTTTTTTACAACAGGAAGTGAAGTATAATTTGAAGGGAGCCAGATCCTAAATCTGAGAGCAAAATATATCCTGTTTTTTATTAGAATAACTGGCCAGGCGCTGCTCTTAACATGGTTTGGTAAATAGAGCTAACCATATTTGAATTTAAAATTAGAAATGCTAATTGTGGACTGCTCCGGTTTTATTACTGCAGTTGCAGAGTGAAGTTCAAAGCACCAACGCAATATGTTTTCGTATTGCTACAGGAGCCCTGGTAGACATTGTGACACCAGCAATGCGGATAAATCGAAAAAGATTGCTTTACATAAAGAAACGACACCAATATAGCTTCCTATGAAGGACACGGGTATAGATAGATGTACCTGGCCTATAAACACACGAGTGACGGTGGGAGCACACGCGTGTGCACGGCCGCACGCGATCACACACACGCACACACACAGATGAAGCTCGATGTGCAAATGGATGGCGGCAACAGGAGATGGAGACAGGAAAGTCATCACCCATTCAATCTTTGGCTCCTCACCGAATGGCTCTGCATCAGAGAGCACAGATAAACAATACTGCTTTGTTACACACTGTATCACACTGCATAGATATTAAACGCCTCTGCACTGCATCACATCGCACAGATACACAACCCTAGCACAGTACATCAAACCATTGTTTCGGTTGCCTTGCACCACACGACGGGGATCATTAACCCTAAACCACAGCGCTGCATCACACACTGCACAGCTATAAAACTCTGCATCGCACTGCGCCGGTACACAGTAGCACTTCAGTTACACTGCAACAGTTAGGCGCTATGACCCCAGCGTTGGGGGCCAGCCTACACCCACACCTCTCGAGGAACACAGTGACTATATTTGATTCTAACAACTCTCTGTGAACTGTTCATGATGTGACCAAGATTACCTCACTATTAACATCTAATACAATTAGGAAAGAATGGTTTAAAGCTCGGCGCTATGTTTGGCGCTATATAACGTGCGAATACAGAGGCGTGATCATAAAGAGTGCAATAAAGTTGCAAACACCGCATGAAGCGCCCTGCGTGACCCCCGCTGTGTAGAGGCATTCCCTTCACTCACCGGGAGACAGTCTCCAGCAGTGCTGGGACCGAGCTAGTGGGGGGCTGCGGTCCTGATACTCTCCGTCTTTGGAAGAATGCAGGGCAGCGGTGAAGTGGTGAGATCACTGCCGTGTGTCACGGAGGCTCGCCGGCTGTGAGGGGGTGTGCTTTGGAGGCTGCAAAAGTTGGGGGAGTAAAACCGTGGCCACCAGCCCTCCCGCTGTAGAGGGGAGGGGCGGGGCGGTCTCATTCATGGGTTGGAGACAGACTGGAGACAGTTCAGAGACAGGTTACCAAAACAGGGCCTGGTTTGAAACACAATTCCTATGAGAGGCGTTTGAGGAATGTATGTATATATTTAAATATATTCACAATGCTGAGGAGGGAGTGGCTTTCTGCCGGCATTTAACCCCTACATCGTTGAGTGCGCCCAGACTTGGCACAAATCGAACTACACGGCGGTGAAGTCATTTGACCAGGATCACACGGCGCTGTCAAACAGAGATGCCTGGATTTCAGTGTAGGTTCATTTTGCCACTGGACATTTTCTGCCTCCATATGAAAGGCTCTGCGACCCGTCGATGGCATAGACGCAGCGCGAGGCTGCAGTTTTCCCGAAAAGCACCCCGAGAAGCCTTTGGTCACAAAATGCCAGCGGGTGGTTTGGCGGGAGGAAAGGCGGTGAGCAGATTGAACAACCTGCCTTTATAAGCGCGGGAAGCCCAGGCGGTAAACGGACCCAAAGAGGCCTGGGACGGAAATAATGGATGACTAGTGTAATGAAGGAACAGATCGCGTGCGGGCCAGGGGTCACGTGGGGCAGGGCTGAGGTGAACACCGCCGCCTTTCTGCGAGGCGAAGCAGAAATGCCTCGGAGAAAGGCAGCAGCGTTTCCGGATTCGGGGGCGTGTTTTTCTTTTCTCTCCTCTTGCCATTGGCTGGAGGAGATAATTAGAAAAGTAACGAAGAAACACGCCCCCGAATCCGAAAAGGACGGGGCCTGTTCGGAGTGACAAAGCCTCTTCTCCAATGGCTGGCCAGCATTCAAGAGGCCAGCCAATGGAGAAGAGGGGAGAAGAGGGCGTGTTCAAGCCCCTCTTCTCCAAAACATTAAATCTCCGACTTCCGGTTCTGCCTTCGGCAGACCGGACGGTCCTCGACCTAAAAAGAATAATAAAACAATAAAACTTACCTTGCTGCCGCCGGGTCCAGCGTCTCCTCTCCTGCCTGCCTGTGTCCAGCTCCTGGTCGGAACATCAAGTAGGCAGCTAGGCTCCCACCCCTAAGCCAATCACAATGCTGCAATGCAACTTTGTGATTGGTCTGAGCGCCGTGACACATCACTCAGCCAGTGGTTGTAGGGGTGGGCATGTTCTGTATGCAGGCTGTAATACAGCCTGCAAGGAGAACAGGGGAGTGCGCATGACTGTTTTGGGCGGCCAGACATGGCCAACCAAACAGTCATTTCGCACAGGAATGTTCGACCACTCCTCCCCTGCAGCTCCGCCCCACCTCCTTGCGCACTGTCACAGCACGAGGAATAAATAAAATGATAATAACATTCCGTTAGTGTAATTTCAATTTTTCCTTTCTTTGCTGCTCCTGGCAGTGGGGCGACACTCCTCCGCCGTAGTGGAGGACCCGCCACTGCTCCTTCGTGTGATTTAATGAAAGACTCTCCAATCCTCTCACTGCACTCACTGTCCCCACACGAGACCAAAGTGAAGTAACTACCCATACTAGATGACCATCGGTGGTTCCCAACATTAGCGTTAAAAAAGCCCTTGCAGCCAGGGCTCGAGTAAGGTTACCACGCGGGTGGACGGCGTCCCACCACTTATTTTACCGGGAGCTCAATAACTGGAGCAAATGGAGCCACACATTCACTCTTTGGCCTCTCTGGGGCGAGATCGGAGCTCATTCAGAACGCTGCTCACGCGCTGGCTTCTCTGATGCAATCGCATCTAAGGGGTGAGCGAGGGGAGGCAATGAGTCTGGTGGTGCAAGCCACCTTTCGTGACATCACTTCCTGTCGTGACATCAGCGTTCCCCCACTTCTTTTTTTAGGACTTGTGCCCAGCTTGCAGCCCCCGCGGTGCGGAGGGCTCCCGGGCCTCCCTCAGAAAAAGTGATAGGTGGTGGCCCGGGGAGGGAGGGCCCCCTCTATGTATTTTGCAGGGGGCCCCCTCAAGTTTCGTTATGCCACTGCCTAATCCCCCAGAGATGGTGCATTGCCCCAAGCTGAAGGGCACCATTCAGTCCAGGTATTAAGAGGTCCGTGTGCCAGTGAAAGTACTTGCTCAACAGAAAAGTTGCTTGAACATGTAAAACTATCCTATGCATGATGCTGGTGTTTAATAATGCAGGGCCGGCTCTAGGGCGGTGCGAACGGTGCCATCGCACCGGGTGCTGACTGCCGGTGCGGGCGCCGTATACTGTTGTTTTAAAAGCATCCGTTTCTTTGCTCTTTTCCTCCAGCAATTTTCAGCCAACAATAAAAATGTCAAAGTTACTCCAGTGATTAATGTTCTTTCTGGAGAGCGAGAAAGGTCGGAGTTTTGTCTTGTGGATGTTTTTACTCATCCTAAGGTAACACAGAGGATTAATATGCCTGATGCAAAGAACTTGTACCATGCAGATCACAACGTGCATATAATGTAAATAGGTCAGTGGGTTAATGCTTTTGTCATAGAGATCAGTGTGTTACTTGCAGTTTATAAGTTAGAATCCTAATGTAGTACAGTGAGCTATTTACTGCCATCAAAGAACTACAAGAAAACTTCAAGATGTAGGCTGGTGCGTTAGGATTTTTCCCCATCCTAATGTTTCAAAGTGGTTTCATCAGGGTTAAAATCAATACTTATTATTAAAGACAACCTTCAACCATGTTTTTTTTTTAATTCAAAGGGCCTCATTTATGAGAAGTGTTGCATCGTTGCGTGAAAGCAGCGATGCAACACTTCTCAGTGCGCCCTCCTTGCGACACTATTGATGCGTCATATTTACTGTATGACGCATCATGTCGCAAGGAATGACAGATACGTCAGTATTTCTGATGTATCTGCCAGTGCAAAACTGACGGGGTGTGCCTGAAAACAGACGCAACTCCAGCAAAATGTCTTTCACATGGGGTAATCCCCATGTGAATGGGCCTACTTCGTCTTATGCCTGCTGTGAGGCAGGCGTAAGATATTGGCGTCCTAGAAGTGGCCCACTGAAATCATATAGATTTCACTGCGTCACTTCTATGAGGCTTTTTGCAGGGGAACACCCAGCCTGCATACATTATACCTGGCACAGGTATAATGTGGCGCAGGGTTTTACAAAGTGACACATCTGCCTAGATGCATCACTTTGTAAATAGAGCACATCATGGCACATTTTTTACGCTGCCAGTGCGTCACAAAAAGTGACGCACGGGTGGCGTAAAAGTGACGCAAAGGCTCATAAATAAGCCCCTAAGTTTGTGCTTCTTCGGACCAAGCACTCTCAAACTATCATGTCTACCAGTAAGGATGACATGTGAATCCTACACCTTGTATTCCTTTGTATTTTTTGTTGTTGTTGCATATTTATATAGCGCAAACCCGACCCGAAGGTATTGGAGCGCTTTACACGAGCACCGTATTTACATTACACATTCAGGCAAGGGGAGATTAAGTGATTTGCCCAGAATCACAGGATGTGGACGCTGCCCAGAATCACAGGATGTGGACGCTGCCCAGAATCACAGGATGTGGACGCGACCCCGAGGCTCGAACCCTGGTTTCCAGCACCAAAATTGGCAGTCTAGCCAACGGACCACATCCCCTCCTCTCTGTCTTACTTAACATTTCACGTACACTGATTTACACACCTATGATTGATTGTCTCTGTGTAGTTAGTGTGTGTGCGATGTAAAGTGCTCTGACACCCTACAGAAGTATGAGTGGTGCTAAAAAATTAATTAAAGGCATCTGAGAGAGAGTGGTTATGGAGACTTTAGGGTTACTATGATAGGATGGTAGTGAGGGAATCCGTTGTGGTGGTGGTCATTAGGGGGGCCTCAACAAACATTGTCGCACAGGGAGCCACCAGCACTAAAGCCGGCCCTGTAATGCATTAAAATTCCATTTAATCATCAAATTGTTCGCAAAACATCGCAGCTAAACTCTCTTCCTTGATTGACTGGTAGACGAGCACACACTTCCATTGTTAAAAGCGAAAATATACAACTCATGTGATGTTCCTGCGTTCTACCGCCTGGCACAGTACACTGGAACGCTAGCTCACCGCAGTAATAAACCACAGATTGGTTGCTGTTCCCTGAAGGTTTCATTCAAGGGTAGAAGGGCTTTTTTTCGCAGTTTTATATGGCACGAACTCGACCCGAATGTATCAGGGCGCTTAATATGAGCACCAGTTGCATTACAAACGGGCAAGTTAATTTCTAGGCACGGGGAGATTAAGTGATTTGCCCAGAATCACAGGATGTTTGAGCCTGCAGGCCGGAGTCGAACCTGGTTCCTTAGCTGAATTCAAAGTCGCCGCTTTAGCTACCACAACCAGACAGGAGGCAGACTAAGTCCTGGGAGTTCCCCTTGGGGTTTTACTTGTTACTTGCTTGCCACATGACGAGCCCGGTCCTGGAGTGCCCTGAAATCGACCCTCGTCAGTGCGCGTGCTCGCGCCGGCATTTATTGGTGGGACGTGTTGCCCTGTTATCTCTCCGACCAGGCCTGCGTGTCTATGTGGATCCTGCCAGGTCGGGTGTATCTGTAGGGGCCATATTTGTTCACCGTAGTTTCCAGTACCCCCTTCATGCAGTAGGAAGACCGGTCGTCTCCCACAAGCACACGGTTCCGAACTGGGTAAGACGAGTGACAGTTATTTTTTTATTCATTGTTTTATTATATATGAAGGCTCGGGACACATAGTTACATGGGTGCACTTACGACTGTGGCGAGGCAGTTCTGGGGATGGCCGAACCCCCTTTGAGCGGGTCCTCACTTACAAATGAGAATTACATGCACTTTTATCGTACAGTGACATCTTCAAACGCACTCTGTACACGTATACCGCTTTGCCGTAAAACTATTTAACCAAGCGTTTGTATTTTTGGTGAGAGGATAAAAGGTGTGTCGGCCTGCGTTCTGCAGGTCTCTGAAAGCTGCGTCATAAAGGTCCAGCAGAGAGTCTGGGGTGAAGGCGCTTTGGTGCTTATGTAAGTTGAAAGATTTCCTCAAAAGGGGACTAAGGCTGGGGCAGCAGTTTCACAAATTTGGGACAGGATAACACTCATACGACTGTTGTATGGTTAATAACTAATTATACTACCGTATCATTCTTGGGGTAAACACAAACCAACGAAAATAAGTGCCTGGCAGCCACACACTCGATTTATGTTCAAGGTAATATTCAACGGGCAGTGTGTTAGTAACGGTGTAGCGCTTTAGTTTTCAAGACCACACAAGTCCTTTCTTCGATTCTGGATCGGAAATATACAGAGGACTTCCCTCTTTAGAATTCATTTTAAAGGAGCTACAAATCCTGCATAGAGTGTTCGCTCCCTGGGGTCAGTGCTGCGTAGAACTTCCCAGGATTCTTTTTTCTACTCCAGAGTTTGTGCATTCAAGGCCTTTTTCATACCTGAACCACAGACAAGGGAACTGGTCTCGGCGCCGGCGGAAGAAAGATCAGATTGAGGGGTGCAATCAAAACATGTATTGGTAAAGCCAATAGGTTTTCGCTCAATGAGTAAACCCACGCAACCTTAGCACCATTGACTTCAATCATTCAAAAATTTCAGCTGATGTACAAGTGACATCACATATCTTTTGACCTTGAAGACATCACAGGAAGTGACTTCATATGACCATTGACCCTGAATCACAGGAAGTGATCCCACATGAATCTTATCCTGATGGCAACACAGTAGTTCATGCCACTGAAGTGTAGCGTATAACTGAAAGTGAAACTCTATTGCTAAATCACAAGATAATTCACAAAAAAGAGATTTAAAAACACAATAGCGGTCATACCCACAGGCATTGATCCATATTGACCATATATTCAATGTGAACTATGTTATTGAATTTGTATACCAAAGTTGACAGTTTTATTGTTTACGATCACTTATAAGAAACCATTGCACCTGTGACACATAGAGGTGGCTGGCCCATCATCATTCATTAGGAGTACGTACATAAAAGGGCTTTGGGTCAATTCTCTTCATCCATTCATCTGTTCAGCAGTCATTCACATATTGCGTCTGCCCACTGCAGCGCACAGCATTGAGCAGAGGATCGGTCCACTTTATTCACGTACCCACTGGCTGCCCTGTGCTGTGAGTGGAGACATTTTGCCTGATCTATATACACATCTGCCTAAGAAGCTCACTTCAGTACTTGGGATGGTGAGCTAATATTTTACTTTTCCAATATTGTGTCCTTTCCATTTATCCTTTTTTTTATTTTTTATTCATCTGTATGTTTTTAAGCTATGTCTTCAGGTTACAGTAATTCAGAGCCAATAGTGCCTCTTCTCTGTGCCAATTAGAATCACATTTCCCTGTGACATACATTGAAACTAAACAGGGTTTCTATGTGTTCTATGTACACTCACCTCCCAGGAAAGGCCAATACTGTTCTATTACAGTTGTATTTGATTGCAATTTTATTTAATTTTAAATTGTTATTGCGAGCATATTAGGCCATACTTAGGTGGCATTTATTTAAAAAAAATTGTAGCATGCCCTCGCAATAATAGAGAAATAATATTTTCACCATTTTGCTGAGGCCAGGCTTATTTCCTTCATGCATTTACAATAATGAAGCATAGCATCAAGTTGAAAAAAGTGTACTTTTTATTTGTATCATCGCATGATGTATTCTCAAGGGTGCTGCACTCCTGAATGCATTTATTTACCAAACAGAAAGTGTAATGTCCCAGTGGGGGCTGTTTCCCATCTGTTCTTGGCTCTGCTTGTGTCACCTGTGAGGCCAGGGATCACTAAAGCAGTTCTATTGGTTGCATGAGGCAAGCCAGCTGCGACACCTGACAACCCTTAAATGACGTCCATGCTCAGCACATTGAGCAAAACACAGAGGCCGGAGCCAGCAGGAGCGGATAGGGAGGACTATACTAGCCTCTCATGAGGTTCAATGCAAGCACTCAACTGGCGGTAGACGGACACACCCAAGTAGTCAACAGTATGGTATAGTGGGTTGTACGACGGTACATCGCAGGTAAAGATATCGTATGCCTTTACCACACATTTTTTACCATGCATGTTTTTACCACGAACATGCTTTTACAACGCAGGCCATTACCACGCATTGTTTTTATATGTAAAAACAATGTATTTGTGGGAGAAGACCCCCACGCCCCCAACTTATCTTAAATCTGTGGTAAAGGCATATGTTGTAAAGGCATGCACGTGGTAAAAATATGCGTGGTAAAAATATGCGTGCTAAAAAATGTGTGGTAAAGGCACTACCAGGTAAAAACCTTGTTGTAAAGGCTGTTTCCCAGTGCAGTGTAGGTGAGAGATAATTACTCCACTGGCCCGAGCTGAGTCATGATTCAATTCAATTTCAATGGAAGCTTATTCAATTTTAATCTATGCTTATTCACAGAAATTAAAAGTAGTCAGAGGCCAATCGTCAAAATACACAAGATGATGGTCGGAATGTTGCACATTGGCAAAACATTCACCCGCAGTCACAGATCTGGGTTTAATCCATCGTTATTTTGCTCACCACGCCACCCCAGTTCAGACATGGCCATATGCAAATCAGTCTTGACCCTGTGCCTCATGGGAACAGTCCGGCCCGAACTGCCAATAGTTCTTTTTGCATTTGTCAGAGGCCAATCGCCTTGTCCACAAAGAGAATGTCAAGCAGTACACACATTGCAGGCATTCAAGTCAAAACAGGATTTTTTTTTTTTTAAATAAAAACTTTAAAACTTTCCAGCACAAATTGAAAACATTGCATCAGACAATCCATGAGTATATGAAAATGTGTGTATTTGGAATTAGAAATACACAAGCATTTCACTTCATTTGCTGTAATCCGTGCCAAAACACCTGAGATAGGTCCTGCTCTGTAGCCGGTACCTTTGTCCACAGTAAATGTGATGCATTGTCAAAAGGCATGGCATGTCCCTACAGTTATGGTAGGAGATATAGCACGACAAAGCTTCCTACACTTTTACATAGTATAGTTAGGGCATCACATTGTGTCTTAGGTTTTGGCATTCTCAATTCTCCAAAATACCATGGGCATTACAACTTCTGGGACTGGCCCTATGACATTGCACCTGATCTGTGACCAGTCTCTTTTGGCATGTCCTTTGCAGAGGACCCTTGCTTGCATTACCTGTAGGACACAGCCTGCCAACATGCTCTACAGATTTACGTTTGCACTGGCAATGAACATTATGGTTACTATCCAAAATCTCAAAAAAACAATGGAAGGGAACAGAAGTGAATAAACAGGCTCTATATCTACGACGTGGAATCTGTAGGTGACTAGTCCCATTCTTTGTTAGAGCAGTCCGTGCGTATTCTGCAGGTCCCAGGTTCTAAGCCCTGCCAAAAGGCAATGTATATGGGGCTGCTGCAGGGCAGAAACTCTGATCTCAGGGAGAAATCTCTTGGATAGTACGCTTACTGCACAGATTTGGGTTTAACATAGTGGTCAGAGATTCCAATCATAGTGAAATGGCTCAATGAGTCAAGGTACCTGTTGAAGGGAAGTAATTATTATACCATGTATACGGCAGGTTTCAATCCTTCCAGCAGTGTGTCGACAATGTAGAAAGTCCAGGGATCATCAGTTTAAAAGTGAAGGCTTCCCACGTTTTGCAAATGGGTTTAAATGTCAATAATCTGCATAAATTAAGAAAACATACTTAACCATCAGTAAACTGTAAAGATGAACAAAATATTTCTGTATGCATCTACTTGCAGATGAAAGGCCATCAAAATATTTACAGGATAGTGTGTTTTTTATTTTTAACCAATACTCTTGACTTCCCTCTCCCAACCACTCCCCCCCACCCCACCGCAATCATCTGATTGGCCTCAAACGCACAGTTCCGGTCTCCAATTTGTAGCTAACTGTGTACCCCTAAATTACCACCTGCGACTATGCCCTCTGTGTGTCCTCTAACTGTTCACTTTTGCATATACCTGCGCCCTTAATCTAGACAGCGCACGTATGCAACTCGATTTACTTCCACCTACCGGTGTACCCCATGTGTGTGCCCTCGTCATCCACGTGTACACCCCATGTTTGACCACACCTTCCACCTGTACACATGCACACCCACCGCTTGACTGTGTGTACACCCAGCATATGTGCTCACACTTCACTTCTGCCCACAACCTCCGCCTCTACCCACCATGCGGTGCTCACATCATCAACCTGCCACGTATGTATGTCCACACCTTCTTTCTAGACTCCGACGTCACCTAGGTGTACACTCAAACGTGTGTATTGCCCGCGCCCTCCACCTGTGTATCCCACAGGTGTTATTGAGTCTTTTTCTGAGACACAGACACACCTTGAGTGACAGCCCCTCCGCCTTCCCCTGCATAAGCTCGCTTCCTCCTCAGCCCAACACACAAACGCACGAGCGCACACACACAAGTGTTAGTGGGTCAAGACCTTCCATCTGGTGACCTTTTTGCTGCCTCCTTCACAGTACCCGTGCCGTTCAGGCTCATACCCCTGCCCGTGCCCATGTTTCCATTCCAACTGGTTATCCCTGTCTCTGTGCCCCCTCCGGAGTCCTGGTGCCCCGTCCTTGTCCGGGTATTTGTGCGTTTTGAATTGATGATAATGCTGTTGTTAGCGAGTCAAGAATGAAGCGCTGGGCCTGCTCCGTCAGCAGAGAGGAGACCTCACGGGGACCCGTCCAGAGGGAGTCTTGACTCAGCACTTTGGAGACCTCGTGCTCAGGGCCGATAAGAGCTGCGGGCGGGGCCAGCCCACACAGCGTTAATATTTCCCCCAGTGGCGCTCTTTCAAGGGAGCGAAGGTACGAGGGAGACCGGGGCTCCCTCTGTACGGCCAGTTGGGCTGGCAGGACTGAGTGATGAGTCAGATTAGTGCATTTTAAGCTTAAAAGCGTTGCAGGCGTTTCTAAATATAACCTGCAGCCCGCTCGCTGTTCCTTATAGTACTGAATCGGAGACCCACAGGTACCTGTCTTGATGAACCTCAATCTTGGCATGCCCCTCCCTCTGATACTCCACCGCTGACCTCCACACACAGCTCTGCCAATGCCCCTCATTGCTGACTACAGTTCTGTAGAACAGAAGATATTCAAGTACTGCCCCCCCATTTCTCTCTCACACTCTCTTACACTATCTCTAATACACACGCACACACTCACATTCTTTTTTTGTAATGCAAGCCAAACATCCAAACCGAATACTGCGCTTCAGAACCCTCTCTACTTAGTTATTACATTATTTGACATTACTCAGCTATGTCAATATCCTTCTATGCTGGCTTTCAGAATTCATGCTATAAAGGCTGTCGCTTTAATAAACCTTAAACTTAAAAACTCTTACACAACTTCTCTATTCCAGTACTCACGTCCATTCACATGTCTGCAAGTGCATTTCAACCATAAATATATTTAAAGAGTCCAGAATGTTAGGTTAGATCATATTAGGTTGTTTTGTTAGGTTAGGCTAGGTTGGATGATTGGGTTGGATTGATATATCTGGTTAGGAAACGGTTGTCATATCAGGCTAAGTTTGTTTGATTTAGGTTAGGTAGGCTATACTTGTGAAGTGTTGAAGTCCCACAATGCACGAAACACTTTTTGCCTCTGGAGATCTACGCTGCCCTTTATTTACTTGGTAAGGGAGGAGAGTAGATGGTTCTTCGGTTGTAATTCTTGAGTACCTTTAGACTGCATCATTTGATGCAGCAGATTGTACTGGATTATGCCTTGGCTGGACTGCGGTTTCCATTTTGATGCGGGAGGGCTGACTTCATCCTACCATTGCATATTTCTCTCTATGCTGCTGGCAGAGGAGAAACAATCAAGTACCCCCTTTACACCCATCCCTTTCTAGTCTGACATGCCAGCCGGAGGAGCAGGGCCGGCTTTAGGGCGGTGCGACCGGGGCCACTGCACCGGGTGCTGACTTCACATGGGGGCGCCTGTTTGCTTAAAGGCACCTGCTGCTGCGTTCCTGGCCTCATGTAATTTTCAGTCAACAATTAAAATGTCAAGAAAACTCCAGTGATTAATGTTCTTCCAGGCAAGATCAGAGTTTTTTGTCTTAGTAGAAGTTTTGACGGGGGCGTGGTTTGGACGCCGATCGGGATGGCGGCGTGAGCCTGCAGCTCCGTGCCTAATCCCCGATATTTCTCCTGCAATCCGGCCAAAACGCGCCGCAGCTGGTGCGAGCCTGCCGCGTTGAGCACCGGGACGACGGGGGACGCCGCGCACGAGACGGCGGGGGCCCGAGCGAGGCACTGGAGCCGGGACACAGAGCGAGGCGACCGGCGTAGGCTGCACAAGATGGCGGCGGCCCCGGACCGAGCAGAGTAAACAGGCTCAGACGGAGGATGGGGACCAAGGAACAGCCGGCCGAGGGTGCAGCTGAGCGGAGCCGATAGCCTGTTGCCCGGGGCTCCGGGACCACGGTGTTGAGGGGCGGCGCTGTCCGCCACAGCGGCGACGACGGATCCTGTTGGCCCCTCCCCCCTCGAGGCGCCTAACACGCACTATTGAGGAGACGGTGGAGCCGGCGCTGGACACCGGAGCGGGGCGCCTGCCCACCGGCGAATGCGGCCGCTGGACTGCGGAGGGGGCGAGAGAGCGAGAGTGGCAGAGGGGCTCCCGAACGCCTAGCGCCCATTGATGGAGGTGGACGGGGCTGACGGCCTGACGAGATAGTGGCGCTGGGCCGCAGAAGCGCTGCGGAGCGATGGGCCCGAGGACCGCGTGGAGGTGCTCTCCTCCTGGATGTGAGGCTGATCCGTTGAGGTGAACTAAGCGGGAGCGACTCCGGCGCTGGAGCAGGAAAGTGGTGGGCCCGCGCTGTGCGCTATCGCTGAGTGAAGCTGCGGGGGACCCGCGCACTGGTGGCGGGTGGCCTTGGCGCAAGGACGACTGACTGGCTGCGAGCCGGAGGGCCCTGAGCTGGACGGCCGGGCCCTGGGGAGCGGACTGCCCTGAGGAGAGCACTGAGAACGGGGAGCGGGTGCCGGACCCTGCCTCTTCGCTCCCGGAGTGGACAGACGGCGACGTCGATCTGCCTGCTAGTGGGGCACGGCACTGGAACTGGTGCAGGGCGGGATGCCCACGAAGGGGGTCGCGCTGCATGTGCCCCCTAGGCACGACCGGGCGGCGGAAGCGGCCGCAGATGGAGGTCCCCAAGATGACCCGGGGGACACAGCGCAGGAACGGCGCTTAAACAAACGGCTGGATGGGATCCTGGAGGCCATCACGGCGACCAAGGAGGCCCTGCATCAGGACATAGCGCAGGTCGCTACTGGGCTGGGACTCTTGCGGGCCGATCATGCCAAACTGGCGGACAGAGTCAAAGACAACGAGGTGACGATCCGGGAGCTCAAGCCAGCGGCGGCAACCGCAGAACGCACAATTGCTGAGATCCTGGGCCGCCTGGCGACGCTGGAGAGGCGAGCGGAAGACGCCGAAGGACGCAATCGGAGAAATAACGTGAGGGTGGTGGGACTGCCGGAAAAAATTGAAGGGGATGACGCCGTGGCGTACATGGAGGACTGGTTCAGAAAGACCGTGGCCCCGGAGGGCCTCTCCGCCTTCTTCTCCCTGGAGCGGGCGCATAGGGTCCCGGCTCGCCCGCCGGCGCAGGGCCGCCCTCCCCGACCCATGCTGGTTCGGCTCTTGCACTATAGAGACAGGGACCTGCTGATCCAGAAGGCACGTGCAAATGGCCCCTTCCAGGTGGCGAACAGCTCGGTCACGGTGTTCCCAGATTACACGCAGGAGGTGCAGAAGGCCAGGACCTCCTTTCTGGCCGTCAAAAAGGAACTACGGGTCGAGGGACTACAGTACTCCCTGCTGTTCCCAGCGAAACTGCGGGTAATCCTGAGTGGGACGACCCACTTCTTTCAAACCCCTGAGGAAGCATGGGCATGGCTGGAGTCGTATCGGGCGGGCACGGCCCGGGGAAGGACGGAGGAAAAAGGGAGGCAGAAACCGACCCAGGTGCGGAAATCGCAACGGATCCGCAGGCGCAACAAACTTCAGGGAGCGGAGCGGGATGGACAGATGGCGGACGACAGGCGGAGGGCGCTGGCGGCGACGGCGATCATAACGGGCTCTCAGGGGGAGCGGACCCCAGTGGCCTCGGAGTCTGGCGAGGAGGCCGGGCAGTCTGGCGGAGAGACATCGGAGGTGGAAAGTTCCGGGGGGCCGGTGGTCACCCCGCAGACGGCGGATGGACTATTCGATGGGTAATGCGGATGGGGGGACCACATTGGTGACTCCGGGTTCGGACAGGGGGTCCCGGTGCTCGATGGACTTGCAGGTATGGTGCTGAGACATTCGGGGGATGCTGGGTGCGGGGCGGAGGGCTTGGCCTGCCCTAGGTCGGCTCTGACCACCCTCGAACGGCCCCTAAGGCCTTCTGTGGAGACGACCACAGAGTAAGGAAGGTTGGGTGGGTTATAGGTTTGGATGGGGGCTGATAGTGCGTTATTAGGTCCTGTTCTGGGGAGTGGGTGGGGGGGAGTTTGGGGGGTTGTTGTTGTTGCGGGGTTCTATTGCGCTGCTGTAGGGGGCCCGGGAATGTTGGTGTGCGGGGGGGGTACTGGTTACAATGGGGACGTTACCTAATTTAAAATGCCTCACGTGGAATGTTCGCGGCCTCCGCACTATGTCGAGGCGCCACAAGGTCCATGCCCATCTGGTGAGGCGAGGTGTACAAATTGCACTCCTGCAGGAAACTCATTTAACCCAACAGGAACTCACTGCGCTGCAGAGGAGGTGGCGTGGCCAGGTGTTTGGGACTACATGCTCAGCGTTTGCCAGGGGAGTGTTGATATGGATACGGGCAGGGATCCCATTTCAGGCTGAGACCCAATTGGTGGACCCGGGGGGTAGGTTTGTGGTGGTGAGAGGGAAGCTCTATGGTCAGGATGTGGCCTTATGCAGTATATATGCCCCCAACACGGATCAGGCCCGCTTTTTTGTTAGCTTGACGGGTTCCCTGGCGCACTTCCTGGCGGGCCCAATCCTGATAGGAGGGGACTTTAACTCGATCACTGATGTAGCACTAGACCGGTCGCATCCGCCACTGGCTGACTCGCCGGTGCGACGACTAGCGGCACACAGGGCGGACTGGCAGGAGAGGTGGGGGCTGATAGATGTGTGGAGGGAGCAGCATCCGGGACACAGGGATTATTCCTTCTTCTCCGCGCTACACGCGCTCCACGTTAGGATAGATGCCATGTTGTGCAGCAGGGACTTGGCGCCCATGATGGCTCACACGGAGTACCTCGCCAGAACGATATCGGACCACAACCCGCTGCTGCTGACGTTGCAGTGGCGGCGGCCGAGGTCGGCGGTCCCGACATGGCGCTTGAGGCCAGAAGCATTGGAAGACCCGGTGTTTGGGGATGCGATCAAGCGGGGCATAGAGCAGTATTTTACGGAGAATGAGGGTTCAACGGCCACGAGGGCGATGGAATGGGACGCCATGAAGGTGGTGACCAGAGGCATTTGCATGGGAACATTTGCGAATGTGAGAACCACTATCCTGACGGCCCTGGAGAAGGCGGAAGGGGTGTTGCGGGAGCTGGAGCAGCGTAGGCCTGAGCGACCAGAGTTGCAGGACAGGCTGCTTGAGGCGAAGGAGGTGGTAGCGACAGAAACTGAACGGCTGCGGGGCTTTGACTACAAGCGGTATCTCGTCAGAGTGCATGCGGAACGGGACAAGGTAGGCACGCTCCTGGCCAGATTAGCAAACCCGGAACCCCGGGGCTGTCCGGTTCTCAGTATTAGAACGGAGATGGGGGAGATGGTTTACTCGCAGGGGGCGGTGCTCCAGCGGTTCAGGTCCTACTATTCGGTCCTCTATGAGAGCCAGCTGGGGGTGGAGGCCTCCGCGATAACTGATTATCTGGCGACTCTTTGCCTTCCCCGGGTAGATGCGGAGACTGCGATGGAGCTGGGAGGCCCCATTACGCTGCAGGAGATTCGAGTGGCTATTAAGCAGATGGCCCGAAACAAAACGCCGGGGGTGGATGGCCTGCCGATCGAGTTCTACTCGCAGTTCGTGGAGGCCTTGGCGCCCAGGCTCTTGCTGGTCTACGCTGAGGCCTTGGAGCTGGGGAGACTCCCACAGTCGATGAGGGAGGCCTTGGTGGTGCCGTTATTGAAGCCCGGCAGGGACGCCTTGGAGGTGACGTCCTACAGACCCTTGTCTATGCTGACGGTCGACTACAAAATATTGAGTCGCATATTAGCCACTAGATTATTACCGTACATGACCACACTGGTTCACGGGGACCAAGCCGGCTTTATCCCCACTAGGAGTACAGCATGGAATATTCGCCGCCTGGTCCGTATCATGGACAACGTCTGGGACCCAGCACAGCGGCCGGCAGTGCTCGCCGTGGACATCGAAAAGGCTTTCGACAGCCTCGAATGGGGATACCTCGATGCGGTGCTCGAGAAGTCCGGCCTGGGGGAGGGGTTCGGACGTTGGACGCGGGTCCTATACTCCTCCGCTACGGCCAGGGTGCGGCTGGGAGCGGTCGTGTCCGAGGCCTATCCAGTGCGCAGGGGCACACGGCAGGGTTGCTCGTTATCTCCCCTGCTGTTCGCCTTGGCGATGGAGCCTTTGGCGGCGCAAGCACGGACAGGAGCGGTGTACGGCGGGGTTCGCTGTGGGGAGGAGGAACATTATATATCCCTGTACGCGGATGACCTCCTGCTGTACCTGGAGGACTCCGGGGACGCCCTGGACGGGGCTGTGGAGATGCTCTCGCGCTTTGGCGAGCTCTCGGGCCTCAAGGTCAACTGGACCAAAACCTGCGTTTTCCCGCTGCGGGCAGGGGTCCCGTATTGCCCTCCCACTCGGGATGTGGTATGGGAGGCCAAATGCTTTACCTACCTGGGCGTCCGGATATACCACGACGTCGAAAATCTGTTGGACGGTAATGTAGGGCGTTGTATACGGGCTCTGAAGGGATGCATGGCCTTCTGGGCTGCCCTCCCGCTCTCGGTCCTGGGCCGGGTCGCGTTGCTGAAGATGGTGGCCCTGCCCCGACTGCTCTATTACTTCCGCACACTGCCGATATGGATCCCGCAGAGGATCTTTAAAGAACTAAGGTCGCAGATCATCAGCTTCCTATGGGGGACGGGACGGAGACGAGTAGCCCTGACGGTACTGATGCGGCCTAAACTAGAGGGAGGACTGGCGGTCCCCGATTTTGAGTTGTACTACCTGGCGGCGCAACTACAAGTGCTGACACAGAATGTGGCCAGAGTATTCCGGGGCCCGGAGCCGGGACGGGGGACGGGCATCCAGAGACATGTCCTGTCTTACATAATCATGCAACAGAAGTTAGACCTGAGAGACTTGTCCATTGAGGAGAGGACTCTCCGGCTATGCTGGCAGAGGAGCATGCGGAGAGCAAAGACGGTGAGACCTTATGCACCGGAGCTCCCGCTGGGGATGCTGACGGCGCTGCCGCATGGAGGCGATTGGTCCCCGCTAGCGGAATGGGAGGAGCTGGGGTTGCAGATGGTGGGGGACCTCTATATCGATGGGGCGCTGGCCCCCTTCGGGGCTCTGCAGGAGCAGTTTGGCCTCCCGGATGGGAGTTATCTCCTGCACGCGGCGGTGAGCGCGGCAATACAGAAACACTGGAGGAAGGGGCTGGAGGAGCCCACTGTGGCGCTAACCTGCCAGTACGTGGCAATGGCGGCGGGCACGATCAAGGCGGTGACATGCCTACAGGCTAGACTGCTGCAGGAGGGGTTGGAGCCGCTTGCGGCACTAAAGGAGCGGTGGGAGGAAAGCATAGGTAAACCCATTCCGGACACGGTCTGGAGCCACGTCATGCGGAGGACATGGAAGGGTAGCGGGAATGCCCGCTTTCAGCAGGTGCACTTCTTCATCGTTCACAGGGCGTATTTGACCCCGGGAAAGATTAGCCGGCACTTTAAGGTGCAGGAGGCTGCTTGCCCGCGCTGCTTCACACTGGGAGCTGAACTAGAGCATATGCTGTGGGGGTGCCCGAAGCTCGGGTCGTATTGGGCTGAGGTGGGAGAGATCTTGAATACTGCGACGGATAGGGAGGTCGAGTTTGATATGGGGGCGTGCCTGCTGCTCTGGTTCCCTCACACAACAAAGACAAAAGTGACGAGTAAATTTATAGACTTGGGGCTTATGTTGGCCCAGAGAGAGATTACGTGGCACTGGAAGTCCCGGGAGGGCCCATCGATCGGGCGGTGGCTCTCCGAGTTACTAAAATGGTCAGGATGTGAGAGTGAAGTCAGAAGGCGCCAAGCGATTAGGACGGACAATGAAGCGGGGCTGGAGTGGGTAAGGGCATGGGAGCAGATCAAGCAGGCCCTGCAGGATTGCCGGCTCGAGCGAGCGGAACGGGAGCGTGAGGAGAACGGAGTTCCTTGAGGCTGAGGACAATAGATGTACCCCAGATAGCTGGCACGAATTAGAGTTAGGGACCACTGGAGGGGCCCGCAGCAGCAGCAGTTGGGGGGGGCGGGCTGGGAGGGGGGGGAGTTCCTGCGGTGGGAGGGTAATGCTACACTGAGTTGGGTGAAGAATGTAGCTGGTGGGACAGAAAAGCAGAGGCTCCCATGGGGCATGCACCAGGCACCGCTGTGAGGCGATAGTTGTGTTCCATTGCTTAACTATCCATCTATGCCGCCCGGCCTCCGGGATGTGGGCTGAATGGCTGTGTGCGTTGCTAAACCGAGGAATATGACCGGAGATTGTAGGGGGTGCCGGTTGCCCCGATGGTTATGTTGCTGAAAATGTTGCAATAAAAAACATGTTAAAAAAAAAAAAAATTAGTAGAAGTTTTGACTCGTGGAAGTTGTGGAGGTAGCGCAGAGGGTTAATATGCTTGCTGCAAATAACATGTACCATGCAGATAACAAAGTGGATATAATGTAAACAGGTCAGTGGGTTACTGCTTTTGTCAGAGACTTCCTTTTGTTAGTTTCAGTTTACTGTGAGCAATTAACTGTCATCAATGAACTGCGTGCAGACGTCAAGGTATAAATTAGAGCTATGGATTTTTTCCCCAGACTTTCATTATTGTAATGTTGCAAAAAGGGTTCATTTTGGGTACAAACAGTTCTTGCTATTAAAGAGATCCCCAATCCATTGTGTTACATTTTAAATTCAGAGTTTGTGCTTCTCCAGACCAAGTACTCTGCAACATTTACTATACATTGATTTACAGACCTACGATTGATTGTCTCTGTGTAATGCATGTGTTATCTGAAATGCTTTGACACCTTTCACTTTTATGAGTGACGCTATAAAATTAATTCAATGCATCTGAGGGAGAGGTTATGGAGACTGTTAAAGGGTGGTAGTGAGGGCATTCGTGACTGACGTGGTCGTTGGGGGCGCCAAAAAACATTGTCGCACTGGGCGCCACCAGTGCTAAAGCCGGCCCTGCGGAGGAGCGAAGGGTGGACTGGCTATGGCATCAGCTGCAGTGGCTAAGTGACTCCAGGATGGAACGACTAGATGTGATGGAACAACTAGATGTGTTATGATATCTTGTTTTTAGATTCGCCAGTGTGAGAAGTTGGCCTGATGTATGATGTCACTAGTTCTAGTGTACACCTTATATCAGTCCAAATACCCATATGGTGATTGGTTGTAAAGTCAACCTTATAGACCAGCTATCCTAGTGGTAGCATGGACAAGAGCAGTCTTAGGCTAAACTCTGAATGGCATGTGAAGCCAGCTGTGATACCATATATAATCCCTTGAATACCAAATGAAAGGACACCACAACAGATATATATATAAAATAAAGTGTATTTATTCTAGTCAAACCCTCAGCACTCTTTATGAGATTAGAGGTAAGTACAACACAGTCTTATTTAAGCATACATTAAGTCACACAGGTAAGTAATACAGTTAGGCCCTAGGGGCCACGCAAACCATATACTAAGTAAGTGGTATAAGAACCACTGTCACGGAAATAGAATAGGCCTAGGCCTAGGGAATCGCTGGGGCTACACTACACTAGCGTTAGTTAGGAAGTGGGAGGCCCACGGGATTCGTGTGCAGAGTGGAAACACTCACGCGTAATGCGTAAAAGTCAATAGCAATAGTACAGTTTAGAAAACGGTAGATTTAGGACACTTCCGGAGTAGCTAGGAAGTTGAGACTTGAAAACTAGACACTAGGATAGTCACTATCCTGATGAGCACCGGAGTACCCAAGTTACCTAGCCCACAGGCTGCGGGTGCATAGGGGTGAAGATGCGTAGTTTTCGTCGTCGACTCCTATGGATGCCTGAAGAAAGATGCTGACAGGCAGTCAGTGAAGAGTGTCCGGTGGATCCCAAGGCTGGGATCAAGAAGAGAGGAAACCTGCAAGCAGAAGGGACAGAGTCAAGGTCACTAGCCAGTGACCACGTGGAACCAGGAAGGAACCAGGCGATGTCGTGAAGATTGCAGGTGAAGGTGAAGCTTGTCGCTGCAGCCAGGAGGACCAGGAAGCGTCGAGGACGACCAGGACCAGGAGGCGAGCTGTCCCACGAAGGCTCTTGCTGTCGGCGGCGTCGAAGTTGGACTAGGACTCACCAAGCCTTGGCAAGCGGAACCCACGAAGAACGGAGGACTTGCTTCTGGTGCAGACCAGGAAGGTCTGGGGTGCTTCTTCTTTGCAGAGAAGCGGGAGCCGGTCTGGAGGAGCCAAACCAGCGCAGAAGATTTCAGGGAGCGTCGTCACAAAGGCCACTAGCCAGCGGGCAAGCAACCGGACAGACGCGGCAAGCAGGAAAATGCTGAAGGGCCCCACGCAGGACTCGTGGAGTGTGGGGGGCTGATCTTCGGTGCAGATGGTGCTTGGGGTTGGGGCTTCTCAATCCCCGGTGCACAACTTCGAGGCTACCTCAGAAGCTGCGCTTTAAGTTACTAGCCACTTTTTCCAGGTAGCCGGTCCCACGTCGCTCGTCGCCTCCACGGATCTCAGCTCTGCTGTAGATGTGGATCAGGGTCGGAGAAGTCTGGAAGTCAAGGCTCTGGTCAGGCTCTGCAGTCGGTTCCTCGTAGAACGTGGGCAAAGCAAAGGGTAGTCTCTTGGTGGTGCCTGTTTGCACAGGGTAGCCACTCCTTGGCTACAAGGGAGATTCTTCAGTCTTCTTCTTTTGTCGAATGTCGAAGGTCCAGAGTTTCTGTTCAGTTTTGCAGGTTCAGGATAATCTAAAGTCTTGAGGCCCAACTCCCACTCTTATACTAATCTGGGGGGCTGGGATACCTGCTAGGTCACGCCTTATGGGTGGGACCTGGGAGGGGGTTGGTTACACCCACTTCCCTTTGTCCAGTTTCGCGCCAGAGCTGGGGCTGGAGTGCCCCAGCGCCGGTTTGAACTGGACTATGCAAGGAACACCTTGTGTGCCCCAGGCATGTCTCATTCCTTTCAGCCCACCCTGCCCCAATACACTAAAGGCTGTCTGGGGAGGTGCTAGCACCTCCCCAAGCAGGAAACCTATTGTCCAGGCCTCCCTGGCTGGGATCACTCCCAGCTGCAGGAGGTCAGACTTGTGTCTGTGGCAGCAGCATCCATTTTGTGATGCTGAGGCTTTGGTTAGAGTTAAACAGCAAAGTAGGATTTTAACATGTCTCTCCCTCTAGAAGGGAGGAATAATATCCTCATCACCAGAAATGGTATGGGGGTATTATTCCAAAGTGTTAAGACACCTTACACGACATGTTTTGATAAAGCCAAACCATAGTTACCATAACCGTTTAAGATTATAAGGCACTTTAAGAGTATATGGTAGGCTATATCATAGAACAGCTATAAGGACTTGGTTCCGAAAGCTGCAGACAGGCTCAGCTCATGCTAGAGCACCATCTCACATGTTACCAAGCACTCTGCCTCCAGGATTGTTAAGGCCTGCCATAGGAGTGACTGATAGGTACACATGTGTCTATATATAAGGGTAGATATAGGCATACTATATCTAAGCAAGGGGTGATTACACAACCTTGCCCCAGCTGAGTGATCAGCCAGTTGTGTCTGATTGGAAGGCCAGACCAGGGGTGGCATAATACATGCTGCAGCCCCTGGGAGGCCTAGGGTACACCTATGCCCTGGGTACCTAGGGTACACTGTACAGGGTCCAATAAGGTGATCCTTACCAATTGGTTATGTACCTAGGGTACATGGAGTCCATTTTAAAGAGAGAGCAGACAGCCTGAGACCCTGAATGGCAGGATCTCAGGCCAACTAAGTCGAAAAACCAGCTAGACACTAGGCAAAAAGTTGGGGGTAACCATAGTCAGATATCCACCTTCCTACAGCCAGGTTTAAGGATAATGTTGAGATGAGGTTGCACTACAATTGTGGAGGCAATTGTTACTGCCTAAGGTAATTTCTGTGTCCATTAAAGTCATCTGATAATGTGGTTTGTACAAATAACCAGGCACAACTATACCACATACTCTTGAGTGCAGTTTTACCCACATATATACATACATAAACATATTATACATATATATATATATGTGTGTGCAAATCGCCGCCTGCAGCTGCCTCACTTGGACAGAAAATGACGAAGAGCGGACCCTGAAGATGGTGCCAATCAAAGTGCTTTATTTAATCGCCCAGCCAGACCGCCATTACGCGTTTCGACCCCCACTCGGGTCTTGATCACATGACGCGTTGCAACAGGAAAAGGCAGCATTTAAGGTACCATGACAGGAAATGACATCATCATAGTGCAACATTCAGCATAGAAAGCAACAAGTTACTACTAGCAGCTTCAACACGAGTACTGTGCAAATAATCATGCGTAATAATTTAAGCATCATTCAATAAATATATAAATATAAATATGAATAAATATATATGCTTATAACAGTTAAAAAGTAATACTTTCCTTAAAACACATAGATAGTAAAGGCTCGATACAGTGATATGTATAACTATACAACTGTAGGATTTCTAAACAGAATTTCCTCAATTCACCACATTCATTTGTGTTGAAAGTACTGATTCACATATCAACTGTTCCAACAATGCGCACAGTAATCAAGTAATTGCTTTTTCATTAAGGCTCTTAGTGCTGTTAATGTTTGTGCAAACAATTATGCCCAAGTGGGCCTTTTTCAACCTATGCCCGTCATAAATAATGTCCTGTAATTTACATACAAAATGTCGCTACAAAAATTATGTGCAAAACAGTGCAAAATTATATAAAACATGTAAACAGGGAGACCTATTACAGGCACTCCTGTTTACAAATACTTATCCACAAAGAGAGTATATCCAATATCATCTTAGACTATCGTTTCTTGATTATTAAAAAAAAAAGTGTTTCACTTAAAAAAAAAATATATATATATAAACATGACCAGATTATTTACAAAGCAGCTGTATTTCTCATTTAAATCGTAATGTGAGCCCACATTAAAATTCACCTAATGACAATGAATGGGAAACTATAAACAGGTATAAAAATCCTCACTAGCATTTAATCCAGCCGGATTTTTTGTGTCGAGCTCTAAAATGTAACGTGTCTCCAGGAGGCGCAATTTCGCCTCCCAATTACCACCACGTTTCATAGGTAAACCAGATTGGTCGCACACTGCTACACCTACCAGGCGTGTTCCCCCAATGAAAATGGTCCCTGAAGGTCAGCGTCGGCGGATACACCTATGCTCGAGTGTGAATGCAAGTATGCGTGGCGTGTGCCATCCCTGGACACGTGTTTCGAGGTAGTTGCCTCTCGTCAGCAGGGAGTAGGAAAATGTGTGGGGTTGCTGTGTAAGCTGCTAAAATCGTATCAGGTCTAGTACCTCTCGTAGCGCGCAGGTGCGTAACCATGAGTCCGTCGACTCCACCGTTTCATAGGTAACACCGTATCGATCACAAAATAGTGGAGAAAATTCGGGTTACTATCATGTTTCTGCTCGAAATGTCTAGCGACAGGATAAGCCTGATCTTTGCCAGTAATAGCCTAATGTGCTGGAGTATCCTTTTGTGGGTCGGTAACTTGGTACTACCAACGTACCTAAGCCCACACGGACACTCCAGCACATACACGGCAAACTCAGTTTTACACGTCAATCTTTTATTTATCAGGATTGGTTCAGATTTGAAAGGACTGGAAAAATGGGTCTTGCTGCATCCAAATTTGCACGCCGTACAACTAGGGCACTTTCTGAATCCCTTAACTTGAGCCAACCAAGTTGTTGGAATGGCCACCTCAGGGCTGTTGCTCACCAAACTATTGCTCATAGAGAATGATTTTCTAAATGTTAATGCTGGTTTCTTTGCAACTAAACCACCAATAACCGGATCCCCCTGTACCAGGTTCCAGTTACGATTGAAAATCTTCCTGAGCTCCTGATGTTGCCTGCTAAAAGTTAAGATGATCCTAGAATGAATACTAAAAGTAGTGTTACTTTGCACAGATTGCTTAACTTTAGGGATCAATGTATCACTTCTAGACAGGTTTCTCGTTTTCTTAATAGCACTGTCAATCATATTTAGTGGGTAGCCCCTGGCCAAAAAACAAAGTTTGCTGGCTTCCTGTGCACTCTCACACTCCACATCCGAGCTGCTAAGGAATTGTTGTCCACATACACCTCTACATCTAAAAAGCCGACTGACCTGTCATTTATGGTTGATGTGAAATGTAGGTTCAAGCAGTTTACATTAAGCATGTCCACAAATTCATGCGCACTTTGCTCTGTGCCCCTCCAAATAAAGAACAGGTCATCAATGTATCTTAGATAAACAATAGCATGATCTTCCATAGATGCCTTGTATCTTCCCATCAGGACCTGCTCCTCCCACAGCCCCATGTGCAAACATGAGTAGCTGGGGGAGAAGCAGGCCCCCATTGCAACTCCCCTAACTTGATGCTAAATCTGATTGTTAAAAAGGAAGAAATTCTGTTCAAGACATGCAGATACCATTGAGATCAACATTCTGTTATGTGCCGCACATTTCATCGGTCGCAGATTCAAATAGTGCTCTCCTGCCTTTAAACCATCACAATGCCTAATTGAGGTGTAGAGTGATGCTACATCAATAGTCATTAGTAGCATATCTGGACTCCACACTACATGCTCTATTTTACGTAAGAAATCAGATGTATCTTGTACAAAGGATGTCAATCCCCGGACCCAATCCTGAAGAAAATAGTCTATGTATTTGGAAGTGTTTTCCATTGCACTATTTATGGCAGAGATGATGGGTCTACCGGGCGGTGTTACAGTACTTTTATGAACCTTTGGTATTAGGCAAAAGGTGGGGATGACTGGATGTTCTTTCTTTAGAAACCGATATTCTGCATCGGTTAACAGCCCCCCACTTTTCCAAGCAAGTAGTTTAAGGTAATGATCATTCCATGCTGCTTTTACGGTGTGGATGTTGCTTTTTCTGTAACAAGCTATGTCAGCTAATTGTAGTCCAGCTTCTTCCATATAAAGCTGGCGTGGCCATAAGACCACGTTACCCCCCTTGTCCGCCTGTCTTACAATAATGTTGGTGTCAGATTCCAACTTT
The DNA here is from genome assembly GCF_964204655.1 of Triturus cristatus. Taxonomy (NCBI): domain Eukaryota; kingdom Metazoa; phylum Chordata; class Amphibia; order Caudata; family Salamandridae; genus Triturus; species Triturus cristatus. Next base: position 282,116,367 of record NC_140584.1, on the reverse strand, counting down.
CTCATAAGTTGCTTATAAAAGAGATTTTGTTTATTAATCCCATGGCGGACTTTATTGGTGGCAATGTACAATTTTTTCAAATCTTGGGTGACAAGCTTGTGATACACATCCAAATGATCGTGCAGCATGATTGGCTGGAAGACTGATTTAGGTTTGAAGGGCGTTTCACAAGCCCCTCTGTCTCCCAACTGCACTCGTTCACTGTCCAGTATTACTCCTTCTTGCTCATTTTGCAGAGACCAAGCATCCTCAAATAAATCCAAATACCCAGCTGTCAACAGGGAAGGGCTGGTAGGATTCTTATCTGAAGGCAAAGCAATTTTCTTTTTGGGTTGCAACATATGGAACTTATTGAGCTTGAGTTTCCTCACGAACCGATAGGTATCCATCCTCACATCCGCGTAGTTAAAATTGCAGGGTGGGCAATATGATAGTCCTAATCCCAGGATTGTTGTTTCTGCCGTTGTCAATTGCATGTTAGTTAAGTAGATTACTGCGTTTTATATATATACACAACAGTGTTTCAAAGATCACCACGAGAATCCATGTTTTTATAAATGTGTTTGCAAGTCTCTCCACATTCATGGGGGGGGGGTAGTATGGGCAATTGGCTGCACTCACTCTGTCAGTAATAGGTAATTCTCAAAATCCCTTTTTATTACACTATCATCAATGGTCAGCACCCCACTCTGAAAATTGGTCCAGCAACACTGGCAGAAAAGCCTTTTTTGAAAACTCCTTTCCTACACTGACCCCACTCGTTCATCAGATTGTCTCTCGTTGACTCCCTTTGGGTAGTGTTAAAAAATTAAATATTTGTAGTTTGTGTGTTTTAAAAGTTTCTAATCAATAGGTCAATCAGTATTCATGAAATGCTGGTCAACAGGATCATTTAAAATTAAAAACATTTTTTGAAGATGACGTTTGTAGCAATAACAAAGGGAATATTATGCAGATAATTATGGCAACAACTACAACAAATACATATAGTTATGAATATTTGGTGAAAACAGACAGAATGGTAACAACTTTAATGTGAAGAGTCATAGGCATAAGCACCATAATAAACCATTATATTTAGAATACTTAAAGATAATTATAATTATATCGCAGTTCAAGAAAACAATCATTCAGAATAGCAGGCAATCATTAATAATTTTGGATTAAAGACATAACACCAAAATGTTATTAACTGATTTATAGAGGTTCCCCAACCTATATTTTACTTCCTCGTTTGGGCGTGCAACCATCTCCTGTCCATGGAGAATTGGGGTAATTCCGCGATGGACTGGGATTGTGTCCAATAGCAGTTTTAAGGCGGGGCTTATCCGTTCCTTGTTCATTTTCATTGAGTCTGAATACAATCAGTCTGCGAACTATGGCCGCCCCCTCTGCTGCAGGTGGACGGTGTGGAGACAGAAAGTTTGTGTTTGGGGGTTTCTGACTGACAGCGAAAGCTGCCCAATCGAATGGGAAGAAGGTGGGAAGAAACTGTGACTGATAGTGCTAGTCACCACTTAGGAGCAGCAAGCGGCGTTCTCTGGGAAAGGCTACGTAGTACCGCCCTATCACTCCTGGCAACGGACCTGAGGCGTGACGTGTGCGCGTGCTTCTGAGGCGGTTCAGTGCAGGTGCTGGGCAGGGTTATAGGCGGGGCCAGTGGGACCTGCAGCGGACCAAGGGCACAGGTAACGTGCTGAACTCCGGGGGTGGGAGGGAGGGAGCCCAAACAAGCGGTACTTCTCGGCTACCGGGGTGGGAGGAAGAAGAGAGGCTCAAGGACGAAGGTGTCTTGGGAAGTGGCGGAGGGTGTGGATGTTGGGACCTGTAGAAGGAACCGAAGGGTATCCGGGGCGTAGATAGAAACCGGATAAGGAGTAGGTAGGGACTGACGAAAGAATAGGAAGGGAGGTGGCTGAAGGAAGGGCAAGTGTCGGTGTTTTTATGTTTGGACTCAAGTCATCGGCAAGAGACGCCGTATGCGGGTGGGTTTTCGGGCTAGTGGAGGGGTATATATGAGTGTGAGGCACGGGTATGTAGGACAGAAGTACAGGGTTGGTTGGTAGTTGAGTAACAGCTTAGGGTATGTGGTACGTGGGAGCGGCATCCGTATCTAAGGCAAGAAGTGGCTGTTTATTCTAGGGCCGGGACTTATGGGGGGAGTCCTATGCTGCATTAGGGAGTAGCCCTGTAGTGGTCCCTAAAAACCACAAGAGCTCAGGCTGACCAGCGGGGGACAGACCTCTATGGGCTCCTGGTACCTACATTGGTCGTGGTAGCGGGTAATGTGACCCCTGAAGGAAGGGCAATCGGGGTTCCAGTGACCCAAGGTAATGGCTGAGGCCGTCCGCGAGGAACTGTTGGTGACTAGAAGTCCAGTACTTTGTCCCTAGCAGTGTCCACACCACACACACACTATCCCTGATCTCTGAATTTCTCTCCAGCAATTGTTTCTAGCACATTCTGTGTTGTGCAAAACTACTAACATCTGCCATAGCTAAGTTTATTCTGTTTGTAACTTCCGTGAGTAAAGTTAGCACTTTTGAATAATAAAATAACCATGCTCTGCCATCAACTTAGTGCCACTGGCTTGCAAAATTGTAGGTACCATAATTCTACTAATACATTTTAGTTATCAGGAAGATCTTTATGAGCATAACGAGCACAGTTGTTATTTGTGTTAAGTGTTATTCATAGCAAGATGATTTTTGCTTGGAACGTTTCTCGAGTTATTGGTATTTTTTGTGTCGTGTATGGTATTATAGTTATTGGCGGTGTTAACTAAATCAAATGTATTCTTGAAAACATTATTTACGGAACAACTTAAAAGACCGCCGGACAGAATAGAGCTCACTATATTTGTGTTCTATCAGTCATTAGCATGGAAGTGTTATCGTTGTAAGTGTTGAAAGTTTCTGCTTTTATATTAGAGCATTTGGATCTTTCCCCCATTGAATTCACGAAGCGATACTTAATTGGGCACAACTGAATTGATTCGAGGTGTTGTTACTTCTACTTCACCATAGCAAGTAGACACCTCCAAGGAGAGAGGTATTCATGAAGTTGCAGCAGGAGTGTTATCCCGAAGTGCATACTATGACAGTGTTGAAGTTTACGCATACATCGTGTCAGGTTTTTGTAATGCTTAATTTGAATCTGGTTTATTTCCAATGATGATGCTGCGGTCTCTTCACTGCAACGGTTTTCAGCAGTGGGCCTTCACCAACACAGCAGTGTCGGAGAAAGCCATGTGTTTGCTCCTCAGGATCACCGCACGTTTATTATTGTTAAGATCGCTAAATGTATTTACCCCTTTCAGATCTTTCTATCAGTTTACTCATTTTCAGATCTGCACATGTGGTTAGAACCTTCCTGATGTCTCAATGTGTTTATCCCTTGAGTTTACTCCATGTACACATTCTATCGGCCAATATGGAACAATAAATAACTGGGCTCTCCATCACAGTAAATGGGCGCTTTGAGGACAGGGAAGAAGTTGAACTTCTTTAAATATTACATCAATTTGAATAATCGCGCTTCACTAATACATCGAGTAAACTATCCCCCACCACCCTAAAGCCTACCCCTCACATTAAACAGCCCTCAACCATTCAGCAATACTCCTTTCTTTTCACTCCCATCCTTCAACACTTGAACCCAGCTGCCCTTATCAGCTTCCTGTTGCAAGGTCCCCTCCACCCGCTCCCAGCAAAGCCCCAAACCTTTCTGAGCCCAATGTATGAGTCTTGGGTCTACCTGCTACCTATCCTAAGTGACAAAGAAACCTAACCTCTCTCCCTATAATTCTTGCAAAATATAATGCCTAGCAAAGGGTCCAGGAAACATACAGTAATCACGAGACAGGTCAAAACCCAATATCCCACCTGAATTCAACAGCTAATTGTGGCTAGACACAAACACTGGCAGGGGGCACAAAACTTTGCTTTCCTAATGGGACCACAGTGCACCTCAAATGTCACCTCAGACTGTCTTCAACTGTCACTTTTACCCCGCCCATGCTACTTGAGTTAACCAATCAAGGACCCACCGAGGCCTGGATTGTCCCAAGTGCCAAAGCACCCCGGGGAAGGGGTACACCTTGCAGGCCGCTGCCCCCCCCGTGCCACTTTAAGATTATTCCCAATGTCCCATTGAGAGAGTTTCCAATGTACACCTCCTTGAGGTGTTCCCGATGTCCCCCTTTTTGAGATCGATTCCTCTTTTTACCACTTTGAAATCTCACAAGTTTACCCTCTTGTGTCTCCTCCGTGGATTGCTCATTTGTGATCCCTATTTGTTTACCTCTTTGAGATAACTCCTAGTTTTTACTCCTTTGAGTACCCTTTGAGAGCTTCCAAATTTTGCCCTTGTGAGACAGCGCCCGCTATCCATGCCCCTGTGAGGCCGTACCTGCCGAGATTGCCACTTTAAGATCACCCGCTGTGTTTGCCCCTATGAGATGGCCCCTCTCCATGACCTTTTCTTATTGTAGCTGTTTGACATCGCCCCTTCCGTTTGCACTTTTGAGATTGTTCCTGTGTTGGGCCCTTTGAGATTGTATTTTTGACCATTGAACATAACCTCACCGTCCCCAATTATGATTGCCACCTGTACTCACCCACTGCTCCCAGCTTTCTATCACTTTAAAATTCCACCTCTTGCCCCTAGAGAACTCTGGCCGTTAGCCCTTTGAGTTTAGTTATTTATATAGTGCTGTGCTTACCCCCCCCCCCACAAAGCCCATAACGATTTAGTAATAATAGTACATAAAGCTGACAATTAGCAGAGGCCAGCTCGCTTCTAATTGCATGATGATGCAAAGTATTCTCTTAGCGAATTTTTACAAGTAGCCAATGACGAAGCTGGTCTAATCTAAACCAGTAGGTTATTCCATACTTTAAGGCTGTAGAGACTAACAGAAAAATTAGTGAAATAGAGATAATGTACAGTATGGACGAGGTATAGGTAGAAAGTACAGTGAAGCAAAGCAATGGTTGGGTACATAATGAAACAGATCAAATATAACACCTAGCCAGAGAATGAATGTATTTATAAACAGTACATACCTTCAGATCGTCTGATGCTTCTCTCTTGAGTGTCCACCAGTACTCCTCATAATTGGACACCGTTTATTTACCACTTGTCCCTTGTGTCTAGCTTTCAAGTTCAAGTTTCAAAATGATTGGTGGTGTTGGATACCTTGACCCAGTTTGCGCCGATTTGGCACAGATCACTGTCTTAGTCATATTCACAGCACAAAAAAGGTCTTGTGATGCTAATTCCTGAAAGTGGTGAACTTTCCTCTCAAAATTACTAAAGTGGTTCAAACCTTCATGGACCCCACCCACTGCACCACATCTGTTCCTTAAACTCAGGAACTGTAAGACTCCATAGACATAATCTTCATTGATTAGTGATGACAAAATTAGAGCTGTCCCACTTTCTCCTATTCAGACCCTTACCTATTAATCTCCTCCCTCTCCTTCCCCTGGCCAAGATTGCATTCTCTGAAGCTGTCGCTGCAAGACTTGCACCCCTAATGAAAGGCTCATATCCAGCAGAAACTCGTGTCCCAGGGACCTGAGCCGCTGCCCTTGTATTATAACATTCAAACATTAGCCCCATCCATGGTAATCTTTGCTAAAAAAAAATGATACCTTCAAACTACCAATGTGTCCATCTCACTGAAACACTACCTGACCCTCCCCTCCCCTCAATCTCCTGAAAAACTCTACCGCGCAGTTCCTTACAGCTATCACTTTGACCCTGGAGTCTGGCATCACCAACTCCGTGCTTATTTATAGATACACAACATTGTAGATGTCAACAACTGGATTGTACTGTAAGCACAGGACAGAAGCGACCTTAGTCAACAATGTCTGGGGCAATACTTTAGACATGGCCAACCAAGAAATACTAAACGTTTGATCCTATTCCCCACTTTCAGTGTGATGGACCACCATATCATTCTACACCAATCGGTAGCTTATGCCCGTGTCCATTTAATAAAGTTTTGTAAATCCTTCGTGATAGAAATTTCACAAATCGGGTTAGGAAATGTAACATCTCTAACAAGCCTTGTCATCTGCTGTGTACAATAAGGGGACTCTCCCTTCAGCCCTCTTTTTCATAATGTATGCAAAAGACCTGTTGAACCACCTAGAACCCACTTACTCCTTTTCTATTCTCATGCAAATGACAAACCAATTTATCCGCAAGTCACTGTGAATGAATGAATAAATATGTCTTGTAAAGCGTGAACTTTGCCCAAGAGCGTCAAGGTGCTACGGATAGGTACAGATGTGAGAGGAGCACAGAAGGGACCCAACGATTAAAGGGTGAAAAGCCATGTTTTTAATGCCTTACGAAACAAAAGGTAAGAGTCTTTCCCAGAGATCGACAGGGGAGGGAATTCCAGAGCTTAGAAGCAGCAACAGGAAAAAGCTATTCCCCCCCCTCCCCCCAGCTCTCCTGAACTTGGGAACTACCAGCTAGTTTTTGCTGGCAGACCGCAGATGTTTGGTAGGGACATACCGTAGGATGAGCCGTTTAATGCCTTAGGGGCCAGAGTTGTGAAGAGCCTTATGGACAAGGGAAAGGGCCTTCATCAGAATTTTCTTTCCCAAGGGAAGCCAGTGTAACTTACGAATGGATGCCACAACAGACTGGAATTTGGGAAGATCCATTACAAGTCTGGCCGCTGCATTCTGTACAAGCTGCAGTTTGTGGATGGAACCCCTGTTGATGTCCAGATAGAGCGCATTACAATAATCCAATCTGGACAGGACCAAGGCCACCACTGCCTGCTTTTGGGAAGAAAGGTAGAGACAAGGAAAGATCTTCCTAAGAATCCTGATGATGCCAAAACTGGTGGAGACTGTTCTGTGGATCTGGGGATTAAAGGAGAGAGAACTGTCAACTATAACACCAAGATTCTTTGCATTTGGAGCTAGGCTGGGACAGGAGCCGAGCATTTCGGGCCACCAGGAGTGGGACCAAATGGATTGTTGGCCACCAAATATCAAGACTTTTGTCTTTTTTTTACCATTGAGTCGCAGATAGTTGTCTACCATCCAGGAGGCCACAGCCTGCATGCAGCTCTTGAAGTTTGCAGCAGACGCCTCAACGCTGTTGGTAATTGACACAATAATTTGTGTGTCATCCGCATAGGACAGTGCCTCTAGCCCAAAGGATCTAATAACCTTGGCCAATGGAGCGACATATATGTTAAATAGGGTTGAGCTCAGTGATGAAACCTGTGGGACTCTGCAGAAGGTATGAGTGGCGTCGGGAAGATAGTGATCCAATTTTAACTTTTGTGACCAGTCCGTAAGAAATGAGGACAGAAGCATCAGAGTGGTGCCTGTGACCCCAATCTCACTAAGACAACTAACCAGTCTCGTAGGCAAGATGGTGTCAAAAGCCGCAGTTGGGTCTAAGAGGAGTAGAAGAGATGTATACCCAGCATCTACCTGGATGCGTATGTCGTTCATTGCAGATGTTATAGTGGTCTCTGGGCTGTGGCCACTTCTAAACCCATGTTGGGAGCCATCAAGCAAACAATATTGCTCCAAATAGGAGCTATGATGCTTCTCCAAAATCTAAGCTGGTACTGGTAGCAAGGAAATAGGCCGGTAGTTTTTTTAGTTCAGAGGGATCCAGTGTGGCCTTTTTTAGTAACTGTTTAACCACTCTCTTTTCCAAGTGTGAGGGTACTGCCCCGATGCGATGGCTGCATTAAGCGCAGAGGTAAGGTGAGGGACAATCATATCCCTTCCTAATTTCATAATCTTCAGGGGGCAAGGTTCCAGGGAAGAACCAGAAGTAATGCCCCCAAGAAGACGATCAGTAAGCTCTGAGGACAAGGAGGGGAAGGCGACCAATTTTGCTTCTCCCTCACTGGGAAGGGGGGAGTTAATGAGAACAGAGCTGATAGTGGAGGCTGTATTAACCAGCTCTGAATTGAGGTTGTGCGTGAAGAGTATATTTCTGAAATCTTAGAATGAAAATATTTAGCCATCTTGTCACAGAGATCCTGTGAACTGTCGATATAAGCAGAGACGGGAGGAGAGGAAAGGTAATTAATTACAGTGAATAGTTCTTTCGAAGATCTAAGAGATTCTGTCATTTGAGAGTAGAAAAGGGACTTTTCATCTTTGATAGCAGATTTGTAATCAGCTAATTTCTTTTTATGGAGGTCTCTTTCAGTTGGGTTGCAATGTTGGTGCCATATCCTTTCTTGATGGCGGCAGGATTGTCTAAGCTTCCTTAGCTTATCTGGGAACCAGGGGGCAGTGGCCTTTTTTCTGCCTGCAAAGTATTCTTTAAGGGGAGCGAGGGAGCCAATAGCCGTCAACAGCCAGTTGGAGAACTCTATAGATGCCAGATTGGCTTCAGAATAACTAGTCCAATGAAGATTAAGAGTAGTGAGGAGAGCTTCCTTATTAAGATGGTTATCATTTCTTTTCAGTATTTTTCTGTTTCCTATGTTTGGGACCTTGTGAGAAAAAGGAATCACAAACGAGGAAGGAACAGCGTAATGGGCTGACCAGGAGAGCTGAAGTGGCTCCATTACCGTGATGCGGGAGTCATTAGAGAACACCCCGTCCAAAATGTGTCCCACCTCATTAGTGGAGGTTTTTACCAATTGTGGTAAGCCACAGCAAGCCAGGGTTCCTATTAGAGTTTGCAAGTCTTTACAGGAGGACTTCTCCAAATGAAAATTAAAATCCCCCAAAAGCGTCAAGTTAGGTTTCACCAGGTAGGGTTCTATACGATTAGTGAGGACCTGGGTGAAAGGTGACCTAGGCCCAGGCTGGGCGATAGATTAAAATTCTGGAAAAGCTTTCTGAAGAGAGTATTTTTAGAGAGAAGTATATTGCTTGGTAGGGGTTGGAGGAAGTAGTTAGCGGCTCAGTGTGGTGGGTATAGGAATCCCTGAATAGAATCCCCAACCTCCCACCAACTCTCCCTACCCTGTCAAATCGTGAGAATATATATCCCAGAGGGATAGCATCGACCAGATCAGGGCTGGAACATTCCCTTTCCCATGTCTCAGTAATAAAGGCTCAATCTGGCCTGTGAGAGGAGACAAAATCACAAAACTCCACTGAATGTCTAATCCGGGATCTAGCGTTCATGAGGTAGCCTAAGAAAGTGTTCTCCAGGGACGAAGAGGGAAGAGGCGAATCATCAGCAAGAGTAGGGAAAGATTTTGCCGGGGATAAACAAAAACTGCAGGTCGGGCAAACAGGCAGCTGATTAAGTGTGTCATCTCCCCGGTTTATAATGTGACAGTGAGACTCGCCAGACGTGCATCGCTAAAGAGCTGTCTCTTGAAATAGGTGACCGTCTTAGAGGTGTCCCTGGTGAGACAACCAGGGGTCCTGGCGCAAGGCGCAGATGGGCTTGCCTTTGGCGCGCCGGCGGCGTGACCGCTGGGCGTCCGGCCCAGCCTGGTCTTAAGAAGGCTGGGCCGGAGACTGTAGACAAAATCCATTCACAAAAGTTTCTGGCAGAGTCAAAGTGAACAAAACTCACCATCTGCAAAACATAATCCTCTGACTGGGCTTGGGTACCTGGTAAAAAGTAGCTGCCATATTCCTGCCTCATTTACTTTGGCAAAAATTGTCGCTAAACAAAGATCAGAAACCTGAGCATCTGAAAATCAGACCTCAGCCTTTAGAGCCAGATAAAGCTATGTTGCACCAATTGGATCTACTCAAAAAGACCACCTTCTTAATTCCATCTGATACTCACCCACGGTGGTTGCATACTTGTACGCGCTCGCCTTGGCTATGACGTACTATGCTATAGGTCTTGCTATAGAAAACTAAAAGACTTGAAAAAGTCACAAAGGGCCATATGTAGGTAAATTACATTTACCGATTCTTAAATACCGAATTTTACCGATTCGGTATTTATGAATCGGTAAATGTAATGTAGGTAAAATAATACCGAATCGGTAAGTGTCGGTATTTTAGAATCGGTATTTACCGATTCGGTAATGGCAACTGGCTTCCCATTCATTCCTATGGGCCTGGAGGCCCATAGGAATGAATGGGAAGTCAGTTGCCATTACCGAATCGGTAATGGGGGAGGCATCATCATGGGTGGCAGGGTGTCACATTGACACCCTGTTGCACCCCTGATTCGTCCATGTGTGCAAATGTGGCGCACATACATGCCCTAAGGGCATGTATGTTTGCCACATTGCACACTTCAAAGTGCACAAAAATGCTTTTTTCCAGCTATTCGTCATTTACCATCAACTTTTAGTTGGTGGTAAATAACGAATCCCCACACCAACGACACACTCCCCCTACATCTCATTTCAGGATTCGGTATTTACCGAATCGGTAAAATTACCGATTTGGTAATTTTACCGATTCGGTAAATTACCGAATCCTGAAATGTGCCCCCTACATACCAAAAGCCTAAATACCGGTCGGTAACGGGATATTTACCGAAAATCGGCCATTACCGACCGGTATTAGGCTTCCTACATATGGCCCAAAATCATTCGCTGTACCCCATTTTCGGTCACTGTACCGATCAAACCAACACCCACCACTGTAGAAGCCTCCCCTGTCTATACATTAAACCTAGAACCACCTTTAAAACATTAGGCTTCATTTTTAACCCCTTTAGAGTGGGCTTTGTGATGTTTACATTCTCTGCAATACCTATGTAGTTAAGCAAATGTGAACATCATGCCCTCACACCCAGGGCATGGAAACCCTCTGATGCTTGCACCATAGTGCTTCCCTTTGTAGGCCCTCCTCTTCTGGCTGCTGGGGAAGTGATTGTCCAGCAGCCTCCTCCTTTTTTTATTTAGCATTTTTCAATGCCTGATATTAGCCATGCTTTTTTTTTATATTTGTGTATACAAATATATACATAAATACAAACATTATATATACACATACACACATGCACATATTACCAGATTGGCAAAAAAACAAAACCCTCTTCCTATGCAAACTAGGTCCTAACTATACCTACTGGCGACCGCCAGTAGTTAGGACCTAGTTTCCATAGGAAGAGTGTTTTTTTCCCCCATTAACTGTAGCGCTGCTTGGACAATTCCTCTTACATAGGCAGCTACTAGAAGATTGCCGCCAAATGTGGAGCACAATAGATATAGAGCCGCCCATGCACCCGGTTATACATGCAATCCTGCAGATGGGCCCTGGGCGACACCTGGTGATGTGGCTATATAAGGCGGTGCGAGCACTGAACCCACTTACTCTCACTCCACTCCGCAAGAAATGGGAGACAGAGATCCAGAGATCACTCCACGATAAAGAATGGGAGCGGGCACTGGAGTTCCCCCAAAAAGTGTCCTGCAACTACCGCATCAAAAACATACAATTTCACATACTACACCGCACCTACCTGATACCCGAAAAACTTCAACATTACTACCCAAACACGCCCTTCACTTGCCCAAGATGCCCAGAGCCCAACGCGTCCTTTCTCCACATGTTCTGGGACTGCCCAATACTCCGAGCTTACTGGACAAAAATACATGCCACTCTTTTAAAAGTCACAGGGCTTACAGACATTAATATGTGGGAGGCTTGTGCGCTAGTCAAAACCGAACGCTGAAAGCACCAAAAAGTAGAGGCACGCTTCCTATCCCTAGCGGTCCTTCTTGCTAAAAGAAGCATAGCGATGCATTGGAGAGCACCTGCAGGGCCACTGCTAGCTGCCTGGAGGGGGGCGGTTTGCAAATGGGGAGCCTCATGGAGGAGGCGCTTAGTTCAGAAGAAATTAAAGGCACCCGTAAACACCACATATCCATGCAATGGGCGACGTTTCTTCATTCCTTTAAACAGGAAACAGGCGCGCCACCATCGCAAGGCACCCGTTCCCCTACAGGAGAGACGCGTCATGAAACGGCCCAGTGCAAAAATTGTATATCAATAAAAATGATTTTACAAACAAAAACTTCAGCGCCGCTTGACGAATCTTCACGAAAATTTCAAAACATATACTTTAGTCAGTTCAGCTGTTGTATTGAAAGTTCCGGGGTGATCCGTCAGCAGGGGCCAAGAAAAAGGGGGCGTCCCAAAACGCATTTCCCCCATACGGGCTTTGAACACGTCTACAGCCCAAACAGCTGAATGGAATTACACTAAATTTGGCAGAAAGGTAGATATTGTTCAGGAGATCAAGCTTTTTGTGATTTGGTTTAAATCCGTTCAGTAGTTTTAGAGGTTTTAAAGGTAAAAAATATAGACATACAAGGATGCGGATCCCACAGTGCCAGTGCTGTAATCTGATTGGCTCCCAACACTGCAACCAGGAAATGTTGGCAGCCATCTAGGAACTCGGCTTGAGCTGAGTTATGTTATGTTACTTATATTTATAGAGCGCACGGCTACCCGGGGGTGTCCGGGCTCTGGTAGCTCAACTCTACTCAGAACTCTTTTGCAGGAAGGTGTAGCTGGAGGATTCTATAAGTTAAATAGCCAAGTTTTGAGTGCTTTCCTGAATGCGAGGAGGTCAGTGGAGTTCCTCAGCGTCCAAGGGAGGGCATTCCAAGCTTTGGCCGCACCTGTAATGAAACTTCTCTCTCCCCCCCCCCCCCCCCACCCCCCACGTAGCTTTCTTCGTGGGTGATACGCACACAAGTTTGGCTCCTAGTGAGCGCAAAGTTCTTTTGGGAGTGTACCAATCAAACTGGCAAATCAAAAATTCAGGACCCTGGCCATGTAGCGCCTCAAAGACAATGCATAGAGACTTAAACTGCACCCGTTTCCTAATAGGCAACCAGTGTAGTCTTTAAATTTCCTTGGCGACAGATGCAAATTTGGGGGTACTTGTCCTCAGTCTTGCTGCTTTATTTTGCAGGGTCTGCAATGTATTTAAGCACCGCTCTTAGATATTCAGGTAGAGCCCATTACAATAATGCATCCGTGATAAGATAAGGGATGAGACGACCGGTCGTAAACTGCCTTCCAGCAGGAAAGATTTGACCTTTTTAAGCAGTTTAAGAGAGTGAAAGGTGGCCGAGGTTGTGGCATTTATCTGGTCCTCAAAGCTCAGTCTATAATCCACCATAACACCCAGATTTTTTGCCTTCCTCGTAGGTTTAGGGAGTGTGCCCAGATCTGATGGGCATCAGTCTGGGGTCCAGTAATTGTCCTTATTTCCGAACATAAGGATCTCAGTTTTGCCTGAGTTTAATTTTAGGCAATTTGGTGTCATCCAAGTTTTGACTGCTCCCATGCAGTCATGAAACTTCTTGTTCACTCCTACTTCTTGTCCCAGTAGCAGTGACGCTACAATTTGTGTGTCATCTGCATATGAAGTAAGACTGAATCCATAGGATCTGATCAGGCGGGCCAACGGCGCCACATAACAATTAAAGAGGGTCGGGCTAAGGGACGATCCCTGCGGCACTCCATATGGTAAAAAAAAAAAAAGGTTTGGAGTAGAACTTTCCTAGGGACACTGTTTGTGTTCTATCAGTTAAGAAAGCTTTTATGAGTCCCACAATAAAATGTCTAAAATAAAGAAATGGCGGCTGGGTAGGAATTCCCAGATCCCCTAGATGTGGTAGGACCCCGCTGAGGATAAAAAATATATTTTCTTTTCAATTTTGCTGCAAATTCGCAGCAAAATTGAAAAGAAAAAAATAAACAAGCACTGCTTCCGCGCGTGTTATTGAAGTGGGCCCGAGCCCCGGGGAGCACCACCTCCCCTAGGCTTTATCTTTATAAAAGGAGGGGGGCTGTGCGGATTCACCCTTGTAGGCTTTGTTGAAGAGAAAGGGGGCGAGTCACTGAGGTCTCAGCTATCCTGCTGTGGGGTACTTGATAGTGGCAACAAAAGGGGTTCTTTGCCCCTATTGGCTCTCAGCAGCCAAGTGGACTTCATCCCCCTGCCAGTAGTGTGCCAGGAGGCACATTTGCAGAGTGATTGAGAAAGGGGGCGGGCCTCCGAGGTCTCCGCTATCTTGCTGTTGGGTACTTGTGGCAACAATAGGGGTTCTTTGTCTCCAATGACCCTCAGCAGCCAAGCAGACCTCATCCCCAGTGGCGTAACACAGGCCCCGCATACCCCGCGGTGCGGGGGGGGGGCAGCTGACTGTTCATCCCCCAACTGCTAGTGTGCCAGGAGGCCCCTCTGCAGAGTGGTTGAGAAGGGGCGGGGCCTCAGATGAGGTCTCGGCAGTCCTGCTGTGGGGGTCTTACTTGTCGCAACAATAGGGGTTCTTGCACCCCCCCCCCCCCCCCCCCCCGCGACCCACTGCAGCCGAGGACACCTAATCCCCCAACCAGTAGTGTACCAGCAGGTCCCTTTGCAGAGTGGTTGAGAAAGGGGTGGAGCCTCTGAGGTCCCATCAGTTCCACAGTGGGGTACTTCCTGGCTGTAACAGGAGAGGTTCATTGCCCCAACTACTCTCAGCTTCCAAGGGGACTTAAGGCTGGCAGAGCAATATTCCGCCTGTTCACGGGACTCAGCAGAATTGGGCTGAGTTTTTCGGTTGGTCCACAGAATTCCATGGAGTGAAACTCTGCAAGCTCCTCCCAGGCCTTGCAGAAAGAGGAAAAATAAAGGTCAGCTGAAAGAGGGAAAATAAAGGTCCTAAGTCAGTAAAAAACAGGTAGAAAATGAGCAAAACTCGCTCAAACACTCATGCACCCACTGAGACACTCACTCTCAAAGGTCACAGATTACAGTTAGGAAATAACATTTAAAAAAATAAACATTCACTGGGAAAAAAACAAAGGTTACAGGGACGTTCGAGTTGGGAAATAGAATAAAAAACCTTAGAAATTCGCTTTAAAAAAAAAAAAACCTCAAAGGTTCTAGGGACGTTATAGTTAGGCTCAGATTTCACTCGTACAAAACCATAGAAATTCAGCAGTAATAGTGACCTGAGCTAACTATAACTTGCGCCCTCGCAATGCACTGCTTATGACCTCTTATATTATATCACTCCAGACATGGTTAGTGACATCACTGATGACATTTCAAATGACATCACTAATATCATCCACAAAACCATTTACACTCCCGTGCAACATCTCATACACCCACTCAAACAATCACTCGCATATAAATACTTGTGCACCCACTCACTCATGCATAGAGCCACACGCACTACTCAGTCACTTACACACCCAGTCACTCACTCCTATAGATACTCAGAAACCCACTAACTTACACATACAAATATTAACACACACTCAGTCACCTAAACAATCACTGAGACAATCCCATAGAGCCTCTCTCATACTCACTCACACATACTGATGCTGACTCACCCATACAGCCACTCACACACCCAGTCACCCATACAGCCATTTACACACCCATTCATGCACCCATACAGCCACTCATGTACCCTTACATTCACCCATACAGCCACTCATGCACCTGCTCACTCACCCATACAGTCACTTATGCACTCTCATTCATCATTTACAGCCACTCACACACCTTCTCACTCACCCATACAGCCACTCATGCACTCTCGTTCACCATTTACAGCCACTTACACACACACTCACCCATACAGCCACTCACTTACTCATACAGCCACTGACACAGCCACTCAACCATACAAAAACTCACACAACCACTCCCTCATCTATAATCTCACCCACTCACTTCATCCATAAACCACTTACACTCCCACTCACACACCCATACAGACACTCACACAGCCACTTACTAACCCATATAGCTACTCACACACCCACTTATTCACCCATAGAGCCACACACAAACAGATACAGACACTCACATAATCTGTTTTAAAATAGAATCCCGCAGTAGTACACAAAGTAAACAAATGTAACTGTTGTTATACCTTAGTATATCTAAGAAAACACTCCCAATCACTGGATGATGTCAGTAATGTCACTAACCATGTCATGAGTGATGTACTATGTGAGGTCATAAGCAGTGCATTGTGGGGGCAATATAGTTATAGTTTGCTCAGTAATTATAACTGCTGAATGTCTGTGGTTTTGTACGCGTGAAATCTGAGCCCAACTAAAACCACTTTTATTTAAATTATATTTCCTAACTATAACGTCCTCCGGTGGGCCTTGCAGATAAGTTAAAAATACAGATGCATGTTGGGATTAGCAGTTCTACAGCGATATTTCCTCTTCAGTGGGGGTTGCGCTGCCAAACATTCAGCCTGCAAACAAGGATGAGAAAGTCCGACTGGAATGGTGCTCTAAAAATGTGTTGTATGTGATGCCATATTAAAGCCAAAGAGCACATTCCTCGGACCCCGCCAGCACAACTGAATGAATATATCACTCAATATTAAACTCTGTTCATAAAATAATCTAACCAAAATTTTAATTTTTTTTCACCATATGTATTTCACAAAGACGTCATTCTGTATTGTGACAACCTAATACATAACATTTGACGATATAACAATATTACGTTATGTATGCCTTTACATATAAACCTTGCACACTTAATCCTTCTTTTGTACAATGATGTTGATAACATTTCAGTAGCCCATAGCCCAATGCATTTCAGGATGCACTCCCTTCATCAGTGGCTAAAAATTCTTGGTGGCTGCTGAATAAGCACCTAATATGAGTGTCGCCTCTCTGCGGAATGCTGACCCTTTCAATGTCACATAACGCCCTTAGTCAAAAGCGAAAAACTTCTCCATTCAGCTGTATCGGAAATCTCTCTTCATGGTAGAAGCCGACACTCCCAGTTGATCGCGTGTCCTCAAGTCACGTAGGTTGTGGAGTCTGGACAACACACACACCCACAGTAGCACACATATGAGTACAGAGTCAGCAGCATTAATAAAACGATATTTCCCCACATTGTATGTAATGCCACACATTCGGCCTGTGAACGAGAAAGTCCGAAACACGGAAGGCAAAGGAAATTATTTCAATGTACCGGATTTTGTCAGTCTTAATTAAAAAAAAAAGCACCCTGATGAGGAGTGCGTCTTTGTTTGTTGACAAATGATGTTAAGATGTATTATGGTGGTCCGGCTGCCAAGATTGCACCACTGCAGCAATTGTTAATTTGAGTCAGTTTGGCTATGAAATTAATGCAGCCAAGTCACGGAACATCAGGCCAGGCAATGAAATATGATTTCATAAATCCGGCACTGAAATGCCCACTGGAGGTATATGGACATTAAGAATTTCAAATGTTTGGCAGCGTAACCCCACTGAAGTGGAAGTATAATCACTGCAGAACTGCTAATCCCAACGTGCATTCAGAATTCAAACTTACCTGCAAGGCCCACCGGAGGGCAATACTATATTTAGCATGTGGATTGGTGCTCTAAAGGCGCGTTATTTGTAATGCCACACATTCAGCCTGTGAACAAAGACCAGAAAGTCTGAAATGCATAAGGCAAAGGACATTACTTAAATGTTCCGGATTTGTGTCAGCCCTAATTAAAACAGCTACCTGATGAGGAATGTGTCTTTGTGGACAAATGATGTTAAGAGAGATATAGAGATCTATATCTATCTATCGCCTACTGGCACTCACCAGTAGGTAGTTATAGTTAAGATCAAAGTTCTCATAGGAAAAGCCTTTAACTTAGGTGCCACTTGACGAATCTTCACAAAATTTACAGAAAACTTCCCCTATTTGGTTCAGCTGCTATGTTGACATTTTCGGGGTGATTCGTCAAGTGGGAGCAGAGAATAAAGGGGGGGTGGGGGGGGGGTACCAAAACACATTTTCCACCTGTTATGTCTATGGGGATTTTTTATTCATTTTTTGAACAAGACTACAGCCCGAATCGCTGAACGGAATTTCACCAAAATTGGCAGAAAGCTAGATGTTGGTCCAGCAAGCGTGCTTTTTGTGATTTGATGTAAATCTGTTGAGTAGTTTTAGAGATTGTCAAGTTTTAAAAATATAGATATCTTGCAGCCTAAAAATCTACTGAAATGTGATTGGCTGCTGACACGTCAACCAGGAAGTGTTGGTAGACATCTTGGGACCAATATATGTGATAGCACCCCATTAAAATGCATTGTAGTGAATGGCAGGTTTTGAGGGTCATAAAAAGGAGAACGTATAAACGGTGATAACAGAGTTTAGTTACAAAATATCATTTTGTTGATGGTACCATGCTCATTTTAGGAATAGTGGTGTATTGTAAGGTGATTTTACAATTCCAAAAATCCTTTTGCTGGGATTTCATGAGAGAGAACTGTTTTCTCATGGAGCTTATGAAAGGTGCTCCAGAAGCTAAAATGCAGAGCATATTGTCTGTAAATTCACACTATATTTCTCAGCCATATGAAATTAAGTCTGACATTCTCATTAAATCATGTACTTCCAAAAGGAGCAGCCTTTCAGTTGATTTCCTTGTGTTCTACTGCAGCCTCTTAGTGTTCTAAAGAAAAACAATGGCGATAACAGTGATAATTATGACAAAACTATGGCACACTTGAAGCCATGGTTATTGAATCACTGGTAGAACTTAAAACCTTTAATTCAGTAAGGAACAAAATGAGAGGGTTCTCAAATATCTTCCTCTTCTATTTCACTAACAAATTCTGACTTGCAGACTGAAACGTGCACTTTCAACACCCACAGCAGATTCGCAGTTAACTCCAGGGTGATCAGCAGCTTTACTATAGTGTTCTAATGAGCAAGTAGAGTGCTGATATTCTGAATTTATGCCAAAAGTGAGGCACATCTGAACGCCATCTTGATAGAATGGAAGTAGAAAAAAAGCATTTTCTACTGAGGATACTGCAGTAAATGAGGAAATTAGGGGGCTACATAATAAACAAGTCACCCAAGATGGCCACTAGAGAAAAAAGAGCCCAAATATAGCACAATAATCACCCAAATGTAGCCCAAGTATAGCCCAATGTCAAAAGTGTACAAAAAACGTAATTTTTTTTTGGCAGTATTATATATCGCAGACTTGACCCTGAAGTATTGGAGTGCGTTACATGAGCATCATCACTCAAGGACACATTAATTTTGTTTTTAGGCATAGGGAGATTAAGTGATTTGTCCAGAATCACTGGAGGTTGAGGTGACACCAAAACTCGAACCTGGTTCCCCAGTTGCTATGTCTGCAGCTCTGGCCATAAGGCCACATCCTCTTCTCCCTAAGTGTAACAAATAATCAAGTGATCACTATATAAAAAAAATAAAGATACTAAATTATTTAAAAGTGCTTTGTCGCTATTTGAGATCTCGGATAATATGTCCTCATTTTAGTTGTTTAAAGCACTAACTATCATTTCTCTGGGAATAAGACTCAATCGTGGAGGAGGGTGCAGAGGCAATAAGTTGACCACGCTAGGCAGGCGGGAGGTGCAGTGGCAGCACAACGGACCACAGAGATTAAAGGAAAGGGTGTCAAGGGCATTAAGCCAACCATACAGTACAGGCAAAAGAGGCTGTGGCAACATGAAAGACCATTGAGGGCAGAAGGAAGAGGCAGTGGCAGTACAACCACACATGCCAACAGACCTGAATCAGGCAGGAGACTCCCGATGTTCTAAGCCGGTCAAAAGGGGTTTATTTTATCTGTCTCCTGCCTAAAAGCTCCCCTTTTTTAGTCTCGCGCCTAGCGGTGCAGTGCGTAGCACTGCTCGCGCAGCGAGAGACCTCTTGTAGGGGGTTCAGAAATCGAGTCAGGAAAGGCACATGCTCCTTTTTTTTACTTCCGGGACAAAAAATGAGTACCATTCACTCAGGTAATGAGAGCACTTATGGTCTGAGCACGTGTAGTCGATGGCGTTGGTAGCAGGTGCCACATAAAAGCCACCATTATCTGACCCACTGACTGTTCTGTGATGCTACACAAATGGCATACTCTGGCATCGCTATATTAATACAAATTTACAATGCAATAGGTCTCGCATTTGCGAGAGTTTATGCTATTGGCATTGTAAATGACAATGCCTTTTATTTATTTGAAAAATCAACACATTAATAAAAGGCATTGTAATCTACAATGCCAATGACTCAAACTCTAGTAAATGCGAGACCTATTGCATTGCAAATGCTTGTTCTATGTGAGTCAGTGGGGAAAATCAACTCCCCAAGTTTTCTTTTTCAAAAGCTCCCTCTTACCAAGTTCAAAATGTTGGCAAATATATTGGATCATGAAAGGCAGGAGGGATGGGGTAGGGACTTGGACTCGGATAAGAGCGGACAGGAGGAAGATGGGCATGGGCACCAGACTCACCCTACAGAGCAGGTATCAGGGGTTTTAGCAGCACAATACACCACACGGCAAGTGGGGTGGCAGTGCAGCACAATGGACCATGGAAAGCAATAGGGAGGGGACAGGACCATGCACATTGACAACAGAGAGTAGAGGGGAAAGAGACCAGGGCAGTAAGCTGGCTATACCGGACAGAGAGAAGAGTCAGTTGCAGCATAACGGACCATGAAGGGTAGGAGGGAGGGGAGCAGAGGTACGACAAAGGACCAGACAAGGCAGGAGGGAGGGGATAGGGGTCTGCGCATGAAAAACGGAGACCGGGAGCAAGGGGCCAGGGCAGGAGGGATGGGGACTGGAAGCATAACACACCATGGTGGGCAACAATGAGACTATAATGGCATACACACAGACATTGGAGGAAAGGTGGGAGGGGGGCTCAGTGGCAGCAAATGGACTACACAGGACAGGTGGGAGGGGATGTGGCAGCACAGAAGACCATGCATGGCAAGCAGGAGGGTTAGTGGCAGCACAGCAGCCATGGTGGGCAAGAGGAGGTGACAGAGGCATTCAGAAAGGACCATGGAGTACAGAGGGGAGGGGTAGGGGCTGGACAGACACAACAGAGGGCAGGGGAAGGGTCTTCACAACAGACCACCCAGGGCAAGCAAGAGGAGCAGTTGCAGCATAAAAGACCATGGAGGACAGAAGGGAGTGGCAACAAAATTGGGCATGGAATTTGGACAGGCAGGATGGAGGTTGCAGGGACAAGTGGCAGCCATCTGACCATGCTAGGCACGGGGAAGGGGCAGTGGAAACCTCAACAGAACACTCAGAGTAGATAGGAGTGTGGCGGGTCCATGGAATATGGTGGGTAGAAAGGAGGGAGCAGGGGGCATGCACACAGACATCGGAGGGCAAGTGGAAGGAGAGTAGGGGCAGCAAGCTAAGCACAGAGGCTAAGCAGGACGGCATTGATGAGGCATATAATTGGGCAATGGAGGGCAGGACGAGTGGGCAGGGACATCAAGGTTAATGGGGGGGGGGGGGGCTGTGGCAGCACATCAGACCATGCAGGGCTGAAGGGAGGGGGCTTGTGCATGGACTCGGACAGCAGAGGGTAGGGAGGAGGTGGATGGGGCAGCAGGCTAACTGTTCAGGGCAGACAGGAAGGGCAGTGGCAGAACAGTACCCACAAATAGCTGTAATGAGGAAGCAGGGTCATGGACTTGGACAATGGATGGCATGGAAGAGGGGGGCAGGAACAGCAATCTTAGGTGGGGGTAGTAGAATGCCAGGCCAGGACCTGTGTTTAACCCCCCGCCCGTGCATTGCGATAGGCATCTTACTTAACATTTTAAAAAACTTAGAAATTCACTGAAAATAATCGAAGGTTACAGGGGTCGTTTTACTTAGGACACAGAATTAAAAAATCTTAGAAATTCACTGAAAAAACCAAAGGTTACAGGAACATACTAACGCTCAAAGACCCATACCCACCCTCAATCCTAAAAATCCTCTTGCCACCCAAAAAACCCATACCCACGCTAAACCCTAAAAATTCCTTTGCCACCCTAACCCCAAACAAATTCCTACCACCCAAAAACCTATTCCCACCCTAAAAAAAATCCCTTGACACCCAAAAACCCATACCCACCCTAAACCTTAAGAAATACCTTACCTCCCAAAAACCCTTTACCTCCCTAAAAATTCCCTTGCCACCCAAAAACCCATGGTTCAGCTGCTGTGTTGAAAGTCATGTGGTGATCTGTCGAGCAGGGGCCAAGGAAACCAGCATTGGCATAGCCAATAGGTCTCGCCTTTGGGACCATATAAGTGGTTAGCTATGCAGCACACAAGCTGCGAGTTTACATACATCACAATACTACACAAATAGTCCGCATAGAAAAAGGACTGTCTCCACCTCAACTCCTCAACAGTAATAGAAAGAGGACTATCATGCCAGCAATCACTTATCCCAAAATGGCCAAAACGAGTTAATACTGAAAAAGGGCTACTGCCATGGAGTTACTTACACAGAAATAGAAAGAGGACTATTTTGCCTACTCTACAGCTAACACATATTGTTCACCCCAGACTTCTCAGTACGATAACCCCTCCCGGGTTATTCCTTAAGCAAAACTAAATTAGGCCTTAAGCTGAATCAGTCTAAGTCCTTCCTTGCTAGCTCCCTTCAATCTGCTCACACATTAGCAATCGTGGCCTAACTTTTCCCCCTCACTTGATTGTCTCTCTCTTCCCGTATAGGGCAGAAACGCTCTCAACTGGTCACCCTACGCCCCTCTAGGTCCACATTTTCTCTGCCACCCCCCCGTCCGCCTTCCCCGTGTGGCCCCGACACGATGGAACACTCCGGTAACTTCACCTACGCCATCATTTACCCCCCTAACCTATCAAAAAAAGCAGCGAAAAGCTTCAAACACAACTTTTTAAAAGCCCATCCTGAAACCCCTATAACTGACCCTTACTTCTCAATGAACAATGGGCTCATTAAGAACGATATCATTCTTTACACCAAAAGAAGA
Source organism: Triturus cristatus (assembly GCF_964204655.1). Lineage (NCBI taxonomy): Eukaryota > Metazoa > Chordata > Amphibia > Caudata > Salamandridae > Triturus > Triturus cristatus. The sequence continues at coordinate 282,093,657 of NC_140584.1, read as the reverse complement.
GCTCAATGGAGAAAGGCCGTTCTCGCTCTCTTCAGGGTATCGCGCACGAAGAAAACCACGCACGGATTCACAATATCCATCCTTCCCTCCCTATTCTTTAACGCGGTAGCCACTATCAACATCTATCATAACGGTATCATTCTTATCCAAGCTTCAGACCACAACCTCAACCTGTTTGATCACATTTTCCCTCGCATCAAGGAGAGAGTCACTCTTTCGCTCCCTTCCTTTCCTTCCAATCGCTCCGTTCATGTCAGCCCCCAGCTGGATCCCGAGATTAGACAGAATGCCCACCCGTCCCCATCAGCGCCCACTTTAGGTCCAGATCCCAACGACACACCATCTAACGACGCAATCCTACCCTTAACCCCCTCTCAACTCATCTCCATTGACCCCCTCTCCACCCCTCAGCTCCCCACTACACCTCCCCCACCATGCCACCCCACACCCAATTCCTGTTATCACCATGTCAGCCCCTCCTTTACTCTGACTGCTCTTAGCCCTACCGTCTCTTTCCCCCCGCACATCGCATCATCTCCCCCATCTCCACCCCTCACCATCAACTCCAGTTCCTCCACTCAGTCCGTCAGCCCCACCTACACTATCATAGACTCCGGCACGGCCATATCGCATAATCCACCCACTACGCCATCTTGCACTCCCTCTCCCCTCTCTGATACTTCCAATACTCTCCTTTTGCACGGCAGCCCCACCTCTTCTCCGACAGATCAGTGCGTAACCAACCCTCTCGCCCCCCATCTTAAGACCTCCTCACTCCTCCTTCCCGCCGTCACCCACTCAGATAGAGCTTTATACCTCATCCCCAACCTCAATCCCCCCTTTCAGGACTCTGCTGAGGCCACTACCCAGTTTCCCGACTCGGCACTCCCCTCCAATAAGGAAACTTTCTCACCTGTCCTGAATCTTGACAAACTACTCTCAGCCCTCCTACAAATCAAATCTGACATTCGTACACTGCACGACCTTATGGTACAACAACCTAGACCCTTTCGTTATTCACACGAACTCAGTTCCTCCACACCCCCCAAGACCGTAAGACACACTCATCATCTGCGCACATTCTCCCAGGCTAGGGGTCCTCCAAGCTGGAGCACTGTCCCGTTCCCGAATGACATCTCACACCCATGCAGGATGTTAAACCATCTATCCGACTCAGAATTAAAAGCGCTCCTTCATTCTTATGGGCCACCGCACCCTTCACATAATGCTGGACCTCCAGCTACGGCTCACACAGACTCCAGAATACCTGCTATACCTACCAACTCACACCGACCCACCAGACACAACCCCAGAGGTATTGTTGCAAATAACCTCACTAGAATACCCCTCAGAAGTGAACCATCCATAGCATCCATCAAGCAAAATCTCAGCTGTATCCTGTTCAACTGCAGATCTGCGTCTAGACACGCTGCGGATATAGCTGACCTACTTATTGCTAACAAACCAGACATTCTGATCCTGACTGAAACTTGGCTAAAGGAAACGTCTACCCCCATCATGGACATCCTGCTTCCCCCTAACTATGACATCACCAAACTAGACGGAGCTGACAGACAAGGAGGGGGGTTAGCCTGCATTCACCAGATCAGCCTTACAGTTTCCATCTCTAATGCCCCTTCGGTACCCTCATGCGAATATCTTTGCTTAAACATAGCCAATAACAACAAACAAATTTGCTCTCTACACACCTTCTACCACCCTCCCGGTGACAACCTAACATTCATTGAACACCTCATGGAAATTCTAACATCTAATGACAACCAACAATATAAACAAATCTTCTTGGGTGACTTCAACCTACACTGGGATGACGAGAACGACCCTGGGGTAAACAGCCTCAAAGCCTTCCTTGCTGACCTCAATCTTGTCCAAATTTGTAACAGCCCGACACACGACAAAGGTGCCACTCTAGACCAAATAATTTCCAAAGCGGGCGCCACACAACTTGTCTCGATTCTCCCCTGCGACTGGTCTGACCATCATGTCATTTCTTTCCAAATCTTGGAAACGATTAAACGACGCCCAACTCAACCCTTGAGATCTAAGACCTGGAAGAGAAACCTGAAACTCGCTGGCTCGAACCTCTTCATTAGTTAATCCTAACCATCTCCACCCCGCTGAAGACCTCAAGGATGTTCAGGAGCTGACCAGTCATTACTTCCGTTCCATGAACAACCTACTTGACAATATTGCCCCGCTTCAGCTAAAAAGTACCTCTACTAAAGAGTCAAAACCCTGGTACGATGGGAGACTAAATGATGACAGACAGACTCTCAGATTACTGGAACGTCGTTGGAGAGCTGACCCCTCTACTCATCACCTCAAGCTTCTCAGACTCTCCAGAAGCGCTTACTTTAGGAAGATCAGAAAAGCGAAAACCGTCTTCTTCAGATCACAACTAGACGGGGCCAGGAACCGCCCCAAAAAGCTTTTTGATCTTATCAAAACTCAGACCAATAACCCTCCCAATCTCCCTAACCTGATCCCACCCTCTCTTAATTGTGACGAATTTGCCACCTTCTTCGCGACCAAGACGGAATCCATTAAATCAGACCTAAGAAAAGACCTCTTAGTCATTGCCGACCAGAGTAAGAACCCAGCTCTGCCCTTGGCAGAGGCTCAAGAAAATGACCTCCCAAAATTTAAATTAAAAAACAACGCATCATGGTCCCACTTCAACACCTACAGTGAAGAGCACATATTAAAGACGCTAACTTCTCTGAAACCCTCCAATCACTTCTTAGACCCGCTACCGGCCAATTACCTAAAAGACTTCATTCCCCTAGTCCTACCCCTATGGACTAAGATCATCAACTCGTCCCTTCTTCAAGGATCCATCCCGGACAGCCTGAAAACAGGGCAGGTCTCTCCGATCCTTAAGAAACCTACAGCTGACCCTTCGGACCCAAACAACTATCGCCCGATCTCCAACATCCCAATGCTGGCCAAACTCCTGGAAAAATGTGTTAATTCACAGCTGATCAAGCACATTGCTCAATTCAACCTACTTAACCAGTTTTAATCAGGCTTCCGAGCTGATCATAGCACTGAATCGGCCATGACACATATTCTTGACGACGCGCTAAAAATCCTAGACCAAAACGAAGCCTGTTTACTAATTCTTCTCGATCTATCCTCAGCTTTTGACACCGTCAAACACGACAACCTGCTCACACTCCTGAAAAATAGAATAGGAATTTCGGGTTCTGTTTTTAACTGGTTCACCTCCTTCCTGCAAAATAGATCACAAAGCTTCAAGGTCAACCAATCTCTGTCCAACCCCATGCCAGTCACGCTAGGAGTTCCACAAGGCTCTTCTCTCTCTCCCACCCTTTTCAACCTCTTTATGGAACCACTCACCGATCTTCTCAGCCTTGCCAAAATTCATTTTCACATGTACGCTGACGATACCCAAATATACATCAAGATTCATTCTCTGGAAGACATCAAATCACTCAAATCCACACTACAAAAAACCCAAACCTGGCTGGCCGAAAACCACTTGAAACTAAACTCCCTCAAAACTGCATTCCTCCTAATCGCTCCCCCCAACAAATCTCCAATCCTACTGGAATGGATGAAACACCTTACAGCTCTTAATGGTCATCCGCTAGTCGTGGACTCAGCAAAATCTCTGGGGGTCACGCTTGACAGTAACCTAAAGATGCAGAAACATATCAGCGCCGCCACAAAAGGAGCTAACTTCCATCTGAAGACTCTTCGTAAACTAAAACCCTTTTTACCGGCCCAAGATCTAAAACTAGCGGTCCAAGCTCTAGTAATCCCTTGTGTGGAATACGGGGCAGTTACCCTTTGCGGCCTTCCGAGGACATCGACAGCCCCACTAAGAGCCACGATCAACTCTGCTGCGAGACTCATCACGGGCTCAAAGAGAAACTCCCACATTTCACCAGACTTGAGAGCACTCAACTGGCTTCCGTTTGAAGCCAGAATCCATCTGAAAATCGCTTGCATGACCCACAAGGCCCTCCACCACAATACCCCCCATTACCTAGCTCAGAAATTGGTGCGCTCTTCGGGCAACAGAGCCTCCAGGAGTGCCAAGACTCTTCTTTTGAAACCACAAAGATTTGCCAAAAGAAAAACCTATAACCGATCCTTCTCGGGCATGGCTCCTAGGATCTGGAATGCCTTACCCATTGAAACAAGAATGAACCCTTCTTCTGCCGCTTTCAAAAAAGAAGTGAAAGCGATCCTCATGGCCAAACTCACATGAACTTTGTTGCGGTTTTCTGTATATTATGTTTGGTGACTGTTTGTTTGATACTCTTTAGTTTGTCCGTATGTATAGCTTAATCATTATGACTTTCAGAACAGCACCTATAACCTGTTAAGCGCTCTGTTACTCGCAAGAGTCTTGTTCGCGCTATATAAAACTTCAAAAAACGAAAATTAAATAAATACATCAGAAAGCAGACCGCGCTACCAGTCACATTTCGTTTAACAGTGATAGTTGCGCTGGACAATTTTTTAACCACGGGTTCTTGAGGCTTTGCGCTTATAAATTGATTTAAATTCAATTATAACATAGCCTGTTCTAAGGCAATTTATCTCCACCAGGTCTGACACTTCTTGGGAAGCCTAGGTGGAAGGAAGGAAGGAAGGAGCGAAGATAATGCTAACTGGTGCTCATGTACATCTTTAGGTGCCGTTTGCAATAAATAAGAGCAATATAAAACTGCAAACTGATCAAGTGCCCTGAGGACGTCTTTGTTGGCATGTGTGCACTACACACACGTTACATACATATGTGCATACCGACACTACATTGAGCGACTGAATAAATATAAACTTCAGCTGTGAGAACACATGACTGCACTTGTAAGCATTCAACCCGGCTCCTGTATCTCGACCATGTGCAGCATCCTCAGATCCCGAGTGAAAACCCCTGGCAACCGGGGTGGGAAGCCTCTTACCACGAGAGATCGTGCACGATAGCGCCTAGGTAGGGACAGGGAAGAACGGGTGTGAAGAGGGAAAGAAGAAAGGAGTACTGGGAGTGATGGGAGAAAGAAGACGAGAAAGAGAGCGTGAGATGGCGAATCGGGGAGAGTGTGGGTGTGGTCGAAGGAGAGGAGGGAAAGGAGTCAATATAGTGGTGAGAGGAAGAAGAGAAGGAAAAAGAGTGAAGGTGATGCAGAGGGTGTTAGAGAGAAGAGGGGAGAAAAAGACAGAGAAAAGGGACAAAATGTGGGTATGAGAGAGTAGCAGGGAAACAGAAAAGGCAATAAACGGGGGGACTGAAAAGAGAGGAGAGAGGCAGAGGAACAAGAAGAAAACAGATTACCCTGGTCACTACAAGTACAACAAGCATTTACAATGCAATGGTCTCGGCATTGTTAAAGTTAGAGCTGTTGGCATTGCTCATGACATTATTCTTGTTTATGTTTTTGTTTTTAAAACATTTAAAGAAACGGCATTGTTATGTACAATGTCAATAGCTTAATCACTCTCCAATGCGAGACCTATTGCATTTGCACCCACACAGAGCAACACACACAAAGCCACGCCATCCACACATACAGAGCCACTCAGTCCTACATTCCTGCTCACTCACTTGTAATCATTCTTACTTTTATTCACTCATTGTAACTTATTCTCACTCACTTTGACACATTTATTCTCACTCAGTTACATTCATCACTGCCACTCACTCTTAATCATTTTTACATTCATTCTCATTCACACTAATTCTCTCTAACACGCATCACACTCATTCTCACTCACACTCACTGTCACACACAAACATGCTTGCACATAAAAATACACTCACTCTCACACTTACGCTGTCACACACACACTTGCACACATGGACACAACATACATTTAAAAGCATTTTCTTTAACTTACCTCAGCGGTTAGCACATGTCCTGTTACAGCTCCTAGGACTCCATTTTATTACACTAATATTGAAAAATAGACTATTATTCATTATTGGCATAAAAAAAACGGCCACATAACAGGAAGGGAGGAGACCTAACACTCACAAATGCAGCTGCCTCGGTGTTCTTGCCACATCAGATGCCATGAGAGAGCAAAAGCACTGCGAGGGATTTGAAAGGACAATCCAGGAGTCACAACTGCGACCCATTGCAACCCCTAATCGATATCCATTGCTCTATCTCTCAGCAAATCTTTCTATCATGTTTGTCTCATTGGTCCTCTCTCTTACACATGAATCCCTATTTTTCTGTACCTCTCGGAGTTCTCTCACAACATTGCTTCTTGCACTCCTAAACTTTCGCTCTGTAGGTCTGAACCTTCATTCTCAGTTGTCTCTCTCCCTTCACTCAGATGTCTCTTTTTTTACACTATCAGCTGTCTCTTTATCACCTTGTCAGTCCTGTCACAACAATCTATTTTTGTCTCTCTAAGCACAGTCTTTCTTGTCTATCTGCCTGATACATATCTTCCCTTCTCTAGTCTCTTTTCACTTGCAGCCGTCACAACTTCTCTTTTTCTTCCCTTCTATCAAACCAATATATATTTATCCCTTCAGCATCTCCACAAATACACATATTTTTCTCTCTTTATTTCACGTCTGTCTTCTTCCTTTCTTCTAGATTCTCTGTTGCTCATGGTCAATAACTCTTCCTTAACTCCCTCGTCTTCTTCCTTTCTTCTAGATTCTCTGTTGCTCATGGTCAATAACTCTTCCTTAACTCCCTCGTCTGCTGGGCCCTAGTTCAATTACTGTTTTCTGTTTGAGCACACCACTTTCGCAGCACACTGCAAAGGCAGCGCAGGCCAGATCCCCCAGTTCAGGAATGGTGGAAACATTTTGTTGGAAGTCAAATAAACAATAACATCTTCACAATATTTCAGTGCACATGATCTGAGGCTCACTGACCAGTCTCAATTTCATTCTGTTCCAAATGTATAAAGCAGCCATCGAGAGTGAAAGAAAAGAAAAGGTTGCCATATGAATCTCACACGAATCTTTTATCAGTGCAAAGTTAGCACAATATGAACTTGTGCTCCTGCAACTCCACAGAAGACTACTTTTGAATTATCAACAGTTCAGACATTATATCTCTGTATACCCAATATTCAACCCACGCCCCACCGTGGGCTCCAGTAAACCATTTCAACCGCCCCGCAGGACCATATACAACGCTCATCCATCTTCAGTTTCGTAGGGACTCCCAGATGCCGACACACATATATTAATAGTGCATACGATGAGGAAGCGCAATAATGCATGCAACCCTAGCCTGGATTGCCACGGTCTAACCACACACCCTATCCAGTCCCTGGGGCAGGAAGCGGTGCCCTGTACCCAGGCCTATTTACAAGGGAGGACTTTCTCTTGCATGGTTCTAGTGTCCTCGAGACATGACACATAGTTCATCCAGTCCTTTTGTTTCCAATTGCAACAGCATGGTAGGTAAAATGCTTATGTTTTCATTACAAAACACTAAACTGCATGTCCCTGAACGCACACAGAAGAGGACTTGCAAGCTCAGAATTGGACTATATTTCTGCTTCCAATACAGCGTAACTCAAATGGTCAAATATAAGACACAGGCACATTACAAAAATGTCACACTTCTTCAACCGGAAAACTTTGCTGGGATGTGTCGGTCACGTTATTTCCAGATCTAAAAAGGAAGTTTTTCCGCTTCAACAAGTTTCCATATTCCGCTTTACTCAGACTGCATTCGGTCCCCCATTTATCCAACAGACGGTTCAGCCATGACCAATTTTCAGGATATCCATTGGCTGATGCGCTTTGTGGGATTATCCACGACATTCTGCCCTGAATAATTTCCCACGCCACATAGCTCGCGCTTGATTTCCCACATCGCTGACCAGTTCAGTTTCACTGGCCATGGTGAAGTGTTGTTCTTCCCATCCTTCCTCAAACCCCGTATGTGAAGCAGCCAGCCATGGACACTGAAATCGCTGATTCCCAAAACACGATACTCCCTTTGGAGCTTCGCACGAGTTATGCATGTTAACCCACTGCCTCAAATCCACACTCCGAGGTGTTCACTCAGCCCCTTTACTTAAAGCTACTTTTTGGCGTTGCCTCCGCTCCACCCACACTCTGTGGTGCTCACTTATTCTCTGCACACTAGCCATTCTCTCCCACTCACCATGGTTGTAGCTGTAGCTGGACCCCGGACACTGCCAGAAAACAAATCGAAAGCCACCGGTCACACTTCCCTACCGAACCGCCCACGGACAAAGCCTATTGGATCTTAGTGCCAGACCCTCTTCGTATTCCACCCGCCGATTGGCCATTTTAACAAACTGACACCGAGTGGTAAATATTAAGACCCATGATTGTTGCAAAAATCTATCAGTCACGCAGAAGGCTAGAGACGCCGGAAGCTACGATAAAAAGATAACGAATGCTGCCTTACCAGAGCAGCAGCCAAACACGGGAGCCAACAGCAGGGGGAGAGGACGCCAGGAACACCACCGCTTTTTTCCGAGGCGAAGCAGAAATGCCTCGGAGAAACGCAGCGGCGTTTTCGGATTCGGGGGCGTGTTTTTCTGTTCTCTCCTCCAGCCATTGGCTGGAGGAGATAATTAGACTTCTTGAAAAAAACACGCCCCCGAATCCGAAAAGGACGGGGCCTGTTCGGAGTGACGGACCTCTTCTCCAATGGCTGGCCAGCATTCAAGAGGCCAGCCAATGGAGAACAGGGGAGAAGAGGGGCGGGTTCCAGCCCCTCTTCTCCAAGTCATTAAATCTCGGACCGAGACTGCGCAAGCGCAGCCTTCGAGCCGAGACCTAATAAAGGCAGTGGGAGAGGGAGACAGTGGGAAGGAGGAGAACGCAGGCGAGAGGATGCAAGAAGGATGTCCCATAAAACTATGTAGATTGTCACATTGTGAGTATTCCTTTAACCGTCAACTTCCACCACAGCCCTTTGCACAACACGTGAATCGTTCTAAGGTGGCAGACTGCCATCAGGTGTCGGCGCTAATTCAGTTAATTGATTTCTGATGTGTGCTGTTTCCCGCGCTCACAGCAGGCAAGGCCAAGCCCTGGAACTCAGACTCCAGAGGTGAAGCGCAGCAGTGTAAGATGCACAACTATAATGAAAAAGCAAGGAAAGCACCTACCCTATTAGCACTTTAACTTTGACATGTACAACATTTCCAGTGTTTTGTTCCCCATTTTACCCAGTAAAAGCTTGTGACATTGTCAATCATAATATAACTGAAGTGCCTCTTTAAATAAGATCTTCCCATCCTGAGGAAATATATTAACTTAACAACAGTGAGGAAACTGTAACATGATTATTGATGTACACTGACCTATGAAAAACTCATTGTGTACATGCTGGTCGTGCAGCTGTGTTGCTGGTGCTCGGGTACCTGTTGCCAGCAGGTTGTTCAAAGGTGTTTCTTAACAGCGGCGTCTCTCCGGGGTTACAGAAGCCCGGTAGGTTTTATTAATTTCCCGACAGTGATATTGGCAGCGATCCGCCTATTCACTCTACTAGCCCTGGGCACCCCCCAGCAACACTTTTCTTCAGGCACCAGCACCCCAAATGGGCTCCCACCTCTGGGCACCATGTCTCCTGGCGCGGGCTGAACTCCGTGGACCTCTTTCAAACAATGTAGCTCGACTCCTAAAAACACATGCACAGAGGCACGTTTCTCCTCAGTTAGGCGCTACATAGCGCCAACTTATACATACCATATATCAATCGGTGTCTGGTTTTTAAATTCAACTGTCAGCCAGTTGGCGTGGGAATGAGGGTGAGGCCAGGTGTTTAAGAGGCTTACCCCTTCAGATTAGATTGAGAAAGTTTGCTTTTACAAAGAGGTTGACCTATCAAAAGTGTACAGATGCAAGTTGTTTTACAGGAGGGGCGTACATTATTAAAAAAAAAGCGGGTGACACCAATAAAAAGAGAGTGAGTGGACAGGTATATCTACCCCCGGCTGTTCCGAAACCCTTATCTTTGCCCCTCTGCCTTCAGAAAACACCACGATCTTACCGGAATAGGACGATCGCTTCACGCCCGCTTCCGTGCTTTCACAAGAGCAGCATGGGGTGTAGCGCGTGAGAGGCTGTCTTTCTCGCCGGTGCCAGGCTCCAGAGTGGGAGGGGCTTCTACGTATCCTGGCCTGACCTTGCCCTCAGAGTGCAAGGGGCGGCTCTCCCGCAGGGACTTCAGTGGACACTGGACGGGGAGGTGGGGCTGTGATCCCCTGGACACCTTTCATGACACGAGGAGGCTTCCAATGCTGGGGGTGAGGGAGGTGCGCGTGGGAGGCGGAGCCGAGACCTTCCGCTGACAATCCCAAAACAGAACTGGGCTTGGCCTCGGCAGCAGCCCGCTCCTGCCTGGCCCTGCTGGCATTGACTTTGCCCTGGGGTGGGGCTCACCGATCCGGGACTTAGGAGCCAGGCACCACCTGCAAGAAAATGACTTTCTCTCCTGCGGGGCTGGGGCACCGTCAGTGCCGTACTTCTGCTTCTGACAGCAGGCTCCTGCTGGGAAGGTGTCCGGTGCTTGTCAGGTAGCGGAAACAAAGGCACGCTGGGCTGGGGAGGAATCAGTTGCATGCCAGGTGATTACATCTTAAACTCTATTGTGGGGAACAGTCCGCCACGTGTCCGATCGCTGCTTGAGAGAGTCAGTCACACCTCTCTCTCTGAGAATACCCGCAGCTACCGTCGCCACTGAAGCCATCGGCCGAACATCTCGTTCTGAGCTGGCAAAGATCTACGCAGAATCCTTAATAGAGCACGACTTACTCTAACAGAGAACCCTGCAAACTCTCTATAAGAATAAATACAAAAGAAGTCATACTTGCCCGAAGTACTAATAATGCATTCTGAAATATTGATGTATGTGCAGGGAGCTGACCTTTACTCAGTAAGAGAACTAAAACAAGCCGAACACGGGTGAGGACAGCTCAGGGTTCAAATGTACACAGTGCAGCTACCACTACCGCACAGAGAGCAGTAAAGCAGCCGTCCTTTGCTCGGACTATGGTTAAAGGATTGATCGCCGCGTGGGCGAGCCAGCAGTTAACATGGTGAGCCAGAAGCGAGCATAGGGCCTTGCTTGGCACTTAACCAACCACGTAAAATGAGATAAAACCTCTTCAAAATTCATACGAGTGGTGCGTGCGCGCGCACCACAGCGAGACATCTGGTTTCAAATCTAGCGCCCGTGTCTGGGCACGATAATTGAAACCACATGGCGGCCGTGCGGGTAACCGACACCAATAGGCCATGGGCGGAACAATGCGCCCGCCTTTGGCCAATTGCGTGCTGTCTTTGTTAAAAAGACGCACGCAAAGGCCAATAGCATGGGACCAAAAAAAAACACACGCACGAGCGTGTGCTATTGTTATGTCAGTTTTTGAGAGCCCTTACATAGAAAGGAGGTCCCAAAACACATTTTCCCCTTGTTAAGTCTATGGGGAATTTTCATTTTTTGAAGACGACTACAGCCTGAACCGATGATCGGAATTACACCAAATTTGGCAGAAAGCTACATGTTGGTCCAGAAAACGTGCTTTTTGTGATTTGATGTAAATCTGTTTAGTAGTTGCAGAGATATTTAAGTTAAAAAAATATAGATATCTGGTAGCCCAAAAACCTACTGGAAATTTGATTGGCTGCCAACACTTCAACCAGGAAGTGTTGGCTGCAATCTTGGGACTCTGTTGAATCGAGACCCACAAAAAAGGTTACAAAAAAGAAAAGGGGGCAGGGTAGAAACACCCTGAACCCCTGGGTCTCTTGGAGAGGTCCCACTGCTCTACCCTGGGCCAAAAAAAGATTTCTTTTTTTTTTAAACTATTCAGCGGGACCCACACAATATATATATTTTTTTAATGAAGCACGAGCTCCCGCTCTTGTTCATTATCTGCCCCAGATCCCTGGGGCATTTTTTTTTATAATGGGGGGGGGGGCGGGAGCGGGCATGCAGGCCAAAGAACCACCACCTCCCTGGGGCTTCTTTTTAACAAAAAATTATACCCGAATGGGCCTCCCCCACTGCCCCAGGGACCTCTGGGCTTACAGTTTTATAAATGAAGGGGCTCTTAAACCCCTCCCCCCCCAAGCCCAGGGGACTGCCACCTTCCAAGGGCTTCATTTATAAACAAAGTGGAGGGTGTGGCCCGCCACTTCCCCAGAGCTTTCAATTTACATAATGTGGGGGGGGGGGGGGTCTCTGTGGACCCCTCCAAACTCTGGAGAACGCCACCTCCCCTGGGTTTCATCTATAAACGAAGCAGGGGGCCATGTAGACCCCCCCTCCCCCCCCCCCCCCCCCCAGGGTCGCCACATCCCCGGGGGCTTTCAATTTACATAATGCAGAGGGGCAATGAGGACTCACCCGGGGGCCAACACCTCCCCTGCGCTTTAACCAAAAACAATGCGGGGACAACGCGGCCGCATCCCTGGGGTCCACCACCTTCCCGGGGCTAAATCACACAGTCGAGGGGGGGTAGCCTCTGAAGACCTCTAAGCAATCGTGTTGTCTGGGACTTACTGAAGGTGACAGGAGGAGTTCTTGACCCTCCAAGTATGTCCTTGTGGGCCAACTACTCCTCCTGTTACCTTCAGTAAGTCCCACACTGCGGGATTGCTGAGGTCTTTGTGGCCTGGCTCCTTTCTCTGGCACTCTGCAAACACTGGTGCACTACTAGTTGGGGCATGAAGTCCCTTTGGCTGCTGCGGGTCCTTGGGGGCGAATAACCCCTCCAGTAAGTCCCACACAGCAGGACTGCTAAGAGATCTTCGGAGGCCATGCCCCCTTTCCTCACCACTCTGCAAACGCGTCTTCTGGCGCACTACTGGTTGGGGAATTAAGTCCTCTTGTATGCTGAGGGAACCTGGGGGCCAAGAAGCCCTCCTGGTACTTTATGTAAGTTCTATACAGCGGGATTCCATAGAGCTGGCCAGAGGCCCGCCCCCTAGTTCCACCACTCTGCAAACGCCATTACTATTTACAAAAACATAGAAATTCACAGGGAAAAACAAAGTTTACAGGGACGTTCTAGTTGGGAATTAGCATTTAAAAAACCTTCGAAATTCACAGAAAATCCCAAAGCTTACAGAGACGTTTTAATTAGGCTCAGGGTTCACTCATACAAAACCAGAGCAATTCAGCTGTTGTAGTTAGCTGAGCTTACTATAACTCCTGCCCCCGCAATGCACTGCTTATGACCTCACATATTACATCACTCATGAAATTGTCAGTGACACCACCCACAAAATCACTAACACATCCACTTATACCGCCATAGAAACTTTCATACACCCACTCCCACACAACCATTCACAAATCCATTCACAGACCCATACCAGTACTTACTCACTGATTCATAGATATTCACTCTCTCTCTCTTCCCCCCACCTCCCCATCTATTTTTGTCTCTCTAAGCACAGTCTTTCTTGTCTATCTGCCTGATACATATCTTCCCTTCTCTAGTCTCTTTTCACTTGCAGCCGTCACAACTTCTCTTTTTCTTCCCTTCTATCAAACCAATATATATTTATCCCTTCAGCATCTCCACAAATACACATATTTCTCTCTCTTTATTTCACGTCTGTCTTCTTCCTTTTTTCTAGATTCTCTGTTGCTCATGGTCAATAACTCTTCCTTAACTCCCTCGTCTTCTTCCTTTCTTCTAGATTCTCTGTTGCTCATGGTCAATAACTCTTCCCTAACTCCCTCGTCTGCTGGGCCCTAGTTCAATTACTATTTTCTGTTTGAGCACACCACTTTCGCAGCACACTGCAAAGGCAGCGCAGGCCAGATCCCCCAGTTCAGGAATGGTGGAAACATTTTGTTGGAAGTCAAATAAACAATAACATCTTCACAATATTTCAGTGCACATGATCTGAGGCTCACTGACCAGTCTCACTTTCATTCTGTTCCAAATGTATAAAGCAGCCATCGAGAGTGAAAGAAAAGAAAAGGTTGCCATATGAATCTCACACGAATCTTTTATCAGTGCAAAGTTAGCACAATATGAACTTGTGCTCCTGCAACTCCACAGAAGACTACTTTTGAATTATCAACAGTTCAGACATTATATCTCTGTATACCCAATATTCAACCCACGCCCCACCGTGGGCTCCAGTAAACCATTTCAACTGCCCCGCAGGACCATATACAACGCTCATCCATCTTCAATTTCGTAGGGACTCCCAGATGCCGACACACATATATTAATAGTGCATACGATGAGGAAGCGCAATAATGCATGCAACCCTAGCCTGGATTGCCACGGTCTAACCACACACCCTATCCAGTCCCTGGGGCAGGAAGCGGTGCCCTGTACCCAGGCCTATTTACAAGGGAGGACTTTCTCTTGCATGGTTCTAGTGTCCTCGAGACATGACACATAGTTCATCCAGTCCTTTTGTTTCCAATTGCAACAGCATGGTAGGTAAAATGCTTATGTTTTCATTACAAAACACTAAACTGCATGTCCCTGAACGCACACAGAAGAGGACTTGCAAGCTCAGAATTGGACTATATTTCTGCTTCCAATACAGCGTAACTCAAATGGTCAAATATAAGACACAGGCACATTACAAAAATGTCACACTTCTTCAACCGGAAAACTTTGCTGGGATGTGTCGGTCACGTTATTTCCAGATCTAAAAAGGAAGTTTTTCCGCTTCAACAAGTTTCCATATTCCGCTTTACTCAGACTGCATTCGGTCCCCCATTTATCCAACAGACGGTTCAGCCATGACCAATTTTCAGGATATCCATTGGCTGATGCGCTTTGTGGGATTATCCACGACATTCTGCCCTGAATAATTTCCCACGCCACATAGCTCGCGCTTGATTTCCCACATCGCTGACCAGTTCAGTTTCACTGGCCATGGTGAAGTGTTGTTCTTCCCATCCTTCCTCAAACCCCGTATGTGAAGCAGCCAGCCATGGACACTGAAATCGCTGATTCCCAAAACACGATACTCCCTTTGGAGCTTCGCACGAGTCATGCATGTTAACCCACTGCCTCAAACCCACACTCCGAGGTGTTCACTCAGCCCCTTTACTTAAAGCTACTTTTTGGCGTTGCCTCCGCTCCACCCACACTCTGTGGTGCTCACTTATTCTCTGCACACTAGCCATTCTCTCCCACTCACCATGGTTGTAGCTGTAGCTGGACCCCGGACACTGCCAGAAAACAAATCGAAAGCCACCGGTCACACTTCCCTACCGAACCGCCCACGGACAAAGCCTATTGGATCTTAGTGCCAGACCCTCTTCGTATTCCACCCGCCGATTGGCCATTTTAACAAACTGACACCGAGTGGTAAATATTAAGACCCGTGATTGTTGCAAAAATCTATCAGTCACGCAGAAGGCTAGAGACGCCGGAAGCTACGATAAAAAGATAACGAATGCTGCCTTACCAGAGCAGCAGCCAAACACGGGAGCCAACAGCAGGGGGAGAGGACGCCAGGAACACCACCGCTTTTCTCCGAGGCGAAGCAGAAATGCCTCGGAGAAACGCAGCTGCGTTTTCGGATTCGGGGGCGTGTTTTTCTGTTCTCTCCTCCAGCCATTGGCTGGAGGAGATAATTAGACTTCTTGAAAAAACACACGCCCCCGAATCCGAAAAGGACGGGGCCTGTTCGGAGTGACGGACCTCTTCTCCAATGGCTGGCCAGCATTCAAGAGGCCAGCCAATGGAGAACAGGGAAGAAGAGGGGCGGGTTCAAGCCCCTCTTCTCCAAGTCATTAAATCTCAGACCGAGACTGCGCAAGCGCAGCCTTCGAGCCGAGACCTAATAAAGGCAGTGGGAGAGGGAGACAGTGGGAAGGAGGAGAACGCAGGCGAGAGGATGCAAGAAGGATGTCCCATAAAACTATGTAGATTGTCACATTGTGAGTATTCCTTTAACCGTCAACTTCCACCACAGCCCTTTGCACAACACGTGAATCGTTCTAAGGTGGCAGACTGCCATCAGGTGTCGGCGCTAATTCAGTTAATTGATTTCTGATGTGTGCTGTTTCCCGCGCTCACAGCAGGCAAGGCCAAGCCCTGGAACTCAGACTCCAGAGGTGAAGCGCAGCAGTGTAAGATGCACAACTATAACGAAAAAGCAAGGAAAGCACCTACCCTATTAGCACTTTAACTTTGACATGTACAACATTTCCAGTGTTTTGTTCCCCATTTTACCCAGTAAAAGCTTGTGACATTGTCAATCATAATATAACTGAAGTGCCTCTTTAAATAAGATCTTCCCATCCTGAGGAAATATATTAACTTAACAACAGTTAGGAAACTGTAACATGATTATTGATGTACACTGACCTATGAAAAACTCATTGTGTACATGCTGGTCGTGCAGCTGTGTTGCTGGTGCTCGGGTACCTGTTGCCAGCAGGTTGTTCAAAGGTGTTTCTTAACAGCGGCGTCTCTCCGGGGTTACAGAAGCCCGGTAGGTTTTATTAATTTCCCGACAGTGATATTGGCAGCGATCCGCCTATTCACTCTACTAGCCCTGGGCAACCCCCAGCAACACTTTTCTTCAGGCACCAGCACCCCAAATGGGCTCCCACCTCTGGGCACCATGTCTCCTGGCGCGGGCTGAACTCCGTGGACCTCTTTCAAACAATGTAGCTCGACTCCTAAAAACACATGCACAGAGGCACGTTTCTCCTCAGTTAGGCGCTACATAGCGCCAACTTATACATACCATATATCAATCGGTGTCTGGTTTTTAAATTCAACTGTCAGCCAGTTGGCGTGGGAATGAGGGTGAGGCCAGGTGTTTAAGAGGCTTACCCCTTCAGATTAGATTGAGAAAGTTTGCTTTTACAAAGAGGTTGACCTATCAAAAGTGTACAGATGCAAGTTGTTTTACAGGAGGGGCGTACATTATTAAAAAAAAAGCGGGTGACACCCATAAAAAGAGAGTGAGTGGACAGGTATATCTACCCCCGGCTGTTCCGAAACCCTTATCTTTGCCCCTCTGCCTTCAGAAAACACCACGATCTTACCGGAATAGGACGATCGCTTCACGCCCGCTTCCGTGCTTTCACAAGAGCAGCATGGGGTGTAGCGCGTGAGAGGCTGTCTTTCTCGCCGGTGCCCGTTCCAGGCTCCAGAGTGGGAGGGGCTTCTACGTATCCTGGCCTGACCTTGCCCTCAGAGTGCAAGGGGCGGCTCTCCCGCAGGGACTTCAGTGGACACTGGACGGGGAGGTGGGGCTGTGATCCCCTGGACACCTTTCATGACACGAGGAGGCTTCCAATGCTGGGGGTGAGGGAGGTGCGCATGGGAGGCGGAGCCGAGACCTTCCGCTGACAATCCCAAAACAGAACTGGGCTTGGCCTCGGCAGCAGCCCGCTCCTGCCTGGCCCTGCTGGCATTGACTTTGCCCTGGGGTGGGGCTCACCGATCCGGGACTTAGGAGCCAGGCACCACCTGCAAGAAAATGACTTTCTCTCCTGCGGGGCTGGGGAACCGTCAGTGCTGTACTTCTGCTTCTGACAGCAGGCTCCTGCTGGGAAGGTGTCCGGTGCTTGTCAGGCAGCGGAAACAAAGGCACGCTGGGCTGGGGAGGAATCAGTTGCATGCCAGGTGATTACATCTTAAACTCTATTGTGGGGAACAGTCCGCCACGTGTCCGATCGCTGCTTGAGAGAGTCAGTCACACCTCTCTCTCTGAGAATACCCGCAGCTACCGTCGCCACTGAAGTCATCAGCCGAACATCTTGTTCTGAGCTGGCAAAGATCTACGCAGAATCCTTAATAGAGCACGACTTACTCTAACAGAGAACCCTGCAAACTCTCTATAAGAATAAATACAAAAGAAGTCATACTTGCCCGAAGTACTAATAATGCATTCTGAAATATGGATGTATGTGCAGGGAGCTGACCTTTACTCAGTAAGAGAACTAAAACAAGCCGAACACGGGTGAGGACAGCTCAGGGTTCAAATGTACACAGTGCAGCTACCACTACCGCACAGAGAGCAGTAAAGCAGCCGTCCTTTGCTCGGACTATGGTTAAAGGATTGATCGCCGCGTGGGCGAGCCAGCAGTTAACATGGTGAGCCAGAAGCGAGCATAGGGCCTTGCTTGGCACTTAACCAACCACGTAAAATGAGATAAAACCTCTTCAAAATTCATACGAGTGGTGCGTGCGCACGCACCACAGCGAGACATCTGGTTTCAAATCTAGCGCCCGTGTCTGGGCACGATAATTGAAACCACATGGCGGCCGTGCGGGTAACCGACACCAATAGGCCATGGGCGGAACAATGCGCCCGCCTTTGGCCAATTGCGTGCTGTCTTTGTTAAAAAGACGCACGCAAAGGCCAATAGCATGGGACCAAACAAAAAACACACGCACGAGCGTGTGCTATTGTTATGTCAGTTTTTGAGAGCCCTTACATAGAAAGGAGGTCCCAAAACACATTTTCCCCTTGTTAAGTCTATGGGGAATTTTCATTTTTTGAAGACGACTACAGCCTGAACCGATGATCGGAATTACACCAAATTTGGCAGAAAGCTACATGTTGGTCCAGAAAACGTGCTTTTCGTGATTTGATGTAAATCTGTTTAGTAGTTGCAGAGATATTTAAGTTAAAAAAATATAGATATCTGGTAGCCCAAAAACCTACTGGAAATTTGATTGGCTGCCAACACTTCAACCAGGAAGTGTTGGCTGCAATCTTGGGACTCTGTTGAATCGAGACCCACAAAGAATGTTACAAAAAAGAAAAGGGGGCAGGGGAGAAACACCCTGAACCCCTGGGTCTCTTGGAGTGGTCCCACTGCTCTACCCTGGGCCAAAAAAGGATTTCTTTTTTTTTTTTAAACTATTCAGCGGGACCCACACAATATATATATTTTTTAATGAAGCACGAGCTCCCGCTCTTGTTCATTATCTGCCCCAGATCCCTGGGGCATTTATTTTTATAATGGGGGGGGGGGGGGGGCGGGAGGAGGCATGCAGGCCAAAGAACCACCACCTCCCTGGGGCTTCTTTTTAACAAAAAATTATACCCGAATGGGCCTCCCCCACTGCCCCAGGGACCTCTGGGCTTACAGTTTTATAAATGAAGGGGCTCTTAAACCCCTCCCCCCCCAAGCCCAGGGGACTGCCACCTTCCAAGGGCTTCATTTATAAACAAAGTGGAGGGTGTGGGCCCGCCACTTCCCCAGAGCTTTCAATTTACATAATGTGGGGGGGGGGTCTCCGTGGACCCCTCCAAACTCTGGAGACCGCCACCTCCCCGGGGTTTCATCTATAAACAAAGCAGGGGGCCATGTAGACCCCCCCCCCAGGGTCGCCACATCCCCGGGGGCTGGGGGCTTTCAATTTACATAATGCAGAGAGGCAATGAGGACTCACCCGGGGGCCAACACCTCCCCTGCGCTTTAACCAAAAACAATGCGGGGACAACGCGGCCGCATCCCTGGGGACCACCACCTTCCCGGGGCTAAATCACACCGTCGAGGGGGGGTAGCCTCTGAAGACCTCTAAGCAATCGTGTTGTCTGGGACTTACTGAAGGTGACAGGAGGAGTTCTTGACCCTCCAAGTATGTCCTTGTGGGCCAACTACTCCTCCTGTTACCTTCAGTAAGTCCCACACTGCGGGATTGCTGAGGTCTTTGTTGCCTGGCTCCTTTCTCTGGCACTCTGCAAACACTGGTGCACTACTAGTTGGGGCATGAAGTCCCTTTGGCTGCTGCGGGTCCTTGGGGGCGAATAACCCCTCCAGTAAGTCCCACACAGCAGGACTGCTAAGAGGTCCTCGGAGGCCATGCCCCCTTTCCTCACCACTCTGCAAACTCGTCTTCTGGTGCACTACTGGTTGGGGAATTAAGTCCTCTTGTATGCTGAGGGAACCTGGGGGCCAAGAAGCCCTCCTGGTACTTTATGTAAGTTCTATACAGCGGGATTCCATAGAGCTGGCCAGAGGCCCGCCCCCTTTCTCCACCACTCTGCAAACGCCATTACTATTTACAAAAACATAGAAATTCACAGGGAAAAACAAAGTTTACAGGGACGTTATAGTTGGGAATTAGCATTTAAAAAACCTTCGAAATTCACAGAAAATCCCAAAGCTTACAGAGACGTTTTAATTAGGCTCAGGGTTCACTCATACAAAACCAGAGCAATTCAGCTGTTGTAGTTAGCTGAGCTTACTATAACTCCTGCCCCCGCAATGCACTGCTTATGACCTCACATATTACATCACTCATGAAATTGTCAGTGACACCACCCACAAAATCACTAACACATCCACTTATACCGCCATAGAAACTTTCATACACCCACTCCCACACAACCATTCACAAATCCATTCACAGACCCATACCAGTACTTACTCACTGATTCATAGATATTCACTCTCTCTCTCTTCCCCCCACCTCCCCATATAGCCACCTGTACACCCACTCCCTCACTAATACAGCCAGTAACACGCACTGACTCATCTATACAGTTGCTAAACCAAGCACACACAGTAATTTATATACCCCATCACTCACCTATACTGCCTTTCACTTACCGTTACTCACCCATGCAGCCCCTCACTCATCCATACTGGCAGTCACACACACACCATCACCCACCCACACAGACGCCCTTACAAGTACTCAGACACCCAATTACCCTTACAGCCACTCATGTGCCCACTCACACCCATAAAGCCACTTAGACACCAACTGACAGACTGATACTAACATTCACACAACCAGTCACTCACCCATACATTCTCTGAGACACCTAATCACTCACTTATACAGTCAGTCATGCACCCACTGGATCATCCATACAGGCACTGATTCACCAATACACCTTGGTATATCTATTTAACACCCATAAACGTTTTTAAAACGCTCACAGTCACTAGATGATATCAGTGATGTCATTTGAGATGTCATCATTAATGTCACTCACCATGTCATGAGTGATGTAATATGTGAGGTCATAAGCAGTGCATTGTGGGGGGCAAGTTATAGTTAGCTCAGCTAACTATAACTTCTGAATTTCTCTGGTTTTGTACACGTGAAACATGAGCCTAACTATAATGTTTCTGTAAACTTTGTTTTTTTCAGTGAAAATATATTATATATATTTACAGGGGACCTCCATTGGTCAACTCACTTCAGCCATTGCCTAAGTTCACTGTGAATGACCGCATTCTGCTCTTTCAAAAGGAGCATATCCACACATAAAGTAGTTCCCTTCAGTGCCAGGGACTACTATAGCCATGTGTGTGCGTGTGTTTTGGGGTTTTTTAGGCAAAAAATATATTTATTGTGGTTTGCAATTGTTTTCTTTTTTCATACTGGTAATAGTCTGGATGCTCCCCAAACAATAAACGTTTACAAAAAAAATGACAAAGAAGCATTTACAAAGCCATAAGGCTTGAAGCCAACTCCAGACCTATTGGCTTTGCCAGTGAATAATGGATTCATCTTGTAAATTAAACCTCCTGCATTAACTTTGTGCAGTATAGAGGGCCTAGGGGAGAATAGGTCTCACTATTGGATCCCTGCTCAGTGATCACCACAGAAGGGTGAACTCTGAGCAGGTATTCGCTCTATAGACACTAGCAAGTTGAAAAGCAGAAGGAATGCTCTCTTCTCTCCACTCCCAAGCAATAGCTCCCTCATGTTCCCAACAAGCATCCCCAACAGTCTTTTCCCACCATTTTGTTTCGAGGTACTTGGGGTCTCGACATACTCCCAGACTGATTCATGCCGCTGGTCAGCGCCTTGTTCCACCTTATTGACCATCGCCCTTAACTGACCCCTCTGGAGTCACCTTCACCCCTCTCTTATTGCAAGATCATGGTGAGACACCCTTTTTGCCCCCTCCCTCGGACCCGTTCTTTCCCTAATTGTGACCTGACACTGTGAGGAAATCCAGCTCTGGATGTGCTGATTACGGGATCCCTACTTGTTTGTTTGACTCTGACTTTTTGGTGGCCAGTCTGCTGTGACCTGATCTGTATTCAATACCCCTTTTACTTTATCGTCCTTACCCTGTATGCTCTATTAATCTCGTTTTCTATGCTTTTTAATGTTCTAGTAACGGATGTAACTTTGTAACAATGTGTAACCTCATGTAAAGCGCTCTGATACCTCCGGGTCTAGCCAACGCTATATAAAACTCTTCATATAAATAAAAAATAAATAAATACATTTTAGGCATGTGTTTTTTGGTTGACAAAATGCTTGAGGAGACTAGTATGTCATACCTAGAGAGTATATCTGCCCCAGTGCAGTAAGCCCATTAAATACCAGGTAAGATGTTAACTGATCATGTAGCACTGAGTTTGTATAATGGTACCCAACATGTGGTGATCTGTTTGGTGTGGAGGCGTATCGTCATCGCTTGTCATATGTACACAAAAGTGAGTGATGTTGTTTTAAGTTTGGTTTTGAAAACTGCAAATAAAAAGAATTTTAAAAAAAATAAAAAATACCAGGTAAGATGTTTAAAAAAAAATAGGTGCTTGCCAGTCCCAGGATTGTGCCACTCCCCACTCATATGTCCTAGATGGTCTTTTTGCGCTCTCAACGTAGGGGAGCAGATTGAGGTTTCATTCCCATCCCCCAGGAGGGCAGGGTAGAAAATCAACTGCACCATGAGTAAATAAGAAAAATGGAATGTGATATGGTTGGCCTGCGACTCCTGGGCCCAAGACTGTCTTTCTGCCCTACGGAGGTAGATGTGAGTGCTTTACCTCAGTCAGGTCACCAGGGGGCAGAAAGCCATAAAGACACTAGGAAAAGGTTTTAGAATAAAGCAGTGGTCTAAGGGCCGCTTGTTTCTCACCCCTGGGCCTAAGACAGTCTTGCTGCCCCTAGAGAGCAGATCGGAAATAAAGACTACCGCATACCAGCGATAGAAGGCCAGCTCATTACACCATTTATTTTTTGTACACTAGTCCCTGGTGGGCTTTCTGCCTTATTTGCCCTCCAGAGGAGAAACAAGACTGTCTTAGGGCCTGTAAGTGGGAAGAAACATTGTCTGATGCCCAGTAGTGGGGTATGCAGCCCAGTGCCAGGACAGCCAAGCACCAGACCACTTTCCTTTACTCGCTTTTTTTCTTCTGGTGGCCTGTTGGGCTTTTGCCACTCCCTCTTCAAACATACGAGAGTGAACCTTCGACATTTCAGGCCTGTTTTGACAATGCAAAACACACAAGATGATGGACAGAATGTTGCACATTGGCAAAACATTTACCCCCAGTCACAAATCTGGGTTTAATCCATCGTTATTTTGCTCACCACGCCACCCCAGTTCAGACATGGCCATATGCAAATCAGTCTTGACCCTGTGCCTCATGGGAACAGTCCAGCCCGAACTGCCAAGCCATGTATTCCCTGGACCCGAATCAAGCATCCTAGGACCGGTTTCGGGGTTTCACCCCTCTTCAGCCAGGATAGCTTGACTCCAGTGAAACCCCGAAACCGGTCCTAGGATGCTTGTTTCCAGTCCAGGGAGGACCTGGCTTGGCAGTTCGGGCTGGACTGTTCCCATGAGGCACAGGGTCAAGACTGATTTGCATATGGCTGGGTTCAAACTGGAACGGCATGGTGAGCAAAAAAACGATGGATTTAGGCCCAGATCTCTGTACTGGGGTGAATTTATGACATTCTTCTGCATTCTGTCCATCAACTGTTGTTTTTGTTTTGACAATGCAGCTGTTTCAATTCTTATTGTTACTATTTCATTCAAAATATACATAGAGTGGACTTTGGCTTTACCCAGAGGAGTATTATTCTCTTACTTGTTTGGTGCATCACTAGCCTTCCAGGAAGGGCTTCCATGGGAATGCCTAAAGGACTATTTTACATCATGAAAAGTACACTCATCATCATTTTATTTATCACATTTAGTTCTTTATCTCCTATACACGTTATTTTTGCTACTATGTTTCCCAGCATTGGTGTAGTATCCTGCACCCCCCACTTCACTGAGCTGGTGTCTGGAATGCTTAGAGTGAATGATGTAATAGGATGTTGGTGTGTGATGTGGAGTGGAAGCTACGAGATAGGGACAATTGGAGGGAGTATCAGGCCCTGCTCTGACAGGACCTATCTGCTGTCCCTGTAACCTAATGGCTTAACTTAAAATAAAGAACTTGTATGTATGCAACTCTTGTAAACAGCATTGGTGAATTCCCGTGTTTACATATTTGGCACATTAAAGCCAGGCCTAACGGCTTGGCCAGTGCTTGGTTGTCAAAGCATGGTGGATTTATATCAGTCATCAGTATCTGAGAAAAGCGATTTTTTTTTTGACAAGTGATCAGTCTACTTGTTGACTTCTTCTTAGGCCTTTGTGTTGCACAGCATGTAGTGAGGTGCATCTTGGCCACTGGCCCATTGATGTGTTTCTCTGCCTGATCTGGTGCTAGACTGGCATTGCTCATGGTGAACTACAGCTACTGCTTTTCAGAGAACTGCTTTTCTAGCTCTGTACTCGTTCTTGAAGGGCATAGCTGGAGTTGTAGCTTGGCCTTTGTTGCAAGTGAATTGTGTTCCCTGGCTTGTGTAAGTATCTGGATGGTATCACTTAGGGTACAGTATGGCCTCTGGGTTGGAGAGATCTTTTTCCCTGGTCTGCGCCAATACCTGGCAAGCGTTGTTTACGAAACACATACCCTCTGCGAAAGAGAATTGTGTTCCTCAGACTGCACAAGTTCTTGGCTGACTATTCTTGGGTTGAAGCAAGGCCTGTGGGTCGGAGAGAACTGTTAATCTATCTGTAAATGCATTAAGGGGGGTGAAGGGTGGTCTTTGGTGTGGAGTGTGCATTTTGCTGATCTGTCCCTGTTCCTATTTGTGTGTGAATGGGCTGTGTTCTTCTGCTATGCTGGTTCTTTACTGGCATTGCTGGTAAAGAACCTGACGAAATTGTGTTTTCAGGTTTGCTGTAGTTCTCTACATTTGTTTCACAGGGTAAAGCATTTATTATCGACCTAATAGAGTTGTGATAGCAGATTTGGGTCGGTTCTTGGCTTGTATAGATCTGGATAAAGAACATCTTCTTGGTCTGATGCAACTTATTGCCCAATCTAGTTGTGGCCCTTGGCTAGCAACACTCAGGATGATTCATGACCTGCTTGGCATAGTGGCCACAGTTCCACACACTATACTGGTTCTATGATGCCGTTTATTGGTGTGAAATGTGATCTCTGGTCTGGAAGAAAGTGGCTTCCCTGATTGTAGGAGAGTAGGATCTGCTTCTTATAGTTACCCCCACTTTTTGCTGATGTTTCACTGTTTTCGACTTAGTCTGGCTGGGATCCTGCTATCCAGGACCCCAGCCTAGCTGCTTTCTCCTCTAAATTGATTGCATGTACTTTAGGTACACTCCAGATTGGATTCTGTGGTACCCTTATAAGTCCCTAGCATATGGTATACTCTGTACCTAGGGCATAGGTACCCCAGAGGCCTCTCAGGGGATGCAGCATGTATTATGCAACCCCTGGGAGACCATTCAAAATGACACAACAGGTCTGCTACAGCAGCCTGTGTAAGGTGGTGCATGCACCCCTTACTTAGATATAGGTTCACTACATCTACTCCATATCACCGCACACATAAACCTATCAGTCACCCCTATGGCAGGCCTTATCAATCCTGAAGGCAGGGTGCTGGGTATTATGTGAGAGGGTGCACCTGCCTGAGCAGAGCCCCTCTGCAGGCTTCGGAACCTCTATTCCGGGGTTGTTTGTGATGCAGCCTACAATATACTCTTAAGTGCATTATAACCTTGCGGTAAATGATAACTTTAAAACGGCTGCATGGAAACATGTCGTGTTTGGTGTCAAACACCTTGGGACCATACCTTCACACCAGTAACTGGTGTGGGAGGTATGATTCCACCCTACTAGAGGGAGAAATATGATAACACCGGTACACCCGGTACCAGCTTTCTCGATCCTGGCATCACAAGATGGATGCTGCCAGCCACAGACATGAGTCTGCCCTCCTGCTGCTGGACGAAACTCCGGCAGGGGATGACTGGACAATAGGTTTCCTGTCACAGGGAGGTGTGACTACCTCCCAGACAGCTTTAGTGTATTGGGGATGGGTGGATGCACTCCAAGAGTGCTTTGATGTCTGCACTGGGGGCACATTTGATGTCCCTGTGCATAGTCCAGCTCAAACCGGTTGCAGGAGCCATTTGCTCCTGCTCTAGTGCGAAACTGGACAAAGGACATGGGTTTAGCCACCCCTCAGTCCTGACCCTCCCATAGGTGGGTCCCCAGAATTTGTCCCACCCCTTCCTTGGGTATAAAGTAGGAACCCCTGGCTACAGGACTTTAGATTTTACCTGGACGAAACTCTGCTAAAGAAACCAAGTACTTCGACTATTTACACTTCGTTGGATGACTGAAGAATCTCCCTTGGAGTAAAGGAGTTACTCTCCTGCAAGGCAGGCACCTGAAACGCATCTGACCGGTTTGCATCTTTGCAGCTCCTGAAGGACTTCGAAGATTTTGCAACACAGGAGGTGAGTTCCCAAGCTTCCCCGAGGTCGTCTAGTGTTCTCAGCAAACCTGAGACCCGCAGCCCTCATGGGGACCGTGCAACCCATACCCCTGGACACCGTGCCCATTTGTAGCAGCATATGGTTTTTGGCGATCCCTGAGACTGTGATTTGGGCTACTTGTAGTCCAGACCCCGAGCAGTGATTCCACCGAAGATTACCGGCCTACACTCCACGAGTGTTCCGTGGGCTGGTGTTTTGTGATTCCTCTCGAGGTCCCTTCGCGATCCCTGGTCAGTCGACCTGTGGGTCCCTGAGAAGGGAACTTTAACTTGCAGTGGGCTTTCCTGGTTGCTCCAGATGTGCCTTGACTCTCCCATCACTTGGGGAGTCCCCAGGACCTTGCTGGTCCTCACCGAAGCATCTTTTCTCTGACCGCATGGGTTGCAGTTGCCAAGGCTTGTTGGTCTCCAATCTGGACACTGACCCCCCCCCCCCACCCCACCCCAGCACTCGACATCCTTCATGGGACAGCTCAGCTGCGGACTTTGGTTGCCGTCAACCTCTCCTGGTCCCCGTAGCTACAGAGTCAAGCTTCACCTCTTCTCACCTGAAACACCCGACATCGGTGGGCATTCGTCTACCGAGCCCCTGGTCATCCTGAAGTGACCCTGACTCTGTCCCCTCTGCTTTCAGGTTCTACTCAGCTCCGATCCAGGCTTGGATCACACCGGACACTTATCTTCCCAGCAGCAGAACTTCTTCGCAACACGCCATTGAAATCAACAAGCGTTTCCCACACCACTTGAGCCCTATGCACCCGGCTCTCCTGGGTTAAGTAACACGGGTACCTCGGTACTCTCAAGGGTGCTGACCTTAGAACCTTCTATGTTCCAAAGGATTTGCTTGAAGTCCTCTCCTAAGTGTCCTTAAACTTTAAAATTCCAATCGTGACTTTCCCATAGAGTTGTACGGAGCTCGCGGCTATGTTCCCACACTGCACGCGTTCCCCGTGGGTCCCCTGTGTCACTACCTTGGGTGGTTCCTTGGGGTCCCAGTGATTCTATGTGCTCTAGGCACTGTGTCTAGTTAAGTCGTGGTTGTTATACCGCTTTCTTAGTATATGGTTCGGTCTCTTCCTGGAGCCCGCTGTGTATTGTGCTATTTACTGTCGTTCTAGTGCTTTAATATTGTGTACCTTGTGCTCTGATCTCATAAAGAGGTTAGTAGAGAGTGTTTAGTAATAAATACATATATTGTATATATATCTTGTGTGGTACTCCTTTCATTTGGTCATTCAAGAGGCTATAATCTGGTAAACCAAGCTGCTTTACACTCCTTCAAGACTTAGCCTGAAGGCTGCTCTCCATAGCTGCCACTAGGATAGCTTTCTAGAAAGGTTGCCTTTAACCTAATCATCAATAAGGGTCGTTTGGACTGGTGCAAGGTGCCCACTATAACAAGTGGACAGCATATACCGGGCCAACTTCTCACACTGATCAGTACAGGCTCTAGACCGCATCACTTGGAATGAATCACAGCATATGACCTGAAGGTTCCTCTGCTCTTCCATCAGTAGAGGTTCTAGGCTGCTGTCACCTGGGCGAAATGTGAACTATAGTCTTGACAGAACTGCATTCCCTGATCTGCACTCATTCTATCTACCATTGTGTAGGGTGAAATATGGGCTCTGATCTGGAGATAGTTGCATTTCCCTATCTGTAAAGTTCTACACCTGTATCACTTGTGGAAACATGTGGCCTTTGATCTGGATGGAGTTATGTTTACCAATTATCTGTCCTTGGTTTTGTTTGTGATTGAGTGATAGACGACCCTCGGTCTGTACAGTTGTTGGGCATCGTTCATGGGGAATCGTGTTACTGGGTCTCTGGGGGTTGCTTTCTTGTGATTGTCAGGTGTTTGTGTGGCATCCCTGCACTTTAGTCCTGTTCATTGAGGTTTGGGTGGGTCTCGGCAGCAGGGCAAGAGATGGTAACACTGTCCCTTTGCAATGTATCTGAGTTCCTTTGATAGTTCTTGCTACTGTCATTTTAAAGGTAAGTGAACTCCTCTAAAAGGTGTAGTTACTGTCTGACAGGAAATATTTGAATTCTGTTAAGCGGGTTTACGGTCTATGGAAAATACTTGAGCTTTGTTGAGAAGTGTTTTTGTTGGTCTTTGAAGAGTCCAAGCTCAGCTGAGCAGTCTTGATACTGTCACATTAAAAGGGCTCTGGATCTTCTCAGAAATGTTGGAACTGTCCTATTGGGAGTGTTTGAGCTCTGCAGAGGAGGGCTGACACTGTCCGTTTTAAACGCTACGAGCAGTGGTGACAATGTATTGTATGCAAGTAGGGGAATCTGGCCACCCAGAAAGCGCCTTAGGCTCGCAAGAGGTATGGAAAGCGCTATGTAAATACCAATACAATAAGGCGACCATCGCATAAATAGTGTCTGAGCTCCGCTATCGGAAGCATACGAGCGTGGATGAGAAGGTTCAGCACTCCTCTCCTATTGAGCGCCTGGCAGGCCTTCTCGGAAGTGCTGTGCCCACGTCCAGTAAACGCATGGTTCCAGCATGGCTAATTTAAGAAGAGGAGGAGCTAGGGTTGGGGTGCCCTGACACGACAGTATACTCTAGCATGTACAGGGCTTCTGCGCTGCCTTGCCAAAGTGCTGCCAGCGCGTCCCGGCTGCAGGTAGCCCGGCCCGCACTGCTCTGGCACCAGAAGACGAGGAGGCCGTGCCAGGGCAGCACTGCGGATTTTCCTGGCCCTGCCCTCTGTCCACAGCTATCGGTCAGTGGTTATTGATGGTCATTAATTAGCAAGTATTGAAATTGCATTTATGTTATGTAGTGCTTACTACCCAA
Source organism: Triturus cristatus (assembly GCF_964204655.1). Classification (NCBI taxonomy): domain Eukaryota; kingdom Metazoa; phylum Chordata; class Amphibia; order Caudata; family Salamandridae; genus Triturus; species Triturus cristatus. The sequence continues at coordinate 282,064,310 of NC_140584.1, read as the reverse complement.
TGATGGGGCATTGAAGCTCTTTACATCAAGTTTTACCCTGTTCGGGAACACAAGGTTGTCGGTTAATCCAGTGGTTATTGGGATTAGGTTTGTGCTGTCAAGGGAACCGTTTCATGCATTTACTCCAGTTTCCTTGTGGTGGTTTAAATTAACTGGAGTTAGCGTCGATCATCAGTGGGGGGAGGTATGTGCGTTCGTTGAGGCTGCTGATGGGATTAGTAGATGAGAGAGAGGAGATTTGGTATTTTCAGACTGCAGAAGTGATTTTTCTGCGAAGAAGAGGTTTGTTATTTATTTTATTTTATATATTTGGAACTAAATCATGCCAGTTTGTCGATTACAATAATATAGATGAAGGCAAACATGAGTATGATGTAAAGTAGGCCGTGCTCAGATAGAGGATACATGGACTGAAAGTTCAGACAGGCCGCTGTTCCCCGCGTGCTGTTAATTCAGTTAGTGAGCACATCTTTATTATTCCTGGCTGGGTTCCAGGGACCCTGACTCTAAAAGGTCTCCTTCGCTGCATTGTATATATTCTTATTTGTAAATGCGCTTGCTGTATGTCAAATGTTCGAAATTTCACTCACCCTCCCTAGGCCTATGAAAAAAGCCCCTTTAAAGCCTTGCAGAGCTTCTTATAAATACTATATATTATTTATGCCACGTCAGCTTCCTTTTACAGTGCTCCTAATCTATTGCATTGTGGTTTTAACAGTGAAGTATACATTACGGCCAAGGTGTATATTCTTTTTTGCTGCGCTACATTCAGGGCCACTGAAATTATGCGACTGACTAAATTATGCAGCAAAAATTGCAAATTATACAGCATATTACTCATGCACTCACTTTTTAAACTCATTTTTAGATCTGGATTTTAGTGTAGACCTATTGATTTTGCTAAAATTATACTAATTGATGTGTTGTGGTCATTCATATTTAATTGGTCTTTTGTTGTGTTATTCACATCTTTCTTCTGCCCACTTCAGCATGGCGCTGTTGGTTAGCCCACTTCAGCCATTGACTAACTCCACTGCGAGTGAATGAATCCTGCTCTTTCAGAAGGAGTATAGCCACAGAGAAAATAGTTCCCTGTATGTTAAAAGATGCATTGGCACTGTGTTTATTGAGACTACTTTTTTTGTTGCTTTTAGGCAGTTTTCTTTATATATTGGCTAGGATATGGTAGTTTCCCAATCAAAGTTCAACAAAAGTAATGAGGAAATGGGGGGTATGGCCAAGATGGCGGTCACAATGGACGTGTTCTAAGGATGCTCTGTGCGAGGCCCATCAATTATCCTGTTTTCCTGCGTCTACTTTGCCTGCATTATGTCGCCCTGCGTCCAGTGTATGTTGGAGGCGCCGGATGGGGTTGACGGTGGCTGGGTCTTGTCGCGATTCCTGTGCGATCGGGCTGCTGGTGGCAGCGGCCTGCGGAGTGTTCCCTGGCGGGCGGCGGCTAACTAGGGCTAGGCTGGCCTCGGCGGCTGCAGCTCCCGACTTGACTGGTATGGGCCCCCTACGGTGCTGCTGGACCCCAGCGAGTGACAAGTGGGGCTGTTCTGGCCCTGCTTCAGGTGCGTGGTGCTCCAGAGGGTGGTGACATCCTGCTGATTCCCTGGACCTGCGGAGGATCTCCAGAGGCAGCGATGGCGGGAAAGGAGGCGGACAGCTCGGTGCCTGGAGGACGAGGCGAGACGGAGAGGACTTAGTGTGACACTCGTGGCGCCTCCCAACCTCCCCTAAAATAAATGAAAAGTCTGGCCCTCGCCAATCGGTTGGCACTGCTGTTGGGCTGGAGGTGCGACTCTTCCTCCTGTAGCCGAGTGGGGAACCTGTGACTTGGTGGGATGGTCGGGAACAGGAGGGCCCAGGCAAGTGGGAGGCCAAAAGTGCAAAGCACTTGGAAGCGGCGGTGAATTTGTCGAGAGTGGGGCCTGGCCTGGTTATCCCGGAAACACCCAGAGGAGCGAGAGTGGGAGCTACACAACACAAGAGTGCAATAATGTCAGCGCTGCGGGGGACCCTCCTCCCTCTGCCTGTATTGTGGGCACAGAGTGTCCCTGAGGAGAGGTTCTTGGACCCTTTGCACTGCGAGGATTCCCTAGGAAGCGACTTGGCCTACGAGTGATCCTTGGGCGCCCCCCTTGCTATCTCAACATTACATCACATTGAGTGGGGCACTTCCTGCTCTGTTCCCTGCAGGAGCAGGGGGAATCTGGCCCGAGACATGGGGGACCCCTTGGCGCCCTCATTACTATTGGATTTCTTTCCAAAAACATATGGCCAACAGAATTGAAGTGCTGACAGTTGTGACCTTTTTATGCAGCAGAACCTGCCAGAGATAATGAGGTGGAATCCACTTATCAATAGGTCGGAATTGTAGGTTGCTTCGTCTTTAAGTGCCTAGCTGGGGCGTAGGTGCTTTACTCACTACAGCCATAGATTGGGTAGGCGCGACCCAAACCGGCAGGGGTCCAGCTCGACCCTCCTGATCCCAGTAGGGGTACAATAGCTGAAGACGATGACGCCTTTCCCATCGGAGACCCCATTAAACTCCAGCTGGACAAGATCCTAGCTGCCTGAGAGGATACTAAGGCCACTTTACAACAGGACGTAGGCACAGTGTCAGTGGGCCTGGGCCTGCTCAGCGCGGAACACCACAAGCTAGCAGACCAAGTCAATGAGGGGAGACGTCTATTACCGAATTTAGGCCAGAATGCACGATGCTTGGGAGTTAAATGGCAGATCTACAGGACTCGAGTGGCGTGCTGAAGATGCGGAAGGCAGAAACAGATGCAACAATATTAGAGTGGTAGGCCTTCTGGAAGCAATTGAGAAGGGTGACATGGTGGGTTATCTGGGAAAATGTTGCAAACAGAGGTAGCTGCTGGTTTACTTACCCCCTTCTACACATTGGAACAAGCTCATCGAGCGCCGGCAAGGCTGCTGGCCCCGGGCCCACCACCCAGACCGGTGGTGGCCAGGCTGCTTCATTACCGAGACTGGGGTATTGTACTGCAAAAAGCTTGCTCAGTAGGCTTCTATGTGGTGCCTAACGTGAAGGTCTCTATTTCTCCAGACTTTTTCAGCATCGATGCAAGCTAGGTGATCCTCCTTAGAGTTCAAGAGCTCGACAGAATAATGGAATTCAATATTCATTGATGTTCCTATCGAAACTACGGACTGTGCTCGATGGACCACACATTTTTGCGAGGACCCTGAATCCGCTTGGACCTGGTTCGAGGCCTACAAGGCGCGAACAATCCTCCCCACCAAACGGATAAGATCTTCGGCTCCCAAGCAGAGGGCGTGGATACGTCCACGCCGAGCCTGGAGAGTGGGGCCCCAACGGCAGCCCATCACCCTCACAGACCGAATTGGAAAGTGCAGCATCTCTGCAGGCAGTAGTGGACATTGTCCAGAAGCGCAAGAATGTTTCAGAGGCGGATACTGGATCGACCAAAAATCATTGCAACCGGACTCTATGTCCGAACACGGGGACGAGACTGGGCTTCCAATGGTTACACCGTGGAAATGAGATGATCTGATTTGAAATCCTTTCTTGTGAGGGGGACTTGGGGTCTGGGTGTTGATAGAGGCTCGGGGGTGGGAGGAGGGTCTCCTGGGTGGCCCGAGTTTGCTTTGTACATTTTTAAAGGAACATTGCCTCCTAGGTGTATTTTGCTGTCTACCGGAAGTCATTTAGTCTGCATACAATGTAATGGGCCCACACTACACAGAACTGGCTAACCCCTCTTGGACTGCACCTTACAGAGTGGCCATTTTAGGCTGATTGGGTGAGGAATTCACTTACAACATGTTTGATGGGGTTTGGTTTGGACGACCGGCGTTTGCTGTGCCGCCCTTGGGGTGGGGAGTTATTAGTTGGGGGTTGTTTATGCCCCATTTCCTTATTTTTATATTCAGGGTTTTTCTTTATACATACAGAGACCACACAGTGGCATGAGCGGCGGTGGGAGATGGATGGGGAGATACTGGGCGGTTGAGGTTGGAAAACAATGGTGTAAACACTTATGCCTGACCAACGACTAAAGCTGAAGTTTATGTCCTGGAATATTAGGGGAATGTGGTCAGCCTCAAAGAGACATGGAATTCATAGGTACCTCCATAGGAGGGGAGGGCAGGTCGCCATTCTCCAATAGACCCACCTCACAGGGACTGAGAGAGATTGGTTGCGGCGTAGATGGCGAGGCCAACTCTATGCTACCTCTTATTCGGCTTACGCCAGGGGGGAGGTCTTAATATGGATCAAAGCTGGGGTTCCTTTTGAGCTCACCCATCCCATTATTACACTGGGGTGTGTCTACACACCAAAGCAAGACCAGATTCCCTTCCTCCACTCACTCTCCACTCATATGGCTATCCTCCCAACGGAGGGACGCTCAGGCCAGTAGCGGCTTTGTTTTATTCTTTTATTGACTTCTAACTACTTTTATGCACTTTAGTCTCTCACAGTATATTATTGCTGCCTTGCAGTAAGCCTATTTTTCCCAGGATCTCTTGCTCATTGATACTCTTCCTTTTAGAGGTTTTGTCTCCTTCAACTTTCCTTCTAAAGTATTACCGGCTCTCCGCTGCCGCTCTTCTAGCCCGCTCACCCTTCCACTGTGGTGATTCCCGTTTGAGTGGAGAGAGCGAGCGAGATCGAGCAAACTCCCACTTCCCGTTTCGCCGGGGCCAGAGGAGTTGGCGGTCTAGCTGCTCTCCTGGCTGCGTACTTAAACAGCATGCCACCGCTGACGCGCAGCAGAAGCGTGCAGCTGGCACGCCAAAGGCAAGCCCATCTGCGTCCAACCGTCGCCAGGACCCCTGCACATTTTGCGCCAGTCACTGCTATAACATCGAGATGCTCCTACTTGGCTGAGGAACTCAGAAAGGTTAGATTTCTTGGTAATATGTGAGGTGCCTTCAATGTATGCAACCAGGTTAGACCCTTTCCCACTCTTGAAGGTCCCTTTGTATATATACATTGCCATTTCCAGAGCCTCACATTGAAACAGGAGGCAGAAATCCAGTTCTTTCCTCACAGGGTGGACCTTGACTCTTAACTCCCCTCTAATTCTCGCTTCCCATCCCCACACATACTTGGAAGTGTTTTTTTGAGCAATGTGAGATCTCTGCCTAAGCATGCCATCGAAATATGGGACTTGCTCCTCTCGGAATCCCCAGATCTCGATTTCATCACCGAGACTTGGCTTAAACCTGCCTCCACACCTTCTATTACCTTGACTCTCCCTGAGAACTAACACATTTTAAGGCTGGACAGGGAGGATAAAATGGGCGGAGGCATTTCTATTATTTATAAAGATTCTTTGATGATATCCATTATTGTTAATAGCTCAAAAGCTAATATAGAGATCTGTATTTTTAAAGTTTAGCTCACGTCTCAGGATTGTTGGAAAGGCGCCCTTGTTTATTGTCCCCCAGGACCCCATTGCTGACTTCACACACACATTGATGGAACAAATTGCCACCCACACTATTTCCTCTAAACATTTTATTCTTTTAGGTTAGGTGATTTTAACATTCATAGCAAAAATAGTTCCTATACGGATTCCATTCAGTTTCTTTCAGACTTGGCCTCTCTAGGATTGGAAAAGATTAATGTTGGGCCCACCCATTCTGAGGGCCACACATTAGATCTCATTCTGACTAATTCTCCCAGTATCCACACAGAGGCACCCCGCCCAATTGTATGGTCTGATCACTCCCTGATTGACTTTGAGATCAATGGCATTCAGGGGGCCTCCGCCCCCAATAAACCACCAATAGCTTTAGGAGACATTGGCACAAAATTACTCAGGACACCTTCATGATCGAATGTACGGCTCCTATGGTAGGGGAGTTGGGAGACATTAATTTAAGGTTAGGCGACTTCCATGGGGCTTTAAAATCAGCTATAGACATCCTTGCCCCTCAAAACTACAATACAAAGACACGCAGACGACATGCGGCTTGGTACTTGCCTGAGCTGCGTAAGGAGAAGACAAGTTGCGAAAAATTGGAGAAATGTTGGCGACGATCACATAACCTGAATGAGAATGAAACCTACAAAATTGCACTAGCGGTTTATCATAGGAATATAAATAAAGCTCAGGTAGCTCACATCGCCTCCCAACTCAGCCAGGCAGGTAAATCCACCAACGAACTCTACCAAGTTCTTAAATCCTTCACTAATCCTTCTGCCTACGCAAATGATATTCCCTTCTTCCAAGCATTATGCGATGACAAAGCTAACCACTCTGAAGAAAAAATTTACATGATATTTGACAAATGTCCTAGAGCTATTGACATTTCTAATGAAACATCCATCCACACTCCATTTTTTACTTTTATGCCTCTCTTTTGGAAACTGGTCATATCTGGGTCACCTCTTGATATTGTGTCAGCAAGGATCTCTGTGTTACTAGCTATGCAACAAGCCCCTTCCATCAACGCAATAATAAATCTATCATTGAGTGAATGCCAACTTCCACACGAGTTCCAGGCTGCACAGGTATTCCCGATCTGCAGGAAGGCTAACCTTCCTGCAACCGACTTGTCAAACTATCGATCCATCTCTCTCCTTCCGCTGAGGAGTAAACTTCTGGAAGGTCATATTAACAAAAAATTCACAGAACATATAGAGTCGCAAAGCTGCCTGGACCCTTCACAGTCTGGTTTTTGACCTGTGCACAGTACTGAATCAGCTCTGATAGTGGTGTCAGACTACATCAGACATTCTCTTGACAACAACCAGGCGGTACTACTAGTGCTATTGGATCTATCGGCAGCCTTCGACACGGTGTCACATCACAAACTACTTCTAAGAATCAGGGAGATAGGGATCTTTGGACGAGTTCAACAATGGTCTGCGAGTTTTCTAACTCAGCACATGCAGACCATTTATCTGGGACCTTACCGCTCCCACACTATGGAGCTCACCAAGGGAGTGCCACAGGGCTCCTGTCTTAGCCCTACTCTATTTAATGTATATGTGGCTCTCCTTGCCAAGATGGTTGGAGAATTTGGTTTCACCCCCTTTTCATACGCAGATGACACACAACTTCTATTTTTTAACAGTAGCACCACATCCACCATATCCTGCTTTTCGGAAGGCATTTAGGTAGTCTCTGGCTGGATGACAGAAAACCGTCTCCAGCTGAATGCTAGTAAAACGGAGATTATGTTCTTTGTTAATGCCCAAACACTTTGGTTGGCAGATTGGTGGCCGTCTGACTCGGGCATAGCTCCCATTTCCAAGATGGTGGTTTAAAATCTGGGTGTCCATTTAGACCACTCTCTCACTATGAAAGTTAAGGTGGTGGCTACTGGCACCTGCTTTCATATTAGGAGTCTCTTGCATAGAATATTCCATCTCCTCCCCTTAGCCATGCGAAAAACTCTGGTTCAGGCACTGGTCATTAGTCGGTTGGACTATTGTGACACACTTCTGGCAGCAAATGAATCTTTATTGAATAAACTTCAGGCGGTCCAAAACACTGCGGCTTGACTGGTCCAGAATATGCCATCCAGAACAGCCTCTATTTTAAAAGAGTTACACAGTGACAACTGGGCCCAGGTCATTAGAGATACAAATGGGTCACTAACTCATAAAATACCTGTAAAGAATGGTCTTAGACAGGGGTGCGTTTTGGCACCCCTGCTTTTTTCTATTTTTCTGGCAGATCTCCCCACAGTGCTGGAAATAGAAAAAAGTGTGAGTCCGCGTATAAATAGAAAAAAAGTGCCCTGTCTTTTATACGCCAACGATCTTGTGATCCTTGACCAAACCGAAATGGGATTCCAAAGAAAACCAAATGTGTTTAAATTACTGTGATAAAAAGTTTTAAATTGTAAATATGGATAAAACAAAGGTCTTACAATTTGGGAAGAGAGCTAAAAAGAAAAATTTTAATTTTTAGGACAAGTTAAACTAGAAATTGTAAGTGATTTCAAATACCTAGGCCTTTGGTTTGACAGTACATCGAAGTGGGACACCCATCTGAAGGCACAAGCTGCAAAAACCTCCTCGTCAGTGTGTGGCCTGAAAAAATGTAATAAAGAATATGGCGACATGTCACATAGACCCTTAAATGCATTTGAAGCCATGATCCCCCCTGCAAGTTCTGTATGGTGCAGAAGTGCTCTATTTGAGTGGCAAAAGGGGTTGGGATCGTGAAGAAGGAAAGACCTTAAAAATGCTGCTGTCTTTACCAAGTGGTGCCATGATCCAAGCAATTAGAATGGAGGTAGGGCTAACAGCCTGGAATGTAAAGACCCAAATGTCCTTATTAAGATTCTGGAAACGTCAGGAGTTAAGGGGTGCGCAAAAGATTTCAACATGGTGCAGAGAAGAAATTATAACTAGTAGCCTTGGTTGGGCACGGGATGTAAGGAAAACCCTCCAGTCCACAGCGGCGCATTTAAAGTTGAGCCTCTTGCAGCCATCCTTGGACATAGTCTTTACAAAGAAAATACTTAGGGCTCAAGGCCTTCAATACTCTAGATCACAAGACCGTGATTATCTGAGGGTGAAAAAATCAGTTAATTGGGTAAGGAGCGCATGGGAAAGGGAGGACCGGTTCCCATAATTGGACTTTTTGCCTAATAAATGGTTAAGACACGAAATTCTACGGGTTCGAGTGGGTATTAACCCTTGGAAGTCGGATGGAAAAATAAAAGCAGCGTTGATCCAAATGGATGGTATCTGTAAATGTGGCCTAGGCGTAATAAATGATATTTTGCATATATTGCTTGATTGCACATTGATTTTAGCGATACGAAAAGTATTTTTGCAACCAATATTTTTAAAATATAAGGTGAACTCACGTGCTCAAGCGGAATGTCTTTTTATGGATATGTCATCCCTAGATACTACAATCGCTTTGGGGAAGTTCCTCAAAGCAACACATGATTTTATAAAGGAGAAATTAAAAGAGGGATTCTGATTTAAAAACTTTTTTAAATGTCCTCCCAAAAGTGAGAATTTTATGGATGAGAATTCTAGGGATCTATATATTGTTTGTAAACTGTGATAACATTTATTGTGTTTTTTACTATGTTATCACTATGAGGATCCAAAGTTGTGTATGATTTTAAAGACTATGGTGTAAATAAACCTTGATTATCTCTCTCTTTCTCTCTCACTTCTGCGTCAACTACACTGTTTTCCCATACGGCAGAGAATCAAATTTAAGGTCTGTTGCTTTGTACATAAAGCATTAAATGGCAAAGGACCTACCTCTATAACTGATAAACTCATCCACTATCAGCCCGGCAGATCCTTACACTCCGGGGAGAAATCCCTCCTTATCACCCCCCTCCCCATTTTAGGAAGTCCCGTATGGGAGGTACAGCTCTTTTTAAATCTTGCTCCCCTCTATTGGAATCTTCTGTCCTTATTACTTTTTAGGAAACTCCTCAAATCTTTTCCAATTGAATCCACTGGTCCAGTGTTCCGCTGCTTTCAGCACGGAGATACTCCTTAGGGGGTGATTCTGGTGCTTTTTAAATCCTTCATTCTTTCATTCATACTTTGCTGATAGGGGGTGACTTTAACGTGACTTTAACTGTATGATGGATATGTTATTAGACCGCTCAACTCTTCCGCTGACAGGCACCGGGGCTGGTAGGCTGGTGGTGGGACTGAGAGACTGGATGACACACTGGGGGATGGTAGATATTTAGAGGATTCAGCACGGTGAGGAGCGAGGTTTCTCATATTTCTCCCATATACATAATCTACATACCTGGATCGATCAATTTGTGTGCTTTCAGAAAATTACCCAACAAATTGTACATTTGAATATTTGGGTCCGACCATAGTCCCGTGCTTCTATGTTTTCAGCCATTGGGGTAATGCCCACCTATACCTTTGTGGAGACTTACTCCGATCCCACTGGAGGACACATGCTATCGTAACTCTAGCGGAAGTAGTCTCAGAGTACTTTGTTTGGAATCAGTGTTTTGTATCCTCAAGCATAGTGTAGTGAGAGACTTTTAAGGTAGTGGGATGGCGGTAGGCACCCAGAGGGAACTTGACCGAGAACTCCAAAACCTAGAAGACAAGTTGCATGTTTTAGATTGGAACATAGGCACCCGACCCGGTCTGGAGTACTGGAGGAAATACAGAAAACAACAGAATAACACAGAACCATATTAGAGAGAATGTGCAGCCATGACTATAAGCAATGCATTAATAAGGCTTATGAAGAAGGTGATAAGACAGGGTGGTTGTTAGCATGGCTCATCAGGCCAGAGTCTCGGGGGACCCCTATTATGCATATTAGACAAAGAGATGGCCTCTCTTTGCATTCACCCACAGCTATTAATAGCGAGTTCTATCGCTACTACAAAAACCTGTACGCATCCCCGCACCCCTCGAGGCAGCGGACCTATCAGACTTTATAGCAGCCATTCCCCTGGCCTCCATCACCGAGGAGTGTGATAGAGAATTGGGTGGCCATATAACGGCACAGGAGATTCGAGTGGCGATTAGTGATATGGCGAGAGGTAAGACACCAGGACTAGATGGTCTGCCAATCGAGTGCTACAGGGCTTATGCGGAGACCCTGATCCCCCAATTAGTTCAGCTGTGCGCTGACTCATGGCACCTTGGTGGACTCCCGAAATCTGCTAATGAGGCCGTGGTCATCCCACTTCCCAAAACCAAGACACAGGGTGCTCAGGTTACGGAGTTCCGCCCGCTGTCTATGTTGAACATAGATTTTAAGATACTTAGTTAGGCATTGGCGCTCTGCTTACTCCCCCACATGCAGACTCTTATTCATGAAGACCAAAACGGCTTCATTCCTACCTGTAACACCTCCCAAAATCTTAGGCGACTTTACCACGTGATGCATCACCCTGAGGCCCTGTCAAATCGGGATGCAGTATTTGTGTTGATGGACCTCGAAAAAGCGTTCGACACAGTGCGTTGGGACTATCTTTTCGAAGTGATGTGTAAGATGGGCCTGGGTGTGAACTGGGTGCGTTGGGTCCAATTACTATACACTACATCGACGGCCCGGGTGAAGACGTCCCCGGATATCCCCGCAAAATGCGGTTTGTAGGGACACGAGGCAAAGATGTCTTTTGTCCCCACTGTTGTTCTCTCTGGCCATCGAACCCCTAGCAGTGCTTTTACGACAGGAATGTCAGGGCTCCGGTGTACTAATTGAGGGAAGAGAACATATTGTTTCCCTCTATGCAGATGATATTCTTGTTTAATCTGAAGGATGGAGTGAAGGATATAACAGGCTTTAGATTGTTTGCAGAGGCTTGGGTCAGTGTCTGGACTGAAAGTTAATAAGGCCAAGACGCATGTCTTCCCTTTGTCTTCAGGATGCAGCATTGCCGTAGGGCCTCCCTCCGGACTTGATGTGGTCACTCACCTCCTTCTGATAATTGGGGATCCAAATTATTCACCATTTGGATGACCTTCGGGAGGCCAATTTGGGGGAAGGCCCTCTGCTCTCTAAAAGCCTGTGTTCCTTTATGGAGATACCTCAAATTGCAAAAACTATATTATCCCCGTGCACTCAAGTTATATTTACAAAATTCAAGCGTTCCTGTTGGCGCCACCTGTGTCACACGGAGTCCAACCGTGTCTTTGAATTTGAATATCAAGAATTAAACTTGAAGTTTAATCGATGGAGAAATTATTTTCAAAAAAATAATAAATCGAAATATGTGAAGAAACCTTAGTGTTTCATTGAGTACAGTGCGCACTTGTTTGGTGGGTAGGTGATACTCTCCACAAGATTCTTGATACCTCAAATTGCCCATCATACTTACTAACAGGGTCATACTCCCAAGACTCCTATATTTCTTTGGAAATTTACCTGTGGGAATACCAGCATTGTAGTTTAAGCAACTGGGTACACCGGTGTGGGATTTGATATGGGATGGATGTCGCCATAGGGTGTCGCTGGCCGTTCTCCGACGCTCATTGGAAGAGGGGGGCCTGGGTGTTTTGGACTTCGAGCTTTATTTCCCAGCTGCCCAACTTCAGTGGATTGCACGATTGCTCGACCGCACCACTCATGATGGTTTGGGGGTGGTTGGATTCTCACCACATAGGGACCTCCTTACTGGCCAAGTTACTCTGCACCCTAATAGGACTCCAGCACTCGGGAGTGTTGCTTGCGGTGGCTCTCAAATACTGGCGTGGTGAGGACAGCGGGGATGCCGTTGTATGCACCGGCGCTGCCCCTGGTAGGTCTCTCACATGGTGAACCCATGACATATTTCACGGCTGGGCAAATGGCAGCCTGAACGGACGCTGGGGTAGTCGCTCTGAGTGTTTGCTACCATCGGGGCACCCTCCTACCATTCGATAAATTGATGGAGCAACATGGCTTGCAGCCAGGACAATTCCTTACTTATTAGGCAGTCACACAGACATTGTGAGATATGTGGGCGGGGGATTGGGACGAACCTGTGACGCATTCCGTGCTACAGTTATTGGTTTCGATGGGATCGACCAGACACCTGGTGTCCTGGTTTTATCACTCCCTTGTGGCTATGGTACGTCGTCCCTTACTGGCTTTGGGGGGCAGATGGGAAAGAGTCTTCGTATCCAGAAACATCTCCAAATATACCAGGCTGAAATACACCCAGTTTAATTTTATACACATGACCTATGTGACTCCACATAAACTCAAGGTGGTATACGGAGGTGAGCCACGCTGCTGCCCTCGGTGTGGTCACTTAGACGCTGATTTTGCCCACTTGATATGGCTTTGCCCCAAAATACGATCTTATTGGACGGAAGTAGTTACGACCCTGGAGATAACGCTTGGCTGTCCTCCTCCATTCACTCAGGAGGCCTGCATCCTGGGCCTGTTCCCGATACCAACCCCCCTTATAGTGGGTTCACGATTTAAAGACTTGGCCTTCGTGCTTGAAAAATATGAATTGCTATGACCTGCAAGTAAATTTGGAGGCCCTCCGATTCAAACTTGAGGGGAGGATGTTACCCAATGGGCGAGGGAAGAGGAAAGGGCATTGGCTAGAGAGGAGGCCAGTGGAGTACATGCTCGCTCTATAGCAGGTCTTTAGACAGCATGATTCGTGGCGTGCGAGCACCCAGGGATTGGCCAGGAGGTAGATCTTGGGGGAAAGTAGTGACCCATTGGAATAAGAAATGGACAGGGGGTTGGGAGAGTAGGAAATGAAAACGTTTTTGGAAAGTTCCGGGACCCACCTACTATGCCCTAAGAGCTATAAGCTTTGCAGATAAGAAGCTGAGTGCAGATTAAGTTGCCAGGCCTACTTCATAAAGGGTAATCTCTGAGATATGTGAGACACTCGCCATGCCACCAATAGGGAACCTTTCACCCCCCGCACTCACACCTCTACTAACTGCTTTTAATCCTCTGTGCAAGGACTTTCTGTTTCACCGCATTTTGGTTATTTAGAAATATTGTTAAATTTTCTTTTTTTGGATTTCCTGATATATATCTGGCATCTCAGTTTTCCTTGATGTTCACATTCTTCCCTCTTCGTAAAAGCAATGGGCTAATTATCATGCCATATAACAATACAAAATATTAGCATTGTATAGACCTGTTTGGAAAGTGCGATGGTCATTGGCTATATGAATACACACAATTTTCTTTGTAAAATGTGATATGATGTCACGTCTACAAGATTAAAATGCCAATAAAAATACTTTTAAAAAAAAGCGATGAGGAAGTGAGCACTAGCAAAGTCAAGAAGCTGGCAGCCAACGCCATATTGGCTTAATCAGGGCTTGTTAAATACTAAATAACCCTGTATGAGCACTGAATTCACCTCATTGACATCAATCTAACACCTAAATACAGCAATCGGCAACTCAAAGGTGACCTGCCTCTGCGCAGCAACACCTAGTAGCATTTTTAGTAATGTTTGATTGGTTTGAGAAAGGAACTTTTTTGTTAATTTGCTAACTATTCAGAAAATGATGGATTAAATGGCAAGTGCAGCAAATCCATGATTATGTGGAAAGCGCTGCCGCAGCAGAATCTCCTAATTCCATGGCACTGGTTATTCATTAGATCTCCGCTCTAGACAGCGCCCATGCACACTTTATTGAGAAGAAGCATGCTGCACTTCTTTGTGGGCATACAGCCCACCCATAGGCTTCCCATTTGCTGTAACAGTCGTCGCTCCATTTTTCTTTCTCCCCATTAATCAAGGGCATGTATATGTCGTGCCTCTTCCGGTGTTTAGCCCTCCTCAAGAGCGCCGCCTAACTACTTTTCAACATAAGCAGCAGCCATTTTCATGGGCAGGGGTCCTCTGGAGGGCTCGGCCTCCACACAGCTGTTCAAACTCACTAGACAGACCTCGGATTCGGGATTAGAGGAGGCTTTAAAACCCAAACATGTGTTCTTGTGAGTTGGTTGCTTGACATATGACGTCAGTTTATTTTTTATTTTTTCTGTTTCTTCGTACAATGTTGCAGTTTTTCCCTCAGCAGTTTCGACCTTTTGACTCATCATTTTCCTCTTTCTTCCTAGGGCAGCTGCAGCTCTGCCTGCTCTGTCCCTCTCCATTCCTGTATTCCTGCCTCTGTGCCCTACACTGTTGATAACCCTTTTGATGTTCTCCTCTCATTCACAAAGAGGATTGGCACGGACACCTACCCACTCATTAATGTACACAAAAATGGCATGCACCCATAGGCGTAGCTAGTGTGTGCAAGCAAGTAAATGGGCCACTAGCTGCCATTTGGAATACCACCATAATCATGGGTCAGTGGACCCCGGTGCACCAATGGAAGCTGTGCTCCTACATGTACTTGGGTACCTAATGTTCCTAAACATTCCCACCTATTCATGCACAAGCTTGTCACAGCCCAGCTTCCAATTACATAGCCCTAATTAGGCACTCCGATTTCCGAGACTGATTGGCTATGCCATTGCTCATTTTTGCTGAGTGTCAGTAAGAATGAACAGGATTTTCTAGTATTTGCATGACTGTGAACTAAATTAGATGATTGGAAAAAGGCAGTGTACCCCCCTGCTTGCCCTTTAATGCTTAGGAGTTTGCCTTGGGTTCTGCTGGTCTGAGGAGTCATGGAGACAGTGGCAGGTAAACAATAGAAAGTGGGCTCGATAACTTTAGGTTTGATGGGTGAGTTGTATGGCGCTTGTGTCCTTCATGGCAAACATATTGTATTCTAAACATGCTTTAAGGGAATTTAGGTCAGTCTCTTTCAGCTGTTTGCTTCCTTTTTCTGGAATCCTTGCACCAGAATTTCAAGTTCTGCCTTATTTAGATTAAAATTGAGGGCATGGAAAGCCTACTATTAGCTTGAGAAACCAGTATTAAGGAGTATTAAGGCGGAACCAAAAAACCACGGAAGCACAGAGCAACCACAGGAGCGCCCTGAAGGAATACCACCAGCACATTAGGGACACCAAACGTACCTTCAAAAGATACAAAGTCCGGACCAACGCAACCAATGCCAAGGAACTGTTCAACGTCATACAGCTGTTCACAAAGCCTGCCGGCGAAGCCACGGACATCGCACCTTCCCAGGAACTCTGCAACAAACTTGGCTCCAACTTCCATCTGAAGATCAAGGCCCTTTATGACAACTTCAGCGAACCAGCGCTGGATACCCTCCCCCCACCCACCGCCACCGATAAACCTACCATCATGACCTGGGACCCCGCCACCGTCCAACACATCACCGCGACTATGAAGAAAACCCACTCAGGAGCCCCAACGGATCGCTTCCCACCGCACATATTCCACAGATCCTCCGCCGCCATCGCACCCAAATTAAGACAGACCATCAACGCCTCCTTCACATCCGGAATCTGCCCTGTAGACTGGAAGCGGGCAGAGGTAAAACCCCTACTCAAGAAACCAACAGCCGACCCTACAGACCTGAAAAACCTACCGGCCCATCTCTTTCCTCCCCTTCGCGGCGACAGTCACAGAGAGACTCGTAAACGCCCAGCTGACCTCCTTCATCGAAGATAACTCCATCCTAGACGCTTCCCAGTCTGGATTCCGCAGCAACCACAGCACTGAGACCGCCCTCCTCGCCGCCACTGACAACATCCGCCTTCTACTCGACCAGGGACACACCGCGGCCCTCATCCTTCTAGACCTCTCTGCATACTTCGACACGGTCTCACATCGCACTCTCGCAGCCAGACTTCACGGTGCAGGGATACAAGGAACCACCCTCGACTGGAACCAATCCTTCCTCATTGGGAGAACCCAGCAGAGCAGACTCCCACCCTTCCTCTCCAAGATCAACTGCGGAGTACCCCAGGGATCTTCACTCAGCCCCACGCTCTTCAACATCTATATGGCCCCCCTTGCCGCCATCGACAGACAGCACGGTCTCAGCATTGTATCCTAAGCCGATGACACCCAGCTCATCCTCTCACTCACGAATAACCCCGAAGACACCAGACTCTGCTTCCAGGAAGGAATGAAGAATGTGGCAGCATGGATGAAAGCTGCTTGAAACTCAACTCAGAAAAGACAGAGGTCCTCATCCTCGGATCCTACACCTCCGCCTGGGGCAACACCTGGTGGCCCCCCGCCCTCAGGAACCCACCCACACCTACTGACCACGCACGAAACCTCGACATCATCCTCGACTCCTCCCTCTCCATGAACTACCAGATCAACGCCGTGGCCTCCACTAGCTTCAACTGCCTGCGCATCCTCCGCAAGACCTTCAAAAGGATCGCCGCAGACTGCAGAAGGACCGTCACCCACGCGCTCATAACCAGCAGACTGGACTACGGCAATGCCCTCTACGCCGGAATCAATAAGACTCTTCTACACAAACTCCAAACCATACAGAATGCCGCAGCCAGACTCGTCCTTGGGACCCCGCGTCACGAACACATGACCCAACACCTACGAAGCCTCTACTGGCTCCCCATCGAGAAGAGGGTCACCTTCAAGCTCCTCACCCACGTCTACAAATCCCTCTACAACAGCGGACCCATATACCTGAATGAGAGAGTATCTTTCCACGTACCCATGAGGAACCTCCGCTCCACCGAACAGGCGGGAGAGCCTTCTCCTACATCGCAGCCAAGACCTGGAACGAGCTCCCTGTGAACATCAGACGCTCCCCTACCCTGCACGCATTCAGAAAGGACCTCAAGACCTGGCTCTTCGACTGATCCAGATTCGCCCCCACCCTCCCTAGCGCCTTGAAACCCTAACGGGTAAGTAGCATGCTATACAAACCCCCTGATTGATTGATTGATTGAATATCATTTCACCTTGGAGAATGAGGATTTTTAAGAAACTCCCGATGAAAATCAGGAACTTGTCTCCTAGTACAAAGCAAGTAGATATGGGAGTGAGTTGTACTAAGCCGTGACACTAGGGGAGGAGGGGGCAGAGCGTTTTTCCTGAGGACAGCGCAGCATATTACTGTTTTTGAGTGTACAGCCTTTTCAGGATCAGTATAGTACATTGTAAGCACTGGCTTTAAAAATGACAGGGCTTTTTGCTTGGTATGGAAGATCTCGGGGCTCGATGTGAGTAAAAACAAATACAATAATTTGGAAAATCCCATTTGGTTTATGAAACTGCTCCTTGAGTTGAAAGCTTGATATACTCTCACGTTTTCCACAGCTCTCTCCCTGCTACCCCTCTTAATTCAATTCCTGCATAAATGCATTGATTGTTATTGCTTGAGGTTTCACCCGTTGCTCAGTCCTGCGTTTCCGCTCTTTTTCTCTCTGGCCGTACTGCTTTGTCACACTATGCTTGCTCCAGACCTGGCCCGTGTTTCTTACTCCTTACCTAACTCTATGCTTGACCGGCTTTCCTGGCTCCCTAAAAAGCCGTTCAGAACTGTTTTTTGGTATGCCTGCTTATGTACTGTCCTTCGCTGCAATTGCTGCATTGTCACCCATCGGAGCGCTAGCAGCCTTGACGTTTTCCCTCTTTAGCACTCCTTATCCACTTGTCTTGCTACCATTTGTCTTGAATGCTAACTTATGGGCCTTTGTTATGCTCCTGCCTCACCCTACTTCTTGTTGTGCTCCAAGCCTTTTGCTACCTTTATACTCCCATGTAACTTTGCTCCCCTCTTTTGCACACTTCGAGTTTTGCTCCCCATTGGTGCAGTCCTTACCTTTTTCCACTTCGCGTTGATCTCTTCTCTGTTCCATCTCACCTGATCTTGTCTGTCCTCCTTCTTAGATGATTTTCTGCTTTGTCTCCCTTGTATTGATTATAACATTTTTACAGCTCTTAGGACCCCCTATGTGTGACGCTGAAGTGCTTATCCACCCAGGTATGTGGGTGGATAAGCGTAGAGTGTAGTGTAGATTGTTGCCTTTGCTTTGTTTCTATGGCTAGGGTTTCCATGTTAAGCCTGATGACCACTGATATGCAGTGATCTTGTTATATGATACAGCCCTTGGTGGTCTGAGAGGAGAAATGTGAAAGCTAGACCAGCTTTTAAAAAGCAGCTTGTTATCTCTGCAGGTTCCTGCTTCATAATCATTATTTTGTCTTTCATCATTGGTGTGCAGAGTATAAGGCAATATTTGGGACTTGCAGAGGGGACTATTTAGGAATCCTCCGGTAACCACAAAGTGTGTATTATCTCTTTGGTCATTGCAGACTTGTCTTGTTAGTATTGAGTGGTTAGCTAAATGGGTTGGTAGAGAGTGTATTTGTACACTCCAGTTACCAGCAAGATTAAACGGGTACTTTCATACCTTATATGCCTGTCCCGTTAAAGAGCGGGAGATTGGGTCGGTTAAGTATAATTCAAAGTCGTAGATATTTTCCACAGAAGATTTATTTTTTAAACAGAAGCGCAGCTATAGGCTGGTACAGAGGACCCAGGTGATCAGCACCAACTGCCGCTGAAATTCTAGTCCTTCTTCACAACACATTCTAAGACCTTCATTATGTGTAATACAAGCTCCTAGGTTATTATAATACACAAACATTCTATGTACTATATTATAATATAAGAAACCGTCTAAAGGGTACATAAACACCTCATATCTCCCCTATTTAAAGAACAAAAAAAACTAACATTCTATATACAAAATCAAAATGAAAGCAACACATGTACAAACTATGCAGCATAGTCATAACATTTTCTAGGAATTTTTCTGAGTCTTGTAATTCTATGAAATTTGTGCACCTAAAACTTTTTTGTTTAATGAAATCAGTATTGCTTTCTTTGATTTTAGCTAAACGGTACATATTCCACCATTGCCTGTTGCTTAATTTCGCAACCTAACCTTTAATTTCAGCAATGCAAGTAGTTTCCCTGAATTTGGAATTCCCTTTTTGTAACAACAATGGTTCTTTGACACACCCCAACTCACCCACTGAAAAATGTACTTCTTTTCTCTTTCTTTGACAATTCATTTTTTCACAACCTCTGTGATAGACATTGTCACTGGTACATTTGGCTTTGTTAGTCTCATTCAATACACTACACTCACCACCCAAAGCTTTGATTTTCCAAAATGGATTCACTGTTGAGGTTACCTTTCTCCTTCTCATCAGTTCAACTGACACAGACCCAGAAACCGAGTGTGGAGTGGTTCTATATGCTCAAACCACATCTCTAACATCGGTTTCACAATCAATTCTTGATTTTACAGCACTTTGGATGCCCTCAGTCAGTACTCTGTTGAACCTCTCAACTTTTCTGTTTATTTGTGGGTGATATAGCTTGGTGTGTAAATGTTTCACCTCTGCTTTTGTTAAGAATTTTCGAATACTTGTTAAAGTAATTTGCACCCCATTGTCTGATAATTCTTCAGGAATGCCTTCTCTACTGAATACATTCTGTAGAAAACGGTTAACAGACTTGGTGTTGGGCTCCGAAACTCCTCTCACCTCTACCCATCAGGATAAATGATCTATTAACACTTTAAAGTATTTCATGTTGTTGAGTATCACATGAAAGAGTCCTTAAAATCCACAGCTGCTCTTTGCCAAACCCTGTCCAGACACAGAACAGGTCTTGGTACTGGTGTGGAAGTGGCAAGATGTTTATCACTGTATGAATATTGTACAGATTCTCTCACCAATGTCTTCACCTCACGATCCACACTATGCCACCAAAAGTCATTGTGGATTCTGCGTTTAGTAACTGTCGTTCCTAAATGACCCGCATGAGCTGTTTCTAATATCCTTTGTCTGAAACAGTTTGGAGGAATTAACTTCCCTCCTCTAACCAGTAAATTATTTTCATTAGAAAGCGCATCAGCCACTTACAAATCAACAGCAATCAATTTCTCTTTAGGCCAACCAGCAGTAACTTGCTTCAAAAAGAGATCTTTCTCCAATGCATTCAGCCACTCTCCCAAATTTGAACAAATCACAGTGTCCTCCACACTCACAATTATACATTCTGTAAGGTCTTCTTGTTCTTTTGAATTCACACTTCTGTCCTCTACTGGTTGCCTAGACAAAAAAATCTTCCTTTATATTCTTTCCACCCGCAATGTGATGTACAGATAAATTGAATTGAAGCAACGTAGTTGACAGTTGTGCTATTCTAGCTGTATCCTTCTTTATCTTGTTGCCTGATAAAATATCCACCAACGATTTATGGTGCGTCCTCAGACAAAACTTTCTTCCCCACACATAAGATCTACATTTTTCAATTTTCCACACACATGCAAGCATTTCTTTTTCGATAACGGAGTATCTTAACTCCACATCTTTCATTCTTATTGTAGCAAAACCTACTGTCACTTCTCTATCTCCAATCATCCTTGCTAGTACTGCACCCTTACCATATGAGCTCGCCTCAACCGTCATGGGTATCTCGACCCTCCACATATGCTTGAAGAGCCGGAGCTGCTAAAATGCCCTTTTTGATAAGTTGAAAATGTTCTTGACGGGTAGCTGTCCAAAAAAAATCTGCACCTTTCTTAGTAGACCTCCTAAACATTCTGTAAGATCAGCAATTCTATTTATGAATTATGCATAAAATTCACACAAACCTATAAAGGATCATAATTGTTCCTTATTGACTGGATGGGGAGCGTTAACAATACCTTCCACAGTGCTGGGTTTAGCTTTCACCCCATCTTTAGAAAGAATGTGACCCAAATATTTAATTTCATTCACAGCAAATATACATTTGTCTTCTGTAATGGTTGCACCATTCATTGTGTTTTTCTTCTGTGTCAGTGTGCACTAATATATCATCCTGGAAAATGACCACATTGGATACACCCTTAAAGATATTGGTCATTGCTTTCTGGAACACCGGAGCCGCCAAGGCCAATCCAAATGGCATGCGGAAAAATTGGAATGTACCATCAGGTGTAACATAAGCTGTTAATGACGAGACCACTCATCTAAAATCACCTGATGGTATGCCGCTAGCAAACCCAATTTGGAGAACCATTTGGATTGACCTACAGCTGTGATCAAATCATCATTGTGTGGTAAAGGGTAGCTTTCAACCAAAAATGGCATTATTGAGAGATCTTAAATCGACACACAGACGTATTTCGCCACATTTTCTTTTTAGCTAACAATTGGAGACAACCACAAAGTGGCATCTACCTTTTCAATAATCCCATCACTTCGTATTTTTGTTAACATCAGAGCCAACTCACTCCTTAAACTATGTGGAACATTACAGAGCTTGTGTTTCACAGGAGACACATCCTCTTTAACTTTAATGAAATGAGAATTCTTTTTAATTTGTCCTGTTTTTTCCTGAAAAACACATTCACATTTTGTTACAAGTGCTTGTGGTCCGACACTGAATCGATCAAAGAAGCAGATTATTTCTGGCCTGGCTTGATGACCATTCCAAACTCTGCAAGATGCCACCATTCTAATACATGTATGCCTTTATAAGCTACTTAAACGTTACCATGTATAGTTTTGTTCTCAAACTTGATATCTCCCCAAAAGTACCCTCCCAGATCTATTCTACTGCCTTCAAAAGCAGTGATCACATCTGGAGGTATCAATAACTTGTGTGACCAAAACTCTTTATATTTGTCAATTGGGATGATACTTATCCTTGCTCCTGAATCAACAAGTAGTGGGATTCCACAGCTCTCAATTTCTATAGGTGCAAAAAGATCACCATAATTCTTTTCAGTTTGAACATTGTTAATTTCCACGCAATCTACAGACAAAACCAATTCCTCTACTTTTTTCTCAATGTCTTCCTGCTCATTGCACACTGCGTAATCTTGAATGCTCCTGATAGGAATGCATCTGCCACCTCTGTACACTGCCAAAATGACCCAACTTCTTACATTTCCAGCATTCCTGTGTTACAGCGGGACTATCTTTATAATTAGATACATGAGTGGATGAACCACATCTGAAACATTGGAATTTGCGAAAACTGCGTCCAGATATTATACTCTTGCCTCCCCTGGTACCTGTTTCTTCAGTGCTTACCTCTTTTGAATTTGAACTGCTAGACATATGTGAACTTTTGGTGGTAGAATTGACACTTGCCAATCCTGTAAGTGGTGCTTGAATTTCTAATTGTTTGGCATCTAGTTGTGAACTTTGAATGCATTTTGCTATATCTATAGCCTCATGCAATGATGGATGCTTACAGGATAACAATGTTTCCTAAATCTTTTTAGAATAACATCTGCAAACTATCTGGTCCCCAATTAATTGAGAAGTTAAGTTTTCAAAGTCACAATAACCAGCCAACATTTTTAAAGCAGTGACATAAGAATCAGTGGATTAATTGGGTCCTTGAACTTGAGTAAAAGAATTTGTGTCTGTGTACTACCAAATACCAAATTAACTTTTCCCTCAAAGTACGTGCTTAGTTGTTTTACTGCTTGCTGATATTCATCAAGATCTTCACTATCATCACCTGTGTATTCTGGCAGATGGTCAAAAACATTCTGTCCTTCTACGCCTAAATAATAATACATAAGACTGTGTTTTCTATCCACTTTGAATTTTAGTCCATCACTTGCTCCTAAATAAGCATTGAAAGATCTGTGCCACAAATGCCATTTTAATGGTGGTTAGCCTGGTTCCTGTAAGAAAGGGGTGCTGTAATTGTTTGCATTGTAACTAGAAGCTGCAATACAGTGTTCTATTTTAGAATGAATATGATGTAAGAACAATTCCTCAATTATTTTTTTAACAAGAAACCAAGAAGAGAACCAATTTTTTTCATTTTTTTAAAGAAACAATGACCAAAGCCACAGTATTTGTCACAAAATGGAAAAGTTTCTTAAACGTGAACAGAAATAGCTATTCTGTATTGTTGTAGTACCGCAGACTTCCACACTGAACGCTGAAGAATACACTGATGTAGACACACTATCCAGGAAACACTCGTTGGTTAGTTTCTGGAAATTCTCTCTTGAAGAAGTACATTGGAACAACCCACGACGTTAGAAGAATGTAGTTTAAGTGAACTTCGCCCATAAACGTAGGTAAATCCAGCAGAAGACTTTATTCATGTTGCTAGCACAAGCTGCTTGTTGCCTAAAAAGAAAACTTGTGTGACCTTAGCTTTCTTAGTAATTCATTACGGAGATGATATTCTTCACGCTGCATGTGTGCGCTGCAGACAACTGAAACACTCGCAAACTCACGACTCGAGGCAGGCTTGACCGGTGCCGAGAGAAACTCTTGACACGCTCCTTGCATGCACTGCCGAACAAAGAAGCGCTCTCAAGGCCACAGCTCGAGGCAAGCTCGACAGGTACACACTTCAAAACAAAAGTCAAAACAGAACCGTAAACTTGAAAATAAAATCCACATAAAAACTTAAGACGAAGATCATCTTGCTTTTTTTTTTTCTTGAAATAACTATCATCTCATGCTTGTCGCCATATTTGTTAAGTATAATCCGAAGTCGTAGATATTTTCCACAGAAGATTTATTGTTTAAACAGAAGCGCAGGTATAGACTGGTACGGAGGGCCCAGAGAATCAGTATCCACTGCTTCTGGAGTTCTAATCCTTCTTCACCACACATTTTAAGAACTGCATTATGTGTAATACAAGCTCTTAGGTAATTAGAATACACAAACTTTCTATGTACTATATTATAATATGAGCAACCGTCTAAAAATTACCTAAACACCACAAATTGCTAAATGAAATACTAGATAGTGTCACAGATTATCTCAGAGGGAGACTGGGAGGGCCTTCATAAGACATGGGGTACTGCCTTACATCTTATGGTGGTTAGAACTAGGAGCTAGAACAGACGTTATGATGTCCGATGTGTGCAGGGGCATTGGTTAGAGTCCTCCATTACTCTGCAGGTCTTCAGGTGCAGAGAGGCACCGGTTGTTGTAACACTGAGTTGCAAAGTATATTTTACCGTTGGGATGGTGTAGTTATTATATCATCTCCATGTCATTCAGAGGCTATGTAGGCCAGAGGCCCTCCAGTTCATGTAAGGTGCCTATGTCTTTCTTCTTGGTATTGTGCGCTGGTCGGGACTGTTTTATAGCTCTGGACTTTAGTAATACTGATAGCAGAGATTATTGTTCTGAGTTCTATTCCAAGATCAACTATCGATGATATTATTCTTGGAAACAACCACAGTTTCACTCCTTTTTTGAAGCTTGAAATGCTGCTTGGCTTGTACTGAGTGCTAGAGCTTTGCACCAAGAAAGTGAAGCATCCTATGGATTTCTTATTCTAAGGCAGTATGAAGATCCTTGGTGTTAGAGTTGAGCACAGCGTCCTATTTTGTTTGTATTGCCTGCATATAATTTGTAGGTATAGGGGTCCTTTTCCTCGGGAGGCTTTGTGGATAAGCAAAAGTGCTGATTGTTTTAGCCTGCAAACTTTTGTTTCCCGCAAAACGCTGCTGATTGGCAAATAGAGCTTTGTGGGTGCAGTACAAAACCAATGCAGTACCCATTTCTGTTAGTCCAAATAAGGTTCCATCACTTCGAAGGAACCACTGCTTAGGGGGATGTGAACAATATACACAGATTGAGACGAGGCTCTAAATGTTACAAGGAAAGCAACTGACGCAGAATACTTAAGAAAGCCTTTACCGTTTGCCTGCCATTCCCATTGCTTATAACCAGATACACCTGTTATTTGTTGATCTAGTGAAAGGTTGAAGATCGCTAAAAGAGCGCCTTTTAAAAAGCCAGATATGCCATTTGGGAAAATATGGATCCATACCCAGAAATGGCAAACCTGAGCTAGTTTAGGTAGAACCCTTTTTTTACCCTGAAAAACTAGGCCCTGCATCAAACCTTCTCCAATCCAAAAGATTTGCTGACATTACCACAAATCCATATCATCCTAGCCAATCTCAGTGATGAACCAGTGAAACCGTGCAACTGGGCTAGCAAACCATAAATTAACGGGTTTGCTACTAAACCTGCTCTACTTAGCTGTGCTTAGATCACTCAGCTTTCAGAAACGGAGAGGAGTAAGAAGACCTTTATTTTTACAGTTTTCTAAATGCTGGCTTATATTTACTAACTTTGTGGTTTCCACCTACCTTCAGTAAGTGAACTAAGCAAGCTATTCATTTCTGAAAGGTAAACAAAATTCTGAATTCCACAAATGGTGAAATGTATATATGGCTCGCGGTTTTACTGAAGAAACTAATGATTAAAATAATGAAAGTAGGTGATAAAATGAAATTGGTAGCAAGATTTCCGTCTATAACCTTGTACACTGAAGGCTGATCTACATTTTATGTCCACCAAATTCTTGCGGTCACAGAGATATACAGTATTTGTAGAATTGCCAAAACCCCACAATGCGCAGAATCAAAAAGCAAGCCGTAGCTTACAGTGATTTTTCATTCTGTAACAAATACGCTTCACTTGATAGGAAATCAACGAAAAGAATAAAAATTGAGTATGAAGTACAGGTATCGTTTATGAAATTCAGAAAATAAACTTAGTTTACGAATAGAGGTTCTTTGTAACTCGCCACGTTTTACAGCACCAATAAAGGCACTTGGCTCTGAGGGCATATCATCAAAATGTGTTTCTTATGGATACTCACTCACAGCAGAAAGTCAAAATGTTATAGATATTCAGCAGATAATTGGAAATGCATCATCCTGTATTACCAAACGTCATCCAGTTAAAAAATAAATAGACCTCATCTGATGTTCGTTTAGGTCCACCTTTTTGTATGTGGTTTTGTGCTATACTTAGTTGTCTTAAGGTGCATTAATTTTTCTTGCCTCTAAATGTAATGGTATATGGTAAACCTTAGTAGATATCATAGCTTAATTTCTTCACAGTACAATCTGGTGGTCTGATAATGACAGTTTGATTCCGCTGTACTTGTATTTCCCAGATATACTAATAAAGAATATTTAAAAAAAAAAAATGTGTATCACACATGCCTGAGTGGGCCTCTTGCATGGGAGAGTGAAGGTCGATTGCGATCGAGTGACTTGTAGAAGTGATGTTTGGGCGTTTGGCTTGGTCTCTGTCTTCGGTATTTGGGTTTGTAATGAGTCCACATCCAGGAAACCTACCAACTTCAGACATTTCCAAGAACTCGACACTGGGGGAGTCTATTACCTTCTTACACTGTCATCACCAGTTCACTTCCTGCCTTTTCTCTCTTTATGGAATTCTCGTTCCCATTTATTGCTGTCTGCGTGTACCTACATTTGCCCCCATATCCTAGTTCCATGCAGCCACGTTTATGCTTGGGGCCTTCCATGCATTACGCCTTCTTCTAGTGTTCTGCTTTTCAACGGTTTTATTTCACTGTTCCCCGTCATGTTTGCATGCTCCACATCTTTACCTGCTTGGATGCTCCCTACTCCCATTCTGCCTGTTTCTCATTCTCTTTTTGCTCTCTTGTTTGCATTAGGTTCACTCCCACAAGTGTTGGGAGTTTATCTTTTTCTCCCTGTTGCCCTTTCATTGACTTGCTTCTAAGCTCCCTGTGCCCTCTGTGGTGATCCCCAGGACCTGCTTCTTTGCTTCCCTTTCCTCCTGCGTTGCCCGTCACTAACTCTGTCAATGTATTCTTTTTACTTTTGGCTTTTCAGGGCCTTGGCGCCTTTTGACAACGCGCTATAATTTCCTTTCATAAATATTTCAACTCTTCTCCATATTTAGTAGTTCTAAATGTGGCGTGTCTCTGA
Source organism: Triturus cristatus (assembly GCF_964204655.1). Taxonomy (NCBI): domain Eukaryota; kingdom Metazoa; phylum Chordata; class Amphibia; order Caudata; family Salamandridae; genus Triturus; species Triturus cristatus. The sequence continues at coordinate 282,037,235 of NC_140584.1, read as the reverse complement.
TTGAGGACGATATTTCATAGACATTGTGTCCCGCTCTTGTATCTTGTGAGGCATGTAATCAAGTGTATTAGCTCTACAGCGGTCTGCGCTGTGCAGGCACGATAAATATGCTTGGCCCTAAGTGCGCTGGTTATGCCCAGACATGGGTCTCGGGATCACTGTGCCCAGTGACGTAACAAAACTTGAGGGGTCCCCACTGCAAAGCACAATGAGGGCCCCCCCCCCCCAGCGGCCCGGTCCCCCACCTACCACCGTCCACCAATGAGTTATCACTAATCTGCATCTCACATGGGAGTCACGGAGGGCCACGAGAAGGGTGCGTGGGGCTTTTTTACTGGGTCTTTATGGCCGTACAAATGAGCTGTGCCCCCCACCCGACAGAATGTGTATGACATGTAAAATGTCACCCTCTTACAAACCGATATTAAAACAATAAAAATAAACCTCGCTCCTTAAACACAGTGTCTTGTGTGTGAGTGCACGTCAAAATAGGTGCACGGAGGTTTGTTTACACGATCCTCTCGGCAGACGTGATCATAATGAGTGATTATGGGTGTCTGGTCATGCAGGTTATACGGTGAACATACAGGATCCTCCTCAGCTAATTCGGATGCTAATCATCGCTTCTCATGTTTAAACCGCTCTATCTGTGCTCTTAATCCCAGCGCAAACGTTACAGAGTAACTGCGTTATCTTGGGATTGTTTCACTCAGCGCGCACCACACGTATTGTTTTACAAGGTTATCCAGCTTGATCGCTCCCATGGTGCATATGTAGGACCGCTGAAGGGTTATGTTGGGTGGCGGGGCTCTAAACAGTGTAAGAGGGCAGCTGCAGGTGCTCACGCGCCATAGGAGGCACCTGATGCAACAGGTGCCACCCCCCTTTCTCCATCGGTCTGTTCAACTCCCATTCACATTGTTTCCACCCACCAGCATGGGTGCCCACTTCAATCAATCAATCATTTGTAGAGTGCACTACTCACCTGTGAGGGTCTCAAGGTGCTGAGGGGGGGGCTGCTACTGTTCGAACAACCATTCTAGAGAAGTCTCCTGAAGATCAGCAGATCCTGGGTCTGACGCAGATGGGTGGGGAGGGTGTTCTATGTCTTGGCGGCGAGATGGGAGAAGTATCTGCCGCTGGTGGTCGTTCGGTGGATGCGTGGAACGGTGGCGAGGGTGAGGTCAGCGGAGCAAAGCTGGCGGTTCGGGGTGTAGAAGGTGAGTCGTTTGTTGAGATATGCTGGTCTGGCGTCGTGGAGTGCTTTGTGAGCATGGGTGAGGAGCTTGAAGGTGAGCCTCTTGTTGACAGGGAGCCAGTGCAGGTCCATCAGGTGGGCAGTGATGCAGCTGTGGCGGGGGATGTCGAGGATGAGGCATGCGGAGGCGTTCTGTATGCGTTGAAGTCTCTTCTGGAGTTTGGCCGTGGTTCCCACGTAGATGGCGTTGCCGTAGTCCAGTCTGCTGGTGATGAGGGCCTGGATGACGGTCCTTCTGGTTCCGATGGGGATCCATCTGTAGATCTTGCGAAGCATGCGGAGGGTGTTGAAACAGGAGGAGGAGAGGCACGGGTTCTCTTGTATTGTGAGCGTTTCTTTTTCCTGATCAGGTGCACATTTACCTAAAACAAGCGCCCAGAGTCAGGGCAGATGTGCCAATATGTTACTTTGCAAATGCTTTTTGTTTCTATTCTTTGCCTTTTGGAATTTTTAGCCACCATTATGTTCTTCCATGTTGCAGTAATTCAAAGTCAGTAGTACATTTCTCTTTGTGCCAACAAAAATCATATTTTCCTGTGATAGGCATTAAAATTAGGAGGGTTTCTATACCTGTTTAATTCCACCTGCCTGCTATGAAGCAGCAATAATGCTCTATTAAAAATATACATCATATTTAGGCAGCATGTCTCTTTATATTTCAGGCATAAAATTCCGATAAAAAAAATATAAAACCTACTATCATATTAGCTTGTCATGCCAGGCCTGTTGTCTTTGCCAATGCTTGTTTTAACATAGCTATGAATGAACTACTGCCACAAATCTCCAACATGCTGTGGCACACTTTAAAATGGGCTCTTACCCCGTCTCTACTGTATAAATGCCAATACATGCATACAATGTTCATGAATGGACCACAAATAAATGAATACAAATTTAATATCACTGGCAAAGCTCTGTTTTCATAGGTGAGTAACACATCCAGTACAGAGTTTTGTTTTGCATTCTGTGACTTTCAGTCTTGTTATGAAGGAGCATTTTAATGTTTACATATTTGAGTTCCAGTAGGAGACAAAAAGTATATACTAAAAACAGGGCTAAATGTTTTCTCATATAGCATAATATTGAGTGAACAAAATTGTTTAAAAATGCTCAAAGGGTACCCACTACGCATTAAAATGTGTAGCACACGATTCCGTTTTAAAATTGTACCAACCTGGAATTAATGACATCGTAATATTGAGTGAACAAAATTGTTTAAAAATGCACAAAGGGTACCCACCACGCATTAAAATGTGAAGCACACGATTCCGTTTTAAAATGGTACCAACCTGGAATTAATGACAGCGCGGGTTAATGATTTTAACATATTTCGTGCCGTGATTTGTGCCCATTTTATCTTCAATAGCTCGCAGCTGAGTCTAATTGGACAAGATTTACTTCAGAGGTGCTCTTGCACAAAGGCCTGAATGGGGAAGGGGCGAGGTTTATACACCTCCGTGCAAAGAGCCTCGGGCAGCTCAAGACATATAGGAGTCATGGACCCGGGACTAGATGTGCGCTGAGAGCGAGCAAGTGTTTAATAGAGTGGGGTGCAGTGCACCTCGGCTACTATCTGCTAAGAGGTGAAGAAGGCAGGGCGAAAGGAAGGCGCTGGACATACTGGGGAAACAGGAGCATAGTTGTAAGTACTGCAGCAGGTGCACTGGTCTTAGGGGCCCTGAATTCCATTTTTAGATGTATTTTACAATCCACCCGGCTAACAGATAGGGGAACATCTTCCACTCTCGTACCAGGGCCCCAGTGCACCCCTGCTACGCCACTGGATGGGGGGATTGGTGGAAATAAGTAATGGGGCACGAAAAGGGACAATTTCCATATCGCTAAGTGACAGTGCCAACACGCAGTGCCGTTAGGTAACTGCAGCAGTTGTCAGGGTTATTGGTGAGTACATAAGCCCGACAGTTTTATGCCACCTCTTGCACCTTCCAGCACAATATGCCACTGACACCGTACTGGGGCACCCACGCCTCTTCCAAGGGCAGAGAGCGGCCACTCACCTGCACGTGCTCTGACGCTCCCGGAGGCCGAAGCTCCGTAGCACAGCCGCCTGCACCATGATTATTTGCAGCGCGTCTCCGCAGCACTGCCTCAATTTAACCAACCGCCTTAAGGTTCGCAAAACAAACTTCCCGCGTGGGCCGTGCTCCAATAGCAGGATATGACGTCCCCAGCAATGACATCAGGCTGATAGTCAGAGGCTGCGCCAGGGGGATTGAAAAGCGCAATAATGATACATTGTAGCAAGCAGTTAGGTGAGGCTGCCAGCAGACTGCTGCAAGCCCCAAGAGAGCAGCACGCTCAAGCCACGTGAGCCCGTACACTGGTCCAAACTTTCATAGCGCCCCATGTGAAATAGTTTCATTGAGCCGCTCCAAAATGAATAAACAGATGTGCTCTTATATATTACATAAAATGACAAACACTGTCAGCAATCTGAAGAAATGCCCTGGGCTTAAGGGAACTCCCTGTAACAAACATAGATACAACTAAACTGGTTTGTAGTGGTGCTTTTTAGTTTACCACAGTAAATATATGCACTGAAAAACAAAGCGAGCAAGCCAAGCATTTAACGTTTAATCTCTGGGTAAAGGGGGGCATTTTAAAAATAATCCAAAAGCATTGTTACTTTTTCTTGCAAGAACCCCCAGATATCAAATTAACAAGCATTTGCAATGCAATAGGTCTCGCATTTACGCAAGTTTAAGCTATTGGCATTGTAAATGACGCTGCCTTTTATTTATGTTTTAAAAACGAAAACAAAAATAAAAGGCATTGTTATTTGCAATGTCAATAGCTCAAACTCGCGTAAAGGCGAGACCTATTGCATTGCAAATGCTTGTTTATCTTTGGTTCTGTGTAACTCTCATTTCTCTCTATAGTTTACTTACTACTTCACTTATATTTCAACATAATTTCTATCTCAACACCCTTACTCCTCTTACTTCTCATCTCTCTCTGTACTGCTCGGTTTCTCTTACTCAGGGCTACAGTTACAGTCTAGCTAGAGAAGTGCAAATGTATAAAGAGGAAAAGAGGGACAAAGCAGGGGACAAGATTTTGACAAACAGAATGGTGAAAATCCTTAAAGCTGTGCTTTGATTTTCTCTATTGTAGCAAAAACACCAGTAGTAAAGGTTTATATAATTTTGATTACAAATAAGCAGCAACTAAAGGTACAATTTGAAGCACCACATGCATATGATATTTTTATTATTATGCATTAGTCCAGTAAATATCTATGGTATGGGTTTTTGTTTTTGCAATGGGAGCAACAAACTGGTTAGTCACTGAGTTCCGCATAAAATGTTGTGGTTGCAAGTGAAAGAAATCTAGCTCCAAGCTCCAAAGGAAATGGCTTTATCAACGCTTGTTCAGTCTTTCTTCTGGTACTATGTGGCTGGGGACCCCAGGCAGCTTGATCCTTTGGCTACTTTTGCATGCTCCTAATCGATTTCTGAAGGTTTAACATATAATTTAAAATTATTTGGCATTGTGGCGGCTAGAATGGGCGGCAAAGAGGTAATTAATGCAAAGTTGTGCCAAACATGGGGCCCCAAAATATATCTTACACACAGGCACACACTCTCACACATCTCGGTAGCACCAACAGCTCACACGTCTACATGTAATTACACGCTCGCTTGCGCGCGCACACACACATACCCACCTGTTGGTCCCTACTCACAGACACACACACACACACACACACCTCCAGGTCCCTACTCACAGACAGACACACACACGTCCTGGTCCCTACTCACAGACACACACACCTCCTGGTCCCTGCTCGTAGACGCACACACCTCCTGGTCCCTACTTGCAGACATACACACCTCCTGGTCCCTACTCGCAGACACACACACTTCCTGGTCCCTACTGACAGACACACACACCTCCTGGTCGCTTCTTCTAAACACACACACACATATACAGGGCCTTATCCCTTCTCGCAGATACACACACGTCCTTGTCCCTACTGGCAGATGCACAAGCACACACACATACACACCTCCTGGTCCCTACTCACAGACACATATGCACACACACATAAAGACGTCCTGGTCCCTACTCGCACGCACCTCTTGGTACCTAGTCGCAGACACACACACCTCCTGGTCCTTACTTGCAGATACACACACCTCCTTGTCCCTACTCGCAGACACACACACCTCCTTGTCGCTACTCACAGACACACACATCACCTTGTCCCTACTCACAGACACACACACTTCCTGGTCCCTACTCACAGACACACACCTCCTTGTCCCTACTCACAGGCACACACACACACACCTCATGGTCCCTGCACACAGACACACACTTGCGTTGGTTTTTGCCTGTGAACACAGTCAGGTGTACAATTCACTCCCCATGGTCATGACATTTGCACTTCCCTGGGAGCCAGACAGGGGTAACTGGACCCCTCTTCTGCCCATGCGCAGTGTCTCCCTGGCCTGACTGTCCAGTTAAACAAGCATTGGCATAGCCAATAGGTCTCGCTTTTGGGACCTTATAAGTATTTAGTTATGCAACTTTTGCATGGCTAAACACTTATAAGGTCCCAAAGGCGAGACCTATTGGCTATGCCAATGCTTGTTGTGATTTGACACCTATATTTGCAGTGATAGTGATGTCAGGCCTATATCTGCAGCAATGGTGATCTCACTCCAATATCTGCAGTGATGGCAATCTCACACCAATATTTGCTATAATAGATATTCCACACTTACATCTGCAGTAATAGTGATATCGCACCTATATCTACAGTGATATCGATCTCACACTTGCAAGCGCAGTGACCTTTAGTGCGCAAATTAAAAAGTAATGCAAAGTGCTCTTCAAAGTAGCGTGTGTGTGAAACAATGATGTATATGAGCCTGTAAGTGTAGTCACTATTTTAAATGCATGCAGTATTCTATTCCTGTATATAAAGAAATTAACACTAACTGTACGAGCTTACACTGCAGCCTAGCGAACTGTAAGAAAGAAGATGGGCCTCAGAAATAAAAGAAGCCAGCAGTGCGGTTAAAGTAGCTGCTTTGCCAAAATGTCTAAATAAGGGAAGGCACCACTTCGATGTATAATCCGCAACATGTTGAAGGCTGGCGCTTATACAAGCTATGGTAGTAGCATGTACAGGCACAGCGCGAAAGCTAGTTTGTATATTAGGAGTATGTAGTGCGTAGGATTGTATTATACTAAAAAGTGCACATACAGGAAGTGCACTGAAGTGAACTGCAGTGGAGGTGCACTTATAGTTAACGGTAGAGAAATGCACAGTGAGAACACCAGAGACAGCCCACAAACATTGCAGCGCGCCTGGGTTGATGAGTTTTGCGTAAAACATGTTTTGCAGGTGGGTGCGATAAGGCTTGCATGTCCGGAAAAATTAACTTTCAAATGCTTTGTTTGTTCTGTACGGAAAATCGATGTAATAAATAAATAAGGGCGGCAGTGCGCATGTAAGTAGGCTGTGAAGTGCGTAAGTTTAGACTCCACTAAAAAGTATACATATAGGAAGCCCATTAAGTGTCCCACACGTGAAGTGCACTTATAGTCAACACTGAAAAGATGCACATTAAGAAACATGAGTCTGTCCATATAAATTGTAGCACGCCTGCGATGGTGCCAATTATGTGTAACACATATTATGCAAGTTGATGTTATAAAAGTTCCATGTCCAGAGAAGGCGTGCGAAAAAGTAAGGGATTAAATAAATAACGGCGGCAGTGTGCATTTTAGGAGGCCTTGAAGTGTGTATGTTTAGACTACACTAAAAAGTGTACATAAAGAAAGCGCACTAAAGTGAACTGCAAGCGATGTGCACTGACAGTGAACAGAGAAGAGATGCACCCCAGGAACACCAGAGACTGCTCTTAGAAATTGTAGCATGCGTGGGATGGTGCCAATTATATGTAACGCAGGCTGATGTGATAAGACTTGCAATGCTGGTAAAGGAGGATTCAAAACACTCCTTTTGTTTTGTGCGGCAAAGCAATGTAAACAATAATTAATTACGCCTGGATGCATGTTAATAAGCCGTGAAGTGTGTAGGGTTATACTACAGTATAAAGTGCATATAAGTACCGAAATAGTTTTTAAAAAAGGGAACCCTCTATTAAATCACAAAAGTATAGCACATGTACGTGAGGTAGAGATGGGGTGCTAATGTTCCCTTGTCTGCCAAGTAGGTGCGAACGTTAGATTGTAAGGATGAAAGGGTTGGTTAGGTGTGGCTCAAAGAAGAATTAGAGGGTATGTTTCACTTGTGCGGCCGCTAAAGTGAAAGTAATCATTTCGCGGGCGCTTTGATGTTCGCAGTGGCCGCGCGGCTCACTGAGAACATCAAAGCGCCCGCTAAATGTACACGCAGGCTGCCAAATGGTGTGCGCGCTCGGCACACATGCACTGTAGTTGGGGGCCTAAAAAGCACTCGTTTGCACTTCCAAATCCCCGTTTTCTATAGCTCTCGCCAGAGCAGCGCTAAAAGGGACAGACGCATTAAAATTCCTATCTCACGTCCAAACATTGGCCCTGGCTGGTCCGGCCTGGAAGCGAGCAGCAGTGCAGCCGCCATTTAAGGATACAGGCCTGTCCTGCTGTCAGGTGTGGCTCAGCGAGCTGGAAAGTAAAGCGATGAAGGCTGCTAGTGTCAGGAGGTGGCAAAGTGTGGCACAGGGCCGCCTCTCGAAGCTGAGGGGAGACTTTAGGAACATCTTCAAATTGTATCCAATTCGTCACAGCGCTGATCAGCCTGTTTCTAAGCGCTTTCGGCTGTGGCAAAGAATGGAAGTGCCGAGATTACCATGTTAAATGCCTTTTTCATAAAAAGAAATGCAGCACGCTTGCTTTCAAATCTGTAAGTTAATGTGTTAGGTGGAGCGTGTGGCCTTGAACTGGCATGAGAGGAGTGGCTGGGGAATAATACATCTCCCCCTCCCTCTTCAGACGGCCCTGCCCACCAGGATCATATTTACATTTTCGAGGTCCTGGCAGGACTTAATTTAAAATATTCACACACAGACTTTTCTACGGTAAACTATGCATAGTAATAAAGCCCTGCATTTGACCACAGACAGTGAAAGGGTTAAATAGATCAGGTGATCGTTCATGAATACAAGAGAGCACACTTTTACATTTAAATCATTTCGATTTCTGGAACACGGAGAAGAAATGACGTGCACAGAATCATTAAACTATAATCCGTGAAATAGTGTTCATTGGCTACTGCGCCGCTTGTGTGAGTGTAATGAGTGTAAGTGTACAGTGCGCTGTGGGCCCCCCCCCCGCAACGCTGGGGCTGCGGGGGCCTTTGTTACGCCCCTGACTGTGCCACTGGATTCAAGCTATCCTGGCTGAAGAGGGGTGAAACCCCGAAACCGGTCCTAGGATGCTTGTTTCCGCTCCAGGGAGGACCTTCCTTAGCAGTTCGGGCTGGACTGTTCCCATGAGGCACAGGGTCAAGACTGATTTGCATATGGCCAGGTCTAAACTGGGGTGGCATGGTGAGCAAAAGAATGATGGATTTAACCCAGATCTCTTGACTGGGGGTGAATGTTTCGATTTGTTCTGCATTCCGTCCATCAATTGTGTGTCTTTTGCTTCCTCGCCCCAAGTGCGCCGGGTATGCCCAGACGTGGGTCCCAGGCTCACTGTGCCACTGGATTCAAGCTATCCTGGCTGAAGAGGGGTGAAACCCCGAAACCGGTCCTAGGATGCTTGTTTCCGCTCCAGGGAGGACCTGGCTTAGCAGTTTGGGCTGGACTGTTCCCATAAGGCACAGGGTCAAGACTGATTTGCATATGACCAGGTCTAATCTGGGGTGGCATGGTGAGCAAAAGAATGATGGAATTAACCCAGATCTCTTGACTGGGGGTGAATGTTTAGATTTGTTCTGCATTCCGTCCATCAATTGTGTGTTTTTTGGCCACGGGGTCAGGCACATAGATTAGAGTCTGCAGCACTGCTGCAAAACTCCAGGTGCGGAGTGCTACCTTCTGATGCAGGGTGTCCAGTGCAGGCCCAGGAAGGCCTGTCCGTGCTCTATGTGCAGGATAGTCACGCTGTGTAAATAGTTTTCCTTTTAAGATATCATTTACATAAATGTATTTAATGTTACTATCAAAAACATTCTAGATTGAACAGCTCTGTTTTTTTTTTTCAACCAAGCAGTCTGTGAATCTAACCTCATTTCACTTTTTCTGGCCAGTCCCCCGTATTTTCACCAGTTATCTCGACAACCTCTTATGTTCATTAGAGGACCTCCATGACTTGCTAGCTTCTTGTTGGGCAAAATCCCTCTCATGATGATTGACATCTACCCTGCTCTGAGTGCCCCAGCTGCAATGATGTCTGGAGTCCTGGTGCTGATTTTTGTTGCCATGGGCGAACATGGATCAAGCGGGTATTCCATTACGTAGGCTTGTCACACGGATTGTGATTTTGTACGACTGCTAGGGGTGCCCAAAACCCAACCCTCAGTGGTAAAAGGTTACTGCTGCCTTTGGCAGGAGTTAATTAGCCCGGGTATGCTGATGGCAACATACCGTGTGGTGATCAGTAGAAGTGAACAGGTCCTTTTTACTTGTCTCGCTGGATTGAGGTCTACTGGCTCACTCATGTATAGTTCCACTGCTGCAAGCTTAACTCACCTTTGGCCTACATTGTTGGTATGTAGCGGAAGAGGAATCCCGGCAGATCGATTTGTATATTAATGCATTCCTGGGAGCTGGATGGAACACACACTGGTTGAAGAAGAGCCAGACTCTTCAGTACACTTCAACGGGTGCTCTTTGATTCAGGGAGAGGTTTTGGGAAAGGGGCCTGGGCACATCTCTTGAAGGAGATGGGGCTGATAAGAGTACGGCTGAGGCCCTGAGGTAACGTTTTGATGCATATTACTGTGGCTGAAATCCAGGTGTAAACCTCTAGTCGCTCCTGAGGCCTGTGTTGTGGGACTGTCAGATTTGGAGTCTCTCTTGCTATGACAGTCTGCTTTCTGGAGGAAAGGCAGAGGAGAGCGCACTACAAAAGGAAGCAAACCCCCTCAACACACCCTTCAAAGGCTCAGACCCTAAATCACATATGGTGTCTGGAAATGGACTATGAGAAGGGGAGCTTGAGGCACTCGGAATGGTCAACTTTCAAGCACCCAGTCGGGCTGAGCAAGGAGATGATGCTTCTGCCTGCGATCAGGGCTGTGACTAAGGCCGTCCAATCTCCCAGATTAGTGAGAGGACATCACCCAGGGAAAATCCAAGAGCATCTGTCCCTGGAGTCTGGAGCACAAGCACCTGCCTGCTAGTGTGCCCTGTGAGGAAGAGGAGATTTCTGGAGGGAGTGTTGTTCAGTGGGAGATCCTGGCAAGTGGATTCCTGTCGTGAGGTGTGAGAAGAGGACGGCTGTGCCAATCGTGCTGTTGCCTGTGCGATGTGTATGTCAGTGAACCCCCTGTGCCAGAGAGGCTGCTGTGAATTTAACCATGCTGATCAGGCCATCTGCCGTGGGTAGTGGGTAAGTCTGTGACCCTGTATGCCAGAGGAGGTCTCTGTGAAAAGGACCTTGTTCCTGTGCCTATTGAGCCGTTGCCCGACTGTGGATTAGGGGTGGTGACCCTGTATGCTAGAGGGGGGCCACCAGAAAGAACTTGGTTCATAGCTGGTTGATGCCGGCGAGCAGGAAAGGTCCTCCATGGTGACCAGTCTGGGCCCGAGCACTGACTGAGGATCAGAACAAGAAGTATTAATTCCCCCCGCAATCCCACCTGTGGGAAGGATCAAAGGAAATTTTACTGCCACATGGGAGGAGTGCTGATGAGGCTCAGCTGCTACCTCTGCCGAGCTGCGAGTGTTACGGAAGGCAGCCGGTGTATCCTCTGTGCCCATGAGTGCGATGCTGTCTGAGACTCCGATCGTGCAATCCCTGCTGGTATGGGTAAGACTGATGGAAGGGCTGGAAGGCTCCCAGGAGCTTGTCTGCCAGATAGTGCTTTGGAACTGGAACACTTGTGACTTTTCTAAGAGAGTTGGAGTGGGGCTCCTGGGACTCAGACTGGCAGTGACGCCTAACCTAATGCAACCTATACTGAATGGGAAATAACGACTACCGCTTGTGGGAGGAAAGTGGGACTGAGTGACCTTTCTTTTCTAGTAAACATCAGAGCCATGACTTCAGGGCGCTGTGTGTATTGTTTATTTATGCTGTATTTAACTTTTGTGTTCGTATGTAAATGCTACTTTTGTCCTAAAATTATTTGATTGGACAATCATTTGTAGTTGCTATTGAACGTACTTTGAGTTGTGAGCCTATGTTCAGCCCCCAGTATCTACCTACCACTCCCCCCCCCCCCCCCCCGCCACCCCCTCCCCTGAGAAGCCTTGGACTGATCGGCCCGCGCTACCTTTGAGAGCCAAGTGACTCAAAGGGTACTTGGTACAGTTGCTCACGACCCATAGTAGGTCAGGCCAGGGACATAAAAGGCTTCAACTCGCATGGTTGGGCCAAGTAGCTCCTGTTCCCCCTGTAACCCTCTGAAAGGGGTTCTGACACTTAATTTCTCACAACTACATCCTTTAGTAGCAGGTGGGTACTATCCTCTGTTACCATTTTATTTGTGGGGGGGTGGGAATCTTGGGGTGGGCTGCATTCTGTCTTCAAGTATAAAAACGGTGCAGGGCCCTTCGTGGGGTCCCTATTGTCTTCTGAGTATGTCTGTAATGGGTGCAGTGTGTTAAGCATGATCATGTTGTGTGACTGAAAAACAGCTTACACGGTGAGAAGTCCTACTGTGGACGCCATGAAAGTTCATCTTGAGTTGCCCTGTGGCCATGACAGCCTATAGACAACTTACTTGATGATGATCCCCGATACATCGAGTTGTATGGTGGATTGCGCGAATATACATATGTGTCAGAATTTCTTATCAGGCGTACTATCTCCTGTTTATGCCACGCTGCATAATTAACTAGGCATGCATAAGAAATTCACGGTACTCCTTGCAGGAGTGAACTTTGACAGCTCAGACCTGCGTTGAGGAGAGCATATTAGTGAAAGACTGGGCCGAGGTTTGAAAACCTGGCTGTGCCTTTCACTGGTGGAGGGCCAGCCTCTGTTTAAAGAGGGGGCATGGTACCTCCTGTTGGTGGGTTCAATATTACTGTACTCGTCTGTGGTGGAATGCCTGGGGGGGGGTACATCTGATTCCTGTGCCCCTCCCACCCCCCACCCCCATCCTAGGGGCACAGGTGTCCGACATCTTGCTTATGCCCACTCACCACCACGACCAATACTCAAGAGCAAAGCTTGACTAATGACACTGTAGGTTAGGATCTTGAAAAGCTTAAGGGTTGTTGCCAACATGTCTGGGTGTCAGTATGTGTGTTGTATGAGAGAATCTTCAAGGCTTGACATAGCTAGTTAAATGTGATTGTCCTTTAAAATAATTATTGTACATACTTCATGGAAATATATTGGTTAATTCAATTATAAATATTTTTTCAAGCATAATGGAATATTATGTATTTGTTGAATAAAACGTTTAGTATTGATGGCTGATGTTTTCACAAATCATAATTGTATTATTTTGATATTTTTACAGGTATTTGGTCTCTTCTGGCTTGAAAGGGGGGTACACTGACTGCATGCCACCTACGCCACTTATGTGGTGCACAGTCACTGTGCCTTTCTTGCCTTTGCACCCACGTCTGTAATATGATGTGGGTGCAAAGACCAAGTTTCCCTTCTTTGCATGGAGCCACAACCCGATTGCAAATGAGGGAACACCCCTTTGTGATTGCGCTGACTAGATTAATTTATTTAAAAAGAGCTGCACAAACATCTAAGTCTCCTTTTATAATACCAAAGTATCTTGGGGACACGAAGCAAGTGCAAATTCCCGTTTTTCCCCCGAGGCACTCCCTTTAATACGGCTCCTTATGCCAAGCATACCTACCACATTTACTGAGCTCACCTCACCCCCTTTGTTTTGTGCTAATAATTGCTTAGCTATGATAAAGGTTCCACCAAAAGACTTAGGTTTTGGTCGAGAGTGAGCCTTGGGAGGGGTGTTGGGAGATGTGCACCTTTGTTGAATTGTTGCCACATTATTTATTTTCTGTGATGAAACCTTAATTTAAAATCAATAAAATGTGTTATTAAAAAAAATAAAAAATTACGTTTTCGTCGCAGCATATCCAAATCGTTTGACAAGCCTTTGGAAGAAGTAGAAAGGTAGGCAAGGTGCACACTATTCGTATTGAAAATGTGTTTTCACTTCGAACAAAGTTTTGCCCTGGTTTGCCCAGGTTCCCTTGCATCGGTGGCACCAAAACAGCATTTAAAAAATGGCTGCTTCCAGCCATTTGAATCCTTCGCAAGGGCATACCCTCGTTTTTTGCTCTGTCCTTTAAGGATTGGGAACAGGTCTATAGACTATTCTTGTGGCCCGCCATTGGAGAAGGGAAGGCACTCTGTCCAGTCTTTGGGTTAGAGCTGGCCTTTTACCTGAAGTCAGTTTGGAGGTAGTTGTGCAGGAGTGAGTTACACTGGAGCCACAACAACCTTGCAGTCCAACATCTCACAACCTTCCCAAGAGCATTTGTGTGACCAGGAGGATGAGGCACCAATTTAATGAGCCTGCATTATCCGTTCCCCACCCAGTATGATCTCTTTGAATGTGCCACTGTCCAGTTGCAGAGGCACACCCTGGTTTACCTTCTTCACCTTAAATCTTGGGGTAATGTTCTGTTGGCTGCAGTAAGGCGCACTGATTTAGAAACCGTTTGAGTTTGCTTGCCTATAATAAATCTTCAAAATTTTGAGATATGGATGCTGGAAGATTCGGTATAATGCCCCCATCCCTATCTTGGGAGATGTATTTGGGCTGATGGCCCACCTGCAGTCCTTACCATTGTATTTAAAAAAAAACCAATATTGCACAAAAAATTGCAATTCTGTTTGGGGTTGCATCTTACCACATAAGATTCCAGGTAAATTTATGCATATAAAATACCAGTTCTTTATTTAAAAAAAAGATGTTATGTAATGAAAAATAATTAATGCAAGGCCAAGCGCCCAGCATGAAATAATGTTGTCTATGCAGCCCAAAAAAGTACAAATTGTCTCACAATTAAATTCTGAATGTTGGTTAAATCATAAGCGTTGACCTGTAATTAATGGCATTTTCCTCCTTGAAAGGCAGGCAAAAACGTTTACTCAGCAGTGCTTTTCAACTTGTCACTATGAAACGCACATTGTAGCTAGATGTTTATATTATACACCACTAAGTTGGTATATCGTGCAAGAAGTCCAGAGATTACCCGAGAAGTGTACAGGCCTCAATGTAGACCCAAAGTGCTCTATTTGTGGTAGTGTGGTCGAGCAGCCTTGGGCCTAACTTAGAAGAGTGTAAGATGTTATGCTCACAGTGATTATTAACCCCTTCGATGCTCATGACGGAACGGTTCCGTCATGAGCATCGGTTGAGCTGTGCTCATGACGGAACCGTTCCGTCATGGCCCCGCCCGCGCTAGAACCCTTCAGCACCGCGGGGGAATCCGCGCAGCGCTGAAGGGGTTAAATGACACGACTCAAAAAGGAGATACACACCAATTTTAGAAAAGAAGCTTTTTTCAAGATTTATTTTAAGACCAAGAAAATAGATAAGTACGTTTTATTAGAAAATACTTTTCGCTTTAAAAAGTGGGCAATTTACAATGGTAACCCATAAGAGGAAAACAAGAATGCGGTTTTGCAGTTAAGTATACAACTTACAGTGTTGGTTTTCAGGGTGAAGGATTAGCACCAGGCACGCTTCAGGTAAGTAGCAAATCTGCACCTCCAGCGGCACAGGGGTGGCTAGGTGCAGGGTTCAGATTTGGACTCTGGCATCAATGTTATCTAATGGAAAAAGGGGGTAATCAAAGAGACGCTGCTCACAGGTGAGTAACACTGTTTGCAAACTTAGTCTCCGGGTGTTGAGGTAAGCACAGAGAGGAGGGGCACACAGCAGCATTACACATACACCCTCAGCGGCACAGGGGCGGCCAGGTTACGAGTGCCAACACAGGGTCGGGCACCCAATGGAAACCAATGGGGGAGATTGGTCTTGAAGAAAGGCTCCAGGCTCAGGCCAGGAGGCCGGACAAAGAAAACCCACATATGCCCATATAAGCAGAGGTGTTGGGGGACGTAGGGATACCATTGATCTCTCTCCCCAAGGACCAAGGGCTTCAGGTGCAGGGGTGTCATTAGGCGTCGGGAAAGTCTTACCAGGCAGGTTGTAGTTGGGGGAAGTCTTTGAGTTGAGGCTACAGGCAACGGGGTAGGGTCCGGTAGGGGTATGCCCACAGGGGACTCTTACTCGGAAGCACTGGGGAACCGTCACAGGACCGGTGGGCCACTTGGACTAGGGCTGTGGGCGTCGGGTGCAGAGGTGGGTCCGGCTGTGGTTTTGCGGCTCCTCCTGGCAGTGTTCTTTGTTCTTTAAAGTTGGTTTCTCATGGACCGGTCTGCTGTCCACGGGAGATCTTGATCTTCGCCGAAGGCAGGCAGTCCTCCCAAGGTTTTGGAGGTCGCTGGGCTGCAGGATGGGTCATCTTTTGGCACAGGGTCATCGAGAGCTACAGACAGGCCAGTAGAGCTGGGGCCAACTCAGTTGGTGTTTGTAGTCTTCTCTGCTGGTGCAACGCTGTAGTGTTCGGCTCTTCTTAGGTCGTCAGAAATCTGATTTCAGGGTCTGGGGGTGCCACGTAAATACTATATTTAAGAGTGTTACAGGGGAGTGACTGATAGGGACCAATAGGTCTCTCACCTGGGGTTTCTAAACCCACTAATATGCCACCCTCCTATGGGAGGGGGCATAGCACTAGCCCTGATTGGATAAGTCCCACCATCATCAAGATGGTGGGCACTGAAATATGTGCTTCACTTCACCTCCAGCTCCCGAGAGGTGGAGTTGGTGAAGGTGAGCACACCTCCTGTTCTCACTTAAGTTTTTCTCACTGGTTCTCACACCAAAAGTGGGGGTTTGAACTGGGGGCTGCCATCTCCTGCTAGCAGCAGAGGCTGGGGCCGCATTACAAAGGCGGCAAAGCCCTTGAAGCTTCCCTCTCTAGCAATGTGCTCATCCTGGAGGCAGAGGTGTGACACCTCCGCCCAGGAAGGGCTTTGTTTAGAGATCTCACCAGGGTTGGTAGGTTTTCAGGGGGCATCTCTGAGGTGCCCCCTGGGTACATGTTTCAATAAATCACACACTGGCATCAGTGTGTGTTTATTGAGAGGATTTCTTTGGTACCAAACACTCCTGGGTTCAGTAAAGACATGCTGCTGGGGAACTTGAATTGTCGGGTTTCCAGCCAATGTACTCTCTCTATTGCTTCACTGACACTTACAATATTAAGAATAAACTTAAATATTGTAGAGGCAGATCTACTCCTGCAGATATATCCCACACCTGAGATATAGTGCGCCCTGCCTTAGGACTTGTAAGGCCTGCTAAAGGGGTGTCTTACCTATACCTTAGGCAGAGCTGCCTGGCATGGCACACAGGCAGTGTGCTATGTTGACTTTGCCGTTTTCCTATGCACTAAGGCATGCAAGCTGCAGTGGCAGTTTGATTGGCCTTGGTGAGGGGTCTCTTCGGGACCCTCTTCAGTCCCAATGCCTTAAGTATCATGGTACCATTCACTAGGGACATACTGGGGGTCTGAAGTTGCCAATCATGGTACCATTTAGGGAAGGAGCTCTGGTACAGGGGACCTAGTTGGTAGGGACCCTGTGCACTTTTAATCAAAATCACATAATTTTCAAGGAAAGAAGTGGTGTGCTAACCATGTCAAAAGAGGCACTTTCTCACACCGTGCAAAATGCTGCAAGCAAGTCAAACATATAAAGTGAGATGGAAGGGAAAAGACCCCCATAAATGCCAAAATGATGATCTGTGCTTTTCGTTTAACAATAAATCCAGCATGTAAAAGAAAAAGGTAATCCTAGCTTGGAATATCTGGCTAAATGTAACCGTAATCTTTCACTCTTAGATTTTTTTTACACCTGTTCAATAGCAACGTTTTTGGTGTTCTGTCCTGGAAAATGCCCTTTCACATGGCACATTGCTAATAATTTATTCTAAAGCTGGTTCATAAACTTACATCAGGATGCGACAACCGTCAATCAAGATGCAAACTTGAACCAGTTAATCAAAGCTTCATCCATTTAAATTAATTTTTAATCATTTGTAGACTTTCTTCTTCAATATTTATGCACAAAAGTCATTATTGCAATATTCAAATGCATTATAAAGTGCCCTCCAGGCATTATTCTACAGCATGTTGACATTCACAATTCGTACATTAATGTGATGTTTTAAACCCAATGCATTTTGGGCGTTTAGCCCTTCTTCAAGGGCAAGTGTGATATAAAAAAGTAACATCAATAGCGGCAGAAACCATAAAACTTTCATTAATGAGAAATTGAACCTTTAATTAAACTCTGAAAAATATCACCACATGAATCCCATTAAACAACTAACAGATAAGGTGTGAGAACCGCACATGCCCTATTGAAAGCAATTAAACTTCAGACGGAATATCACTACCTTAATAAACATTCTATTCAGCGTGCTTTAATAAACATGCCTCATGTAAAACTCTTGACAATTCACCCTTAATGTGATCATGCCGAAATAAGTAACTATCGTGCCATTGACATCAAAGTGTGAACACCAACCTTAGAAACAATGAAGGCTTCCACAGGTGATCTGATCGAAACAAACAGCCTCCTGATAAACTCTCTATACTCCAAAACGAGTGTAACAACTACCCTTTTTATCGTAACCCAACGTAAGTTCAGATCACGTGACCCATACCAACTGTCACCATATAAAACGAGCATTGACATAGCTAATAGGTCTCACCTTTGGGACCTTATAAGTGTTTAGCCATGCAACAGTTGATGTTGTTGTACCAAGGATATTGTGCTGCATAACTAAATACTTACAAGGTCCCAAAAGCGAGACCTATTGGCTATGCCAATGCTTGTTTCATGATTACTGCCAATATCTTATGTTCCTTTCTACATACAAAATTAATTATTCTGCATGTGTGGTCTAATTCCATTTATTCTTTTTACAAACGTTGACCTTGAAATAAATGTGCTTTAATTATCCTCCACAACCAATCATACCTAGTTGGACACTGTAGCTTAACTTCGCATCAGTGCTTTGCGCTGTTCCGGCACACATTCATTTACACATGCTTTAAAAACAGGCACAATTTATATACTGTAGGCTAAATGCAGAAAAACACGGTGAAAAGGGCGCTATCGAGGAACATTTTAAGTTTTAAAAACTTTCATTTTGTCATCTTCCTTGATGACACCCGAATAAAAATCCCAGAAGTCCCAAACCCGTCCCTCCCAGGCCCAAATTAGAGAAATGAAAGAGATGAGTTTACAACAAATAAAGAGGGAAATCGGCGGCAGGAGCTTCACGCTGGGGCTGAGACAGCGATATCCAGGAGGAACACCCCCTCTCCTCTGCCCCCAATCGCCCCTGTTTACCAAACCTTGTTAATAAGCTTTTTATGCTCTGTAGAAATAATAAAACAAGATGAAGGAAGGGATCTCGATCACTGGCACCAGGTGGGTCTCGGTGTAGAATGGCATGCACGGTGGCCAAAAAATGATAGTCTGTAATGTGACCTGAGAGACTGCCAGTAGATGAGATTAATTCAATATTCCTTCCATCGCCTTGGTTTTTTTGCAGTAGATACCCTAAATGCGACCGGTATACCCAGAAATGGGCCTTGTGCCCACTGTGCCGTAGGACTCTCGCTATACCTCACTGATGAGGCCCAAGTCAGTTGAAACCAGTCTGGGTTTCCATCTAGATTGGAACTAACGTGGCACTTCGGGCTGGAGTGTTCCTGCATATGGCTGGGCTCTGTCCAGAATGGCATAGTCGACTAAAAATGATGGAGTTGGTTGGGGCCCAAGCCTTTGCCAGCAGCTGGTATTTGTTAAAGCATTCCTTCGATCGCCCTGGTGCTTTGTACCTCGGTTCCAATAATGCCCAGCTCGGTTAGCGCATTCTTAAGGCATTCAAAGAAAGAGTGGTACTATTAACATAAGTGTAAGCAGCTTCAAATGACAGACCTGAGAGGGGGCAGGGTCATTCCAGAGAATAGGATGGAAGGGGGCGGGGGTAGTTTCCTCCTCTAGACTGCCCACGTACAATCACCTCTGTACAGTATTGAATCCGTAAGCCTAAGGATACAGATCATAGCGAGTCATAGGACGTGGGTTTACAGCTCCACATTAAAGCCAAGCGTTACTTTCTGCAGTTACACTTGTTACACAAAAAACACGCATCCGTGTTCTCTCGATAATAGACGTGCTTATTTTTATAGCAGGGTGGCCACCTTACTCACCGTGGACAGCCAGTCAGGACCCAAGCTTTGAAGGAAAACTAATGCATGCTGGGAAATGTAGTCTGTTTCACCTCCACTGAGCCAATAAGAGAACTCGCCTGATGAGCCTAAAACAGGAGACAGGATATGCAGCGCTGTGGAGTCAGGTGGTGACCTTCCTTTCGGGAGGTGGATAACGATGTGAGGTACATTAATTAACGTGCTATTTATGGCCTGGCAGCAACAATCATACTGGCGTTTATTGTGCATGTTAAAAAGCTTTCCTCAAGTAAACACAATTAATTACAATTAAAGTGGCTAAACTCAAAATAAAACTTCATCAAGTCTAAGAAAGTAATCTTCACATGCACAAACATGAATCTCGGTGCACCATGACCTTTGCGTAGTGAATAGTCAGTCACTCAGGTTCCCGTAGAAGTCAGACACTGCCAAGGAAAACAGTCTTGCGGTGCTGGCGAGCAGGGCCCACTATAGGCGGAGACCGCTACGCACAGGCTTGTGACATCACATGAAACCGAGTCTCACCTGCACCGCTTCACGGAGTAAAACAGATCTAAAACTTGTAAAATGCGTGTTCAGGTCCATACTGTAGGTGGCAGTTCAGGAAAGGCTGTGTCTTTGTAAGAGTAACACAAACCATGCCGTAAACCACAAGAGTTTGTAGCAAACAGTGCAGTAGCCGACGGTAAGCGAGTCCTCCCGAGGGATGTGCGTATTCAGAGCCAGTTACAGCAGCAGAGGCCTGTCCCGTCCTGCAGAGCTGCCTCCCCGCACCAGAGGCTGGTCCTGGACCCCCACGTCGCTCTGTTAAGTGTCGTGGGCCCCGGCTGTCCCTCTCTAAGCCCAGCTCCTCTCTCCCACGGCAGTTCAAGGCTTGCAGCGCTGGGAGCTGCAGTGCTGCATGGCCTGGCTCCAGGATGGGAGGGACCTCGACATGTCAGCCTGAAACAGCATTCCACGTTGCCTAGCAATTACTCCGAGAACCTGATCGGCCTGCGGTTTAAGGAAACCACCAAGTGTAAAAAAGTTAAATACTTTCCAAGATCTTATTAGCG
This sequence comes from Triturus cristatus, assembly GCF_964204655.1. Lineage (NCBI taxonomy): Eukaryota > Metazoa > Chordata > Amphibia > Caudata > Salamandridae > Triturus > Triturus cristatus. Next base: position 282,016,479 of record NC_140584.1, on the reverse strand, counting down.
GAAAGCATATAGAATATAAAAAAGGATTGGAAAAAAAAAAAACTCATTAGAGGGGGAGGTGTATGTCGTGGCTAATGAGAACTTAGTTGGATTCACTTGTACCGCTACCTCAATTTCCGAGGCCCGTCATGCGTCACAGAAAACAACACACACAAGGAGCAGTCGACGTGTCTCACAGGTACGAGGTGGTAAGTCGGTGCCAGCGTTTTACTCCCATAACTTTAACTTTGTTTTCTGGCACTGGACATGCAGCTCCTGTCCCCCGTTGTCAGCAGACAGCAAGTGATGCGTGATAAAACAAGTCACCAACATGCGAGCTGCGTAGTGCGCTCATGTGAAATCTGACACATAACAGAAGACACACTGCGCGCCGCTGCTCGTAACGGCAAGCCGTAGGCCATGGGTGGATACATTTCCTGGGAAAGGTGGGACATGCACCCGCCTTTACCCAATTGCGTGCTGCCTTCACACGCAAAGCCCAATAGAAAAAATGCTAAAAACACACGCACAAGCGTGTGAGAAGTCCACAGTGATTCTAAGAGGCCGTTTTTCTAGTGCAGTGCTTGCGCGCTGCGCTAGGCTCGACCTAAAAAAATACGTGCAGCCTGCTTAAAAAAGAATTATCTGAAAAACATTTTTTTAAGAAAAAAAAACAAAATGAGCTTCACACTGGTACAACATTACTGATTGAACAACATATGATTGAAACATTCAGAAAATGATGAATAAGTTGCATATTGAACTTATGTAAACCCACATAGTACTGCACAGTGATAACAAAATAAATGAAATTGCATAAACATCAAAACATGAACTGAAAATGAGAAATAAATCAATTTTATTAAGGTTGTGGTATTGCGCCTGAAGTTCAATTGCTTTTAATGGGCATGCGGTTCTCACACTGTATCTGTTGTTTAATGGAATTCATGTGGTGATATTTTTCAGTTTGATGAAAGGCCCAATTACTCATTAATGAAAGTTTTATGGTTTATGCCTGTACTCATGTCCCTTTTTATATCAGTTACCCCTGAAGAAGGGCTAAACGCCCGAAATGCATTGGATTTACATCCGGTTAATGTACGAATTGTGAATTTCAACATGCTGTAGAGTAACGCATGGAGGGCACTTTATATGCATTTGAACATCGGAATCATTACTTTTTTGGGCATAAATGTTGAAGAAGAAAGAAGACAAGTGATTAAAAATGGATTTAAATGGATGAAGCGTTGATTAACTGGTTACAATTTGCTTCTTGATTGATGGGTGTCACATCCTAGCCCTGGTACAAGTTTATGCAGAAGCTTTAGAATGGATTCCTAGGGGGAAGCCACAGCATCCAAGTCACTTTGAGGACATGGACTATATAGATTCCAAGACATGTTTGTGGCATTTCAACAGCGCCTTAACTGGATTTGGTATGTCCTTTTGGTAGTATACAGAAACTTTTCAAAGCGTGATTAACTCATGATCAACGCTAGCTTGTTCTGTTCTCGCAGTAACCTAGTTAACCTTTCATACCTTGAAATAATGCCAGATATCCCTTTTGAAAGTAAATTAGCTATGATTGGCAAATCCACGTTCACTCCTAACTCCAAAAGTCCCATTTGCTCTGCTTTCCACAGAATTGCCTTATGCTTCTTTGTAAGTGCAGTAATAACTTATGATGCAGGCCAAATTAAAAGACTGTTAAATAATTACTTTTTACAGAGTATATTGGCAAAATTCCATTGTCTTTTCAGAGAGATGTAGCTGAGGAACCATCAGGCTGTTTTTTGTTGGAGCCTTTTCCATCCTGCAGGCAGAGCTGAGCCCCCACGCCTTGAACAACAGTGCTATGTAGTATCCAAGGTTCAAATCTTCTTCCTCAACTTGGACTAAGTTCTTTGTAGAGCATTTATGTCAGCCATGCGACTTCCTCAAATCACATGGAAGGGGGTGAGAAGAGGAGGGTTGATGGTAGAGGGAACGATGAATCTGCTCTGTGGGTAGAAAACGCTCTAGTATTATCTAAGGACCCTGGGACATTGGTGCTAATCGACCATACCTAGCAAGCAATGTTTCGCTGTCTGCCTAAGCACTCAGATAAAAAGTTTCACAACATTGGCAGCTGGGAAATTGCCTGTGGGGGGCAAAGACCCGTGTACCAAGTCCCAGGATGTGAATTGTGCCTTAATTTCTTATGAAAACAAATAGTCTTCAAGAATAGTTTAGCAAATAACATCTCTGTGAAAGAAGAGCTAGAAACTTTAAGTAATATCTGATTATTTTTTTCTTTGGTTCTTGAACTGGAATACATCGACGTGGTGGTGGTTTTAGAGTGTTAAGGAGAATTTGAAGGCATTGTAAGTTGCTTTCAGTATCCAGCATTTAGGAGACTTGTGTGTTTACTGTGTTCTCTGCTCCTCATGGCAGAAAAGGGATGTAAAGAGTCTCGGTTACTCGCAGCTCACCACTTGTCAGATCATTGATTTAGAATATTAGCACAGACTTAAGTTGCCGCAAAGAGGGTTTCCTGAATGCATCAGTACTGGTATTCAGCTGATGAGGACAAATGAATATGGCCCTCATATCCTCCCCTAAAAATAGCTCGTGCTGTCTGTAGCTACTGAGTGGGTGCCGTTGTTTTTCATATGACCATTAACTCACACTTGTGCTTACCCGTCCAGTGGCCTATATTGTAATTGTATTAATAGAGAGCTTGCTACCCCTGACGAGGCTTATATCAATTCATCAATTAGAAAGAGATAGATTCCACCCATAGAGCATCTTTTCCGTCTATCTGATGTCCAACCCAAAATTAGGAGGGGAGTAAACCTGTATAGCAGCCAGGTCAAACCCTGATTTTGTAAAAGGACTCTCACCCACACAATTGTGTGGCATGTTTCATGGAGTCCACACCCGGCTTGCTAGTCATAGCTAGGTGGGCTCAAGTCAGCCCCACTTTTGGAGGAGGTACGTATTGCTAGTGAGTGCTCTCTTTGGGATCATGAAAAGTCAAAATTGCTGAAACTTTACTGTTGAGGTAACCCGAGCAAAATTAAAAATCGAGCTGGATGTATTGTTAGCAAGCAAAGGTGAGGACTCTATAGGTGATATACCTCTCTTTCTAATCGATTTGCTCATGGGGAAGTTGGGATGCCTGTCCATTAATCTCCCTCCTTACATTTTTGTTTAAAGTACAACCGTTCATCAACTGGTGTTTTAACAACTTTGTGGCCAGTTAAAGTATTGATAGGCCTTAGTAATCCAGCACAGACTTCAATCTGTAAGACAGTACATCTGGCCAGCCATTGCTTTCGTGGGCTATGTGTTCCATTCTGCATATGGCCCTGGGAGGAGCTGATGCTCCTGTGAAGGTTGTTTGGTCTCAAGACCTGGAATCTTGGGGTTTCTGGGTTCAAAGCCAAACCCTGGGCTTGTGTTTTCCTAATCACGTGGTTATTTTACGATGCCGCTGACGCTTTGGTTTGGGTGAAATCATGGACGGAAGAAAGGCATACGACTGCCATGATTTTATGTTTAAAAAAACAAAACAACAACAAATTAGGTGAGCTGCGCACAACAAGACTCGCGGCAAGCCATGCCGCCATGATTTAATGATAAAAATAAAAAACGAGTTAAGCAAGCTGCACGCCGTCCTGCGAGTGGTGGGTGTGGCCCATTGTGTAAGTTAAAAGCGCACATAGTGCGTTGCAAACACAAACAAAAAGTGGCCCCCATTGCTAAAGCTCGCGTCTCACCAGTGGTGTTTACGTTAATTAAGCAACGAGTTCTTGCTAAGGGCTAATACAAGCTATACAGTATGGACACAGTAAAAGGTCCAGTCCTGATGGGAGGTTACAAATGAAGACAAGGCGGTACTAAGGAGGGACTAACAAGCCTATGAATGAATCAGAAGCCTGCGTTTACATGGTTTGTCATTGGCACCTGGAGGCGATACAGTTTGTTGTGTTTTGTGCTTTTTAAATAGTGAACATTTCATCTTTATAGGCAGATGGAGGTAGGTGTCTCTGAAAATCATGGTTTTGGGAAGGCAACCTATTTGCAGGTAGAACTCTGGGCTTGAGGCCTGACTTCTCTAGCTAGAGGACACACGGAGGCTTTGGCGGAGTCTCTGCAGCCAGACTGAGCCAGTCTGCAGAATAGAGTCCCGAGAAGCTGGGGCACATGCACAGGGGGAATTAATTTCACCAAGGAGCCCTTGAGTGACAAATATCCCCGCTATGGCATCAAGGGTATAACATAAATAGGTACCCGCATTTGTGCACTGCTCATGCATGGACATCAAGTCTTTTTCAACATCTTCAGTTGGTATAGTTATTTAAGACCCCATGTGCCTATAAAAAAAAATCCCCTTCTTCCGGGAATTATATAGATTACAGAGCGACTATGCTGCTGCTTTGTAGCCTAAACAAGTTACTGGTGGCACCCCTGGCCCCTCTATGTCACGGCTTAGCTCACTTATTCAAGAAGATCCCTGGTACCACATCCGTTTGTTTGCAGACTTAAAGATGTAGAGAAAGGTGAAACATTCCTAAACAGAGATTTTATTTCTGACTAACGCTCCACATATGCCAATTTTTAGAATGAATCTTAATTAAATCCTGCGTTACTTCTTAGCCCATTGTGGACCAGTTGTTAATACTCAAGAAGGACCTCTGGGCTAAGAATCTGTCCTAAACGCATTGGCCACGAGAGTGGCAACAAAGAAATTGTTAATTTAAAATATAATATGTCCAATACCAGCGCACAAACCTATGTAGTTTCTGTATCCCAAAACCTATATTTGTCAACCCTGTCATGCTGTGAAGTGTAAAATATGCTTTTTCAAATATTCAATTATTTATAATCGCACCATGTTGAATATCACAAGTAATTTCCAACATTTCATTATGGTGTTGAATATATCCGAAAAAACAAGAGATACCCTTTTCCAGTCAGTGCATTAGAAAAGTCAACTACCTAATATTTAGAGGGTGTGTGAGCTGTGACTGGTTGACATTATCCTTGAAAAAACTCATTACTCGTTCTCCCTGGGAACCCTTTCGTAATTTTCAATAATGCTCTTTTCAGCGGAATTACACGGGCGCTCTATATTTCTTATTAGCTTTCTATCTTGACAGCACAGAAGGGCAGAAGTCCAACCAGGCTTCTGATTATATAAGGATGACTGAGACTACAATTTTAAGCAAGGACACACACAGCACCTGACAGCACTGCTGCTTTACAGACAGAGAACACCAGCAAATATTCTGCATTTAAGCACTGGGCTCAATGGCTGCTAGGTTCAGTATGTGAATTTTTGACTGATCTATGTTTTTTTTTCCTTCATGCTCTGTGGCTGCTGGGGTCCATTGCCTTCTCATACCTGCGCTGTCATCTGTGGTGTCCATCTGAATTGTCGTCTGTGATGTCCACCTGGATTGTCTGTGGTGTCCACCTGGATTATCTGTGGTGTCCACTTGGATCGTCGTCTGTGGTGTCCACCTGGATTGTCTTCTCTGGTGTTCACCTGGATTGTTAACTGTGGTGTTCACCATGGTTTTCGTCTGTGCTGTTTAACTGGGTTTTCGTTTGTGATGTCTATCTTGGTTGTCATCGGGGCTGTCCGGCAAATGACTGGTGAGTACTTCATTTATTCATGTATTTGACAACTGAGGGTACCTGACGAACTCTTTGCTAACTACTGCGATGAATGATTGCCACTGTCCAGGGCATTTAGGTGTTGAGATAGATTAAAAAAAAACCCTGATCACCTATTGCTCAGATTTTTTTTTTTTTTTTTTTTACTGTTCTCCTGATGTGATCAAGTCCCAAATGGGTTAAGTGCCTACCACTATTGTCCTGCATTAGTTTGCTATCGTTCATAGAATATGATTGGTCGTAACAAGATTGTAGAGCTCTTTTGAAGGCACAAGCGGACTATATATATATCACTTAAAAAACCATAGGTTTCACACATGTTATAGTTAGGTGGATATTTCACTCGTAAAAAACCAATGAAATTCCCCCGTTATAGTTAGTTCAGATAACTATAACTCGCGCGCCCGCAATCCACTGCTCATGACGTCACATATTACATCACTCATGACATGGTCAGTGGCATCACTCATGACATCACTGATGACATCATCCTTGTGATAGAGTGGCGGTCGCGCGAGTTATAGTTATCTGAACTAACTATAACGGGGGAATTTCATTGTTTTTTTACGAGTGACATATCCACCTAACTATAACATGTGTGAAACCTATGGTTTTTTAAGTGAATTTGCAAGGCTTTTTAAATGCTAATTCCTAACTATAACGTGTGTGAAACCTATGGTTTTTTCAGTGAATTTGTACGGTTTTTTAAATGCTAATTTATTTATGTATTATTATTTTTTTTATACATTTATTTTACAATAAACTACGTATTAAAAATGTTTTGTTTTTTTTTGGGGTTTTCACCGTGCGCGCACCCCGCGATTTAAAAAAAAAATAATAATTTTTTTTTTTTGGGTTTCTCACCGTGCGCGCACGGTGCGTCCGCGATTTAAAAAAAAAATTTTTTTTTTTTTTTTGCCTTCGGGGTCCTTCAGGGACCCCCTGACAAAGGCTAGGGGGTCAGGAACTCTCTACCCTGCTCCCTTTTCACGTTCGCCACCTTCCTTTTTCACTCTCGCACTGAAAACAAACAAAATGGCGGCCGACACTTCCTGATTTCGACCGATTCGAACGTTGACTAACATGTAACCACCAATCAGAATTACGCTCGCGCACGTTGGGGTGCTCGCACGGTGCGCGCACGGTGCGCGCACCCTGCGCGCGTATAGATATTGATATGCTTTTAAATGCTATTTTCTCAGGAAATACTGAACAGATTTACACCAGACCTGCAAAAGGCACTTCCTTGACCATATGGCTACCTCTCTGCCAAATTTCAAGTAATTCTGTTCAGCCGTTCGGGCTGTAGCTGTGTCTAAAGGTCCTATGGAAAAATGCATGGGGAAAACGCGTTTTGGGACCCCCCTTTTTTCTCGGCCCCCGCTTGACGAATCACCCCGAGACTTTCAGGGTAGGAGCTGAACGGAGCGCCCCATTAGTTTTGAAAATTTCACGAGGATTCGTCAACCGGCGCCAAAGTTATTGAAAATAGAATTTTGAGATTTCCTATGGAAACCCGGTCCTAACTATAACTATCTACTGGCGACCGCCAGTAGATAATATATATATGAATGGTCTATGCACCACTTGCACATTGTCGTTCTGGCATTTTTTAATATTATTTTATTTTTTCAGACTGCTTTCCAATTTTGGATTTTCAGCTCTTTCCTTGGCTATTGATCTTTTTTTATAAAATGAATCTGATATATTTAATCTTTTTAATGGCTTTTTAATATATTTATAAATCTAGTCTCTTTTGACTGGTTTTATTTATATATGCTGCTATTTTTGTCATTTTATACGTAATTGTGTCCTATACATTACGCATTTAGTTTTGTTTTCATTTCTTCTGGGTTCGTGTGTATTGGACACTGACTATTTTTGTTACATTTGACAGCCCATTCTTTGACAATATAGGTTCATTTAATTTGCCTTTTGGGAGGATAATATGCACTATTCATGAATTTGATTACCACCCTAAATGGCATTTTTAGTATTGAATTTTTGTATTTTTATATATATTTATATATTTATACTATATTACTATTATTGTCTGTGTTGTAATTTATTATTGAACCCTGCTGCTAGCAATTGTGTATTTGCACATGACATGGATTCTGTTTTGATCATGCCTATTAGGATTTGCTTGTATATTGTATACAAAGGTCTTACCTTGCAGTCTGTCTTCTATTTTCTCTGATTGGTGCACAGTGTCTCTCTATTTATGAGCTCATTACACGGCGACGCATCATGCGATCAAGCTCCCTGTGTGGAGCGAAACGCGTCATGGAGGACACTGGTCCGAATATATTTTTGTTTTCTAACTTTGGGTATTACATTTTTGCTTCACCCACTTTTGTGGACTGACTAATTTTGGGATTGGAGGCGAGAGGTCCGTGCCTACATCTCCGCCGTGAGAAGAGCGGATTGGACTATTTCTATTTCTATCTCTATCTCTATCTCTATATATATCTCTATATATATATATATATCTAACTGATCACAACATCAACACAAGAATTTGTGAGCACATGATGATGACGCTTTTTGGTATTTACCTGTTAATGTTATGAACTTTTTTCATCATGTACACCCTGTTTGTCAACAGGTTTTCGATGGACATTTATACTTTTTTGTGAACTTTGGAACCGCGCAATATTCTGCAATTCCATGGGATGCAATTTACTGATGCCTGAGACACTCGCGCTTCGAAATATTAAGAGGCACTAGACCCCTATATGTTTTCATTATGTAATTTTCCCGTGCGAACTGCCAACTATGTGGTTAACGGGTCTCATCTCATTTGCAATTATCAGTGGGGGAGGTTCGACATATTTGTGGGTTTATTTACAACCACAGAGCACGGTACACTTAGAGCAATTTTGGTTCCATTTTTGCAATTTAGTTGGTCTGGGTGACAATATGCTGCAACAATTGTTTATATATTTTATTCACTGTCATTAGGTCACTGAGACAATGCTGGGGACAGTAATGGTTCTGTTATGTGATTTTACACCGTTACAAGATGTCTGCCGTTACCCAGCGCATTAGTCCATCTTTCTATGACTGTTGTTTTCTATTAAGTGTCACTGCCATTCGTTAGCCTACATTCACGTGATCAAGCTCGAAGTCGAGCGAAACGCGTTGTGAATAAACGGCAATTTCACCTTGGTGGACGGAGTCTGTGTTTCCGAGAGTGCACATATTTGGAATGTTGCTTGGTTGATATTACGAACCGGAATTCCCTGCCGGTGCGTGCACCACTCTACGCGGGTCCCAAGCTGTCCGGAAGGGGAGAAGCGTCTTTTGGATATATATATATATATATATATATATTTTTTTTTTTCAATCCACATTTGTATATGAAGTGAAGAGTAAATAAGTGATATCTGTATTGTTTGCATGTCATGTAAAACACGACTTTCCTTTGTGTTTCAGTGTCTATTGGAGTGAGTTGTTTATGGTATATTCTATTAGCTTTGCTTTCGTTACATATTTAATGACGGTTTCGGTCTCCCAGCTTCTGCTATTTCTGGGTGCTCTAAATACTTTATTATGGAGCTACAGCGAGAAAATCCAACAAGGAACAATAAGGAACGTCCGATTCAAAATAAAATACAGTACATCGGATATTAGTCTAACAGTAATACCATGTTATATGTAGACCCCAAAGTCGATAAAGGCTCAAAGTGCTAAAGTACCTTCTAAGCTTGTGCGAAATTTAGTTTTGAATCCAGGATTTACTCTGATTGTGCTTGAAATGTTAAATGCAAAGCAATGAAAATGTCATTCTTTAAATTAATATTCGGTTCTTAATTGTGAGTTGTCATGACGTATCCATGGTAAAAGCCCACAAGTAGTACAATGACCGTAGGAAACTATAAATGCCAGGCCCAGCCTGTGTATCCTGGCATTGCACTGCAGGTTTTTCTGGATAACTAAGGGAGCAACTCATCCACCTATAGGACCGCATTGCTCTCCAAATCTTACACCTGTAAAATGTGTGCTTAGTCTGTGAAAACTCGCTTACAGTTAGTACTGGAGCTATAGTATGTGTGTAGCTGGTTGGGGATGGATCTGCTGTCTAAGCCTGGAACCTGTGATGTATGTTGGTTTTTATCTTTTTGTTATTTTGGGCCCGCGTTTTTTAAATGTTTAGCCCGTCGGATAGATCCACCAATAAAGATTGAATCTGTAAAATGCTTTGTCCATGATGCAGCTAATATATGATGTCTTGGCTTGTACAAATGTGTGTAACTTAGGATGGGCCTGTGTCCAGGCATGTGATGTTAGGATCTGCCTTGGGGATTGTTTCGCTGGCAGAAACTGGATTCTGGATGAAAGGGAAGAGGTAAACACATATCTTCCTACAAGATGAATTCTGTATTTCTTCATATACTGATTAGTCTAATGTACATTTGAAGAATGGAGGTAGCAGGACTAAGAGAGCACTTTAGTAACACATTGGGGGGGCGTTAACCTCAACCCAGTTATCCAGGACATCATCTGTTTCGGTGACTTCGCCGGATTGTTCATAAACAGGGGTAAATCGGAAATATTCTGCCTTACGTACCCAGAGGGTTGGATCGATCTATTTCTTTGGTATCCAGATTTATAGATCGAGTCCTATTTTACATGATAACTGTGACTGTGATTACCCAACCCTAGCCGCTGGTCGATCACTGGATTGCCCTCCCTATATCTTTTGCTAGTAGAGTTGCACTCATTAAGATGATAATTCTTCCCAAATAATTGTATCTTTTTAATATAAATGTACCCGCACCACTGCTGTAAAGTTGTTTGCTAAGCTCAAAACTCTGTTAATTCATCTTGTATGGGTTGGTGGAAAGCCATGTGCGAGCTGAGAGAAGTGACTTTGCTGTTTGTGACCCCAAGAGCTACTATTTAGCTGCTCAGGCACACAACACCATATTTTTGGATCAGCCCTTAATGTTCTACCCCCTCATCTCTCGACCAGCTTGAGAGAGGCCATCTGAACGCTGTGCTGGCGACTTTGCTGCTGCTCCCCACAAAACATATCGAGTGTTCGATGCACTATCTCAGCTATGTGGCCACTATCTAGGCGTTTTGGTCCACCTCTGATTCATTTGCCATCATTGCCCGTGAGCGAGAACCCTTCCTTGCTCTCAACATGGAACAAGCTGTATGGATCGAATTCCGCAGGGTATGTGTGAGTCCCTTCACCTCCCTCCAGCCCCTCACCCCCTTACATAGATGTATCTTTAAGGTAACATGAGGGGGTGAGTCTCGCAGCTTTACTAGAGGACTGAGGTGTTACTCCTTCTCTCTACGAATGGTCGCAGAGAGTGGTTAGAGGTGATTTGGTGGTATACATTTCCCAAAACGTATGGGGGCACTATTGTGAACAGATAAAGCTGGTTTATATTAACCAGTGGCACCAACTCATTCACTTACATTTTATTAACCGTCTGTACTACACTCCTTGTAAACTGCACCTGTTTGACCCAACGGGGCACTCTGGTTGCTCCGTTGTTCCGCGGATCACACTGATTTTATACACCTTGTATGGGCCTGTCCCCCCCCAATTAGTTCTTTTGGACAGAGGTGGCTGTAACCATTGGTGAAATTGATGACTTTCCCATGTGCGTCACCCCCTATGCTTCGGGGTATGTGGTTGATATCCCACGAGCCAGGAGAACTCTGGTCGCATTGCTTCTGTTGATCGCCAGGCGGTGGGTGGCCAGAGCCAGGATGAGGGTCCCCCTCTTAGGACACTGGGACTGGCTGAAGGATTCTGTCTTTTGTAACGAGCAAGCTGACAATTATGCATCACTGCAGACCCCTATTGCGAGACCCGGGGAGATATGGAGACCTCTCTGTCAATTTATGCTACAGGAGAAGGGAGACGCTTGACCTAACTGCCACATCTGAGGTCCCCTCCAAACCTCCTACAGGGTAGCGTCTGATAGCATTTATATATCTATGAGTTTTCTATTCCATTTTCATTTAGCAAGTGTGCCTTATCACTAGAGCTCTTACGTTGTTCTGAAGAGTTGTGCTACCATAGAGTAGTACTATTGTACCATGAATCATTATACGACATTGTCAACTAGTATGTTTTGTTTATGCAGCCCAAATGTAATTTTACTTTCTTTATATTTGAAAAATCAATAAAAAGATTATAAATAAAGGACACATTGGAGTTGGCTGCAGGAGAGATTGTCGTTATTGCCTATCCAGCAGGCAGCAAATCACTGGCGATGTGCTGAGAAATTCAGTGATCACTGAGACAAGTATCACCTCAATAAAGCCCATGGCACCGGGCTGAATTATTGTTCGACAATCCTGAGAATATATACCAAAGCCTTTCATTTGCACAGCATCGAGGGCAGATCGCTTTGTAAATAAGACTCTGTTTTCCGTTTTTACAGGGTTTTTTTTCTGTACAAAAATGCGGATCGAATAATGTTTTACTGTTTGTTAAAAAAGCAATTAAAAAACAAGGAACACAGTAGACATTGTTGTGCTCCGTGCTGTCTACTCTAGACATATGAGAAATATATATATGTATATGTGAATATAAATGGGGAAAACATTGTACCATTAAAGCCTTAGTTGTAAACAAACCTTTGCAATAGCTGGCGCAGAACTTTCACGCTGGCCACACAAAAGCGCTTTTGTTTTTATTTGCGTTAAGCCATGTTGCACAGCAGCCTGTGCTGCTATGCAACTTATCTAAACAAACATTGACCATACCAGTAGGTCTTGCTTAGGGAAATCCTATTAGCTTTGCCTGTGCTTGTTCTCCTCGGTGCCTATTTTTTGTGCAGTTAGTAATCATATAACCCTATTTCGGGCTCAGATTGTTTCTATTTTCATATTTAGATCTTGTTCAACCCTAAAGTTGGCAAAATGTTCTAGACTTACAAAACTGATTTGACTGGTGGGATGATGCAGTTTATTTCATTTTATGTAGCAGTGTCACAGTGGTATGCATTGCCATAAACATACTGGCACTTCCAGGAAAACACAAGGTATGATTTGCAGGAACGTGCATTCTGTGGGACAGCAATTCCTGTGCCCTATCAACCAGCAAGAGGAAAACAGTGAGTCTTGGGCTTGTTTGGTTTCAGATTGTGCGTGGAAGAAATAAAAAAAAACTTGGATCCTGCAACTGCGCAGTTCCTCATCCCCAACACGGGTTGCCCCTTCGATCAGTTTGGCCAATGCTCCATGTGTCCAGTCCTAGGCTTTGTTTTGCTCATCAGCTGTACTCAGGAGTGGTATTCTTGGTTCACTCAATTAAATAAGCAGGAGTGGAAACATTGGTTTGTGGCAGATAACCCCATGGAATTTCAGATGTCGAAGGGACTAAAGCGCTTCTGCACCAGCTTGTGTGGGTTCTCTGTCCTTGGGTCTGTAATTGGCAGGGATGTTCCTGCAGTGGAGGCTTTAAGCTTCACATGGTAGTAATGCAGATGCACTGATGGTTTTGGAGTCAGTCTGGATATCACCATTCATTTGCAGGATCATGGTGTCTAGAAGTCAAATTTGTTATGTATATGAGAAGCAATCACAGGCCTACCATAGTTCTACCACCAGTGGGCATGCTTTGGGGAAAAAATACTATTTGGAGAATATGACAGGAGGAAGAAATGGTTCAGGCAAGCTACAGTTATCCAGTGTTCTACATCAATACTGTGGACCTCTCCACAGTATTCAAAACACAGTTTTGGGTTAATCTAGGCAGACGTCTCCAGTCTCAGAACATTCATCTCTGTAGCAAGTGGAACAGCTATGCCTGGTGTGCTGGGCTGAATTGAGGCACATTTTCTACACACCGCGCCCTCCACATCCTCTTCTCCTTCCAGCTTGGAGCTGTAGGTTTTTTTCCCCCTCAGTCCTACCCCTTCTGGAGAGGATTGCAAGACTTTGTCTCTTTTCTGTCCTTGCACAGCTGTATAGACCTGTTTTAAAAAAAAAACTGAACTGGGAAATGGGTTATGTATTAGCGACTTTCTCTTGCGACGTCTGACTTTATTTTACTCCTTCCTCGGCGTGTAGTATGAAAAAAAGTATTATAACAATTAGCTTTTTTTAAAGAATGCGTGCATAAATATGTTTCCTTGGTTACCCTTTGCCCTAGTGGTAGCAATAAAAATTGTATTTAATATGTTTCTGTTAAAGAAAATGCAAGTTGATGACCAAGACATCTGCTTCCACTGATTTTGAAGTGCACAATAGTGTGGCCTCCAAGCTGTTGTCTGTGGGGTATTTTCTGTTTTCTTGGGGTGTCTGTGTTGTATTTCACAGCCAAGTAATGCGTGACCATGCAGTGGTGCAGGTACTCACTATTTAGAGTACCTATTTGGTACTGAGGAGTGCTGGTACTCTCCTACTAAATTTAATGCAGCAGTACTGGTAAGTGCACGTATTCTCCCTTTCAAATTAAACAAGTGCAGGTACTCCGTAACGGACAGTACCAGCCCTTTCAAAGCATTGAACATCTCACATTTTGCTTCTCACAGAAGAGGATGCTGCGAAACGCTTGGTTCACAGGAGGTTATGAAACAAACAAAGGGGATGGAACGGACTCTAGGACGCCTCAAGCAGGACTGTACACGTGCATGAGCTGAGAAGCAGGGCCTGTGAAGGGACATCATTTGTGTACATAGTAAATGAAAGGAAGGAGCTGTTGTACCGACTGTGCCCTGCCCAATGTAGCTTTATAACATTTATAACTTTAACTATGCTAAGTGAGGAGTGTAAACCTTTACAATGCTGCTAGCCACATCACCTGCAGGATGACATAGATGGGACAGCATTGTAGTGTCGCTCCTCTGCAAGATTGGATGGCAGCTATGTGCAGTAAAGACCACCATAGGTTGAGAGGATTGCACCCCTTCTGTGTATTGCTCTGTGGGTCATGAAGGGATGAGTAAGGCCAGAAGGAGGTCTTATAAGGGATTAGCAGACTGGGCTGGGACTACTCGTGGTCATGTTCACCACCCACCCTACCTGGATACATACAAGGTAAAGATGTAAAGTTATTACTGTGTATGTTTCTTTCAGCATCACACAGTGGAGTTAAGGGGCAATCCTAAAGCTTCAAGCAACTACAAGAGTCTCCAAATGGTGGATCTTGGAGCCAAAAGGAAATGCCTCAGGTCACTGTGAGTCACTATAGCAGGTCCTGGGTTGACGTGACGGCACTCCTTAATCCCTCAAGGGACAGTTGGAATCGTGAGGAACTGTGGAGACTGGCCAGGTCTTGTTCTCACTTTCCAGGAGCATGACACAAAAGTAAAGCGTAGGGAGGCAACCCACTCTACCTGAATGAGCTGTAAAGACTCTGAATACACTGGTGTTGATATCATCAACAGGACAGCTATAGCTTTCTCTGGATGGGTGTCAACAGTTCGATAAACTCACTTTTGACACCCGTATCGCCCATAAGCAAATCCAACTTGTGTAATAAGTCAACTTGTGGCATACTTTATTCACAAATGAGTTGTCAGTGACATTTATTATGTTGCATGCATACTATTGTTATTGGTTCTCAGTTGTCCGCACATCCTCCAAGGGCTGGGTTTAGAAATGCTATGAAGCAGCTCTAAACCAGCAGGG
Organism: Triturus cristatus; assembly: GCF_964204655.1. Taxonomy (NCBI): domain Eukaryota; kingdom Metazoa; phylum Chordata; class Amphibia; order Caudata; family Salamandridae; genus Triturus; species Triturus cristatus. Next base: position 282,001,227 of record NC_140584.1, on the reverse strand, counting down.
CTATGTCCCAAAGCCAAGTCCCATCCCGCAGTTTTGTATTCACCAGATTGCTCCAGGGCTGTGGAATTTAATAAAATATCTACTTGTACATAGTGCTAGTTGCTTCATAGTCTACTTTTCCTGTAACAAAATCCACTTGTCCCTTTTGTGACATGTAATGCGACGACAAATTATGGCAGCAATCTCATTATATAAGAGCTCTGATATAGTCTTTGTGATTACGCCAGGGCTCATACCATAGTAGGGTTTGAACACCAACAATTCCCTTATATTGCCACGTTTCTGCAGATCTACATTCTGGGCTGAAGGTAGTGGTAAGCAATAGTTCCAGGTTTGGAATGTCCTTTTGAGTCTGTGCAAACCTACTAACTTGTATGTTTTAAGGGTTTTCACCAACTCTTCTCTAATCTTTTCCCATACTGAGATAGGTTAAAAATGTACTTCAAACGTAAAACTTCTTCTAGGACTGGGGAAAAAATGGTTGGAGGGTAACTCAACTTGAAAACACTCAGATTTTCGCATGAGCAAATCTACACCATCTTGTTTGCTCATGCCAACATGCAGTTCACAAATATTTTCTAGGGGTACTATTTCTTGGCCTACTTCTGTCAATTTTTGTGAATTCACGAAAGCCGCCAATCTGTACTTAATGCAAGGACATATACCATGGGTGCACTTTTGAGACTTTCATTAATAATTGGGCTCCTAATTAGGTCTGTCGGTAACCATGGCCTTTTCTGTTTATTAAAATTCTGTCTCTCTATATCGGCTGGCTTCACTGTGACTGACAGTATTCTGCTCTTTCACGAGGAGTATATCAACACACAAAGTTTTGTTCAGTGCCAAGAACTACTGTGGCAATGTGTATTTTTTTTAAACAAAATCGGGTTTTGCTTGTGCCAATGTTTGTTATAATGGTGAGGGCCCGACAGCTCCCACACCAATAAGGTTTTACAAAAAGCATGCCAAAACAAGAGACACATTGACAAAACCAAAAGGCTTACCACCAATTTCAGACCTACTGGCTTTGTGAATGCTTGTTTATTTTTGTTTCCCATAATCCTATTGAAGCTGGTTACACTGATTTTCCATTATGAATATTCTTGGGAAATGCTAGCATGCATCAACACATTTTACTAAATGATGCTGCAAAGAAATGTTACCGGAAAGTTTACAATAGTGTAGCGAAATGTTTTCCTATTTGCATTTTTTTGTGAACATTTTCTTTTTAAAGCAATGAATCCTCAATCCTGCTTTCAAGCTTCTGCAAATATGTGCATCTAATCAGAGAGCATTTTGGGAGCATTAAACATAGCCTCATATTGGGAAACTTTGAAATTGTGTGTACACATCTTTATACTGGAACCACTGTCAGTAAGTAGTGCAGTCCAAGCGTGCAACAATTACTTAGAGGGCTCATCCTAATAATAAAGGCTTTGCATTAATGAACCATAAATAAAAGTTTGAACAGCATTAACACGTACACAAATATTATCTTAACTGCAGACAATACCCTTCCCTGTTCCATAATGTGGTACTGTAAACTGACAGCGAAAGGGTTTGTGCTGTAGGGGGTTGGGCCTACTTGTCCCAAGGGCAAACTGTACATAAAAACTTGTTGCCTTTGACCCCAAACAATATGTCCTGGGAGTTGGGCTATAGGAATTTCACATCCCTGGTAGACTGACAGGCCCTCCCACCCACTCCATGGAAATAGAGTACATTCCAATAGTCAAGTCGGGAGATGATGATTGCCTGCACCATGGATTTCTGCTGAAAAACACCAGCCAATTTCTTGATCTGAATGTTCATGTTCAGATCACTATCAAGCCAGATTCCCAAATCTCATATTTCTGATTTTGGAGGAGAAGGTATAGGCTGAAGGAAGCCGACATTTTGAACTGAGATTTCAGCCCCAAGCCCCTCTCATGCTCCCAAAGATAGACTAAGACCTTGTTAGGTTTTGCCTAGGCAGCGCATGCACTGTCTCTTTGAGACATGCTGTTCCTAGAATATGGGCTTTAAGCACTGCCAGCTTTTCAATTGGCTCCTCTTACCGGCTATTGATTGGTGAATAGGCTTAGTAGTCCCTCCTTTTGGACTTTTGTACCCTCCCATGAGGACTGCATGTGCTCTTACGCGTCAGGTTAGTTTGGAAATTTGGAGAGCACTCTTTATTTTTGTTGGCTTGCCTCTGCTCCTGTTAAGTGTTTTATTTACTTCATGCATGGGCTTCGTGAAACGCTTGCAGCTGCCACTTTATTTGCCGTGCTGTTTGCCCGTCTTCAGTGTTTATTAGGCTTTACCGCCACTTAATCTCCCTGTGCCAATCCATCACCTACCCCATCTCACCCCTTTTTCAACACTGCTTTTTTTTTTCTGCAGTGTCATATAGCGCAAACTCGACCCAAAGGTATCAGATCACTTTACACAACCACCATTTACATTACAGACGGACACAATAAATTTTCAGGCTTGGCAAAGGCCGAGACTCTAATCTGGTTCTCCAGCTTCAAGGTCAGGCCGCTTTGGTCATTACGCCACATCCAACCGATGCTCCCTCCTCTCCTGTTCCTCCCTCTTTCCTCCTCCTCACGTTGTCACTCCTTGTGTCCGTCCATGTTTCATTTGCGCCTTCCATAATTTGCCATAGGATGGTTCAGATCCAGTGCACTTTTAAATATTACCATATTGGATTTACTGTGTGCTTGGGTATTTTTATTTTTTTTGCCCGTCCGCGTTTCATTTGCGCCGTCTATCTTTTGCTGCCCATGGAGAAAGGCGGAGGCAATGGGTCACGGAGGCAGCGTGGTTTGCTCGCTCTTCGACAGCTCGACCCGTATCCATAGAAATGGCAAAAAGTTGCAAGCGAGTCACAAACACATGCTAGAGAGGATGCGCAAGATTCCAGGAGTATACACAAAAATAACAGACTAGAGTTGTGGCCATTTTGGAACAGGGGATTTCGTTCATTACAAGGCAAGCATCGGTTCTGCAGTAACTTTGCAATAGGATGTTTCAAATCCAGTGCACTTTTAAATATTAACATATTGGATTTACTGTGCTTGTTTTTTTGTTTTTTTGACCCTCCATTATTGGCTGCACACGGAGAAGGGCGGGGGCTATGGGTTACGGCAGCAGTGTGGTTTGCCCCCTCTCTTGGACTGTTCAACCCATATCCATAGAAACATCAAACAGTTGCAAGTGAGTCAGAAGCGCAGGCTAGAAAGGACACGCAAGACTCGGGGAGCATACACAACAATAACAGACTGGAGTTGTGACCATTTTGATATGGGGTATTTAGTTCATTACAAGGTGAGCATCAGTTCCTCAGTAACTTTGCGATAGGATGCGTCAAATCCAGTGCACTTTTAAATATTACCATATTAAGGATACCCACTAGCACAGGATTTGCTAAAAAAAATCTGGCACAGTTTGTCTTTTCAGACAGTATCGTGCCTGAGATTGGGCAATGGCTTTTATTTTTATTAGAGTGCATCTGATTAACGATAGTCTTGGTTTTTCTGAATCGCATTGCATACCATGTGAATTAAAACACAAGCGATGTTTTCAATATACCATATTTGAGAAGTTTTATCCTAAGTTCTCACTTAAAAAAGTAATTTCTTAACCAAAACCTGGAATATAGTCATAACAACACTCCTGACCTTTTGGGTACCTCTGACATTTTTCGTGTCACAGTTCCATACCATTAATCGTGTACCCATAAATTCAGAGCTTTCAGCTGATGTATGAATGCGGACTACTCCCAAGCAACTCCTTACTCTCTCCTCTCCCTGTATGCATCAACTTCCTCAGCTCTTTCTTTCGTCCATTCTGCTATAGTCTCTTCCTTACGAATTCGCAACTGCCCTCTGTTTCTCACTCCCTTTCCCCTGCCTCATTTTTCTCTAACCATCCCTTTCTCCCTGTCACTCAACTTCTCTGTAAACCTTCTTTCGCTCTGTCTCTCACGCACATATCCTGCTACGGTATCACACGATCTCTTGTCCTGCATCATCCCCGACCCTTTTACATCAACTCCTTACCTATTTTTTAATTCCTTTTTCCATTGGTGTTCTTTATTTTCCACCTCCCTCCCTCGTAACCTATTTCCCAATTTCTGGTTCTCCAGTGCCACAAGATCATATGAATGGCAATAGCGCTATGCAAATGTGATCACTCCACTGTAAACAAAAGTAAAAAAACATTGTCATTTACGACAATAGCTATAACCTTCACAAATGCGAGACCGAGTGCATTGCAAATGCTTGTTACCTCATGGCTCCAAGCCTAGCCAGACTGGCATACTGCACATTCTGCAGCGAGAGATAAAGCGATTGGTAGGTTGCTGCCTTAGCAGCGCAAGAGTAAATCGGCTTTCCCGGGTCCGTATTATGAAATGTAGCGTATTTTCCTTGTTAGCGCTGGGCGCACCTTTCAAAACGTGCTCCCTGAGCAAGCTAGGAGAGTGTGCCGTATTACAGTGAAGGCGCTGCCCAGCAGCTTTCCTGGGGTGGGGGTGAGGGGGCAGCGCATTCAAGTGAGCTGCTTCGTGTTTCACTGTGCAGGTGGCAACCTGTCTATACTTTTAAGAGGGTTTAGAGATCCCCTTGCAGACGGGTGCAGTGTTTGACAGTACCCGCCTGCAAGAGAATGTCTGGGGGGTCCATACATGCAATGAGGGTACACCCTCTGCTGATAGTGCTGACGCTATATGTGCGCCAGCGCTATCTGTATTACAGAAACGGCTGCACAAGCATCAGCAGCCCCTTCTGTAATACTAAAGTGTCCCGGCGGGGGCGTGCAGAGCAGGCGCAAACTCCCCAGTCGCTTTCTATAATACAGCCCGCCACCCCCGGTATTACCCTTCTGTTCTCCCCGTCAGTGCTAGCCTTATACTTTTGGGCATGGGCTGGCCACGGACTGTACCATGAATTACGCATATGTCTTCAAGTAAAAGTGTCTGGTGAGTGTGCTCTGTATAGAACAGTGTTGTATACCCACTATCAGACCAAGGTTCTCAGCCAGTACTGCAACTTCAACAATTCAATCAGTAATGTTCTCTCAACAGAGGACGATAGCGTTTAAACTGAATTCATTTTTGGTAACCAGAAGCATCCCTGTATAAAATAATAGAAGGCGAGTCTGGTGTTTTAAAGTCCCTAGTAGTTAAGCGCTGGATCACGTCGCTTATCACTGGCTTCTCGGGGAGCCCTGTAACGGGTAACCCATCATTTGTAGCAGATGCCCGTATCTCAGCAGGAGGGGCTGCTGCTGCCTTTAATCGCCCTAGGACATCTGGAAAGGATCCTCAATCCAGGGCACGCGGCCCCAATTCAAGGATGTGCTGCTATCTCGCGCTGCTTACTTCAGCAGCCCAGCGTAGAAGGGTCTTCGCACCCCGCCTTTTAGACCTCTAGAGGGCGCTGTAGGTTAAGTGAACCCAATGTGCTCGTTTGAGATGCATCCATCTCTTTGGCAGACGCTACCATTCATCACGGGAGAGAGGAGCCCGCTGTTCACTATTAGGGAGAAAGATCCCCGCTCAGATGCTGCACTTTAAGCTGCGGTGAACGGCTGCCCACTGGGCAGGTGCTGTGCTACCCACTTGGAATAAAACGTGGCCTTACCGACCGATACTACACTATTTATTGTGTGAGGAAAGCCACCTACTGGGCAGGCGCTACCGTATTCACTTTGGTAAGAGACTACCCCAATGAGCTGATACCGCATAACGAACTAGTATAAAGTTCGTTTATAGAGTTGATAATTTAACTCTTCCCTTGATTACAAAGCAACAAGCCTGAAGGAACCATTCCCAGCTTGATGTGGAAGATGCAAAGCCACCTGGCCAATAAAGTTGAAGGGTTCAAGCACCATTGATTACAGTATGCTGCCCTTTGGCATGATTTGGGTTTTGCGCGTGCAGTGACAGTCAAGAAGTAGGAAGCCTGACCTCAAATGCTAAAGACTCAAGATGTGGAAAAGGGTCTTCGGGCCACCGCCTGTGCGCGGTCTGGCAGTGAAAGAGACATCGAAATGTTATCAGGCTGTTTTGGCAGCGCTTAGAAGACGCTAACTGGTGCGCACGCTACGACTCCCCACGCCTCCTGCTCCCCACTGTGGCAGCTTTGGTGTGAGAGGTCTGCTTCACTAACTAGGTCGTTATCCTTGGTGCTTGTTAGAAGAGGGTGGGGCGACGTAGAGATACCTATTTTGTTGCTGGTTTTCTCTCAATCCACACCCCGGCGGAAGTTTCCAGAGGAGGGCATCATAAAGGTGGTCTGCTGACTGGTCCCTAACACTTCACAAAAAGGTTTATAACAAGCATTGGCAAAGCGAATAGGTCTCGCCTTTGAGACCTAATAAGTGTTTAGCCAGAATTCTAATACAAGCCTTGAAACAGGTACCTCGGGACATGCGATGGGTAAGACTCTACAGACAGAACTATAAACGAGCAATAATGCAGAGAAAGTCGGACATCAGGAAAGATGCATGGATGGGAAAAGCTGCATTTAGCACGTGTAGAGAAAACAACATGTTTGTTCTGGAAGACAGTTAATGACTCTTACTTTAGTGAAGTTCAGAACTCGCATATTGATGCCATTGTTCCACCACATGAATAGGTTGAGCACTTCACCAGGTTATATAGTAGAAATGAAGGTTGTGATAGTCATTTTGAACCGGTCTATAGCCAAACTACTGAGGACAGTGCAGTCATAGCCTTACCTATCCATAAGGAGGTTAAATGTGCACTGGAATGCAGTGCAAGGAATAAGGCCCCAGGCCCCGGTGGGGTATCAGCTGACCTCTTTTTGTAAAATCTTGATATTTGGTGTCCACTGCTTACAAATGTCTTTAAGTGTAGCCATTGGAGGGCCACCAAAATCACGGCTAAGCTCTAACCTAGTACCCATATTTAAAAAAGGTGATGGAGCCGACACCCAATGCTACAGAGTTGATCTCATTAAGTGATACAACAAGCAAGATCATGGGCAGGATCCTACTGAATCGATTGGAGGCATGGGTGGCAGACAAAGGGTGTTTTTCTGATGTTCAGACAAGCCCTCAGCATCGTGGAACAGTGCCTCAACCTGCATCTGGTTATATCCAAATATACTGTGGCAAAGAGGGGTACCTTACATTTAGGTTTTATGGACCTAATCTCAGCTTGAGGCTTGGTGGACAGAGGTAAGCTGTAGATGAAAATGCTCAAAATGGATATTGACTCTGCATTAGTACACTTTTTGGCACACATGCCTGATGATGTGACATGGAGGGTAAGTTATGGGTCAAATGAAGAACTTATTGACCCAATTGACATGCAACGCAGAGTAGGCAAGGGTGTGTACTGGCCCATTTTTTATTTTGTTTATATATGAATTATCTTGAGAAACCTCTTAATTTAGAGGAGGCTGATACACCGAACATGGGTGCTAGGAGCTGCGGTTTGACCAAACCATTAAGGCCCAGTTTAGATTTGCTGGTAAACTGGGCTCCAAACCTATGGATGTTTTGGTCAACATTTATACTGCATGCTGCTCCTCTACAGTAATATATGTTGCTAGGTTATGGGAATACTGTGATGTTAACAACTTACAGATCACTGAGAATCCGTTTCTGAGAAGGCTTCTGTCAGTGCAAAACAGTCTCCCCATATTCCCCTGTCATATAGAGTTAGGTATGGTGACCCTAGATGACCGTATCAAAATAGCATCCCATATGCTCTGGAGAGCAGTCTGGCTCAAACAAGAAACCCTTCTCAATTGGACTATAATTAATGATTATATGCTTTTAGATAATGCACAGAGTATCACCCAGTTGAAATATGTAAAGAAGCAATTTGCTATGCTAGGGAGAGCGGACTGCTTCCTGAATCCTCCGCTAGTAACCTCTATCACTAAAAACCAATTATCAGAAGACTTTGTCTGCCCGCAAACAACAAAGGCAGTATCCAGAGAAGGAAAGGAAGAGGGTTAGTAAATACCTCCCTCTTGTTAGTACTGACTCCATGGAACCTTATCTCAAATTGCCATTTTCTCACTTGCAACACATTTATTTGATCAGGTTCATGTTCGGTATAGCTCACCTTCTGGTTTCTTATCCAAGTAACGTCTATTGTGAGATGTCACTTGAACCCTGTCCCTGTGACTCAATCTCTAGCCAGACAATGTTACATTTTCTATTTTTGTGTGTGTAAATTATACTCCCTACCGAGGAAACAGTTTATAGTGGCGATACTGAAGACTGTGAATATTAGAAGGTGCAGACCAGCCCCGTTTATCTACAGTCTGAATATATCTGCTTGATAATCCACAATTTAATTTCTTATGCTGTCTGTTTAAGAAACATTGTGGGAAAATAAAGACTCCCTACATGATATGTGGTGCTACTCCAGGCTATTTTATCATAATATTGTGCATGTCGCCTGCATAAGGAATTTTACTATATTTGTGTTTACATTTGCACAACACACTTTGTTGCTTTTTTAACACACTTTGAGACTTATGTTTACGCTTGCATAATGGTTGCAAGTACTATTCCTGCACTCCTGTCTTCTCCACGCTGTTAAGGCCGCAACTGCTGAAAACCAGTGCCAATGCGCAAGCCTCACACACTGACTTCCTCCAGTGGTCCCTGTTCCATTGCAAGGTCAGTAATTAAACCGCACCGGCCTCGCATAGAGCTGCACGCCATCCAGCCAGTAAAAGTAAGGCTTATCCCGTGACTGGCATGAGTGACTTTTTTTTTTTTTTGTGCCGTCGATGAAAGGCGGACTGAGTTGCATAGCTCATCAGAGGGTAAATTGAAGTAATCTGCATCTGTTCCTAATTAGTGTCTATCTGAGACTGTATTAATCAGAAATGACCAGGATAGGGGGGAGAGCACCATAAGGGGCATGTAGCGCCTTACTGAAGTCCGCAGCCTTGAGTTATAACCCTGTAATTGCAGTTCCTATTTAACTGTGTAGTATTTTGTTTTGCTGTGAGATCAAAGGACTTTCTTTAAAAGATCAGCACTGAGCTGAACAATACTTTATTGTGTCTGTCTGTTGACCGTTGAGTTTTGCGCTCTTGTCCCCTCACACTAACTTGTGAAAAGCCTTTGACTGCTCGCCTTCAATACCCTGAGAGTCAAGGGCATTATGGGTTATATTTGGCCCAATGTGCAGAGCAAGAGTAGGAGAGATTCCAGGACACCAGTAGCAAATGGCCTTAATCTCCATGGTTGAGACCCAGTAACCCCTGTCTGCTTCGTCGCCCCCCTCATGCTCCTATTTCGGGTCTGAAATTTTCCCATCAGCCTTATTTCGTGCTGGAATTTCCATGTCAAATTGTCATGTCTCAAAGATATTCAAGGTTACTGTTTTGTATTTCATCATGAAATGCATAACCATCCCCAATTTGGAAGTGTTATTTGAGGAGCTTTCATGTTTCTTCTTCTTGGAGGTTAATAAAACATGCTCCTCATTTAATCACACTTAAGCCAGTATTGACAACATTCCTCTAACAGATCCTATTTCAGCTGTTCAGACAGCTATAATGTTCTTAGATCGCTTTTCTCCTCTTTCTACCCTTTTTACCCTTTCTAACTATGTTTCTGTCAAATCTGATTATCAATCTCACCCCTTTCATGCTTGCCACACAGAGAGCGTCATCATTGCCTCTATTCTTACTGGTAATTGTAACATTTCCTTGGCCTCAACTAAGATGTTTAATAGGTTATCCAAGTATGGTGGCGTGTTCAGGTGGAGAGCTTTGTAGGTTAGTCCAGTTTAAATTTTATTCTAGCTTCAATTTGAAGCCGATGCTAGTGTTACAGAGTAGAGCGATACGAAGGAACATTTTGGCTGGAAAGCAAAGTCTGGACTTAAAATGTAGAATTGCCATAAGAACATTAAGTACAGTTTGAGGGTCTCCATCAGCAATGGCATTGTCACTGTCTAGTGTCTAGACTCGAAATAACTAATGCGTGGACAGCAGTTACTATTGAATGTGAGAGCTGAAGCAGAGGCTTGATTTCCTTTTTCTTTTTTAAGGTGAAAGTTTTGGGTTTTTGCAATTATGTTGATGTTAGGCACAGTCAAAAGATATGGATCAAGCGTAGGTCCCAATGAATTCACCAGGGAAATTAGTGGGCACAAGAAGTCCTTCGTTTTTGAGTTCATTTAAGAGTATTGGGTCATACAAATGTTATATTTTGGAGTCCGGGGAAGGCCTCTTGCTTTTTGATAATTGAGCTTAAATAAAAAGTTCTCAGCCACCTGAGAATGACTGAATGAACAGAGAATATATAATTGAAGGAGGATGTTTTTAAGTAAATTTGGTGAATGGAGACTCCTCATACCACATAGTGGTCTCTGTGGCTCAATTTACGGGTTGAACATTTTGGGGGGATAGAATGGAGCTCTTGGTTCACTACAAATGATCTAGGGGAAGGTTAAGTTATGGTTGCTCAGCAATTTGGATTAATTAGTTAGAAAGAAGGTGATCCAGCTCAAGACAGCTCATCGAAAATACGTGGTATTCCAGTATGTAGAAAAGCAGACCATGATCAAATGTATTAAAGCCTCTGTGGGATATGACCACGCAGGAAGCGCCACCATCCTGTATCTAATGCACAGCATCTAGGATTTTGACAGCGGCAGACTCCTTGCTGCAGCCACAGCAGAAGTCGGATTGATGAGGTACAAGGAGATACCAGTTAATATCAGCATTGAGTTGCAGAGAAACTCCTCTCTCATTAGTTTTGCTAGGCTAAGGAAGGTTAGTCACTGGTCTGCAGTTTGAAAAATGAGTGGGGTCAAGATTCGGTTTCTTTTGTGTGGGGTTGATTTTGGTAACATTTCAGCGAGGCCTTGAATCTTGTCATCATGTTTAGTCATCTGGCTGACCTCCATTGATTGCCAGTGGCCTAACAATCTTTAAATTTCTTTGCATTTGTTATTGTGCCAGCCTCAACATTGGTCTGTCTGTTTCTACTGATCTTATGTTCCCACCCTTCAAGCGTGCTAGCTGTGGGGGTGTTCTTGATTTCACCATACATCCACATTTTGGAACCATCTTTAACTTGCTCCAACATGTCAACCCAGTCTTATGTTTTGGAATCAACTTCAGACTGGACTGATTATAGTTTTTAGTTTGCGGAATATTCCCTTTTGTTCATTTTATTCTCCCCTCTAGCACCACAATACCCTTTAGGATTGCTGTCTAACTATACAACCTTTATTTTGTGCAATCCTTTAGTCTTTCTTTTTCTCTCAGCTTACTATTTCTTAATTATTTTTCCTCTGACAATTCCGGGTAAAGGGATGAGACTTCTATTTTTGTGTTCTCTTTTGTTCCCAATCCAGCCACTAGTTTGAGATGTCATTATTGAATTTGGTTTGTTATTATTTTTTTCTTTAACCCAATGACTCTCTTGCGCATTTGTCACAGAGCGGAAATAGTGCTAGAGTGTACATGCTGATATGACATTCAATTCTTTGTCTAAAAGGGCCGGTTCTTGAAACTGATGAGTTTGCTTCCTGTCTTTTGTGTAACTTCTCCTAGATGATAGCAAGTATTGCCTGATTTGCCATTGCACTGTTGGGTCTAGTGCAGTCGCAAATGAAAGAAAAATGCCCTCTAGACCAAAAAGCCCCTATTTTTATATAGAGGGTCTGAGCTTAGCTCCTATGTATCCCAACATTCGAATAAGAATGAAGGGACACAGTGCAGAGCTCGTCCATTGGATGTGGTCAAGGCACGTACTGTGGAATTCATAGCGGAGGCGCCTGGAGACTAGTCATCACTCTGTAGGGTTCTCAACATAAGTATAATAAGCCACCGATCCCCGGACTGGGTGTGGCCTGGGTGCATTGCCGTGGGACACACCAGTTTCAAAATAATTCAGTGTTTGTTGCAAATAAGGACCTTGCAAGCAATGGCTGTGATCTCTTTAATCGGTCCTTAAAACTGATCAGCATACATGAAGAGGTCACCAAATACGTATCGCGCTTCCGCCAGCTCTAGTGATACTGATATTTTTTGTTTTTCTATTTAATTTTATCCCATCCCTTCTCCCTGCTAAAAGAGTAATTAAAATCTAGGGGCAATTTGCTGAGTTTCAGATGCCTAAAGGTGATGTGTGTTGTGCCGCTGCCCTGAAGTATGTCGAGAGTATGCACTCCCTGGTGTTTGGCGCTGGTCCACAAACGTTGTTAACAATGAGGAAGCCCTGTTTACTGTTCCTTTACGATTTCTCAAGTCACCGGTTTCCCTGTTCTATTTTTATCTTGAATTATAAATAAACAACAGAAGCAGGAAAGCCTACATGGGATGAAGAGCTTTCCTTTTACCAGGAGCCCAGTTTTGGATTTCGCTGTATGAGGAATTTTAGAAAGAGTGCATAGAGATGTTAAGATCTGAGATTATTGAAATGCTCTGCTGATTGCATTTAAAAACCGAGGATACTTTTGAAATGTCAGAATGGGGCTCCATTTCGTCAAGTAGTGCCCGGACAATAATTTTCCTTGCTTCGCTGGAGGGAGTGTTATTTGGTTGCCTTCCACGCCTGGCGTTAGCCACAACATTTTGATTTTCCTAAAATAGTGTGATTAATATACTTACAAATTGTGGGGTTTTGGCTAGCCCTCTTCGTCAATTGTTCTGTTGTTCATTCACATATTCATTCACATATTTCCACTACAGCATGGGACAAGGGCTCCGCCCACTTCAACCATTGGCAGGCTTCACTGTGAGTGACAACACTTTGCTGTTTCACAAGGAGCACATCCGCGCACACAGTAGGTTTTTTTTTCAGTGACAGGAACTGACAATGTGTGCTTTTGGAGTCCAAAAGATATTTTTGCTTTTAGCAATATTGATTTTTTATGTTGGTGGGGACTTGCAGATCACCTGACACTAAAGCTCTACTAAAACCCTGTCAAAACAAGTATTAACCAAACCCATAGGGCTGGTAGCCAACATCAGACCTGTTGCTAATGATTGTTGGTTTTTCGGGCAATTTGGCACATCCAGGAATGGTACCCTATGCAGTTGCGATGTGTTTTTTAAAAAGAAAAAAGGGAATAGCAATCCACTGGGCCACATCTGGCAGGTCCTTGCTTTGTACTGGCTGAGCTGAATGAACATTTTCGTCCTTACTGGCACAAACAAACTAAGTTATGGTGGGATAGATAATTATTACACCCCTTATAAACATTAACTTTATATTAACCAGTCAGTTGACTGTTCTGCTTAGTCCATCGCCCAGAGAAAGCTCCACTTGCTTACGATGTCGGAATGCTGCCTTGAAAATTGAGGGTTTAAGGTTTATGTGGTCAAAAACAGATACATTCATAAAGTGTGGGGAGCTTTTTGGTATGAATTTGTGGACTGCTGGTTCGCAGTGTTTGACTCTAGCTGACAGTATAGCCATTGTTACAAACTATTTTGGCTTTCTACTCAACCTGGATCCCTTGTACGTACATACAGTATTCTTGCATAAAATCCTGGTAAACAGCTTTTTCACAAATATTCTAGCTAAAGTTGTGGACTAGCCATTTGTTTTGATACAAACTTTTATTAGGGAATGTTTACTGCATGCTGTCCATATGAACCACTTCTCTGCCCGTAAACCTGAAAGTGGGGGGTTAGACCCTAGTGGTTGGAGTTGGAGACTTGCTGGACTTTTACTGAAGCACACTTTTAGTATTTAAAATCTTAATTAAATATGTATATTACTTGACAATAATCACCTTAAATCAAACATGTACATTAAATATAGAACCATATGAAGTTATGCCAAAATCCTTATATGTATGTCAATATCGCTAGCATTGTACGTGAACTTTTAAACAAAAATGTAATAAAAAGACATTGTTAAATTCTCTAGCAATAAAAGTTTTTTCAGGAAAACATTTCTTCCAAAAAATGTATATAGTGTTTCAGAGTTTGCAAGCTTTAAAAGTGTATCAACTAGCATAAAACATATTGTGGGACGCTAGCACAAACCTTATTGTCACATCGATCCTATCCTACAAATAGATAAGGCTCTTTCTTTTTTAAAGTAAATGACTTGGAAGATAGTATACCATGGTGAGGTTTTGTTTTTTAACTTGTCCAACGATTTTCATAAGCAAATTGAAAAAAAAATCCCGAAACTGAATGGTGGGCTTTAATATATTTGGCACTCTTTTGTTACGTAGCAGCTGTGGGCATAAATCCGATAATTTGGTAAGGGTCACTAAGGGTGACAAGACTATTCCAAGTTATTGCAGATTAATATCTTTAGTGGATGCTGCCTCCAGGTTTGTTTGGAATTTGTACTTAAGTTATTAGAAGAAGTGGAAGCTTTTAAACTGGATACTTTACTTCTAGAACAAGTTCGCTTCCTCCTGTCCTAAACTTGGGACGTTGAATATTTGAATTATGGTAAGCTGTCCGAAAGTCTTGCACTACTGATTATTTGTTTGTATTGTTTACTTTCGGGATCCATGTGATATGGTGGACCAAGGTTGTTTGTGGGCCAAGTGAACCCAAATTGGCCTTGGGTCATGTTTGTTAAAGTCTATTAAATGCTTTCATGTTACAATATGGTCCTTGTAGAAATAAAGGGTGAGTGACAAATCAAATTCCATTTATTTTCATTAAACCTCTTTTATTGGTTTTTCTTTTGCAACAGCACAGTAGAAAGACCAAAGGAATCAGCAGAAGCCGTATATAGACATTCAAAAGAGAACAATGACTGATCGTAAGCAAGGCACAGAACGTGTATCAACCTTGTATAACCAAAGATTGACTAGTAATAATCCCACCAATTCCTCCAACTCTTTTTAGGTCTCGCGACCTGTGTTGCACTGCGCAGCAGTGCTCGCGCAGGCGAGAGTCCTTTTGTCCGGGGTTCAGAAATGGACCCTGGAATCGCACACGCTTGTGCGTGTGTTTTCTGTTTTGGGGTCTGTAATTGGGCTTTGAGTGCGTGTTTTGTTTCGACAGCGCACGCAATAGGCCAAAGGCGGGCGCATTGCTCTGCCCACAGCCTATTGGTGTCTGTTACGCGCACCAAAGCCCATATGTTTTCAATTATCGTGCCCAGACACGGGCGCGATAATTGAAAACATATGCCTCGCAGTGGCACGCGCGCGCACACCACTCGCAGGCGTGTGTTTTTTTTTTACAATAGCGATCGCGAAAGCGATCGCTCAGTGCCGCTTGTTGAAATGCTCATGCTGTCACTCTTCATGGTCACAGATATGGTAGTCATAGATGACATCATTCAGTGTCTCTGAAAAGAACAACTCCATTTCCTCTTTCTCCCGGGAAAGATTCAAACATAGTTGTGTTTTTCCGCAGTTGTAAATAACGAGTTAGGACCAGAGACAGTGTGGGGGCGGTGACATTTTGAGCATTCTGAGATTAGTAAAAGCCCCTAAAATAGTTGAATGTTGGTCTTCCCAGATGGTTTCGGTCGGTTTTCGCACTCAGTTTCCGCCGACTAAAGTGCAAAAAGCCTGGCGTGGGAGTGCCCAATGGTGAGAAAGACCGCCCCAGAGACCCCGTTTTATGAGGCTTTGGAGGGAACAGTTCCCCATTTTGAAAAAATAGATTCCAGCTAGAGATTAGAATATGAGAAAGAAGTTGCATTCGCGGCTCGTGCACCCTGCTGACAACATGAGAAGTGGATTCAGCCCATCACCCTTCTGCGAGCCCCTGAAAGTGTCAAATATGCACACATTACAGGAGGAAGCCCATTATTCTTAAAGTTTCTGACTTTTTCAAAAATATGTGCGAATCAGTTCCTACTGAAGGCCCTCGAGAGATTAAATAAATTTCCACACAACCCAAAATGATAGCGTCCAGTTTGCACACTTTTGCACTTTTCTGCCTGCCTTTGGCAACCCGTGTAGGCGGTAATTGGGAAAGACAGTGCGTGACCCCCCCGACCCTCGTGCACGCCCCAGCTTTACATTTGCGTCTAGATTCAGTTTGCAACGTTTGCGGATTTTCAACAGTCGCAATGTGAACTGTTATTGGAATAACCCAGAAATGAACCAGTATTCCTGCTTTCCAGTCGGTACTTCGGGTTTCATGCGGTGAGTGACCTTAGGTGGCCAGAAAGTTTTGTGAAAGTGGCCCATATTTCTAAAGTGCTAACATCACCAGAAACTAGTGAACACACGAGTGTTTCCGCGATGCTCTCATTTCTCAGCGCTTGTTTTATCTAAACAAACTTTAATGCCCACCAAACGAGGGGAGCTTATTTGTAAAATCATCAACTATTAAAACATGTTTCTTGGGGGGGGGTGGCGGGGGCAGCCGAATATAATTAGGGAAAGAAAGGAAGAGGAGCTGAATCTGCTTTTATCCCACAATATTATGTAATGAGGTGCTTTTACAGCACTGCGCGGTGAGATCAGATTGCTTCAAGGCATGTGTTTCTTTATTTTAATTTCGGGTTAGGCGAGCGCCCTTTGTCCGGGATTTGAAAACAGACCCTGGAATCGCACACGCTTGTGCGTATCCAAGCTCCATTTCTCAACCCCGTTTAGATGTGGTATTTACCTGGTGCGGTATTTCTGCACAGTTCGAGTTTCGCGCCTTGGTTTGTAGAATAACTCACTAACAAAGCCTGGTTTTCCCTAAACCAAACTGCAGATTTGGAACTGGGAGCGTGTGGGGTTTTCTTAACACATTTCTGCCTGGTTTATTATAAGTGTACATTCCGCTAGAGAGAAGAAGCGGACTTTAAGTCGCTAGGAGCTAAACGTCTCACTCTCTACCATCTTAGAACAGTGCCGGTTCTTGTCATATTACACAGGTTAAACATCCTCTTAGACAATGTACAAGGTGTTCAAATGCTTATTCAGCTGAAATGGAAGCAAAATTCTTCTACATCTTTTACACGATGCTTTGGTAAATATTTGCAAATTTCTTTATGATTTAGGAAAATGCGTAACAACTTACAGTAATTTAAATGTTCTGGGCCTCCGAGGTTTGTCACCTGGCTGTTGTTTTTATTAGCGGCATGACCACTATTTTATTAAACCAGGCGTTTTAAAAGACTAGCAAAATCACCTAAAGCTGGTATTTTCACTTCCTATCAGAACATACTTAAAGCAGTAAAAAACAAGCATTTGCAATGCAATAGGTCTCGCATTTACGCGAGTTTGAGCTATTGACATTGCAAATAATAATACCTTTTTATTTTTGTTTTTAAAACATAAATAAAAGGCATTGTTATTTGCCAATAGCTGAAACTCTCGTAACTGTGAGACCTATTGCATTGCAAATGCTTGTTATGTTTCCAAGGACAGCCCCAGTCTTTATTGAAAGACTCCTCTCCCACGGTGCATTTGTACATGCCTCTAATCCAGTCTGATACTGTTGGAGCTATAGGTGCCCCACCCACACAACCGCCCCAGTGGCAAGCTAGGTCTTGTTTAGCCACTAAGAGACCCGGTGCAATCAGCATCCTATCACCTCTATTCCCTTCCTAGCCTGTATCCCCAAGAGAATACTTTAAGGACTTTGATCAATAGGGATGCCGATTACCTCTTGCAGCAGTTTACAAATCTGAGAACAGTGTGCTTGGATGACAGGAATTTTCCAGATTAAATGGATAAGTGCACCTATTGCCCCACCACATACGAAGGAATCAATTTGGAGAATCGTAAACCATATGAAAATATGTACATTGAATGAGCCTCAGTTTTGCCAAGGTGACTGCTACTCTAACATCCATCTTCATCTTCACATTGCACCGATCCTCCACATTGATCTCGTCAATATCTATTTTCCACTTGGTTCTGAGAGCTGTAAAGGGCTCAGGGGGGATCAGAGGTATTCTCCACTAGGGCGCGCTCCAAACGGATATGCCCTTATTCTCAACTTTTACCACGCTTCCAATGGGTTAAAATCCGGTATGGGATTCAACCATGTTTGCAGTTTTCTATGACGTGTCTTAGGTGATAAAATCATATAAACTAGAACTTACGCAAGTCATACTCTACTGTCAAATCAGCAGAGGATGTGGTTTGTAGGCCAAATGTCAAATGTCCCTTAGTATAGATATACCAATATTGTCCCTCAACCAGAAATCTGACAACCTTTTGACGCACTGTACCAATGGTTATTTTCATGGTTAATAGTAGAGAGGCTTCAGGTTTCTTGTTCTATAATTGAGTTAATAGGCCAAACAATTTGGGGAGAAGAGTTGGCCTAACGGCTAGGGCGCTCGACCTCGGACCTGGGGGAACTGGGTTCGAGTCTCTGTAACGACGCTGAACCTCCTGTGATTCTGGGCAAATCACTTAATCTCCCCGTGCCTAACAAAAAAAAAGAATGTGTGTCCTCATGTAACGTAACTGGTGTAAAGCGCTCTGATACCTCATTGGATTCGGGTCAAGTTTGCTCTATATAAAACTCTGCTAAAAAGAAAAAAGGCAGTGCAATACTAGCCGTAGAGCTGGGTCATCTCAATCCCCCAACAGGCAATCATTGATAGGGAGCCATTGAGTAGCCTAGTAATAAATTTGAATGTCGGGATGCCCAGCCAACCACGGTAGAGTGATCGAACACATTTATTGAATAGCACCCCTCTACCCTTGTTTCATAAAAAAAGAGGTGAAATCCGATTTCAACATTTTAAAAAGGGAAGAGGGTAATGTGAAGGGGTAGTTTTGTAATATGTAGAGGATTTAAGGTAGAGAAATCACTTTATGTAGGGCACCCCTACCCAATAAAGAGAGCGGCAACTTCCCCCCAGGCGCCATTTGACCCCTGAGCTTATTTAAGAGGGTCAGGATATTCAAATTCCATCTTTCTTCTGGGTCTAGAGTAATGTGGACCTCCAAATGCTTAGTGTCCCGGGGTATTCTTAAGATTGGGGATACCCATCTCCCACAATTTTTCGAAGGTTCATAAGGGGAACCACCACTGATTTAAGCCAATTCACGACAGCCACGAAGCCTCATCATATCTTTGAATAATATGCGCAAGTCTAAGAATAGTTAAATGTGTTTTTGAACGTAAATTGTACATCGCCTGCATAGAGGGTCTTCCATTTCTCTGCTTGTATCAGAGACATATACCTGTGCATCTCTCCTATTCCAGATTGCCAAGGGCTACATTATTAGGAAAAATTGTACACACTCAGGATTTGACCTGGGTACCATACAGGTTTACTCCCCTCCTAGTTTTGGTAATGTTCTTTTAATTGTACATTCCTTCGGCTCGAAGATTGCTACGTTTTCCTATTTAAATCAGGAAGTGGTCAGCTGTGTTCTGTGACCTTTTGCTCCCTTGTTTGACATGACACTATTGATATTTCCAAAGCTCTGAAACTAACTAGAAAGCCAAACCTATTTCATGGAAGCCAACAAGTTACTTAAACATGTATTTTAAGTACTGTCATTGTAGTGGAGACATCTGCTCCAAATCGAGTAAGCAGTTCATCCACTCCAATAGGTTGCAAAAGCATTAGATAAATGTATTTTCTATGATTGAATCAAATCTACAAAAATGAAGCGTGAATAAGGTGGTCGCTGACTAAATCAGCTTAAGTCGGAATATCGTTCTACCAGTCCAGGCCTGTATTTTCAATAATCTGTCTTTCTGAATAACCAAATTATGATTTGACTTCAATATTCTGAATTCTGACTGAATCCAAATACTTTTTTTGAATTCACTCTGTTGCATTATGTTTTTGAATTTACTCTGTTGCATTTGATTGTAGCTGGGGTGGAAATCTGTATCCTATGTGGCGAGTTCATATTTTACGAAATAAGTCTTTTTTTTTTTTTTTTTTCCTTTAAGAAATGATTCATACTTTGTTGTAACTGTGCCTCATGTATACATGTTCTTCAGTCTCCTCAGGTTGACTTGTCAGGTGTTTTATCTATTCCTATGGGATGTTGTTGAGAAGGCCAGCCTGAAATTAATATCTGTAAATTGACCATTTAAGATTCACATGGGTAAAATTTGAGTGGTTTAGACAGAAGGCTAATGTTTAACAAAATATCAGGCGCAAACTTGCTCCTCCCCTTAGCTATGTTATTGAGAACAGCGTCCATTTCAGTATTAAACAAATTAGATCATCCAATTTGTACGCTTTACATTTTTCTATTCATTCTTACTGGCCATCGTTGGAAATGAAGTTATAAATGTTGAGGATATTCTTTAATGAGGAGTTTGACTTGACTTTGAGTGGCTTTCTCCCCCTTGTATGCTTGCATAGGACATTTTCTTTCTTCTGTGTGTATATTTATTATTCTTAACTGACCGGTTGTGTTGAATTAATTAATGTTTGTTTTTGAAGCAAAGTAAATAGTAAAAAAAAAAAAAAAATCATAAAAACGCACATCAGTTCTGAAATTTACCACTGCAGACTTTTGAAACCGGGAAATTCCTTCAGTATATAATTTCAGTGGTACTATACATGTGAACCTTTTCACTATCCTGTAGTAACACATCATTTGGACGGACTCTCTGATTCAAAGATTTCTTTTTTTTCCTCGTATCTTAACAGGCTTGTTTCTCCTGTTATTGCTTATGCCAGACTCTGATAGCAGCTAACATTTTCCATCACCTTTAATGTAACCCCATTCCAGTTATCCATGAATTCCAACAGTTAGACAGTCAACTTGTCAATCAGCCCACATTACTTGCCATCTTGAAATAACATCTGATAGTACTTCACTACACTTCTCTGTGTTTAACTATGATAATCATGTTACCCCCCCCACCTGAAGAGGATGCAGTACCCTTATTGGAGTAAGATCCTACATTAAGGGCCTTCTGGACATGCCTATGTTGCCTCTTGCTCTCGCTGCACCTCTAGAGAAACCCAATGAATCGTGTCTGTTCTTGCCAGTGTGCCCTCTTGACATACTGGCATCATTGGAGGAGCTTGACTGAAAGGGTGGACAGCTGGATTTATGTTCTTTTATTTGTCTTTATTTTACTTGAGGTCTGCCACACACAAGCTAGCCCACAAGGTCAATTGATCGAAAAAATAGTAGTGAAGAAACAGGTTCCTTGTTTTTTTTTTTCTTGTGCCAGTGTGATATCTCCAAACCAAGTATTTTTTTTTTCCCCATAATTCTCACATTTCAGACTTGGAAAAAGTGCCACATTTATATGCTCTTAAGTATTTTTTGCATTGATGAGGTTGTCCAGAAATCAGTCTTAATCAAATAGTCTTTTAAATGTCTTTTTATGGTATGCACGATTACTGGATTCTCTTTGCAAAATACATCTATTAATTAGTTTTTTTGACCGAGATCTGATTATTTTTATTTAAGGTATCCATTCGCTCATTTTGATTTTTCACTCCGATTGGATGCATTTAAGGAATCAAAGCTATGTTTCAGTTCAAGAATTTGTTGTTGTTTTTGCAGTCACAATTTTTTAAGGTAAAATAATGACTCCTTGTTTTGAGATTCCTCTGAAATAAATTGACCCAGTCTTTTAGACTGGCAAAAATTTGATTAGGCTTGAACGTGTGAGACTTTCATCCTACAGTTGAGACTTGAATTATCTGTATAAATTGATGGTATCCAGTAAAGGAGACTATTGAAATTCAGCGCTTGTTTATTTTTTCTTCCAGGTATGCAGATACATTCTAGAGAAAAACTCAGTGTATGTTTCTTTTTAATTCTAGCTAGATATATTGTCCTATGCTATTGTGCATAAATTTTTCTCCAATTTGTTTGTTGTAGCCATACCTAGCTATGTTGGAGTATGATTCTATATTCTTTACATGGCCCAGGACACTGCATACACCTGAAGTAGTTAACCAAAACTCCCTTTGTTTCCTTGACTCTCTCATGGTTGCTGCATTTGAGCAGTCAGTGCTCCTGATGTGGAGGTGACGTGAAGGTTCATTATTATATCCAAGTTAATCCTCTTTAGGTTAATTCCAGAGATGGATTTATTTTTAAAATTCAATGTGTAAATATACTATTTGTTTTTTAAAAGTATCAAAAATTAAATTGTCAAGAATTGTGGAACTTTATGTGCCTTTGCATTTAAGGTTGAGGAGTTATGGAAAATTAAGTTTTACATTGCAGAGTGTAACATAACAGAAATGTTGATGGTCCATATACTTTAAATGGGGCCAGTGTTGGTCTTTGACACACTTTGTAGTCGATGGAAGACATTGATGCTCCAGTGTTGGTACAATGTTGCACAGTGTCAAAAGTGTAATGGTACGTTATGCATTATCAATCAGCCAATCACCGAATTTATTGCAGGTGTTTATTACCCATAAAAGTGCATCACATCTACATGAAAGAACATACAGCTTAAAAAAGCATTAGAAAACCTTTTTGTATTTAAAATAATATTTTCAAATAAAAAGTGAGTAGACATGTTACATGCCGTTTAAACGGACTATATACATCATTGCACAAAATCCATGTAGCCTATTATTTTTCTTCAAGCTTGGAGTAAGAGGTTTGAAACGGCAAAAATGGTACAGGTTGTTTGGAAGTTCATACTAATCTAAACGCTATTGCATGATTTGGTACCCCTAGATTCCTGAAAACAGTAATCATCCACTTCATTTTGTCATTGTAACATAAAGCACACAATATAAAAAAGTGCACAACTGTATGATAACCAATCCATGTTGTTTGTCCAATTTGCAGTGAAGTGTGCCAGTTTTCAAAATACCATAGGTACATTCCATAAAAAGAATTATGTCCTATAATGAATAAATTTATTCTGAAAGAAAAAGTCTCACATTTTAATGTTTGTACTCTAATGTTTCTTAATTTTACAGCGTTTTCTGATTGAGCACAGCCCAATAACTTTAAAGGACCTTCGCTGTAGTTGATCTAATTTGGGGTCAGCCCAGTACTGTGATAACCCTAGTTTACTTGGATGTTTGGACAAATGTCAACCAAGTTTATGCCTTTAAGGAAGCAATTTCCCATATGGCTTACTGATGGTGATTCAAGGCTTCATTAGACCAGATTCTGCAACAATAGTCTAAGGCATTGGTTCTTAACCTCTGGTTCAGGCCTGCGACTGATTAAAGAATTATATAATATTAGCAGAGTAATTGTATGTAAATCAAGAGGAAAAATGGAAAATGGAACAATTTTAAAGGTTGTGTAAATGTGAAGGAATTTGAAATTGGAGGCTAAAAATGTAGTTGGTATCCCCAGATTGATTTGTAGGAGCAGTGCAAGTGCATCAAACAGAATATGGTGTGGATGATGGGTGGCCGCAATTGAATTTAGAAAAGCTCCAACCTTTCCATTAACATGTTGATTTTTTTTTCTTTTTTATTTTGAATCGAATAAACTATTTCATAATTTATGTATGTGTTTTATGAATTCTTGTTGACACAGTCGGTGAGTTCAACTATGCTATTAAGATAATAAATATTGCAGGGCCAAAACACAACCCTGTTGGATGCCCAATTTAACTGTGAATTATGATGTAGTCTTGCCAGTGTGCTTGTATTGCACTGTGGCAAAATTATTAGTGTATAAACAGGTAATCCGTATCAAAAGATCTGTTGGGACACCTTTCTCTTCCAATGCTTTCCAATGCCTTGATCTTGGTGAAATATCAAACGCATATGTTATGTCAACAAAATCCACAAATAAGGGTACTTTACCTAAAAATACAACCTTCCATACAGCCAGATCTATTGTGCTTCCATTATCCTGAAAACTCACTTGGAAGTAGTATAGAATAGCTTAATCCTTTAAACAGTCATTAAGCCTTTTCAAAATGTATTTGGCAAAAACCTTCTATGAACTGTCAATAAGGCGAATTGGCTTATAGTAGTACGGATCTGATAATTTTTCATTTTTGGGAATTGGAACTATTTCAACACCCTGCCAAGTATATGGGATTGGGGCTCCAGCAGCAGTTGCATTGAAAACAAAGCGAAAATATTTCAGACAGTTAATTGCATCAAGACATCATCATCTGCAAATTGCACATGGATCTCCTTTGTCGCATGGTCAGTAAAGGGATATGCAGAAGCTACATCAAGTGAGAACTGGTCCTGTACTGCCTCTGCCAGACATTAGGTGCCAACAGAAATCAGTGCTATGGATACCTCTTGGCATAGCATTGCCCCTGCCAGCTTCCCTTTTGTGCCTTCCCAATGTTCTTACATCTTCTCCTGGCCTCCCCCTCTCACCTCAGTGCCACTATAAGTTTTCTTTTCTTTTGTGTTTGGATTTGCTCTGCTGCTTCTGGACAGTTTTACCTCCTTGAAACACAAAATGGGTTCAAGCAGCTAGCAGTGGATACTATGTTATATAATTTGTGGAGTTCATAGCACACAGATCCTCCAATGATGAAAGAACCCTGTTGTATGCATATGCAAGTATGTTAGTGTTCAGAACATCTATCCATTTGATCCCTCTCCTACTATTTGCTACAGATAAAAACAATTTAATTAGACTTGTTTCTGTAATTAATGGGGCCGCCAGAGGGTTTACTGAAAAGATCCTTCCTCAATGTTAAAACCTGTGGTTTATGGTCACTCTCTGTTGTTGGTATAATCTCAGACTGCTTAATAAGACCAACGAATGATGTAGTAAAACATCATCTATATGGTTAGCACATCTTCCAATATTAAAGATGAGTTTAAGGAAACTTTCTTGTTCAGTGTGCCCATTGTAAGCATAAAGGCTGTATTCAACTGTGAGATAAGCTATTTGCAAAGGGTTGTTTTTTCTGTGATAGGCCCCTACTGTCCCATCTCAGAGATTCTGCGCACACAGCACTTCTGAGGACAGCACGATCCCTGTGACTCCCGGACGACACAGAGCTGGAAAGCGCCGCCACCCAGACGGGATATTGAAGTCCGCTGACCGGTACCCCCACAGTGGTTTCCTCCTGACCTCTGCAAGTGGGATCTGCAGCATAGCCAGAGTACGGAACCGGTGGGAAGTCCGGCCTGACCCATCCACCCTCATCCGGAGGGCTAGACAGTCTGCATGCTTCAGCCGAGCTTCATACCGCTCCAGGAGGGGGTCGCTCCCTGGAGCAGGCGAACGTGAACTGTCCAGCAAGCAGGCTGGGTCCGGCAGGGAGAGAGGCCTGGTGCACTGGGCCTGCATAGCCCCCAATGACCACACTGAGATGCACCTGAGGCCCTGTACGACTACCCAGCACCTGCCACCGCTGCAGCGTGAACCCCCATCCACAACAGGGCTGTGATCCTCTACAGGCTCAGACGTTGCCAGCTGCCTTTAGGTCTTGAGACCTGGTGGTCTATCCAGAAGCCTGAATCATTGCCACTTCATACCTGGGCGAGTGCGGCAACCTGTCCATAGTGCCGGAGAGGCACGCTCACAAAGGAAGGTTAGTCCATTGTGCGGCGACCCTGACACAGCATTGCACGCTGCAGGTTGCTGAGATCGGCTGAATATCCGACTGAGAGCCTTACTACCCTTACTAGCAAGGCATAGAACATGCACACCCTACCTGGTTCAGCCTGGAGACTCATCTAGTGGTTCCCCGCACTGTAATGAAAGTACTGCTTGCGCCTGCTGGTAGGCCAATTGCAGAATTTTAGGAATCGCTGGCCCTTAACTGACACAAATACACAAGGGAGTACGTATGAGATCTTTTCCGATCTATCTTGGAAATGTCACCAGGGAAGGACATTCAACTAGATAGAGCACGCTGAGTAGACCCGCCGAGATTGGACACAGCTCCCCCTGCGGACATACTGGTGTGTGTTCATGTCATTCAGCTTAAGGAACACATTCTTCGCACAGCCACCCAGCCCATTTTAAGGGCAAAAACCGAAGCTATATCAAGACCTAGCAACGTCTACATTACAGAAACGCCGAGCCTTCCACCCAGTAACAACTTGCGCACGGAATAAAGGCATCTTGTACTCCTGGGGTCATCCTTTCCGGACCCTTGCCAGCTTCTCAACATTGAAAACTCCCCTACTGACTGTTTATGGGCCAGTCATCGAGAACCGAGGGCCTGCAGGCGTCATCAATGGAAGGGAGCCAGGGCCTCTCCTGCGGTGCTGAGACCTGATTGAGAGGCCATAGCACTGGAGCGACGTGTAGTGTTAGAGATGCTCTCCAGTGACTCCACTGGAGCAGCCAAAGCATGATCTCCATTGAGACTCTAGAGGCGACTCTACTGTTGTGGACGGGGGACGGGGGGTCGGGCAGTGAGGGAGGAGTGCCACCTTACACACCTGACTACTTCAGCTCCACTGAGACTGTCTAGTCCTTCAGGCCACTCATCTACGAACAATGTTCTTTCTCTTTTATTTTATTTTTATTTGTGTTGGGGTGAACTTGCAGAGCATCGCTATATATTGTGTAACTGACACACACCTACATGGGCTCACCCATAGTCAATCAGCCGCCACGATGCGTGACATGAGCTTCCGCCTCTGGGGTATTCCACTGCATGACCACCACATCCCTGCAATACACAATACCATAAAGGTAGTTACCCTTAACGTGAAGGGACTTAGATAGTTCCAGGTAAGACAGTATGGCACAGCGTTTAACTGAATTGTTGAGGTGGACTTCTGCCTTGTCCACAAAACTCACTTAGTAGCTACCGACTTACATAGAAGCCGCTCCCGACCCTTCCCGCACCAATTCTTTTCATTTACCTCATCCAAAACCACATGAGTGGCCATTTTGGAATCCCACTACTTCTGAGGAAAGATAGGCCCTAAATTGGTTGAAATCAAAGGCAGACTACTGGCCCATGCAGTGACTCTCTGCAATCAAAACTTCACCCTGGGGACTAGCTATGCCCCAAATGACTGACAGGAATGCGCACTCCGCCGTGCAGTGCCTGAGGAAATGGCCACCCAAGTTAGGCTGGTGGTTCGGGGAGGGGGGGCTTAATTTGGTGTTCAATAACTACTTGGACAGTGTGACACTTTGAGAAACAACAGTAGATACACTTGGCTTATTTAACACAGCTTTATTAGCTTTCAAGGTATAAGTATAGTTATTTTCCAGTATTTTTCTGATAGGCTGCAGCACCATCTGGCTCGTTCCTTCCTGATCGTTTGCGTCTCAGGGTGTCCCTTGAGAAAAGAAAAGATGACCTTATGAAGACTTTGTCCCTTAACAATAGTGCAGGGATAAGGAGTGAGGGCATCTTTCAGAGTCACCCGCTTCCAGTGCCGCGTTTTCAGAGCACTTTACGCTGGCGCCAAATACTGATTTCCAGAAGTACCTGGCCTCCCCCTCACCCCATGGGATCTCTACCCCCCTCCCTTCTGCACCGGAGGACTGTCCGTGTCCCTGGAGCTGCTCTGAAATACGCTACAGAGACGTGCACGTACCTGAGGCAGCCACGCTCCTCCAGGAGCGCGGCGGGACAATCCGTAGTGCCGGTTAGGGTCCGACTTCCTCCTTTTCTCGATCCTCTGGGTATTAGCCTCCGCTGGTCAGGTCTCTGTCCGGGACACAACGATGCTCTCCGGTCTTCCATTCGTTTCTGGGCCTCTCTCGACGTCGGGTGCAGAGTCCTTCTTTGAGTTCCAGTTGTTGCCGCCTTCATCACTGGGGAAGCTGCCTATGAAGGCGTTATTCCACTCGGTAACTGGTTTCCGTGATTAAGTCGGGTGAGGCATTCCGGAATCCAGGAAGTCTCTGTTTTTAAAAGCGCCATCCTGATCCTTCAAATACGGTCCTGTAGAGAGTTAAAATAGAGGAGGGGAGAGACGTAAGGGGTGGGGAATACATCCTCATCGTCCTCCTCTATCGTGACGCCCTCAGGTACGTCGTGACAGCGAGATCTGCACAATGGTGCCATGTCCCGGAGACTAAGGTGCACTTTGGCTGTGGGAGATGGGTTTTGGAATCATCTGGAGCGAACTACATCCCGACACATGAGATTCTATCACCACGCGCATAACACCTACGTCAGCATAGATTTCCTGGGGATGATAGACCTTCAGCTTCCAAGATCGAGCCCCGCTCTTTATCTGATCGAGTGGCGTTTCCCCTCTCCAATACCCTTCCTCTGATGAAATGACCCCTTGGGCCATGGCGGATGCGTGAAACCCTGCTACACAGATCCGAAATAGTCAGAGGGGTCAATCGGGCGTTAGTATGTATGCATAACCGTTTGCAACATAACACGAGCTAATAACAGCAGGCAGTCTGGAATAAACAGCCATAGACCCCACCTGCTACAGATCCCCACCCACATTTAACCCACCCAGACAGCCAGTAATTTAGTTGGCAATTAACCCTGCTTGGTAATCTAATGCCATGAGCAACTGTTCTGAAATAAGAAAAGTGAAAACATTATAATTTTTTGCTGGTTTATTGTAGTCTTTTTCTAAACAAAAAAATATTTGAAAGATAATCTCTCTAAACCCATTCACCAAAATGACAGAACCTAGAATACCAATATGAAATAGAGAGTTCAACATAACTAATTAAAAGTAGTAAACACAACAATTGAGATTTGAAACGGTCATCAAATTAAGTCTTAGCGTGAGTGAAACCAGTACGTGTTGGACTAATGTTTATTACGTTGTCCGCATTAGCTGGAAACAAAGTGATTTTCCTATTGAAATCACATTTGTAAAGTCATAATTTGGGGGCAGAAAACTGAACAAGTGTGAGTTACCATGCCCACTAGTCATTCGAAAGTGAAAGAAAGTGCTAAGGTCTCTGTTAGATTAATCCACCTCCTCAATAGTAGGGCGAGGTTTGGCACCACCCCATAAAGCCTGATCGCCAAAGTCTGCACTAGGCATTCACCCAGGCATCCCGCCCTGGTAGAGTTTCGAGATTATGGGGTTACAGACCTTCTCCAGCTCTTTCTGATGGTGCTCGTACTCCTTCTCTGCCAGCTGGTTGCTCTCCAGCCAGGAGATGGTCTGGTTACATTTGTCCACCATCTTGTTCTTCGCTGATCTGGTCTTTAAGTTTGTCGTCCTCCACAGTGCTTTTCATGTTGAAGGCGTAGGATTCAACTGAGTTCTTGGCAGCAGCCTTCTCTCTCTAGGCTTCATTATTTGCTTTGTAACTCTCTGCCTCCTGCACCATCCCCTCGATCTCCTCTTTGCTCAGCTGGCCCTTGTCGTTGGTGATCTTGTTCTAGCTGCCTGAACTCTTGTCGACAGCAGAGACATTCAGGGTGCCATTCTGCCACTCACCTACCTCACATCCATGTATTAATCCTCCCTCTCAATGACGTCTGACTTGTATACATAGACTCAATTTTTTAGCTCAAGGGCAGCACAATCCTATTATTGATTTGGTGCTTCTTGCCACAGTTCGTCAATGGGAAGTCGTTCTAAATTTCAGTTCAGTCAAAGGCCTACTGCTCTCCATCTTGGAAAGTGCTAGATGGATGAAGATGGCTGGTGAGAAAAGGGTGCATCTGCTACCGAGGAGCAGTGGATGTGTAAAGAATGTAACAGGATAAATGCAAAGAAAGAGTGGTTTGACACAAAGAAAGCTCTAAAAACCACCAGAGTAAGCTTGGTGAGGTGGAGGTCACGTCACTTCTCTGCACCTATTAACAGATTGAGGTAATATGCAATTAGAATGGAGTTTTTGGAGAATGACTTGCTTCTTTCACATTGTCAGTACTACATGTGGGATGGAGGTGACAAGAGGGTAGGTGGATAACGGGTTGCCTAGCCTCTTTTTTCTGTTTTTGCTTTTGGTTTAGAGTCTCCTGAACTTACTTTAATGGACTTTGAATGTAACTCCACAAGCCATTGGCTTCTTTAGCTCCACAACCTTCAGCCATCGGCAATAGACATTTTCAGGCACATCATTGATCATCTCACCATTTTTCTCTTGTCTGCTTCCCCGTGTCCTCAAGAATGCAAGGGAGACCGTTTTTGGGTCAAAGCCTAGCAAACAGCCCAGCTGTCTGGCTTGCTAACAACATCTTGGGGACATTTGGAAAGATTCACTGGGAATGTATTCCGCCCATTGCTTACCATTGGCATTGTGCTTTGTAACTCACATTTGCTTGGTTTCTGTTTGCTGGCTTTATTTGTTTTAATAACAGGTAAAAGTGCCTTTAAGGGATTTCATTCAATATTCTTAGTCAAGGTTGTACCAGATAATTACTTGTTGGTCTAGCCCCAACCGGTAGCTGACAATTGAACAATCAAAGACATCAATTTACTTATATTTAAAGGTAAATACTCAACAACCTATAATTTCAAAGCACAGGTATGACTTTTTTCAGATGAAACACAGTCTTAATCAACAGAATTCAAAAAGGGTACAAAAGGATACAACAAAACACCATGATAGAGGAAATACAGAAAATTATATAACCTTCAAATCATAGGTGTGAACATCTAATCCAAATAATATTAATAGAAACGTATCTGAAGATAACAGACAACAGATCCTAAAAACACAAAATGATGTAGAGATAGATGTATTTGTCGACGTTTCGGTCTGTTGTGGCAGATTTGTCTGTTAGACCTTCTTCAGGACAAATAGTGGATTGTAATAATAGTCCCCTGTATAAACATAATATAACATTACATACATAGCCTACCATGGCATAATTTAGAGAAAAAAGAGAAGAAACAAACCCGTGTGAACACTGCCTATCACACACTAGGCCTATAGCTACCGCTCTCCAAGTATGCGATAAAAAAGCAGTTAGCTCTGCCCTCTACGGAGCGGAGGTTTGGGGCTTTGATAAACTTGGAAGAGCTTAGTAGATCGGAACATACATTTAAAGAGACCTGGTCATGGCTCCTAGGTATGTTCCCCTCACTCCTTTACTGTTGAATATGGGTAGGCGGCCAATAGTTGATGTAGCCAGGCTACGCCCCGTACTTTTCTGGGCCCATCTTAGGCCGACTCCCAAGCTTCTTTCCTATGCTGATGCCCTTACCAAGATCATCCGCATAGACACCGGCAGCAAAATAGGTTGGATTGCTGGTATTAAAAGAACCCTGACAGCCATAGGCCTTCGAACCTGTTGGGACAGTCAGGAACCCCCAAGAAGAGAAGATCTCAAACACCTATATTAGGATTGGGTGGACCAACGGGAGATTCCCAAACCAAATGTGGGTAAACTAACAGCAGAATTTTTCTTCCACAAACAGATAAGACACCTGGATCCCTTCCTTGACACAATGCTGGTACCAAGAGACAGAATGTTGTACATGCATTTCAGGTTCTGAACCCTTCCCGTTTGCGAGGTGACAGTAAAGTAGGCCACCAACAATGGGAAAAATTGTCCATGCTGTATGACCCTTAAAGAAAGCATTGCCCATTTAATGTTTGCCTGCCCGGCATACAAAGCACCACGGGCCAAATTGCTGAAGCCGCTTTGTCAGCAATTGGGCGCACAGGACCACCACACAGCATTACGTATTCTCAGGTCTGATTCTAGGCCGTTCTTTGCATGCTATGTAGCAAAGTTCTTGGGTCAAGCATGGCTCATGAGGTGGAAAGCCCTTGCAAGATCGGTTTAAGTCCACCGGAAACTAGGAAAGTTACAATTTTATGTTCTAATATAAAAACTATTTGCACTTTCTGGCACAAGCACTTTATTTGTCAAAGCTTTGCTGCAATCTTGGGGTCTTATGAATAGCATTTTAGAAAACTGTCCCCTTACCATTTTGAAGATGAAATGAATTGTTTTTATACCTTTTTAGGGCTCGCCTGGCATAGCTGCGCACCTGCGCAGTGTCGCCCGCCGAGATTGAATGTTTTGAGGGATTTTCTGTTAGGGGCATTAAGCCCCGCACCTCTTTTCCATTGGCTGGCGTCACCGTTTATGCTAAACGGTGGCCAGCCATTGGAAAAGAGGTGTCGGTGACGTCTTTGCTTGGTTTTCTAAGCCGTCCCATTTGGACGGCCTCGCCTGCTTTGCGTTCGTCGCAAAAGGTTTCTTATCTTTATGGGGCCAACCACATGGCCCCATAAAGACAAGAAACCCATTAACAGGCGAGGCTGTCCAAGCGGCTCGGCAGAGAAAAGCACGACCAAATACGTCATAGCGTCATGCGATCTGCTCCGTGCCCCGGGGGGAGCGAAGTGGAGCGCCGTGCTGCAGCTGAACGTTTCCACGTTCCCCAAACACGTGGTGCAGTACACGGACTCTGGAAGGAGGAAACGCAGAGACGGCTCGTTTTTAAGGTGCTGTGGGTTTAGGGGCATTCTTTATTTAAACCCGAATGAGAAGAAACAGCTGGTTTAACATGGCCGCCTTGCAGCTGTGCGAACGGGCCTCTCCCACTCCAGCGGGCTGTTGATTCATGGCTAACAGGATCCGAGGCCTCTTTATGAAGAGATAAAATGCGAGGTGTGCTTGAACATCAGAGAGCTATGGGAGGCATGGGCGGCTGCCGCTTCCCCTCTAAAAGCATTCCGGTAAGACACCGTTGATTTCCAATAGACCAAATATATTGCTTTGCGGTCTCTTGAGCAGACCGTGCATACAGAGACTGCTATTTGTTAAAGGAATCTTTTCTTCAATTACCAATGTGAGCCTAACCCGCCAAAGTTGTGGGATTTGTTACAGTCCGATCTCTTTAGGACTTGGACCTTGGCGTGCGTTGGGGGTATCTACTGTTCATGTCACCACCATCACTACTCTCCACAATCGCTGCTTTCCAAAACCAGTACCCTCCACTACAATAAGTGTTCACCTACCCCACTATGCATGACCACCACACACTGCTGCCAACACCTGCCAAATCCACCATTTTTCCCATCACAGCTCTGCAGTCCTGTCACATTCTGCCTCCATCACCCGCTACATGCGCCCCACCCCTTTTCGCCGATGCGGTGTTACTATTCGTTATGGTAACCTCAGTACATCTAGTACCAGTGGGTCACCCTTGGATTTACAGCGCCATAGATTTCGATTGACTAGAATATGAAGGGCAAGCGTAACTGTTAAGATTGTGCCGTGCTTTTCCGGTACCGACTGTCATCACTGCTTAAGGAAGCCTCGGTTCAAACAAGTGAAATGTACTGAACAGTTATTTTGAGGTGACAACCAAAGACAGGACAGAATGATAAAGCCGTTTACCACCATATATTTTAAGTAGCCCACCAGAAGAAACCCTTTAGAGTGGATGTCGTACGCCAGTGAGAATATACGGGGCAGGTTATTTCGAGCAAATGTAATACCAAACATGCATCCAGGCATTTACTACACCAAAGTAAATTAGAGTTTATTACCACAATGCCGCAAAATTTATAGGCGAAAACTCTTTTTTTGTACGGCTTCGCAGACTTCAGGTAATAAATAATTTACACATTAAAACAAGACTACTAATACAAAGTGGAGTGGGGAGGGTTAAAACAAGACTACTAATACAAAGTGTAGTGGGTAGCGTTTTGTAAGTGAGAACTAATTGAAGCATTCAGAAAAGATAACGAATTCAAATGATAAAAAAAATTCACATGAAAGTAAAATTAACTAGTCTCCAGAGCGAAGAAAAAGAGTGCTTAAAATCAAAGTTTCCAGAAGAGTTGATTGTCTCAGTCCTGAATGTGTTTTACGGTGCTATCTTGGCCACTGGAATTGATTTGCTTGTCTGCGTCCAAATTCCAACATGCCGGATAGTGTCACTTTTTTGTGTTCAGTTTCGTGTAGCGCAAACTCGAACCCAAGGTATTGGAGCGCTTTACATGACCACCAGTTAGTTACATTACACAAGGACACATTCATTTTTTGCTAGGCACAGGGGAGATAAAAGTGATTTGCCCAGAATCACAGGATCTTGAACCGACGCCGAGACTCGAACTTGGTTCCCCGGCGCCAAAGTCGACAGCTCTGGCCGTTATGCCACATCCCTTAACTTTATATACCCATGTCTATAGATGCACTTACATGTTACACCGGATTGAAGAGATAAGAAATGCCTCTAATATGAAAATATGTTATTTCCGGCACTATTGAAAGTGTGGCATAGGCTACCACATATGCAGAAATGCGTTCTGGGCATATAAATATTTGCTTGTTTTTCCATTGCGCTTCATAGCAAGATTGAGCTTGTGTGCGAATATGCACTAAATTCTATTAACAATACAAACCGCAGTTCTGTCGCATCTAGGCGGTACCCCATTTAATGGCGCTCATTTCTCCATATGCGAAGGATGGAATGCTGTGGCTGCCGTGCCAGGATTCGGACTCGTGATCTGCAAGTTTCAGAGGTGATAATTCAGTTGACAAAGCCCCTTACTCTTCATAAATGTGCAAGGAAAAAACACCCTTTTAATTGACGGGGCCAAGCCATGAAAACAAACAAGGAAACAATAGTTCTACGTAGTTTCGCGCAATGACCAACAAAAATGGGTAACAGAATACCATATGCATGTTGGGGTTCCATTGGGTAAGAACTGCTGTACCAGCTTTCACCGAGTTGGCCCATGAGGGAAGAATGGTTAGTATATCATCTACATGTAACTGTATAAGGAGATCTGAACTTCTTAACAGGACACTGAGAGCAGGCAAACAGATCGTGCAGCTGCAAGCACTGCCTGTGTATTTATCTTCCGTCCTCTGATAGCGGGTTTTAACGCTTTAGCTTCATTAACAAACCATGCGTGCTGTGGTAAGGATGGCCACCTCGAATAAAAATATAAACAGGACAAGAATCATCTGTTTATCGAGCAGCACGCACCAGTGATAAATTCGCCCGTCAGGGATACTTACAGCCTAGCTAATGTTCTCAGATCATAGAGAACATGTGAACTTTGTGTTTGAGCTAAACGATTTAGGTGAAATACAATGACCACGTTAAACGGGTTTTTATTTTAATCTGAATTAATTCACACGAGATAAACATACTATAAAGTAAGTGATGACTGATGAGCTTGTTATCTCTACTAACCCTGCGTGCTGTATGTTTATTCAGCAGCAGAAACATCGGTGCTCGTTTAGCGCTGAAGGCACCAAGGGGCTGCACTTTTAAAGTTTAATTCCCAAACTAAATCCAAAACATAACAACTGATTACATCGCTGGCCTTTTCAATTTGAATATCAGTACGTGCCTACATTTATCTATAATGTGCATCGGCTTTATAAATCAATAATAACTTTAACTTCCTTTCAGTACCTGCAGGAATTCCTTCGAAACTGCGGGGCAGATTTACAATATCTGGCGCATCCCTGCATATCAGCAGGGATGCACCAGTTATTGTGCGCCTTGGCTCGGCCACCTCCTCAGCATCCTACCGATGCTGGGTCCCGGCAGGCACCGCAGGCTTGTCAGCACCCGCGCGCATAAGGTACCCCAGGACCACGTTCCTGGTGTGCAAACACCCCTCGAAGATCTGCGTGACGTTATCTGTGAGAAAATGGATTTACGACTAACCAGAACAAGCATTGACATAGCCAATAGGTCTCGCTTTTGCGAGAGTTTATGCTATTGGCATTGTAAATGACAATGCCTTTTTTTTTTTATACCAACACATTAATAAAAGGCATTGTAATCTACAATGCCAATAGCTCAAACTCTAGTAAATGCGAGACCTAATGCATTGCAAATGCTTGTAAATTGTAGAAATGTATTTGAAAAATGGAACTGTGCATCTGCTAATGTTATCCTGTTTTTAACACTCTTCAGATGAAATATGCTTTATTGAATTTCGGGCTCAATTGATCATTGTTTCCTGTATGTATTGCTTATCTAAATCAGAAACGTTGTATATTTGCACTATGTTTTAAAAGGAAAAATGTATTTTAAATACAGTTTTTATGACACTTTTGTCGAATAAAGCTTATCTATGTATCTATCATTACATACATAGCATACCATGGCATAATTTAGAGAAGAAAGAGAAGAAACAAACCCATGTGAAAAAGAACTAGAAAAATGGCCTTATTACAAAACCGGACCATTGAGTGTAGGTCAAACCTTCACCCCAACAATAGTCAAGGGAAGCAATAATATAATTCCACCAGAGAAGATTTAAGGTGACTGACCAGCAAATCAGTGACTTACTATGGACTGGTCTCGCTCTAAGTTGGAACCAGAGGAATCTTGTTTTGGTTAAAGCATATTCTTATGAGAAAGGCTGTTCTAAAAATGAGCACTACAAACAGAAAAGACATATATCTATCAATCATATATAATACCAAAGAATTACAACAGATCGCTAGACATTGCGCTTCTGTTATCATCAATATGTCCAAGATTCATATATAAAAGCCACTAGGAAGAGTGATTACTCTCAGATAAACTGACCGGTTGATATTATGGATGTATTTTATCGTGCTCAAAAAACATGGAGGGATGAGGGGCACTGGTGGAAGGTGGTAGTAAAGGTATTTACGGAGAAAGAGGTTATTGGTGCGGCGCCAAAAAAGACTTTCGCATCAGTGCTAAAGCCGGCCCTATCATGGCCTTTCTGTTTTTGTTTATTTAATTAGCAGTCGGGTCATAAGGGCTTCTGTGGAACATTCTTTAAAGTGCGTGCTAATTATATTTACTGCTATATTCAATGTTTTAAGTTTGAAGGTGATTTTACTAATGTTTTTACAGGGAAAAATTAAAGTGGAGCCCGATAGTGCCTGATATGGGGCTGGGGCCCAAGGTCAACAGTGAGATAAGGTGCACTGGAGAGGAGTAGTGGATAATCAAGCCTGCAAGTGAGTGCGTTGCAGAGTCCTGGGTCAGGTGGAGGTAGTAATGAAGAGGGATTCTCCCCGAAGGCTCGCACAGAGGGAGCCCGAGAAGTGTCACTTGCCTGATACTCCCACCTCAGAAACCTCCTCTTCCCATCAAAGGAACATTACATGGAAAACCACTTTTTGAGAGTGATAATATTTAGAAAGAGATTTGGAAAAGAGTGCGTTTTACTGGGCCTTGTAAGACTAAGAAGAGATAAAGAAGGGCCCTGAAGCAGGCCTACCTAGACATTTGTATTTGTATCGACATTTATAAAGCGCGCTGTAACCCCATGGGCATCCTGGCGCTAAGATACTAGTAAGATGCTGGTGGGTAAGCAGTGTGACAGAGCCAGTGATTATGCTCTAGGAAAGAGCCAGGTCTTGGCTTTCTTTCGAAATGACAGTAGGTCCTGCCTTTGCCTCAACTCCAAGGGAAGGCCGTTCCAAAGGCGGGCAGCTGCCACGCCAAACACTCATCCCCCCATTGTAGATCTCTTTATCCTCGGGATCTTGACCAGGTTGGCTGAGGAGGATCGTAAGCTGCGCGCCGGTGAGTACCACCTGAACATCCTCTGCAGAGGTTTAGATCCAAGTCTATTTAGTGCTTTAAAGACAATGCACAAAGACTTGAACATTATCCTTTGGGTCAGCGGAAGCCAATGCAGCTCCGCTAACACCCGAGTTGTTGATGACTGGCGTGGTCTTGCCAATGCAAGCTTCGCTGCTGCTGCCTTAATTCTATGGAGCCTCATAATCAAGTAACTCGGGGACTCCAGTAGCAAGGCGTTACAATAATCCAGGCGGCTCAGGATAACACTCCTAACCACTCTAGCTCTGGCCAGGGAAGGTAGCAATGGCAGCACCTTCCGGAGACCTCTAATAAGAGTGTAGCAGCTTCCAACCAGCCTATTGACATGGGATTCCAGATTCAGCTTATCATTTAAGCTAACTCCCAGATTGTGTACCGTACTCATGGGTACCAAGGGGGCATCTGTGGGGATAGGCCAGAAGTCAGTCGATGAAACTGGTGGAACTCTGCCCACCCCACAGTGCAGAATCTCTGTTTTGTTGTTAAACTGTAATGAGTTGTTTCTCAACTAACTCACCATTTCCCGCATACAATTATGGAATGTTTCTTGGGAGTCATATAGGCGACAAATCGAACCGCAGTGGCCCACCCAAATGCACCATTGGCCCACCCATATAAAAATTCCTGGAGCAGGGCTTGATAATGACTATTCCTGAAGCTTTTATCACCTGCAAGAAAGAGGCCACTTCCTACACATTATATAAGAGAATCAGTCAGGCTTACAATAAATACAGTTTGGTCCAGTGGGTCTGAAAATATTGTCCATGTTGGGTGGGGGCGTGTAATGCTATTTAGCTCTGTATCCAACTGTCCTGCTTTCCACCCCGTTTAACAT
Source organism: Triturus cristatus (assembly GCF_964204655.1). Taxonomy (NCBI): domain Eukaryota; kingdom Metazoa; phylum Chordata; class Amphibia; order Caudata; family Salamandridae; genus Triturus; species Triturus cristatus. Next base: position 281,963,216 of record NC_140584.1, on the reverse strand, counting down.
ATCAATTTGTATCCAAGAAGCACAATCCCGGCTGCCCTGTGCTCCGCTGTTGTCATCTTGGAGTCAGGCTAAAGGTGTTGCAGCGTATTACCACCAGTGTTGTCCCTCCGTAACATGGCCGTCGCTGTAAGCCACGCCCATTCACAGCGCATAGTTAAAACGGTTCTGCGCGCGTGTTGCTGTGCTGCGGAGCAGTACATGCGCATTGTATTGCATGGCTTCTTTGCTACAGCCAGTCCGAAGCCCCGCCCACTCTTGGTAACGTCACAAGTTGAGCTCCACCTCTCCATCCAGTCGGAATTTACTACAATGTTTATGGAGCGGGGAGAATAAAGGGAAAGGGAGAGCGAGGAGGCGGGGTTGTGCAGAAACTGTGGCGGCGAGGCCAAAGCTCGCTGTCGACTGTCTCTGGTACCCGCAGCTGTGCTCGGGCAGTTGAGGCTGCCCTATTGCACCCAGTGTCGGTGCTGCTGTCATACGGCGCGCTCTCGCAGTCCGCACGGAGTAGGCGGGAAAACGGTAAGGAGATCGTCGCCTTCTGTTGCTTTCTGGTGTTGAGGCGAGGATGGAGGGAGCTGTGTCTGCCTTTGTGTCACTCATTGGAAGGGGCTATTCCATCCTAATGATGGAGCATATGACCGAGAGGATGAAAGCTCATTTATCACGAAGGGTTAGGACCCTGCGATACCACATCTGCCCACGTATTTCTCGTCCCTCTTTCCTGCGAGGTGTGGGGATGCTACCCTGCTCTAGGTCGCGAGGACACATCTCGACAGGCCTGAAGTTTCTTATTTTACAAACCATTGGCCGTCTCAGCCCAGAGTTAGTTACATGAAATCAAAACAATAACAATAGTTGTTTGAAGACATTAGATTTCCATGTTCGCGCTGAAGACTGGAAACCTAGTCCTACCAGCATGGAGCGAGGTGGCGACTCTAAAGAGGTGTGGCAGCACAGGCAGCCATCACAGGTGAGGTGCACCTGCTGCTCTCCCTCCTTACATGGTAGCTCCCACTGGATTGGAGGTGTGAGCCAGTCGAAGTCGATTGGCAGGCAAGTTGTGCCTACTATACCCGCCCGAACACCTGTTAGGTATATGCACGCTTGACCCTCCACATAGGGCTTGTGTTAAACTTTGCCTGCTGGAGCCACTCTGGCTAAGGTGAGGTGTATATGGCCACTAAATGTTTCTGGTGACGTGTGTACCTTCTAAGTCCCCAATGCCAGCCTGATGAGCCCTACCCTTGTGAATGCCCACTAAGCCCGCAAGTATCACAGAGCTCTTTGCCCACATGTGATGTCCGATTACTCCCCTCTCCCTCCTTGTCTATCTAAACTGCCCCAGAGTCCCCTTTGATCTGTCAGTGTGCTGAGTCTTTCTACCCACTTTGTCCGGTACTGCTCACATAGGGGACCGCCCGCCAAAGATCCCTGCCTGAGCTTAGCCTGTGTGTGCCATTTGACACCCAGTTTGAATGCAGGTTTTATTTAATTCGTCCCCGAACCCAGTACCGTTGCCACTTGATCTTAAAATCGGCCCACTACAGGAGTTCGGGAACGTTGACGTAGTGCACCTCCCTGAGACTGGAAATTGCCAACAGACATCCATCAGCGCTGTACTTGACACTACTTGCGTTGTTTGTCTGTACGTGCTCGTAAAGTATACATCATCTGTTGACGCGCCGAGCCTATGGAATAGAGGGTCGTCACATGACACAGGTGGATGTTTAGATCTGCAAATCACGTCGAAACCAGCTCATTGAAGTGTAAACTTCCATGCACGCCGTCCAAACGGCAGGCTCTTTGAGTAATAATTGCTGGATGGATCCAAACACTAGTCAACAACACGGATTTTAACGTGGCATAGCTTTCACCGACGGTGTCTGAAACTCCCAGGACAGTTATGGGACTCGGGCCCTCGGCGTTTGTCTTCATGTTGTCTCTCGACAGCGGCATATGCTTTTGTTTACCATTATTTCCCGTTCACCAGCGCACACAGAACCGGGGATTCCCAGGGGAGATGTTGGCAGCATCCAGAAGCATTGTATTTACCAATGCCTTGCAGGCGTTCATGTGCCCTCGTCGCTTCGTTCAGCGCTGTGTCTGTGTTTATCTTAAACTGCTATGTTTTTACGCTGTCGACTCTCTCTTAAAACATATTTCATTCGCCACGGTTGAGACATTGGATTGTGCGTGCCGTGTGCAGGATTTGCACCCTACCACCCCCTGCTGGTGTTTGAACATAAAAATGAGACCCCCCTCCCGTTTTTTTTAGCGTGGATGACTATCTCTACTCGTGTGTATTTGTATTTTTCTTGCTCACTGTTGATTTGATTTCCTATGCGCTACCTTCTAGTAGCACCTTCTGTGATGCTGCGTTGCTGTACCCGCCAAAGTACAGCGAAGATGGGCTGGAATTGTGTTTTTTTTAGAACGAGCGGTTTATCCATATAACCAACCCCTGTGAAAGGATGATTGCAGGTGTTTAATGGAACGCATCTTGTATTTGTGGCGAATGACATTTGAAGTATCTAGGTTGTTTTCTTAGTATTTTTTGACGTGATTGGGATCCTTTTAGTTATGCTTTTAATAATGGCCTAATTGTGCCTACCTCAACAGAGAGATTGGTTTGTCCTCGACGACCGAGTGATGCCTGGCGATTATGAAATGGGCTGGATACACACATGCGAGGTTTAGCGTTTTTACTATTTTTAACCGTGGCTTAGTCTGCTCTGGTTTTTCAATCGAGGTTTATCAGCAGAGCAGATTATGATGTGGTGATTTGTCACCAGACCTTCTTTTTTTTGTCCCAAATTTGGACATGAAAATCTAAACCATCCTTTTGATAGATTGTTTACAAGAAGCGATTCTATTGCTGTCATCTAAAACATTCTTGCCAATATTTGGTTTGTGTTTCTCATTGAAAGTGTTTTTAAATCTGCTTTTTTGTCATATGCTTCTGATTTACATTCGTTATCCCATGTTGTTTCAGTGAAGTGCACAGCTGCTTCTGGTGATGGGCCAGAACGTAGTAAAGCCAGTTGTCTATGGAGGCGCAATAAGTTAAAAAAAAAAAAGTTATTTGAGGGGTATTTCATTCTTGAGCTACTTCAGTTCATGCATATATTGCAAAAAGCATTCATCGTGTAACACTGAAGAGCTAGTAGCTTGAATTCACTATTATATTGTATGTCCCAGGGTGTTATTAGTATGCCATGATTTCATAGTCCTGTGCCGCAGTAATGTGCTTCTGTATTGAACAACACTTACATGTGTCATTGTTTATGCAAAAAAGATATTTATACATGTCCTTCACCACAGACTCTTAACATGGATACTGAACGATGAATTAAAATGATTCTAGTATGTAAGATGTTGTTCAATGAATCATAGTTTTGTGTTGAGGATTGACTATCACTCAAAACTTAGGTTTGAGGCTAAATTGTGACACATCCAGCCTGTCCCTTTTTCAGTCTCTTATTTAAACCCCTTAATATATGGTCTTCAGCTTTTTACTTTGTCACCCCGATTGTTCTCCCTTGTCCGCGATTTTTTGAAATTCAATTTCTGTTGGTCCACACCTTTTCGCTAGAGACACATTCCAAGTACCAGGTAATGTTTCTATAAAAACATCTTCAGTTGCTCACAAACTTTAGGCAGTCCAACTGTTATGGGCAATATGTGGAAGTGTGTGTGTGTGTGTGTGTGTGTAGTTTACTTGGCTCTCATTAGAAATTACACCCCAAGTTACATCAGTATAATAGCAAAATAATGGAACAGCAGCGCCAAACTCAACTCTTTGTATTTGTTTTCAGCGTTCCTGAATATTCAGTAAATTTAATTTAAATGTGCAGGATTTCCATATCCCTCAAGGGCATCAGACTCTTTGTCCTTTCATTAGCATCTTTGTGCTCAATATCTTTTCAGCAATCCGTTTGCATGTTTCTCACTTAGATATTCAGAACAGGCTTTATCTGCTCGTCGTTATGCTTCCCTCAGGCTGTTATGAGAGTAATAGTCACCCACCCTGCCCTTGCAATAAAGTATCACAACAAACTTTATTGCTTTTTTAAAACTTATTTTTGTAAATTTTTATAAAATATACCAGGTTGTTTTTATTGCCCATTTTAAAATTGCAGTTTTTTGTATTTTTAAAGTACTATACGTTGTCGTAAATCTATAGGCAATTAATTACCATTCTTATCCTGTATGTTTTATTAATTTGCTGCTGTAATGTAATCAGTGTTTTTATGATTAAGTCTCTTAATCGAATGTTTGATTGATTGATTTCACCTAGAGAGGCACTTGTGATTGCCACTTTCAACCTTGGTGAAATGGAGGAAGAAGGGTGACTGAGGGACCGCTTCACACCACCTTCCCTGCAAAGACTCAACTTGTACAGCCTTGCCCCAATCCAGCCAAACATGCAACTCAGTTGAGCTGACATTACAAGGAAGTAATACCTCTGTCAGCACCAGCAGTGTAACAAATCTTTGTTAGTTGAATATCAGCCACCCTGGCCTCTCTTAATCCTCCATTCCTAGTATAGTTTTGTCCCAGTCTTGAGATTCAGATAGATGCACATAATCTATGAGTTGATGGTACAATAGGAGGGCATGATGATTTTGCATGCATACCCATCTGAGCCTCTTCGACTACCCAGTTTAATAAAATAGAAACCACTAAATTGTATGATAGGTGCTCCTGTTTCCAGCACTTTGTAACCTGCAGGTTGCCAGTGAGTAGTATATAAACAAATTGCTAGTTATTTAGCATTAGTCATTCATGCATAGACAACGTTTGGTACACCACGTGGTACTGGACATTGCCCAGTATGCATTCATACTGCACTAGTAAAACTCCTATCACAAACTGCATTTCCTCTATTCTCCCAGAAGCAGTGAGCTCATGTTCTGCTTAGAGTTGCTTTTTAGGTCCGGCTCATTGTCTTTTTGTTATCAATGCTTTTAAATATACATATTGGAGAGTTTTTCTCCACCTCAGACATATTTCTCACTTCCCTCATGTTTGTGTTTGATTTATCGTTATTTACGGGCTGTTTTTAGATTTCAAAAGTACACTTAATCATCACACAAGTCTTTCTTGTAGATTCACTGTATGCAAAAAGCAATCTCTTTTTTTTGTGCAGCAAGCTCTTTAACATGTTTTTGTGAAGACTCAAAATGCAAGACAGACCAATGGCTTTGATAATGCTTGCTGAAGTTTGATCTTGGTGTACATCACTCTACTATCTAAAGTGATTACTGCTTCATCTCTGGGACAACTTCCACCAGGATCTGAGTCAAAGCACAAAGGGTTGGCTGCAGATAAATCTGCCATGGTTTTATTTTTAAACCAGGAGTAGGCTCTTAATTTGCACCAGCCTCTTGTTCAGCAGGAGAGGAACAGGTCATGCTGGAACTTAGTGACTTTTAGTTGGTAACTTTCGTGCAAACATAAATTGATTTGTAGTGCACTCTTTAGGTGTTTAGTAAATATGACATTTTCTTTAATTGTTGGTAATTCATGCAGTTTGTCTAAATTTGAGGCCATGCCTTGTCAAAAGTAATTCACATAGAATATAATATTTATGTAAGAGGAATTATTTTGCTTTTTCTTACTTTACTAGGTACACAATTCTTTGCTATAATTTTGTTATGGTTATATCACAAAGTTTTCAATTTTAGGAATACATCAAAATCCTTTGATGTAACATGTGCTGCCTCTTAATCTTATTTTTAATATCCATTATAATTGTATTACGTTTTCTTGTTCTCAGAGGTGGCTATCATTCTAAATGTACCCATAATAAAGGTTTCATCACTTCCTGCTTGTTTCAAAATTAGGAACATGATATTTAATTTAAGTATAGGTTCTGTCCCCCAAGTATTTTCTGAGCATGGGAAGTGCTATCTAGTAGTAGGTAATTGTTGTTATCCTCTATAATATTTTTTTTGCCATTTAAGGACAGATTTAGTCATATTCTCATAAATGTTTGATCAGAAAAGCAGATAAGTTTGATTTTGGTAATATCAGCATCCTGTTGAAAATCCTTATTTATTGGCAAATGCTGTAATCTTGAATGTAATTATTGTGAAAGGAGAAACGGGTTAACTGCTGTGCGGAAAGTTGAAAAAGCCTCTGAGCTTCTTTTACAATCTGGTCCCGCCATAGTGTGAGCAGGTTTCGATTAGCTCTGTTAGAAATAGATCTGCAGTTACTCTGTCTATCCGTTATATGGCTTATCACCATGTTAAAATCTCCCCCAGCCAGAGCTTTGGTCAATGTGGATTGAATAACCATTTCCTCTTGATGCCCTTGTATAATTCTGGAAAATCTGTACTTATGTTATCTGTGTTTTTATAGCCCACTCATCACCCGTGGGGATATTCAGGGAATATGAGACGTTATTTCGCATGCCATTACTTCGCATGCTTTTACTACGCGGTTATTACTTAGCAATAACCGTTACTACGCAAGTTTTTACTTTGCATACCATTACAATGAAAGTGTTATGGTATGCGAAGAAAAACTTACCTAGTAATAATAATGGTATGCGGAATAACGTGTCATACTACACTTAACCCTAAAACTCTACACTGCACTTCACTAACACACAACACTACCCTTAACCCTAAAACACTAACCCCCCGACACTACACTAAACCCTAAAACACTACCCTAGACTTCACTAACCCACAACACTACCCTAAAACACTAACCCAACGACACTTCACTAAACCATAATACACTACACAAGTACACAACCCTGCACTACCCTACACAGCCCCTTCACTTCCCCACTTACCTCTTAACACACGTGGTTCAAATCTTCTCCCCCTTCATGCTTCCACCGGCTTCCTCCATCAGACTCTCTTTGCAAATGTCTGCCGTGACTAGTACCCGCCCCCTACGTATGCGTTGTACAACGCATGCGATGTAACAGCATGCGTACTAAAGGGACGCGTTGTTACATCGCATGTGTACTAACGCTTGCGTAGTAACGGTACGCGAAGAAATGTCCGCGTACTAGTGGATGTTTCCCATATTCAGGTGCTCTGTGCAAGGCCAGCCCTGGTGCTTTACTTGAAAAGCTAGGTCTTCTCCTTCTTGTGAGAGTCGAGAATAGAGTAGGAGACTGATGTGTTGTGGGATATCGTTCCACGCTTTAGGGGCCTGCTACAAGAAGGCACTGCCCCCTGCTCTTCCTTTTTAGGTCTCGCCTAGCTATTGCGTTTACGCAATCGCTATGCGAGACTCTAGTAAGAGGGGCATTTTAAAGTGCTTCCAAAAGCCAAAAGTGGATTGCATGGCGAGCACGCGCACAATCACGTGCATCGTGCCGCCATGCAATCCGTTTGGGGAAGCGCTTCAGCCCACTGGCGCGTGCATGTGTAGCCACAGCCTCAGCATCATACTTCAAAGGCTCCGCTCCCCCTCCTGGAATGCGCTTCCCCGCCCCCGCCACAGCATGCCGAGAGATTGTTTACTCATGGCGCCTCTCACAACTGTCCCTCCCCCACCATAGGGCTAGTCTCACGGACGCATTGCCATCCATCGATTACAACACATACACTTCACACACACTAATAGCAAACACATTCTTACATTCCAGCACCTCCGCTGCTCACTAGTGTCTGCATGCTTTCACAATCCTTTCGCCTCTCTGCTACCAACGGGAACATGCAACACAAAAACAAAATACACGTTAGCAGATTCAATACTAAACACCGTGCTAACTTATCCAACTATATTTACCAAAACAATTAATACATACCATTTTCCTTTACCATTTTTACATTTTTCGCAAACTGCCTTGTATATTAATACGAAACACACACCAGCAACATACCAACACACAATAATAGGACAGCTGGAAATATAACGTATTACGCACCACACAACAACAAAGAATACATTCACTACATTACAACACATACACTAATACTCTTACCTAACACTACATCCACTCCGCTCTACTCTCTGCTCCCGAACGCGCTCCATCCAGCTCTTCAATTACGTACGTAACAAACAAGCGCATTCTTAACAACAGCACTCTCGAAAGACACCGGCACACTTTTTATTACACAGCATAAAAAACAGCCACAACATTAAAGAAAACCAAAAAACAGGAAATATTGAATTTAAGATTCATTTATATTTTTTACATATTCGGAGCAACACCTTAAAGGAAAATAAAATGTTAGTTTTATTTTTCAAAGGGATACATATTACATCACTAGAAACACACCGATTACTCTTACCTGCCACTACATCCACTCCTCTGTACTCTCTGCTCCCGTACACTGCACTATATAAAATATACACTACATATACCACAAAATGCAACACAATTGCACGCCACAGATTTACACTGCACTAAATGCAACACACACTCCACACAATACCACTCAGCACCACATATTTATATGCTACATAATTACAATGCACACAATACGACAAACTCACAAAACAATAACACTCAATGCCATATAATTACACATCACAAAATTACACTGCACTAATTGCAAGATACACTCTTAATACCAGTAAATGCCACCTACTTGTGACATAATTACCCTACACTCAATGCAACATACAATCCAAATAGCACTCAGTTCCACATAATTACACTGTGCTCAATGCAACATACACTCCAAAAACAACTCAATGCCACATAATTACACGCAACATAACACTGCACTCAATGCAACATACACTCCAAATACCACTCAGACCCACATAATTAGACACAACGTAATTACACTGCACTCAATCCAATATACACTGCAAATCACACTCAGTGCAACATATTTACACACCACATAATTACACTGCACTCAATGCAACATACACTCCAAATACCACACAGTGCCACATAATTACACACCACATAATTACACTGCACTCAATGCAACATGCACTCCAAATAACACTCAGTGCCACATAATTACACACCACATTGTTACACTTCACTAGAGGCAACATACACTCCAAATACAACTCAGTGCCACATAATTACACGCCACATAATTACACTGCACTCAATGCAACATACACTGCAAATGCCACTTACTGCCACATAATTACACGCCACATATTTACACTCCACTGAATTCAACATACACCCCAAATACTACTCAGGGCCACATAATTACACAACACATAACTGCATTGCACTCGATGCAACATACACTCCGATGCCACTCAGAGCCACATAATTACATGCCACATATCTACAATGCACTCAATACAACAGACACTCCAAAAACCAATCAGTGCCACATAGTTACACACCACATAATTGCACAGCGCTCAATGCCACATGCACTCCAAATAACACTCAGTGTCAATTAATTACAATGCAAACAATGCAAGTGTGAGAAGTTGGCCTGGTATATGATGCTCACTAGTTAAAGTGATCACCTTGTACCATGCCAAGCAACCCTTATGGTGTGGTTGTAAGTCAACCTTTTCGGACTAGCTGCCCTAGTGGTAGCGTAGGCTAAGCAGTCTTTGAGGCTAAACTCGTGAAGCGTGTTAAGCCAGCTGTTTTACCAAATGTAACCCCCTTTTATACCAATGAAAGGACACCACACAGATATATATTCAAAATATATATGTATTTATTTCTCAAAGTAACCCCTAGTCTCTCTATGAGCACAGGAGCACAAATCGTCAAACAAGATTACAGTAGAATACACAGAAGTCGCACTTTATATGGATAGGCCCTGGTGGCCGCTCGAACCATATACTAAAATAGTGGTATAAGTACCACGAACAGAAAAGGGAAAAGGCCTAGGGCCTCTAGAATCGCTGGGCCTACAAGGAGCTAACTTCAGTTAGTGACCAGGAGGTCCACGGGTGGCGTGTGCAGAGCAAATAGTCACACGCGTGCTCCCATAGGTTTCAATGGGTGCGTAAAAAGTACAAAGTTACTGCAAAAAGGATCTTCCGGATGGTCTAGGAACTCAAGATTTGGAACACAGGCACTAGAGATGTAATACTACACTTGGGCACAGGAGTGCCAGCTTTACCTCACCCACAGGAAGCGGGTGCATAGGCCTCGAAGTGCGTCGGGTTTCTTCTATCTGTTCCGTGGAGCCTGAAGACAAAGATGCTGCAGGCGGTCGGTCCGGGAGAGATGCGGTGGATCGGAGATGTTGAAGACCTGTAAGCAGAGGGGACAGTGTTCACAGTCACTAGCCAGTGACCAGCGTGGCACCAGGTGGGTACCAGGCAATGTCGGGTGCAAACAGGAAGAAAGGTGTAGCTTGTCTCTGCAGCCACGTGGTCCCTGGAGGTCGACGACGTCCAGGAGTCGGTTCACGAGCTGACCCACGCAGGCTCTCGCTGTCGGCGGTGTCGGCGACTTGATCGAAGCAAACAAGCCTTGGCAAAAGCAATTGTTGTAGGAGATGAAATAAGCTGATGGTTCTGACCAGCAAGGTCAGAGGGACTGCTCCTTTGGAGGGGATCAAGGGCCAGTCTGGAGCAACCAGACCAGCGGTGTATTTCGTGAAGTTCGTCGCCAAGATGGCTACTAGCCAGCGGGCCAGCAACCGGTTAGGCGCGTCGAGTGGCAAAATGCAGAAGGGCCCCACGCAGATCGTGGAGATGCTGGAGGGCTCACCTTTGGTGCAGATGCTGCTCGAGGGTTGGGCTTCTCAGATCCCAAAGCACAACTTGGAGGGAGCCTCGGTTGTTGCACTTGTCAGCTTGTCGTGGTCGTTTCAAGATGGCTGGCTCCACGTGTCTCGGTGCCTCCACGGGTCTCCTCTTTTCAGGGACTGTGGATCGGGCGGTGAGAGGTCTGGAGGTCCAGGTCTTGTCAGTCTCTGGGCTCCGGCTCCGGCGGGAGGCGGCGGCAAAGCAGACGTTGATTCGCTGGATGGTGCTTGCGTTAGAGAGGTGGTCACTCCCTGACCACAGGGGAGATTTCCTTCAGTCTTCTGTGCAGCAGAATGTCGAAGTTCCCGTCTTCTACCACTTTCAGGTATCTTGGTATTCATTTGGCCCAAAATACACAACAAAGACACTTTAAATATGAAAAAAATTGTGGGAGACCTAAAAACCTCTATAGAAATCTGGAACACACTACGGCTACTGGTAATGGATACTGGATATAGCAAATATGTTTTTTTACTGTGGTGCCTGTATGCACTTCAAGGGTCCCCCCCCCTTCCGGTCCTGTAGATCAGTACTTCCCAAACTTTTTAGAACTTCAACCGACTTTTTAGAACGCAACCCACCTAGCTTTAATGGACACGAGGTGGGCGTTTTTTTTTTAATGTAACTAAAGCATCGTGTGGTAGTGCACTGTCATTTACAGACAGTAAATTTCCATTGAAATGGTCACTAAATTTGCACAGACATACAGTTTTAGTGATCAAACTGTATTGCGAACAAATGATGATGTGTGGAAATCGGGTTTCAGTGAATATTATTTGTATAGCACCAAATAAACTGTCTTGATTTGTTTTGATCTTATCAAAATCTTTTTTTCCATCACACTTCAAAATGACAAAAGCAGTGCTTCATTTTTGCTTTCCTAACTGCTGAATGTGTACAGGTCACTTACAGATATTTACACTTTGTGTTTTACCAAAAATGTGCATCCTACAGCCTTTCCTTTTCCACTAAGTGTACTCCAGCAAGATTGGCACACAATTCACGTTACTTTCTATTACTGCAAAGTGAGAGGAGTTTGTAAACACCAGTCCCCATGTTAAAAAAAAATAAGCAGCAGAAGACATATCCTGATATTTTATCTCCATCTTCGAACTGCAGCAAATGTGATGAGATAAATACAGAATCTAAAGGCATCTTTATTTATTGCTTTGGCTTTTGCGTTCCACCAAAAATCAGCTTGGGACACAGTTTGGGAAACACTGTCCCAGTTCAATCACTGGTCTCCTTGATATGGAAAAACGCAATAGAGTCAAACTTGAAACCCTATAGGGGAAGCATAGAACTACCTGACATAGAGCTTTAGTACATTTCAACTCATTTGTAACATGCAGTACACTTATTAGAGAAAGAAGAAAACTGGGAACAGTCTGAGTGGTACACATAACATACTGCTAAAAGACAACCTTATGACGGAAGCTATGGTCTCAAACCTTCTCCTACATGTAATTAAACAATAGGTAAAGCCAGGGATAGAGCACTCAAGGTAATACAAACCAGCATTGGCATAGCCAATAGGTCTCTCCTTTGGGACCTTATAAGTGTTTAGCCATGCAACAGTTGCAGAACTAAATACTTATAAGGTCCCAAAAGCGAGACCTATTGGCTATGCAAAGCGGCCGTGAAAGTGAAAGTAATCGCGGTAAAGCGTGGCGCGCGTGCGCCCGCGCACATGCACTGTAGCTCTAGGCTGGCCTGGTAGCATTTTTTGGAGCCCTCTCAATAAGTCTCGCCAGACCAGCGCATGCGCTGGGTCAGGCGAGACCTAAAAATCTTCCTTGTGCACCAGGGGTACTTTTGTGGAGTACCAGGCCCTTTAAACAAACGGGCCAAGACATGCCGGTACAGAGATGGAGGACCAGTGAATTTGTTCTGCTGAGAGACCTGTACCCAGAGGGTATATTTATCACATTTGCAGAACGCAAAAATATTTTTAGATATGGCCAGGGCAATTTCTACAATAAGCAATGTAGCTCAAACAACTAGAGGAATCTGGCATTCTTTTGCAGAAGCACTAAAATGCTCAAAGGCCAGGTCAACAGTGTAACGATGTAAAGGACTTGTGGCCAACATCAGCAAAGCCTTTAGATGGCCTAGGGGAGGAAACACTTCTGTGGAATATGATAAATGGACAGGAGATAGGGATAAACCACTAACTGCACTGGAATGAGGCAAAGCATGCCAATGGGTCAAACATAATCTAGCAATGCCTGTTTAAAGTTGCTGCAATGCAATAACATTCATACAACTTATTTGACACCAATTTTACTGAGTAAAATTCATAAATGGTGGCTGTCTGGCTGGCTGTTCACAATGGCAGGAGGGGTCAGCAGACTTCTCGCATATAGCTTGGCGCAGTCCGGTGATCCAAAGTTACTGGTCAAAAATAGCATGCACACTGTAACAGTGTAAGGAGGATTTCTTAAACGAACGGAAAAACCAAGTTTCTGACTGCTGCCGGCAAAAAGAACCAATAGAGGTAAAATGAGAAACGTTTGCAACCCTGTAAATGGTACTGGCCAAAAGACATATTGCTATCCACTGGCTAAATCCCCGCCTATCTAGATATAGTTCCGGAGTTAGAGATGTGATGGAATTTGGCAGAAGAAAGCCTCATGAAGGATGTAAGACACAATGAAAAAGTAATGACAAGGTAATAGACTGGACAGAAATGCACCAAAAACGTACAGAACCACCTGTCGCTAAATCACCATGATTACAGAGCAAATTAGGGATCAACCCTTAATTAAAGGAACAATAATTAACACTACAGTATAAAACACATTCCAAAGTGACACACAACACATAGCAGTTAGTCAAAAAGTGGTTACATTAGGAGACAACACAAATGTTGATGGTCACAACGGTACGAACACTATTACAAACACCTGCAAAAAGAGATCAACACAACATACGAGATCCTGTATACGTCCCTATCCATGTCGGGATTTCAAAGGGTTATGAGTAATGTGGTAACAAGTCTCCCACACAAATAATCACATAGAACATATTAAACAGGCCAGTAAGGGACAATATTGTCCTGAAAATAAACTATGTGTTACAATGTTAATTTAATTTGCCATGCTGTGTAAAGATGTAAAAAAACAAATAAAAAAACTATGGTGAAAACAAGAGGACATTACGCTGTCTGCCTAGTACACATGCACAGGGCAAGCCAATCTGTCCTTTTAGCTTGCTTTTATAGATTTCGTACATTTGTCATTAAAAGTAGCGCAACACCTTCTGACATCTTTAAAAAGCTGGTGTGCTGTAGGAGCATGGCATCATTAAAACCAGTCTGTGGTAGAACAAGTGCAGGCACTATAAATGACTGGTTTGCTACAACTTCTTGCCAGTGTGAAATTTGCACTGAGGAATCCCTTGATAGGAAATAGGTAATTCCCGAGGGATTTTATTCTGTAAAATGGAAAATTATCCTACAATATAAGAAATATATGTCGAATGAGAACGCGAGACTTTGAATGAGCTGGCATTGTGGTAGATAGAGCATGAAAGACAGCAGAAACGGGTCTTCGTCTCAGCAGAACCAACACTCACTGGCTTCTTTAAAGCATAAGGTTGTATGACAAGGCCTATCAAACTTTTGAAGATAAGCGCATAGAATTTCCATGATGTGCCAACACATTGACTTCTCCTTTGGGAGAATGAAAGATTCTATCCAAGGTTACCTCTCCAGAGAGTTTTGAAGGAGAGAATAATATGCAAGCTGAAGACCTATGTCCAGCAAAGAGTTCCTTCCACAATTTCTTTGTAATTGGGTGTGAGTCACCCCTTGTTGAAAAGCCTTACTTACTAAAATGGAGCGAGATTGCAGTGCCTTCAGTGGTTTGATGGGCCAGCTGGAACCAGGTCAATGAAGGCACTCTGGTGAGTGCAGCAAATTAAGTCTAGGTCAATGAAGTCCATTTGGTACAGATTTCTTCCAGATCAGCAAAGTCAACTCACTCCATTACAGTGTGAGCTTTTAGGTCACTTGTTCCTATAACTGTCAGGCCCAAGAAGACTTGAGTCTCACTCTAATATCCAAGACCCAAGTTAATGAAGTGCATATTTTAGTCCTGGCCAGCACAAGATCCTAATCTTTGGTCTGAAATCTGCTACTCAAGTCATCTCTACATGGTTAATATTCACTTATATCTCAATTTAGATGGCAGGTGCCTAAAACAGACTCCTGCTACAAGGCTTTTCAAGTCTTTTGGAAGACGATGCATGTTCTCTGGAATCTGGGGATTCGTCAACTTGCACAGGTTCTCCAGCTCAAATAATAAAATGCAAGGCGTGATTCTAAATGTCACAATTGTAGGTGTGTGAGAAGAGATTGTTTGCTGTTAGAAGTGTGAAATGATCTTTTTTTAAGCACGTCTTTATGACATTTTAGAATTAAGCAGATTTAAAAAATCAACGAAAGAAAAGGTACGGCAGCCATTGTGTGAAGTACAATTGTGTAAATACATTTATCGCTATCCACATTAACAAAACAGTACAGAGTTCAAAAGACTTATGATAAGCAGCTAGAGCCTTACAGGTTGACTACATCAGTCCTTTAAAAGAGACCAGAGGTATAAATATCCATTGAAAATAACACCATTCCACTGTGGAGGAGACAAAGAAAAGGAATAACGAGATTTGCACGGCAAGAGTTTCCACATTGCATCATTTATTACCCTGTTGGCTACTCAGGCCACAAGGATTGGCCGGAGCAGGTCCTATATGTATTGTGGTCTTGCCCTAGGCAATTGAAGACTGGCAAATGTCTTGGCATTAATGTTGCATATTGCCACTTCTTTAAGCCAGGATGCTGTACTTGGCGGGTGGGTTGCATCCATTCAGTTACAGACAATTTCCCCTTAAGCTAGTAATAAGGGTCTATTGTTTGCCACCTCCTGGGTTTAGAGAAATCATGTGAAAAGATCTGCTTAGCATCATGGTAAGCCAAATCTCTCTATTGGGATCAATGGCCTCCTGCATCTTCGTTTCTCATTCCCAGATGCACTGAAGCATCGTAGAGAAGTACCCAGAGAACGGAAAGTAGCAGGGCTTGGGAAGATTGACTTATTTTGTCTCCTCAAGGCCTTCAGCCTCTTCCCCTGGTGGCGGCTAGAAGAAAATGCTAGGTGTGGATAATTCTAGAAACTGTGTGAAACTTGAGTGATCAAAACAGGTGCCTCAGGCACAGTAACTGAGTGGCCTGACTGTCCAAGGTCTTTGGTCAGGCAATAATTAATAGATTGCCGGAGAAAGGATAGTAGTTTAGGACATTTAATAGTGTCCACTGTACTTCTGAATCAATTCGGGTCCTAATTAAAATAGAGGACAATGCCTTATTCAACCAAGCAAGAAGTGAAGATAACTGGGATCCGTTCAAGAGATGCTCGAGGGTTTGTCATCAGCTCAGAGTGAGAAATCTGCACCTGATGTGTTAAAAATTAAACACTGACAGTGTACCTAAATTGAATGTGGAAAATCACCAGTTGGTTATCAACGACCAAGTCATCAAAGTATTTTACACTCGCTGGATCCCCACAGTCTGGCTTATTTACAACACAAGTAAAAACCAAATGCCACGATTCCTTGAATCCAACTCAAAGGGATGGGGCAGTCAGACATTTAATTTATACCTTTGCGTCAAATTCCTCTTCTAAGAAAAGTTTACTGCCAGTTGAAGAAAGCAAGGTTTTGAGTGATTCACACTGCTCTGATGTGTTCTCGCCAGTAGCAGCTTTTGGACCTTCTTTATCTTTCAGAGGCAGGTTTTCCATGCTTGCATGATCTTTCTAGCACGATTTGTGGAAATGTGGATTTTCCTGATCAGTTATGTCCCCTATCTTGGACCCCAACGGTTCTATGTGCATGTCACAAGTACATGTATGTTCCCTCCAGTTCCAAAACGCAAACATATGTGCGTCCACCGTCAACATGTTCTCTGTCAGATCCGCCATCAATGGGCTGGATATTCGATTCCTAAGTATGAAAGGCCACCGACTTTATATGGCTAAGTTACTCCATTTTTACAGTCCAGGCAAGTAGGCCCGATTCTGTCCTCAAAGCCTCCCCTGCTCTCTGTCTCTGACAGCTTCAGCTTGAGCTCGCATCTGTATCTATGAACTTTGTCCTACTCCCTGTGCAGCTAACGGTGCCTGCCTCGGCCAGTTTTGCCTGCCTGCCAAGAAGCTGTATTTCACCTTCGAATTATCTACTTTGCTCTTCAGCCGATGCATTCCTGTCCAGTGATTTAGGTAAACATTTCCTTTAGCTCACAAGCAAAGGACTCGGCTTTTCCGTCCTCCTGCAAGTAATTCATAGCCCTGTTGCCATGGAAAGTTTTCTGCCCCTCGCATCTCATATAGACACTTAGACGCTTGTACACGCACACACAGTCAGTATAGAATAGATTCTGTCCGAGAGTCTTTTCTTGTGGATAACATAGTTCTCTAAACATAGGATGTTAGATATGATTTGGGATTAGGTTGACTTGACCCCCCAGACTTCTCGTCTCCACATGAAGAGCTAAATGTCAAGTCCCCTTCACCCCCTAGTTGCACGTCAATCACACGTCATGCTGCTGCGCGCGCATCTATGTTAAGTATTATCTTATAGATCCACCTATGCATGATAATCAGAGCCAATCATGTTTCTTTCTGCTCCTTATTACGCCTAGTTTCGATTACGTACCACTCTGTCATTTCTCTTATCAATTGTTACGCCTTTTGCATTCATTTCATTGTGATGTATGTATTATAAAAGTTACTGCTTGTCAATAAAGTATGGTACTTCACTTCCTGAACCCTCGTGGTGACGGAACCTGAAGGCCGCCACTCGAGTCGGCCATTTTGGAATAAAGCCCATTCAGAAAATCTCTTATACCACGGATTCTGCCTCTTGTTATTTTGAGCTATTCTACTTTATTTCAGATTCAGTATGAAATTCAGTCAAGGTAAAAAGAATATTTACCACATAATGGCGCCCGAACAGGGACACTTTCTCATCTCACGCGCCGGCGGTGCGTTGCAGGCCCGGTCTCCTGCCACAGCTGGACGGACCATAAACGCGTACCAGCAGGATTTCCTGTAAGCTCCCTCCGGTCAAGCGGGGGCGACTGAGGCTGCGATCAACCCAGACGAGGCGGTGAGAAGTGCGAAGTATCCCGACCAGAGCCTAGCTGAGAGAGCAAGATCCGAGGTATACAGAGGCCCACCAGGTTTTCGAAATCCCGATGTCCAGAGGGTCCGCTGTCCGCAGTCATCGAGTCCCGTTCATTCTCTGAGGCCTTCCGTTTCAAGGAGCTACTCGGTGAGTACCATCGCCGGGGAGGCGTGTTGACAGCACATAGGTTGTGCCGGTCAAGACGGATTTGGGTACACAAATCCGGTCTGCACTGTTTAGCAGTGTATATGTACTGTTTAGCAGTATATCAAGTATTCCGAAGTATTCAGTTATTGTCAAGAATTCAGCTTGGTGATTAGTTATGCAGACTGTCATCATCGTCGGTCATTTTTAAAATGTTTAATGTTTAAATGTTTAAAGTGTTCAAATGTCTTGCATATTGTGGTATGAATGATTGTTCATTGTTCACCGTTCATTATTGTGTTTTTCGTATTAAGTGAATTCAAGAGTAAGTATCAGATCAGTTGTCAAGATGCCGCTCTTCTCGAAGTTAAGACAGATTACTACCAGAAAAGGGGTGCTCGAAGAAGCAGTTCCTATTCCTCCTAGGGACACCCCAGGGCATTTTATGTATCACAAGCATGGCTTAGATGCCATATTGTTTCTTGATCTATGGGTAGATTATACCAAGGGATTGCCGGAAAAGTCAAAGGTGGCCCGCAGCGGGAACCTGGGATGCAGAGTGCATCATGAAAGTGGAAGAAGAGTTATGGAAAAGAAAAGTCAGACAGTCACAGAAAGACGCTGTTGAGTTATGGCGTAAAGAATCTCATAGACGTACAGAAAAAGCACGTAGACAAGAAGAGAGGAGTAAAGAGAGTTCAAAGGAAGTTCAAGAAAATATATTAATTGAGGAAGGTATCCGAGTGAAATCAGAACAAGTAGATAGACAAAGAAACGCTCTTATGAGTGGTATGTATCCCCTCCTAGCCGAAGGACTACCTAAGGCTGTTCCAGAGATGCCAAAAGACTTGCCACCCCCATTATTTCCAATTAAGGTACATCCAAAAGGGCATCCCAGAACCGCAGAAGATGTTTTTCTTTCCTCATATCTAGATGACGCAGCTCCCGAGTATGCTAACCCCACACCACATAGACCGTCTGGCAGAGGGGTTCAACGTCAGGATCAGGTATCTGTCCCCGTGCAACAGCAAGTCCCGACACGAGCTCCGGCAAGCACATCTGTTTCCGCATCTGTCCCCGCAATCGATTCTACAGTGGTATCGACACCTATAGTTGCTGTGTCACGTTCGACGAATCCATTCACACCCGACGCCCCTGAAGGGGCCACGGGAGGTGCAAGCAATACTTTTACGCCACCTAGAATAAATAAACTTGTTTTTTAAGAATCAGCGCATTCACGTACACCCAAATTCGTAAGTGAACGCACGCTTAAGGAACTCCTTATAGATTGTAGATATGACCCGGTGGTCGGTAAAGAGGACGAAATGGTCCTGGCATCATTACGTATCAGACGAGCCGCAGAGTATTTAGCGAGGTTACCAGGAATGACTACGCATCTAGATAACATATATCATTTTGTCCAAACAGGGCGAGACCCAGAATGTATTAACAGAGCTATGGAATTCCAGAAAGTAGAGATACAGGGGGAACTGTTACGTTTCCTCATAAACTGCGTGATCAGAAATCAAGACCGTCCGGGGGTAGACCCGAATACAATGCTTATTCTTACAAGATGGAGCCAGAATATATCAGAAGGGAGACACGATAAGAAAAACTGTATAATAGCCATGTGCCGAAAAATCCGTAGAGAAATAGAACGTATTCACGAAGAAAGATTGGAAACAGACGAGTTCGAGCAAGATGAAGTCTCCGAATCAGGGAATTCCGCAAGACAGTCAGAAACCATAGCATACGTAGGCAGAGGAAGATCCTGTGATAATACTAGATGCTTTTCTGATCCCATACACTCTGTATGTCCAAATAATAGCAGAACGTATCCGACGCCTGTAATAAATTTAAAGTCTCCTGAACATCTGTTCCAAGCCGCAGATAAACTACTACGAGAACGAAGGGGTTACCACCTCCTCGATTCCATGGATGAGCAAGAATTGGCCAGATCAGCCGTTCACTGGATTGACAGTCCTGAAAAATACGGTGATGAGACCGTAGCACACACGTTTTTTTAACCTTAGTACAGATGAACAACGTTTAGCTGGAATCTATATGATTCAGCAACTCCTTATACTATATAAGAGCCAACATGCTGACCCTGGTCCTTTACCTGATATATTAACGGAACTACTCACGAACAGATGGAGAGGTTCTAGTAACAAGTTAATTAAAGAAATATTAGTGTCACGTAAACAGTATGTCCTTTTTGTAAATCCGGATTCGTTCCCGCTGCCCCGCAGAGAAAGAACGCCGTATTATATGGATAGACAAAATCCCTTACGAGAAGTGCACCCAATAAAAGGCGAAGACAATGAGTTTCACCGTGTATTTGTATACACACCCATATCAAAAATTGAATTGTTAGAAATGAAGAAAGTAGTACCAAGTCATGACAAAGACCCAGCGGGTTTCCACCGAGAAATTAAGGACATGTTGCTGATGGGAGAGTATACCTATCCTGATATTATGACGATATTAAAGGTGCTCTTACCTGCTGGTATTTATGAAAAACTGAAAGAAAAAGAGTGGGAAGTGGGAGACCAAAAGATAGATTGGACAGCATTAGAAACGGAAGAAAAGGCCCGAGCTGCAGGTTCAGGGCTCGGGGATAAAGTCAAAGCATTACCAGGTTTACTAGTACAAGTACTGCCACGTTTGTTAACTACGAAAAAGGAAGATTGGGGTGCAATCACGGCCTGTAAACAAAAGCATGATGAAGACACAAGTGACTATTATGCCCGATTTGAAAAATGTTTTGGAATAAATAGTGGTATAAAAACAAGTAGTGAGTCGTATCCACATTTATTTGTGACAAAATTAGTAGAAAATGCATTACCTCCAGTAAAGAATAGAATATTGAAATTCGAGAGTACCTGGCAAAGTAACACTCCGTCACAAATGCTACAAATGTTACAGTATCATCACAATAGAATTAGAGATGAACAAGAACACGAACAAAGACGTATGAAAGATACAAAAATGAAAATGCTAGTGTCTCAGACAGTACCGGCTGAAGGACATAAAAAGGGTATGACACATTCCGATTCAGCAGGACTGGTAAAAGGGACATGCAATTATTGCAAAAAGCCAGGTCATTACGTACACGATTGTCCAGTTTTAAAACACAATATCGCCATAGGTAAAACACAAGAAAGATCACGGCCACTCAGACAAGATCAGAATGAACAAGGAGCTATGTCACATTCCCAGGCCATGCCAGCCGCACAACAGCCAATACAGTTTGTGCCAGCTGCACCACCGTTGCCTGTTACTGCCACACAAACCACCACACGACAAATGTATCAGACTGCACAGTATGAATATCCTGAGTATCAGCGTTACGCATGAACCAGCCTAGAGAGGGAAGTTGACTTACCGCTTATCGAGATTCCTGTAGATCAAGAAGGACCTTATGTACATAGTGAATTATTAGGTCAAGATAGAAAATTCTTACTCGATACAGGGGCAAGTCGAACAACTATAAAACGTAGTGAAGTTCCAGGGGCACCCCTCTCAGGCTCTCAAAATGTTTCCCTTGGTTTTTCAGGAAAACCTATTGTTAATGAAGTATCACAGCCTCTTCCACTTACGATAGGACCTTTGACACGAACTACAGATTTATTGCTTACTAAATCATGCCCAGAAAATCTGTTAGGAATTAAAACTCTGAAAGCCCTAGGAGCCATAATATGTTGTTCTCCGGGAGGAATAAGGTTGTTTTTACGTGATTTTAAAGGTCACTATGTGTCTAGAGACATGGATCCCCGACTACAGACTTTACCAGCACATCTATGGGCACAAGGCCCTACTGATGTTGGTTGCATGAACATTACACCATACCGAGTTACACTCAAGGCAGGAGTGGTATTACCACGAATGCGACAATACAAGTTACCGCAAGATGCTGTAGTGGCTTTGCTGAAAATCATTGATGAGTTAATTGCCCAAGGAGTAGTTGTAGAAACAGACTCCAATGTATGTAATTCGCCGATAATTCCGATTCTTAAACGAACTGACCCTACTGCTCCGCCAGTATACCGATTGGTTATTGATTTGCGTGAACTAAACAAGTGCATTGTGCCACAATTTCATGTGGTCCCCGATATATCATCATTATTGACAGCAATTGATTCCGAAGCAACATTCTTTACTGTAATTGATCTCAAGAATGCCTTTTTTAGCGTCCCAATAGATCCGGAAAGCCAATATTTGTTCGGATTCAGTTTAAATGGGCGCAGCTTTAAATTCTCACGCGCTCCCCAAGGATTCACAGAAAGCCCCAGCATCTACAGCCAAGCACTGAAACGAGAACTTGACAGTATCCACATGCCAGTCAATACTGCACTGCTTCAATATGTCGATGATCTGTTGATCACCGCGAGAAGTGAACCTGAATGTGAAAAGGCTTCTCTGACAGTTTTACATTTTCTAGCCGACAAGGGGCACAAGGTGTCTCCTTCTAAGCTGCAATTCTGTGTCCAGCGAGTTATTTATCTTGGTCACTCGCTGTCCAAGGAGGGAAGGCAGCTTACACCAGATCGCATCCAGTTAATTGCTAACATGTCAATACCCCAGACACAAAAGGAGGTGCGGGCTTTCATAGGCCTCACTTCATATTGTAGGCAGTGGATCCCTCAGTACGCATTTCTAGCAAAACCACTCATTCAGTTAACCACACAGGAGGCAGCCACATCGACTGTTCTCCCTTGGACTCAGGAACATACACAAGCTTTTGAAAGCTTAAAGGAAGCTTTATGTCAAGCACCTGTTTTAGCAACACCATGTTATAGCAAACATTTTACACTTTTTGTCACAGAACGCGAAGGTACTGCTTTGTCAGTACTCACTCAGGATCAAGCAGGATCACGCAAGCCATGTGCTTATTTTTCCAGTACATTAGATCCCGTAGCTCAGGCTTTGCCCGCGTGCCTGAAATCAGTGGCAGCAACAGCTTTAGCAATCAGACAAAGCGATGCCATAGTGTTAGGACATCCATTGACAGTACAAGTACCACATGCAGTAGAAGTTCTTGTGAACCGAACACAAACACAACACTTGACCATAGCAAGACTTACCGGTTATGAACTGACATTGTTTCAGCCACACATAGAGATCCGACGGTGTAATACATTGAATCCTGCTACACTATTACCTGTAATTGGAACGGACCCACTAGCTCATGATTGTGTTGAAATTATTGAAATAAAGACGAAACCTAGACAAGACTTGACAGACGTTCCATTGTTAGATCCAGACCTGACGTTGTATGTAGACGGATCGTGCATGAGAGCAAGTACAGGAGACTTAGTGGCCGCGTATGCAGTCACAACAGACACTGAAGTTATTGAGACAAATTGTATAGATACTTTGTCAGCCCAAGCAGCAGAACTTATTGCTCTAACACAAGCCTGTATTCAAGCCACAAATAAGAAAGTTAATGTATACACTGACTCACGTTATGCATTCGGAGTTGTACACGACTTCGGCGTGCTGTGGCGAGAGAGAGGTTATTTAACCTCCCATGGTGCCCACATTCAGCACGGAACCCTCATTCATGCCTTGTTAGACGCAATACATCTACCAACTGCCATATCGATTATGAAATGTAAAGCACACACGAAGGTTACTGATATCATTTCTCAAGGCAATGATTTAGCTGACAGAACAGCTAAACAGACTGCTCAGAATCGCACATTAGACATGACAAAGCCAATAGTTCAGACACCAACACAGTGTATGACAATTAAGGATCCCGCACTTGACGTAATTGACATACAGACACATGCTACTGCAGAAGAATTAAAGAAATGGACTGAACTAGGAGGGATCCAGACAGATCAGGGATGGATGACAAAGGAGAAATCTGTATGGTTTCTTCCTGACTCTATGGTCCAAGCCATTATAGCTACAATTCACAGCCCAGCGCATTTAGGAGAGAAAGCCATGCTAGATAGCATTCAACACATTTGGTTCAACAAACATTTACGAGCAGCAGCTAAACAAAAAGTCCGTACCTGTATGATATGTTGTCAGTTCAACCCAGGAAAAAGTGTTCCCGTAGAACAGGGTGGATTCCAGACTCCTGACCATCCTTTTGAAGTGCTCCAAATGGATTATATCCAGATGGAACGATGTCGAGGATTCAAATATGTTCTGGTAGTTGTCTGCGCTCTGTCCCGTTGGACAGAGGCGTACCCGGTTTCAGATTACACGGCCCCGACTACTGCCAAACAGTTAGTTCGAGAATTCTTCCCGCGGTACGGTTTACCACGTGTTGTATATTCAGATAACGGCCAGCCTTTCTCATCCGAATTAATGAAACATGTCTCACTTTTGTTGGGATATCAGTGGAAATTCCACTGTGTCCGACACCCCGAGGCAGCAGGTCTCGTGGAACGACATAATCAAATTTTGAAAATCAGATTGTCTAAAATATGTAAGGAGAAAGGTGTTGACTGGATAGTAGCATTACCAGTTGCACTATTTTACATAAGAATGGTAGCACACTCTCGAACAGGGCTATCCCCGTATGAGGTGATCTTCGGAAGGCCACCAAATATGTGGGGGACGCCTATACCACGTAAAATAACTGATGTTAATTGTAATATGCTGACAGATTACTTGGCTTCCTTGATGTCTGCACTACAATCTTGTCGTTCACAGGTAGCTGCAGCTTTTCCTGACAACACTGAGGTGAAACCCCATGACGTTGCTCCGGGGGATCTGGTGTTTGTGAGAAATTTTGATCGGAAGACCCAGTTGGAGCCCAGGTGGAAAGCACCGAAGCTAGTCCTGCTGACCACAAGAACAGCCGTGAAAGTTGAGGGCCGCAAGGGCTGGATACATTCCAGCCATATTAAGAAATTTCATGGACTATCCTCGGATATAGACACTGTGCCCTGCACTCCCTCACAGACTGATTCAAAACTTCCTTTTGTTGAACAGAATGACTCTCAGTGCTATAAATTAAAGCTTAGGCCCAAACAGTCGAGCAATTTGATTGTTTAAGTCCTCTCCAAGGTGAAGCGGTTGAATTGTCTCCGACATGTATCCCTTGGACCTGAGTAGAGAAAATACCCGAGAAATGTTGAAACGACAGGCGTATTGTAAATCACTGCGTAGCTACTGTATGAGGACATTATTAATTTTGTTTTTATTGAGTGTTTTAGTAATTATTACGAGTGTGATTTTGCACATATATCATCCTATTTCTAGACATGTTTATAATGTTGCTACTGAACATTCTTTTAGTGACCTACCGCCACATGAATTATCTTATAGACTTGCGCTGCGCAATAACACTTTCATTAGTATGTTACATCATTCCCATCAGACTAGTAATGCCACCAATTGTTGGGTGTGTGGCCGACTCCCTCCCTATCAGAATAACAAAGGAGTTCTGCCTTTCTTTCCACATCCGTTCACACACAATGGCTCCTGTGGAGCATGGTTTAGTTTACTAAATTCCATAGACCCAGACACAGCAGTTTATCAACAACATTGGATATGGGGAAATCTGAATCTAGTTTTATTCAAAGTCTGTCATCCTAATAAGGAGGGTCGCCCCAGTAGAACAGGAACTGATCTAGAAAATGAAGTGTATAAATTAGGTAATTTTACACCTAATCTTATGATTCTGAATGTCAAATCCGAAGTTGAACTAATTCTGCCCACTATGTCAGTATTTCCAGTTAAGGGTGAATTATGTGTAAGAAAAGTTGGTTCCATACATATGGGCCATAGCCAATGCGTTACTACAGTAGAATATAGTGATCAAGGTAAATCTTCATTTAGAGCTTCTCGCCATTCTTACTTTATATGTGGTCAGACGGCATATATGCGTCTGCCTCTGGATTGGGATGGTACCTGTTACATAGCATTCCTTCTGCCACCTGTTTTCCTAGCTCCCCCTGATTATTATCGGAATGTTCATTTAGTACACAATAGAGAGCGAAGAGATCTCCCAGTTGTCGATTATACTGAGACGGCATGGGACAAGTATGTAGATTTCAATAAAGGCATCTTTCCCTATATAGGTACAATATCAAATAGTAAGCTGATACGTAGACTAACCAAGACTCTCGAAGCTGTAGTAAACGAGACTATAGCCGCCCTAGGCAATCTGACAGAGGAACAATCAGTGATGAGAATTGTTGTTCTCCAGAATCGTCTTGTCCTTGACGTCATCCTGGCCGATAGGGGCGGAGCTTGCAGGGTCATCGGATCCAGCTGCTGCATATTCATACCAGAAAATTCGCCATCTGTATATAAAGCTATAACACGCCTTCATAAGATTGTGAGCCAGATACACGAGAATCCAGGCACTTGGACGTGGTCCGGGTGGTTTTGGAGTGTGATATCAGCCTGGGGATGGAGAGTTCTATCCTTCCTAGGTATTGGCCTTCTTATGCTCTTCAGTTGTTGTTTATGCCTGCAATGTGGACCAGCGATTTGTGGTCTGTGTGCCACATCATGCATTCCATATCAAGGTTCTCGTTCAAAATGCCGGAAGAAGAAGGAAGAAGAAATGATGCTCCATGAGCAAATCGATGGAATGATGAAGATTGATATCTCTTGAAGGGCAAGTAGGGGACAAGGAGGGAATGTGGAAATGTGGATTTTCCTGATCAGTTATGTCCCCTATCTTGGACCCCAACGGTTCTATGTGCATGTCACAAGTACATGTATGTTCCCTCCAGTTCCAGTTTCCAAAACGCAAACATATGTGCGTCCACCGTCAACATGTTCTCTGTCAGATCCGCCATCAATGGGCTGGATATTCGATTCCTAAGTATGAAAGGCCACCGACTTTATATGGCTAAGTTACTCCATTTTTACAGTCCAGGCAAGTAGGCCCGATTCTGTCCTCAAAGCCTCCCCTGCTCTCTGTCTCTGACAGCTTCAGCTTGAGCTCGCATCTGTATCTATGAACTTTGTCCTACTCCCTGTGCAGCTAACGGTGCCTGCCTCGGCCAGTTTTGCCTGCCTGCCAAGAAGCTGTATTTCACCTTCGAATTATCTACTTTGCTCTTCAGCCGATGCATTCCTGTCCAGTGATTTAGGTAAACATTTCCTTTAGCTCACAAGCAAAGGACTCGGCTTTTCCGTCCTCCTGCAAGTAATTCATAGCCCTGTTGCCATGGAAAGTTTTCTGCCCCTCGCATCTCATATAGACACTTAGACGCTTGTACACGCACACACAGTCAGTATAGAATAGATTCTGTCCGAGAGTCTTTTCTTGTGGATAACATAGTTCTCTAAACATAGGATGTTAGATATGATTTGGGATTAGGTTGACTTGACCCCCCAGACTTCTCGTCTCCACATAAAGAGCTAAATGTCAAGTCCCCTTCACCCCCTAGTTGCACGTCAATCACACGTCATGCTGCTGCGCGCGCATCTATGTTAAGTATTATCTTATAGATCCACCTATGCATGATAATCAGAGCCAATCATGTTTCTTTCTGCTCCTTATTACGCCTAGTTTCGATTACGTACCACTCAGTCATTTCTCTTATCAATTGTTACGCCTTTTGCATTCATTTCATTGTGATGTATGTATTATAAAAGTTACTGCTTGTCAATAAAGTATGGTACTTCACTTCCTGAACCCTCGTGGTGACGGAACCTGAAGGCCGCCACTCGAGTCGGCCATTTTGGAATAAAGCCCATTCAGAAAATCTCTTATACCACGGATTCTGCCTCTTGTTATTTTGAGCTATTCTACTTTATTTCAGATTCAGTATGAAATTCAGTCAAGGTAAAAAGAATATTTACCACAGATTGACCATGTATTTCTCCACAGGCTAATATTGTTGAATGTGCCTGCCTAACTATTGGGTGCAAATACTTTTAGTACAAGCACCATAGTCTACCTATATATATAGGATTGTGTTAGTTGATGTGGTCTACCGATTTAGACATTTATATCTGCTCTAATGGAGTTTGGCTAGTTAATGTTCAGAGTAAGACCATGTTCGAGGCATATGAGCGGCAGATCACACACTATACATAGATCGCCATCTGGTGTTGGGCCCGGATGTTTGCACTTGTTTTTGTCCTGGAATAGTCTTTGGAAGTCACAAGATAGGGGACTCCTCCATTGGATGATAGTGCGCACGGGCATCGGCTCCATCTTCACATTGTTTTTTTCCGCCATCGGGCTCGGATGTGTTTCTCGCACTCTAGTTCGGAACCGTCACTGAGTCCACCCTCGACGCGCAATCCTTCACCCTTCTCCGGTATTGTTTTCGATCGCGATCCCTAGTCGTCGTGCATCTCTTCAACATCGAAGTCCTCGGTTCCGGTTGTCTACTAAGGCCTTCAGACCTACTTGGGCCTTGGTATCTGGCTCATGGAAAGGACACCATTCAAGAAATGTCCTCAATGTGGGTCGAAATTTCCCCACACCGATCTGCATGAGGTGTGCAACCTCTGCTTGTCACCAGAGCATGAGGCCAGAGACATTAGAGATCGTCGAGCCAGGAGAACAATGACTCGCTCGCCGGCACCCATTCCCGATGACATGTACCAGGAGAGTGTCGATGTACCAGAACAGGAGCGGATCGAAGAAGGCCCCATCAGCACCTCCGAAGCCGATGACTCCGACCTCGAGGACATCACTCCTGGGCAGCGGGTCGTAAGTAAAGACGTTGACTCCGACCCCCTCCCTACACCATTGAAAAAGGCTTCGGTCACACCTTCACCTTCGGGCCCAGGTGCACACCGAGATACTGCTTCCCATGCCCGCCATCGGGTCCGGCAAATACGCCTACTAAGCCTTTAGGCGACTCGGGCTCGAGTCAGTCTGCCATCGGTACCGAGCGGTCACCGGCACTGAAAAAGAAACCACCCTCCTCCTCCGTGCCAATCGCTGCCTCCACATCCAACCCCTCGGCACCGAAATCTACAGGCACCGCCCCATTGACTCCGAAAAAACTCTCAGATCCGAGCAAAAAGCCGATTCCTAAAGCTTCGGATTCGCACCCTTCGGAATCGAAAAAAGCCTCGGAACCGAAAACACCCGGTTCCACAAGCGGCCACAGAGACTGTAAAACATCACAGTTTCAAGCCAAAGGAGCACAAAAGCATTCCAGAGTCGGTGCCGCACAAGTCTTCCCAAACGGTCGACGCCGAAAGACCAGCCTCTATCAGAAGAGCTATTTAGACCAGACCCTAAACAGAAAACTCTTCTAAAACACCCTAAAACTGGTCAGCTGACTTTGAGTACAAAGAAGAGACCATTGGATACGCCTTTACCGGCTCCACCACATAAAAAAGGGACATTGCCACATCTCCCCTCAGGGTCCCTTCTCCACCACCACCACCACCTCCTCCACCACCACACCATTCTCCTCCACCATTCTCCTCCACCATCTCCTCCACCAATGGATGATGATGACACCTCTGATGACACAGGAGGGGGTGCGGATGATGAGCCACTTGGGGGTCCACCTTATTCCCCTGCCCCCTGGGAAGATTACAGTACGCAAGATGTCCCTAATGTTCCACAGGATGACATCTACCCCTCTAGGCCTTCCCCTCCAGAGGACACAATGGGTTTTCATCAGCTCCTCCACAGAGCTGCCCAATACCACGGCGTGGACTTGCATACTGACCCTGTGGAAGACTATTTCCTCATGGACACCTTTGATAACCTACAAAGGTCCTCCACTATTCTGCCCATGCTAAAAGGAGTCACCAAGCATGCACCTGAGGTATTTAAAGATCCTGTTAGGGCTAAGGTTATTAACCCCAGGATCGAGAAAAAGTACAGCAGACCCAGCTTACATTAAGGGCCCCGTACCACTAGACTCCCTTGAAGTCTCCAATGCTAGAAAGCGGGCCAACTCTCAGACATCAGGGGACGCTCCACCCCCGATAAAGAGTCCAAACTCTTGGACGCCTCTGGCAAAAAAAACGCATCACAGGCAGCTAACATATGGCGGATCGCCAACACTCAAGCACTGTTAGCCAGGTACGATAGGGCACATTACGACCAGCTAGAAACACTATTGCAACACCTCCAAGACAAATAGAAGGACAAGGCCAATCACCTTATACAGGAGGGTAAACTCGTCACCAACACCTCCATTCGTTGCGCGCTGGACGTGGCAGATACCGCCTCCGGAGCTGTCAACACAAGTGTTCTCCTGCGTAGACATGCCTGGCTACGCATTTCAGGATTTAAACCTGAAGTACAAAGTTCCATCTTAAACCAACCATTAGATCAGGA
Source organism: Triturus cristatus (assembly GCF_964204655.1). NCBI lineage: Eukaryota > Metazoa > Chordata > Amphibia > Caudata > Salamandridae > Triturus > Triturus cristatus. The sequence goes on along the minus strand of NC_140584.1, from coordinate 281,932,972 downwards.
ACACCTATTTGGACCTAAAGTAGATTCATCCCTTGAAAAGACGAAGGACACAGATATAGCTAAATCAATGGGAGCCTTGCAATCACAAGCTCCCAGATGTTCCTTTCGTCGTTCCTCTTACAAGGGCACCTCCAGAGGCTACTCCTCTGACAATCCCTCCACCTCTTATAAGACTCCCACCCAGTCTACATTCACCAGAGGTTACTAGAGAGGAGGCTACAGAGGCAACAATAACAAAGGCAGGGGCAAGACCAACAACACCCGCTCTGCCTCTACCCCTACCCAATGACTTCCCACCGCCCCCCCCCCCCCCCCCCCGGCCCATTCCATTCCAGTCGGGGGAAGATTACAACAGTTCCTGCCTGTTTGGAGCAACATCACCACAGACGGGTGGGTGAGAACAATCGTTCTATCAGGTTACTGTCTAGAACTCACCTCTACCCCCCCAAACATACCACCCAATCAGCGCCCAATGTCGTTGGAACATTTATCACTGCTCAAGCAGGAAGTCATCTCCCTCCTACAAAAGAGTGCAATAGAACCAGAACCAGTTCCCCTGCACCAACAAAACACAGGAGTTTACTCTCTGTATTTTCTCATACCAAAAACAGGACGGCTCTCTGAGACCTATTCTCGACCTCAGATCCCTAAACCTCTACATACACTCAGACCATTTTTTACATGGTCACACTTCAGCAGGTACTTCCTCTTCTTTCACAAGGCGACTTCCTTGCCTCTCTAGATCTCAAGGACGCCTACTTCCATATTCCCATTCACACATCTCATAGGAAATATCTCAGGTTTGTAGTAGACGGTCAACCCTACCAATTCAAAGTACTCCCTTTCGGAGTCACCTCAGCACCCCGGGTATTCACCTAGCGTGAGTGGCAGCTCATATAAGAAGACAACACATTCACGTTTTCCCATATTTGGACGACTGCCAGTTCATACAATCAGTGTGTACACCACACTCACGCCACTATTCAACTGCTCCACGACTTGGGGTTTACAGTAAAGCACGCAAGTCTCATCTACAACCGTCCCACATACAACAGTACCTAGGTGCCACAATAGACACCTCAAAAGCACTCGCTTATCCCAGTCCATCCAGGATAGCAAGCATGCAAACCCTCATAACCAAATTTCAGCTCGAGTGTTCATGCAACTCATAGGGATGATGGCCTCTTGCATAGTCATAGTGCCTCACGCAACACTCCAGATGCGTCCTCTCCAAGAGTGCCTAGCACTCCAATGGAACCAGGCTCAAGGTCAGTTAACAGATCTGGTGTTGGTAGACAGTCGCACTCATCGCTCTCTGCAGTGGTGGAACACCAAAAAGCTTTCCTAGAGCCAGTTCCACAGATCGTACTGACAGCGGATCCATCGCTCTCCGGCTGGGGAGCTCATCTTTCACATCACACCATGCAGGGCAGGTGGACTCCTCAACAGAAATTACTCCACATCAACCACCTGAAGTTACTAGCCATATTCCTAGCCCTAAAGGCATTCCAGAAGAAAATATCAGGCAAGGCTGTCCTAGTCCGCACAGACTATATGAGAGCCATGTTCTACATACAGAAACAAGGCGGGACACATGCTCTACAGCTATCTCAACTAGCACAAAGCATTTGGAGATGGGCTATACCACAGAACATTTTTCTCCTAGCCCAACAAGTCCCGGGAGTCCAAAACAACATAGCCGATCTTTTAAGCCGTCAAACACAACAGATTCACGAGTGGGAACTTCATCCACAAGTTCTTCAACCATTTTTTCTAATGTGGGGCCAACCACACACAGACCTCTTCGCCACAAACGAAATGCCAAATGCCCAAGATTCGCCGCCAGATTTCCACACCCATTGTCCAAAGGCAATGCGATATGGATGAATTGGTCAGACAGATTTCCGTACGCTTTTCCGCCTCTCCCACTCATTCCACTGGTGGTGCGAAAGCTACACCAACCCTCATTGACTCTCATTCTAGTTGCTCCAACTTGGGCCAGGCAACCGTAATACACCACATTACTGGAACTCTCTCTAGTTCCGCACCAAAAACTGCACCTCTCCTGCTTGTGATCTGGCTCCTGAGGTCTTAGAATTCGGTTACCTTAACCTTCCCCCTGACTGTATGAACGTAATTAAAGAAGCTAGACATGCCACCACTAGAGCCTGCTATGCAGCCAAGTGGAAAAGATTTGTTATATATTGTCATAACAACACCATCAATCCCTTAGATGTGTCTATCCAACACATCATAGGTTACCTACTACATCTCCAAAGGTGTAACTTAGCATATACATCTATTAGGTTGCACCTCTCTGCCATAGCGGCCTATTTACAAAATAGGCAACACTTATCTCTTTTCAGAGTACCTGCCATCAAAGCATTTATGGAAGGCCTCAAAAGAATAGTTCCTCCCAGAGTACCACCCTCACCTGTGTGGAATTTAAACATAGTTCTCACAAGACTAATGGGTCTTCCCTTTGAACCTCTACATCAATGTGAGATACAGTTTTTAACATGGAAGGTTGCTTTTTTAGTGGCCATCACTTCTCTTAGAAGAGTTAGTTGAGCTCCAAGCACTAACCATTCAGGAACCTTTCTTACAAATGCGTCATAATAAGGTTGTTCTCCGAACTAATCCTAAATTCCTCCCTAAGGTTATTTCTCCCTACCACCTCAATCAGTCTGTAGAGTTGCCAGGTTCTTCTCGCAACCACAAACAGTTGCAGAAAGAGCTCTTCACACTCTAGATGTCAAAAGAGCACTGCTTTATTACATTGAGAGAACAAAACCTTTTTGCAAAACAAAGCAACTTTTCGTGTCCTTCTCACCACCACATAAAGGCAACCCCATCTCAAAATCTGGGATAGCAAGGTGGATTGTCAAATGCATACAGATTTGCTATCACAAAGCAAAACGAATATTATCAGTTCCCCCTAAATCCCACTCTACCCGAAAGATAGGGGCTCCCATGGCATTTTTAGGGAACATTCCCTTGCATGACATCTGCAAAGCAACTACATGGTCTACACCGCACACATTCACAAAGCACTATTGTGTAGATGTGCAAACAAAACAGCAAGCTAGTGTGGGCCATGCTGTACTCAAAACATTATTTCAAACTACTACAACAGATACTGGTGGTCACCGCTAAGGAGGGGTACTGTTATACAATCTATGCATAGTGTGTGATCTGCAGCTCATATGCCTTGAACGGAAAATGCTACTTACCAGTATGCTTCTGTTCTTGGCATGTAGAGCAGCATTCCACAGCCATATACCTGGGTGATTCCTTAGCAGGAACCCTTCTAGTTTGGACGTAAACAGTTCAGCGGCATCTTTGCATTCGCCTACATCCTTGCATTCGCCGACATTGCAAACTCCATGAGCGAACCATTGTGTGCCATTCATGGCACACTGCATAGGAGCGAGTGTGCTAAACAGTAGAGATACCTAAACATGCCAGCACTTCCGATGGAAGTCTATATGACCCATATACAGTGAAAGGATGTACTCTGCAGACAGACTGGCTCATGTAGTGACCTTCCTCAACCCCTGCTGTACCTTACATTGAGCACTGACGTTTCGTAAGCCAAAGGGTCATACAGTTGTAATTTTACATAGCTGGGCTTGATTTCCCAAACTAGAGCTTTATGGGATATGGGGAGGGGTGCAGTTGAAAACCTGTTTTATTGCAGGTCGGACACCTTTTCAAACTGAGGGTCTGATTTAGATCTCGGCGGTCGGATTACTCCGTCACAACGATGAAGGATATCCCATCTGCAGGAATACAAATCCCATAGCATTTAATAGGATTTATATTTCGGCAGACGGGATGTCTCATCGTTGTGGCAGAGTAACCCGTCCTCAGATATCTAAATCAGACCCTTAGTTTGGCAGGAGTTGTTTTATCGTTTGGATGAGTTGGATATGGGCAGCAAATGTGAGATATCAGGGATATGCTCTTTATTTGTTTGATTTTAAAGTCTTTGTTTATTATGAGTGATAAAGTAATGCTTTTATTACAGTTGAAATCAGCTGTTACATTTTAGAACTCCTACACAATCTGTGCTCTGGCATGCAGTAGCAGCGAGGCTGTTGGGTCGCTCAATACTGGTAAAATTAATTTTGAAAAGGGAACTTAATTTTTAGATCACTTAAAATGTCTAGCCGGGTTGAAAAGCGTCTTGTATACAGTCTGCTGTCGTGTTTGTACTTTAAAAGAGCTTTAATTCGGAGATAGGATTAATGCGATAGAGCAGGTAAATTAGAGCTCATGTCTGTGACAACTACTAAGCACCATGAATCCTATTAATGAAGTATGGGCCAACGACCGTGCACGCAGTTTACCCTGTGAGCTTTCCTTAAATAGTGCTAGTCGCGGGTAGATTGTTTTGTGTGGGGGTGTTTGGCTAAAGATAATTGGAGATACAGTGTACAAATGTGTATCCACGGTATTGTATTGTAATTGTATTTATATAGTGCTTACTACCCCTGACGAGGCGTCAAATTGCTTTCTCGGCGACTAGCACGCTACTCAAGAACCCATAAAGGATTAGTGGTGAATTAGTATAGTGAAAACCAAAAGTAATCTGAGTGGTGAATATGTTAGTCAGTTATTTGGATTGAGAAGGATAGTGGAGGGATGTGTTGGAGCTCATAGCAGTAGGAGGAGGCTTGGGATGAGTAAAAGGGAGGTGGAGAGGGAAGAGTCAGAGGGAAGGGTTTAGAAAGGCTTGTTTTCGGAACCGTAAAAGAGGTATGAGGTGAAGCAAGGAGGGGTAGAGTAGGAAAGAGTCTATAAAGGGTTATTTTGGGGATCATAGTAGTGGTATGGGGTTTGGGATGAATGAGAGAGTGGAGGTAGAGGATATATTGATAAAGGTATAGGGTGAGAAATAGGGTAGTGCATTGGAAAGAGTAGTAGAAAGATGTTTGAGATGAGTCAGAGATTTTGCACCTTCATAAACAAAACACAGCCATACATCTATAAGTATGATGTCTAGTACAGGATAGAAATTCTCATCAATTATAGCATTGCTCATAATTAGAAGCATGGCACATTGCAGCACAACATAGGACTGACAGTTGTCACAGATCAGAACATGCTTTGTAACAATATCAATGTGTAATTCGTCAAATCCAAATACGCCACTTACCAACGCGACCACATTAAAATTTCAGACCCTAATCTTAACTTTCATGTCACTGATAATGGGAGTAGCACACCATCAATGTTGCTCCTCAGGAGTTAAGTGAGGTCTCGGTATCATGTCGCGGTGTTCAGATGTTTCCAGGAGCTCACTCCACATCGCCGCAATGGAGCCTCCTGCTGTCTTTTAGTTTCAGCGCCACCTGATTGCTCCTCGCCCATTGACCCACATCTCTTTTCCATTATATGGTAGATGGGACCCTATCAGCTTTCCAGTGCAGATTAATTCACCGTTTGGCCAGCGTAAGAGCAAGCGTCCGAAACCTGGAACCAACCCGCTGTTTTGTTGTCAATTGAGTGAATTCCAATAAGCATATTTTACTTAAACATGGTATCTCCCGCCCCAGCACCTTACCCACATGCTCCAGAATTTCCCTCCAATACTATGCAAATGCTGCACATTCCCAGACCATGTGCATGTTATCAGCTTTTGCCTATTCACATCTTTAGCAACTATAGACAGTGGTGGAGGACATTTGTGTTAACCTCTTGGGAGTTAAATCGGTTGCGTGAAGATTATTGAACTGTATGTACTTGAGACTTGTGTTGGGGGAGGCCCTCTGTGAGCTTCCCAATACCTTCTCCCATTGCTTATCTGTAAGTTGTGTCTTGAGACGGGTTTCCCATCAGGCTCTTAGTGAATGGAATGGTGGTGTGAACATATGGAGAAGCATTTCATAGAACCAGTATATCAACCTGCCCCCCCCGCCCCTTATTGTAAACAATCACTGTAGAGCTTCATGTGTGTTGGGCAGTCAATCTAAAAATATCAATAGCTTTGGTCTGTAGCAGGATTTTTGAAACTCTGGTGTGGCAGGACAGAGGCAGTGACGTGTTTGGTGTGTGAGAGGGGAAGGTTATTAAAAGTACAACGAATGAGCACACTGCTCAGGAGGTGAAAGGTTGATTTTTAGATTTTATATGCATTCTTAATTCAGCTCACCTCGCGCAAACCTACCTACAGGTATCATTAGCCTGCTCGTGACTTGCAATAACGCATCAAAAGGGGTACACTTAGTAACCGGTAGCACACTCGCGTGCATGATAATTGTACACCGTAATCTTAAACGCTATACAAAAGCAGTCCACTGACAAAAGTTGGGGGGGGGATTATGTGTGTCTGTCTGCCACATATCTTTTTGTAGTATATTATTATTATTTTTTTAATCTTAACCTGCGCAGGTCTTTATAAAGAAACGATAGTAAATAATTTCCTTAGACGAAAGGTCCTCATTTGCCTCTTTTGAAGGCTGTTGTGGCACAATCTACTTTAGCTGGAGTGCCAGCTGTCACGTTTTGCTTAAGTGGTGTAATCCCTTGCTAATGATTGGAATTCCAGCTGCTGCTGCATAATGCCAGTTTACTGCTTTTTACCTCCCAGTTACTCCTGGTGAACTAGAGTCTCTCCAATCTCCAAATAACCATGACTAGCACATGTTCATTAGGGCCGTGCCTTCCACCGGCATCCATCATCATTTCTGTACATATTAAGCAATGGGAGTGTCTCACACACGCTAGCCTTAAACACCACTGGTGGAGACTTTTAAACATCCCTGGTGGAGACTTTGCAGCTAAAAATCAAATCCATTCATTTTCGAAAGACATGATTAGCTTGGGTAAGTTTGAAAGAAATACAAACAAAAACATTAGTTTATTTTAGGTATTCTTTTTTTTACCTCGAATATGTTGTGTTTAGAGACTGACCCTGTTCGCTTATTGCTTATGTTTTCGGATCTGTTTAGTTAGTACAAACATTCTAGTTTTTTTTCTTTTCAGTGTTTTGGGCGTTGAACGCACTTTTGTAAGAAATGTGCATTAACAGGCAGGACACAAGAACCTGGCATGGCTGAGTAACCCCAAGATTGTATGGATAGGGTTTAGAAGACGTGAATGAGAGAGTGGAATCACATGCTTTTTTTTACCAAGACAGTAGACACCAGTGCCTACATAGAGAAGGACACTGGTACAATATTTACAACCAGCCCCAAGTTGTGAGAGAAGCGTTACACAGTTAGTGTTAAGTGCACAGCTGATGTATAAAATGTCAAGTGTCTGCTTGGCAAACAAGTATATATTTTTTTTAAATAAAATATTTTATTAGCGTTTGTGTTATTACTAAACTGCCAGGTTACAAGGAAATATTGCCAACACAATGTTTCCACTGATGCATCTCCATCATACAACACATATTGAGCAATTAACCACCACTTAAAGAACCCCCCCATCACCACCCGACCCCCCATCCACCGAACCCCTTAAAAATCATGTAATTTGTGGTCTCCCAAGATCTTGGTCTAGATTCCAGGGCTGCCTTATGCAAGGTTCTCTGCATTGACACCAGTCTTAAATATCTGTTTGTTTTTATGGGCATCCACTAGTGTTGTAAATGGGTCGTTCCAAACTCATGCAGTGGTCCAGTCCTCTCTACCGCCCTCAGGTGAGGGGGTTTCAAGTCTTTCTAGGCCTTTGAGATGTCCCTCTTGGCCACTAAGAAGCCCAGCTATAACTAGGCCATTTTGACTCTATTGTCTGCATCTAGTGTGATATGTAGCAATGCCAACTTAAGGTCTAGTGGGGTTCTCCAACCAGGACTCATCCAAGGCAATCAAACACCTCCTTCTAGAAAAGATTAATCTCCTCCTCGCTCCAGATAGTGTGTAACAAGTCCCGTGATGGAAAGCACACTGCAGACACAGCAGCAATTTCAGCACCCCCACCATGCACAGTCTGTGGTGGGTAAAATCGGCTCTGCGCAGTTATTTGAGTAGTATGGCTCGAAATTGTGACTGTCGCCGCCTCTTGTGGTGCAGCCCTGGCCTCTCTCAAGTTGTCTTCCCATAGGGAGCCTAGGAATCGTTCCCATGCCTCCTGCAGTGAGTTGAATGTATCTGGTGAATTAACCATCAATGAGCACTTAGTATTTTAAATCTTATGATCCAGGAGTTATCCAAGAATGACCATAGCGTCTTAAGGGATGTGTTCTGGGAGTATCAAGTCAGCGACATAAGTGCATGCAAGAACTGTAGGTAACGGAATAATTGGCTGTCTGGAGATCGTATTCCACCTACAGCTCTGCAAACTATTTATTTCATTTTTGCACCAGAAATGACTTCTCAAAGTTTCAAGATACTACTAGTATCCGACTTTCTGAAGCCTTCCCACTCTGATACCTGTCGAAGCCAGAATCCGGTCCACAGTAGTCTCCGCAGTTAGTTTCCGTCTCCATCGCAATGTCCAAAGTGTTTCCTCCCATACCTGGAACACCACTACCGTAGTCGTATCCCTATAACAGAAATGTGAGATCAGCACATTTTTAGTTGTAAATCTGAGGCAAAAGCCGGATTCCCCCATTGTGTCAAACCACAACTTTTCAGTTAGTCATATGTGACACCCTATAATAGGTGAAGTCGGTAGCCATTATGCCCCTGTCATAGGTGGACTTAAAGCATTTTCGAGGAGTATGTTGATTCCACAGAAAGCTCCTGAGGGCCGAGTTAACTCATTTGAAGAAAAAATGGGGGCTAGTTTATGGAAAATTCTGCCTTTGATAAAGCAAACTAAGCAAAACCATGATTCTAAAGCTAGCGGAACATACCAGGACAATAGGGGAAGTGCAAGGCAGAGTCCAAAGTCTCCATTCAAGCGATCTAGTTGGGCTTGTATGTTTTTCTCCCATGCTCTTTTGGAGTCTTCCATCACAAACCCCTAGATAATTAAAACCTTCCCTGAATGGCTGGGAATCTCCAGCCCAGTCCAAGGATTGCATTATAAGAACAATTGGGCACACTGATGATTTGGATTTGTTAATTACCAGCCCTGTGTATTTGCCAACAATGTTGAATACCTTTAATACCCATGGTAGGGACATGGAGGGTCATCTAAAAAAATTAGGTCATCTGCCTACAGTGCCACTCAGTCAGCTGTCTAAGGGCCCTGTTTTATCATTTCACCTGAGCGTTGATTCTTAGACATTCAGCCAGGGTTTCAGTTGCTATCATAGAAAACATGGGGGGAGGTGGATCAAACGCCATGTGCCCCGCTAAACCAGGAAAACCCCACACAATGTTCGTCCAATCCTGACCTGTGCTGTTAAATTCATATACAGCAGCTTCACCAACTAAATAAAGTGCAGGCCAGAATTCATTTTAATCTGCAGAGAAAGCCGATCATCCCATCCCGCTGAACGGAAGGCTTTATTGAAGTCCACCAGCAGAAGTGCTTGAGGATCACGTAACTTACCAGCCAGAGTAAGCACATTGTTGACTCAACTTATATTATACCTAGTGGCCTGTTTAGGCATGAAGCCTGATTAATCGAGATGACTAGGGAACTAATCACCTTTGTGAGACAGTTTTCAAGAGCCTTCGACCAGATCTTCATCTCCAAATTAAGGATGGATATGGGATGATACGAGGATCATTTGTTCAGGAGCTGACTGGACTGGGGGATCACCACTGTATCAGCCATGCGCATATCATGGGAAAACCTCCCTCCCTCCTGTGCCTGTAAGAACAACTACCAAAGGGGATTAGTTACCAGGGAGCTATAGGCCATGACAAATTCAGCTGGGAACCCGTTGGGGCCCAGCCATTTTCCTGATTAGAACTGGGATAAGGCCTCTCCAAGATCCTCACTAGTAATAATCCCCTCTAGGGTTTGCTCCTTCTGTAACAGCTTTCTTGGTGTGAAATCTACAAAGACTGCCAGTTCATGCAGCAGAGGTTAGCATGCTTGAGAATAGAGAGCGGCGCAGCACGTCGCAAACTCCTAGGCAATCTGAGAATCCCCATTAATACTGTTCTCATCTTGGTCTGAATATAGGCAATAGGGTTTCGCCCAGACATATTAGTACACAACAAATTAAGTGTTTTAGTGGGCTTCTCTCCCTATTTATGTATTCTACTTTGATTGGCCAAACACCCCTCATTTGCCACGTTTAACATGTTTTGTTGGAGAGCAAATATTATATGTAAAGACTCTCAGAGGGGGGAGGAGCCAAGATGGCGACCGGGACGGCAGCGTAGGCTCCCGGCTCCGTGAACCTCCGCATCCCGCACAGATATCCTGCATGAGATCCTTAGCCTGCGCTATATGCCCGTGTTGGTGAATGAGAGCGGCAACCGATCGTGTGACTCCGAAGTTTCTGGCGGCGGTATCGCCGGAGAAATGTCCATTTGAAGTTGGCGGCCTGTGCAACCCTGGAACCGGGACCTCGAGTGGATAACATGGCCGGGCGGCAGTTCAACAACAGCGGCCTTTGGTGACTGGGTGGAGTCGGACTAACCGGAGCGGTGCGAATATCGGCCTACATTTCGCCGTGGTCGTTCCTACCACTAAGCGTAGCGGAACGAGTGCATGCCCGTGGTGGCTAATCCAAGATTCCCCGGCGATTGCCTCAGCCTTCGCCGGTGAGCTGCCCGGCCGCCGCCCGTAACTCGCCCTGATTCTTGCGGACTGCCCCCGGATTTTCGCGGGCGCAGGTCCGTGGTGGGGATGACTGTTGCCCGTGACCACACACCGGATATATTTTTTGCCTGCCCCCGAAACCCTGATTCCAGTGACATGGAACCTGAGGCGCTTGTTCCTGAGTTCTGGTCCCAATCTGGGTTGGACCTACCCGGCGGCCATCTTGACAGGACGAAGTCTACCATCCTGTACACTGGGTCGCAGCACGATTGGAAGTGTGCGACTCTGAGGAGCGTAGCGGAGCGAGCGCCGAGAGCTGTGTTGGGGTATGGTGATCTTCTCGAGGCTCTCGGTGCCCTTCATTCCACCTTGGTTCACGGCGCCTGGGTATTGGGGAGTAAGCTTGATGGGGTGGCATCAGCGTCGGAACAGTTGCTGCCTGCCTGTCCCCAGGTACACGGGGACTTCCCACACTGCACACAGGAGGACAGTGTCGTGGCCGCCCCTGTGGATAGTGACCAGCTGGAAACTCCGGACAGTATACTAACGTGTGATCGGCTGACTGTGGGTCTGGTCTGTTCCGGAGGTCTTGGACCTAAGTGGGGGGTGGTGGCCTTGTCCCGTGCGCGGCCTCCGGCGACCCAGGCAATATTCAAGCAACGGTCGCCTGCTCTGGCTGATTTCGCCTTCTTGGACCTTGTGTGCAGTGCAGATCCTGGGGCAGCACTGGGAAAGACGACTCTCCATACTGCTGACTGTGTTGGTATTCAGAGACTTCCACCCTACCTGTGTGTGTCGCTTCCTGTTCTTTTTTGGACGCTCCTCTTCTTTGCAACATGGGACATGGCACTGGGTCGATGGGTATGCATGGGTAGATTTGCAAAGAGTGGCCAAGGATAAGGCTGATCCTTCAGAGGTGGTCATCTAATAGGCGGGCGGGCTCAGGGGTTGCGTGCTCTCACGGCATAACTGTTAGTGTAATAGGCGCATAATGCTCCCCATTCTTCTTTGACATGGTCGATTCTGTGTTGCTTATTGTTTGCTTTGGGGGAAAACATATTGTGCGGGAAGGAGAAGCCGGGGGCATGTTTTGAAGGCCCTCCTCCAGTTTATTAATATTCTCTCTACCCCCCGTCTGGTGGGGTTTCTTTTCTTACTCCTCTTTCTCTGTTTCTTCTATATTTCGGGTCTGGTTCCGGGGCGACAGGCACACTGCTGGGGGGGAGGGCCGTACTCATCTGCAGAGGTGCAGGGGGGGGGGGGTTGGGGGAGGGGATCCTTTAGTCTTTAACCCTTTTTTCCATGGCCTCCTTTTTCTTCTCTTATTCTTCTTTGTCTTTCTTTTCTGGGATCAGCATGGTAGAACTCCTTCGTTGTTAATCGCTGCGTTTTCATGTGTGCCACAATTTCCGTGGTGTTTTCTGGGTTTTAGGGCAGGGGACTGCAGGCGCAAATGGCCGTGATATTCCTCCACATCCTGAACATCCTGTTTCAGCGCCATTGACTAGATAAATTGCTGTTTATTGTTGACGTTTATTATTCTGCCTGCCATTTCTTGCTGCTGGGAAACTGTTTGGCACCTGATCCTTCCATCCTCCCTTATTATAAAATGAAAACCTTTTGTATCCTGGTCTCCTACTTGGGCTGTTCAGTGGCCGAGAGTATACTAGCATGGAGATTCTGCTCCCCGAGGTGCTGCCTGTGATAAATATTGATTTCTGCTACTCTGACTGCTTAGCGGCCGGCCCCGGGGGTTGTAGGCCCATACTTGTTATTGGTTGCAATGTCAAAGGTTTTTCAAAAAAAAAAAAAAAAAAAAAGACTCTCAGAGGTGGGCTGACTGGGAAGATTCTCGGTAGCTGGTTTCCATATCAGCAATTCTCTTTTCAAGATCAGCGACTTCTTGCTGCTTCTTCTGTTTCCTACCAGCATGATAACTGATAATGTCTCGCACACCCGCCCCCCCCTCCCTGGGTGGCTTTATAAAGGCGCCTCAAAGTATTGCCAGTGAGTCTTACTGTGCACTTACATGCTTCATAATATTGGTCAAATTTCGTTCTTACGTGCTTTCTGTACTCCGAATCCTTCAGCCACCAAGCAGTCAGTCGCCACACCTTTATCCTGGCCCCATCCTCAAGTTCAGTTCCACAGCATAATTGTTGGAAATACTTGCACAAGGATACGTACCCCCAATATCATATACATTTCAAAGTAAGGTGTCCCAGAAAAATATATGTAGGACCTTTCAGTTGGGTGGAATGTTTTCCAGACATTTGACAGCCCCAATGCCTCAGTGAATTTGCCCAGGGGTGGTAGACCTCAATATCTCAAATTTACTCTGGCAGACCTGTCGTCTGCCCAGTCACACATCCCGAAACTGGTCCTAGGATGCTTGTTTCCAGTCCAGGGAGGACCTGGCCTGGCAGTTCGGACTGGACTGTTCCCATTGGACACAGGGTCAAGACTGATTTGCCTATGGATGGGTCCAAACTGGAATGTCATGGTGAGCAAAAAAACGATGGATTTTGGCCAAGATCTCTGTACTGGAGTGAATGTATGACATTGTTCTGCATTCTGTCCATCAATAGTTCTTTTTGCATTTGTCACCCCGAGTGGGACGGGTATGCTCAGACCTGAGTCCCGTGCTCTCCATGGCACTGGAATCAAGCTATCCTGGCTGAAGAGGGGTGAAACCCCCAAACCGGTCCTAGGATGCTTGTTTCCAGTCCAGGAAGGACCTGGCCTGGCAGTTCGGGCTGGACTGTTCCCATTGGGCACAGGGTCAAGACTGATTTGCATATGGCTGGGTCCAAACTGGAATGGCATGGTGAGCAAAAAAACGATGGATTTAGGCCCAGATCTCTGTACTGGGGTGAATGTATGACATTGTTCTGCATTCTGTCCACCAATAGTTCTTTTTGCATCAGTCACACACCCCATTCAGGTCTCCTCCCTTTATCCATGGGCCAAGAGGAAGATATGCCTTTAGGTAACACACACTTTAGAGGAAATCTGTCAACAAAGAGGTCAGCGCTGAGCAGGGAGGGGTTGCCCCTATATCAGGCTATTGATTGCATTATATCTTCCTAGATTGTCTTGCCAAACCTGTGTTACCTGAATCAGGATATGGTTTCGGAGTAAAATGCCCCTCTGGAGAAGCCAGCATGAAATACCCAAGGGAATCCCATCCAGCCAGGAAAGGACAACGGTTGCCCACCGAGTGAGTCCCCTGCAAAAGAAGTTTGGGGTTTCTAGCAACTCTCTGGACGGCCCCTCTTTTAGCTCTGTTTAACAGGCCATTTAGTTCCATATAGAGAATCTATAATTGACCCTGGGTGTCTGTGTTGCTATGCTCAACCATTAGTGACTGCATATGAGTGGCTGGCCTGTAGTAGCAACAGTGATGTGTCGAAGTTCTATCCAGTGTTCACCATTTTGGGGAATCCTTAGTAATGAACACTTCTGTGTCAAACATAAAATCACCTCGACCCCCACCCACCCTTTATTTTGAAAACTAGAAACATCTGTCATGAAAAAGATTAGGGGCCCAAACAAACAGACCTACAACTGTCCCCTTTGTACTTGTACCCAATCACATTGACCCATAACACAACATTCAAATGAGTAAAAATATGATTATAACTTTGTCCACCAAGACTTTAACTTAGACCTACACAGCCCGCCACATCAAACTGTGCCTATCAATTGGTAACATTACCCATAACAACGTGTTGACCACCACCCCCACATGCAATCATTAAAGCACCCTATAGAAATCAACTATTCAACGCAAGATTTGTCTGTCCTTTCACAGGACCTCTTCACTCACATTTACTCCAGACTGAGTTTCATCTGTTTGTGTGCAGTTCTGACAAATCCGTTTCCACATTGAGCAGGATTTATTTCTGGCACAGGTGCAAGTCCGCATCTCCGCTGTTCACCACTGGTTCCAAGACAGGATCTGGAGACACGGTCATATTTCTGGGCGCTCCTCTACCTATTCCCATACTGCCTCTGATGTTTCAAAGAAAAAAGTATGTGACTGACAAATGACTTTCAGCTTGGCCAGGTATCAGAGCATATATTTGATCTTCATTACTCTCAGTTTCTGTTTGCCTGATTCTAATGATCGTCCGCTGTTGTACCTGGCAGGTGTAGTCTGTAAAAATCCTGATGATATTAGCCATGTAACATCAGACTGTGCTCCCTCCCATGTCTCAGGATCGTGTCTCTGTCTTTGTACTTCAAGAAGCGTGCAATTCCAGGGCAGGGGGAGGTGCCCTGACAGGGGCTTCTGTATTAATGCCCTTTGGGCCTGCTCCAAAATGAAGCTTAGATGATAGATCGTCTGATGAGAGCAAGGACTATAACCAAGTCTCTAGAAACATATCAGGGGTCTTCCCCTCGCAGCTCTCAAGGAGTCCCAAAATCTTAAGTTGCTTTGGTAGGCTGTCTTCTGCCCTGCTCTCCAGGGACCTGGAGCCCACCAAGAGCTTGGTGATTCTTTGTTGAAGCGTTATAATGGTATCTTCCATCTACGAGACCCCTCACTCCGCCTCACTAATCCTGTCAACTGCTGGGCATAGATCTTGTCTCATTTGGATAACATCTGAGCCAATCGCTCCTATTTTGGCCTCTAGGACATCTTTTGAGGTGTTAATGGATAGGGGATAGCTGGTGTGTCTTGGACCTCTGCCTCGTTCACCTATATGGTCCTGTAACTCCTTTGTTTGGTGGTATTCTTACAATGTACTGCATAGGGTACTTTATTCCGTGTATATTGTACCATTTACCTGTATGTCTGTGTTTGAATTACAGCTTAGTGTAGTGTGTGTGCAGAATGTCACCCCACTAGCCCCCACCAACCATTCTTCTTGGTTTCTCCCAGTGAAGCAATTAGAAAAGTGTAAGAAAATATTCACAAATTGCGCTAGTCAGTGGTACCATCTTGAGTGCTGAGAGAAAACGCGCAATTCTGCACGTTGCTTGGGGGCTGAAGGGCAGGAAGTTTTGAAAAATGTATCTAGTTTGAATGCAGAAGAAGAAAAAGTTTTGAATGAGTATAAAATTGTCATAAAAATGTAAATTGATACTTGTATAGCGCACTACTCACCCGCAAGGGTCTCAAGGCGCTTGTACGAATACCGCTGTGGAACCCATCCTGGCTTTCCCTGTGAGGCGTCCACTCCTGGGCACCCCCAAGGTGGAGGCCAGGCATCCTTAGCGTTGTGGGGGCCGTTGTGGTGATTAAGCAAGCTATTGCCCAGAGTTGCAGAGTGGGACTCCATGATTGGAATGGCACCGAGGCGAGAATTATCAGGTCCATGGAATTTTGGAGCCCAAGACCCGGCGAGGCGGGGAATTGAACCCTGGTCCCGGGCTAGACCTCTGCATCAGGGTCTGCCGCTCTAATCATTGAGCCACACTTCTCCACTTCTCATAAAGTGATTAGATATTCTCTGTTTGGCTAGAGGGAGCACCAATATAGAGAATAATCATTTTATGTTTAAAACGTTTTTATTGAGACAAAACAAACCATGGGGGAGGGGGACAGGAGGCAGGATACGTGGAATACAGTCAAAGAAGAAGGGATGCATCTCCAGAGGGTTGGCAATAGGTGAAGCGTTGGCTCAGAGGGAAGAACACAGTAAATGAACGCTAGAATTACAAGCTGTGGAATCCCACGCGCGTATCCGACACCCAAAAGCAGAGCAATAAAACCCCCCCCAATCAACCCCTCAACAGAACACAGTCCCCCCCCTCCCATCCCCCATCCTTCCAGTACAAAAACAACAACACTCCCCCCTCCCCCCGTCCTATGGTCCCGCAGCAAAGTAGCCCTAACCAGGAAGCCCCGCACCCCCCCTCCCCCCCCCCCCGGGGGTCCCCATCTCACATGTAAGCTAGTCCGCCGGGGTCACCGGCGGCCGCAGCCTGAGAAGCCTAAGATACCTCGGGCAGGTGAGCTCCCGGAATTCAGTGGACAGCAGCGCTAGAAAGGGTTGCCATAGCTCCTCAAATTGGTCTATCTCCCCCGCAACCGTAAGCGACAGCTTCTCCATCCCCAGCACATGCCAGAGTCTGTGCAACCAACCGGTGATGGAGGGGGCGGTGGATGTGCGCCAGTGGATCAGAATGTTCTGAACCGCAGACCCCAGCGCTATCGCAATCTGCCTACCCCTGCGGGACTTCAGTGGGTACATTAGGTCATTGGGGAGGCCCAGCAGGACATACGCCGGGAGGCGCGGCAGCTCTATGCCAAAGTGCTCATCCACCTCGTCCAGAACGTCCTTCCAGTAGGCGGTCAGCACTGGGCAATCCCATAGGATGTGTGTAAGGGTACCTTCCTGCCCGCAGCTCCGCCAGCACCCCTTGTCAGTGTGTCTATGCATTTCATACAGTCTCTCCGGGGTGTAGTACCAGTATGTGGACACTTTAGTGAAGGTTTCCGTAAGGCCCGTGTGGTATGCAGAGTGCCGCGCCCGATACGCAATTTTGTCCCATTCCTTGTGGCTGAGTGTCCTACCCAATTCCCTGTGCCAACGCTCCCTCCCCGGATTGTAGTAGTGAAACGGCGGGGGTTGTAGGTGTTTGTACAGATCAGTGATCAGTTTAGCGTCGGAGGTCCGAGTAGCCAACCACCGCTCATACGGTGTAATTGGACGGGCAGCGGCGGCACGCACCTGAGGCTGGAGGGCCCAATGCCGAACTTGCATGTAGCGCAATCTGTCCAGCTCCGTCAGGCCGAACTCCTGGCGGAGTTGCTGAAAAGGAACCACTCCTTCCGGGCCATAGATCTGGAAGAGTGCCCTGCAGCCCGCCTGCACCCAGTGGGAGAAAACCCCCGGCTCCATCCCAGGGGAGAAGTCCGGGTTGCCCGCAATGGGCGTGAGCGGCGAAGGGAAGGTGGTAAGGCCCCGGGCCTCACAGACCGCGTCCCACACACGCAGGGGGACCCGCGTAACAAAGGAAGCGTAAAGATTAGCGGGGCGGTGCGCGCGGCGCAGGAATGGAACCTCTTGTAAGGTGCGGCCCGCCACTGCCTGGTCTTGGAAGAGCCAATGTTTGTCGGACTCCCACCTGCTCCACTCCACCAGATAGCGGAGCTGTGCCGCCTGAAAGTACTTACGGAGGTCCGGAATGCCGAGACCCCCCGCTTCCGGAGCAAGCGTGGAGAGGACCCTCTTCATGCGTGGCCTGCGGCCCTGCCAGACAAAGCGGGAGATGTCAGCCTGCATTTGTCGTATCCAGCCCACCGGGGGTTGGAGTGGAAGGGCCCGGAAAAGATATAGTATCTGGGGCAGCACCGTCATTTTGACCGCCGCGATTCGCCCCAGCCAGGACAGCAGGCCCTTGTTCCAGCGGCCAAGCTCGTCCTTGATCTTCCCGCTGAGGGAGGCATAATTGGCCGTAACCATCTCCGACAGTGTAGGCGCCAGCAGAATCCCCAGATACGGCACCGTGGACGAGGACCACTGCATGGGGAAGAGCCGTTGAAGATCCCTCCTGGTTTCCGCAGCCAGGGACACGTCCAGTGCCATCGACTTGCTCATATTCATTTTGAAGCCGGCCACCCCCGCGAAGGCGTCCAACTCTCGGAGGCAAGTAGGCAGCGACCTCCTAGGGTCGTCCAAAGTCAGCAGGACATCGTCCGCATAGAGACTGACGGTGTGGACGTACTGGCCCATCCGGACCCCGACAGCATCCGGATTGTCACGAATCCTCTGAGCAAACGGCTCCATGTAGAGGGCAAACAGGAGCGGCGAGAGAGGGCAGCCCTGCCGCGTGCCGCGCTCGATGGCAAAGCTACCAGAGCTACACCCGTTTACCCGCACCGACGCTGAAGGATGCTTATAGCAATTAAATACCATGGTGCGGAACTTATCGCCGATTCCCAGTTTCTTAAGGACCCGCTCAAGATACGGCCAGTGAACTCTGTCGAAGGCCTTCTCTGCATCAACGGACAACAACATCCGCTCCCCCGAGATCCTTGAGGCCTTCTCCAGAACATGTGTCACCCTCTTGGTGTTGTCAACCGTCTGTCTACCGGGCACAAAACCAGCCTGGTCCGCCTCCACCAGGTCGGGGAGGTGTGGACCCAGCCTGGCTGCGAGAATCCCCGTGTACAACTTGAGGTCGACATTTAGGAGAGAGATGGGCCGGTATGAGCCGCAAAGGGCCCGGTCCTTCCCAGGCTTCGGGATTACCGCGACCGTCGCCCTCAGGAGATCCGGAGGGATGGCTCCCGGTGCGGAGAAAGAGTTAAACAGCCGCGTAAGGACAGGGGCCACGGCCGTGCAAAAAGTCTTGTAGAATAGCGACGTGAACCCGTCCGGGCCCGGGGCCTTGCCATGTTTCAGCCGCGCAATAGCTGAAATCACTTCCTCCACATGGATGTCCCGCTCCAGGTGGTCAGCCTGAGCCGGGTCCAGTACCGGGAGGGTCACCGACTCCAAATAGCTATCGGTCTCCCGTGGCGGGGAGGGCTCCTCAGCATACAGCGCCTCGTAGAAGCCGCGGAAAGACTCCGCTACCTCCGCGTCCCCGGAGACAACCCCCCCGTCCGCGCCCACCAATTCTTTCACGACGCTGCGCTGTTGCGCGACCCGGAGCCGGTGTGCTAGGAGCTTGCCACATCTGTCCCCCCCCAGTGTAGTAGGCATGTTTCAAACGTAAGGCGGCGTACTCCGCCCTATCAAGATCCAGAGCCGAGAGGAGCTTCCTCGCTGCCTTCAACTGCCTCCAGACCCTCGGCGCTCCCGTACGGCGGTGGACCTGCTCAAGCTCCCGAACTTGAGCCGTCAACTCATCCCTCTTCAGTTGTCGCTCCTTATTCTCGGCTGCAGAGATAGAGATGAATTCCCCCCGTAGGACGGCCTTCAATGCCGCCCACTGTGTCGCCTGCGAGGTGTCAGTGTTGCTATTGTGAGTGAGATAGTCCTGTATGACCTCCCCGATGCGTTGCACCACCGATTTTTTGTGTAGAAGTGTGTCCCGGAGGCGCCACACCCCCCGAGAGGGGGAGGCCGCCGGCCACTGGAAAACGCCAATAACTGGAGAGTGGTCAGACAGGGTCAGGACCCCGATGTCCGCCGCCGTGGCAGCGGCACGCATCGGTCCACTCACCAGGAGGTAGTCCAGCCGTGAGTAAGTGCGGTGTGCGTGCGAGAAGAAAGAGTAGTCCCTATCCGTGGGGTGCAGGGAGCGCCAGAGATCATGCAAGTCCATGTCCGCAATCCGGGCCTTCCCAGCCTGGGACAGTTCCCCCGTCTGCGGGAAGCGCTGCGCCGATCTGTCCATCCCAGAGTCAAAGACAATGTTGAGGTCTCCGCCCAAGATAACGTGTCGGTCCGGGGAAGCAGTGACATCCACCAGCGCGGAGTCTAGGAAGCGCTCCTGGTGCTCGTTTGGGCTATAAACGGAGCCAACCGTAAATGCTATGCCTCCCAGGCTCATGCGATACGCAAGGAGCCTCCCCTTCTGTTCAGCACACTTATGCAACACCTCCCCCCGAAAGGAGCTCGCTAGGAGAATGGCTACCCCTGCCGTCTTGTTCGCTGCCGAGGAAAAGAACTGGGTGGGGAACTTAGCAGAGCGCATCCTGTGGCAGTCTCGGGGCAATAAGTGTGTCTCCTGCAAAAGGCAAATGTCCGCCTGCGTCCCCTCCAGCAACGACAGGATCGCCCTGCGCTTCACCGGGTTATTCAGACCCTGAACATTAAGGGTCACTACCTTTAGGCCCGGCATTCCTCGCAGGGATCGGGAGCGCCATGCAATGGGTAGGGAATCAGCGGGTGGGGCGCGCAGGGCCGCAGCGCGGGACAAGCCAAGACAAAGCGGGCAAAGACAACATCGGACGGGACCTTCCCAACCCCAAAACAACCCCCTCCCCCACCCAAAACACAACCTTGGCAACTAGCCATCCCCAAACTCAAACACCCCATAGTCTCAGTCAAGCCCCAAAACGGGCAAGTCCGTAGAAAATAGCAAAGTGGACGTCCAGCCACTCACCTCCGCCCGCTCCCCCCCAACCCCCCCGCCCCGTGCCAAGCATGTTAAGAAGCTAAAGACATCTCCCCCCGGAGTGTATGTTAGGCCGTCAAGGCCACGCTAGAGGAGCCGATCGAGTCCCCGGCCGCCGCCCTCAGGGCGTCTGCCATGTCCGCCCTAATGGTAGGGGAGTCCGGGCGCCCTGCACTGGTCGCTGAGCGCCGCCTCGATGACCTCCGCCGATTCCGTCCCTCCGAGGACCTCCACGACGGCGTAGCTCCCTCTTCCTCCGCTGCCGTGAGCCCCAGGACACCACAAATGTCTTGCAAGGAGCGTAGCTGATGCAATACCCCGTTCCACCGAAAAATCAAGCGGAAGGGGTGACCCCAAGAGTACGGCGTCTCATGCTCGCGCAAAAAGTCAGTGGCAATCCTAAAGGACCTGCGTTTCTGTAGAGTGATGGCAGAGAGGTCCTGGTACAGCGCCACCGGCCGATCCCGAAAGGTCAGGGGCTGTTTCCTGCGGGCTTCAGCCATGATACGCTCCTTTAGTGGAAAGTCGGGCAGGAAGGCCAGAATGTCCGGTGGGGGTGCCGATGGCTGGCGCTGGCGGCCAACCCTATGCGCCCTGTCGATGCTGATGGGAAAGTCCGCGGCCTCCCCCAGGATTTCTCGGAACAGGGCCCGCAGATAGCCCCCCAGATCGGACCCCTCATCCGCAGTCGGCACGCCACGCACTCGGATGTTGTTCCTCCGAGATCTGTTCTCGAGGTCCTCAGAGTGGGCCTGGAGCTCCACACACTGTTCCCGGAGGCGAAGAACGTCCTGCTGGAGGTGGACTATCTCCTCCGCTCGCTGTTGGCCCTCCGTCTCCACCGCCTCCACACGCTCACCTAGGCCCTCCACCTCTCTGCGCACTTCTCGGACCTCGCTGGCCACCTCCCGCTTCAGTGTCTGGAAGTCCTCCCTGAGGGAGCTAAACAGTTCCTCCATGAAGGCCCTCGTGACGGGTGGCTCCCCTCCAGTCACATCCGCCGGAGCCCGGGAGGGCCCCGGCGAGGGCTGTGTCCTGTCCCGCAAGTGCTGGGCCCTGCCAAGCATGTCCGGCAGAGTACGGTCCCCTTTCTTCGGGCCTCCTTTCCCAGCCATCGTCAGCTCCGCAGTCGGGCCCCGATCCAGGCGCCCCAGAGATGCTCAGCCGCCGGCAAGCACTCGGGCCGGGGGATCCCCCACAAGTGAGGTCGCTGCGTCACAGGTGACAAAATGGCGGCCGAGCCCGGTCACCGTCAGCCGCAAGAGCTAGCGTGAGACACCCAAGGGGGCCGCAGCGAGGGGGTCCCAACAGCTCATCCCTCCGGTAGTCAAGACAGCAATATCGGGAGGTCGTGTGCAGCCAGCATCCAGGGCTCAGCGGAGGTCGCCACCACTGCTTCTTCGGGGACAAAATGGCGGCCGGGCGGAGCAAGCCACACCGACTAGGCCCGGCGGCACCCCCGGGGCCTCCGAGGTGCCCCGCCGTGAAATAAGTTCCACCACCGGCCCCCGTTAGTCACGCACAGGGGGCCAGATGATCCGACCCCAACAAGGAGTCCGCCGTACCTCGGCTAGGGGTCAGGGCCTCCGCAGTGCCAGGTGTCGCCGTCCCCAGTCCGAGTGCCGGGGCACCCGTCCCAAGCCCTCCACACCGTCGGGCCCCTTCCCGCCAGGCTCCTTCAGTCACCGTCGAGCGGCGGGCCAGATCCCCTCCAGACCGCAGCTTTCAGCACCAGGCCCAACCGAGGCGCCCGGACAGCTCTCCAATACGCTCCGCCCCTCGGGCTCACCGCCGTCGTCCCCTGATCTCAGACGAACCTTTGGGGGGGTTCCCCCGGGGCGATCCGGACCAAAACAGCACCGATGTGTGCCCCTGATGTTCCGCCACGCTCCTCTCCCGCGCCGAGCCTCAGCGGGGGGAGAAAAGCATAACAAAAAGGCTTTAGCTTGGCCGGGCCGGAGGAGCTACGGGAGGAAGCGTCCGCTCACCCCGCCATCTTGGCCACGCCCCAGAATAATCATTTTAGACAGAGAGCCCAAGCATATGTTGTGTCTGTGTCCACTGTAGCATATGCATGCGTATGCTTCATAGGTTTTTACATTTTTGCCTGTGCTGTTCAGCATCAGCAGTACAACGATAACTTTTACATTTGACGATGATGAATAGCTTTGGCAAAAAGCATTGTCAAAGCCAATACGTTTTCATTACCATGGTTTTTTAATTACTGTATGTTCCACTATATTTGCGTTTGTAACACCATCTTAGCCGCGTTAGGAAAGTGAGAATGTTGTCACTGAACATACTCCTCCACCCCATTACTTTTATTTTTCACTGCATTTAGTTTGTTTAGTCAGCTGTATCTTATCGTCCTTGGGCTCTCCCTGTTAGGCTCACCCACTTTCAATATAAACCTTCCCAGCTGAGCGTTACAAAGTGGGTCCGTAGGATGATGGCGCTGGGATGTTTGTTTCTGGTTATTGATTGTGGATTGCCGTAAGCTTCCAAGGTTATTGGTAAGCTTGCAAATAATAAATCATGCCTCACTGTTCACTCAGAAAGCAATTTTCAACATGTTTTGAAATTTCAGATGTGTGTGGAACAAGACCACGGCTGTGGTCGAAACGCGTTGTTTTTTTTAAACAAATTTTATTTGTCAAATAACACATCTAAAGCAGAGCTCTGTGCCCCAGAAACATCTGCAGTAGAAACATACATAATTCTGACTTTGACCATGTTCATGAGCAAATAGGAAAAAAATGAAGAGCAATACAAATGAAATAATAACCAGATAACTATAACCCCACTAACCCACCCTCCATCGCACTAACTCCCACTCCAGAGCAGCAAAGCAAAAGCAATAGCATCGTCCCTACAAACATCTGTCATCACCCAAGATGCAACGTTCTGCGTCAATCGAGTAAAAAGTTAAGCCGTGTCAAGGTGTCTGGCCATCGGAATGGGCTCTAACTCGAAGCCACGATAGTACGCCCAGTGAAACGCGTCGTTTTTTGCCTAAATAAATACCCTTTGCTGGATCAGTGGGCTCGTGGATACTCTTTTTGTGGATACTCCGTGATTATGAGATATATATATATTCACTGAAAAAACCATAGGTTTCACACATGTTATAGTTAGCTGGACATTTTACTGATAAAAAACCAATGAAATTCCCCCGTTATAGTTAGTGCAGGCAACTATAACTCACGCGACCGCAATCCTCTGCTGATTCTAATACTGTATTTAGACACTTATTTGCCCATGTCTTCTTCCATTAAATTTTAGCTATACATATATTACAAATATTTTTTTTTTCATAAAGACACATATGTCATCAGCAGAGGATTGCGGTCGCGTGAGTTATAGTTGCCTGCACTAACTATAACGGGGGAATTTAATTGTTTTTTTATCAGTAAAATGTCCAGCTAACTATAACATGTGTGAAACCTATGTTTTTTTCAGTGAATTTGCAAGGTTTTTTAAATGCTAATTCCTAACTATAACGTGTGTGAAACCTATGGTTTTTTCAGTGAATTTGTACGGTTTTTTAAATGCTAAGTTACTTTACGCCATTCGTGGCGTGCGCGCCCACTTAACGCAGTTCGTTCCGTGCGCGCACAGAAGCGCACCGCGCGCCCACTTTACGCAGTTAGTGCCGTGCACGCACGGTGGGCAGCGCACCGCGTGCCCACGTTACGCTGGATGGGCCATGTACGCACGTGCGCACATGGAGGACATATTATGCGCTTCGCTAAGAAAGGTCATTCTTTTATATATTCCGAAATAATTGTATACCATGCACAAATGGTGCCCTTCGGGCACCTTTTGCACACGGGGTGAGGACAGTGTGGATAATTTTTTTTTTTTAAATCATTTTTACCGTACGCGCACCGCGTGCCCACGTTACGCTGGATGGGTCATGTACACACGATGCGCTTCGCGCACCGTGCGCACATGGAGGACATATTATGCGGTTCGCTAAGAAAGGTAATTCTTTTATATATTCCGAATGAATTGCATGCCATGCAAAAAGGGTGCCCTACAGGCACAATTTCCACACGGGGTGAGGTGAGTGTGGATAATTTTTTTTTTTTAAATAATTTTTACTGTACGCGTACGGTACGCGTAATCGGCGAATTTTCCAAAAAAAAAAACATTGAATTTTTGGCCTTGGGGGTTCTTTGGGGACACCTTCATCAAGGCTAGGTGGTTAGGAGCTGTCTAAACAGCTCCTTTACATGTTTTTTGCCTTTGTTTTTCCTCCCCCCCTCAGAGTGCGAGAGAGAAAATGGCGGTCGCCGCTTCCTGGTTTCGACCGATTCGAATGTTTACTAAGATCTAATAGCCAATCAGAATCGCGCTCACGCACGTCACCGTACGCCTACGGTAAGCTTACCATAAGCGCACGGTAAGCGCACCGTAAGCTGCCACAGATATATATATTGATTTAAATGCTATTTTCTCAGGATGTACTGAACAGATTTACACCAAACCTACAAAAGGCACTTCCTTGACCTGTAGACTACCTCTCTGCCAAATTTCAAGTAACTCTGTTCAGCCGTTCGGGCTGTAGCTGTGTCTAAAGGTCCTATGGAAAAATGCATGGGAAAAACGCGTTTTGGGACCCCCCTTTTTTCTCAGCCCCCGCTTGACGAATCCCCCCGAGACTTTCAGGGTAGGAGCGGAGCGTAGCGCCCCACCTATTTTGAAAATTTCGCGAGGATTCGTCGACCGGCGCCAAAGTTATTCCAAATAGAATGTTGCGGTTTTCCTATGGAAACAGGGTCCTAACTATAACTATCTACTGGCGACCGCCAGTAGATAATATATATTCCTACACAGTGATGAACTTAAGCGAAGCGTAAGTGTATTTGAAAGCAGAGGCTTAACTTTTAGCCCATGTGCTAAAGAGGCTCCCTGAAAGTACGAAGTTTATGAGGGTTTAGGTGTTTCTGGTTTTACTGCACTGTTCATTTCTTTTAGTATTTGTTGATAAGGAGAATGCTTTATTCACATTGGAAGTAGACACTCCCATTTTACAACAAATGCTGTAAAGTTGCGTCCTTGGGTAATTGCTAGCTTATTTAGCACACAACAACTGCCTTTCGTTGCTAGTTAATGATTGTAACAAGGTCACAAGAAAGGTTGTGGGGAGACAAATATTGTAGAGGGCACCAAAGTGACCCTTGAGCACAGATTGTAAGTTAATACAGGCATCCAAAGTATGTTGTCACGTACCCATTGACCAACACCGTTTAACATCGATAGCAATAGCAATAGCTCAGGTATTCATTACTTAGCATTCTTTTGTTACTTATTATTCGTGGATCATTTTCCTGTGATTGCAAAACTGCAGACAGACAATGTTCCTGTAATTATTATGCTTTGTATTGCTTTTAAATAAAAACGTATACACAAACCACACGTTTGTCTGGCTCTGTGGATATGTATTGCCTCTGTATTTAGTTTTCGGCATGCCTGTGTTTGATCAAACATTTGGGGTGCAATAATTTTCATGAAGTGCAGTACTTTGTAACGTTGTGGTAGGAATGAACAAGCACGTGCTAAGTTAGTATGTATCCACTTAATTATAACTGAAACCCCAGTTAAGTGAGCAATGGGAGAACTTGTTTATCACCTAAAATGTGCCACCACTGTGCACTTTTTATCTTTTGCATGGAGTTTACCTAGCCCATTGTTTTATTTTTTTCAAAATGGCAAAATGTGACTCTGGTAGGCCTT
Source organism: Triturus cristatus (assembly GCF_964204655.1). Taxonomy (NCBI): domain Eukaryota; kingdom Metazoa; phylum Chordata; class Amphibia; order Caudata; family Salamandridae; genus Triturus; species Triturus cristatus. Next base: position 281,906,590 of record NC_140584.1, on the reverse strand, counting down.
TTATGGCACGAATACATATGTGGTTGGCCGCTTTCAAGACCACAATGGTCACGTTCTCGGGTAGTTATAAAGAAAAACCTTACTTTTGCTCTGGCTAAATGATTAGTCCCTCTGCTGTTTTTCACTATTGATGCTCATATGAATCCTCTTTAATGTTGAGTTGCTCATTGTGAATGGCACCAGCTTCAATGCATTCACGCAGACATTTTTTTAATTTCCACTCCCCTTATACCAGCTATATTGGCCGAACTTCTTGCCAACGGTTTGAATTCTCCCTATCTAAACATAAATACGTTGCTTAGGAAAATTGGGGCATTTCCACATATTTTGGGAACAATTCACAGAAGTCATCTGTCCATAATTACCCTCCAGAAAAACAACTTGTGTCTTAATGTTGTCAGTTTTAATTCACTTTTTGTACGTGTCCTGTCCTGGCAATGCATTATTGGAACTCAGAAAGAGCGAGGCCAAAATTCAGAGACTTAACGAGGGAAACACTTTATAAATAAGTTTCTAAGATTTTTTACTCGTTAAAGAAATGGAGCCAATATAAATTTCTAAACGGGAGGAGATGCCCAGTACCACGAATTAAGTTGACAAACGTCTATGCAAAGATAGATTTACACAAGCAGAGGGACTCCTTGGACATGTCCCTTGAAAGCAACAGCAATGAAGGTGATCGTAAGAAAACAAGTGCCTTCCAAGCACCCTAGGGAATGTAAAACTTGTCAACTGAATGCATTAATAATAATTATGATTTTCAGTGGCACTCAGGCATTGATGCCCTTTTTGTCCTCTCATTTAGAGAGTAAGTAAATAGAGGTTTGTGAATTAACTTGGAAACACATTCATTATAACACCATCATTCTAGAAGTTTAGTGAGTAAATTCTTAGCGAAGGAGACATAGTTTAAAGGAGGTATTTATGTTCACCGTCACTGTTTAGGTAGCTTCATAAATCGATAACTCGTACTTTACCTTCGAATGGTTCACCTACAGAACATGAGTATGAGGTTGAAATGTGTGGCCCTGCTGGTGATGTTTTCTTGTACCAAGCTTCTTAATTTTTAATCCATTGAAAAGTAATAACAGAAATCAATGTGATGCAGTTTTAAGGAGTGGACAGGGGTGCAGTTTTCTTACTCTACAATGTTACTGGTGAGCAGCTTTTCACGGTGCCTTTGGTTTGCGCTGAACAGTCATCCTGGAGCATCACATACCACTCAGATAGTCAATACAAATATGGTGCTAGCTTTTAGGGAAAGACCACGTGAGACATCTTGCAAGGGCGCATACAAGCCATACTTGGTGGCTGAAACTGTACATGGATGTTGTAGTTATTTCTACTATATTAACTGGCCATTAAATAAACAGTGCAGTGTCTCAATCCACTGATTTTTGAACACTAAGAGGTTGTTCATCAAGTCTGCCTGCCACACCTCCTCAGCACTGTCTGGGATTTTAAGCTGAGCCACTCATTCCCCAGCATTGTATCTTTTACAAAGCCACATTCTTCAATGTTCCCCGCTGTCTGGCGGCTGAGATTGCGCAGTAGTCTGTGTTAACAAAGCATTGTGTATAGATAGTCCAATTGCATTGAAAAACACAATAGGTTATACGCAGTCCATTCACTTCATTATGTGACCTGAGCTCTGGCCAGTGAGGTGATGGGGCTATTTGGTCCCCCACACAGATTGAGCTGCTCAGATTTTCTACCCCAGTCAAGTTGACAGCTAGGGAAGCCCCAAGATCTCTTTAGCTCAATGATTTTCAATTCTTTTTCATGTTCACCTCTGGTCGTTGGTTGCCTTCTCATTACCTCCTGCAAAAAGGTACTCTGTGTTTCCTTCACCTTATTTGGCTGCCCTAGCCCATGAAGGTCTGTTCAGATGACGTAATACAATTTCTAAGGCTAGAGCTTTATTTAAACTTTGACCATCCTGTAGGGCCAGAAGATAAGCCATGACTCCCACAAGAAATGCCTGCTATGTCTTCATTGCTCTGGCCATGTGGTCAGAAGATGTGAAATCTGTCAAAACTTTGTTCAAGTCTAAATGACAATAAGGCAAGAACTTTTATGCATTGTCCACGAACTATCATTAGGTGTGGTTTCCACTAATTGTACCAATGCTACAAAATAAAAGTGGAGGGGTCCAAAATAGGGTATGGCATATTTCATATCTGCAAAGAGGACGAGGATCATGCTGCAGATTTCTAATGACTTGGGCATAGGTCTCATTTCAAGTGACTAAGAAGGACCAGATGTACAAATACTCCAACGATGGCCAGCACACCTTTGCACAGCCTCTTCTGCTTCAAATACAAGTTGAATTTCCAGAGTCTTTCAAGACCTAATGGAGAATTTGTATGTTCAGGTCCTTCCTTCGGGCTACAATGCACGACTAGCACTCAGTAAAAATAGCTGCTCACAAAGTCCCACAGCCAGATCTCTCTCAACCTAGCAATCCTCTCCTCTGTGGCAAAACATATCAGAACTGCCTTTGGCTCTGCCTCCTACTGAATCACCAGCCAAATGTTCTGGTCTCGCCCTACACAAGGTAGGACAGCAACAACTTTACACCGATGCTCATGTTTCGGATCATGGTCAAAGTGATGGCAGTGATCACAACAGTGTCCTAAGACTTTTATGGGTGATGAGCTAAGCCCTCAGACTTAGCTTAGAGATTCACCCCTGATGATATTTATAGCCACAACAGTTTCATCGAGAGAGCATCTCACAAATTGACTACCAACTCCAGCTGTGATTTCAAAGAAAGGTTGATTAAGGCAGTCCGGACTATCTCCTTGCTCGATCGTTTGTGGGAGGAACGTTTGTCCTGTATGAGAAACCCAGTGATGAGAACAATCTACATTACCAAACGGAATTAAAAATTACAAACTGATAGATTCTCTCTTATGCGGTTTCTCAACCAGGTTAAAACTCAATCTGTTATCTCCGTAACTTTTCAGAGGAAATCCAGGAGTCCATCGTAGCCCTTCTTGGGCCACTAGACAGAGGACACTGCTTTAAAATCCATGGGCAAAAAGGTTTGAGCCTTCTATGGTAAAACAGTCTAAATATCTAATGTTAGTGTCATTTTGGTGCTTAGTAATAGGCAATTATGACACAATCTTTCTCTTTTCTGAATAACCAACCAGCAGATTGCAAATAACAGGCTAATGCCTAACTCCAAGAAGGTGAGCTTGCTTTTATCTTCTGCTTTTATCGAACCTGTTTAGATGCCTCAAACAGTGGCTTTCAGAAGTTGGCTGCAGGAGTAAGGTTATGCCTGTGCGGATAGGTAAACACTTCTTTCTGTCTGCCATACAATTGGAAGGATTAGACATGCCTTTCCCTGACCAGAGGCTCTCTGGAAAGTATGTAGGTGAAGACCTACAAGCACTTTAAGCAAATATGGACACAGATTGTGGCTATCGTGGGTACTCTGGAACTTTTCAGCCATGTCGCCAGTCATATTTCACTCAACCAGTTCTTACCATTATGGCTCCCAGCAACAATAGAGCGGGTATGTCTTATGAAGGGGGTAAATGTTATGTTATATAGTTTTATTACGCGCTCGACTACCCGGGGGGTGTCTTGGGGCTAGCAATATTGTGGCAGGTGGACCGGACTAAAACCAAGACTCATTATGAAATTAAGAGCCAGACCACCGATCCGCCTAATTTTCCAAGCCAGTGGGAGCGAAGGTATGGGCATATTTTCCAGCCTGATGTGTTTTTAATATCGGACAAGTTGATATTTGATATTATCTGACATGGTCTTGCCATAGAAATAATTTTCAAGCTGCCTATAATGCAACTAACAAAATAACCAAAAAAGAAGACCCATTTGCATTGAGAAGCCTTGAGTCAGAAATAAGATTTCTCCAGAAAATCCTGATAGAGGTGGCATGGAAGTCCCAGAATAGTTAGAAATTGTATTCAAGGTTCTTTCTGGTGCAAAAGAAATCGGGGAAATGGTGCCGTATTATAGACATGATTGGCTCAACAAGTTTAATAAAGAAATAATCATTCAGGAATGGTTTGGTTTTCTGCACTATACTTCAATCCATCAACAATGGAGGATCCTTCATATAACAATTCACCCTATGCAGAGCACGTTCCTCTCGCTCATGGTCAACTGTCACCACTTTCCGTTCAATGCACTGCTTTTGGTTATTGTTCAGCCCAAGAGTCTTCACTGAATGTCTTTCACCATTGATCAAGCACCTGCAGCTATAAGGAGTAATGGTATTTCCTAACCTAGCCCACTAGCCCATGAACAACCCAAAGAACGAACCAAGTTGGGAATTCCACCATGCAGCTGCTAAATAAGCTTTGTCTGACCCTAAATAGGAAAACGTCAAAATTATCTGCAGCAGCAGACCCTATTCTTAGGATCTAATATATGCATGCTCAGCCTCAAAGTTTATCCATTGCAGGAAAGGAGCAACAAGCGAATAGTGACAAAATAACTCGGCTAACGGTCAAAGTCACAGCTTTGAGTTCACAGAAAAAGACCATTTGACACAGGATCTTAAACTCCTTTTATTCCTCAGTGCCACCTCCGAATGGGTCCTGTCCAAGAGCAACTGGATCTTTAAAGACAACAAGTGACAGGATATCAAGACAATGTTGTTTTCACTCCCAAAGCACAACAAGCCTCCATCTTTGGGGGTCAGGACTTAAGCTTGGAAGATCCTCAATTCCACCGGACAACAGATTCGTCCCTCCATGGCTGGGGAGCCCATGTCCAAAATATTTCTACTTACTCCTGTTGGTCAACAGAAGAGAAATGTGTCTTCACATCAGCGTCTTGGTATGAGGACAGTAAAATTGCTCTTGAAAGCCTTTCTACCCTGATTGCCAGTCATGAATACTCTCAAGAAGATGCAACAGGACTTCACATAAGAAACCAGGCAGAAATATGCCATGGGCTCTAGCAAACTAAGCTGAAACACTTTATAATTGGGCTCTACGTCACAAGATAGAGCTGATAGGGGAGCCTGTCCAAGGCCCACAAAATGCAATTCGGGCACCATAAGCAGATGCCCTTGACTTTTGTGAGTGAGATGTGGACATGAATAAACCGCAGATATGTTTCCACAGATAGGCTACACTGTACCACATGACCTGCTGGCTACTGCAGACCATGCAACATGCCTGCTTTACTGAAGGAGGCCATGGTATCCAGGGACTCAATGGGGAGCTCTTTCAATTTCCAGGTCTTTGATCTGTGCTTGCGCTTTTCCCCAAGCCCCTCTCACCTTGGAAGTTTGTTGAACACTAAAAGAGGCATGGAAGCTGATGCTCCTAATCCCTGCTTTGGTGGGGTACTTCTGGCATACAATGCTATGGGACCGGCCCGTGGAGGTCCTAATTTAGTTCAAGGTAGATCATTAAATGTGAACCAAGAATCCTGATCGAGTTCTTAACCACAATCCTCGATCACTCCACTGAATTGCCTGGCTGCTACAGATTTAGAATTCAATCCCTCAACATCTCACCTGACTGATGTAATATCCTAATGACAGGCAGAGCATCTTCAGCAAATAAGACGTACACTTTGAAATGGAAACAATTATTTCTATCTCTGGGCAGCAGATCCTAATCTGGATTGTTTAACCATGCATCTGGAACAGTGTAGATTTAAATATTACTCTATCCGTGTTCACCTGGCCTCAATCTCAAGGTATCAGAACTCCACCAATACCACCCCTTTTTCTCCACTAGAGCCATGAAGGATTTTATGAAAGGCTTATTCTGCAGTTACCAAGCAATCATCTGCCTGGGAGTTTAATACTATTCTGGGATGCGCATGAAAAGCTGTCCATCTCATTCCCAGAGCTTCTCTGAAGATGTTGTCAGAAAAGAGAGGGCAATTCAGTAGTAAAGCCCCCGTACTTCAAGATTGAAAAACCTAGAGTTGTGCTGATAATGCACTGCAGTTTTATGCCCCAAGTACCAACATCTTTACACATGAATTACAACACTTATTGCCCAACTTTCTTACCATAGCCCCTTACTGCTGCTGGAGGGGCACAGCATTCTTTTGATTTAAAACACTGCCTAAACTTCTGCTTTGACAAGACTTTTAGAAAATCAGATCAACTCTTTATCTTACAGCAATGATGAAAGAGAGGCTCTGCCTTATCAATTTGGGGAATAACTGGTTGAATTTCAACATGCATGCCTTTCTGCCATACAAAATTTGGCAGACATCTTGGAAACAATGTAAGAGCTCGCTCCACCCGAGGCATGGCAAGTCAATAGCTGATATCTGTAAAGCAGCCACTTGGTCTTCAGCGCACACCTTCATGAAACAGTCCTGCCTCAACATCCAGATGACCTCTTAGACAGCAGTGAGTCCAGTTTTTAACTTGGGTAAGCCTCATTACTGCTTCTTTATTATGTGTATTGTGCAGTTACTGCTATGATAATCACAGGACAAGCATGTGAATCTATGAAAAATCAAATGGTGGAGGATAAAAAGTTGCTTACCTGCAACTACAAATTTTCTATTTGAGTACATTTCAGAGGTTCACATGCAACCTTCCCAGTAATGAGACTTATGATTTGTTGCGTGAACTAGTGGCGAAATGCAGAGTAGCTCAGCCTTTCTGGGAAGTTGGAGATGTGAGTCCCTTGACATCATGGGTTAAATTTTTAGTCACATAATGAGGTGTACGGGATATAGTCTGTGGATATTGTTCACTATTATTTGAGTGCATGTGCACACTGCTTTTTTAACATTGACTACCAAAGGCTCCTATGACGGGGATATTTAAGTGTGTGAATCTATGATAGATAACAAAGTTGCAGAGCTCTAGTTACAGGTAAGTAACGTTTTCTCTCGTAAGTTTGTGGTCATGTAGAGCACATAAAGCCCAATTCTAAAAGCACGCAGACAACACACAGGAGAACACATTCTAGTGTATACCCCTCATGAGAGCTATTAAAACCACACAGCCAAAGTCAAAACTGAAGACAAATGCAGATACAACAGGAAATTATTTTCATAACTTGAGAGAGGCCGCTGCTCAAGTGTTAAACATTTTGGCTAGTGGACTCACCAGACGCATGTCCAGGAAATGCTGAGCCGGTAAGAATCGGGCTGAGTCTGTACCGGCCAGTTTGTTGTAGATTTGACCCCAGAGACTGGGCCAGAAGAAGCTATACCAAACCTGTAAAAGGGCATGTCCAGAAGACTGCAAACCCCCAAAATTGAATTGATCCTATGATATGCAGGTTAAAAGGATCCAGGTCTTGCTGGCTTTGGAGGGGTTTAGGAGGAGTACAGCCTACAAACCTCATCTCCAGTAGAGGACACGTTCTATGTAAACATATCTAGTATTCAGGCATTGTCCAGTATAGCCCATTGGATTTCAACAGACGTGCTTCCCAATTAAGCTGGCTATGTGTTAGAACTGCATAGAAGAAAAAGCAACTGGGCTATCAGTAGTAGGTTCAGCCTGAACCTGTATAATGCACATATCAAAGGACCATCCCAGCAGAGGCACACCAGAATAGGCAAGCTTGAGGTTGTAACAACAGATGTAGGTAAGGCATGACTGAGCTGTGAAGCATTGTTCTAGTGGGTCTAAATCTAACCTAAGTGAGACACAGGCAGGCTGATCCTATGAGAGCTACATCTTGTATCTCGTGTAGTAACTTTACCTAAGCCCACTGTGTGGTGCCTGACGTTCACATGCCCACTACAGGCACTGCATGCTCTTGAGGGCCCAGGACAAGGCATGCAACTTCAAGCACTAACTGCTTCTCCAGGCTAGCACCAGTGGATGTGTGGTTCCAGAGTGCCATGTTCTCGCACTTATTCACAGCTGGGAAGGAGATACAGCTCCAATTACAGCTAGCTTTGTGGTGTTTGTACCACTGCAAACCAGTCCCCAATCTGGGACTCTTGGCAAGCTGCCCAAGTCTCCATCTGGTTCATGAACAAGCTGACTAAAACAAGGCAGCTCAAATAAATTATTAACCCCGTAGTGACTGAGGCTTTTTGTGCCAGTGTGCTGAGCGAGCACATTTTGGTACTCAAAATGTATCATGGCCAAATTTGCTTCCTCTTTCTGTCCTCCTATTGGGGATTCTAAAGGGATCCAGGATTTGGCAGTTCCCCTGGAGAAAGCAGAGAAAATAGCAACATGTTTTTTTGGGGGGGCGGGGGGAGGAATGGAAAAGCATTGTGCAAGAAAGCACGTTTTTGTTTCTAAGAAATGACTTCAACAAAAGGTTTGCAGTGCTAAAGCTATATCCCAACATTTCACGAACAGAGTTGTTAATTAAAGTTATCACAGTTTTTGCAGTTTTCTAAGCATTAGCCATTCTTTTTGTGGTTACCCATTTGTAATATGTGGTGAAAACATGTTTGAAACTTGTTGGTGATGTATACATTTCTCAAAAGTAGGCCAAAATCAGAATTTGGCAAGGTGTCATTTGTGTAGATTGCTTATGGTTTTCTCAAAGAAGCTAATTGTTGAAATGAAACACTAATGAAAATAATAAGAGAATTTTTTTTAATGTTTGCATTTGTAATTTTTTTTGTTCGATGGCTGAATTATAAAAATAATATACTATACAGTCCGTCAGACCTTTCTGATCGTAGGGTTAGGCAGCGTTTATTGGTTGTCCAAAAAACACAATAATGAGAGCCAACAACTTAGCTTCAGCTTATGATATTACATTTTGTACTGACCGAATGCAATTCATGTAGTAAAATCTAATATATGAAAACTGAAGATTTAGAAAATACATGCACTTTTGAAATGCTCTATAGCTTCTGTTTTTAGGAATGGTGGTTATTTCTACAAAACGGAATTCAAGGTTACCCCTACTGTTATGTGAATCAGAAGGCATTTTGCAAAAGGTGTTCTTTCTTGAAGAGTGGCTTATATTTAGAGAGCAAAATGGTGAGAAATTGAATTAATAATAATATTCTTCTATTCTGTATTCCCACAGTTCTCCCGATTAAAAACGATACCCCACTTATAGGACAGGAAAGGCCCTAAACATGGGATGTGGATACATCAAAATATTTGCCTCCCAAATTGACCCATTTTGATTATATTAGCTGCGATATTTGGGCCCCACCTCGGCTGGCATACGTATAAACCTACTAAATCTAGGACATTTCTGAAACTAGACAGCCAAGAGAGTCCAGGTTGGTTTGATTTGTGTGGATCCCATGGCTTTTTCATACCCCGAATGCCCTGCAAACCTCAAACTCTGACAGTTAGCAAGATTGCTTGTCCCTGTGTTGGGGATATCCTTCACCACCCTTAAAGGGGGCATAAAGACAGTGTTTTTTGGTGAGTGGTGGAGTCCTTCCCTGAAGGCCTGCTAACTCCCACCCAAAATCCCCAAAGTATCCCTGGTGTCTATTGCGTGGATTCTGGCTTTCGAATTGTGGTCATGGGGTGAACCCCAAGCAAAGATCCTCTAGGGAGAGGTATCACAGGAAGGAGGACGTTGTCTCGTATCCAACAGTACTTCTTTTTATCTGTGGTTGGGGGCACTGACCTGTGCAGGAGCAAAGTATGCTAGATCTTATAGCCCTGCATGCTTTCACTTTTGTTACTGTCCCATAAGTGCAGTGCGCATCCCAGTAGCAAAAGAAACAAATTGAGGTTGTGAGGGAAGCTCTTGTATCATATTTTGGATTTTTGTCTTTAAAGAAAATCCTTCTGGTATAAATGTAATGTGATGGATGTGAACAGTTCATCCACTGCATTTGAGCAGGTAATGAAGATTGAAGTAGATAACATTTGTTGAAGGAAAAGCATAGATCTGTTGAAGTGGGATGCTTAAGTTTGTCTAACATTTGATTTTTGTTTGCATGATTCTCATCCAAGAATTGATGACAATTCTGATATGAGCCCTCATTGTTGCACCAACTTGCGTTTTGGGCATCAGGGTTCATTTGCTTGTGGCCACTCGAACAATGTCATTCCTGCACCTTTTCCTCCTCCGTTCTGAAATACTGACACCATTTTCTCAGTTTTAGGCCATGTGGATTAGAAGATATTGATTTTGTTTTTCTTTTGCACCGCCATGGATGGTTACTTAACGTTTCGACCCTCACTCACGCACCAAAAAAGGTTGCTTCATTTAAAAAGAGTTTTTTTACTTGAAAGTAGGGTGACCTACTCAATTCCTTCCTTTTCAAAGTCCGATTTTAAAATAACTCCTATTCCGCTTTCAAGGAGGCCAGGCTCACTCGCACAGTCCAATTCAAGGAAGGTATTTGCACCCTACCACTTTTAGAGTTCACCTGCCCCCCACTGTCCATGCCTAGCAATGAGAAAACTTCTAAACCTTCCTCCTCCCCGCCAATAGTTGAACTGCAGTTGTAACATGGCGATTTGCCTCTTCACTGGCATTTTCATTGGTACAGTAGTAGAACAAGTTCTCATGCGCAGGGCATGCGTTTTATTTTGTCTCCTCCCCTCCCCTTTATGTGTAAAACTCAATGTGTTCTTAATGGAACAGGAACTTATCAGTCATTCAGAAAGAGTGTAATCTTATGTTTTGTTTCCGGTCTAGAAAGGACCTGGCTTGGCAATTCGGGCTGGACTGTTCCCATAAGGAGCAGGCTAAAGACTGATCTGTATATGGCTGGGTCCAAACTGAGGTGGCATAGTGAGCAAAAGAACCATAGATTAAACCCAGTTCTCTGGACTGGGGGTGAGTGGTTGAAAAGTTTCATCACTCCGTGCATCATCTTGTTGTGTTTGCTGGGTGCTACTTAGAGCACACAGTCTACTAAACTGAATGTGATTACTGGCTTTAGAGGCTGGGTTTGGAAACTGTGAACTGGCATGTTTAACATGCTAAACACTATGTACACTAGACGAGGGAGGAGAGGAACCGGTGACGCCAGAGAGGCAAGCCTCCAAGGCGCTTTGGAAGGCGCCTGTCGGGCCATTTAATTATCCTGTTCAGTAGACAATAATGCCATGCACTTGTTTTCGCTTAAATTACGAGGTTTACAGCGTGTACACAGACTGTAGCTCTACAAAAGTTGTGTAAGGGCGTTTGATAGCACTATTCAGAAACAAAATAACTGCGGACTCAGCTCCATGTTTTGCAACTGATTTCTAGAACCCATGTACTAAAATCATAAGATACATAGATAGTGTATTCTTTGTATGTAGCCAGCATGATCCCCTTCTGTGCCTATGAACTGCCGCTTAAGGGGATCATGATAATGCCCTCTGTGATTGCAAGTGATGAATGGCAGCCCTAGTAGGCGTGAATGCAGGTTGGCACAATTTTAGTGTATTTTGCTCTTAAGGTTGTGTAGAACTGTTGACCAGTTCAAGAAACTTGAGAGATGTGCTGGTATAATGATCTGTTCTGTTGACTGATCGGCCACAATGTACACTTGCTCTTCACTGCGATTTAAACACGTATGCCGGCATGAAATTGCCACTCCTCCCAGTTTAGGAGGAAGACTGTACCCTTTTTCTCTGCATGGGTGGCGTGATGGGTTTGCACACATGCGTCTGTGGCTGTTGTCAACATTATGGCAGCATATTGCTGTCACAGGGATAATGGTGGTAAATGTTGGCTTATTGTAAGCATCTTTATATAAGAGTGTCCATCCCTGGCATGACGCTGTCCCTGCCATCAATGGCAATTCTTCATACATCGTAGAAAAGCTTGATTTATAACATTTGGGGCCTCATGTAGGAAGCCAAATACCGGTCGGTAACGGCCGATTTTCGGTAATTATACCGTTACCGACCGGTATTTTGGCTTTTGAGATGTAGGGGGAGAATTTCATGATTCGGTATTTACCGAATCGGTAAAATTACCGAATCGGTAATATTACCGATTCGGTAAATTTACCGATTCGGTAAATACCGAATCATGAAATGAGATGTAGGGGGAGTGTGTGGTGGGTGTGGGGATTCGTTATTTACCACCAACTAAAGGTTGGTGGTAAATGATGAATAGGTGAAAAAAAGCATTTTTGTGCACGTTTAAGTGTGCAATGTGGCAGACATACATGCCCTTAGGGCATGTATGTGCGCCACATGTGCACACATGGCCGAATCAGGGGTGCAACAGGGTGTCAATGTGACAACCTGCCACCCTTGCATGTGCTCCCCCATTACCGAATCGGTATTTTCCGATTCGGTAATGAGGCATACCTTCCCACCAATGGGAAGGTATGCCTCATTACCGAATCGGTAAATACCGATTCGGTAATTACCGAATTTTTCCGATTCGGTAATATTTACCGACTCATTACCTACATTGCATTTAGCACCTCATAAATACCGAATCGGTATGATTCGGTATTTATGAAGTGGTAAATGCCAGGCCACCTACATAAGGCCCTAGATGCTTTGAGGAACAGATACCCCTTGCATCTTACTCTGTTGGTGGGAAGTCACTCACCACCGTTCTACAATGTTTTCATTTATCTATTAATCCATGCCCAAACTAACTCACCAATTGATGATTATCCACTATGTCGTATTACTCCCAAATTATTACAGTCACACCTGGTAGAAACTGCAACCGTTTCCGAGTAAAAGAAAACCGACAGGGCCTCTCCTTCCATACTGAATTATGCTAATGCAGGCAGGTGTGTTAGGAGTCCGACAAAACCTGTTAGAAAATCTCTGATCTGCAGGTGGAACATAGAGCCCTGACCTCCCAAATCCCACGATCAGAATGCAGTGTTCGATATTTCACACTGTATAATTTGTCATATATACACAGCTTATCCACAAATCATTTTATCAGGATCATTGTAAATGATTTAACTAGTTCAATAATTACACACTTTAGGTAAAAGGTTTGATAAGCTCCAAGTATAAATCTCAAATCTGTAATCAGTTAGTCTAAACCGTACCTAAGTTACAGCTAGTTATAGAACAGCATATTTGGATTGGTTTGTTCGTTAGAATATGTAAAGAAAACCCCGGGAACTCAGTGTTTCAGCATCCCACCATCGACTGACCAGTGTGTTCGATCCATCTATATACGGGTATCTTATGGATGCACCTTTCTTATAATTGGTGCTTTATGGCGTGTGGAGGAGTTAATTCATTATAGTCTTTAGTTTCACAGGAGAGTGAACAGTACTTTGTTCAAAATATAGGGGGATCACTGAAGCTTATTGTTATTTTTCTCCCTCCTTTCTATAAGACAGAATTTGCATGCTCATCTCTGCTGTACTTGTGAAAGTGCAACAGGGAAGGGCCTGTTTAACGTAAGCTTTAGAAAAACATGACACTCGATCACACATTTTATTAGCTGAACAATTTAAAGACTTCTCTGTTGGAAAACAATCAGGCCTTCCTTTTTTGCCCGTACAATAACCACACATTTAATGTTAACATACAGCTATGCTCTTCTGTATGTAACATTAAAAGTACATATAGAATCTGTACCACATAGCCAATGAAATCCCTCATTTATCCAGTAACACAACCCTTGACTTCAACATCCACCCATCAGACGAATGCTGCATACAAACTTGCCCATCAGTGAAATTTCACTTTTAAAAAGCCAGCCCTTTTGGCTTTCAGTGCCTAATTTAAACTGCTTTTATGCACCTTCTTGTATTTGCAAGAGATTAGTTAATGCAACAAAAAAAAAAAAATCTTTTGGTTTTATCTCCCACTGTGATTGTTCCAAAGTTAGGCGGCATTCATATCGCCCCGTCTTCCTTCCCATATTGTTTGGCGCTGTTGTCCAACATGAGATTTCTATATCCTGTTTATTCTTCTAGGTCTAATAAAAATCCAGCTTGCTAGTTGCTTGCAAAAAACAGTTGAGTATTCTCTTTAAATGGTCAGAGTGGGCGCCTATAGGAGAACGTGTACTTGTTTGTTTTTATGTGCATTGTTTTATATTTTATTTCTTTTCATAATAAATACATGGTTTGATATTTCCTTGCATGGGTACTCCGTTAATGTAGTTGCTTGCATAGGTTGCCAGGCTGAAAACCTGAAGTCTATTAAAAATGTAATCTCTGTCTATTGAAGTAATTGTAGAAAAGCAGTTTGGCACAAAACCTTGTGTGGCTTGACCTCCTTTTTGTTGTCTGTTTTGGCAAGGAACATAAAGCATTTGTATACGCATACCCTCTTATAAGGCTTGCTATGATTCTGTTGTACAGCTATTACCCTAAATTCTCAGTCAAATCCCTTTTTAATCCTATTATTTTAATACAGTCCTTGCACATCACAAAAGCCTAATCTTTAAGCATTGCGATTAAAACGTCGGCATTGCTTTCACGATGTAAGCGCGCTTCATAAAAACAAAGTGCTTTGACAATGTATAGATCAGTTTGTTTCTTTGACAATTACAACTATGAAATAATGCTGGATCCTTTCATAAATGGCTATAAATTGGAAAATTGTCTGTTCCATGTGTTTACTGTTATGCTCAGTATTGCTTCTTGTTTCCCATATGCCTATTAGATTGTTTTCTGTTTATTGGAGGCTGACTGAGTTAAATCTGGTTGTTGGGCGGACTGGGCCATAAGCTAAATTGGGGAACACAAACTCTAGATTTGTTAAAAACGAAAAATGCACGAGATAAATATGAATTCCAAACAAAACATCACTTACGTAACAAAATTAAAAGTGTCAAATTTATTTGAGTATCCTTTCATTTTTTTGTAAAGTGCGAGCATTTAGTCCTCATTACAATCAAGCGCTGTTACAGACTTCATGTGTTTGAGATCAGGGGCTTACCATACTTTATAAACTTTGTAAAGAAACTGGAATTTTGTTCTCTTGGACCACTGGAAGCCAGTGAGGGGCTTTGAGAGCCAGAGAGGTTTTGTCTGTTTTTTCTTTAAGTTGTAATAATTACCGAGAAAATGCTCTTCATTGTTTTTAGTTCACCGTCTCAAGAAGATAGAGAACCACTGCTTTAGAAGAGGAACCCCGTGTTGTATCATTGAGAGGTTTTGGCACGTTGATCAATAGAACGTGCTTTGTGTCAAAACTGTTTACATTAAAAGTACAATTGCAATTTTATCCCTCACGTTGTAAGTTTGAAAGTTTTGTTGTATGGATAGAAGTAACTATCCCTTTTCAGCTGTTAAACTATCTCATTTGATCCTTCCTGTAGATATCAAAATGATATCAGGTGAACATATATTGAATGTTTTACTTTGTGGAGACCGGTTATATGCCCTACCTACCTAGCCAACAAATGTCCCTCCTCTGGAAAAAAAAAACCTCTTACCAGGACCCACACATTGCTGATACCCTAATCACATGGTCCAGCAGAGTCTAATTTCAGGCAGCTGCCATGCATCACTGGCTCACACTCCTTCCTGTACCAGCCACCAAAAGCTTCTGAGCTCTAGCCTTTAGAAAGCTTGAAGTCACCTTCTAGGGCTACCTCTGAACTACCAGGCTGTCAGCCATTCAGACAGTAATTGCCACTTCCTCCAATACATCATTGTTGTTGCTTTTCCTGTACTCCCTCTCCCTACCCCTCAGTTTGCTCTCTGCCCAGCATTGTTTCATTCCTAAGGCACTCCCTCTTCTACCCTTACTCTAAAAAACACAAAAACATTTTTTATATCGTACTTTGAACATTGAAGTAAGCACAGGATT
Source organism: Triturus cristatus (assembly GCF_964204655.1). NCBI lineage: Eukaryota > Metazoa > Chordata > Amphibia > Caudata > Salamandridae > Triturus > Triturus cristatus. Next base: position 281,890,980 of record NC_140584.1, on the reverse strand, counting down.
CACATCAGGTGGATTCCAGGTAGATTTATTACCATCAGAGAGGACAACTTATACAACCACACAGGAAAGACTCTAACTGCTAATAAGCTCTCAACACATCATGGAACCTAGAACCCTAGTGATACAATAACACTCCATAATAGAACATAACCACAGATAACATGGACACTACACACCTTCCCCCCCCAAAAAAACAAAAAAAACACACAAAAAAAACCTAAAACATAACAAAATCATTCATTTTAACGGGTGGTTTTCTCACCCGAGAACTTTTCCTTGGAACAGGTGAAATGGATACTTCAACAGGAGAACTAACAAGTTGGTTCTCAACAGGGACCACATTAGATGTTGCAGAGGAACATTGAGTCAAACAAGGTTCAGCAGCATTCCCAACATTATCCAAATTGTCAATATTTGAAGAAGGAAACACCCCTTTAAACTCAGAATTAGAACCATTGAATGTATCCAGAAAATTTTGAAAGTCCCCATTCTCCTCAGTATTCAAAGACTTCTTTACTGGAGAAACAGGTGAATCATCACAAAAATCTTTGGATCTAAATATGGATATCCGTCTGAAATTCCATATTTTGCCACCATGTACCCTAACAGCTCTGCTGAAAACCTCAATTACTTTCACCGGGTCAGACCATTTAGACCATCGTTTGTCAATGCCACCCAATTTAACACGAACTAAATCACCCACTTTGATTTTACAAACTTTTGAAGAGTTGTTGTTCTTCGTGTTTAGCATCTTATCTTGATATCTTTGAATCCGCTCTCTAACCATTTTGAGATCCACCATGGGATCAGGACACTTGTTTTTCCTCAACCAACATGGCATGAGCTTTGAGGACGGCTTCCTTCCTCTTAACATCTCAAATGGAGAACAACCTGTAACAGAATGAGGAGACATCCGATATGTTGTTGTTGTTGTTTGTTTGTTGTGTTTGTTTGTTTTGCTTTGTTGTTGTTGTTTGTTGTTTGTTTGTTGTTGTTGTGTGACATCCGATATGTGTGCAAAGTGGCCCGTAAAGCCTTCCTCCAATCAATATTACTTTTAATAGCTAGCTGTATAGATTCTTTCACAACCCTATTGAAACGCTCAACCTGACCATTAGCCATTGGGTTATAGTTAGAAACTCTTTTATGTGTGACCCCGCATTTGTTTAGAAACATTTCAAATTCATGACTGATAAATTGTGGCCCATTATCAGAAACTAATTCAGATGGAATACCTTCTCTACTAAAAATGTTGTCTAAAAATTCTATCACATGGTTAGAGGTTATTTTGTCTTACCACCTTGACTTCTGGCCATTTCGAAAAATAATCCACTAAAACCACCGCAAAGACCTGTTTAGCAGAAGAAAAATTCAAAGACCCGATAATATCAATCCCTAATTTACTCCAGGGACACAGGGAATACTCAATAGGTGAAATCCCCACAGATAAAGGTTTGACCGATTTGTCATTCTTAGAACATTGAATACAATCTCTAACCCACCTGTCCACCATACCATCCATGCTTGGCCACCAATAGAACTCTCTCAAACGACGTTTAGTGGAAGACATTCCTAAATGTCCTTCATGTGACAACTTTACTAACTGTTCTCTAACACTTTGAGGTGGAACAATCTTATCGCCTCTAATTACGAATCCATGCAAAAACATAAGTTCATCATTAACTTTCCAAAACGAACTCAACTCACCACTCAACTTCCTTTCTTCCGGCCATTCTCCTTGTAAATACTTTACAACATTTTGTAAAACGTCATCTTCCGACATTGCCTTAATCCAAATCTCCTCCGAGATAGCACTCGAACTTACACTTTCCTTCACATCTTCCATAGTATAAGCTACGTCACATTCCTCAGGGGTAATACTTACCCCAGAACTCTCATCTAAAGACAATCGAGACATGCAATCCGCATGAACATTCAAACGGCCAGGAATATACACAACTGAACACTGGTATTCCTGCAATTTAGCAGCTAACCTGGCTAATCGAGCAGTCAAAGTTCTACCACCACCAGCCGCTAACATGTTTATCAGAGGTTTATGGTCAGTCATTAATTGAAACTTTGTCCCCCATAAAAATTGCCTAAAATGCTGAGCAGCCCAGGTACACGGAAGTAATTCCTTTTCAATAGTGGAGTAATTAACCTCCGCTCCTCTTAAAGTTCTTGAGGCATACGAAACAACATACTCCTCCCCAAATTACTTTTGTAAAAGCACAGCGCCTAAACCAGTGTTGCTAGCATCTACCGCTACCATACATTCCCCACCAATAGTAAAAGGTCTCAAAAACGGAGCCACACAAATCTCATTTTTAAGTGTTTCAAAAGCTAGCTTTTGCTCACTTCCCCAGATAAATTTAGCGTTTTTCTTCAGTAGATTGCGCAACGGAAACACTTTCGAGGCATAGTTCTTGACAAACTTACTGTAAAATTCCGTTAAACCTAAGAATGACAACAATTGATCTTTAGAAGTAGGAGACGGAGCCTTAGTAATACTAGCTACATGATCCATTTTTGGTTTGATACCCTCTCTTGAAATCTCGTGGCCTAAATATTCCACATTATCTTTTCTGAATTTGCATTTGGATAGTTTAAGCGTTAAACCTTTACACTGTATGTTATTCAACACCTTTTTTAGATTACTATCATGGTCTTCAAAGTCTTTCCCAAAAATCAGAATATCATCCTGAAAGGCTATGGCACCAGGGCAACCTTCCAGGACATCCTTCATGATTCTCTGAAAGACCGAAGCGGCACTAGCCAAACCAAATGGCATCCTCTTATATTGATACATGCCCTCCGGAGTAATGAAGCTGTCAAGCATTTGGATTGTTCATGTAACATAATCTGGTGGTATGCACTCGCCAAATCAACTGTGGAAAACACACACGCACCAGATAAAGTTGATATCAATTCATGAATGTTGGGTAAAGGATGTCTGTCAATCCAAATCTCCTTATTTAAGCTACGAAGATCAACACACAACCTAAGATCTCCGTTGCCTTTAAGGGAAAGAACTACCGGAGAAACCCATGGGGATGATTCTATAGGTTCTATAATATTCCTTGAAACTAGATCCTTCAACATGTCTTTCAACTTGTCACGATAAGCTAAGGGAACATTACGAACCCTATGTCTTACAGGAATAGCAGAGTCCTTTAGTATTATTTTGTGTTTAAAGTTTGCATATTCCCCAAGCTGATCACTGAATACTTTAGGAAACATTTTTTTTATGTCATCCACGCAATCCCCACTGAAAATACTATATACTGGTGGAGACGCATTGGGATCTAATTTTATGCCCAATTCTTGTTGATGGGGCCACCCAAGTATAGATACCCCTTTGGTTGCTACATATAATTTCCCTTTAGTTGACTTCCCTTTGAAAGACAAATCTGTCCAAAAATAACCTTCCAGTGCAATTTTGTGCCCTGAGTAACTACCAGGTTTAATGTCCGGAGGTAATAATTCTCTGTTCTCCCATAGTTTTATGAAAAGATCCCTACCTATAATGGAGTACCACGCACACGAATCTATCATCATCATGACTTCTTTTCCATCTATTAGTATGGAACCAGATGGAAACCCTTTACAATTGTTTTCAGAAACACAAGCAATGCAATTAAATTCATTAAACTCTGTAGCAATCTCCTCTTCATCACAGGTAATACAATTGACTTTTTGTTGAGATCTGCACATTTTTCCAAAATGACCTGGCTTTTTACATTTAATACAAATTTTAGTCCATGCTGGACATCCCTTATAGTTACCAACATGTTCAAAACTGCCACACCTATAGCAGATCACAGGATTTCTCCTGTTGCTAAATGTATTGTCCTTGAAACTTGGATCTCTTCTAATAAAAACTGAAGGAGTTTTCTTTTGAAAAACCTGAGGCTTCACTACTGAAACTTCAGCTACAGGATCTTGTGCTTTAACGTTGACAATTGAAGGTTGACCTCTGATCTCACTTACAAACTTTTCTGATTGTTCTATGCCTTTAGCGATATTGACCACAGCATTCAAGGAAGATTCAGTACCCAACCATAACCTCTCTTGTATCTTTTTACTTTTGGTTTTCATCATTATTTGGTCTCTAAGCACTTGCTCGTAATTGATGGTATCAAATGCACAAGAACCGGCAAGAGAACGTAAAGCTGACACATAGTTTTCAATGGATTCATCCTCTTTTTGAGCACGGGAATAAAATTTAAATCTTTCCATCACAATGTTTATTTTCTTCCCGAATCTGGTGCTCATCTTTTTAACTGCTACCTCAAACACATTTACACCTTCAGTGCTCTCGAGAGGAGGCAAATTATCAAATTCTTTGATCCCTTGACCACCTAAACAATGTCTTAACAAATCCAATTTGCTTTTTGGGGAACAACCTTCCTCCTCTAAAACCTCAACATAAGCTAGAAACATGGGATACCATAAATCCCATTCCATTTTAGGTTCTCCAGCTGTAGGCAAAAAATGTGGTGGTGCCGAAATGTTAGACATTTTAATAAAAACTTTTAGTTGCCTTTACACACAAAAAAAAAATATAGGCGTAATTAAATTGCTTAGTCTTGTTTTTTTTTTTTTTTTTTTGATTGAAGAGTAGAAAAAAAAATGAAAAATAAAAATTTGAATGAAAATGAGTAACGTGACTTCTCTCATTTTTTTCCTTAAATTAAGCAAAATTGTATAAGTCAAGTAATGCTGCTTGCCACACGAGTAAAGTTGCCAATATTAATCACTGTATCCGAAACTAGACCAATCCAAGATGGCGGCTAAAACGCGTGACATCATCACGCTCCCAGCATGCTTTTCTGACTTGGGATCTTCCGTGAGAAGGGAAGCGCGTAATCAAGAGAATGCAGAAGATGGTTCCTGACAAGAACGCTGCAGCTAGGGCTAGAGCTCGAGCGGGTGAGTGTGGCTTTTTCAAAACATAACCACGTAACCGCTACGATCTCCCCAGCATACGCACGGCAGTATTTCCATACACAGAAATTTTCCGATTTTGGTGAAACACACTGCCGCAGGCGCGATCAAAGCGCAAGACGATTTCACACACTGCTGCAGGCGCAATCAAAGCGCAAGACAGTTTCACACCGTGGAGACCACTAAGAAAGTGTCATAGGCACAAGTATCGACCGCTTCAATAAACGATTGAACAGCAGTATCAAACAGCCGCAGGTGCAATCAGAAGCACATACCATTTAAACAGCCGCAGGTGCATTCATGCACAACCAAAAAAAAAAAATACCTTGAACGCGTCTTCACTAGTGAACGCTGTCCTCCTCTGACTCCCAGTCGTCGCCAGTGTGAAGTAAGCACAGGATTCACATCAGGTGGATTCCAGGTAGATTTATTACCATCAGAGAGGACAACTTATACAACCACACAGGACAGACTCTAACTGCTAATAAGCTCTCAACACATCATGGAACCTAGAACCCTAGTGATACAATAACACTCCATAATAGAACATAACCACAGATAACATGGACACTACAAACATCACTCAAACCCACTGTAAATAACAGATGCCACGATTACCCAATTTATGGAGCTCATTTTACTGGCATCCGGGAGAATGAAAAGCTGAGTCAAGCTTTCCGTAATTTCAACTACTATGCCTGACTAAATCTGGAGTCCCTGCGTGTTTAATTAAATGTAACTAGTAACTTTAGACTGATAGCATCATTCTGTTTGTTTAGCTTACTGGTAGTTTGAAGCGCAACAGCACCACCCAAATGATCTATAGCAATGTAGAGAATGTAATTGAATGACTGTCTAGAAGGCTTGCTAAAATTATAGTGTGACTAATTGTGAAGAACGAGACTCTTTTACATGGAGGAGACTTGATTGCGATTAGGTGGATAAATTGTGTTGTCTGCACTGCAGCTTAGATATATGTACTTGGCAGAACGTGGGTGTGTTATAATTCTGAGGAAAGGTAAGCTGCCAGATTGATGATGATGTATGTTCAGAATCTTCTTGGAGTATTCTCAGACTGCCCATATTATATTAGACTCCTAAAATATAGACTGTACAATCCCCACCCACTGGCACACCCAATAAGGCACTGTTGCTGGCGATATTTCTATAATTATCTTAACTAAGTAAGATGGCATTTACCCTTCACCCATGTTGTCTGCCTTTCCCACTATTTTGTTGTGGGAGATTAGTACACTAAACTGATTGTAAAAGATCTTCATAATTACATTCTAGCAAAGGCAGATTTGGTGTTCGTCCCAATTCAACTTTCTAACCACAACTCTGGCAGTTCTCACGTTCATTACCATCTATTTCAACAAGAGGGAATTGACTCTGTATCCCTTGCCACCATTGGTTCCTGTTTAACAGGCACCTGGATACTCTTGTTAGATCTGCTGTTTTGTGAGTGCTGTCAGGAAAGATGCATCATTAGAAGTGTAAAGTGCTTCACTTTCAACCTAATTCTTTCAATAGCCTTCTTAGATGTTGTCCTAACTTTGATGTTCTACAGAGCACACACACCATTGGGGCGAAGGGTTAGGACATTGTAACCATGCCTCTTAATAAGGCAGTCGTCATACCAGCAAAATTGTACGGATGGGACCTTAAAATAGGAAGTTCTGCACAACCAGTTTCCTTTCCAGTCGTGGTGAAGGAGAACAAGATCGGAGTGCAGAATTTTCTTTTGCTTATTGAAAGGTTTTCCTATTTTAAAAGGAGGGCGTTATTTTACCTTAATTTGATCTGTTAATGATTTGTAGACTGGTTCTAGCTGAACGTTGATCAGCACAGCCAACCAGTCTCTCTTTAGAGGCGTTCAAAGATTCAGATGCTTTGTTTTCTTCAGTTGTCTGGGATAAAATAGCCACATTTGCATATTTAGATTTGTGGCGACTTTTGTGCCAATTTATTATTTATATATTCTTATTTAAAGCTGAATTATTACTATGTTCCCGTGGCAAATATTTGTGGAGGCTCTCGAGGGAAGCTCCTACTGGGCACCAGCTTTGTCACTTGTGGTCTTTTATCTCTGATGTCCCAGGGCCTGACCTACTATTAGACCCAAAATGGAATATTAAGTACACCCAATTAGCACATGATCTTCGGGGTAGCGGGAACATCCAAATCTTACTTACCGAGATAGTGCAGTCACTCAATATAGTGCTAATTACATACAATAATTCGATGTCTTGATGATAAAAAAACACACACAAAAAGAGTACTTTTGGGAAGCGACTGTCCCCTAGGTGGTGTACAGGACTGTACCCTGGCTGGCGTACAGGCATGTCCCCAGGCCTGCTTTCCCATTGATGAATATCTGGTTCCAGTTTGTATTTTGGCCCCAGCGTTCCGCTAATCTAGTGTATGCACAAAGGGCTAAGTCTGCCTTTGACAAAAGTTTGGTCCTGGAAGCGGGGGGGGTGCACCAAGCAAGCCCTCAAAAGTGACAGAGAACTTCTATCCCTGTCACAGGTTATTTCGTGTAGCATAGTGGTGGAAGCATATTGTGTTTTGTAGTGATAATAGTGTGACCAAACTTTATATCTGCATCACAGGCGTGGGAGCCTATTGGCTCACTTAAGTAAATTTCCGCTGCTAGCTTTGTACCTGGATACTAGCGCTGAGATTCCGAGCAAATGGATGTTAGTGTGATTGAGATGACTAGACAGTGTATGATAGAATGAGGAAACCAGAGTACAACATGCCTGTATGTTCCATTATGGGAGCCCTGACCTGTTTCTGTGCACGAGATGAGGCGAGATTCGTTTCCCAGACAGTAGAAGTTTGTCGCTAACATTCCTGAAACAAATGGGAGGGAGAGAACCTAGACACTAAAGTGAGTAAAGAGAGAACTGGTGCTCCCTTAGAAATTCTATTACATCCTTTCATGTGGAGGGTTGCTGATTAGCCGTTCTGGAGACTGTTGTTTTGTGAATAGTATGTGTTAAGTGCGGGACTGCATTTCCTGTGTCACGTTGTCAACTGCTAGCCCTTTGTGTTTCTTCCTGATCAGTCGCAGGTGAGGCTGTGATGGTCATGTGCAGACTGCTTGGACATCTTTGTGCCTCTGGTGTAAGTTTCCCAAGCCCGGGGATGAGTTTGCTGTGAAGAGCATCACACAAGACAAAGGCTGAGTCTAGAAGACTGCCTGAGAAGGACACATGAAAACTGCCTACCCCAAACAGGTTCTGAAAGTGTAAACGGAGCATATGCAGCTGTCTGCTGTACATTTAAATAACCGTGGGAGCTGCTGCAACACTTGTTACAGTTCTAAGTCCTCTCTGACCAAGGGGTGGGTGTTCCTCAGGCTACCCAGAAGACTACTGTGCAGCCAGAGCTGGTATCTGCCTGCTTCCCAGAGGTGAGGGGATATTTCCTTGAGTCTTATCTGGAGTCAGAACTGCTTTCCATGTCCTTGAACGGGAGGATTTGAGCCCACATTACAGGGAAACTTACTGTAGGTTGTATACAAGACCCATTGGCCAGAGTGCTGTGGTCTATACACCAGAGACTCTTGAAGAGCATGTCTGGCATGCTTTTGATTTGGAGCCGGTCAGTAAACCCATGTGGAAGGTCCGTGGCACTGCTGAAGTATGTCCGAGCGAATCCCATCATCATCCCGGTCATTGCAGCCATGACTAAGTTTTCCCACTTGTCTTGAACTGCTGAAGAATGGATTGCCATGCGTACGGCTCTGGTTTGTGTACAAAAAATTACTGTTGTCATGGTAGCTGTGGCACTTGTCAATTGTGTGCCTTGTGGACTACACTACCCAGAAGAAGCAACTTGCCTCTGGGTACTTTTGTCCCCATGTGTGTAAGTACTGATTGGCACTACTTCTCAGTGAGTCCTATCGGACCCAGCCATTACTACTAAAAGCTTTTAAACCTGCCAAGTCATCTCCCTATGACCTGCACCTGGAAAGACTGCATCACCAGCTCAGCACATGGAGGCCCTGCAACCATCACCAAGCCATACCATTCCAGAGGGAGTAAGCCTACTGCAACCCGGTCGGGCCCACCTGCTGCCGATGGCATCAAGCCTGGAAGAGGGCTGCTGTCCAAAGACAGTTGTCATGGCTTCCAGGACACTGCAGTGCAGCCTATGTCAGCCTGAACCAAACTGGTCAGCTGTGGCCAGCAAGCCTCCAGTGAACCTGGATAATGAGGTGGGGAAGCTGACCCGTGCCTTACCGCAGGTGAGAGAAGGACTTAATACTAATATAGCCCACAAGAAACTAAGGACTAAAGAGGGGAAATGCTGCACCTGCATTGTTCTCTATTCCTGAAAGACTCTAGTATACAAGAGGTTTAGAGGGGTACAGTTAGTGGGCACACTGTCATCCTAGCTGTATTAGCCTAGCACCCACATATTGGTTATTTAATACTTTTTGTGTAAATATGTAGTATTGCATCTTATTGTGTAATAAAGTACTCGTCTTTTTGCTGTGAGGAGCACTGAGCTGAACAATCATGTTATTGCAATGCTTGATGTCTGTTTAGCTCTGAGCCTCGTGTGTCCCTACACAAACCTCCCTTAGAAGCCATAACAAATTTAACATAACTGTACCGTCCCAAAGAAGGTAGAGAGCCCCTCTCTGTTCTTGGGAGGTGCGAGTTCTTTAATGGCCTTGACAAATTCATGTTCCTGTTGAGTGCCTTCCTAAGTCAATGTGCAACCTATCTACCTGAACAAACTTGCATTTACTAGCCTTAAGTGTTAGGACACTCTATTTTAGCTTTCTATGCAGTTTGTCTATTATCTCTCGGAGTGTCAAGCTAAATTAATATGTCATCTTAGTAAATTTTAACTCCCTGGATGTAAACCAGTACAGCTTCCATGGCACGGTAGAAGTCTGAACTCACTGAGACTAATGCACAAGGCATGGAAATGAACCTGTATGTACCCATGGAAGTTAGGAAAGATGTAAGATTACTAGAGTCATCATGAAGTGTAATCTGATGATAAACTCGGCTTTGATCTAAGGAAGAAAACCTCTTGGCTTTGTTTAACTCAATAATCATTACTGTAACCTTTATTAGAGGATGTTTATCTACTACAACACGTTTATGAAGCTTATGAAGGTCTTACGAAAGTCAGTGCAGTCTTGTCTCACCCACTTGTTTTTGTGTCACCACACTTGAGGGCAACCATTCAATAACTTCTACTTTCTCATTTATGCCTTCAAAGCTTAATCTGTAACTACATCATCTTTGACTGTGAAAGTTTTATTCCTCATCTTCCAAGCAATTGGTATATTTCCTCACTTCTTTTTGTGAACATGCTTTTGCAACTTTTATGGGTGAGCTTGATTTAAAAACGAATCTAAGTAAATCGTTTTCCATGACAAGTGGTCTTAGGGTCGCTAAAACTTGTTCCAATGCCGTTTTGGGCACAAAAACACTTTAATTATATTAGACCTCTTATCTTAACGTTTGCTGTCTATATCTTTCTTTGATGTATGAACTGTTTTTATTTCCTTTTTAATGATGTTGGGTATCTTTTATGGGTGTATTACCAAATAAAGATTTTGTTAATTGATTGATGAACATAACCGTCAGGCAACCTAGTTTCTCCTTAAAAACCTGTGGAAAATCTGCTCTATAGTTTTCTTTATTACCTACCACATTCTTATGCTTTGAGAAGGCACATTAGGATCTTTTATTAAATTCATATCTTTTTGATGAAATCAGCTGAATATGCAATCGCCCTGTGTCAAAATGTATTTTTCCTGTGAGGAATCGCCTATTGTACTCGACACACCCAAAAAAGTATCTGAGAAAATGTTATTGGTTCGCCTTAATCTGTGGGTTTGCTATCTGGTTCAAATATTTTCACCTTTTCCTTCAAAAATCAAAATCAATGTAATCTTTACCCCTGAGTCAAAAAGCATTTCCACTTCATAATCTTTAACTTCTCCATCAGTCTATCTTCCATCCTTTTGGTTTCATCCACCCAAGGTTGACTGTGCTCGAGCCTTTTAGCTATTTTTAGTGCCTCAGTTAACTTGGAAACATTCTTTAACCAAATTTCATGCCAGCCTGTTTCGAAATTTCACCCAGGCATATAGTAATCCCTCAGTTGTTCCTCAAAATATTCTCCAAATGTATAATCCTTAAATAACTTCCTCAACTCTAGTGTATTTCTCAGTAGAGCTTTAGTAGATCTCAGTAGTTCCTTAAGATTGACCTCAAAATCATTGAGTACTACCGACTCCTTAGTAGTTAGGTCTGAGAGGTGTTCATAAATCTCATGTCGTTCGGTATCTAAACCGTGCATGAGCAAAAATAACTTCCTTTCCGCACTAAGATTAGTTCCACAAACCCTTGCATAGTGCTTGAAAATGTTTCATTTTGGCCCTTTTATAGGGATTCACCTGGAAAAATTAGAAATAAAGTCAATGGACTGATGTTTTGCATTTTGAAAACAAGTTTTCTACAAAAAGTAATGGAATAAACACCTTTTCATTTTGGACAGTCTTTACTACTCACATAACACGTACACACAGATTCAACAAAGTCTTAATGTTTTACACTCTGGTATCCTCTATCTCTAAAGTGTTCTGTAGTGCAAAACAAGTTGCAATTGTTGTAGGTTTCAGGATAAGTAGCAGGATTTGAAGTCTTCATTTTTCTCTACTCGATACCCGAGAACTGTATTGGTTAGTGTGTCAACTTTCTTGCCTACTTAATATAACAATTTTATAAATATATACACATTCAGTGGCTCCTAGAAGAGAAATACTCCCAAGAAATGTTTGTGAAAAATGTTCACGTGGTAGCAGAGTATAAAAAAAGATCCCGGAGTTGTAGCTCATGCCTTAGGGTAGCTTGAATGTAAACAGCTAATAGTGAACAAGCAAACAGCCTGTAAGAGCAACAACTGAGGTCCTCTTTCTACCGCCATTGAATATGGGCATGTCAACACAACACTTCGGCTGTCATTGTGAGATACTCTTCACTAGACACGCATCTCTTACCTCGAGTGATGCGAGGTATGCTTATCCAGTCAACGCAAGGTACTTTCCTCCTGACAAAAGCCTCTGTTGGCTTCAAGCATCCTGCTTGCTTCAGAATGGCACGAGCACTGCTTTAATGATCTAAGCAGCTGATGAAAATGAAAGACGTACCCAGATTTCTCACAGTGATTAAAATATTGTGTTTTTCACGCACTCCCTCAAACATCACATTAAAGTATACTGTTTGCCTAAAGTTATTGAAGGTTGCCTGTGCCTATTTACATCTCTTTGAACAATGTCATTCTGCTCCGCAACATATCTGTCAAAATCTCCTCCAATTAGAAATTCATATTTTTCACCACCACAATCCTTAAAAAGGATCAGATTGGTCTGCTTGCCTCACGTATAATAATCCTCTTTTAAACATTCGATGCCCACTAGTTTTGATACCATACACTTTCCACTGTCAATAAGTATTGGGTGATCCCCAGTTTGTGATTTTACCTATGAGGCGCTGTACCATAGTGGTTAAGTCCTCCAATTTTCCTTCATACTAGTTTTAAAAAGTACTTTGATAAAGGAGCACAACGAGTAAGAATTGGTGGTCAAAGAAAGTTTACTTCCATATGTGCCTCAGCCACTGTCCAGCTTTCAACTCCCAGGACATCTTCCCAAAATTCTCCCGTATCTCACCATCCCATCTTAGGACTCCACATTCTTTTCAGTGCAGGTGAAGCTGCAGGGTAATTCGCACTAGCACCCTAGACAGTTCAGCTTGCATTGCCACATTGTGACTGCTTACCATCACTACCACTGAGAGTCATGTGATGAAAGGGGTGTACTTGGCCCATTTTGCAGAGCCATGTTAAGACAGATCCTGGGACAGCTGTAGTAACCCCCCCCCCCCCCCCCCCCCCGGTAGAACGTGGAGAAGGGCCACTGCTCTGTTCACACAGACAGATTTGGGTAGTGTGCTTCTACAACACTTCCCTCTGCCACTCCAATGCTCGCTCTACTGTCCTCCACTTGTGTGATACCACCTGCTATCCCTGATCAAAGTACAGGCCACAGATGTGGAAGTATTGAGAGCAGACTCAGGCTTGCAGCTATCTCCAAACCTGGCCTGCACCACCCTTCCCATATTAAATCACAAACACGTCAGTTTAGCATTTCCATCAAACTATATTTAAAAAACGCAATAATATCATATTCTATTTCTTAGAAATAAAAAACAATTGACAGAGACCTCAAATCACACAAACAACCCCATGAAACATTTGATGCGTACACTTAATCAATGCTTGTCCTACTTAATGGAACTGAAACTCATGGCCAAAAAATACAATACGGGGTATTCACACCTTGTCCTACAGTATATTGTGTATTGTAAAACCATCCAATCCTACTATAAACACATTTAGGAGACAGACAACAATACCATGTCTGCTTCCTACTGTGCCAAATTAGAATCACAGCTCTTCTGCAGGCAATGAAAGTATTTCTTTCGGGTCACTTGATGTTGCTGACAGCAGACATGAAGCGATGTTATCTGACTCCATTTCCACATGCTTTAAATCCTCTTTTCTGCTAACACCAACAATATTATTGTTACAGCAGCACTAGAGCAACAACTCCATTCAACGCAACTGAGGCCTGCAGAAGAGAGAATAATTAATTCTTTCTCCCTGCATGCTGAGTGAGTTTTTTGTGTGACCTTTTCCCCACGCAAAGTCAGGAAAAATCTCAACTGAGGGGCTGTGCAAAATCAACTTCCTTCTCAGTCAATTGAAACAGTGTTACCCAGTATCCACTTCAGAGATCCAGCAAACGCGAGGGTCTGCCAACAACAGCTTAAGTGCATTTTCATCCCTCAATGACCGGCCAGACAAGTTTATATTGTGGATACTCACGACCATGTAGCTCAGGTCGAATCATTGATTTATTTGTGGATAAAAACACTGGATGATGATTTGAAGTCTGCTATTGAAACAGCAGCTGATAGACCACCCAGATCGGCGAAGGGAGCTTTAGCTCAAGGAGAACATTGATGGGATAATGCTCATAGAATGTACATGGGGACTTGACAACTGGGATCACTGCATTTGATTTCAGTGGAGACATGGTTCGGACGAGATAAACCTCAACCGCAAACCCCGGTTCAGAACGGAGACATGCATAATATCATGCATACAGTATTGTTTTTAAAAGGTACATGGGTAGACCCAAGATTTTAAGCTGTCTATTAAAAAAAAGTTTCTCCTTTGCAATGCATATACTTAAAATCACAACCTCTCTGCCATGATAATATATCTGCACATTATTGCAGAGATTGTACACCACTTTACAGGTAGAAGAGTCGGTGCTTATGCTTTCTTCAAAACCGGCATAAGGGAGACCTTATCATGCACAGCAGATGCACAGATGCTCGACAGTGTGGATACTTTGAGACAGAAAGAACATATATATTTTACCATACTGCATCGAGGGACCATCAAGAGCTTAACACCTTATAGTTTAAAGTAGGTTACGCCTATGATCTGGTACCAGAAAGAAAGCATCAACAAGGACCGATTCAAGGACAGCACAGTGGTGATGAAGCCAACTCTTAAGGGTTGAAAAGCTAATAAGAGGCTAACCATGCTTGATAAGTGTTCAACTTGATTAAATCCTTGAATCTGCGTGCTCTTCTCCCTCTAGTCTTATCATTACTAACCCTATGAACATTTCTATTAAAATTAATTTTTGGACATCCAGAAACTCATTCATACTGTCAAACGTCTCCAAATCCCTATTGCATGCACCCCTCTTTATTACACAATCTCACCTCCTTCCTCTGCAAAAAAAGTTTTCATAAACACTCTTGAGACTCTGGTCTTCCTGATCACTGTAGAAGGCAGCGCCTCTGTTTTCTCCTTTTTTTTTAAAGGTAAAAGTTCATTCTTCTAGCCATCACATTAGCAGGATGTCAGTAAGCTATAGGCTTTGTGCGCTCACCTCCGTTCACTAGCTTTTTTAAAGCCTCCATTGTACTGAGGATAAAACACACTTTTTCCCCCCCAAGGTAACAGTTTCAGGTTGCACGTGATTTTTTTTCCCCAACTTTCTATTCTAGGCCACTCTTCCAAAGGGAAGACCACCTGCGTAGGCTTGATCTCTGCAGGTCCTTGAATCACTGTGTAGAATATAGGCCTTTAGGAAGGATGGCACCTTGTTTCTCAGTTTCTAGGTGGCCAGTTTTGAGAAGCATTGAGGAGATGATAATTTCTAGCTGGTCATCCCAAACAGTTGCAAACTGCTACAAATTGGCTGTGAAGAATGCCTCTTAAGGATTGTGTGCCCCCTGTTTTAGAGGTATGGTAGCCACTTCTGCACTTTTTAGGGGTGTTCCTGTTGAAACAGTTTGCCCTACTGCAACATGGTGTTTTGTGCATTCCTTCGCCAAACATGATTTTGTGTTAGAGAAACTACAACTATCAGAGTTCGGTATATTTCTTGTTGTGCTCTTCTGTGGATCCTCGACCCTCAACTTTCTTCTCGAATGCTATGAGTGATATATTTAAGAAATCTTCAGGAGCTAGTATAGTTAGAAAGTTACTTTTCGTTAAGTTGTTTCAATGGATACAGTAGCTCCTGTAAATACTTTCTGACCCTCCAATATTTTTTGGGGCTATCTTTTTGTGTTCTGGAGGTTATATCTTTCTATTTTTGTCGTTCTGTCCTCTTTCTGCCATGCCTGTGTGAGGGGGGGTGGAAAAACCTGGACGGAATTATTATTATAGCACTGGAACATTAAATATGTTGTCCTGCACATAATTTCATGTCGAGCTGAAGACCCTATTCAGGACTTCAGGATTTGGGGCCATATGTATGAAAAACGCGTTTTGCGATTCTCAAATTGCGATTTTTAGGAAATCGCAATTAGAGAATCTCAAAATGCAATGTATGTAGGATTTGCTAAATATTTTGCGGATCCTACATATTCCTTATTTGCAAATTACAAATTGAGATTCGCAAATAAGGAATACCTTCCCATTCATTCCTGTGGGCTAGAAGGCCCATGGGAATGAATGGGAAGACATTCTCAATTTACGATTCCTAATTAGAGAATCAGAAATTGAGAATGCAATTTCAAGGTTGCAAGGATGTCAGTAGGACACCTATGCACTAAAAAGTGAATTTTTCAAAGAAATCGCAAATTACCACCAACCTGAAGTTGGTGGTAATTTGCGATTCCTTAAGCCAAAATCGCACAACTTGGGTGCTTCCTACATTGCATTTAAGCAATCGCAATTTGGGATTCCTTAAATGCATTCGCAAAATAGGGAATCGCAAATTTTGCGTTTCCTTATTTTGCGAGTGGGTTTTTGTGTGCTACATTGCACACTGCCTAAATTGTGATTGCAAACGCTGAAATTCTGCGAATTTGGCTTCATACATATGGCCCTTGGTCTGTCACTTGGGGAAATGGGACCTACATTATCAATCAGACAAAAATGGCTAAAGACTGGTTACTTTTTAGGTCGAGCCTGGGCAGTGCATGCACTGCTCTGTGAGGCATGCTGTATTCAGGTAGGGACTTGAAGCTCTGCCCGCTCTCCCCCAATACTTTTTGATTGGCTTGTCATTGTTCACTTTAAACTGTGGCTGTTCATTGGTCAATAGGCTTAGTAGTCCCTCCTTAGTTCCACCTTGTCTCATTTTGTAACCTCCCATGGCGACACCCCTTGTTACATGTGTTGATACTCGGTAGGCCTTAATTACAGCCTCCGAGCACTATTTTCTCAAATATCTTTGTCTTGCCTGCTGTTGCAGGCAGGACACTCTCTCTGAACGCTTTTTAAAAAAACATATATAGCAAGGGCGCTGAATGCATTTGCAATGCAATAGATCTCGCATTTGCAAGAGTTTAAGCTATTGGCATTGTAAATGACAATGCCTTTTATTTATGTTTTATAAACAACACATAAATAAAAGGCATTGTCATTTACAATGCCAGTAGCTCAAACTCTCGTAAATGCGAGACCTATTTTGCAAATGCTTGTTATTTTCTGTGATTCTGATGGGGCAGATACAGGGTTCATTAGAGAGGAGTCACAATTTTTGTGTTGATGTGAGACGCATCCCGGTCTGGGCAGTGTGTGGGGTAGGTCCACCGACGGATTACGGTGAAAGCACGACACTACATTCCTGAGTGTCTTTCCATGCTGGGAGTCGATAATATGAACCAGCTACCCGATTAGGGTTGGCTGATCCGATTTACAGGTGCTACACGTGTGGTACTGTCTGTGGTTTATCTGTTCTACCCACTTAGACAACCACTAATAGTGTAGATCACACTGTTGTATTTGGTCGTGAAGAATTGCCGTCTACCTTGACACGAGAGCAAGAAACATGTTGACCACTAGATAATGCGCAATATCGTGTAACATTGAGCTAGGGGTGCGCTAGATTCTCCTTTTTAGGTCTCGGCTAGCGTAGGCTGCGTAGACATGCGCAGTCTCGCTGGCGAGATTTAATGTTTTCGGTTAGTTTTCTCTAGTGGGCTTTAAGCCCCGCCCCTCCTTTCCATTGGCTGGCACCACCGTTTATGCTAAACGGTGGCCAGCCATTGGAAAAGAGCGTCTCTGACGTACACTTTTTCTCTTTTAGAGCCGTCCCAGTTGGACTGGCTGCCCCGACTTACTGCTGGCGTAAAAGTTTTTTTCATCTTTATGGGGCCAAACACATGGCCCCATAAAAATAAGAAACCAGTCATGCGAGTCAGTCCAACTGGGACGGCTCTAAAAGTGGAAAAAAAAGCAGGAGGCCTTGTTGGCGTTGCTTGTATTCCCTCGTGTTCAGCGTTGAACCTAGACTCTTCTACCATGAAGCAATACCGCAAAAGAGTCATGCAGGAGGAACAACGTGCCGATAGGTGTGCGCCTGCATCTGACGCTGTGCGCACAGCACCAATGGGAAACCGCTAAAAATGGCATAGAAGCGCGAGGGACACAAGGCGAAAAGACGCCTACAATACTGTTATAAGGCGTTTGACAAGTGCTCAATGAAACTAAGAAAGGACTAAGACGTCAAATTGATCCCTAAATCATAGTAATCTGAAAACAGAAGTAGGGCAAGGATAACCGTTAGTGGAAACACGGTGCTTTACTTATAGCGCTATTTGGAATTTGAACGGGCGTCTGTCCTTCTTGTGTTTTCTAATTAGTCTGCTTTTTGTTTCCATGATGTGCCACGGGACGCGTTGCAGATCCATTAGAAGCATTTTCAACACACATCGAAACGCTCATGCTTCGCTAGTAAAAGCGGATAGAACTGAAAAAAAAACCTTTTACTAAGGTGCCAGAGATGGAAGGAAATGTATGCTTGCAAAGCCGTAGGATCCCTATTCTTTTACGTTTTTCAGACCAGTGCCCGTGTAGAATCTGCTGTTCGATGCCTCATTTACATGCATCACAAAGTAGTGATGCACTAAGGGACTACAGCGGGAAAGTGCGAAGCTTGGACTAACTTGGGTTATCGTCGGGCGAGGAACTGAGACCCTTTACAATTCCTTTTGTACATCATGTACCAACTCTAGCACACGTTTGGGTTCAGCGGGTGAGTCGGTTTACTTAAATGATATGTCGTTATAGGTAAACAGTTGGATACGGAAAGGTGTTCTTCCTTTCTTTGAAATCTTGTTATGTTTAGGGTGCAGGAGTGTCGGATTCAGGCACTAAATAAATGGATTGTGTTTTTATTTTATTTTTTTAAATATGCTGATCTTTTTAAAGAGCAACATGGAGACAGCCTGCTGTCTGCCCTGCCCCTTTCAAAATTTGACCCGCCCCCAACTGTTTATGTTCGGGATCTTACGATCAAACGCCTGGAGTATGTTTGTTTCCCGCAAGATTGGTTTCATGGACAAGTGTACGGCTTCCTACTTTTGAAGGTGCTGTTGACTAAAGGCACCAGAGAACAAACAAAAGCTTTTTACGTTTGCTTTTATTACTGTTATTCAATATTTCATGTTTTTCATATGCATATGTATGCATATATATATATATATATATATATGCGTATGCATTTCTAAATATGTATGTTTATATGTGTATATATACATACATCTAGGAACATAAATATATACATCCGCATATTTATATTAATACAAATATTAATGCAGCCATAAACATACATAGAAACATGCATATTAAGGACATGAAAGTATGAAAAACACTAATAAAAAGCAACACTAAACAAAACAAAATAAATGAAAACAGCATTGCTTAGACTTTAATAAAGACGAGACCTGTTGCAGTTTTAATGCTTGTTAACCAGGATAGGAGTCATTAAATATGTTTTGAGTGATCTCCTATTTCCTGTTTTAATCTACACAGTCTAGTGACCCACTTCACACACATCTCCACTCTTTTTTAGGCCCCTCACACCCACTGCACCAATACGGCATGGAATAAAAGATCTCCGCCAAAGAGCCCCTCATAGGGTGCCCGTCGGGTATTGCAGCGCCGACCTGACGAGGAGCACGCCCTATGATGAAGCATGACAGCTGGCTGGGTGTGTGTGGGCACTTATTCCGAAAAGAGGAATTCCCCTTTTCCTCCCTATGTTCAGTGTACATTGTTTGACACTTAATCAGCCTAGTATCCCTTTCCTTGTCAGGAACTGCATACCCATCGTGTTGGATTACTTTTGGGCACGTATGTTGGACCTGTACTAAAGCCCACAGTCCCCCATTTTGGTTATTATGTGAGACACATAACATGTTTTTTGTTCTAATGCAGATTTATGTTGCTTTTCGAAACTTGATTCTGCTTGTTTTGTAGAAGTGCAGGTCACCATACTTAGAATATTGGGTGATTTTCTTGAGGTGGAACACAGCAAAAACCAAATACCTTTTAAGTGGGTGGTTTGACTACTCCAATTTGCTTTTAATTTAGAGATTGTCTGTTACTTAACTACTGTGTCACCATTCGTCCCAACTGCTTTATTTGTTTCATGGCCAAGCCTGAAAGAAGACTATATCACAACTGCTGAAAGGATTAGACCAATTCTGCAAATGTTTAAAGTTTGTGAACTAGGATAGATCAAGTCATATAAACTGTTAGACTTTTAAGCTGTTATTCTCGCTCCCTCTGTTTCTATTTCTGTGTTATCTAGGGTCTACTTAACCAAGTTCCAGACCATTTCCCCGATCTTACTTGGGTTTATGCTGCTCTTTTGCTCTTCAAACAAAGACACTGTGTTTGCTTTCTGGATTCAGTACCAGGTTCTGACAAATTAACTTTAAGTGGGTTCTCAATTTCGTAACCGAGACCTGAGCAAAAGGTTCACATATTTGACGGGTGAGATTGTGTGGAGTTGGATTCTGCCTTCTTGAGTGGCTACTGGAGGGTCAAAAGATTGGCTGTCACTCCCTCGGTTTCATGAAAGTAGTTAATGTTAATATTCGGCTTCCTCCTGGCTCTTTAAGTAGGCTTGCCCTGTCTGCCTGATAGTAAGTTTAAATTCAGTCATCTTCTAAAGAAGCACACCGTCCAACTATCTGAATTGTATACTAAGGATATCATATGTCGGTAATTGTATAGTGCTTTATGTCATGCAGTAGCACCTTCATAATTATGGTTTGGGGGGAGTGGGAGGATGAAAAGCATGACCAGAAGATGTACAAAGAGGGGACAAGACTGAGTAATTTAAAATGTCATAATAAGATGTGTGCCAGCTATCTCTTTAATTTCTACTCTTACTGCCGATGGACGACTCAAAGATATGAAACAGTAAATCGTGTTCTCTTTGTAACCATGGCATCCAATCATAACATGTTATGTTTTGCATGGCTTCTGCCGAAAGTCTCTACTGTTTGCACAAGATTCTAAATCTGGTAAGTCACGTATTTGACGTAGCAACAGTTGATGTCAAAACTCGTTACCCATCTATAAATCTATATTTTAATGACTCCCCACAATCCTTTTAATAACGTTTTTAACGAATCAGTACTTTCCGATAGCATACCCTTTTTAAAATTAAGTGTTGACATCCAGTTCCCATTTTTTTTTCCAGAAGTCCCCTACCTTCTGAGCTCTGCAGACAGTATGTGGAATATTCATAACTAGGCTGGGCTCAGCAGGGGCTGTTAGCCAAGAGGCTGTTTAATATACGAGCAAGGGGAACCTGCACATGAGACTCCAGAAGCGCACAGTGGCATGCTGTGTCACTGTCTGAAGGGCAGCTGTCTCTTTTGTCTTTTCCTGGGGACCCAGAAGGGTTTGTTGGATGGAAAGGCAGTCGCTAATAAGTGTTTTTGTTTGTGTTTGTTAGCTGTATTCTGTTTTGCGTTGTGTAGAAAATTAAAGCATAATTTCAAAATAGTTCAGTTGTCTCTTAGTGGATGCTGCACAAAATAAACGTTAGCGTAATCTCATCTCACAACATTTAGCAGCAATTATGTCATTGCATTGGCCTTTGTATAGCGAGCATTATGTTATTGGTAAGGCCTTGATTCCAGGACGTATTTTGTCCTATTCCCTCGTAGCTCTAGCTCAGAATTCAGTTTCGTGACTTGCAGGACTTCTGTTCTTGGATCGGCCTGGTTTCTAAGATCCAAGTTAAGTCTTTGGTATGGAAGATGCTCACGAGTAGTTTTTAACACTACTGGCCGCGCCTCAAAGGGTTCACATCGTGGGTGACTCGCAGACAAAGTGCAGAGGAACCATAAGCCTACCTTCAGGTGCTCCTACTTCAGTTTAACACGCCTGGTGCATTTGCAGTAGCTGATTCTCCGTGTATACGTTTGTTGGTGTAAAGAGTGATGTCACGTCCGTGTGCTCTACGCATGAGCTCGGAGCTTGTTTCTCCGTCGCTGTAGCGCCTCATCTCGTGTTTCTCATCTTATGTCGGCGAGAGAAGTCCGCGGGCACGTTGGCAGCAGCCAGTCGGACGGACCCCCGCGCCTGCTTCAGTTTGATACAGGAGGTCATATGATGAATTACCGAGCTCAGCTGTGCGCGCTCGTCGGACAATCACTGGCGGGGAGGGAGGCTGACAAGGCGGCGCGAGGCTTGAATTAAGTGTGACCCCTCCTATAGTGCCGAGTGCATTTGGCAGCCGTGGTGTTAGCATAATTACCCGGATTAGGCTCCGACGTTGGATAATAAAGTGCTTGTCATGTAAGTGTGATACGCTTGGGGTCTCCAGGGGCCGCGGAGGACCGCTGCCAGCTGAGGTAGGAGCATGTGTCCCTCCACACTGCCAGTGGCAGGTGTCACCCACGCGGCAGATGGGAGAACTCTGGGCCTGGTGACAAGCTGTAAGCAAGGTTTACAAGATTGTAACTGAGATAAACCAGAGCAAGTGAAATCTAAACTGTGGACACTATTAAGATAGTGCAGCGTTTTATTCTGTCCTTAAAACTCTTTGAAAGAAATCTTTTTCCATATTGCCGAAGATTATTTTTTTTAATCGTGCATAAAATTAATTTGGGGACGTTTTTAAACCTCATCGTCCAACCAAAGTAGCTGAGCACAAGTCGTTTCCAAAGATGCATCAGCTTTGAGTGTCCGTCTATTGTTGGCCTTTGTAGTAAAAATAAAGCTAGTGAAAACGATCGTGGAACTGCTGCCAGTTGGCAAAGAACAGAACCAACTCGGACGTCTCAACTCCTTTTTCCTTACCAGTATATATGCTTGCCGTGAAACCTGCACTTATATATTTTTAGTTACTTTTACTCAAGGCACAAGATGTGTTACATATAGACTCGTAACTGGTTGGTAACGTTTTATTACAGTTTATACATGGGAAGGCATTTTTAACGGATAATGTTCCGGCTTTCATCAGAACGCATCATGAGACCGGTTTCTGAACTGGGTAGACTCCCCAAGAGGCAGCGGACATGTGTGGATGAGTGGTGGAGACATTGAACAGTGATAAAGGTACATTGTACTGCATACACACTAGGTGTATTTAAAAAAAACAACAAACCTTTTATAAATGTAATCGGTTTTGCATTGCCCAACCGAAACCCTGGCAATGGCAAAGATGTTTGGTGTGGGGTTTGGAGAAGTTAACTCTGCATGTACGCAAACCTGCAAGTTACATACTTTCACTTGCACTTGTTCTACACTGAGCCTGCCTGAACTCTAATGTATTTACAGTCATTAATGTTTGTGCCTTACCACAATCTTGCCATTGTTGCCTGCAATAGGCAAGGGATTACCAGCATTGTGCCACAGTGACCAGGTTGCCGGAGATTACCACCTGTTATTGAGGAATGCCACCTTTGTGCTACATAATCGGTGCTCTGAAGGGGGTGGGTCCTTATTTTTATGGAGGTTACACTACATATTACATAATTTTTTTTTTTAACTTGCACACTTAATTTTTCGTTACTCCTTTTGAGTATGCCAAAAGAGACATATCAGTTGACATTATTTTTCAAGTGTCCTGATATTATTTTTAGTAGACCTATTCACACTGTTAGGTTAATCATTCGAATACAATGTAGAGTCACAAAAATGCATTTGTCATATTTAATTTGTTATTCAGGAGCTAAAACTGTTTTCCATACCAGTATTGTATTGTAATTGCATTTATATAGTGCTTGTTACACCTGACAAGGCATCAAAGCGCTTTTTCGGTGAGTAGCACGCTACTCAGGAACCCATAAAGGATCAGTGTTGAATTAGTATAGTGAAAAATGAAAGTAATTTGAGTGGTGGATGGGTTAGTCGGTTATTTGGATCGAGAAGGATAGCAGAGGGATAGAAGAGGGAAAAAGGTTTGCATTTATATAGCGCTTGTTACCCCTGATGGGGTGCTGAAGCGCTTTTTTGGCGAGTATCGCACTACTATGGAACCCATAAAGGATTAGTGTTGAATTAGTATAGTGAAATATGCAAGTAATGAGTGGTGGATAGATTAGTCAGTTATTCGTATTCAGAAGGATAGCGGAGGGGTAGAAGAGGGAAATAGTTTACATTTATATAGCGCTTGTTACCCCTGATAGGGTGTTGAGGCACTTATTTGGCGAGTAGCACGCTACTCCGGAACCCATAAATAAATCTCTTATCTCCTTTACCTACAGCCTACCCAGTAAGTGAAAAAAGTGCTAAATACTTAAAAAAAAAAAAATAAAAAAAAAAAAAAAGTCTTGAGGAAGACAGCCTTCAATGTACAACTTTGGAGGGGAACACAGTGCCTGCATGGGTCACGCAGAGGTTCTAGTGCTCTTTTGGAAGAAGACAAGATTTTTTTATTTATTTTAGCTAGTCCTATTGCTTTTGGCGTTAGAAAGTATGGATAGCAGGAGTTTTAATATTTCTTCTGTATACTTTTGGAAGAGTTCAAAAAGTCTAACTCAATAGGCTTTTTAAACTGCATTTTCAGCTTGTTCAGTCCTTTAATGAGGCCCTTTTAAGTAGATTGAGAGTCGTTTATGCTCTTCCAGAATAGTGTTTGTTCTTCGCCCCAGCCTTCTTTGGAGAGGAATCTCATTAGGGTGGAGAACAGTGGTGTGCCCCTGGGTCAGTATTCTGTTCACCTTTTTAAGTCTAGTCGAGACCAAGGTTGAAAGACCGTGTTTTGGGATGGTACGGACGCTGCTTTTAATTTTTGGGGGGGGGGGTCCGAGTGTCTTGCATTGGATGTTGAGATGGGCATGTAGTCGCAGCGTGCTGGGGATCTGTCAGGAATGTATTCCTTGAGAGGGCTGCTACCTATCTTATGGCCAGAGCCAAGTAGAAGGCATGCCAGGGCCAGCATATTGCCAGCATATTGCACCTCTGTGGCAGGGCCACCATTGTAGCAGGATATACTACCATTGTGGCAGGAGTGGACCAGCATGTTGAAAGATATTACCACCATTGTATCACGATTGACACATTCCCAATATTTACCAGCAATGTGCGATGGCCAGCTTTTTGAAATGGATTACCAGTGTTTTGCCAGCACCTTCATTTCACCAAAAATTACCACAGTTGTCCCAGGACCAGCATACTGCCAGAGGTTACCACCATTGTGTCAAGGCCTGTATTTCAGTAGGAATGAACACCATTGTACCAGTGTCTGTTTGTTGCCAATCCCAGTATTTCACAAGCAGAGGCAGTGGTCCAAAACTATTGCTCCTCATCTGCTCACGCAGACATTAGAGCACACAGTCATGCACTTACAGACTTGCACTCATCCACAACGACTTACACAAATTCATACAAATACACAGACATGCACTTAAACACTTGAACATAGATATGCACACCGGGTACAAACTTTTTTTTGCTATACGTTTCTTCCTGACTCCTGCTGCTCCTCCATAGGGCTTGCCTCTTCTCTCCTCTCAGCCTCACACCGCTCTTGATCAGCGCCACCTAGAGGGGCAGAACCTGTGGCTGTTAGGGAAGTATGGTGTAAGCAGTGAACTTGATGGGTGTAAGGGAAAAAGAACCTAGCGCTCCAACAGGAATCCACAATAATATTCACTGATCCAATCAAAGTATACGCGGTGCTATCACACTAGGGAATACCACCCAATTCCCAAAATGTCTCAATCTGAGATTGATTAAACTAACAAAAGCTGTTGATGCGCACGCAATAATTTTTGAACGTATATATGAAAACTCAATAAGCAATAGCAGTTGTTAGAACTCTTGTTCTTCTTTATTCTTGTAAGACTTCTTCCACTCCCAACGCGTTTCGTCGCAATAGGGATTAACCCAAGCGACTTCCTCAGGGCTTCAGTTTCCTTATTTCAATGTATTCCTCATTAATTCCTTCACAATGTGTTAAGTTATACTCCAGAATTTTATTTTGAATCCAGTTTCAGATGCTGCACCATAGTCCCTCTAACAAGAAGCCATCGTATCTCATTCCAATTCCTAATGCGTGCCAAACCGCTAAGATTACCGGTATATATCTTTGAAGGTACCTTAAATTCCAGGACCTTCTAAACTCTTGTCTCTCAAGTAATTATGTTTCAAATATATTCTCCATTACATCAATAGGTACCCTAGAGTACTGGGACCTTCAAGTTAGCACTGCTTCCCGAATACAGGTTCCGTTGGTGTATGGTGTAAGCAGGATTGTGGGAGCAGAGGTAAGAAGGGTATCTCTCTTCCCAACTCTGGCTGCTGCTTCTGATGTTCTGCCTCTTCTCTCCCCTCCTAGAGCCACACATCTCCTGTTTGGTATTCCTTGGAAGGGGAAGGGAGTTCCTCGGGCAGCCTGGGGAAGTGAGAGTAAAGGGGCAGCAAATAAGTGTGTGGAGGGTATAATCAAGAGGGAGGGTGGAAGGAGAGAGGAATTGGCCAAAGTGTCTGACTCTGGAGTGGCGAGGGTTGTGTCAGCAGCTATCCGGTTTTCTAGGGAGGAGGAGGCTGGCACAGTGAAGGCACTGGTGGATGGATTCACTTTTCACTGCAAGTGCATCTCTATCTGGAGGCAGGGACATTGCTAAACATGAGCTCCTTGTTGTCTGAGTAGAAGGGATATACTTTTCAGCTCGGCTAGCAATAGGCTGTGCAGTATGCCTTGCAATGCTGAATGCCTTTTTCTCCCTTCGCCTCTGCTCTCCGCTACACAGTAACATTGACCTTGAACCTAACATTTTTTTTACTCTGATTACATAGTTGGTGGTGCTAATATCTATCCATCCTCTTAGCTCTTCCTTGCGTTTTCTGACAATTTGAAGAGGGGGATAATAATGTTTACCCGCACTTGTTAAGGACTTGAGTTCCAGTATCAGGGCATGGAGGGCCTTGGGGGCTGAAAGTTGGACTTGTGTACATCTACCTGACTAGAGACCAAAGCTAACAGTTGTAAAAAAAAAATGTAAAAAAAATCTGCCCCCCTCCATGACCCCTACATCAGGAGGTTTGACGTAAGTTGATAGGACGTGACAGAGCTTGTTGTGAATTTCATCCTCCATTACGCGCTGTAGGAAGGTGGAATCTGACTAATGGTTGCCCCCAACTTTTTGCCTGGTATTTGAGTGGTTTTTGACTAGTCTGGCTGGGATCCTGCTATCCAGGACCCCAGCCTATCTGCTTTCTCCCTAAAACTGATGTGAGTATCCTAGGTACAAACCAATTGGATGCTGAGGATGCCCTGACAGTCCCTTGTAGATGGTACCCTAGGTACCCAGGGCATGGGTCCCTCAGTAGGCCTACCAGGGCTGCAGCACTTATTGTGCCACCCTGGGACAGCCATACAAACTGACACCACTAGACCACTACTGTAGTCTGGGTAAGGTGGTGCTAGCACCCCTTACAGGGATATAGGTACCCTATATCCCACCCCATTACAACATATATACTCTCATAGGTCACCCCTATAGCAGGCCTTGCTAATCCTACAAGGCAGGGTGC
Organism: Triturus cristatus; assembly: GCF_964204655.1. Taxonomy (NCBI): domain Eukaryota; kingdom Metazoa; phylum Chordata; class Amphibia; order Caudata; family Salamandridae; genus Triturus; species Triturus cristatus. The sequence goes on along the minus strand of NC_140584.1, from coordinate 281,863,665 downwards.
TGAGGTATGTGTGAGGGGGGACCCCTACATGAGTAGGGCCTCTCTGCAACCTTCGTAAAATAATTGCTGGGTTGTTTGTAGTGTAGCCATACCATATACTCTTAACCGCATTATAAGTCTATCGCGATAACGCGATAACTTGAGAATGGCTACACAGAACCATATCGTGTTTGGTGTCAAACATGTAAGAATCATACCCCCAGTCCAGCCATGGGCATGAGGGTACGATTCCCCCCATGCTAGAGGGGCGATATGGGAAAAGCGGCAGAATTTAGACACCAATTTAAAAGTGCACAAGTAGTACAAAATGGCTACTACCCGCCACCTACATGACCCTGGCTGGCTGTTGCTGGGGAAAATCCCAGCCTCGCCAGCTGGACAATAGGGCTCCTGTGGCAGGGAGGTGCTAGCATCTCCCCAGACAGGATAATGTGGATTGGAACCGGGTGGGTGCACCAAATGTCCTTTCAGAGTTGCACGTAGGCAGCTACAGCGCCTGCATTCTGCATACACCGCTTGGAACCGGTTCAGGGGCATCCTGCCCCTCGCCCAGGCGGGAAACACACAAAGGGGAGAGGGTGTAGCCACCCTTTCCCGCCTCACCACTCATTGGTGGACACTACTCTGGACACTCCCCTAATCTTGGGGATAAAGGAGAATAACGTGGCCCCAGAGCCTCAGATTAATCTTGAACTTTACAGTCTTGACCTTCGACTTGCTGCTGCCCAGCTGACCGAAGAAATCTCCCTTGGGGTAAAGTTGTTACTCCCCTGCTTGGCAGGCACCTGAAACACTGCAAGTGACCCGGTTGGAACCTCGCTGCTCCTATGGACTTCGACGACTTCCAGCACCCTTGAGGTGGGTTTCCTAAGCATCCCAGAGGCCAGTGAGTGTGCACAACGAACCTGAGCACCGTGGACCGCGTGGGTGCCGAGATTCCCAATACCCCAGGACACCGGCTACCTCTTGCGTAGCACACGACCCTGACCAGTGGGGAAGTTTTGCTTTGGCCCATTATTGAGCCAACCACCAAGCAGCATTTGTGCCAAAGATCAGCGCCCTAGCCCCCTCCGGAGGCCCGTGGGCTCCCTTTTACGCACTCCATTTTGCTGCCTTCCGCGGTCCCTTGTCTCTCGACTTGTGGGCCCGAGCGGAGGACAATCTCGACATCTAAGAGTTTCCCTCGTTGCTCCAAGCCTGCTCTACAGTCTCTCCAAAGGAGACCTCTCACAGACCTCGTGGGTCTGCACCAGTAGCTGATTTGTTCATCTTGCGTGGGTTGCGGTTGCCAAGGCTTAGTGGATCCAATCCGGACACTAACACCGCAGCGACCCTCATCCGACGTGGGACAGTCGCCCTCCAGAAGCTGGCCTTCCTTGAAGCCTCCCGGAGCCCGTGGCTGCAGATCCAAGCTACACCTCTTTCCACTTGAAGCACCCGACATTGAAGGGCTCTTTGCTTTGAGCTCCCTGGTCACTGTGCCGTGACCCAGACTCTGTCCCCTCTGCTTTCAGGTTCTTCTCTACAACTTCTACAACTTTAATCTTCACGGCATCATCAACGCTTTTGGCTAGCAGCACTTTTGAACATTTTCCCATTGAAAATCAGCCCGTGACCCGACATCGAAAACGACCGATGCACCCGGCTTCCCTGGGGCAGGTAACAGTGGTACCTCTGTACTCTCGTGGTAGTGGGCTCCTCAAAAGCTTAACTCTAAAGTTTTAACTTTGAACTCCTGCTAGAAGTGTCTTTAATCTGTGTAAATCAAACCGCGACATTCTCCATAGGTTTTAATAGAGATCCCGATAGCAGCTATTTCCACTGCACGCGCCTCCCGTGGGTCCCCTTCCTCATAACCTGGGGTGGATTCTTAAGGGGCCAGCGATCCTAAATGCCCTAGGCATTGTCTGTAGAATTGTCGTGGTTCTTATACCACTTTTTTGATATATGGTTTGGTCCCCCCCTGGGGCCCTGTGACTCCAGTGCTATTTTTTGTGTTTATAAATGCTTGTTTGAATTGTAACTTTGCCACTAGCCTCATAAAGAGACTGTGGGATTCTGTCTAGAATAAATACATATATTTTATATATATACCTGTGTGGGCTACTCTTTCATTTGGTCATTCAAGGGGTTATCTATGGTAAAACAATAAGCTTAACACTCCTTCAAGACTTAGCCTGAAGGCTGCTCTCCACAGCTACCACTAGGATAGCTTTCTTTAAAGGTTGTCTTAAACCTATCTTCAATAAGAGTCGAATTGGACTGGTGCAAGGTGTCCCCTATAACTAGGAGACAGCATATGCCAGGCCAACTTCTCACACGCGCGATCCAGCCCTTCCCTTTAACACCAAATACACACCTTGCAGTGATTTGGTTTTTATCCGGCTCAACAGGAGAGTGAGACCGCTTCAAGTCAAGTCAGAGGGACCCATTAAGCGCACATATCACCCTGAGGTCTCATGGCGCTAGCGTAGACTCTGTGCAGACTGATGATCAGATATGCAGGCATTATAGATGGTCAACCAGGTTTTTAATTCCCTGCGCAATAGCTTATGGTCAAGGATGGAGAGGAGAGCTGCGGAAGGTGCTCCCGGGTTTGGTTCACCTGGACCAGACGGGCTTTCTCCCAAGCAGAGCGACGAGACTGAATTTACGGAGATCGCATAACTGGCTGCAGGCGGTGAGCGGCAGGCAGGATCCCCACTAGTTTCTCTCCCTGGACGCAGAGAAGGCATTCGATGCTGTACATTGGCCCTTCCTGGAGGGGGTCCTGGGGCGCATGGGCTTCGGACCCGTCTTCCGCCAGTGGATGCGACTGCTGTATACGGACCCAATGGCACGAGTGAGAGTAAATGGGGTCACTTCCGGGGATTTCCCTATCTGTAGGGTTACACGGCAGGGGTGCCCCTTGTCCCCCCTGCTTTTCACACTGACAATTGAGGTACTGGCGGCGCTGGTCAGACAGCACCCAGGGATTAGGGGTTTTCGAAAGGGACCACAAGACGAGATGGAGGAAAAAATATCCCTTTACGCAGATGATGTCCTTCTCTATGTTACCCACCCAGCCACGACGATCCCGATAATCTTTTCAGAGCTGGAACGGTACGGTGCCCACTCGGGATATAGGGTTAACTGGCACAAGTCGGTATTGTACGATCCAGGGGGGCTTCCAGACAACGAAGGAAGGGTTTCATTATCTTGGAGTGTTCCTAACGCTTGACCAGAGCGTCTCTTATAGTAAGAATGTCGGAAGGGTTCTTAACAACTTTGTAGAGGACGCTCACAGATGGCGACGGCTGCCGCTTACGATACTGGGGAGCGCAGCCATGTTTAAGATGATGACGCTACCCAGGTTCCTGTACGCGTTCCAAAATGAATATTATCCAGTTCCCAGAAGGGTCTTCCGGGAGATCAACTCGGACGTTCGTAGCTTCCTCTGGTTAGGCAAGCAACCCAGGGTGGCGCTAAAGACCCTGCAGCGGCACCAATATAGCGGGGGGATCTCGCTTCCCAACGTTGAGGCGTACTATTGGGCGGAACACCTAGTGTCCATTAACAACTGGTTCCATGCCCCTGCCATGCACCCATCGTATGCCTTAGAGCTGTTCGCCATGAGCGCACACTCATACAATCACTATCTCTATGGTGGTAAAGGAACGGGACGGTTACTGACGGCAACTAGACTCACCTTGGCGATATGGAAAAGGGCGATCCGGGTGATTGGATGGGATCGGAAATTGACTAGACAAACGCCTCTATGGCACTGCGCGTGGTTACCGGAACTGAATAAGTTGAGAGGGTTCAAACACTGGGATACCATTGGGGTGTCGACGTTGGGGGACGTGCTAGTGAGGGGGGAACTGAAGTCCTTCTCGGTACTTAGGACGGAATTTGGCTTACTCCTCACACAGTATTACAAATATGCGCAGCTGAAGCATGCCTGGAGGGCGGGAGGGCTGCAGACGGCCTCACTCCCGGAATACGCACCCCTGGAGGGGCGCCTGCTGCAGGAACACGTGATAGAGAGAGCGGTTTCCCTCACATATCGGACCCTCATGAACAACATGCCCGACACTCTGGGGGCGCTTAGAGCAACCTGGGAGACAGAAGTGGGTGAGATGGACGATGTGGATTGGGACACAGTTCTCATGCACCCACGAGAAGTGGCGATCAAGTCTCGGCTGCGGCTGATACAATTTAATATCCTGCATTGGACCTATTTTGACAGACTAAGATTGTACAAAATGGGAAGGATAGGGGACACGTCTTGTCTGCGAAGCGGACGGGAAGGAGGGGACTTCTATCACATACTCTGGATGTGCCCACAGATTCAGAAGTATTGGCGAGGGATCCTGGGGGAATTAGGTAAAGTGCTAGAGGTTCCACTGCAGGAGGATCCCCAACTGGTGTTACTGGGCATGACGAACGATGTAGACCTCACTCGCCCGCTGCTGACCTTCTTGGTTCTCACCCTTGTGGTGGCAAAGAGGGACGTGGCGAAATACTGGGGAGTGCCCACGCCACCCTGACTAGAGGAATGGAGGAGGGGTCTCGACCTATACATGGCGGCAGAAAGGGTTACATACAAGGCGCGGGGATGTCCCAAGAAATTTCGCAGGGTATGGTCCCGGTGGAGGAAATATCATGGCCTGGAGGGGGGTCTCTAGAAGGGTGGCTGAGAGGGGGGTCCTGCACAGTTTACGGAATGTATGAGCAGCCCAGGAGCATGGGCGGATGTGAACGGACTCCTTGTATGAAGGGGGAGGGGGGGGGGTGGCCGATAAGCAAAGTGGGTGTGCTGACCAGTGCTGACCTGTTTGTTTGGTTGTTCTTATTTTGTGATAAGGAAAAAACAAAAATGCCAATAAAAATATTAAAAAAAAAAAAAAAAAAGGATGGAGAGGAGATGTGATGGAAGCTTATTCCAGATAGCAGGTGCGAGAAAAGAGAAAGATCTACCACCGTTCCTGGCGGTGCGGATTCTGCGAGGGGTAAGGAGACATTTAGTGCTTGACCTAAGTGTCCGTCTTAAAAAAGGCTCTTGCAAGATTTGGGCATCATACAACCCATAGAATGCTTGGATTGGGTAGGCCCCGTGGTCATAGCCAAGAAAGCTCAAGGGGATAGCATCGGGTTATGTGTAGATTTACGTGACATTAATAGTAACATTTGGATTGAGACACCCCTCTTACGCCGCATCCATCTAATGCTATGCACAATGGGGAAAGCAACATGTTTTAGTGTTCTGGACCTTTACATGGCCTACAACCAGATGGAATTATACCCACATCTAGATGGTTAACTGCATTTACTACACCTATGGTCACATGTATGTTGCGCAGAATGACTATATCCGCTTAACACTGCCTCCTTTCTCTTGTTCTTCTGAAAACACAGTTCTCTATAGTGAGAGTTTCATTTGATGGCCTGTACCAGAATGTAACCTTCAAATCTGTTTGGCTGCACCACTCTCAGCATTGCAAGATATGTGTTAATGGTTATTATTTCTATCTTGGTTAGATAAACTATTAACTCATGTAAAGACTATATATTATTCTATGTAATACAAACCTAATCTAATACCATTTAATATAATAGAGAATCCAGTTTGCCCGTTTTTCAGATTTATTACAGATACATACAAAGAGAAAGCTATTTATTTTCCTGTCTGAATTTCATTTTGCATATGTAAAAATACGAAAAAACAATGTTTTCTTATGGATGATACTCACTACTGTTAATCATGGGTGACAGGCCTTTAGCTGTACAGATTGACACCTGGGGGAGAAGGGGGGTTAAAGAAAGAAAAAATACTTTCTATGAAGTTTAAATAACTGAAGATGCACGGTGTTTTAAACTGTTCTGCAATGCAAATGTTTTCAGATGAATTCAAAGTTCTATAATTTGCTAAAACCAGCGGGACATTCAAACATGAGTGTACAATTATTTCTGTTAATTTCATAGTGTCAAACTATGATCAGATCTGGGTTCATTGTTATCTTTCCATATATTTGGGTCCTTAACACCCCCTCCCCCCCCACCGCCCCAATAACAAGCAATTTGTTTTGAACATATTGTTCATATACTGTGAAATTATTTTGTAAATATTTGGTGGTCTAGTACTTCATAGTAACTGAAAAAATAACTGTTAGTGAAAAATGTATTCAGCACAAGACTGCTTACAACGTTTAAATAACCATTTTGATAATGTATGTATAGACCACAAAATATGTCTTCTTATCGCTGTTGCACAGCATGTTTTTACTTCTCACAATTAGATTTAATAAACGTGTTGAACTGGAGGCCACATCTGTATCAAGCAACCAAGGCCCTAACCCTGAAAATTCTGATTTTTTTTTTTTAACTTGAGAAATGATTGTTTATTGCATGTAATTATCTAAGCTTGTGGCCTTGTGTGTGTGTTAAAAGTCAGTTTGCTGCGTTTGTGACTTCGTTCAAATTAAGTCTAGCAAGGTCTCCCAAGTACTAGTGTAGGGGCTTTGACATATATGATCAGTACAAAGGTTAGTAAATTGATTCTTCTTTAGTGTACCTATGCAGGGCTGCTTGTGTTTTTCGTTCAGGTGATGTTTTTGTTGGTTGTACCACGCACATTATCCACTGAAAAGTCCAGATGAGGCTTTTTGAAAAAGAACCTGGTAGCAGAATGCAAGGTTCAAAGGGAAATGTGGATGTGACTAGGAGGAGAATTAACGTGGAAAAGAGTAGGCGAGCTTTGCATTTTATGAACTTGTATGTTGTTTGCTTGTAACATGATTACAACGGAATTCTAGGTGTGCTGTGAGGTGAAGTTAATGGCAAAGTGCCGGACGTCTGCGTTTCTCTGCCTCCTTGGAGTGAGCCAAGTGGGTCATGCGCACTGTTGAAATTCTCATTTGCCCAAAAAAATCTTGTTCATACCCACTGCAATTTTTTTAAACTTTGAAAAAGCAACGTTGAGTATTTTTCTCGTCTGTCAGTTTTCAATAAGGATACTGCATTTGTAATTTGTTTTATTATATGTTAAGTCTTTAATCGATATATTTAACGATCTTCACCAAATGAGAAACAAACTGTTATGGCTTATTTTGGTCTCGTAATAGTCATACATTCTGGGTCTGTCAGCCTTCTGCAATTTCTGTTGTGACTAAGTTTATCGGTTCTTTCTGCAGTGATTGACATCTTTTTGAAACTGCCAATGAATTAAGAATTTTATTTTCATGGAAACACAAATTGCGTAGCATGGCTTGATTTTTCAAAATTCATTCTGCAATAGATATCTTGACATTATCCCCTATCCAATCCACAGCATCAAATTTAGTGTAAAAATAGTTTATTAAAACAGAACACGTGGTTCCTGGGGCCGACTTTTCAGAACAATGTATCTTGAAAGGAACTTAAATGTGTTCTTTCTGGTTTTTTTTTTTTGTTCATTGGAGGGCCATAGTGATTAGGTACTTAATTTTTTAGACTCTCAGTCAGGAGTGGGCAGCCAGGGCAGTCGATACCCATAAATATATGTATTGCCTTTATAAAATGAGTAGTTGCAAAGTCCAAAAGTATTTCTATTTTTAAAGAATCAATGACATTCACATTTTCATTCCCTTCCACTTTCCCAATGCAGGCTGTAGTACCGTAGGCTATTTCTAGTGGTCCATGGGGTTAGACAAAAGTGCTTTGTATGTTAGGCTGCATACCTTAAGTGTCTACGAGAGATCACACAGGCACAGTGTTCCCCCCTTTTAAGAAACTGGCTCCTCAAGACAGATGTGAGATATGCAAGGTATGTTATGGTAGGTAACATATTTTGAGTAAGGTAGATTTATGTGTATGGTAGTTGGTTATATTCTTGGTAAGTTGGTATGGTTGGTAAGTGGGTTTATGTAGGATTGCTATGTTTTGGTTAACTATGTAAAAAGTTTGATAGATTTGGTATGGTAGTTAGCTATGGAAAGTCTGGTAGGTCAGCTATGGTTGGTAAAGTAGAGCAAGTATGTTGGGTGCAGTAGCTATGTATGGTAATTATATTGGATATGATATTGTAGGTGCAATAGATCAGATATAGTTTTGTTATACAACGTCCGGTACAACAGGCAAGTTAAGTAGTAGTGCTTATGTTTGGTGGTTGGGTATGGCGGGTAGATACAGTATGTATGTATATAGGTAGGTTTGTAATGGTAGTATGGTATGTGTGGGATAAGGTAGGAATGGTAGATTGCTTATGGTAGGTAGTTGTAGCACGTTGGTATGGTAAGCTAGGAATGGGTAGTAGGTTAGGTTTAGGTGGTAGGTTAGGTATGATTAGATTTTGGAGGTAGGTTAGTGATGAATAGATCAATCAGGTTAAGTAGGAATAATAGATAAGTTTGTTATGGCAAGTGAATTGTGGTAGGTTAGGTACTGTAGGTAGGTATGTTGGGTATAGAAGGCATGGTACGTTGGGTTAGATAAAGTAGGTGAAATACAGTAGGAATGGTAGGTACAGGCAGTACAGGGGGTATGTTAGTATGCATGGTAGTTATGCTGGGTAGGTATGGTATTTTAGATATATATGGCAAGTATAATAACTGATAAAAGTGGTATGTAGGTTTGGTAAGTACTGCTATACTTTTGAGAAAGGGACTTTGTGTTGCCTCTATAAGAAAACCTAGGTGTGTGCACATCTTTTTCTGACCGGAAAAATACAGTAACTCTGACATAAGACAGCAAAGTAAATCAAATGAATGCTCAGTTTTATCATAGACTTACACATTCAGACAATAAGCAGTAAACCAGCCTTCAACAATGAAATTGTTGTTGCCCCAGCAAAGTGACTACATCAAAGTGCACACGCAAGGACTTGCATTTATCCTGTAGGTAATTTATTTTTTCAATTGCAGTTTAACGAAAGGGCTACATGATGTAACCATCATCGAAATGCTGTGGCCTTGACAAACTAGCCCATCAAAGCTGCGGCAAACCATGAAAGTTAATGGCTTAGGTGGACTGACGCAAAGCTCACGGTAGCGCAACCTAGTAACTAGAAATTACATCCTGACTCTTTCACCTTATCAGCTTGTGGGTATCCTGCCATTTAATGGCCGCATGAAAAACTGCTCCTAATACTGTTAAAATAGAAACCTTTATACTTTGGTATTACCCCTTCAAGCGTGCATCATGTATAGTATGCCTGCACATATACATGCAGCTTCCTTTCTCTTCTGAAATGTGTGGATCCTGAACCTTCGTTTGTTGCATGCATGCCACACACCTTTCTTTTTGGCAGTAAATACGACCTGTTATGTTCCTTTGGCCCTTCAACTTTAAACGTTCGCCGAAGTTGAGCTTCCAGAAAACCTGGTATGGTCTTCTAGTGTTAGAGTGTTGGCGTGTGCCATCTGTTGTATTTTGAAATGTTGGCTAATGATCTTAATATCTGCCTGGATATTAACAAACGAATCCACATTCCAACAAGAAGCCAAGGATCGAGCTATTGTGTGCCGACCCATTGTACAATTAGGAAGCCCTTTAAAACGAGAAAAATGTATTTGACATTCTGTGAATCTTTTTTCTTTTTTGATTTAGGAGGCAACACGAACTACAGGGTGTTAATAAAGTGTTTCTTGAGATGGAGATCACATCCTCTTGATTTATTCCAGCTAATCTTCAGTTAGTCAGTGATGCGCTCAGTAGATGGTGTTCACGTGTTGCTTTACTATTTGAAAGCCAGACAGGGAAGCCGGTCTGTTCTAAAGAAGCATCCCCATCCGTGTGTCACAATGCAGGGCCCTTTTGGCATCGTGCCTGCCTCCCAACTGCAGTCTAGTTAGTCTGAGGCCTAGTAAGCCGTCCTTGCCATTCGCCAACTGGTTGTTGTAGGAACTTTCCCTTCCCCACTGCTCTCATTCCTCATCCGTCAATATTCAGTGTGAGCTTCTCTGCCTAAACTCGTGAAAAGAGGTTTTGAGCGTTGATGTCTATGGAAATTGTACTGCATTTGACTTGTTTCACCTATTTCCTCTAATATTCTGCTCACGTGGACTGAGGACTGCAATGGTTTTATTGATGACTCCATAAATGTTCTCGGATGGTCCTGTTAATGTTAATTGTGTTATTGGAAATGCGGTTCCATTGTTTAATTTGTCTTGTACTTTTGAAGATGTCATTATTTTCTAATGGTAATGTTTTCTATTTGTAGTGTTTCAGCTATGATTCAGATTTCTGAATGAGGAGCTTGTTGCAATTCTATCACAGTGCAAATAATTCGAATATTGATAAATGCTCACTGATGGAGACACTTGCAGGGATATATTTTTATTTGAGAAGCATAGGTGGTCTGTTATTTTACATGCTCTTCTTTTAGTCTTTCATTAATGCCAATAAGATATTGCAATGTGTCTCAAGGTCACAACATTGCAATAATATGAACAGATCTCTTAATTAATTCTCTGCTGGTCTTTCATCCTTCCTTGTGTCGAGCATTTCCTGCAGTCTCAATTCAGGATAGAAATGGGGCTCGACTTCTGGAGGGTGTGAACAAAACCATGTTTCCACCAAAATGCCTAACAAAAATGCCTTTCGCTGGCCAGTGTGAGACAATCAGAGGTAGGGGCGACTAGGACAGTTGTTGTAGTTACATGTAGAAGCAGTTTTATTCAAGCAGAAAACATAACGCATGCTGGTAAATGCAGAGATTTGGAAGTTGGTACAACTAAGTGCAGCAAGACTAATCTAGAGAAAGCGATTGACTAATCTGTGGTCTTGATAAAAATTTGAGGTTGACCCTCAATGACCCAGGACTAGGTCACAATCTAAGCCAATCCGCCATGAGTATTCTAGGTAGTGATACATCGCTGGAAATAATTGAACACATTAATATGCGTCCAAAACCTGTTATTTTACCCTACAGCCTAAAAGATCAAGATCTTTAATACAGTATAACATGTTCACATAGGATCCTGACACTGCAACCAGCGTTGCCACAAAAAGTAGTGTAATTCACGGGCAGTCATTCCTAACTCTGTATATCATTGTAACATATGGATAGATAAAGGGCCACCATTAACATACAAAATCACCCTGATACTGCAGACTGCAGTGCCTTTTCTTTCACAAGTCCTTTACTCACAATGGTCCCTTTCTACCCCAAGGACACAAATACAAGTCTAGTTCTGTAGACTTAGATAAGACCTAACTCCTGTGAAATGCATGGATGGCTATATGCCCTTTTCTTTTTGTGATTTAGTTAAACAGCATGTTGGTTAGTCTGTGGAGTGAAAGAACACTAGCCAGCACCTGTATTGTCCGTTTTTTAACCCATAATTTAATTTTCAGTAAGGAAATAGATTAGGTACCCAAAATGCTTTTATGTTTAATGATTAATTTAGAGTGTCTGATTTTTATAATACGTCATTACTTTTCCTTTTTTGTATCATGATGTAGGTGCTTTTATTTTGGGATTTACTGCAATTGTAATCTATAAAACATGTTGACTCGTTATTTGATGCTTGGTTGCAGTACCATCACCTTACCATGACAACAGAGAAGAGTATAGTGGCTGATGCCGAGAATCCTCCACAGCAACAGAAACGTGAGGGAGAGAAACAAGAGGAAACTACAGTAGCTAGAGACCAAGAAGTCCCTCCAGATGTGGAGCCCCAAAAAGCTAACGAGGAGCCAAAATTGAGAAAAAAGAAAGTTACAGGCAGTGTTTCAAACAAAGAGGACACACCAGCACACGAAGACCAGAACAAGAGTAAAGACCGGCATTCGGAAGGCAAAGGGTTGTCTCGCCTTTTCTCATCTTTTCTTAAGAGGCCCAAATCACAGGTTGTGGAAGAAAAGGATTCTCAGTCAGCTAAAAAAGTTGACACAGAAGAGAAAGAAGACAACCTAGAAGAGGAAATTTTGCTGAAAGCCCCTATTGCTGCTCCTGAACCAGAACTCAGGACTGACCCCTCTTTAGATCTCCACTCCTTAAGCAGTGCAGAGACTCAGGTAAGATGCAGAATACAACATCAGGAATGTGTGCCCTTTTTATGTGTTTGTTTATACACTCCAACTTGCAGGGTGGAATGAGTCTCGAGCAGAAAAGTATTTTTATTAACAAGTGTGTTTTAGACTGTTCTATTGCAGACATTCATGTATACAACTGATATGGAAAAATGCCCCATGGGTGATGTTTAGTCTCTAAAAAAAGGTTCTTTAGAAAAGATGTGATATTTCAAGTTTTGAGGGTGAAAGTAAGCATAAGTTGCAAAAGATACTAGACGTTACTTTTCAATTGCGGGAACGTGTTTCAGAAAAATCTACATTCAAAAGAAGAGTGGCTTGTAGTGTGTAGTAAAATAGGTTATGTACATTTCTTCAGGTCCCGTATAGGAACCTTTAAAGAAGAAAGAAGCAAGAACAAGTAGGTTTCAACAAATGTTGGTCCCAAATAATGGGAGTTAATAAATCTGTAGACAAAAAGAAAGTCTGTACATTAGTAAAGCACAGTTCTCAAGATTTACGGTCAGCCATGCCTTGTGTTGTCCCTGAAGATTCTGGGTAATCTGTATGGTCATACTGGAGGCCTCTACCTGTACGATGTTGTTTGGGTTTTATTTACTCACTAATCAACAACAAATTCTCCTCTTTAATTGAATATAGGCATAGCTGACGGACCGGATAATCTACCCACAGTAATATTCATGTGGATTGCTGGACAGTTCTGTGGCAGCTGTGTTTTTGATCGGCGGCAGAAACTGCTTCCCTTCCATTATCATGTAAGAGAGAGGTTGTGAAACCCAACCACAAACAGTGTGATTCTACCTCTTCATTAAATTAACAGCTAATTAGCCTGAGTGACAACTGTGCCAAGGTCTATTCTGAACTAACTCTAAACCATCTGAATGAATGGATAGTTGATGATTTTTTTCCCTTAAGAAAAGAGACTTCAGGGAATGTCACCACTGCTTTGTACTAGTCATTTGCACGAAAGTCAGTAGAACAAGTAACAAACTTATGCTGATGTTTGACTGTCGCACAGGTTTTGCTTTGGTAAATGTGAAGATTGATTGAAGAAATTATCAGAGATGAATATTTCAATAGGCCTTCTTTCACTTCTTCGAGCTCTCCATTCCTCTAATTGGGCACCAGTGGAGTTGATTGACGTGTATATTGAGGAGTTTTTCCTTCATGAATGGCTTGAAGCAGGGTTGTGTCTTAGCACCAGCCCTGTTTGCCCTGTTTGGCTGATCTTCCACGAAGGCTGTCTGAGACAGTCTTTCTCCCCGAAAATAGATAGTGTGCATTTTCGCTGTTTATTGCTTATGGATGACCTCGTCCTAATGAATTGCACATCGATTGGATTTAAGCTAATATTGCCAGATTTTGGTTCCTATTGTCTCGAAAAATCACTTGACCTTAAATCCAGGCAAAACTAAAATTATAGTCTTTTGTAAAGAGAGCATAATGATTTCATGGTATCTGGGCTGGCATCCTTGTGGCAGGTTCATATGGTACAGCATTATTAGACTTAAGCAACAAAGTCTCCTAGGATACCTTGGAAAAACGCATGTGGAAATGTATATAGAATCATCACACACTGTGATCCAGTCAGTTAGACTTCAGCTCACTTTTCCTTCTCAGTGCGATCTTGCTAACGTGAGTCCTCTAAGATATCTCCACTCACTTTTGGTCAATCAGTATAACCTCTTTCAGACTAGTGTAGCCAAGAATTCTAAAGCAGCAAACATAGGTGGGCTTCCTCAACAGTGATACATATATGGGCCAACATCTCAAATTAAAGATTGTGGTTATGTGGAATCCAGGATGTCCATCTCCCTAACATGAAAATTCATTACGTGTGGAGGGTTGTTTTTCCAAACATCTCCCTATTACCTGATCAAAAAATGAGAACTGAGATTTTCAAATTCAGAATAGGATGTAATTCATTGTTATCGGTCCAAGGTGTGGCATCCAGAATACAAAGAATAAGGGGAAATGCTGGTGTGTCTTGAATGTTAAATGCACATGCTTTTATGTTCTACTGCATTGTTCTTTCACAATAGCCCTGCAATGTCGGTTTTAAAAAACATTACTTCTAAAATACAGTGCAAAGACTCTTTTAGCACTGAGTGTTTTGGCGGAATACAATTTTGTCTAGCTTTTAGTTTAGATAATTTTTTACTACTTTGAAGAAACAATGTACATTGACTTGAATTCAGTAAGTTAAGATCAAATCTTATCTAATTTTTATTGTTTAATAGACAATGGTCTCTGGTCTTAATAAACATTATAAACCTTACCTGCACACCGTACAATGCATTACATTTTCAGAAATATCATGGATTGTAGTTGAATGGCTTGTAAAAGAATATTAAATTCACTGGAGCGAATAGGTTTTATAGCAAAAGAGTTTACATGTAAAAGAGGTACAATTTTATATGTTCAGGGGTTGGGGTGAATGTGTAGTACAAGGTTTTAGATACAAGCTCACAAGCTGAATTTTCAGTGGTAGAAGGGTATTGGTAGTACAGCACTCTGATGGAAGACCTGGAAAGAGCCTACATGCATCACTAACTGGATTTCCTGTTAAAACCTACGAGTCGCAGGCAGAGATGAACATTGACTTCCTAAAATCCTACAGCTCTATTTTGGGAGAAACCAGAACAGATACCTTTTTTGTAGTAAGTATTTATCGTCCTGTAAAATACAATACCATTTAAAGAAACATGAAAATAAAAGTTGGAGGTGCCTGACAAAATAAACCTGAGGATTTAATTGGTTAGGGTATGCTTGGTCAAATAGCCAACATTATGAAAGACAATCGCAACTTCAAGTCTAACACATTTTTATTATGAAAAATAGCAAAATAGTGATATCGCAGCACAGAGAGAAAAGGCTTTGCCTTTCCAAAGTGATTGAGCATATAATGCTAGCCCCTCTCTAGCTTGCCTCACTGTCATACATTTTCTTCACAGAATCAGCAATAGGAAAGTTTGTGTGACACAACCCAAAACTTGAACACTGAGAGAAAGCTAGTGCTCAGCTTTAGCACGAGAATCATGGAAAAATACTTTGAAACTAAGACACATGGAGGGAGCTCCCGTGCTGACAAAAGTAGAGTCTGTAGTCTTGCTTTGGAGTGGCAAGTAAGAAAGTGAGGCTAGCGCATATCAAAAGCAAGAATGTCTTAACTATTAGATAAGTACAACATAGGTATACGAAAGGCCTGCCGGTTACTGAGTGTGGAAGTTGTTACTGCAGTATTAAATCATTACATGACAGTAAAACAATTTTATACCATTAAAAATGCAAATCCTTTTGATCCACCTACTTAAAGAACTAGTTAACAAAGGATTACTAAGTAAGTCAACATAACTATTCCCTTTTAAATTTCTTTTAAGGATTATCTAATCAGAAACTCCAATGGTAACAAATTTCAGCTAAGATTGATCTTTCATGCTTCATTTTTGTTTTCAAATTCCAGACAATAACATTGTATCACCTTGATTAATTCTTCCAGTGCAGCTTCCCTGTTAACTAAATAAACTGTTTTCAAGTTTCTATTTATTCTAGCGATTTTCTTTTTATTTCTAATCTTAAGAT
Source organism: Triturus cristatus (assembly GCF_964204655.1). NCBI lineage: Eukaryota > Metazoa > Chordata > Amphibia > Caudata > Salamandridae > Triturus > Triturus cristatus. The sequence continues at coordinate 281,848,092 of NC_140584.1, read as the reverse complement.
TTGGTAACATCTGAGTTTTCAACATTTGTTTCTTTCCTTTGGTTAATATTGGGATAACTTTACTATTGTCTTTATGAAATTGATAAAGACAGGAATTTAATTCTGTTCATTGCATTAGTTAATTGCTTCTTCTCTGGTGATTGCCATGGTGCAAATGAATTTTTTGAGAGGTATGCAGCTACTTAAGTTGGATCAGCTAATTTATCTAGGTTCCATTAAAAAAACCATACTTTGCCTATCTGCTGGCTTTTAATGGACAGGATTGAATGGGCAGTTGAGAACAATCAAAAGTTTCCATATTAACAAGCCTGTCAAAACAGTAGCTGAATTGATTTAGTAGGGCTTCGGAGTAGGAACCTGGGGTCACAATCTGCTTGGAGGTTAACAGATGAAAGTAATCATTTATAACCCTCCACAGGGAGCAATCAAGATATTAGTAGGAATATACGGAGATGATTTTATTAAAATAAAATTAATAAAAAATGAATCTAGTAAATAAGTTAAATCAGTAATGTTCTTTCTGGCATTAATTTGTAGATTTAGATTTTAGATTTACTCACCGCTACCCTACCTTCCAACCAGTTAATTATTGCCCTCAGCCACATAAAGTACCTTCAAAGAAACACTTAAAAAAAAAAAAATATATATATATATATTTAAGTGAGACTCCCACGTAGAGCATATCAACCTACTTCCATCCATGCTCCATCAGTCCATATCCAACTGATCCCATCCTGTTGCTCTATTTCCTTTCTATGGCAAGAGGCAGAGATAGACTTTCCTGTGTCGCTTCCTTTCTTTGTAGTGAAACTAAATACCGTCCCAAGGTCAAGAGAAAGTAATTTGAATTCACACCGATCCAGATTCCAATCCACTAACACTATTCAGTCCCTGTACGCGGGGAATATACACACAATAATTGTATTACTCAAATTCAACCAGACCTAAGAATGTAATATCAGACGGCTTTATTCATAGGCTTAAAAAGTCTTGTTAAAACATTTCCAATCACAATAAAAAACAGTCAGATTCAATAATTCCTAAACATAAAAATCTAATATACTTTACTACAGTACCTCAGGAATACAGTAAGAGCTAATTAACTGTTTCCGTGAAATAAATATGTGGATCATAAAAACAGAAACATCTCCTTACAGTGAAATCACATTATACACAAAAAACCTACATAATGGCCTTCTTCATTTGCTGTTCTTCTTCCAGGCGTGGCCGTTTGGATCTTATTAATTGGCTTTTTGATTGACAAAAAATAAATGAATCTTGCTTCCATTTTCCACATGCCGTTATGGCTTTTGGCAGTGTTTGAGCACAGGCTGCAAATTTCAGTATCTGACTTGCATCAGCCCTGCATTCTGTGCATGGGTTAACTAGCAATCTATGAATTTGTCTCAAAGTCAGATGCTAGTCTTGTCCGTGCCTGAGAAAAAGTCCAAGCTGCTGTTGATCCACTGTCCTTCATTTAGAGGGATCACTTTCTAGGGGTACTCAAATATTTACATCTTGTGAGGAGAAAGTGAAGTTGCAAGATTTGTAACCCTGCAGGATCCGTTGACGTTTTTAAATCAAAATGTCTGTCCAAGGAGAATAGCTGGACTTGCGTTTCTAGGCTTAATACATTTTATCACTGCTTTTTGAGTGCGTGAAAGTATTGAGATGATCCAGGTCTATTTCCACAAATATTACCTACTCAAAGAAATGGAGTATATTCTGCACATTGAGCCTTTGAAAAAAATGCAATCTCGGTTACACACATGATGTTCATGGCATATTCTCATATTTGCTTGATCTGGCAATTACTTGGCTGCAATGTTTAGAACATGTGGTAGCTATTCCATGGCATCAAAAGAAATGTAATTTAGATCTTTGTTCTGGCTTAATAGTTTGAGTTCTTTAAATGATTACTCACTGAATGCCTTCTGATTAAACCTCCTTCTTTGAAGATCACTTTATTGGTATACGGCACGTATCACCCTATCAAATCTGCGTATTTCTGTACTATAACTCTTTGCAGTGAAAAAGTTGTTTACTTGGCCTTTGAGGAACTATGTACCATGTTCCATAGTGATCGCATCTTTCAGCCCATAAGTGTGCCCAAGTTCTGTTTCAATTGATCAAACGGCTTAGATGCCAATATCCAATTATTCAATGCTTATGCCTCTGCCAAAAAAGGTCAAGCAGCTGTTAAGGTTCGTGGTTATCAGCTGACCGGTTGGCAATAGGGAAGTCTAAAAGTGTTTTTCAGTAACTTCTTTCTTGACTTTGGTGTGTCAAAAGAAACCAAAGTGGCACAGATGGTGTTCTAAAACCTCTTCAAAAGATAAAACATATCCACTTCCCTCCCAGGTATTTGTCACTTGCCATGCTATTAAAAAGGTAAGTCTTTAAACTTTCCAGAGCTGGAGAAAATTATTTACCTGTCTGTAAGCATAGTTCTCTAGCATTGATATCCTTTATGGATTCACAAGCTATTCCCCCGTTTCTTATAATGAAGGTTAATTATATTTCATTTGTTAAAAATGTTCTTTGGGATGGAGCTAATGTGGTAAGCAGGATGACACAGTTGACTGAAAGCAAGTCTTATTAAAGTTAGAAAAAACTGTAAATGAAGTGTTTAATATGCTTTCAGCAGAATTCTTTTTTGATTTTCTGTAGCATTAACATAACAGGAGAAATGGCAAGCAAATTCAGTCAAATAAGCATTTACGCATTACATATCTATTAGCATTGTCTTAGATTATTAACATTTGTCTTTTGCTCAAAGATGCAGTCATTGCTCATGTATGAACAACACAGTATAAACATTGGTCCACAATGGCCCTATTACTCTGTTCATCTGATGTTTAAGAATAAGGGATTTTGACGTCTGTTTGTACTGGGTTGGTCTCGTATTTATTAATCTTATTGGTATTTACCTTAATCACACGCTGCCTGAGTGAGCAGTCTGCTTGATCCAATTCAAGAAATCCCTATATAGCCAATAATATTAAATTACAAATAAGCTATCAATGGGGGATTACTTCAGTTTTTTTTGTATTGCCTTCATTATTCTGTTCACCCGTAGCGATTTTTCTCGTTCTTTTCATTACTTTCCTTTGTAGTATTACGCTTTAAGTCCCAGCCCAGTTCTTCACCTCTGCTTCTCATCTCAAAATGTGTGGGCCTTTTATTGATTTCCAAAAGACTGCTATTTGGCTTTTTGCTAGTATCATCGCAAGATCTTTGTATCTGTAGCACTTACTTCAGATGAGGCCTAACAGCCAGGTCTCGTTTAACTCGATGCAATAGCTTCAGTACATCTTTGAGTCCCTCCCAGTATGGTACTGTAACCTACCTCTGTGGTCTTACATCTGGTACAGGATGAGTCTGCCCCTGGATAAATGCTGCCTATTTCTTTGGGAATGAGTAAGTATTCTTTGTATGATGCTGTGCTGTAAAAATTCTAATGTAACGCTTCTAGGTGCTTTGTGTGCATAATTAAAAATCAGATTCCAGTCCAGCTTGTTTGTCTCTTTGAATATGTCAATTGCCCATTTTTCTGTACAATTGTCCTGGTAATACTCTGCTCTTTTGAATGCAAGGTAAATAACAACATTATTTTCATCTCTGTTCCTGGTGTTAATATTTAATCACCTACATCATACATAGTAAGCTTCATCCCAACTCATCCTTCCTCCACCCCTTGCTAGTTGTCTTAGTTGTTCATCTATTAAACTGCATGTCCAGCACTTACCTGCAGATGACCAAAAGCCTGGACAAAGTTCTGTAAGTGTTTCATTTCACCAGACACAAAACTCATACTGATTCAGTGCTATTACTCAGCCTTATCTCCACATATCTACTTTTGGCCCCTGGCTGAAACATGAAAAGACCCAAGAGAGGCTTGGTGAGGGTGTATGCTGTTTTCAACCATGGTCTCTTTAACTTTCAATAGGTTTAATTGGTTTTATAATCATGAATTACCTGAGGTAGGCATTCCCAACTAACGTAACCCAATTGCACCCCTGCCCCTCTCTCACCTTTCATCCCTGAACCCTTCCTACCCATCTAAGACGCACTTCATTGGCAGATTGTTTTGTCTAATTGTTACTAATCAGTTAATCTCATTAACTTTCCTGTAGAGGAGATCACGGCTGCATTCTTTTAATCCCAGGGGGCTCAATCATGTGAGGTTCCCTTCATCACGATTTAGGTAGCTCAAAACTGGTCCCTATTAGCTTATTAAATTTGTGGTTTTTATTATTCGCATCATACACCAATATCTCATGTCCTAGCAGTACCCACATTTTCTGAAGCCACTGATTGTAAGTCAATATGATATCTTGTCCCCAAAATGCTAATATAACGTTTCACAGCCAGGAGTAACTCCAATATTATTTTGCTTCTTGTAAAGTGTAATAGATGTACCCCTTCTGCTGGTTTTCCTTGAAGGATTTTCTCTCTGGGTTTTTTCCCTTGCATAACCGCAGTCAGTAACTTTCATCAGAAGTGCCAGATTAGGGCAGGGCAGAGTATGTGTAGTAGTGTGCCTAACCCATTTTGATCTAGTTGAAGTATTGAGGGATATAGAGGCATGGAAGGTCCAAACCTAAATTAGTCATCCACCCATAACAGGGAAGGAAATTGGACCTTGTAATACAATATCACGCGTATCTAGGAAAGTGTTTGAAGGATCTGGTGGAAGGATCTGGTGGCTATAATCTAACCAAGGATCTTGTAATATTGATTTAGCATTGATAATTCAGACTAATAGTCCATAAACACCTGGTGTATCTCTTCCTGTGAGTACACCTTGTCCTCGCTAGTGGCATGAATAATCGTAAAGTATGTATCCCTTAGTTCAGGCCTAGAAAGCCATGCCAATATCTTCTCTGTTCATCACCCTCTGCCCGATACCTAGCTAAATAGTCCTTAAACTTGAAGCATCCCAACCTTTCATAAGATGAGCATGCTTTATCCACTTCAAATCTGTCACACATGACCTGGTCCCTACTGTCCACATGCTCCAGGTTTCTCATTCTTATTCTTAGTCACTTATTTCTTGCTTTAAAACACATCTTACTCATGGCACTATCTTTATACAGTGTCCCCTCATAACGACTTCTCATTCTACCAATTCATTTGGCGCCATCCCAATATTTACTTTGAGTAATGAATTATCTACTCTGATCGTACCTCTAAATGTGCTCTGGCTTGCAACCTCCTTGTAGGTAAACTCTAATGGTGTGCCTCATTGAGGTGTCATGAATATGGGATTATGATCAAAAAATCTTTTACAAAGGTATCCAGCTGGGTAGACTAGGCTATGTATACATGTTGAGCATACTATTCTTTTTGATCTGATGTGTAGACTGAGTACTGGTGAATAAAAAGATTTCTCCTCACTTTTAGGGAAATGGCCTCCATGTATGTACCAGTCCCCAATTTGTCAGAGTCGCTATTAGAATGGGCTTCCTTGATCACTACAGAGAGCGGAAAAAATGGATGAGATCTATCCACTTTTCAGATCCCTTCTAATAATTATAGGTGTATGAGGCCAAAATGACAAGTGTTGATCTTTCATAGAATTCAGCTTGTTCAATTTTGAGACCATTAAAGCTAGCTAGTGCCATTCGCTGCTTATTTAGTTTGGCACCTACTGTAGTGAAATGTTTTTTCCATGGTTATTTTAGCTGCATTGAAGGGACCCCTGACCCTAGCCCTCTGGTCTAATCCATATTAAGGTCCCTCTTGCATATGACAAAAAGCCTGTACACAATTGTCTCATCCAGCTTTTTTAAAAATCTACACACCACCTCTCGTGTGAGATGTCTTTCTGGAAGTATACGATACGGATGTTGTATTATAGCTTTTGGAGAAATTACTGCTAATATTCCACCTGCAGCTAATAGGGTAACCCATATGGAACAGTCACGTTGTTCAATGTCTCCACTGTGTATAGAAGAAAGGACCAATAGCCCTAGTAATAGTGCCAGTCTTCCCACAGAGACATCAATAAGGACATTAGTCTAGTCCATGGTATAACCTCTTGAATTCAAACTCATTTTAGTGGGTCAGGAGCAGAAGGGGATACATAGCATTCTCTGCAGCCTACCAGTCAGGGCCCCCATTCAAGATTAAAGTATATACGAGGCATTTCAGTAGCCAATCAACACTTAAATGCCATGCCTTTGAAAGAACATACCAACTCTGATTTCAGGGTCTTATAAGCCCCAAGTACCATAGTGGCAGAGAGTCCTAAATCATTTTCCCACCTTGGTAGATTATTTGTTTTGTCACTATCCTGGCAAGAAGTATGTCTGTTTTCCAGTGTCATAGGAATTTCCAAAAGTATTAATGAATTCACCTTAATGATGTTTTTCCTGCAATTCCATCACTGCTGCGACTGTATAGTTGTTGTGATGGTTTCGTTGCCTGCCCATATCTCAGTCCTTTGCGTTGTAGGCATCTTCGGTTATGCAATACAAGGCTTGAAATTTCCAGTCTCACGCTTCCTTGGGCTCAGTGAAAAAATATGATTTGTTTTCATTCACTTTTCAGTAATTATTTGATATTAGATTGTCAACTTGTGTCTAGGCAGTATGTTGTACGTCTTATGTTTGTCGAAACTACTTTTTAACTACCAGAGCTCTTGATTCTGGCCTCTTCAGTCTCGCTATGTATCTACTTCATTCCTTTTAATTCAATCACTATTTCAGTGTTCCACAAACCCCAGGGTGATAGTATGTCAGCCTTTCATAACTGAATGGAGCAGAGGGGGTTAAACAAGGCACCATTCAACATACTTTATTCCAGGTCTTTTATTAAGTTTAATTACCTACCTCTAAATATCCTTCTTAGGACATGTGACCATGCCACCTCAAGCCAATCGTTGCCATACCGGCATCCATGTGGGGCTAACTTGCTGTCAGGGGTTGCCTCACATCTGTGGGGTAATCTGCCTCATGTGCTTAATTACATTTCTGTGCACTCTACCTTCTCACCCATGTAGTCTCCTTAGTTATTTTTCATTGCCATTACCAGGCTGTATGCTAACTCAACTCTAACGGGACGACTGAAGGAGATAGACACAGTACTCAGAGGAACAAGGCAGCTTCATGAGTGGTGTTTGCACCTGCTGTGTCCCTTGTTGTGCTGCACTGCATTTACTATACCTTTGGGCCTCCTCTCTGGCTCATGTTGCCTTGCCCCAACCTCTCTTCTTTGTTCCCATTGCTCTCTTCTGCTTGCAGACCTCTGTGCTGTTGCCCTCTTCTTGTAGTCCTGGGTTACTGATGGTCTTGGCAGCCTTCCTCCTGGATGACATTTTTGACATTCCTGTAGGGGCCACATCTTCCAACTTCAGCCTGGCCGTTCTACCGCCATCTTGGTTCTGCATTTCTAATAAGGCTTCTCTGGCATCCATTTATCACCTCCTCCCATGACTACTACTTTGCTCTGTGTGCTGATCCTCTGCTGTTTAACACTAGAATTAGGCAAGTACAGTCTCTGTCAATACTAAAATGTTGACTGTGACGGCTTAAATTGGGGCAACAGATAGTTAGCTCATGAGGTTTCATATTTCTTCATGAGCCACAGGCCATGAGTCTCAATGATGTTGTGATAACTGTTTGTTCGAGGCATATGAGCTGCAGATTACACACTGTGCATAGATCGCCATCTGGTGTTGGGCCCGGATGTTTGCAGTTGTTTTTCCTCTTGGAAAGTCTTTGGAAGTCACGAGGTATGGGACTCCTCCTTTGGATCGTATTGCACATGGGCTTCGGCTCCATCCTCAGTTTTTTTCCGCCATCGGGTTCGGATGTGATCTTCACGCTCCGGTTCCGAACAGTTTGCAGTTCTCCAATCGACGCGCAATCCTCACCCCTTTTCGCGGTATTGTTTTCGATCGCGATCCCCTCACTCGACGCGGCTCTCATCGATCAAGACCTTCGATTCCAGTCGTAGACGACGGCCTTCGGGCCTACCCAAGCTCCGGTCCTGGCTAATGGAAAGGACTCCCTTCAAGAAGTGCCCTCGATGTGGGTCCAAATTCCCCCACACCGATCTTCACGAAGTATGCAACCTCTGCCTCTCCCCTGAACACGAGGCTCGAGACTGTCCGGCGTGCAAATCCTTCCGGTCCAAGAAAACCATTCGAGACCGAAGGGCACGAAGAACTATGGCACACTCGTCGACGGCGATCCCAGACGTCATCGGAGAAGGCGTCGACGCTCCGGAAGGACAACACACCGACGAAGGCCTAGTCAGCGCCGACGAAGCCGACGATTCAGATGTGGAGGACATCACTCCGGCACAGAGGGTCGTGAGTACCGAAATCCACCCCTCGACGGCATCGAGAAAGGCTTTGGTCACGCCTTCGCCTCCGAGCCTAGGCACGACCAAGAACACTCCTTCCCACACCACACCTTCGGGACCGGTAAAGAAGCTTATTAAGCCTTCCGGCGGCTCGGGCTCGAGCCAGCCCACCGTCGGTGCCGCGAAACACTCCTCCGCACCGACGCCGAAAAAGAAAATGGCTGCCTCCTCGGCACCGAGCTCCTTACCGAAGCACTTGGCGCCAAAAACCAGCTCAAGCTCCTCAGTACCGACACCGTCCCCCGAACCGAGCAAAAAACACAAGGCCACCGACACCCATATCTCAAAGCCGAAAACCATCTCGGAGCCGAGTAATCAACCAGCACTTTCGAAGCCGCATAGTGCAAAGCAGCGCACTAGTGCAGACTCAAAAACCAAAACACCTACGGCCCGATGCCTTCGGCACCGACGGACAGGCCACTCTCTGAAGAACTTTTTAAGCCCTGATCCATTGCAAAAAACACTGGTCAAGGATCCTAAAACTGGACATTTGATGCTCAGCATCAAAAAGAGACAGCTGGACAAGCCTGCCCCAGCTCCACCTCCAAAAGACTTTGCTACTTCCCTTCTGAGAATACCTTCGCCCCCTCCACCACCCCTCCACCTCCTCCTCCACCGCCTCCTTCTCCCCCCCCCCCCCCCCACCTCATCATTCCCCCACACCCTCTCCGGATGATGGCAATGATGATGTCTATGATGACATAGGGGACGAGCCCCATGACCAACCTACAGGGGACCCCACTCCGACAGGCTCCCCAGACCCATGGGACGACTATAACTTTCCTGACATTCCTAACGTCCCGCAGGATGATCTCTACCCTTCGAGACCATCTCCACCAGAAGACTCATTGGGGGTTCAACCACCTACTCCAGAGGGCTGCACAGTACCACGGTGTGGACCTCCATACCGACCCCGTGGAGGAGGACTTCCTCCTTGATACTTTTGACATGACACGCAGGGCCACCTCCATGCTGCCCATGCTTAAAGGAGTTACCAAGCACGCGCCGGAGGTCTTTAAAGATCCAGTCAGAGCCAGGGTCGTCAACCCTCGCATAGACAAAAAATATAAGGCCGCCCCTACAGATCCTGCCTACATCAGAGGGCCAGCACCACTAGATTCCCTAGTAGTGTCTACAGCACGTAAGCGAGCAAACTCCCAAGCATCAGGCGAAGCACCACCACCTGATATAGAGTCGAAACTCTTGGACGCATCCGGCAAGCGCACTGCATCCCAGGATGCCACCATATGGCGCATCGCAAATACACAAGCGCTTCTGGCAAGATACGACGGGGCCCATTATGACGAACTAGAAGCCATAATGCAACACCTCCCTGACCAATATAAAAATAGAGCCAATGAACTCATTCAGGAGGGCAAAACCATCACCAATACCTCCATCGGCTATGCCCTAGATGCAGCTGACACCGCCTCTACGGCAATTAACACCAGCGTCGTCCTCCGTCGCCATGCCTGGCGAAGGATTTCAGGTTTCAAACCAGAGGTGCAAGCTTCCATCCCGAACCACCCTTTTGACCAGGAACATCTGTTCGGCCCAAAAGTAGATGAGGCCCTGGAAAAAATGAAGAAAGACACAAATGCGGCGAAATCTATGGGAGCCTTACAATCATACACTCCCAGGCGCTCTTTTCGCCGCTCTTCCTTTCGAAGCACATCCAGAGGCTACTCCTCAGACAGTGCTTCCACTTCCTATAAAGCCCCTACCCAATCCACCTTTACAAGGGGTTACCAAAAAGGCGGCTACAGAGGCAACAATAATAAAGGCAGAGGCAAGACAAACACCTCCCGCTCTGCCTCCACCCCTGCCCAATGACTTCCCTCCACTCCCCCCTAGACCATCCCACTCCGGGGACAGACTCCACAATTTCCTTACTGTCTGGACTGCCATCACCTCAGACAAATGGGTAACACAAATAAATCGGTCAGGCTATTGCCTCGAACTAACATCTACCCCCCCAAACATTCCACCCAAACATCGCCCAATGTCACAGGAACATTTAACACTACTAAAGCAGGAGGTAATCTCCCTCCTACAAAAGGGGGCAATAGAACTAGTTCCTATCAACCAACACAATATAGGGGTTTACTCCCTATATTTTCTCATACCGAAAAGAGACAACATGCTAAGACCCATCCTAGACCTCAGGCCCCTGAACCAATATATTCATTCAGACCATTTTCACATGGTCACACTCCAGCAGGTACTTCCCCTGCTCTCCCAAAACGATTTCCTGCCACTTTAGACCTCAAAGACGCCTATTTCCACATTCCTGTTCACAACGCTCACAGGAAGTTCCTCAGATTTGTGGTGGACGGCCAACACTATCAATTCAAAGTGCTCCCATTCGGAGTCACCACAGCACCACGAGTATGTACCAAGTGCCTAGCAGTAGTGGCCGCACATCTGTGAAGACAACACATCCATGTCTTCCCATACCTAGACGACTGGCTAATAAAAGCCAGCTCATACAACCAGTGTGTACAACACACGCACGCCACTATCCAGCTACTTCACGAACTGGACTTCACAGTAAACCACGCAAAGTCCCATCTACAACCATCCCACGTAAAACAATACCTCGGTGCCACCATAGACACCACAAGAGCGCTAGCCTACCCCAGTCCTGCCAGGATAACAAGCATTCAGGCTCTACGCGCCAAATTTCTGCCACAACACTGTCTTCCAGCTCGAGTGTTCATGCAGCTAATAGGGATGATGGCCTCTTGCATATTCATAGTACCTCACGCAAGACTCCAAATGCGTCCCCTCCAAGAGTGCTTAGCGCGCCAATGGAACCAGGCCCAGGGTCAACTGACAGATCTGGTGTTGGTAGACAGTCGTACCCATAGCTCTCTGCAGTGGTGGACCATCAAAAACCTTTCCAAAGGGCGACCGTTCCTGGACCCGGTTCCTCAGATAGTACTAACAGCGGACGCATCGCTCTCCGGCTGGGGAGCTCACCTACTACATCACACCATGCAGGGCAGGTGGACACCTCAACAGAAGTTACTCCACATCAACCATCTGGAGTTACTAGCCATATTTTTAGCCCTAAAATCTTTTCAAACACTAATCTCAGGCAAGGCAGTCCTAGTCCGCACAGACAACATGACAGCCATGTTCTATATACCAAAGGAAGGAGGCACACACTCTCCGCAGCTATCTCAGCTAGCACAGAGCATATGGAGATGAGCCATACCCCGAAAAATCTTTCTCCTAGCCCAACATGTTCCAGGAGTCCAAAACACTACAGCAGATCTCCTGAGCAGACAAACTCAACAGATCCACAAGTGGGAACTCCATCCACAAGTTCTTCACCCGTACTTTCAAATGTGGGGGCATCCACAGATAGACTTCTTTGCCACCCAAGAAAACGCCAACTGCCCAAGCTTCGCCGCCAGGTATCCACACCCATTGTCCAAAGGCAATGCGATATGTATGAACTGGTCAGGCAGATTTGCGTATGCTTTTCTGCCTCTCCCACTCATTCCATTAGTGGTGCGCAACCTACAACAACATTCCCTCACACTAATCCTAGTAGCTCCGACTTGGGCCAGACTCCCGCGGTACACCACACTGCTGGAACTATCCGTAGTACCGCACCAAAAGCTACACCTCTCTCCACACCTCTTAACCCAGAACCATGGAGAGATCAGACACCCGGACCCAGCTCAGCTCAACCTTGCGATCTGGCTCCTGAAATCCTAGAATTCGGTTATCTAAATCTCCCCCCAGACTGTATGAACGTCATTAGAGAAGCTAGACGTCCTGCCACTAGAGCTTGCTACGCAGCCAAGTGGAAACGATTTGTAGTCTATTGTCACAGCAATAACTTCAATCCCTTAGATGTGTCCAACACATCATATGCTATTTACTACACTTACAAAGATGCAATCTAGCCTACACGTCTATTCGACTGCACCTTGCAGCCATAGCAGCCTACCTACAAAACAGGCAGCACCTATCACTCTTTAAAGTACCTCCCATAAAAGCCTTCATGGAAGGCCTCAAAGGAATAATTCCCCCCAGAGTGCCACCCTCACCTGTGTGGAACCTAAACATCGTTCTCACCAGACTAATGGGGCCTCCCTTTGAACCTCTACACAAATGTGAACTTCAATTCCTAAAATGGAAAACTGCTTTTCTAGTAGCCATCACTTCCCTCAGAAGAGTCAATGAGATACAAGCACTCACCATTCAAGAACCTTTTCTGCAAATGCACCATAATAAGGTTGTTCTCCGTACTAATCCAAAATTCCTCCCTAAAGTAATTTCTCCCTTTCACCTAAACCAATCTTTGGAACTACCCGTATTCTTCTCTCCACCACAAACCGTTGTAGAAAGAGCTCTCCACACACTAGATGTAAAACGAGCCTTACTCTACTACATCGAGAGAACACAACCTTTTCACAAAACCAAACAACTGTTCGTTTCACCACCACATAAAGGCAACCCTATCTCCAAATCTGGGATAGCTAGGTGGATTGTCAAATGCATTCAGATTTGCTACCACAAAGCAAAACGAACGCTATCCGTTCCCCCTAAAGCCCACTCTACACGTAAGATAGGGCCTTTCATGGCATTCTTAGGGAACATCCCCTTAGATGATATCTGCAAAGCAGCTACATGGTCAACACCGCACACTTTCACTAAACACATTGTGTAGATGTGCAAACTAAGCAACAAGCTAGTGCGGGCCAGGCTGTACTCAAGACATTGTTTCAAACCACTCCAACAGATACTGGTGGTCGCCGCTAATGATGGGTACTGCTATATAATCTATGCACAGTGTGTAATCTGCAGCTCATATGCCTCGAACGGCACATGCTACTTACCAGTATGCATCTGTTCATGGCATGTAGAGCTGCAGATCTACACACGCCCACCCGCCTCCCGGGCTACCTTTATCTGTTCCAGTTTATCTTATTTAGATACAACACACATGGGCATCTTCACTGTTTACTACGCTCCATCATTTCCCTGCTGGCGAAAAACAATCTGAGGATGGAGCCGAAGACCATGCGCAACACGATCCAAAGGAGTAGTCACATACCTCGTTACTTCCGAAGACTTTCCAAGAGAAGAAACCACTGCAAACATCCGGGCCCAACACCAGATGGCGATCTATGCACAGTGTGTAGATCTGCAGCTCTACATGCCAAGAACAGATGCATACTGGTAAGTAGCATTTGCCTTCCAGAGGATTCCAAGCCCTTTTTTTCCCTGGAAATTTTCCTAGACTGACTTTGAGGAACATTAAAAAATAAATTAATAAAAGCACAAGTCTATGAAGGATACCAATGCAAGAAAGTTATAAGAGCTTAAAAGGTAGGTACCACCATTAGCTGCCCATTTAGTTTGGTACCTACTATAACAAAATGTTCTTTTTCATAGTTATTTTATCTCAAATAAAGGAATCCCAACCCCTTGTTCTTCCTTTTTGTGCCCGCGCTAAGCATCTGCCCCTGCCTCTCCGGCACCTGTTTACCTACATTGCTAGCAAGCTGCTACCTTCCCTGCAAGTGCTCCCCTGGTCCCTAGCAGACCTATGCCTGCCTGCCCACCCATTCCCCAGGCTGGCCCTGCTTGCCCTGCCCCCTCTCTGGCCTCTTACCCACAGCACCGTAGCTGCTCCCCCCACTGTCACCCTATGGGTAAGAGGTCCCCAGCGCTTCAGTCTCTTGCTCCCCGTCTGTTGCTCTTGCACCTCCCTCCACGGAGGCCATCGCCACTCTCTCCCTCCAGCACCCCATCCCCTACAGCATGGCAACTGAAGCGCGACCATGCAGCGGACGTGTGCAGATAGCACGCCGTGCACACGCCTGGACTACACCCAATGCCAGGACCAGAACTCGCACCGGGACCCCAACCCCCACTGACCTGCACCGCTAAGACTCACTTAGAGCCCTGAATCCCAAACTCCAGGACAACAACTGCGCCCATGCCTCCCCCAAGACCACCGAAGGCCCTTTCTTCTGTTGGAGCTGTCACTTCACCTGTGTCACCAAGGATACCACCCTCGCCTCTCCAATCATCCACATCGTGGCCAACACACCCATCAAGACAACGCCATCAGCACCGTGAAGATCAACTGCCTGCTAATCAACGCACGCTCACTCGGAAAATGCCATGGAAATCTGGCACACCATCATGCCCCAGACGTAGTCTTTATCACAGAAACTCTGCTGAACTCCGCAATTGGTCCCGTTATCTCCGCAGCCACCTCCAAAGGATGCAATATTGCTCACCAGGAGCGATCCAACAGAAACAGTGGAGGAATCGCCATAATCTACAAAGAGAACCTTGAGTGCTCAAAAACCACAGACGACTCCACCCCCTTCATGAAGCACCTCCACTTCCTACACAGAACTAACAGCAAAACCACCATTGGAGGCACCCTTGCCTATAGACTTATGGGACCCCACTCTTCCTTTTGCAACCAAATCCCAGACTTCATCACCCCTATCGCCATCGACTCAAATCTGTACATATTCCTAGGAGACCACAACTTTCACCTTGAAAACACCGACAACGCCAACACGACAGATCTCCTAGAAAGCATGGCTAACCTCTAACTCAAGCAGATTGTCACCGACCCCATCCATACTGCAGAACACACGCTCGACCCCATCTTCTCAGCCAGCAACACAGTAAAATACACCCACAACGAGGCGCTCACCTGGATGACCACCACTGCTCCATTTCATCATCTCAGAACACCCAAACACCCCGCCTCCACTACCAGCGAAGCACGGGGCAGCTGGTCAAGATTATCAGAGCAACGTTGGATCAATGCCCTCAACTCCCACCTACCCACCTCTACGAAGAGACAGAAAAAGCGGCGGAAAGCTTTGCAAACTGGATCACAGCAAGCTCTGATGAAGTCTCACCAAGGAAACTCACCAACCCCAAGAAAGTACTTCAACTCCCCAACTGGTTCACGGCAGAACTGAAAACCATTAAACGTGACTGCAGACAGAAGGAATAAAGATGGCATGCCAGCAAGAGCCTCGAGGACCGAAAAAGTTTCAAAGACACCCTCAGTCGATACCACCACCACCCCCTGAAAAACACCAAGAAGTGCAATGTTAGAAAGTGGATTATTTTTTTTTTTTTTTTTTTTTTTTTTTTAAAAAACCTTTATTCGTGCATCTTAAAAGAACAAATACGGGCCTACAACCGTCAGGCCGGCCACGTTACAGTGAAGCACTAATACCCACATTACCGCCCCCGTGCGTCAACGGTCAGGATTAACAGCGAGTTAGGAGTCACATACTGGGAATAGCTTTGACACCCGGGGAAGGAGCGGTGAAGGTTAATTTTAAGTTTTTTAGATAATTTTATCAAAGAAAAAAAAAAAATAAGTGAAGGATAAGAACAAAGGAGATTCGAGTCCGCAAAATAGCTTCACCACACGGGAGAGCAGCAACATCAGTAAAAACATCAATGGAAGTAAAATCTCAAGCAGTGAGGCGGTGCAGAGATATAACAGGATAGTCACATGAGCAAGTACGCACCCCTCCAAGGTCGCCCCCACTCGATCCACCCCACACCCGGACCCCGAATCGGAGAAAGTAGAGCGCAGAGACATAGAAGAAGAAAGGCCCATAGAACTAATTAAGAACAGAGAGTATTACCCCCCCACCCTACACCAATGCGGAGGCTACGGCCTACCCCCCCCCCCCAGCATAGTGCCTGTCGCCCAAGGAACCCGAAATATAGAGAAGAGAGAAAGTAGGAATAGAGTAAAGAAATGAAGAAAACAGAAAAGAAGGCGGGGAGGAGCCCACGGGACACCAGAGCGCCCCAAACCATCAGCCAGTTATGGCCTCCACACACTGAGAGCCCACTACGCCAAAAAACGGCATGCGAAGATACCATGGCACCACTGTTTAAGCAAAGGGACACAAGTCGCGACGAGCGCGCACAAAACATACATACAGTTCCAGTCCCAGGCCAGCCCGTCCATGAACCATGGCGATAGAAGTCAGTCTAGCCCTGGCCCGATCGCGGGCTTGGGATTAAACCAGCCCCTACATGAAGGCCCCGTGTCCCGAGCAGACAAAGACAAGATGGCCGCTTGTGAGAGGATGGTGAAGTAGGATCACGAAATGGCCGCCGACCATCGATTGAGGTCCCTCTTTGCACCACATAACATCCAAACCTGGCAAGTGAAGTACAGGAGATCCACAACAAGGAAGCAGTAGGCCACCGCGGACGGTTCCTCGAAGCCGTTAGGTATCGCTCAGCAGGATATTCTTGCGGATGCGGTGAGGCAGGCAACAATGAAGCAGGCAGCCATGACCAGGGGGACAAAGTATCCTCAGTTGAGGTGGAGAGCGGTAGACCCCGGGTGCCGGGAACGCCAGATGAAGGCACCAGTGTAGCACAATCATACACCGCCGTTGCGTCCCCGCAAGAGGACAAAAGCACCGGGAGACCCACGCCCTGTGGATGACAAACAGAGCGCTCACGACCCGCAGCCGACAGTATGGGGTCAAACCGCTCACTCAGCGCCTGCAGGCCAGCGCACATCTGTAGTTGAAAGTCCCGCAGGACAGCCAGAACGGAGCCGCATGTCAGCGGAAGCTGGGCCCCCACATCGGCAGCGATCCGGGACGGCACCGCGGAGCTGGTGTCCGGAAGAGGGAGGGCGAAGTGGGCGGCGGGCGAGACCGGAGTATCACCCCCCAGCCGCGAGCAGGCACTCAACACCATGTTTCGCCGCTGTACGTTGCAATGGCCCGGGGGGGGGGGGGTCGCGGCAAGGAGTCAATTCCCCTCAGGTTTACGCCGCAACAGGAAAGGCCGACAGTCGCTTCTCTTCCCGCAGGTTACCCTTCGCCGCCGGCTAGGCAATAGGGGAAGAGGGCAGCAGCCTCTCACAGCGCGGCCCTCAGAGCGGGGCAGGAGACCCGCCGCACCGACCCCACAGCTCCAGCCCCTCAGGCACAGGGTGCAGAAGGTGTCCAGCCGGCCCTCCCCGGGCTCATCCGGCAACGATCTGTGGTGCGGGGTGAGATCGGGACCGCGGGGCCCCGGTTAGCGCTAGCTGGTCCGGTGACTGCGGAGCTTCCAGGGGGCCGGCAAAGGCCAGAATGGCGCCGGGTTTCAGTGCAGAGGACAAAAGCACCCAGAACTCGGGCATCCGGGCGGGCTGAGACTCCGGGAAAGCGACAGCGCGGTCAGCGCGTCTTCGCACACGTCGCGCCTCGAGAATCGGCGAGGATGGGCATCAGGATAGTAGTCCGAGGCCACGGGCCGACGGAGCCGGGCGCTCAAGCGTCCGCTCCGGTCGCCATCCTGGCTCCCCCCCCCCACAGCGTGCGATCTTGATGAGTGGAATACAGTCATTACAGCTACATGAATTGTTTGCACATTGTTTTTCCCCTTTATCAGTCTCCTCTCCACCATGTTTCACCAGCCCTGGTTCCCGGCGTTGATCCTCCGAGGCTGGCCGAGTTTCACTCCCGCCGCCTGTCTCTGTGGCCGGTGCCCCGCTCCGGTGTGTATCCCCTCCCAGCAGTTTCTTTCCTGCAGTTTACCGGCTTGTTGACTCGTCTGCCGGGCGCCTGGTCTTTGTGTGTATCGGATCTCCGTCAGGGCGCGGGTCCGACGTAGGGCCGCGACCCGCCTCCCTGCTGGCAACTCGTCCGCCCGATCCGTAGCGTAGCGTGGGTGTATATTTAAACCGGTCTCTCTGGTGTGGGTTGCTCCTGGTCCTCAGTGTTTTCGGCGTCTCACGGCCCTTCTCGCGGTTGCAGGCTGTTCTGCTCATCAGGCGCCGCGTTGTCTCACGGGAGTCTCCGGCTTCCGATCAGCATGTAGGCCTCGGTCATCTCACTCGGTGCCGTTATGCCCTAAGTTTACGTAGCGTTCTCTAGTTAACGGTGGTGCTAGCCGCTATCTTCCGGCGTCCTTTCCCGGTTCTTAAAGTCGCCGTGATGCCGGATTTATTTCAGGATTGTCAGGGAGAGACGCTTGCGGTCGCGGAGCTCTCCTAGGCAGCGGCCATCGCTGTCGGCTGCAAGCCACGCCCTAGAAAGTGGATTATTAGTAGTGGTGAATATGTATTTACCACTGGCAATAAGGCTACTAACACAGTCTAGGGCTCAGAATAGGTCTCAGAAAATTATTCCCATGCTCAGCCCTTGGTAGCTTGACTGCAAGCAGGCAGGCTTAACCTTAGAGACCGGTATGTAAAGCATTTAAAAACACAAATTCAGCAAATAGTTAAGACCCAAAACACAATGAAAAATCCAACACCAGTTATTAAAAATAGGAAATATTTTTATCTGTAAAATGATATAAAAATGAAAAAATCCAATGTAGGGACCGTAGAAATGACTTTTTAAAGATTTAGCAGTATATAGCACATAGAAACCTATAGCACCTATTGGGACATCTGTTCCCACAAGATCGGGACAAAGTCAAAGTTTCAGGTCGACCGCGATGGATCCCTGCGTGGCTACCCCTTGCGGTAGGCCTCAGTCAAAGTTTTTACCTTCTAACTCAGAAACGTTTCTGGAGCTTTTTCTCCCGGGGCCCCTCGAAGCTCTCCACCAGTTCGGATTTGGTGAAGGTGCGCCGGCTTGCCTTGCGACAAGCTCCCGGCCAAGCTTTGGAAGTCAGACCTTTGGTGCTTTCCAGCGGGAAGAACCAAAGATCCAGGCCAGCTGGCGGTTGAAGGTGGGCGGGAGGCTTGACTCTCTCGCAGTTGGTCATGGTCAACTCTTCTACCTTCGGACTTGCAAACTTTTACGCAGTGTTTTCTCACGGGCTCCCTCGATGCTCTTCACCAGGCCGGATTTGGTGAGGGTTTGCCAGCTTGGGTTTCGACTAGCTTTGGAAGTTTGACCTCTGGTGACTTTCAGCAGGGCGAACCTGGAGGTCAGGCTGATTTGCGGTTAAGGGTCGCCAGCTTGGATGGCCATGTCGGTCCACTCATGGAGCTTTTTTCCAAAGTAGCTCTAAACTTCTTCAAACGTCTGGAACAACTTATTTGAGGGTTCCAAAGTGTCCAAAACGTACTCCAAGGGTCTGGAAGCTCCAAGATGGTACTTGAATGTTTGGGACTTCAATTCCCACAATCCACTTGGACAAAACACTTACAAATCCATTGGAGACACTCTAGCCTGGGGTGATGGTCCAGGGGAGCTCTTTTAACCTGTAGCTTGCAGTGAATTCACAGTCCTTTTGAAGCAGGTTTGATCCACAGGGCTGTAGTTCCAGATTGTTCATTAGGTGCAGTCAGAGTGCAGGGTCTGGTTGGTGCAAATCAAACTTCCAGCACGGACCCTTCTGTAGTTTAAAGCAGCAGATCTGAGAGGCTCTGCTCCTCTCAGATAGTTTTCTCTGGGGTCAAACAGGAGGGTACCCCTGTCCAGTGAGGCACAGGGCAACACCCCAGAGCATAACCATTTCCTCCAAAGTGTGGCACAATGGTCTCCCAGAAAGCACTATTTCTCCAAAATTCAATATAGCTGGAGTCTTAGCAGAGAGGCAAGAGCTGGCTAAACCAACCTCCAGGATGGCTCATCTCCACAGTCTCCCTCCCCCTTGCATCTGCACATTCCTACCTTACGCCTATCATTTAGCTGGGTTCAGAGGGGGTTGGCATAGATGGACCTGATTTTCTCTGCCTGTCCCCCTGGGCCTTTGAAGCTCATGCTTTATGACCCCTCCCCCTTGCTCTGGGATTCCTATGCAGCAGAACCCTCTCCTCCCAGAATGGTTCTTCACCCCAGGTGCCACTTACCACTTCATTAAAGCAGCCTGGCTAATCCACTTAACTCTGACCAATCTGAGCAGACCACTAGAAGGCTGAATTTTGGCTTACAGACAAAATCTCAACTTATTTTCTGTACATTTTATAATAAATTCAACAACAGCATGTTGTTGGATTTATCAATACCATTCTCTTAAATCCTTGAATGATATTTTTCTACAACGCCTAGCGTTAGTTATTAATTAATAACTGAATGCCATGTTAACTTATGTGGCTGGGGATCTGCAATCGGGATATTGAACTGGGCAGTTTATCCTACACCAAGGATTATAAAACATCTTTTATCAGGAAACTGCCTATATCTACAGGACCACCCACCCCCACCCCTGGAACACCTAGGGGAAACTTTTGAGGTTTTGAGTATGTCAAAATATTGCAGATCCTCACACAGTTATCCTAGCACAAAAGTTGATTTTGGGAAGCACTTTACTACAATTAGAAGCAAAATGTGCAATTTCACTATCCCCAGGGCATATAAAACCTATTTTATACGGGTCCTCCTTATAAGTACCTGAACCCCTGCCCCTGGGACACCTAGGGGAGACCCTGGGAGTACCTAATATGCCAAAATATTGTAAGTGCCCAAAACACCAAAGTCGAGATGGGGCACAATTTACATTTTAAAAGCCGTGCTGCAACATAGGGCTATTTTTTAAGCTGACCTCAGGCCTCAACAGTGCACACATGCTTGTGCAGAATGGGCTGCTGGCCTCTAAACTGCCATGCCCTATTATATACTAGCAACTTAAAGATAGTTTTAATCCCCCGGCCCTATTCTGTACTAGGGCCTTATAGGAGAGGTCATATCAATCATAGGGGTACCCTAACCACAGTGTATGTAGGTATTTTCACTTTATTCTAAGTGAGTTTTCAGCATAGCACTGGCCCTGAGCCTGGTTAGGCGAAGCGCAGGGACAGTCAGTCAGTTACCACCAGTACCAATTGGCAGAAAATGGGGTGTCCAGGGCACAAGGATGACTTTGCAACAACCGCCATAACCACTCTCATCAACGACCTCTCAAACAGCAAGGAACTGTTCGTCGTAGTCAAGTAGTTAACCAATCCCTTGGCAACCGAAAACATAATTACACCATAGCAAGCTCTCTGCGATACCCTCTAGGACCTTTTTCACTACTAAATCAAAAACATCTACCAAAACTCTGCATCCCAAACCCCTGCTGAGGAGAACATCAACCTTCTCACACCCACTGACAGCCACACCAGCTCATCTTGTGGTAATACCATCACTCAGAAAGTAACTGCATCCATTATGAGGTCCATCCACTCCAGAGCCCCAGCTGACCCCTGCCCCCACCACATTTTCAACCTCGGCAATCTACCCATCAGCAAAGAACTCACCAAGGTCTTCAACTGCTCCTTCACCAAAGCCCACTTCCCCCAAAAGTGGAAACATGCCATCGTGAAGCCGCTGCTGAAGAAACCATCCACTGGCCCAGGAGATCCCAAAAACTACCCACCCATCTCCTTGCTCCCCATCCCAGCCAAGGTCATCGAAAAAGTTATCAACATCCAGCTAACCAGACATCTGGAGAACCACGAACTTCTGGACCCCTGCCAAGCCAGCTTCCAAACAAACCATAGCACCGAGACCGCTCTAGTCGCAGCCACGGACGACATCAGAATGCTGTTTGATTACAGAGCAACAGCTGCCCTTATCATCCTCAACCTCTCAGCAGCATTCAACACTGTATCCCACCACACACTGATCAACAGACTCCACCAGATCGAAATCAAAGGAGCAGCCCTCAACGGAAATCACATCCTACCTCACAGGAAAAAGGCAGAGGAGCATCCTCCCTCCCTATTCCTTGCTCCCTAAGAACATCACCTGCGATGTAACTCAAGGCTCATCCCTCAGCTCAACCCTAGTCAACGTATACATGACACCCCTGCCCAACATCGTCGGGAGCCACGGACTCCACCTCATCTCCTATGCCGACAACACCGACTCATCCCCTCCTTGACAAACAATCCAACAACGACCAGTTTCAAGGATGCATGAAGTGTGGCCATCTGGATGAACAACTGTCTTAAACTCATCAAAGATAAGACAGAAGTGCTCCTCTTCGGGAAAGGCAAGGAAACCCTATGGAACAACGAATGGTGGCCACCTGAGCTGGGCCCTATCCCCAAACCCACTGAACACTCCTGCAACCTCAGCATCCTCCTCAGCAGCCAGCCATTCATGAAGAAGCAGGTCAGCGCTCTCTCCTCTGCTTCGTCACTCGCCCTCCAAATACTCAGGAAAGTTTTCAGTTGGCTCCCACCCAACACCAGGCGAACTGTCACACAAGCTCTCATCACCAGCAGAGACTACTACAGCAACTCCCTCTATGTAGGAATCACTGCCCAACTCATGAGGAAATACCAGACCATCCAGAATACAGCAGCCAGACTCCTCTTCTACCTCCCCAGAGAGACGCACATCACCCCTCAACCCAGAACACTTGATTGGCTACCAGCTGCAAAGAGATGCCAGTTGAAACTGCTCACCCACGCTTACAAGGCACTACACCACAAAGGACCAGAATACCTCACCAAACGAGTGAATTTCCACCAACCTACCAAGGAACTCTTCTTCATCGTTATTTGTGCCCATTTTTGTGCACCTTAACTTTTGCTTATTCCTTCTGCTACTTGCAAAACTGGTTTCATAAATCTTGTGCCTCCCATTCTTAAGGATAGTGTTCTAGTTCTGGTGTGAGTTTCAACCCTTCTTGGACATTTGTAAACCATGGTCTGCATTTTCTTTGCTTGTTCCCTTTTAATGGGTGTGCAATTCTTTCATTTGTATGGTACCCTTGTTCTGGTAGTTATTCAGGGTGGACTTCTATGTGATCCCAATTCAGATTTTGGGTCCAGATTTTGCTATTCTTCTACCATTGTTGTTTCTTATTGTTGAGGCCTGTTTTTCCAGGTGATACCTGTTGGCATCAGTGGTGTTATTTGAGCATACCTTTGTTATTATCTGTTTCATGCACCACATGTTTGGCTATAGCCTGAGGAGTAGAAATAGGGGCCTTCAATCCCAGGACCTGTTAGATGTATGATGTGCTGCTTGACATTCTGGCCCCTCCCCTCTTGTCAACCTCTTTCTTCCATTCTCTTGAATTGTTCTGTGGCTCTTTTGACTTTCCTTTAAGGGGGGGGGGGCGCGCGCATAGTTTTACTTAAGGGCTACTACAGTCTGTTGTGGCACTGTGGGTCAAGGTAGAGTGGATTATTGCTTCCGGGCCTGTGTGTGCTTTAGCAGCAGTTTTCTCTTTGGGTTCTGGTGCTTGTCATTCTTGGTTGATGCCTTCCAACGTGGAGCAGATTACCTTAAAAGGTTTTCATCTGCTCTGTTATAATATTTTTACATTGCAAAAATGTGGTGCATTGAACCCATGGAGTCCAATCCATTCTGGCTTAGGCAGATGTGCCACCTGTGTATAATAGGATGGGCAGTGGTTGACTCTTTGTTTCTTATTTTTATATGCAATTGCCCTGGTCCTAACAGGTGATGAGGGGTGCCTGGAAACAGGCTACTCTTAACTAATTAATCAAACGAGTCATGTGGATGGCAGCCCGCCACTGTCCTTGATGATCCAGCTTTCTCTTGGATTTGCTTGCCATTTGATGCTTTTGTAGTTTTCTATTTCTTTACCTTTTTTTCTGTGGTTTGCCATTGTTTTGGTTATCGGGGCGTCTTCCTTTACCCATTAATACACATTGGTGGATGCCTCTTTCAGTGTGCTATGTGGAGTTGATTGTCTTGGTTCGGCAGTGCAGATTTAACAGGCTTTGCCTGCTGCGCTCATCCTTGTACCTCCTCCAGCAGCTGGATGTTTGTGTTTCTGGCACTTTTTCACTCTTGGGTTTTTATTTGTGGCCCTTGCTTTCTGTTCTGCTGATATGCCTTTGTTGGCTATTCATTAGACAGATGTTTTGGCTCTCTTTGGGTTGGGGCATTGATGTGCAACTGATAGTTACTGGTCTCTGTTGATATGTCAGGACAGCTGTGTAGTCTTGATTTGTGCCCCGAAGTGGTGATTGTGTGTGGATGGTTGGTTTATTTTACCGATGCCCTTATCCTTCTTCTTATAATTTAAGAGCCGGGATCTTGGCAATTCTGTTTTCTGTTGGCCCTGTTTTGGTAGGAATTCCTGTCTAGGACTCTTATTCTCTTTCCTACCCTTTCCTTGTTATAGTTAGTTGGTATTGTCCTAGGTGTGCGAGGGTACGTTCCTTGATTTAGGCTTTTGCCTCATATCTTTGCTGTTGCTATTTGAGTCTCGGTCAATTTGTCATGCGTTTAGTGTGTATTAGTATATACTTTAAATCTACCAGTGACTAGGGCTGATTAATCTTCTTGCTTTCTCCTCTGAGCTGCCTACATTGGTTACCCCTTTGCTATTGCTTCATGAGGTGAGGGATCTGCAGGGTGGAATATCCATCAGATTAAATAGTTAGTTACTGTCTATAATCTTTTTGATGGACAATCTACCTGCGTATGGATTTCTCACCGACCTGCCCGCTTCTCCACTCTGCACGTGGTTCTGTGTCTTGCATTTCAACCACTGAAGTAAGTTTTTCAGATAAAGTAGTTCACAGCATAAAAAGGAGAAGCAGATAGTACTCAATTTTCCTGCTCTGGCACTAGGACATTTAGTGTTAAAATGTACTAAGTTCCTTACTTCTTCTCCCTTCCCCTGTTCCTCATGCCAAGTATAGACCTCCAAAATAACTTTTCACATATCACCTTAAAGAATGGAATCGGTAATACTTCAGTAGTTGTCCAGCATATTAGAGGATTGGTGTGGAAACTAGCATCAAGACGACGTAGTGCTATTTGTGCTCTTCTTGAGCTGAACATTGCTGTCTAGGTCTGAGGAAGTGGCTGGAGCTTTGATGCCCTTAAGGGGTCCCTGATTCCCTTATTCCTTCATCTTACTGTCATTTTTCCGCTTCTTCTCATGGTCCATACAAGTCTACCCACTTCTGATGGGGGAGGGCTGGAGGTATGGCAGCCTGGCAAGATTTGTGTGGGCCTCAGAACTGTGGCTACTTCAGTGCGGCTGTGGTCTCCACTCTGACAAGCCCTTAGTTGCACTACTGGTCTTGACTAGATTTGATATTCTGTCTTGGTTCAGGAAGCTGGCCTGTGGACCTGTTAATGTTCAAGTGGCTAACTGCTCTACAGGAGTCTAATTTGATCTACATCCAAGTCAACAAATTGCTATGAAATGGTGAAACAGGCGGAAGGGCGGCCATTTGCTTCTTTTTCAGATTTAGAAGAGTCTAAAGGTCTAAAGTTCTAGTCCAATTAATATTTAAATATGATATAAACAGTAGTGGATGTTTGCTGGTGCAAAGACGGAGGATTGTTGGACTTAACTTATCTGTTTCATATTATAGAGGAGGGTCCCTGAAGTACCATTTAGTAAATGTATCCTCCCCACACATCTGCTTCCACTTGCTGGCCCAGTTATCTGTTGCCATGTGCTGAGGGTTTGCCTAATTATTAGGCAGACTAATAATTCATGGTCTACATACTATGACTATGATACTAGCTTTAATTTCTCAGGTCTTTAATGCCTGAAGGTCTATTTAGAAGACCCTTCCTCAGGTGGACAAGAAAGAGAGAATTCTTCCTTTAATCTTGATGCAGAGTACATGGCGCTTATGAATCCTTGTGCCTCTCCCTCTCTGCCCTTACCCATCACCGTCTTGAATTCCATCTATAATGCAGAGATACAAGACACCGATGTTCAGGAGACTGGGCTAATGGCCACCCCACCGTCTTTACCAATGCCTTCACTTATGAGAACAATGTTGAACAATGCTGGACTCAATTGCTAAGGCCATAACCTCTCAGTCTGAAGAAAATTGACTCTCAAGTGTTGGCCTTAATGGACATGATCACCTGTTTAAGGACTGTTGATAGGAGAGTGGGCATTGTGGAGATTGTGCTCATTGACTTAAAAGGAATCCAACCTAAAAAATGGGTAATTGTGTAATTGCAACTGTAATTGTTCACCAGTCGCATGAAAGCTTGGTGAAGTTCCATCTGTGATTGAGTTCATCTTGATTGATTATAGGAACAACTTTGGTTACAGTACAAGAGAACAGGCTCTGACCAGGCCTGTAATTGCTGAGATTGACTGCTCAACATCAGTGCATGAAGATTTGAGATCTAATAAAAATATGCACCTAACTGATTGCTTCACTAAAGCTGAATCCGATTGCGAGGAGGATCCCCGTATAAAAATAAAGGCAAAGGTAAAAATGCCCCAGAAAAAATAAGAGTAATGTTTTGGCATAAAACAGGGAGAAGGAAAGGAGCATCAAGGCCAAAAAAGATGATCCATCTGATTACTCTACTTATATAGTTCCGCATATGAAGCTAGCCTGCAAGCCTTGTAAAGATCTAGTATTAGCTAATGTGAGCTTATTATGCAGCAAGAACTGCAAGCTGCGAACACACACCCAGCGCATCCAATACCAGTGCTTAATAGACAGAAAAAAATACATTCTTACATCTCTGAGGCTGTTCATAACAAAACAAATCTGGAGGACTCCACTTTGCAATTAATACATGTAAAGGACTTACCAAAATTCGAACTTGACTGCCATTGGGAAGAAACCAGACCATCATAGCATGGTGGTCCAAAGGGGAGGTCACCGTCCACTGGTAATAGCTTATAACTCTGTGCTAAAAAATTTAAAAAAGTAGATTTTTCCCCAAATATGTTAGCAGGAGCCTTTGAACCTTGTGACCTTGGGCCAACGCAGTTTGACGAGACTCTTCCTCAACCTCTCGATCCAAATGGATCTTCCTACATTTCCCTGTGTTCACTTTTTTTTTGTTGCAAAAACCAGTGAAAATGGAAGGAACATAATAGAATGGATTTAGTCCATGAAAGGTTTCCAGATCACAGTGAGCCTAAGGATATGCTAATTGCTAAGATCTATCCTGGAAGTTGTTCAAGAAATTCTCCGATCAGGCTTGCTAGACCTTCATCTGGGTCGCTAATCTCCTAAAAGCCATCATCTGAATACTCTATCTACTCTGTTCTCTTTAATCCCTTTACATTTGTAGGAGCTCCCACGATTTCCTGAATAAAGGAAACCTCTTGCAATGACTTAAAGCCTTACCGGGCCTTGATAATATCGCTTCACACAGCCTTTTGTTGGTAAGATTCTTGGACCAAAAACAGGTATGAATAAAGAACGCACAGAAATTCTATGGTCCACTCTGTCCATTGTAAAAGCAATCTTCAGCTAAGAAATATTGCAATATACGAGCTTCATAGAAGGTGCTCTATTGGTTCAACGTTCCTTCGCACTCAGTTTGCCTAATGATTTTATGCTCTAATAACATAAGGAATTAAGGCCACAAGCCCAACCAAGGAACCTTACCCCACAACCTTAGCACCCACAAGAGGTGAAAAATTCAAATATCAAGCTATCTGCATCCAGATCACATTTACATCCATCAAGGGCCCCAGTATAGAAATAGAAACCATGCTTCCTGGTTCAGTATGAAGATCGTGAAACCTTATAGTGGGTCTAAGATAGTCAAAACATCACCAAAGAAAAAAATTATATTGGAAAGTGTGTGTTGATTTCAACACATGACCACACTACTGAAAGCAGACGATCAACCCCGCCCCCCCCTTAAAAAGAAAATGTGAACCTCAAAACAATAGACAAAAACACAGAAAACCTATATATCAAACAAATACACAAAGTCTGAAATATATTATTTGCGCCACTAACAAAAAAAAGTGAAAATCAAGATATTTAATGGGAAAATTAGAGCTTTTCAATATGTAGATTTATTTCTGAAAAACGAAGCAATATGCTAGACACTGGCATATCACTATTTTTTCCCCCTCTCAAAATGCTTGCTCTCTCTTTGCTGGCAAATTCCAATGAGGCTTCAATTGAGAACAGGAATCGTTCTTCCTAGTTTCCGTTTGCTGTATTGGTGCTGCTCTCATGAATCAAGATAAGGATACGAATTTAATTTTTAGCTTTCAATTTCAAATTCCTTCACATTTACAGGTCATTTTTAAAACGTTTGGCTGTCAGTGTTTCTTTTTACGTATGTGTGGTGTATTAGATAATTTTTTAATTTTCTAAGCAGTGGTGCCCTCCCTGAGTAGGTGTTGTGGACCCCCAGGGATCCGGAGGATACAGGTTAAGAGCCACTGTCCTAAACAATACTCCTTAGCTGTGTGTTCCAAGAAGACCATACTACCTTCAGGCACTTAATTCTAATAATGGATTGGCTTCATGTTTGGTGGACATATTCAGTCTTCCCCCTCACCACACTGTTTGATTTGTAATTGATTGCCACTGGTTGGGTGGGAGTGAGAAAGTAATTACTTGATGTCTCTTTTTTTGTGTAAAATAAATCCTTGCTTTTTCATCTCGTTGATGTCCACTGTTCATCTCATATGCCAGGTCTTGAAAAACACATTGCAAATGGTTGGGAACACTTGGGTAATGAAGGGGTAGGGGCAAGGACTTAGTACATGAATGAACGCTTATGTTTGGGTCTCACCGAAAGTTCTGTAAAGTGACGGCTTTCTTTTGGTGAATGCCAATCCTCCATTAGATGCAATGGTGGTGAGCACACACCAAGAAGACCCAATTAATTGAGGTACTTTTTTTTAATTTGTCTTGGGTAGTATGTGGGTTGTCAGGTGACTGATGCACCTATGTAATTTCTACAATTGTTGCTCTCTCTATTGCAGCCAGCTCAGGAGGACCGGGAAGACAACCAGTACTTTGACCAAGACTTTGAGACGAAAGAAGACAAAGAAGGGACAGAGGACTGCGCAAAGGGAGAGAACACTGAGACAAAAACTGGTACAGAGGTGAAAACTACCCAGAAGCCAGTCAAAAAATCCAAAGGCATGCGCTGTAAAGTCACCCTACTAGATGACACACTGTTAGAGTGTGATGTGGAGGTAATTTGAAACATCTGCATGCTTACTAGTTGAAAACCGTTCGGGTAATGTATGTGTGTAGACGCGCACACACTTTCTCACTGACACACACACTCTTGGGTTACAACAGCTACCCTTCATCATTGCATTAATTGAGGCATACATTACAGTCCTCCTCCACTGTATGGCTGTCGTTTGTGTGTTCTTGTGTGAAGCTTTATCACTCTGCAGCTCCAGAAACATGTTTTTTTTGTTATTAAGCAGTATTTTACCAAGCTGTAAAAGGACTTGTAGAGCACCAGAGATATACCAAGAGCCAGGGATTTGAGAATCTGCTGCTGCAGTATTTTCCGACCTAATTGTGGATTTACTGCATTTTTCACATTACCCACCATCTCCTCAATAATTAATTTTTGCCTAGCTTATTGAAGGTAAGTTTCAATTCTATTAAGTACACGGAGGCAGGGATTAGGCTTTCCTTCTTCACTTTGACATACCCTGAAAAAGAGCAGCCATTAAAGCATTATAAAACTACTTTTCCAATGAAACATTAGGGGAAACCATAAAATCACAAGAGCTCATAAGTCCTTCTGTAGCAAGGACTCACGAAAGTCCTTTGTTGCTATCTGCTCTCCCTCTTTCTTCGTGCGAATCACGCCATAAGTTTCTTCTCATGCGTGTTGTTTAGCTCCATCATTTGATGCAAAGACATGCTGCGTTAGTGACCATTCCACAACATCCTCTTACCCAAAGTACAATGTCGACCAATGTGAAAGACCCAACGTAGCAATAGACAGGCATAGCTATTCCACTTTGATAAACGTAACGTTAAAGAAAGTGAATCATTAAAGGTAAAACAAACTTACTTCAAAACGGGGTGGGTTTGCATCTGACTTGATTACTGGGTGGGATAATCCTCACCTCTGTGTCCTTAATAGAATTAAAACTTACCTTCACTAAGCTAGGCAAATTTTCATTCTATGTCAGGACTGGAGGTGAGGATTATGCTAGTTCAAAGCTTACTCACCACCAATTGGGCCACATCCATTACTGGCTTAAAGTAGAATCTCTAAAAGAGTAGAGTCTGAAGACCAGTCTGCTGCACGCATGAGTTCCTCTAAGCATGCCACCAGACAAAAATATCCGAAGCCATCGCTCCCCTTCTGAGTGTGCTCCAAATACTTTGGTGTCTATTCCAGCTTCTTGCATAACCTATCAGGCTATCGTACGTGAGGATACCACTTTGTACGGTTTTCTCAGTGCAATGAGAAGCTGTCTTTCGCCCAGAGGATAAACCTTCTCAGTCATTTGCTCATATTCCTTGATGCACTGAACCATCACAGTTTGGGAGATTCTGAAAAAGCTGGATAAAAAATTGTGCAAGTATTGGTTTTTGCACGTCTACTTGCTGTGAAAACTCCCCCCCCCGGGAAAAACACCCTAGCCGTTAAATCTAAGACTCACACGTCTTAAACTCTCCTGCCTGAGACAAGACGGAGTAACATTGCCAACTTGACTGAAACTACTTCTTTCCGGGACACAAATTGATTCGGTTGCCATGACAAGAAAAGGTTCAGAACTAGATTAACATTCCAAAGCGCTCCATAGCGTGGTTCCGGTGGAAGAGAGCGACGAATCCCTCTAAGTATCCTGCAAACAGAAGGATGCTCGCCAATCGGGGACACCATTGAGGGGAGCGTGTCCGCTAAATCACACAGCGGAAAGCTTAATTGCATGGTATGCCAACCCATCCTCTACTAGGCTTGACAGGAAATTGAGCACCCCCAGGTGTGGCTCCCCCAGGATCCACACCCCGTCACAGGCACAGACTTCCCCATCTCGTCCAGAATGAACTGTAACTTTTGATGGTGCTGTCTGGCCAAGCTCTGGAGAGGAGGAACTCAGCGTGGCGCAAAAGGCCTGGGAGCTTACAGCGTTGCCTGGAGTCCACCATGCCATCAGATGCAAGTATCCCTCTGCTACAATCCAATGCGGTTTGAGATCCGTACTAAGCAGAATTCGAGGAAAGTGGGGGAGTCGGATTGGAGAATCCCAGGAAAGAAGCACTGGAAACCATACTTGAGAATTCCATATAGGTGTTATGACCACCTCCGCCAGTAGCCTGTATACCTGAGCCGACTCCCGGGTGAACATCGAGAAAGGAGGGAAAGCCTAACCCTCCCCCTGACTCCAATCTTGGCGGATGGCGTCCGTCACCTTCGCATGCGGGTCTGGTCTCCAGCTGAAGAAAAGTGGCAGCTGGTGATCAAGGCGAGACGCAAACAGGCTGATTGAGAACGGGACCCCATTTGCTGACCAGCCTGCAAAAGACCTGAGGGTCCATCTTCCAAAGACTTCGAATCCCGAAGGTGGCAGGAGTTTCAATAAACTATTTGGTTTGTTTGGCCTGGGAGGTACTCTGCCGTGACTAAGACCTGATTCTCCAGGCAGAAATTCCAGAACTCCTTTGCCATGTCCACCATGGCTCGGGACCTGTTGGCCCCCCTCTCCCACCCAGGTGATTGATATATCTCACTGCTGAGACCTTGTCCATCTTTAAGGGGACAGAAAACTGAATCTGGTCCTTCGTCCAACACTGAACAGCGAACGACCCTGCCAGAAGCTCCAAACAATTTATATGTAAATTGTGTTTTACTGGTGACCAGCTTTATCCTGCGGAAAAATCCTCACACCTGGCACTCCAGTCCGACCTACTGGCATCCGATTCTGTCACCAGATTGGTATTGGAACCAAAGATTCCTCTCCCGTTCCAGGCCTCCATATGGGTGAGCCACCACTCTGTTTCCTCTCTGGCTTCATCTGACAGCAGAATCAACTGCAAATATGTTAGACCCTTTTTCAGGTAGAGTGCCTTGAGGTGCTGCAGAGCCATTTAGTGAAGAGGGCCTGGAGAAATCACCTGACTCGATGGAGAGGAGTTCCACCATGTGGGCGATCAGTCCGAGTGATGTGTAAGGTGTGGTTAACGTTTGGCGGAGCTCGCGCCTGATCCTTGCCATCTTCTGAGATAGAATGCTCAGGTATGAAAATGTGGAATTATGACAAACCCTAAGAAGATCACTCTCCGAGTAGGGACGAGAAGAGACTTCTTTTCATTGATTATGAACCCCAGGCCTTGCAATAGGTTTATTGCCACCTGGAGTGGTTCTACCAGTTTCTTCGGGCATTAGGCCAGGAGGAGCATATAGTTTAGATAAACGATAAGCGAAATTACCTGCACTCAGAGGAATCATACTGCCGGCTTAAGGACTTTCATGAAGCACCAGGGTGCCGACGACAGGCCGAAGGGTAGAGTGATTAATTAGAAGGTCTGGGAGGGGCCCATGAACTGCAGAAAATGGCAATGAGGGGGAAAAACCAGAACCACTAGTACATATCAGGTTGAGGCGCACCATCCAATTGGACGGAAGCAGGACATCCCTGAGGAGGTGAAGTCCTTCCATTTCGAAGTGGCAGTATAGCAGCTACTCGTTGAAGTCCCTGAGGTGGATCATAGGTCTGCGGTCCTCGTCGGTCTTGTCAACCAGAAAAAGGTTGCTGAAGAGCTAAAACCTCCTCATCTATGAGTGCTCCGTTGTGGGTGGAAAAGGAAATGGGCCTGTGGGAACCGTAAACTTCTATGTGGAACCCATGCACTGTCTGTAAGACCCTTGCATCTGAGTTAATCAATGCCTAGGCTGGTAGAAACAGTGGCAGCTGCCCCCCTACCTTTATCTCAGCAGAAGGAAGAACACTTACCGTTTCTGGCATTGTGCCTGCTTGCCCTTTGAATCCTCCGCGACCACCGAAGTGCTTCTGGTAGAAGTTGATGAAGCGCAGGTTAGTCTGGTATTGGCCACACCCAGAGCCTTGACCCCTGGGGGGATGTTGGGTAGGAGAAACAGCCGCTGCCATAACTGTTCCTTCACAAAGGGATCCCCAAACAACCCCCCTTGGGCAACCACTCCCACTCCCAGTTTTATGTTGCGCAAACATGACCCATCAGGGTATCAGAGCGCTGTACATATAGCAGTCCTGTCCTACATAGTGGGGGAAAAAGAGAAAATAACAGGCAAGAAGGAATAAGCGAGGAGTGCTACAAATACAATATATCAATCTGCCTAGCAGATCCAAGATCCAGAGGTTTCCACAGGAAAAAAGTCAAGCTGAGGGACTTCAGGTCTCCTAGAGAAGGACTCTATTCATCAGAAGCATTTTTACTTCTTTTTTGAAGTAGGTAGTCTAGGGGTTTGTCCTTTATTCTGCTTACATTCGCAATATTTTGTTAATCCAGTATTGGAACTTATATAGATTCACATGGTTCAATCGGATTAAAGAGCAGTTAATGAGCACATTGTATGTTACTTTTGTTTTTAAATGTAGGGTATGAATCTTTAGATGTATCATATCCCAAAACAAATATAAAGCTATATACCAATATGTGTATAAAGACATAAAAATACATTTAAATAGGAAAAGAGTTGAAAGAAAAAATGTGCATAGCCAGAAAAAAGGATGGAGGGGTGAAAAAGAAATCTCTGTCACTGGAAAAGATGTTGCAGTACCACTTGATCAATGCTGTTTCATTGCGAACTGCAGAATCTAAGTAGTAATGCCTGGTGAAGGTGTGTGCATTTTTCCAAGTAACTGCACGGCAGATGCCCTGGCATTGCACATCAGCAAACAGCGCAGTTGCGGCTGAAACAGTTCTGGTAGCGTGAGTGTGTTCAGCTATCTATAATGACTTTACTACTGCTTGATGCTAATAGTAAATGGCGCTCTAAATCTAACGAGCAAATACTGTTTGGAAACAACCCTTTTGAGGAGCACTGTAGGCCACAAATGGTTGATTAGACTTGCGAAAGCCTCTAGTCTTTTGCAAATAGAACTTGAAGCATATCTTCACATCCAACGAATTAAGGGTTCTCTCTGCTGGAGTCGCAGGATCTGGAAATAATGGATATCTGGGGTGAGGGCCACTTTCCCCTTCAAGGTAGGACAAGTGCACTCCGGCCCAAAGGCTGTTGTGGGCATCTTTTTCTAACGGCTTGCAAAGCTGCTTCGCCACATACTTTGCCACTTTTTCAGCTGGGAACCACTCTGCTGAATGATGTCATACGGGTCCAGCATATCCGGATCACGCTGTGGCGTGGGGGGGAGAGTCCGAAGCTGGGTGCCAAGATTTGGAGGAGCCTGCCTCTTCCTCCTAATTCCTGAGAAAGAAGTCGTCTTGTTGATCTGTGGTGTCCGGGTGGAGTGGCTCGGGATAGGCTTTCAAAGATCCAGCAGGATCTTCTTGAGAAGATTTGGACAAAAATGTGTGCTTGAAATGCTCAAACACGTCCTTATCTTCTCCTTCTCCACATTTTCTCTTTGGGGGTGTGGACACCGCTGCTGGGGCGTCCTGTGGGGGCTTGTTTGGCACAGGAGCGGAAATCTGGGCAATTTTTGTGCATGCTCTGGCAATTTGATCTTAGAGGCGCTATTCCATGGGCCCCATGAGGTTATTCACTGCCCTTTAAATCAAGGTGTCAACCGCCTCATAAAAGTCTTCATCCCACTAGAGGAATGACAATGAGTCCTCTTCCTCATAGGTAGCTTGTGAGGGTTGCATCGCCATCCTGCCATGAATGACAGGGAGCGCCTTGTGCTGACAAATATATATATATATATAGGCAGCCGGGAAGTAGAAAAGTCTAAGGCTGAAATTTGTGGGCTGAGGAAGCCCTGTCAATACACATGCAAGAGTGGTAAGTTATGGGGCTGGGAGAGAGCCCAGGCGATATATGTGGGCTGGAGGCACACAGTTATGCAGGCCCAAGCCCTAGGGGCACAGACACCCTGTATGATTTGGAGGGTAAATGAGCTGTCCAGGACTGTGTCCTATCACTGGCCTTCAGAAGCCCTAAAATCACTTACAGACCCCACAAGGTGTACAATGTAATGGCAAAATACATACCACAAAGGCGCGTCAAATCAGGAGATAAAGGGAAGACGGTCCCAGCACTGAACTGTGCATTACCCTGAACAGCAGGGACAAGGCTCGGTCAGTTTCAGGCTCTGATAGCCCGTGTCTAACTCCCTATATGCAGGAGACACTTGCCGCAGAGCCAGAGTGCCTCACCTATCACTGCGCCCTATGGGCCGGCGGACCACACCACGGCCAATAAGAGGGCCTCAGTTACATACGGAGCCCAGAAGTGAACCATAATATCACTTGCTAGCAGTGCATAAACAGTCTTAGTTTAGAAAGAAAAGCAAAACACCACTTAACTGGCTGCTGAGCAGTGAAGAAAGAGAGCAACCAGGCAGCAACAAAGGACCATGTTGGGACCATGCTGCAGAGACCAAAGAAGGACTTATGAACTCTTGTGTTTTTTTGTTTTCCCTGGTGTTCATATAAAAAGTAGTTCTATATGCCTTAATGGCTGCTTTGATATATGACCTGTTATTAAAGCAAAAATGGAAAGCATAATCCTCACCTCCAGTCCTGACATAGATAGAATTTGCTGATTTTTACAGATCAAAAATGTGTTAATAGCTCAAACTGGTGAAACAGAACTAACAAAAAGGTACAGACATGGTGGTGCACAATTGCAGACTATTTGCAAAGGTTATCTTCTAATCCTATAGCTTCTTATTGTTGTATTTGGGTAATAAAATGATACTTTTGAGGTGAAACCTTTGCTCAGACAGTATTAATGTGTGCTAAATTAGCAAAAGAATTATATCACAATGTGCTGTATTAGGTAGCTTGATTTGCCCTTTTTGTGTTACAATTTAGTCAACCGAGCAGCATAATTTGGTCCTCCATTAGTGAAAAATTCCAGTGGCCCTGAATATAGTTTTAGGTCCAACAACTTTATTAGATGTTAGATTACCATTAACTTGTCATATCAGTGATATTTGATGGTGCATTGGCATCACTCCCTCATTTCAATCAGTGCCACTTTTTTCAAGGCATCATCTTTATGGAGTTCTTCATTTTATTTGTCAAAGACAGGTATTACCTTCTTTCCTTCTCAACTAGCAGGTTGGTTTTAACATGTATTGCTGTAAAATAGCTTTTTAATTCATCTGATTCTTCATTTGGAATGACCAACGCTAACACTTTGACAGAATGCTGGCTAAATTAATAATTTTTGTATTAGTAACTTGAAGGGATCTCCAAATTCAAAGACCACACTTCCAGCATACCAAAGCCTTCTTGCTTCAAGGTGAAAGC
The DNA here is from genome assembly GCF_964204655.1 of Triturus cristatus. Classification (NCBI taxonomy): domain Eukaryota; kingdom Metazoa; phylum Chordata; class Amphibia; order Caudata; family Salamandridae; genus Triturus; species Triturus cristatus. The sequence continues at coordinate 281,811,725 of NC_140584.1, read as the reverse complement.
TTGTCTGATGGCTTGGTCTTTTCCCCCTGATCCCAGTCCAGCTGAAAATTATCCCAAGTTCAGACAGCATAGATTCTCATTGGGTCGGATTGGCCTAGTCACTGGTGGACAGGCGGGATCACTTCCCAAAGTGTCATGTGAAATTCAAATATCCTGCCTTTCATCGCTTAGCTGCTGAGTATTTTAGTCATGGACATACAAACCACCCTGATGACTGAATGACTACGCCGCAAGAAGACATACATCCTTCTAGAAGTCCATTTGCGTTTGGTGTCTTAAGTCGTGACATGCAGACCTGAGATCTACCCAGGAAGAAATTGTACTACTTTCCCTTCTTTACCTGGATAAATCTGACTTGCAGCTCTAGTCTGTTAAATTACATTTAGTGGCTGCTTATTTAAAGTGGAATTCTCTGGCATTGTTTATTCTGTGTCTGTGATTAAATATTTCCTAGCAACCATGAAGTAATTATTCCCCCATTCAGCTTGAAAACTTTAGTCCAATGGGAACCGAGCATATTTCTTTAAAAATAGACAGGGCCCCCTTACAAACCTACCCAAAAAAGTGTATCTGCTGCCCCTGACATAGAAATGTGGTTTTCTAGCTGCTATTTTATCTGCTAGAAGGGTGAGTAAGCTACACGGTCTATTCAGACAACCTAATGCACGTGTCCAGAGAAGTTGAGTTTCTCTCAAGACTCCCCCTTTTTTGCCTACCAAAAGTTATCTCCCAATTCTACATAAATCGTGATCTTTCCTACTTTCCCCCCAACAAGTCCCCACAGAAATTAGATACAGAGAGTGCTCAGCACAGACAAATTGTAGAACAACTGTTCATTAAATATAGAGGTTTACAGAGGACAACCCTCCTTGAACCAGTCACCCTTGATGGAGCATCTCCTGTGTTATAGCTTGCGAGAGTGCCAGTAGGCTCTTACCAGGTATACCTATGGCCCACTGCAGGAGGGAGTAAGCCAACACCACTACTCTGATGAGAATCTTCCAGTTCGTCAATTTGTAGGGTCTCCACCTGGAAATAAGTTCATACCTTGCAAAGCAACTCTGCATACATACAGACTCAATAACAGAGTCCCCATTTGTTTAGGCTATCCTGTGGAGTTAATGTCCCTAATGATTTTATGCTTCTGATTCCATGCTATTTTATTCTGTCATTCTCTGAGGAAATCTCATGATGGAAAAGGATAAGTTAGTAGTTTGTTCTCCCTCATGAGTGTTTATGAATTTATATAAATCTTGAATACTTCCCGTTGTCCAGGATCATAGTTTTAAATCTGAGTCTTTTTAGATCCTTTCTTAATCTGAACTTCAAAAATGAACTTCGGAACTGACTACGTGCTGTTGGGCATATTGGAACATATATAACTTCCAGAGTTCTTAAAGTAGTTGAGTCAAAAATTGATTATTATGTAGTCTGAGGAAAGGAACTCTATTCTGTGACTTTATTATTTATATATTTCTTAGAAGTATCTCATTTACAGTGCTGTGTTTTCAGATAAACATACGGTTCGAGGCATATGAGCTGCAGATTACACACTGTGCATAGTTCGCCATCTGGTGTTGGGCCCGGATGTTTGCAGTTGTTTTTCCTCTTGGAAAGTCTTTGGAAGTCACAAGGTATGTGACTCCTCCTTTGGATCGTATTGCGCATGGGCTTCGGATTGTTTTTTTCCGCCATCGGGCTCGGATGTGATCTTCGCGCTCCGGCTCCGAACAGTTTCCAGTTCTCCAATCGACGTGCAATCCTCACCCCTTTCCGCGGTATTGTTTTCGATCGCGATCCCCTCACTCAACGCAGCTCTCATCGATCAAGACCTTCGATTCCAGTCGTCGACGACGGCCTTCGGGCCTACCTAAGCTCCGGTCCTGGCTAATGGAAAGGACTCCCTTCAAGAAGTGCCCTCGATGTGGGTCCAAATTCCCCCACACCGATCTTCACGAAGTATGCAACCTCTGCCTCTCCCCTGAACACGAGGTTCGAGACTGTCCGGCGTGCAAATCCTTCCGGTCCAAGAAAACCATTCGAGACCGAAGGGCACAAAGAACCATGGCACACTCGTCGACGGCGATCCCAGACGACATCTTCGGAGAAGGCATTGACGCTCCGGAAGGACAACACACTGACGAAGGCCTCGTCAGCGCCTCCGAAGCCGACAATTCAGATGTGGAGGACATCACTCCGGCACAGAGGGTCGTGAGTACCGAAATCCCCCCTCCCCCAAACACCCCCACACCCTCGACGGCATCGAAAAAGGCCTCGGTCACGCCTTCGCCTCCGAGCCTAGGCACGACCAAGAACACTGCTTCCCACACCGCACCTTCGGGACCGGTAAAGAAGCTTATTAAGCCTTCCGGTGGCTCGGGCTCGAGCCAGCCCACCGTCGGTGCCGAGAAACACTCCTCGGAACCAACGGCGAAAAAGAAAATGGCCTTGGCACCGAGCTCCTTACCGAAGCACTCTGTGCCGAAAACCAGCTCAGGCTCCTCGGTACCGACACCGTCCCCGGAACCAAGCAAAAAAACAAGGCTACCGACACCCATATCTCGAAGCCGAAAACCATCTCGGAGCCGAGTAATCAACCAGCCCTTTCGAAGCCGCATAGTGCAAAACAGCGCACTAGTGCAGACTCTAAAACCGAAAAACCTACGGCCCGACGCCTTCGGCGCCGACGGACAGGGCCACTCTCTGAAGAACTTTTTAAGCCTGATCCATTGCAAAAAACACTGGTCAAGCATCCTAAAACTGGACATTTGATGCTCAGCATCAAAAAGACAGCTGGACAAGACTGCCCCAGCTCCACCTCCAAAGAAGAAAGACTTTGCTACTTCCCCTCTGAGAATACCTTCGCCCCCTCCACCTCCTCCACCACTACCTCCTTCCCCCCCCCCCCCCACCTCATCATTCCCCCACACCCTCTCGGATGATGGCAATGATGATGTCTATGATGAAATAGGGGACGAGCCCCATGACCAACCTACAGGGGACCCCACTGCGACAGGCTCCCCAGACCCATGGGACGACTATAACATTCCTGACATTCCTAACGTCCCGCAAGATGATCTCTACCCTTCGAGACCATCCCCACCAGAAGACTCACTGGGGTTCAACCACCTACTCCAGAGGGCTGCACACTACCACGGTGTGGACCTCCATACCGACTCCATGGAGTAGGACTTCCTCCTGGATACTTTCGACACGACACACAGGGCCACCTCCATCCTGCCCATGCTCAAAGGAGTTATCAAGCACGCGCCGGAGGTCTTTAAAGATCCAGTCTGAGCCAGGGTCATCAACCCTCACATAGACAAAAAATATAAGGCTGCCCCTACAGATCCCGCCTACATCAGAGGGCCAGCACCACTAGATTCCCTAGTAGTGTCTACAGCACGAAAGCGAGCAAACTCCCAAGCATCAGGTGAAGCACCACCACCTGATATAGAGTCGAAACTCTTGGAAGCATCCGGCAAGCGCACTGGCTGCCAACATATGGCGCATCGCAAATACACAAGAGCTTCTGGCAAGATACGGCAGGGCCCATTATGACGAACTAGAAGCCATAATGCAACACCTCCCTGACCAATATAAAAATAGAGCCAATGAATTCATTCAGGAGGGCAAAACCATCACCAATACCTCCATCCGCTGTGCCCTAGATGCAGCTGACACCGACTCTAGGGCAATTAACACCAGCGTCCTCCTCCGTCGCCATGCCTGGCTAAGGATTTCAGGTTTCAAACCAGAGGTGCAGGCTTCCATCCTGAACCACCCTTTTGACCACGAACATCTGTTCGGCCCAAAAGTAGATGAGGCCCTGGAAAAAATGAAGAAAGACACAGATACGGCGAAATCTATGGGAGCCTTACAATCACACACTCCCAGTGCGCTCTTTTCGCCACTCTTCCTTTCGAACCACATCCAGAGGCTACTCCTCAGACACCGCTTCCACTTCCTATAAAGCCTCTACCCAATCCACCTTTACAAGGGGTTACCAAAGAGGCGGCTACAGAGGCAACAATAATAAAGGCAGAGGCAAGACAAAAACATCCCGCTCCGCCTCCACCCCTGCCCAATGACTTCCCTCCACTCCCCCTAGATGATCCCACTCCGGTCGGGGGCAGACTCCACAATTTCCTTACAGTCTGGACTACCATCACCTCAGAAAAATTGGTAACACAAATAATTCGGTCTAACTAACCCCCCAAACATTCCACCCAAACAACGCCCAATGTCACAGGAACATTTAACACTACTAAAGCAGGAGGTAATCTCCCTCCTACAAAAGGGGGCAATAGAACTAGTTCCTATCAACCAACACAATATAGGGGTTTACTCCCTATATTTTCTCATACCGAAAAGAGACGACACGCTAAGGTCCATCCTAGACCTCAGGCCCCTGAACTAATATATCCATTCAGACCATTTTCACATGGTCACACTCCAGCAGGTACTTCCCCTGCTCTCCCTAAATGATTTCCTGGCCACTTTAGACCTCAAAGATGCCTATTTCCACATTCCTGTTCACAACGCTCACAGGACGTTCCTCAGATTTGTGGTGGACGGCCAACACTATCAATTCAAAGTGCTCCCATTCGGAGTCACCACAGCACCACGAGTATTTACCAAGTGCCTAGCAGTAGTGGCCGCACACCTGCGAAGACAACACATCCATGTCTTCCCATAGACGACTGGCTAATAAAAGCCAGCTCATACAACCAGTGTGTACAACACACGCACACCACTATCCAGCTACTTCACAAACTGGGCTTCACATTAAACCACACAAAGTCCCATCTACAACCATCCCACGTAAAAGAATACCTCGGTGCCACCATAGACACCTCAAGAGCGCTAGCCTACCCTAGTCCTGCCAAGATAACAAGCATTCAGGCTCTACGCGCCAAATTTCTGCCACAACACGCTCTTCCAGCTCGAGTGTTCATGCAACTAATAGGGATGATGGCCTCCTGCATATTCATAGTACCTCACGCAAGACTCCAAATGCGTCCTCTCCAAGAGTGCTTAGCGTGCCAATGGAACCAGGCCCAGGGTCAACTGACAGATCTGGTGTTGGTAGGCGGTCGTACCCATAGCTCTCTGCACGGGTGGACCACCAAAAACCTTTCCAAAGGGCGACCCTTCCTGGACCCGGTTCCTCAGATAGTTCTAACAGCGAACGCATCACTCTCCGGCTGGGGCGCTCCCCTACTACATCACACCATGCATGGCAGGTGGACACCTCAACAGAAGTGACTCCACATCAACCATCTGGAGTTACTAGCCATATTTTTAGCCCTAAAACCTTTTCTAACACAAATCTCAGGCAAGGCAGTCCTAGTCCGCACAGACAACATGACAGCCATGTACTATATACAAACGCAAGGAGGCACACACTCTCCGCAGCTCTCTCAGCTAGCACAGAGCATATAGAGATGGGCCATACCCTGAAAAATCTTTCTCCTAGCCCAACATGTCCCAGGAGTCCAAAACACTACAGCAGATCTCCTGAGCAGACAAACTCAACAGATCCACGAGTGGGAACTCCATCCACAAGTTCTTCACCCGTACTTTCAAATGTGGGGGCATCCACAGATGGACCTCTTCGCCACCCAAGAAATCGCCAAATGCCCAAGCTTCGCCGCCAGGTATCCACACCCATTGTCCAAAGGCAATGCGATATGGATGAACTGGTCAGGCAGATTTGCGTACGCTTTTCCGCCTCTCCCACTCATTCCATTAGTGGTGCGCAAACTACAACAACATTCCCTCACACTAATCCTAGTAGCTCCGACTTGTGCCAGACAACCGTGGTACACCGCACTGCTGGAACTGTCAGTAGTACCGCACCAAAAGCTACACCTCTCTCCACACCTCTTAACCCAGAACCACAGAGCGATCAGACACCCGGACCCAGCTCAGCTCAACCTTGCGATCTGGCTCCTGAAATACTAGAATTCGGTTATCTAAATCTCCCCCCAGACTGTATGAACGTCATTAGAGAAGCTAGACGTCCTGCCACTAGAGCTTGCTACGCAGCCAAGTGGAAACGATTTGTAGTCTATTGTCACAGCAATAACTTCAATCCCTTAGATGTGTCCATTCAACACATCATATGCTATTTACTACACTTACAAAGATGCAATCTTGCCTACACGTCTATTCGACTGCACCTTGCAGCCATAGCAGCCTACCTACAAAACATGCAGCACCTATCACTCTTTAAAGTACCTGCCTAAAAGCCTTCATGGAAGGCCTCAAAAGAATTCCTCCCCCCAGAGTGCCACCCTCACCTGTGTGGAACTTAAACATTGTTCTCACTAGACTAATGGGGCCTCCCTTTGAACCTCTACACAAATGTGAACTTCAATTCCTAACATGGAAAACTGCTTTTCTATTAGCCATCACTTCCCTCCGAAGAGTCAGTGAGATACAAGCACTCACCATTCAAGAACCTTTTCTGCAAATGTACCATAATAAGGTTGTTCTCCGTACTATTCCAAAATTCCGCCCTAAAGTCATTTCTCCCTTTCACCTAAACCAATCTGTGGAACTACCCGTATTCTTCTCGCAACCACAAACCGTTGCAGAAAGAGCTCTCCACACACTAGATGTAAAACGAGCCTTACTCTACTACATCGAGAGAACACAACCTTTTCGCAAAACCAAACAACTGTTCGTTTCCTTCTCACCACCACATAAAGGCAACCCCATCTCCAAATCTGGGATAGCTAGGTGGATTGTCAAATGCATTCAGATTTGCTACCACAAAGCAAAACGAACGCTATCCGTTCCCCCTAAAGCCCACTCTACACATAAGATCGGGGCTTCCATGGCATTCTTGGGGGAACATCCCCTTAGATGATATCTGCAAAGCAGCTACATGGCCAACACCGCACACTTTCACTAAACACTATTGTGTAGATGTACAAACTAAGCAACACGCTAGTGTGGGCCAGGCTGTACTCAAGACCTTGTTTCAAACCACTGCAACAGATACTGGTGCTCACCGCTAAGGATGGGCACTGCTATATAATCTATTCACAGTGTGTAATCTGCAGCTCATATGCCTCGAACGGCAAATGCTACTTACCAGTATGCATCTGTTCTTTCCATGTAGAGCTGCAGATCTACACACGCCTCCCCGGCTACCTTTATCTGTTCCAGTTTATCTTATTTAGATACAACACACATTGGCATCTTCACTGTTTGTTACTACGCTCCATCATTTCCCTGCTGGCGAAAAAGAATCTGAGGATGGAGCCGAAGCCCATGCGCAATACGATCCAAAGGAGGAGTCACATACCTCGTGACTTCCGAAGACTTTTCAAGAGGAAAAACAACTGCAAACATCCGGGCCCAACACCAGATGGCGATCTATACACAGTGTGTAGATCTGCAGCTCTACATGCCAAGAACAGATGCATACTGGTAAGTAGCATTTGCCTTTTGATTGATTTTGTTACTTTGATTATATTGAAAAATGCAGTGTTGCCTCCCACAGGCATGTTTTTTTTGTTACAGTTGGTTTTTATTTCAAAATAAGCATCTTTAAAATAGAGGTTCGAGGCAAGTATGGCTATAGATACACACATGCTGTGCAAACTCCTTTCATCTAGTGTTGGGACCCTCGAAACCGACACTTTAAATGTCAAAATCAAAACCGCTCTCAGATCAGACACACATGATATAAAAAATGGGCCTCCGATCCGAAATCCCAGTCAACGACAACCAGGACTGTCTCTGCCTCCGGCAATCTTGAACTGATTCTCCACAAGCTCCAGGATGAGATGGACTCTCAACAAACACATTTGGCCATACACCCCCATACTGTCCGCATCCTTACTCGCCCACCTGGCACTGCTGCTCAACCATCCAAACTGCAGTTGTCTTTCGAAAATGCCATCGACATGCCTCTTCCACCCAAGCAGCGCAAGAAGGCAGACAAGGCCCCCAGTCCTTTGTCTGAAATGCACAGCTTTCACCTTCTCTGCCTCCTTCCACAGAGGACTCCCCTCTCTTATACACCTCAAGGGTCTACACATACCGACACAGGGGACCATGGGGGCGGGGGCACATTTAACACTCCTCCTCATGGTAACCCATGGGAGTCCTACGATGCTGGCCCAACAGGGAACACAGATCCTGACCTGTACCCTGCCCGTCCCTCCGCTCCAGATGACTCCACAAGGTGGATCTTCGCACTGAATCTCCACACTGAATCTATTGAGGAGGACATACTCTTCAAGACTCTTTCCTCCACCCACTTCCACCCCATTCTCAGAGGCATGCTTCAACAGGCCTCCGAGTTCGTCAGAACCCCGCCCGCGCCTGGGTCATTACACCCAGGGTAGAAAAAAATATAATGCCTCCCCTACAGACCCTATTTACATATGTGGCCAGCTCCTATCTGACTCTCTGTTGGTTCATACCGGCCTCAAGAGAGCTAACTCTCAGGCTACTTTTGATGCACCGCCGCCAGAAAAGGAACGAAAGTGCATTGATGCTACAGGAAAGAAGGTCCTCGTGCAGTCAGCTAACCATTGGTGAATCACCAATTCCATTATGCTGCTTTTGCGCTATGACTGTACCCACTGGGACATTATAGAGGAGCTGCTCCAGCATCTCCCAGAGCAGAATAGCAAGAAGGGGTATGAGATCATTTCAGAGGGTAAGCTTCTCTCTAATGCCACCATCTGTTGTGCCTTAGATGCTGCCAATACTGCTGCTCGGGGCATATTCTCCAGCGTCCTGTTGTGCAGGCATGCGTGGCTGCGCATTTTTGGATTCAAGACTTAAGTCCAACACAATCTGCTCAACCCACGGATCGATGGCCAACATCTGTGTGGACCACAGATTGACCAGATGTTGGAAAAGATTAAAAGAAACAAACAACAAAGGCAATGGGAGAGGTTCAAACAACCACCCTTCGCAGGTTCTTTCGGTGCCCATCATATAGTGGAGGCACTAAGACCACCTCCCTTTACAACTGCACAGTGGGCCAAAACTCCCGAGCCCAGCAATTCTCTGGCTGGGGATACTTTAGAGGTGCCTTTAGAGATATCAATAACCGGTAGAGGCAAGGATGGCTCCCCCAAAAGAATTCAAAACCTTGACTTCCCTCTGACTGCTCTCCACCTGTCAGGGAGGGTCATCTAGAGGGGTTCTTCCTTACCTGGTGGACATCCCGTCCAGGCCAGTGGGCGTTTGATATTATCCAACATGGCTTTTGTCTTGAGCTTATTTCCACGCTCCCCAACATGCCACCCCGCAAACACAGACTCACCTTGAAACATCAAAGACTTCTCGGGGAAGAGGTTTAGGCGGTCCTTCTCAAAAGGTCCATAAAGCCTCTCCCTCATCATCAACGGGGCATGGGAGTATACTTTCTGTACTTCCTGATTCCCAAAAAAGGACGGCCCCCTCAGTCCCATTCTTGACCTCTGTCCCTTACGCAAATACATCCTCTAAGAACATTTTCACATGGTTTCTTGTAAGGATTTCACCCTGCTGCTGCAGCAAGGCAACTTCAAGGCTGCTCTTGACCCAAAGGATACCTGTTTCCATATAGCAATACATCCGGCCCATCTCCGCTATCTCAGGTTCATGATCAGCAGAAGGCATTACCAGTTGCTCACTTTCGGAGTCACCACTGAACCTCGGTTGTTTACCAAATGCCTTGCAATGGTTGCCACTTACTTGCGTAGGCAAGGCAGACATGTCTTCCCTACTTAAACGACCGCTGGTCAAGAGCCCCACCAGCCAACAATGCCATGAGCACATTCAGGTCATGATAAACCTCCTACATGGTGCCTTCTAGGTATGACCTCCTGCGTTGCCATAGTTCCACATGCTAGATTACACATGCGTCCATTACAGGAATGCCTATTGCAGCAACGCTCTCAAGCGTAGGATTATTGGGACTTTCTAGTGTTGATCTACTGCCACACTTGTCACATTCTGCAGTGGGTGAACACCAACAACCTACTGCATGGTCAGCTTTTTCTCGACCCAGTTCCACAGGTCGCAATGCCTCCCTGACTGGGTGGGGTGTCCATTTGCAGGACCTGAGTGTCCAAGGCCAGCGGGGGCCCAGCCAACAGAACCTCGACATCATTTTCTTGAAACTGTTAACCGTTCACCTGGAAATGAAAGCTTTCCTACCCCATATGACCGGCAAAGCTTGTCCTCATCCGAACATACAACATGATGCCCATGTACAACCTTCAGGAACATGGTGGAACTCGTTCACCCCAGATCTCTGTTAGCCAAGAACATTTGGCAGTGGGTTGCCTGCCCCAAGATACACCTCCTGGCAGGAACTCCACCAGAGAGTCCTCCCTTCCAAGGGTGGGGGAGTCCTCAAGTAGACCTCTTTGCCACCGTTGAAAACACCAAATGCCCAGCCTTCGCCTCCATGTTTCCACAGTCCATGGGCAATGCACAATGGATGAACTCGTCTGAGAAATTTGCCTATGCATTTCCGCCTCCTCCCTTCTTCTGTTTGTGGTTCGTAGGCTAAAGCAGATGTCGCTTACCCTCATCCTGGTGATCCCCACTTGAGCTTGCCAAGTTCAACACCCTACTGGAACTCTTGGTGGTCACACACAAGAGGCTCCCCAACAGGCCTGACCTCACACAGAACCATGGAGAAATCTGGCACCCAGGTCACTCAATCTTGCTGTCTGGCTCCTGAGGTCTTAGAGTTTGGATACTTCATCCTTACACCTGAATGCATGAACCTCCTTAAAGAAGGTCACAGGTCTACCACATGCACCTCTTACGCTGCCAAATGGAAACACTTTATCCATTATTGCCACTCTACGTAAATCACACCTTAATTTCCGGGGTCCGTCTAACTCCTCCACTTGCAGACGTGTGGTCTGGTGTTCACTTCCGTTTGCCTTCACCTGTCTGCAGTAGCTGCATGTCTTCAGAACAGATAACACATTTCCCTCTTCCTCATACCAGTCATCAAGGCTTTCATGTTAGGCCTCAAGAGTCATCCCGAATCGGGTCTCCCCAGACTCGACGTGGAACCTCCACATTGTCCTCACCAGACTAATGGGTCTCCCGTTTGAGTCCCTTCACTTCTTGGAAAGTGGCTTTCCTCATTCCCATCACTTCACTCAGGCATGTGAGATCCAGCCATTAATGGCAGAAGAAACTTTCTTCCAGGTACACAGGGACAAGGTTGTCTTCTGCACCAACCCCAAATTCCTCTCAAAGATAGCCTCCCTGTTTCTCCTGTACCAGTCCATTGACCTTCCCTTGTTGTTCCCACAACCTGACTCTGTTGCAGAACGGTCTCTCCACACCCTAGATGTAAAGTGAGTCCTCATGTACTATGTTGATAGGATAAAACCTTTCGGGAAACTCTTTGTTGCTGTCTCTAAGTCATATAAAGGAAAGGCCCTTCCCAAATCAGGCATAGCTAGATGGATAGTCAAATGTATCCAAATATGCTACGCAAAAGCTAAAAGGGTTTTGCCTAGTTCTCCTAGAGCGCACTCTACAAGGAGAAAAGGGGCCTCCCAGGCCTTCCTAGGAAATGTTTTCATAGCTGACACATGTAAAGCTGCTACATGGTCCATTCCCTCATAAAACCTTGTGACTAGGAAAGACTTCTTCGAAGAAATTAACTTGAAAACATCCGGACCCAACTCTAGATGGTAGGAGTATGCAAAGCATCTGAATGTACAGCTCTACATGCCAAGAACAGATGCTTACATGGTAAGTTACTTAATCCTTTTCTGCATTTCCAAATGTTAAGAAGTCTGTGGAATTGTGGTTCATTTGAAAGTTCATGCACAGCCTTTTTGTTATAAGCAGTAATCTTTTGTTGCATTATACATAGTGCATGTTCTTTTCGGCCAAGAATTTCTGAAGAACCATGTAAAAGAGGCGTGGGAAAGGTTGGCAACGTATGACTGGTAATAGGGACTTTCCACAAAGGCTGTAGATGTGTGTTCTTTATAGTGACCCGTTATTTTTGAAGAACTTACTTGAAGCCCTGCATATTAGCTCTTCATTCTAGTTGTGAAGATAACAGACCAAACCCAGAGATTCCTAGCATAGTCTTGAGGGTAGTTTTTCCTCGCTTAATTATCTTAGAAATATTCAATGCCTTATGAATGGACAATTGCTAAACTTGGCCCTCCGTGAAATGTCTATTTGGTTAGTCCTGTCCCTCGAAGCAGAAGGAAACCCACTAACTTGATTTTGACTCTTGATACATCTGATGTACATCATGTATATTCAGATGTATACACTGATGCTAAGATGAATGTTGAATGGTATTTGTTCTAGCTTGAGGTGCATTAGAGCACACATGGGACAATTAAGGAATTTGAGGTGCTGGGTACACATATCAATGCGCTTTCTGACTAAATATGTGTGTCAGATTTGATGACAGATCTGTTTCAGATAATCAAGGCTCTAATTAGATTGTAATGGTCTTTCATGGGTGATATGCAGTAGACTAGTGTTCTAAGGTTTTCTTAGGGTTAAGAAACACTGGGGAGCATTTGTGAATTGAAAGATAACTGTTACATTTAGTCTGTTATGAGGGAAAATATAGCCAGAATATGATAGATATCTCTTATATTACAAACAGCCTTGTCCAGGCAGTCATAATTTTCATTACACATTTTAAGGCTGATTTAGTTTTCCTTTTACTGATTGAGCTATTTGTCACTTTTGTGTGAAATTCATCTCTTCAGTTTACCAGATTTATTGATTTTTAGGTTACATCCATTACATTACTTTTCCCATAGTATCTTGTTGTTTTTGCAAAGATGTGTTGTAGTGAGCAAGCACAACTGTAAAATGAATATTTTGATATTTGTAGAAACATGCTAAAGGACAAGATTTGATGAAGAAAGTCTGCGATCACCTTAACCTCATGGAAGAAGATTACTTTGGGTTGGCGATTTGGGAGTCTGACTCCACAAGGGTACGATAAGTAGTAAGAATATATTCACTATTGAATGTTGAATTTGTATTAAATGGTAAATGCGATGAAATTGTGTTTAAAAAAACTAGGCTTTTTTGTACTAATTAAAGCCTGTTCAAGATGATAATGTACAGGGATAAACTCTTTATGAAATATCTAACCCTCCACTGGAGGAAAGCCATGATCAAAAGAGGTGTGCAGATGTTCTTTTACAGCTCCATGCTGAGCTTTAGTTTCAAGTGGAATGTGACATTACCATATTCTGCATCTTGCACATTTCTTCTGTCACAGTTTCTTGAAGTTTACTATCATAACGATTGTGTTATGTCAGGCATAGCACATTTGAAGCACCTGACATCCTTTCAACACTGTTTATGCATCTGCATCTACTTTTCTACTTCTATTTCTTCTATTTATTTTCTTTCATTTTGTTGTGCTTACTGTATAACATCATAATTCTAGGCACTTATCAGAAGCAAACCTTTGAAAGAGTGAGGGGTAGTATTTTGTAGTACTGAATAGATGGACTGATCTTTTTGTTCTAAATTCGCCTACATTTATCTTTTGTTTGAGGAAATGTCTATTGAACAAAAAAAGGTCAAATCAAAGCCACATATAGTATTCATGAATGACTGCTGTAAATAACCACAGACTGTCCTGAGGATTCCTGGTTGTACAGGGAAGACCTACGAGGTGAAATATGATTATGCATCTTTTATATATCAGACCCTCAGAGCTGCCTCAAGCTGGGGAAATTAATTTGGGAAAGCCAGATAACCCTTTTTCTGTCCACGGTCTGCCATAAGCTTCTGGCTCAGCTCATGCTTTTTTCAGCAGGCTTCTTTAAGTTGTTCCCAAAATTACTATTTCTCTTTAACTAAGAGGTGAATTAATTGCACAGTTGGTCCCACCCATGGGGAGCATACTTGGTGTATACACATATCCCAGGCATCTTCTTTTCCTAAATTATATTTCATGACTAGTAAAATTGTTACACAATTGGGACGGCCATCCTTTCATATACAGAGACTATAAGCATTGTTAATCAAGGTAAGTTAATTGCTGTCATTTAGTTCATTAACATTTAGGATAATAACATAACCCAGGATATAAAATGGTAATGTGCATCACTGGTAAAACCAAACATTTCTTAGAATAAAACAAGGATGTATTATTTCATTTCATAATGTTATAGCTTAATCAACAGCTCTTACTCCTTAAAGTATTTCACTGCTGCTGATAAGTACTTCACTAATCCGCACAAGGTGTTTGAAATATCACTTTTCAAATAAGTTTATTGCTTGCTGGCACTCCCAAATTCCCACTTTAAAAATTGTTCCCAGTTCTTCGGCATGTGGTTTTTAATAATGTTCATAAGCTCTGGATATTTTAGGCTATGTATGAGATCGCAAAACATGTCCATCTAGGATTCAAATAGAAATAAATAGAACAATATGACAATAACTAGGTTGATTACCTTAAATAATTTAGAATGTGGAGATACAGTCTAAAGTCACGTATTTGGCCGCCTCAGTAATTAAGAAGTTGACATGTATCATTAAGTAGCATATGGTACAGTCATCCACTGTGAGGTGATAATTACAATCTATTCATTTTTTTCTGCTTTGTGGTGCAAAGACAAGAACACCTTTCTTTTAAATTTTCACATAAAATGTTTGCTATTTTTTCATCTCTCTACATTCTCCTCTGTCTTTAATGTAAAGGTTTGTTAGGTAAGATAAAATCTGTGTCTGGCTTGGCATTCAATACCTGCCCTCTTAGTCATTCAAAACGTGGTTTTGCCACAGTTTTATTGGCTGCTTAGAAAAAGTCAGTGGACGCTATTGTCTGGTAATTGTTGCACTATTGGAAGTGTATTTCTATATTAAAAGAGGTGTTTTATTGTGACTGGGCACAACTGAGAGAAAACATGTTTCCTGTCATTGTTGAGGTTACGTTGTTGGAGTCTTGGAGAGGGCTTCTGGCTTCCCCACCTAGAATGGAATTGAACCAGTGAAGCAAAAGAACCATGTATGTCCTTCCTCTGTGTTCAGAGATTCCTCTCTGATGCCCACTGCTTGCCCTTTAGAAATAACCACCTTTTTTTGTCCTCTGTTACTATAGTTAGTGTTCATGGGCCGTGGGACTTTGACGAGATGCAGAGCATGAGATGACCTAGCACTAGGAAATGGGTTCTCCCATCATGTTTAATGAGATTTGTTGGCAGTGGTTTTTGTGGAGCGCTTCTGGTGAAATTTGTTTCCCCACCGATGTGTTTGACGCATGTGTGCTGTAGATTCACATGCTTTGCATACTCCTGCCATCTAGTGTTGGGTCTGGATGTTTGCAAGTTGTTTTTCTTCGGCTAAGTCTTTCCAGTCCTGAGGTAAGGTGACCCCTCCTTTCGGTGATAGTGTGCATGGGCATCGACTCCATTATTAGATTTCTTCTGCCATCTGGTTCGGATGTGTATTGCTGCTCTTTGGTTCAAACCCGTTCTTCGGGTTCCCCTTGTTGCGCAGTCCACTGTACCCTCAATGGTATTGTTTTGTACGCGTTTCCCTGTTCTCTGCGTATCGAATCGGTCAACAAATTCTCCATCTCCATCTTCGATCGAAAATCCCTGTGGGCGGCCGTCGGGTCAGCCTTCTGCCGATGGAATGGACTCCAGTACCCATCAAATAGGGCAGGGTTACTCATAGTATGGCCCGCGGGCCGCCAGCGGCCCGACAAGCCTTCCTTGGCGGCCAGCGGACCTTGCAGACATCCTACCTGTGTTTAAAAAAAAAAAAAAAATAGCAAACACTGCCAGGTGCAGCAGCCCAGACTCTGCTCTGTGGGGGCCAGGGGATTCCAGTGATTGTCAAAGTGGAGATGCAGGAGCCTAAGAGGTGAAATACAACAAAGCTTTATTAACATGTAAATGTGAAGTACTCGGGTGCGGCTGTGTGCGCGCGCTGGAAGCTGTCTCAGTGCAGCTGTGTGTGTGCGCGCTGGGAAGCTGTCTGAGCCCGGGCTTAGGGCTGATTCACAAAGGGGGTGAGATGACAGAGGGTGATGGAGGGAGGGAGAGAGAGACGGAGGGAGGGAGAGAGAGACGGAGAGAGACGGAGAGAGACGGAGGGAGACGGAGGGAGACAGAGGGAGAGGGAGGGAGACGGAGGGAGACGGAGGGAGGGAGAGGGAGAGGGAGGGAGGGAGGGAGAGGGAGGGAGGGAGAGGGAGGGAGAGAGGGGGTGGGAGGGAGGGGGAGGGGGAGGGAGAGAGACGGAGGGAGAGAGAGACGGAGGGAGAGAGAGACGGAGGGGGAGAGAGACGGAGGGGGAGAGAGACGGAGGGGGAGAGAGACGGAGGGGGAGAGAGACGGAGGGGGAGAGAGACGGAGGGGGAGAGAGACGGAGGGGGAGAGAGACGGAGGGGGAGGAGAGAGACGGAGGGGGAGGAGAGAGACGGAGGGGGAGGAGAGAGACGGAGGGGGAGGAGAGAGACGGAGGGGGAGGAGAGAGACGGAGGGGGAGGAGAGAGACGGAGGGGGAGGAGAGAGACGGAGGGGGAGGAGAGAGACAGAGGGGGAGGAGAGAGACAGAGGGGGAGGAGAGAGACAGAGGGGGAGGAGAGAGACAGAGGGGGAGGAGAGAGACAGAGGGGGAGGAGAGAGACAGAGGGGGAGGAGAGAGACAGAGGGGGAGGAGAGAGACAGAGGGGGAGGAGAGAGACAGAGGGGGAGGAGAGAGACAGAGGGGGAGGAGAGAGACAGAGGGGGAGGAGAGAGACAGAGGGGGAGGAGAGAGACAGAGGGGGAGGAGAGAGACAGAGGGGGAGGAGAGAGACAGAGGGGGAGGAGAGAGACAGAGGGGGAGGAGAGAGACAGAGGGGGAGGAGAGAGACAGAGGGGGAGGAGAGAGACAGAGGGGGAGGAGAGAGACAGAGGGGGAGGAGAGAGACAGAGGGGGAGGAGAGAGACAGAGGGGGAGGAGAGAGACAGAGGGGGAGGAGAGAGACAGAGGGGGAGGAGAGAGACAGAGGGGGAGGAGAGAGACAGAGGGGGAGGAGAGAGACAGAGGGGGAGGAGAGAGACAGAGGGGGAGGAGAGGGGACAGAGGGGGAGGGAGGAGGGCGACAGAGAGGGAGGGAGGAGGGCGACAGAGAGGGAGGGAGGAGGGCGACAGAGAGGGAGGGAGGAGGGCGACAGAGAGGGAGGGAGGAGGGCGACAGAGAGGGAGGGAGGAGGGCGACAGAGAGAGGGAGGGAGGAGGGAGACAGAGAGAGGGAGGGAGGATGGAGACAGAGAGAGGGAGGGAGGATGGAGACAGAGAGAGGGAGGGAGGATGGAGACAGAGAGAGGGAGGGAGGATGGAGACAGAGAGAGGGAGGGAGGATGGAGACAGAGAGAGGGAGGGAGGATGGAGACAGAGAGAGGGAGGGAGGATGGAGACAGAGAGAGGGAGGGAGGATGGAGACAGAGAGAGGGAGGGAGGATGGAGACAGAGAGAGGGAGGGAGGATGGAGACAGAGAGAGGGAGGGAGGATGGAGACCGAGAGAGGGAGGGAGGATGGAGACCGAGAGAGGGAGGGAGGATGGAGACCGAGAGAGGGAGGGAGGATGGAGACCGAGAGAGGGAGGGAGGATGGAGACCGAGAGAGGGAGGGAGGATGGAGACAGAGAGAGGGAGGGAGGATGGAGACAGAGAGAGGGAGGGAGGATGGAGACAGAGAGAGGGAGGGAGGATGGAGACAGAGAGAGGGAGGGAGGATGGAGACAGAGGGAGGGCGACTGGGGGAGGGGGAGAGAGGGGGAGGGAGGGGAAAGGAGAGGGGAGGGAGGGGGAGAGGGAGACAGAGAGAGAGAGATGTGTGTATGCCGGGTCTGGTGGCTCAGTGACGAAGGCGTCTGCTGCAGGGGCCTGTGGTCAACCTCATGGTCACAATTTTTTGTTGCTTTAGCCCCGCCCCTCCCCCTCTGAATCCACCCCCACCGGTGCGGCCCTCAGCCACAAACCACACTGTAAATTTGGCCCCCGAGAGAAAGTTTGTGAGTACCTTTCGCCGTTACTTTTACAGAGCAGGGTCCAAATCAACATCCTCAGACTCAAATGCTTCCTCTTATAAAAACAACAATCAATACTTTACCTCTAGAGGTTTTTATAGAGGAGTATATAAAGGAAACTATTCCAAAGGTAGGGGATAAAGGCGTCGCACCTCGTAACACCCCTTCCCCTACCAAACAGTGACTTGCCCACACTCCCCCCCCCCCCCCCCCCCCCCCCCCGACCACTTAACACCTGTCGGGGGAAGACTTCAACGATTTCTCCCCATTTGGGTATCCATAACAACTGACAAATGGGTGATCGACATTATCCGACGTGGTTATTGCCTGGAGCTTACTACCAGTCCTCCAAACATTACACCTCGCATTCATAAACTATCGCCAGACCATTTACAGTTACTCAAACAAGATGTGCAATCTCTCTTAGAAAAAGGAGCCATACAACCAGTTCCATTACAGTACCAAGGTTCAGAGGTTTATGCTCTCTATTTTCTGATCCCCAAAAGGGACGGCTCCTTAAGACCAATTGTAGATCTCAGAGTGTTAAACTACTCTACAGCAAGGCGATTTTATGTCTGCACTAGTATTAAAAGATTCATCTTTTCACATCCCCGTTCATCTACAGGGCTCGACAAATCCACTCGACCGCTCGCATTTGCGAGGTAAATTTAATGAGGTCGAGCTATTTTTAGGTCCTACTCGCCCTTTCTGGAGAGTAGGACAACATACTAACTTTTGTCCTCTGTCTTTGAAAACGGAGAAAATGTGACAGGATAACTAGATTTAACCCCTTGGCTGCAGCAGGAATTCCGCCGCAGCGCTGGGGGGGGGGTTTGGGGGCAGTGCGGTGGCGCTGTGCTCATGACGGAGCCACTCCGTCATGAGTCACGGTTGAGCTGTGCTCATGACGGAGTGGTTCCGTCATGACTCCACCCACTGCGCTAATCGCCCGCACAGGCGGGGAATTAGCGCCGCGTGGGCGGAGCGGCCGCCAACGGCCGCAGCATGGCGGAACCACTC
The DNA here is from genome assembly GCF_964204655.1 of Triturus cristatus. Taxonomy (NCBI): domain Eukaryota; kingdom Metazoa; phylum Chordata; class Amphibia; order Caudata; family Salamandridae; genus Triturus; species Triturus cristatus. The sequence continues at coordinate 281,792,691 of NC_140584.1, read as the reverse complement.
AGTCATGAGCACACGGCGCCCGTGGCTCTTGAAGGTGTGGTTCCGTCATGAGCACGGAACGGGTTAAAGGCCTTTTTATTGCTCACAAAGCAAATGAGCAATAAAGATGCCTTTAAATCTTGTTATCTTGTCACATTTGCTCAGCTTTCAGAGACGGAGGTCAAGTAGGTTACTGTTAGGTCGAGGAGATTTTTCAAGGTACTAGACCTGCAGGGTTAGTACTATTTTTTTAGATTTTTTGAGCCCTGATCTAGTTCATCGCAAATATCTCAGATTTGTGATAGAAGGCAAACACCACCAGTTCAAAGTACTCCCATTCGGAGTAACTACAGCTCCCAGAGTGTTTATCAAGTGTTTAGCAGTAGTAGCAGCTCATCTCAGAAGACCTCAAATTCACGTCTTCCTGTACCTAGACGACTGGCTCATTAAAGCCAGCACACAACAAAAGTGCCTAGAACACACTCAGACAACGTTACGCCTACTTCACCAGTAAAGTCACCTACAGTCTTCACAATCTTATCTAGCCTCTCTTAACACTCTCACAGCTCTTGCCTCTCCCAATGCAGCCAGAATTTGCAATAGTCAGACACTATTGCTGTAGTTCCAAATCGACCAAACCTTGCCAGCCAGGACTTTCATGCGGCTACTAGGAATGATTTCATGCATTGCAATAGTGCCTCATGCAAGACTACACATGTGTCCGCTACAAGAATGCCTAGCACGTCAATAGAATCAGTCACAGGGTCAATTAACAGATCTAGTGTTGGTAGACAGCCGCACCCATCGCTGTCTGCAGTGGTGGAATCCACAAAATTTATCAAAAGGGCGGCCTTTCAACGACCATGTTCCACAGATCGTGCTAACAGCAGACGCATGTCTTACAGGTTGGGGCGTACATCTCCATCATTACACAATTCAGGGTCTCTGGAACGACAAACATAAACGTCTCCATATCAACTATCTAGAGCTTCAAGCAGTATTTCTAGCGCTGAAAGCTTTTCAATCTCATCTCAAAGGGAAAGTTGTCCTAGTCCGCACGGACAACATGACAGCGATGTACTATGTACAAAAACAGGGGCGAGGGGGGCACACTCTCTCCAACTGTCACGCCTCTCCCAGACAATTTGGAACTGGGCAATCTCTCACAAGATTCACCTTCTGGCAGAACACCTTCCAGGAGTGACCAATCAAATTGCTGACCTCCTCAGCAGAAGGATGCAGCAAATACAGGAGTAGGAACTTCATCCCCAAGTTCTCCTTTCATACTTTCAGCAATGGGGGTACCCACAAATAGATCTTTTAACCACAGTAGACAACGCACAATGCCCAAACATTGCCTCCAGGTTCCCACACCCTCTCTCCAAAGGCAATGCCCTATGGATGAATTTGTCAGGAATATTTGCCCACGTTTTTCCACTTCTCCCACTCCTTCCGTTTCTGGTTTGGAAACTCAGGCAAACATCATGTACACTGATTTTGGTAGCTCCCACATGGGCCCGTCAACCATGGTACACCACCCTGTTAGAGCTGTCAGTAGTTCTACATCAAAAGCTACATCTTACCTCCAATCTTCTCACTCAGAACCATAGAGAAATCAAGCATCCAAATCCCAAGGAACTCGACTTAGCGATTTGCCTCCTGAAGTCATAGAGTTTGGATATTTAAATTTGCCTCCAGACTGTATGACTATTCTAAAAAAAGCAATAGAGCCTACTACCAGAGCTTGTTATGAAGCGAAGTGGAAACAATTTCTTGTCGTAACAACAACAAAATGATTCCTCTAGATGCTTTTGTTCAGAACATTATTTGTTACTTTTTTCACCTATAGCAAACTGGACTAGCTTACACATCTATTCGATTGCACCTTGCAGCAGTAGCTGCGTATTTGCAGAATAGACAGTATTTAAAGTCCTTTTTATTAAAGCTTTTATGGAAGGCTTAAAAGAGTAATGCCGCCCAGATTACCTTCAGCACCAGTATGGAATCTCAATATTGTACTTTCAAGACTCATGGGTCCACCCTTAGAACCACTACACAATTGTCCTTTAAAGTTCCTTTCATGGAAGTTTGCCTTTCTCATTGCAGTCACTTCATTAAGGAGAGTTGGTGAGCTTCAGGCATTAACCTTAGAAGAACCCTTTTTTTCAGCTTCATAAAGATAAAGTAGTTCTTCGTACCAACCCAAAATTCATCCTTAAAGTAGTTTCTGCTTTTCACCTTAGCCAAGCAGTTGTTACCTGTGTTCTTCCCTCAACCTGATTCTCTAGCAGAATGAGCTCTTCACACACTTGATAGCAGAAGAGCGTTGTTGTCTTATATCGAAAGGACAAAAGATTTTCTTAAAACAAAACAACTGTTTGTCACATTTGCACCACCTCAGAAGGGCAATCCTATCTCTAAATCTGGTATTTCAAGATGAATTGTTAAATACATTCAAACTTGCTAAACAAAAAGAACTTTATACCCCCAGGAGCGCATTCAACTCGCAAAATAGGGGCATCTATGGACTTTTTAGGAAACATTCCTATAGCTTAAATATGTAAAGCAGCAACATGGTCTACACCACCCACATTTACCAAACACTATTGTGTGGATGTATTAGCATGCAAACAAGCCAATGTAGGTAAGCAGTGCTAAAGAGACTTTTTCAGACAACTCCTACATCTACTGGTTAGCCACCGGTTTGGGAGAATACTGCTATATAGTCTATGCAAAGCATTTGTATCTACAGCACACATGCCTCAACAGATTGTTACTTAGCCTTTTTTGCATGTAGAGCTGTAGATTATCCCGTATTGGGGTATCTTTCATAGATTCACATGCCTGAATCATTCCCCGTCGTCGAAGTGGGAGTCCCACGGTACATATAACAAAGTAGTAAATTCCATAGGCTTTCATGGTGGTAACCATGCATTCAATAGCCTATTAGCCTCCTTTTATAACAAGCATTGGCATAGCCAATAGGTCTCGCCTTTGGGACCTTATAAGTGTTTAGCCATGCAACAGTTGCATAACTCAATACTTATAATGTCCCAAAAGCAAGACCTATTGGCTATGCCAAGCGGCAGTGCGACCGCGAAAGTGATAGCGATCAAGCATCAAAGCGGCCGCGAAAGTGAAAGTAACCGCGGTAAAAGAGGCGCCCGCGCACATGCACTGTAGCTCTACGCTAGCCTGGTAGCACTTTTTGGAGCCCTCTCAATAAGTCTCGCCAGACCAGCGCATGCGCTGCGTCAGGCGAGACCTAAAAAGGACCAAACTCAAAACAAAACCAATCAGCAGCCAGCACCCACTAGAACCTTCCCAAGAGAGGCTGAATCCCCCAGATTTTCACTGCACGTCGTGTGTAAGGGAGTTGCCCTGAGCTCTGCTCAGTTCTTCAGCTTTTTCAGATTTTATTCCTTAAACCTTTAAGAAGAATGTCTGATAAAAAAGGATTATTTAGTCTTTGTAAATACTATGGAAAGAAAAGAGTGCATGTGGATGATGCCCACAAGGATTGCATTTATTGTCTTTAGCCCAACCATGAGACAAGACCATGTAAAATATGCCGCACTTTCTCAACTAAAACCCTGAGAGATAGAGAAGGAAGACTTTTATTGTGGCTGAAAATGAAGCAGAGTGCCTCATCGGATGTTGAGAGCGACACGTCCTCCAAGTCTCATAAGAGGCCCAGGTCACCTGAGGGTCAGTCTGAAGAGAGAAAGAAACATTCAAGTGTCTCTCGTCTGACCAAGGAATCTCAAAAGCAGGAGAAACAGCCTAAGGTCTCCTCAGAAATTGGGTCCCCTCATTCTTCAGGAACATCCAAAAGAAAACCAGAATCTTCAAGCCCTTCCAGAAGTAAAATCGGACACAAATCCTCATCGGCGTCAAGTTTAGTGTTGACGCCTATTACTTCTTCAACGACGATGACAGTGACTCCATCGTCGTCGAGACCGTCGATGGCGTTAACTACATCTACGACGAGTATCAAAGGTTCCTGCAATACGCACAGATGGAATTTAGGACATCAAATATGTCACCACCACCTCCCTGCCATCTTTTAGATGTGGAGGATTCTGATGAGGATGAAGGCCAATTTGGAGCAGCACATACCCCTTTTGAGCTCAACGTCCAATATCAAGAAGAGGACGATGACTATGAGGATGAGGAACAATATTATCAACCCTATCCTGCCCCTCATGCTCAGTATCAACAATACAAATACTTTGAACAGCCTAGACAACAACCTGCTTAACTTCCTCCGAAACTAGTACTGGACCTACAAAATATGTTGGCAGATTATAAAAGGAGGTTTCCTCGTCAAGAGGACAATGTCACAGTGCCTCCGCTGGTAGCTCCTCAAACACCGCTGCCACCACCTCCTGCCACACCCAGATTAACACCACGTTCCATAATTCCTCTGCCTCCCAGAGAGGATCCTACCACCTCTGAGGATGAGCCTGAGGAGGGAGGAATCCATGATCATCCTCCGCCCACCGACGAATGGGATGATTATATAGCACCAACACCGTGCCACCCCCCACCTCATCGTCCTTCAGACTCTCCTCCGGAGGATATTGGAGGTTTCCACAATATAATCGACAGATCCACTAAAATATTCCACTTGCCCACAATTGTACAACAATTGGTCTGTTTTCTGTACGATTGTAAAGAGCAATCGAGAAATACAGTCAGGTCAATAACTGTAATTGATCTCATTTGGCAAATATAGGGCTCCGGAGGACTCTCCTGGTGTCTCACTGGTCATCCCAAGCCTGACTCTGTGATCTCGAGGCAGCCCAGAGAAGATCAAATAATCTGTCTACTCCCATCACATCTCCACCGGATAAAGATGGTCAACGTCTCGACTCCATTGGAAAAAGATTTTCCTCAATGGCAGGAATCTGTCAGAGCTTGTAACGCTTTGGCCATATTGGGCAGATATGATAGGCAAATGTGGTCCGATATGGGGACAATGAAGACCTTATCCCAAACGAAAACAAAGAAGAGGTCATTAAGATCCTTGCAGAAGGAGAAAGAGCAGCGTCAGAAATTATAGACATTGCAATGGTCATTGCCACTACCAGTTTCCGTCAGCTAGCGGGTGCGGCCGTTCCAAGGCGCCACAGGTGGCTAAGAGCAACAAACTTCCGCCCAGAAGTGCAGTCCAAAATTCTTGATATGGCCTAAGATGGTGATAGCATATTCGGCAGTCACATTGATGAGGCGCTTAACGCAATTAAAAAGGATATGGATACTGCCAAAGCGCTAGGTACCCTTCAGTACCGCAAGGTGCCCTTTTGGGGAGCTCGGGCTGTGGTTTTTCAGGATACAGGGGAAATTACCAGTGTGCCCAGACTTACCAGTCCTACCAGCCACAATATCGCCTAGGATACCAGCAGCTATCCTACCGCCAATCAACAACGGCTGGTTTCTCTAGACACTGCTTCAGACGAAAGCCAGGATCTCAAGCCAGATACTCCGGTCGCAAGCAGTGATTTCAACAGGGTACCAGTTGCTTCTCCTTTCTCCCCAACCGGTGCGAAAATTTCCGAGCTTATCCACCAGTGGCGCAACATCATGTCAGACAAGTGGGTCCTAGATCTCATCTCTTATGGCCACACTTTGGAATTTACCCATATACCTCCCAAAACTCCTCCCAGGGGATCGCACCCCACTCGTCTTCACTTACTCAAAAAGGAAGCAAAAATCATGCTCCAGAAAAGGGCAATAGAAAAGGTCCCTTTTCCTCAGAGAAGGAAAGGTTTCTACTCCCGCTTCTTTCTCATTCGCAAAAAATCGGGGGAGTGGAGGCCTATCTTAGACCTCAGGAAATTAAACAAATTCCTAAAAAGTCAAACTTTCAGGATGGTCACGCTTTCAGACGCTTTCAGACATCCTACGACGCCTCAACAGCAGCAACTTCATTGGCTCTAGAAGATACATATTTTCATGTCCCTATTCATCCAAAGCACAGAAAGTTCCTACGGTTCACAGTGGCTGGTATCCATTATCCATTCCGAGTCCTTCCATTTGACCTCAAATCGGCTCCACAAACTTTCACGAAGTTCCTAGGTCCTGTGGCAGCAGCTTTGCGGAACAAAGGTCATCAGGTATTCCCATACTTAGACGATTGGCTGCTGAAGGCCCCATCAGCTCGTCTAGTAAAAGCTGCAACAGACGATTGTCTAACCCTGCTCCGCAAATTGGGGTTCTCAATAAATTACCAAAAATCTTTTGTCCTTCCAAGTCAGATAATGACATTTCTGGGAGCCAGCTTGAACACCAGAACAAAGCCTTCCTCTCCCAGGAAAGACAACAACGGTTGCAAGCATTGGCACTCCAACTTTGCAGAGAAAAGTGCATCGCTGCTGGGAATGCTGTCTTTGGCAATCGATTTAGTGTCGCTGGCTCCCTTTCATATGAGGCCTCTCCAGGAGGAACTACAATGCCAATGGATCCAAACCACAGGGTCTTTCGACAACGTGATAAATATCACTCCACGTATGAAAGAGGCTTTCCAGTGGTGGGCCCAAAAATAACATCTATCCCAGGGCCTATCCTTTCTCCCGATTATTCCAGACTACATAGTAACAACAGATGCCTCTATGGAAGGCTGGGGAGGACACTTACAGGACTTGCAAGTTCAAGGAAAGTGGTCCTTGGCTCAACGCCAAATACACATTAACAGGTTGGAAACTAAAGCCAATTTTCTCTCCCTTCAGGCTTTCCTTCCTCGAATACAGGGATCATCAGTGTTGATCTGCACGGACACCACCACAAGCATGTTCTATATCAACAATATAGCTAGATGGATAGCAAGCGCAATTCAATTTTGTCAGGACAAGGCTGGCAAGCCATTATCAAGGACTGTAAAAGCGGACTCCACCAGGGCAATTTCAACATCAGTTGCTCTATTTGTTTGAGTACCACTTGAAAAGATCTGCAGAGCTGCAACGAGGAAAACGACGCACACGTTTACGCAGCATTACTGCCTGGGGTCTTCACAGCGTGCCAACGCATCCGTGGGACAGAGAGTGCTATGGAACCTATTTCAATAAAGGGAAGCCTCTTTAAGCAGAGGTCTTATTAGAAGGAGATTACTGATTAAGTATATGTATATAGTTACATATCTGTTTGTTTTTTTCCTTTAAGCAATACCAGTAATCTATGCATTATAGCACTATTTCATGTTCAAGCCATTGCCTTTATTATTAGAATTGCATTAAGGAATATTTTAGCACTACCCACTGTCCACTTAAGTGCTTGCTAGAAAGATGTTTATATACATTTATATGCATATATATTTATCTATTTACACATATATAACTGCTTACTATTCTGATTCAGGCATGTGAATCGATGAAAGATACCCCAATACTGGATAAGAAAAAAGTTACTTACCTGTAACTGCAGTTATCCAGTATTGGTATCTTTCATAGATTCACATGCAACCCACCCTCCGCCCCGGAGAGGCTCCTCTGCATTAAAGTACTAACTACAATTTTGCTGGAAAATCTGAGGGATTCAGCCGCTCTTGGGAAGGCTCTAGAGGGTGCAGGCAGCTGATTGGTTGTGTTTTGAGTTTGGTCTTCTTTATAAAAGGAGTCTAATAGGCTATTGAATGCATGGTTACCACCATGATAGCCTATGGAAGTTACTATTTACTACTTTGTTATATGTACCGTGGGACACCCACTAAGACGACGGGGAATGATTCAGGCATGTGAATCTATGAAAGATACCAATACTGGATAACTGCAGTTACAGGTAAGTAACTTTTTTCTTCAAATGCACCCTCTCACCTCCCCTGACACATGTAGTTGTTGCAGTTCTTATTATGTACACTACATATGGATGGACATCTCTTTACTACACTTACTTACTCCATTCTCACCCTCTTGGGGAAAACAATCTAACAATGAAGTAGATGCCCATGCACACTATCACCGAAAGGAGGAGTCACCTTACCTCGTGACTGAAAAGACTTCTTCAAAGAAAAACAACTTGCAAAAATCCGAACCCAACTCCAGACGGCAGAAGTATGCAAAGCGTGTGAACCTACAGCTCGACATGCCAAGAACAGATGCTTTATTGGGTAAGTAACATAATCCATTTCAATGATTTTTTTAATCGACTTATGAAATTTAAGGATAAGCCTAGATTTTCTATGCTTTTATTATTATTTAACTACTAGATCGGAAACTTACCTTCAGTAAATAATAGAGGATTATTTTTAGTGTATACTTGGGCTATTTGTGTTGTACGTGATGCTCATCTGATAGAAACTTCTAGCTACAGATTCCTTCACTTAAAATATTCCCCAGGTGTCGCACTGGATCCTGAAAATCAAGAACAGTACCTCTCTGCGCTGGTATGTGGCACCGACTGGCTCTGTTTATGTTGACATCCGCACCGACTGTGACATGTGCAGTGCTTATATAGGCGCCACCCCAGTATGCTGCCATCAGTTGTTTTTTCTCTCCGCGCCATCAGCGCAGCTCTGGAAAAGCTATCTCAGTCATTTTCTGACTGCCTTTTTTAATCTTTGTCGAAATTTTTCAAGCAATCTTGCTTCCAGTCTGCTTGGGGATGTCCTCTAAGAAACCTATGTGTTTTAAACCCTGTGGGCCCTTGCTCTGCTTGTGGTCCGCGGCAGAGGAGCGTCGTCCCACTGCCTGGCTCAGAGCCAGCAAATAAAACGTTGTTCTAGCATTGTTTTGTATTTAATTTGCCGGCTCTCAGCCAGCGTTGTAGGGAGGGGCGGGCCGGGGCATGGGAGGGGAAAGGAGGAGTGCTATGTGCGCTCCCTAAATGAGCACGTGTTTTTGGCCGGTTGTCTCAGGCCGGCCAAAACACACATGCGCACTTAGGTTGCTCCACCCAGACTGCATTGAACAGCCGGGCTGGAGAAACCCCCAGTCTCCCTGGTCTGAGCGGAGTGTCTTTCCAGCTCACTCAGGCCATATTTGGGGGCCAGTCCCTGCTGGAGCACCGTAGGACCCCGCAGCTTCGCGAAGGGCCCCTATAGTTTCCCGCCAGCGAGTGTGCCGCTCGGGCCATTTGGGTCGATCAGTCCCGATGTCGATGCTCCTGGCGGTGCCATCCCCATTCACACCTCCGACTCGGACATGGAGCCGGAGACACGTTGCCCAATGCCAATTGGAGCGATACCCTTGAGACCGGAGCCAGAGCCCTATTCCTATGGAGCTAGGACTTGGGGAAGATTGGGAGGAGCCACTGGACCCTGAAGAATACCAGCCCCTAGACCTCAACATATACTGGTGTGAGGAATTGGTGGACACCAGTGGACTGGACACATCCCCAGGTACTGATATGATCTCTCCTACCATAGCTGAGGAGGAGAGGGCCTCTTTTGCTAAGGTGGTGAGAAGGGCAGTCAAGGTCATGGTCCTTAACCTGCCCTCAGTGGCAGTCAAGACTAATGTCTTGACAGAGGTGCCGCAGATGGGAGTTACCCCATCAGAACTGCTCCTCCCATTTAATGAAGCCGTTTCAAATGTCGTGCTCTGGCCACCCTGCACCCGGGGTCCTGTGAGCTGGACAATTGCCCATCGCCTACCCCACCCCAGGGGACCCCAGTTTTCTCACAAAACACATTACCCCAGAGAGCCTGGTGGTCCAAGCCTCCACTTCCTGGGTAAATCCTGCCTGATTTCCTACTACCCCATGGGATAAGGAATCCAAGAGGCTGGACACCTTAGGCAAGAAAATATTTTCTTCTGCCAGCCTGGCACTGCGATCTTAGAGCACTGCGTGCTTTTTGGGCCGTTACTCCCATGCACTTTGGGAATCAGTTGCGCAGGTGCTGCCCATGGTCCTAGAAATGGTCCCGGAGGAGACCCGGCCCATACTCTCCAGAGCTGTGGCATGCAAGAGAAATACAGCTAAGTTCACAATCAGGTGTGGGGAGGCAAATACCGACTCGCCAGGAAGAACAATTTCTATGTCGGTGGCCTTACAGGGCCACACCTAGCTGTAGACAACTGGCTTTTCAGGAGATGTCCAAGCTTCGCTTATGGACATGCCCTTTGATGGCTCCTGTCTCTTCGGAGACTAGGTGGACTCAGAGCCGGAGTGCTTCAAGGATAGCAGAGCTGCGATTAGGTCCTTTGGCCTTTCAATGGCTTCCCGCCAACCTCAGTACACCTTTTGCTCCTTTCGTGGGTACGGATGGGTCTTCCAGCCGTATCTTTACCCACCCAGCCACTACAGCACGCAAGCTCTTCAGCCTCTGTGTGGCCTAGGACGCAGCACCCCAGACTCCGTTGGTCGGGAAGTCGGGCCAGTCCACCACCCCCCGCAGCTGTAGCCTCCTAACCTCTTTAGTTCGCTCTCCAACCATCATGGGCAACCACTGGGAGGCAGGATACACCATCAACTGCATCACTGGAGGTCCATATTATCCGACCGCTGTCCAGCGCCTTGAGACCCTAATGGGTGAGTAGAGCTAACAATTCCCTGATTGATTGATTGATTCTCCAGATTGTCAGAAGGGGCTACTCCCTCACCTTTGTGACTACCCCTCCACCCATGCCACCGTCTTGCGACAGGCTGACAAGGACCATCTTTCCATACTATGCCAGGAAGTGGCTACTTTCTTGGTCAAGGGAGCCGTAGAGAGGATGCTGACGCCAGAAGCTACTTTCTGGTGCCCAAACAGGACGGAGACCTTCGCCCTATCCTAGACCTACGCCCTGTCAATTTATTCCTGAAAAAGGAGAAATTCAAAATGCTCATGTGCGCTCAAGTTCTGTCTGCTCTCGACCTGGAGACTGGATGGTAGCATTGGACATGCACGATGCATAGTTCCACATTCCCATCTTGCCTGCCAACACTGCTGGTAACAGTGGGCCACAAGCACTTTTAATTCGCCCTGCTCCTTTTCGGCCTTACCAGCGTCCCTGGGTGTTAACCAAGGTTTTGACGGTGGTTGCAGCTCATCTGCAGAGATAAGGGGATCCAGTCTTCCCATTACCTCAACAACGGGCTTTTGAAGGTGGGCTCGCCCCATGCAGTCATCTCCCACCTCCACACTATAGCGGTCCTCCTGTAATTGCTGGGGCTACCTGTCAACGTACCAAAGTCACACCTGACTCCCTCTCAGACGCTCCTTTTCCTTGGAGCTGTGATGGACATGATGCAGTTTCGGCCTTAGCCTCATGAATGGAGAGTCCAGAATATTCAGGCTATGATACCAATGTTTCGGCCTCTATCGTGGGTTTCGGTGAGATTGACTCTGAGGCTGCTGGGACTCATGTCCTCCTGCTTCCTGCTGGTGACACATGCCTGCTGGCATATGCGGGCTTTGCAGTGAGACCTGAAGATCCAGTGGGTGAAGCATCAGGGGAGCAAAAGATGTGCAGTGGTGGTTAACAAACGTTGATTGTGTCAGCGCTGAGAACACTCAGTGTCACCAGTATTGCGCTCTGGAGTTTCGATGGTTGCTCTCGCTCGGAGACCCTTTTTGTCTCGTGTGAAGTCTTTCCGCCCATATCTCTCCTGCCCAGAACTCTCAAGATCAGGAACAATGGGCCCAACTCATCCTTGTGGCTCTGGACTGGGCTCTGAGAGTTTGGTATCCCGAACTGTTGAGCTTGGCCATCAGTCCTCCGATCAGGCAGCCCCTTCGGGAGGATCTCCTGTCGCAGCAGCAGGGGAGGGTCCTCCACCTGAAAGTGCCAACGCTCCTCCATCATGCGTGGAGATTGAGCAGCAACATCTGACAGCTTTTGACCTTCCGCCTGAAGTCTGCAACATTATCTTGGTAACCAGGGGTCCCTCCAACAAGACTGTATATGCGCCGCTGGGATACGTTTGTGGCATGGTGTGCAGAAAAAAGTGACCCCTTTTATGCTCCCCTTTCTAGGGTCCTTCTATTTATTCTTTCTCTTGCCCAGCAGGGCTCTGCTTTGGGCATCTTAAAGGGCCATCTTTCTGCCATCTCAGCCTTTCTGCTGTTGCCAGATAAGTCATTCTTGTTCAAATCCCCAGTTGTGAATAGGTTTTTGAACGGTCCTTAACACGTTTCCAACTTAACCCTTCATGCCTCAGTGAGATCTCAATCTAGTACCCACCTTTCTGATGTGCGCTCCGTTTGAGCAACTTCACAACTGTCCTCTCAGGCTCCTTACCATCAAGACGTCTTTTCCAGTGTCAGTAACATCTGCCAGGAAAATCAGTGAGCTCTATCCTTAGTCATCTAAGCCGCCGTACCTAAACATCTTCCCAGACAAGCTGGTTCTTCTTACTAGAGCTTCCTTCCTGCCTAAAGTTGTTACTCCCTTTCTTATTGGCCAGTCCATCACCCTGCCAACCTTTTATTCTCTGCTGCATCCATCTTAGGAGGTGAAGTGACTCCACCGACTGGACCCAAAATGAGTGTTGTCCTTCTGCCTCGCCCGCACGAAAAAGATCTGGGTGGTCGACCAACTCTAAGCGGGGTATGTTGGAGCGAAGGCTGTGCAGAAACTGACCTAGTCAGGAGCCAGCAGGGTATGAGACATGGGGACACAGAGGGGCTCAGAGACACACAGGAGCACATGGATGGGACAGAGGGATAATACGGTTTGATATTGGGAAAAAAAAACACAGGGGGGATCATGTGATCCAATTTCCCCATAACCCACAAAAAAACAACCACAGCGGAAAGGTGGGTTCTCTTCCGTCCATATTTCCAAACAAGACCTTTGGGCAGCTGCATAACAGGAAATTGCTTTACTTCCAGGACGTCGCCCACCCCACTTAATTAACCCACCCTTTGCCACAAAACCATGCATTCCTGCACTTTCAGATGGACAGTCTTCTAATCTGGACAGACTTAACCACAGTGCACTTAATCAACAAACAAAGGGGCATCACATCCAGAATGTGTTTTCAGGTCAGGGTATGGATCAAATGGATCTTTATGCAGCATCTCCAAATGCGAAAAATGCCCAAGCTTCACCTCTAGAGTGTAGGTGGTACTGGGTAATGCCCCATTTGATAGAATTGACAGAGAATTTTCTCTTAAGCTTTTCTGCCAATCCCATTGATTTCTTCAGTCCTCCTACAATTCGTGCATGCAGTCACACAGATTCACATTGCTCAGAACGACCAAGGCAGTGATGGCTTCCAGAGCTTAGCCTTTTTTCTTTGAGGATGCTGCAATGTATACAGAATTTGCTGATCAAGATACATGGTTAACTATAACACCTCAAAGTGACATCCATTAAGTTTGCAAAGTAACTTCTGAATTCATGCAATGTGGATACTTAAATACATCCCAAGAATGACTGAATGTCTTGAGAGAGGAGAAAAGACGATCACCAAGGGTATCCTATGCTTCAAGAACTTTTATTCATGGCACCAAAGAGACAGTCATGATCTGGTGTCCTGCCAGAAGGATGTGATCATTACAAATTTTCTTCATCTGTCGCAGTCAAATCTTCAATTCTCCTCTATTGAAGCGCATTTGGCGGCTATTATGGTTACATAAAGTGCCTTGCTCAAAGACATTCCTTCAAAATCCTTGTCATAAAGGATTTTTTTAGGGATTAAAGACAACATATCCTCCTAGGCGACTGGTTTCTGCTTCATGGGAGCTCATTCTGGTCCTTTCAATTTAATAGCTCCTACTTTTCAGCCTAAACTTAAGGCATCATTGCAAAATCTCACTTGGAAGATTGTTTTTCTGCCAGTCATTACTTCTGCAAGTACGGTACGTGACCCGTGAGCTATCTCTGTGTTTGAACCATGCACGGACTTTCATGGAAACAGGGGTGGGATGAGAACACATCATTGATTCTTGCCAAGAGTGTTTCTGACTTGCACATTTACCAATCAATGTATTTTCTAGTTTCCTACATCTTCACCAGACAAGGTCTTTTCATGCCTTTGGATTGGTTTCCCCTTTGCTTAAGCAGCTCAATTCCACATAGCTTCTTGTATTTCCTTGTGCAAGCAAGTGACCTGTTAGGTTGTTCCTCGCAAATCAAAATCTCATTTTACATGAGGAAAGGCAGCTATAGCTGCTTGTTTGAGAAATGTCCCAGTTATATACATCTGTAGAGCAGCTTCATGGAAGTTTGTTCATATATTCAACAAGCTTTATTATCTGAGCCCAGATTCTAAGGCAGATACTGTAGTTGACTAAGCTGCTCTAAACTACTTTTGATAAGGTTCCACTTACCTCAGAATGTTCTACATTGCTTTGCCATTCCTCATCGGGGCTGCGATTTTTAGAATGAGCTTGGTATTGTATTCTACATTTGTGAATGATGCAGAAGAAAGCTTCCCTTACTTGTAATCATAGTCTGCATTGTAAGAATCTTAACTGAAGATGTAAACAACACTCCTATCTACCTAGTTCTACCAATTTGGAGCAGCAAATACACATTTGGTTAATATCAGAGGCTAACATTTTGCCCTCAATGAACTCCACCTGTGAGGCAACTGCCAGTTCTGTGGAATCCAAGTTGCTGGCTTCTTGAAGGACAGTTTACATTTTGATCTCTTTGTACAGTTAGCCTATCAGACTGCTTTCCTTCTAGCAGCATGTTCAAATTTCATAATGGTATAGCTAATGTTAAAAAGAAAAGAAAATGGGAAATATATCTAGCCTGCTAAGGCTATGAAGGTGTGTTAAGTTTGGAATTGAATTGTTCTGCTGTATTCTTTTTTTGATTTCAGTGAAGATTGACTATGCAGAACTAAGATTATGAGTAAGAAAGGTTCCATATTTAAATTATTGCATAGAGGGAAAAAAATCACATTGAGAAATCTCATGGAGTTCCACTGTGAAGTACTTGTAGCTTGGAATCTTTAACACAGTAAACAGTGTTTTTCTGATGTCAGTTGTGCTGTACTGTAGTGAGCAATTGACACATCTGCATTTATTGCCACAAATAAAGTTATTTTTGGCCACATTTGTTTTCGCTGATGTAGCATAAATGTATGGAGGTGCACAGTGTGCTATGTTTATTACTATTGTTTTGTGTGATTATGGTTCATGACTCACAATGTGAATGTAGCTCCTTAATACCTTATTCTAGTTCTGTTATTAAAATGTTAACACATTAGTCCGCTTTGACTCCCTGACAAAAGGCAATTGAAGTGAAGTTATGGCAATAAAACATAAACACAGTGACATTTCGTCAGTTATTGTTAGATAAACTAACCATAAATTGAGCTCCAGCTATGCACTGTTTATGACCGCACATATATAACTGATTACTTCTCAAAGGATGGAGCTGATCATTTTGTTATTAATCTTCTCTTTAATATGATAAAAATTGTTGTGTATATTGAGTTAATTTGGAGCGAGATTTTGTCACTGTATTGGTTTAAGCACTGAAAGTCTATTATTTTTTTTAAGTACATGTTATTGGCATGTTCACTGAAAAACAAGCCTGTAACATGCCAAGCCCTATTATTCACAATATGAATGGCTATACTGCATCCAGTGGCTGTTATCATATATGCAGAGTATTACGGGGCCTGTAATAGGCAATGTAAGTCCGTATTGTTGTTATAAGCATATTAGACACCACAATAATGCATTTTTACTTCATCAGCAATACCATCTGTGCTAGAACCTCAATAACAATCAAAATACCCCCACCCACTTGCCTAGTCAAATTACGACCAAAAGGGTAGAGCTATGACGAGTGCTTGTAATTCTGCCCTCTGTTAGTGTGTAAAGTTTTGAGCTGTCCGGTTGGGGGGAGTCGCTTGGTCATGGATTTATATCTTTTATAAAGAGAATGTGAACATATTTTAATTGGTTTTGTATGCTAATTTGTAATATAATAGTGGAGCTCTTGTTCTGTAATAGTTATATCTATATATTGGTATATGTTACATTGTGTGTCAGTCTATTGAGTCTATTGTATGAGTTTGTGATGCTACATTTGTCCTTTTATGACCATGTTTACATTGTTGTATAATAGAGGGTGACAGTGTATGTAATTGTGTATTTGTATATGCTTGTAGTTTGAATGTGCTTTTTGTGTTTGTTTTTTAAAATAGTTATCTGCGATCTCTCTAAAAACTGCCTCTGTCAATTAGATATCACCAATTACAATATTTTGGTATGAAGCACTTCAACCTCTTAGACATTATAGAAACTTGATTTTTTCATAATTCTCCTTTAACAAACAACACACGTCTCTCCTCACCATTACATTATCTACAACAGAAAAACAAGAGGGGAAGTGACTATCCTGCATTGCAACTCTCTAATTTTTAAGGTGATCACTTGCTACAGTAATACCTATTTTGAATAGTTTTCCATCTGATGTGCCATCTGTGGAAATACATCCATCATTGTGGCTCAGTTTATAGAACACCAGGTTAAAAGGCCTCCTAGAAGAATTCCTGAATTTTACCCTGCATCTGCAATCACTCGCCTTCAAACTTCTAATTATGGGTGATTTAAACCTTTAGGTCGATATTTTGGCCACACCCAACCTAGCAGCAAATCAGCAACAAAATCCTCAAACAAAACTAGCTGAATGGAATAGATAACTAAAATCCATGACAACATAAACCGCTCCTCTCATTCCAGAATTCTGAAACTTTAAGTTCATAAACCTACATCAAGAGATAGTCTGCAGCGAATGTAAAAGTCTTCAAGCATCCCTTTCTACACATGTGCAGGGAAGATGAGATTTTTTCCAGTGGTGCCACAATTTAAAGAAGTTATCAACGCTTCTATACAACATGGAATAGTACCAACAATGTTAAAACAAGTGATCATCTTCCCCTTACAAACAAAACAGACAAAAAAAAACTTTGTAGTCCAATTTCTGACCCGACTCAGAATAGTCAATTGATATGGGAGGTAATGGAAATTGAAATCACTAAAGTAAGTCCATCTGGAGTCCGCATCCTATTGGACCACTAATCTGGTTTCAGGCTGGGAAAATGAATGGAATCAGCACTACGAATGTGAGAAAACATCTTTGCTGCTCTAGCTGAAAACTAACTTGCAGCATTGATTCTTCTTGGTGTCTCGGGAATCCACAACACTGTAGATCACCAAATCGTTCTCTTCAGATTGAAAGACTAGCCAGGACTGTCAGGAACTATCTTAGAATGATCAGAGCTTTCATTTCCAGTAGGAACCATCAAGAGAGGATTGCTCCTCAGAATCTGCAGGGAAACCATTCGCTGTGGGTCCCTCAAGGATCATAATTATCATCTCCATCATTTAATGCATGCATATGTTCCCTGGTGCAGATTGGCTGATATCACCACCAGTTGTACACTAATGAGTCCCGAATCTTCCTCACAATAAACGAATGTTCACAAGAACAGCTTGTCTGGAACATGCTGTGTTTTTGGATGTGGAACAATTTACTATGTCACAGTAGGGACAAACATTGAGGCCTTCATCATCAACAACAGGCCAGTAATAAACACTACCCTGCCATTTATCTGGCTGGTTTTACTAGGTCATCTTCCCTTCCCAACAACAAATTAATAATACCCTGGAATTAACGTTCATGTGGAAATGTCTTTCGACCCCCATATATACTCTTATTGTTAAGAGTGCAAACTGCCTATGCTTAGAAAATTCAAATCTTTTGTCCTTCCATTCCATATTATTGAAATCATTAGGGCTTTGACCCTGCCGATAATGGTCCACTAAATTAGTGTCTATGAAGCCCTGTAAAAATCTCAAATCCAGAAACTGCCACAGATTCCAAATAAAGTGGTGCAAGCCTGCCTTCACCTGAGGAAATTTGAACACACCTCACCTGCCCTGATGGCTTCCGATGTGACATAGGAGCAAGGTTATGATATTAATCTCAAATCATTCAACACCTGTCCAAAACACTCACATTTAGAATCAACTTATTAAAGTTCCTGATTCAATGTCTTTGGAAGGACCTACCACTCCATTTGAGAAAATA
The DNA here is from genome assembly GCF_964204655.1 of Triturus cristatus. Taxonomy (NCBI): domain Eukaryota; kingdom Metazoa; phylum Chordata; class Amphibia; order Caudata; family Salamandridae; genus Triturus; species Triturus cristatus. Next base: position 281,774,788 of record NC_140584.1, on the reverse strand, counting down.
AGAGGACTATCGCCAGTTCAGAAAAACATTGGCGTGTTCCTGTTCACTGATGCATTGTCTACTCCTCAGCCTGCAACTCCATAGCTACCTATTAAAATGAAATACTCACCTCATGCCTTAATTCTCATTGTTTGACCAGCCTAATAAAATGGAACTTATTCTAATATTTTTCCTTCTGCTAATTGTTTATCCTTTTCGGGATCAATCCCGGTTTGCTTTTCCTGTTATTATTGCATTTTTATTTCTAATTTCCCCGTTACTCATAGCACCTCTGAGGTGGCAGTTAGGTGACATGTAAGCACTTTATAAAAGCCCTTAAATAAATAAATATATGGTCAGTTGACACTGGTGGTGTAGTTTTATGTCTGCGTATGCCCAGATGTGGGTCCCTTGCTCACTGTGCCACTGGAACCAAGCGACACCCGACTGAAGAACCCCAATCTGGGCGAAACCGTTTTCGGGTTGCTTGTGTTCTGGTTCAGAGTGGACCTGGCTTGAAAGTTTGAGCTAGACTGTTCCTGTTGGAGTAGGGTCAGGATTGATTTGCATATGGCTTGGTCTAATCTAAGGTGTCATGGTGGGCAAAACAGTGGTAGGTCGAGCAATCGCCGGTGGTTAGACTTATTGCAAGTATGTCCCTATCATCTTTTACGTGTTTTATGTATTAAGATATCCACTACTTAAAGTAAGTAATAGGAAGATTTGTGTCACTTCTTATAACAGTTGTGTGGTATATTAGGGTGGTTGTTTCATGTTGAGAAGATGAATGTGTGATAGTGAGAAATTGGGTGTTCTCGTCTATGTTGCTGCTCGTGTAGTGATTTATAATTCTTGTCTGCCACCTCATGTTGTATCTGTTATAATCCAAGTCCTTTTTTTAGGCTGGTGTTAGCCAAGGCCTTTTGATTTTACTAAAATTATATGTATAATATGCCTACATAAGAGTTTTCAGCCACCTCTCTTCATTCATTGGTCTATTTCTTGTGTCACTTACGTTTTGCTTCCGCCCACTACAGCAGTGGGTCAGGCTACTTCAGCCACTGGTTAACTTCACTTTGAGTCACTGTATTTAACCATTTCACAAGGAGCGCATGCACACGCACGGTAGTTCTTTCAGTAACAGTCTATTTGTTTTTACCTTATTACTTAAGTGTTACCTTTGTTTGTAGAGCCTGATGTAATAGCAGGCGCTTTGTATCAGGTGAGAGCACAGACCACATCCCAGCCTTTTCAGTTCTTGTCTCCTGCCAGTGCTGTTGTCAGTTCATTTTGAAGTGGCCTTTATCTGAATGCTGCTTTTTCACACCATACCACCAGCTCACATGAACTTTAGTTAAAAGCTCATGAGGGCGCTCTATCTTTGCTTCCTTTTCTGCATCCCTTATTTGTTCTGTATTTTTCTCATCTTTCTTTCTTGTTCCTCTTTTGCCTTCCTTCCCTTCTTTCCCTTCCTTGCCTTTCTTCCTTCCTTCTTTCTATCATCTTTTCCTTCTTTCTCATCTTGTTCCTTTCTTATTTCTTGTCGTCTTCCTTTCCTTGCTTATTTCTCGCCTTCCTCTGTTCTTCCTTTCTATTTTTCCTCCTTTCTCATCCTCTTCCTTTCCTTGCTTCTTTCTCGTCTTCCTCTGTTCTTCCTTTCTATTTTTCCTCCTTTCCTTCCCTTGCTTCTTTCTCGTCTTCCTCTGTTCTTCCTTTCTATTTTTCCTCCTTTCTTTCTTTCTCATCCTCTTTCCTTGCTTATTTCTCGTTTTCCTTTCCTTGCCTCTTTCTCATCTTCCTTTGGTCCTTCCTTCTCGTCTTCCTCCTTTCATTCCTTCTTTCACGTCTTCCTCCTTTTATACCTTCTTTCTTGTCTTCCTCCTTTGCTTCATTTTCTCTTGTCTTCCTCCTCTGCTCTCCTTTCTTTCCCTCTTTCTTTCTTGTCTTCTTGCTTGCCTTGTTATCTTCCTTTCATCTTGATTTCTTTCTTTCTTGCCTGATTTCTTTCTTTCTTGCCTTCTTGCTCCAAAGGCAAAAGACTGGCTGCTAAAGCGGACTGATTGTCTTTTTTAAAAATCTGTTAGCCAAGACGTTTTGACGACTAAAATTATGTGCATAACATAGTTGGCCATGGGGGTTTTCAACCAGAATTTGTCCGATAGTCTGGGGTTCTGTCATTCACATTTTTCATCCACTCACTCTGGTATACATCAAGGGGAATGTGTCTGCCCATTTTAGTCATTGACTGACTTTTCTATGAGTTACAACACACAAAGTAGTTTCCTTCGGTACAATAGAGTACTATGGCAATGTGTGCTTTTTAAGACCAAAACAACATTTTTGCCTTTAACTAATGCTTTTGTTTAGATTGAGGGTCTGACAGCTACCTGATCAATAAGGTTTTGCAAAAAAGATGACAAAACAAGAACTGCAAATGGCTGGCAGCCAACACCACACCTATTGGCTTTACCAATGCTTGTAAGTGTATTACAAATACATGAACCAGAGTTAGATTTTTGTATTACTGGTTACACTATTTGTTTTTCAGGTAGCTCTTTATTATTTTTATGTAAAGAAATACAAGCACAGATATCGCGCCGAGTACAGGGACACCAATTAACAGCGTAATCATACAGCCAATGTAATACCAATGGTAACAACTCAATAAGTGTCCATCTCTGGGCAAATAGTCACAGAATGCCATTAATACCCAGCCCATGAGAGACAGAAAGATTACAGTTGTCAAAACACCTGCTGTAGCATTGTATACAGCATCAAAAGCAAACACCACAGGCAACTCTGCATGGGGCATAAGGGGACTACATGGTACATGTGTAATGAAGGCAGTGGCATCTGGAATGTGCAAAATAGAACAACAGTAAGTAAGAAACAGAAGAAAAAGCGTAAAAAGTCTGTGAGATAAGGGCACCTCATGGGATACCGAAGACAAGTGTATAGAAGGGTTGAGTACTGGGCTAGAAGTGCTGGGGAGGCAAACTGTCTAATCCGCAAGTGAATCGGGTCCAGAGAGGAGGAGGAGAAGGTGGAACACCGAAAATGCGTAAACAGCAGTGTCCATGTCTGTGGGAATGCTGAAGGAGTTTTATAATCAGAAGTCCCCCACTCGGGATCCAGGAACCAGGGTCAGTGTTGCCACTCGCGGGCCGCTGTATCCCTTATCAAAGGCTCCATACAAACGTACATCTCTGTCCTTTTGGGGGCGGGTGGTTTCATCGGTTGTGGCTGACAATTCGGTCAGTTATGTGTCCCATGCATCCAGAGGTGGCGTTGCCTCCCTCCCTCCCCCCCCCCTTGTAAAAGGGAGGGACCACCATGCCGCTATTTTGGTAGTGGCACATTTAAGGAGATCCGTCAAACCAAAGGAACAGCAATGGTGCTGCAGGCAACTTCCAGCATATGACTGTGCTGCACTTCAAGAGCAAGAATGCCAAGTCAGTGACTCGAACAACATATTTTATATTATGTCCGCAGTAGCAGGCCCAGCATGCAGTGTAAAGGGTCGCACTGCAATGAGTGGTCCATGACCTAAGACAAGATCTGAATATCTTCCCTCCAAAACTGAGTGATCTCCGCCAAGTCCCAGACCATATGATAAAAGTCAGCCTCTTCTCTTAGACAGTGGGGACACCTGGGGCAGGGGGGGTGGCCTGACACCCGAAAAGTTAAGTTTGATGGGCATAATTAAATTGTATATATTTTAGGTGTGAGTTCCTAGAGATACCTCACACTTGTTTCAGTGCCTGATCTCATTATTTGTCCATCAGCTTCTGGCCAATTGACTGAGCCCATTTATCTCGTAACCCCTGGAGGGTGGGTATTCGGGGATCTAACAATCCACCGTAGAGCAGTGTGATCGCTCTTCCACACCAATGCATTGTATGTCAAGAATTGACCCTCGGTAGCTTGCACTTTTCCCGTAGGTCTGGGAAGGGCATCAGAAGTCAATGCTTGAAGAGATCCCCCAACGTACTGATGCCAGCTTCTGTCCATGCCCGCATACTGTGATTGTTTGCTATGCTACGAAACACCAGGAGTACCCACAGCTGTATGGAGGTAGCGTACGGGACAAGGCCACTGCACGGAGTCACAGCAATACTTGGCTGCCTTGATTAGGCGCTTTGATTGTCTTGCACCACATCTAGGACTCATTAGCCAACTCAGGATATCTTGCTCACCTACATCTCGAATTATGCACACCTGCTCAGGAGTGGGGTTCATCCCAAGCCTCCGCTAACGCTAGTGCCGTTGGGCGGCTGCATAATATAGTTCTTAGTACTGCGTACCTAAGCATGCCCCTCCCTCAGCTCCTCCCCCCACACCCCCCAACTTCTGCAGTGTCACTCTTTTCCTCCCGGGGCCCCAGATCAGGGCTGTATGAAGCTAATTTAAGTCCCTGAAGAAGCGCAGAGGCAAGGAGATCCGTAAGGCTTAGAAGTGATACCGCGACCAGGGCAATATTAGCATCTTCGCTATGGACACCCTGCCCATAGGGGAGAAGGGCAGAGAAGTCCAGAATGGCTGGAGGGATGTGCTCCAGCCAGGGCCGTGCCTAGGTTACCGTGCACCAGATCCCACTCCGTATAATAAAAATTCACCCCGAGATAACGGAAGGTATCAAACTGCCACAGCACATTGGAATGGCGAGGATCCCTGCTTTTCTCCACAGGAATACCCCAAAATGTAAATAGGCAAGACTTCGACCAATTCAGCTGCAGGCCCGAGGTCGCACCAAAACCATCCAGGACCTCCATCACCCTGGGGAAGTCGCAACGAAAATCCCCAAGAAATATCAACGATTCATCTGCGAAATGATTTCCCACGTATTGTCACTTCAAATGCTCCAATGTGGGCCTCACCACTGGTTACAGTATCAGTATATGGTGCATTCAAAAATAAATGTTGCAGTTAAGTGGTACAAAAATATTATCACTTAATACAGTGCTTTAGGTAAGATAGTAAAGATAACCTTTTTTAGTTTACGTAATGGTTTGTAAGGAGTAGTTGTACCACTGGATGATGTCATCCGTGATATCTTTTGAGATGTCATCAGTGATATCAATTATGTCATTTAACATGTCATCAGTGATGTCATGGGATGTCTTAAGCAGTGCATGGTAGGAGTGCACGTTATGTTTAGTTTACCTAAACTTAATTCTTTTTGCCCCCTCCCTGCCCGAGGCTGGTTGGGGCTAGCTTCTTTACTCACTACTGCTTTGCTCAAAGTTGTGGATGTTTTGTTGTCCTCCGTATAGTCCAAGTACATGGATAGAATTATTTCCTCCCTGCCTTGCTAAGGGTGGAGTAGATCATGTATTCCTCACACTTGCCCTGCTCATAAGTAGGGAAGTAGTATTGACCTTCCCACTACTTGCACAAAGGTTTAGGGTTCTGTTTCTCCACCCTGCTTCACTGAACAACTAATGAATTTTTGCCACACCTTACCCAGTGTTTGCAGGGTGGTTAACAAATAGTGCATTGTGGCTCCAGCCCTCTATAGGGATAAAGATAAAGATTTTTAACGCACATCTGTTCTTTACAAGGGCAGTGATGATGTGTAGCCAAATCCTCCTTGCCAAATAGTAAATGTGGTATATTTCCCATCCCTGCCAGGCTCAAGGAGGTATTAGCCATATTTTGCTCCTGAGCTTGTCCAAAGGCAAGGCTGTTATGTAGCACTGCACCTTGCTCAGGGGGTGAGTGTGGCATTAAATATAATGGGGTTACCCTGTGTCCCTCAGAACCTGGGTATGCAGTTATGAGCTACAAACAGTTCTGTCGGGTGAACGAAATCTCCTCAAGGGGAATTGTAAAATAATGTTTTTCATTAAACATTAAATACTAAAAGGGCCTATAAATGATCCATCAAGCATGTGTGAAACTTCTACTCAAAATCTTTAAAGAAAAAGGATTTACAAAAACCATTGACACAACACAGCCATTAACTTGTTTTAAATATATTATTTTTCATATTGCAAAACATGTATATCTAACTCTTTTCATATTTCTCTTTTCAACGGCTGTCCAGAGAACATAAAGAAAAATACATCACATTCACATATACATAGTGACAATCACAAATCTCCCGGTGATTACATACACAAACATGAGACCTTGGAACCACAAATATTCAAAATGTCCCAAAAATGTTTTGTTAATTGTATCCTTATATCTTGTTTACATATTCCCAGGATAGTTGACACGACATAATGTAATGTCGTTGACGTTTCGACCCTGTGATAACGTGTTATTCACTATACATCATGGCGGGTCTTCCTCAGGACTAAAACAGACTAAAGGGCAGCCTTAAATGTATTCAAAGAAAGACACATATGGCATGTCCAAAACGCTATCCATTAGTTATGTAACATGACATCCCCGACCGCAACCGGGGTTCACTCGATGTTGGGATGGGGTTATTATTACCCTCCTTCAATTATAGTCCTCTTGGCCCAATCGTGGCTTCATTTAAAATAAACAGCAGCAGCTCCTATCTTTTCTGCTGTCTTCCTGCGGGTAACTGTGGGCCATATATTTCCAACCTGCCTTGTCCAGTGCCAGGAAAGGAGTAAGCCCACTACTAACCCTCATCCATTTCTCAAGGTTGGGGTTGGTATGTAAACCCCGGCTTCACTCCGGGGCAGAGGTGGGAGGGGCTTATTTATGTTTCTCCTGGCCTCTAAGAGTATGGGGAATAATTAACACTCATGCCTTACAAAGAGGTCTTGGAGGTAATTATTTCTTAGATTGTGCCTTTGCCTTGCCCACCCTCCAAACTGCATGGTGTTAGGGGTCAGAGATAGCAGATTTTTCTGTTTATAAATTCCCCCTTGTACACAGTGAGAGTATTGGGAAACAAATAGCAGCACAGCTTGCAGCTGCCCCCTCTGCATTATATGCATTGCCAAAAACGGTGTATCTGCAGGTCAGTTCTGTCAGTTGCTTTTTGAGCTGCAAAATGCCTCAGGTCTGTGTGTTGTGCGACATATTGGAACTGCCCCTGTGTTTATAGGCAAATACAAAGTGGCTTAGCAGCAGCTATGAATTTTCCTGCTTTTCAGTGGCCCACAACAATTTATGGGCGACTGAGGAGCAAGGTAGCTGTGAAAATGCCCTTGGATTTTCCTTACTGTTTTATGTTAGGGGCCCCAAACCCTCCCACCCTTGGACATAAAAGGGAGGAAGGGCGCAAGTAATGCACGGAACAACAAATCTCCACCACCCTTTGGCAAGGCAGGGAGGATAACCAATTCCTTAAGCGTTCTCAATGCAGTTGTATGGTATCCGTTGGAGGTAACGTTTTTTTTTTTTTTTTTTTTTTTTTTTTTTTAAAGTTCTTTAGCTTACACCCAATGTTGGGCAAGTGGGATTGTAACTCATAACAGGGCTGGGACAACACATTTGTCAGTAGTCCTCGGCAAGGTCGTGAAGGGTTAATTTTACACCCGCTTTTGTTACACTACTCCTTTTTATTTTTCCATACTTAGCGATCTCTTTGGTTTTTTTTCTTCTGGTGATAAGGAGAAATTGCAGATATCTATGCAGTCAGGCATGTACACAGGATACACACTTTTGCTTGCGTTTCTAAAACGACTGAATGAAAAATCAGGATAAAGAAAAGGCACTAAATGAATGAAATGCTATCCTACTCGGAGAGGAGAAACCGTTTTTGAAAGCCTGCCTAAAATGTCCTACTTATGCCACAAAAAAGTAGATCAAGTCATATCACGTGGCGGCTAAATATTTCTATTATTGTAGTGTTTAGCGCACACCCGTTTTTAATTATATGTACATAACTCAAAGAACTCACTCGTCTAATTCTTAATATGTTCAATTTGTTTCGCGTGCTGGTGAGGAATGAGGCTGCCTACCTCATGTACAAATTGTGTCTATGACAAGTGTAGAGTTCAGTTGCTAACTGGCCGCACAGCATTAGGATAAGTCCAGAATTGGGACACTACCACTATGTTCCTTTACCTCAAGTTGGTCACCAAATGGCAGTGATAAATGCCCAACCTGTAAAAATTTGGTTGAAACAGTTGATCATTTTTTATTTGTTTGTCCAGTATACCTTCAACCTAGAAGAGTTTGGTTGCGTCCTGTGTGTCGTGAATTGGGTGTCAGATCAGCCCAGACCGCTAGAAGGATTTTAAAGACAGATACATCTTCTCTTGTGGTTATTGGCTTAGCCAAATACATTAGCTGGGCATGGCTCTTACGGAATAGATGAAATTCCCCCACTGGTTTCATATATTGCAGCTTAGTATTACCCCTATTATCGCGGAGTATGTTATAATTAACCTCAAGTCGATGTAAATTGAATTGTTTAATACTTTTTTATTATTGTTTTTTAACTTATTTATTAAATGTTTTTTTATATATAATGTTAATAATCTTACTCCAATTTTAATTGTCTTGATGAATTATTAATATGTCTTTTAAGATGAAATATTCGAAATAAAGACTATTTTGACTTGACTTGATAAGTCCAACAATCTTTGACAAGCATTTTGTCATGAGTGCCCCCAAACTAAAAATAGCATACAGTATGCCTGTGTCAGATTTTTACCAGTATGGCTGTCCACATACCAAGGGTGACCCTTGTGTTAAAAATTATCTAGTATTTTAGGTCCAGTATTTTGCCATGTTTGCCTCTCTGCCATATGTCACAGTTGACTGTACAAATGCCAAAAATCTCCACAAGTTTTCTAGTGCCATCATTTTTCCATGAGCGTCCCATTGGCTAAGATTTACCCCAGAGTGCGAATGCCACTTCATCTGCCAGCGAAGGTATCTTTCAGCTCTTGATAATTAATTTTTAATGTCGCTGATAACAAACTAAAAAAGTAGGGTGGAGTCCTGATGCCCAAAAGAGGCAAGCTGCCCTGCGACACTTTTTGTCTGCCTTTGAGGCCACGGGTCGCCAAGGCAATGGCAGGTTTTGCAAAGAGCTAGTCGGGTTTCAGTTGTGACCCCTAAATGACATCCATGTCAAGCCCTCGCTGGCTCTAACTAAACATGATGGCCAGAATGCAGCACAGTAATTATGCTTGCTGGTTTGCCACCACAGACTGTGGGGGCAGAGCTTTTGTCACAAGTTTAGCGCTTAGAAGGCACACCTGGGTGTTAGTAACCAGATATTCAGAGGATGTCTAGGCATCCACTATGGATGTGCCTTTTGGCAGCTCTAGATTGTTTGAGGAGAAATAATATTAAATACTTTAATGATTTAAGGACAGTCAAGCCACAGCTCCAACCTTGGGACTTTTGTCTCCTGACATGCTGTCACACCACCAATACAGGAATTTTAGGGTTTATACCACAGGTGCCAGCCTTCCCAACCTGTGTAGCAATAGCAGTCTCAGTCCCTTTGCAGCAGAGGTTGTGGCAGCAGATGAGGCATTTCACACCAGCAGAAACAGCTCTCCTTTTCCGTGACTGCCAAGCTACTTTAATCTGCCCTCACAGGCTCTTGCATAGCTGTTAGGATGCAGCATATGCCATTTTCTCCATGGCCGAAGAACCATCACGTCAGACAGATGAGTCTTCCAAATCATTCAAAGGGGTACACCTAGCTTTTCATTTAGTTACCATCGCCTTACTCCCCGACATTTGAGTGACTGTTAGAGGACCATTCCCCTATCTAATACTAGAAGTTGACCGTCTGCCGGCCAGTGGTACCCTTGAGTAGATGTCGGCTTTCGAAAGAAGCAAAGGGTGCTGCTAGTTTGATTTCCTCACTTCAAAGGAAAGCGGTCTCCATCCATTTAATGCCTTCTTGTGGAAATACAAATTTAAGATGCTCAATTTGTCCCAGATTATA